>NW_023416401.1:80883291-82083291 GCF_014108235.1 Myotis myotis | reverse complement strand
ATGTCATCTTATTCTCTACCTTGCCATTCTCTTGTGCTCTGAAGAAATAAAATTTGTTTACTCTGTATCCTAAGGTAGAAAATGTCTTTTAGAGCACATGCCGACATACGACTTAAAAGATATTTTACCTATCATATTACACAAATTCATATGTAATTTTGGAGGGTGTGACTTATTTTGTATCACATTCTGGTTATATTTAATTTTTGTTTCACCCATTCAGATGCATAATAAAAAGCAATTTCTACTCTTTCTCCATGTAGACAGTTCGACTTCAGAAATCAGAAATAGATTCTACAGAATCAAAGAAGCCTTACTTTAACAAGATCACCATCAGTATTTGCCCTCAGCATTTGGGAGCAGAGATCAGTGTGTTTAGCCCAAATGGTATGAAAGGAGATTAAAAAATGGAAATAATAGTACACATTAGCCAATGTTGAAGTTGTCAGTGGATTCAAGATAGTGCTGTTCTGGAGATACTGTTTTGGAGAAACTGGAGTAAGGGTATGGTGCTGAGAGGGATCAAGGGGTGGAAAATGATTTAGGAACATTTTACCAGACTTAATATCTGGAGTGTGTTCTTAGGGCCAGACCTTTGGGAGGGAGATTACTTGAAGATATCGCATACTCAAGATGAACTTGTACTATAGCTGCATGTGGCTCATTTTTTCGCAGTAGATAGTATAGTTGTGGCTGTCCTATCTTTGAAACCTTGTGGTTCTTTTTCTAGTCCATGCTCTCCAGATGACATCAGAAAGTTGCAGTGCTCTCTAATACTCTCAAGTTTTTTTTCTGAAAAGGCTGTAAAAATACTGCAGGGAACAAAGAAGTCAGCAAAACTATAATACCTTTTAAAAGATAGGCACGCGTACCTCATAGGGTGGTATTGGAATGCCCCAAACCCGTAATTTTTGAAAGATTGTACCTCGTAGGTAGAAGTAATTCTCTGATTCTCAGAATGACTCCTCTTCATTACTCAGGAGAAAGCAGCAGGTACTAGTCAAACATAGTGTATGGATGCTGTTTCACCTGTTCTTTTTTTAAAAAAATATATTTTATTGATTTTTTACAGAGAGGAAGGAAGAGGGATAGAGAGTTAGAAACATCGATGAGAGAGAAACATCGATCAGCTGCCTCCTGTACACTCCCTACTGGGGATGTGCCCGCAACCAAGGTACATGCCCTTGACCTGAATCGAACCTGGGACCTTTCAGTCCTCAGGCGGACGCTCTATCCACTGAGCCATACCGATTAGGGCTTCACCTGTTCTTTTCAAGAGTGAAAACTATTGCTGTGTAGTTTTTCCCTCTCCTTTCACCATCATGGGCCAGGACAGGCCATTTCACTGTTTTCTATCTGGTTGTGCCTCTCCTCCATTCAGTTTTGTGTGTGCTTGCACTAGCCCTGTGACCAAGAAGCCTTCTTTGATTTCACAGACACCACACAACTACCAAGTGCAGAAAAGTTCATTGTTACTATGAACTTTTTAGAAGGAAGAGGTCAACTTGAGTGCTGGGCCTATAAGGTACTTACTCATTCATCCTCACTTTTTGGGGACAAGGTTAGTACAGTCTTCAGTCAATAGCTTAGTTTCATTTAGGCTTTTGTTAATATTCCCAGCATAAATTACTTAGCACAAATGCAGACATAATCTCATAAAATTACTTAATATTATTGTCCTGCTGCGAGCATTTTCTTGAGTGTGTTGTGCTCTAACCACAAGTTAGCAAAGATACTTCAAGAAAAATCTTTCTGTAGCTTCATTTAGAAGAGTTGTTTAGGTGAAAAGTTATAATTGTTGCTACCTGATCTTTATTTTTCTTTAGGTGACTTTTCCTTCTATTATATAGTTCACAGCTTTTTTAGAACAATATTTTTAAAAAATGTTTTTATTGATTTTAGAGAGAGAGGAAGGGAGAGGGAGAGAGCGAGAAACATTGATAGGTTGCCTCCCAAATGCACCCCCAGCCCCCACCCCCGGGACCAAACCCAAACCGGCAACCTGGGCTTGTGCCCTGGACTGGGAAGCAAACTGGCAACCTTTTGGTACACAGGACGATGCACAACCAACTGAACCACACCGGCCAGAGCTAGAACAATATTTTTTTTAATTCACTTTTTACCTGATGATATTTTAATTCCTTAAAAAATTCTCAGTTTACTTATTAGTGGGCTGAGTCATTTTGTGAGCAAAGACTCAGAAACTGCCAAGCTATGTTGGGGGATTTGGGGAAGAGGCAGTAATGAAACTCTAACCTGAAGACTCAGGGCCTATAGTTGTGTGAGTTTAAGAATTAGGTTTGGTTTAGGGTGGTCTCATAGTACAGTGACCCTGCTTGATAGATGAAGTCATACTCTCACCTCTTTAAAGATTTGCAAGATTGTTGAAGTAAAGTCTAGAGCTGAAAATTTTGCTCCTTTTTAACAGTGTTCTAATTGTGAAAAGCACAGATGGCCACCGACAGTTTACAAATGGTAGGCATTTGCTGATTTTAAAAATAACTGTGAGAAGGGAAAACCAAGGTGAGAAGACAGACTAAAAATCAAATAGCCACATTAGGTTTGGGATTCAGACTGCAGAAGAAGCAAAACAAAATACAGGCATACTAAATTTGCTCAGGTGCTTATACACTGAACCCCTAATGCATTGATTGTATTAGGTTATTGGGCTGAGGCCTCTGCTGACAAACCCACAGGGTCTTAACCTTGAACCCTAGAGACTAGTTGTTAGGTGTGGTGGGAAATGTTAATTGGCCTCTGAGTAAGTACTGCAAGCATTCTTATCCCTTGATAAACTTACTCCCTCTGGCAGTCTTGTTAATATTTAAAAACAAAGTGCTAAATCTATTACAAAGCAACATAATTTAATTTTTGCAGCATTTCAGTGCTACATGGTTGCCTGCAGAGGGTCAGTATCTTAAGGTCGTTGGGCGCACTGAGTTGTATTCAGCACTTAACCTTTGCAGTTTTTTTTATTGTGGGGTGTACAAGCCTAGGAATTGATTTTAGTCTGAGAGTAAGGCCAATGTCAGGAATTAATCATTTTTCTTTTGGTAAACCTACTGTTAACATGAGATGCCCAAACCTGGAGAGAATTTTTATGAGTTTATTTCAATCAAACTGATGACAATTGCCTGAAAGCAAAATCTCAACGGATTGAGAAAATGCCCCCAGAAAATGGTGGTTTTACCACTTATTTTACACATCAGAATCAAAGGAGGAGACGTAAGGGGGTTACATGAAATCCATTGGTGATAGATTAGGGAAATAAGAAAGCAAAGTGGGGAGATCTGAGATTGGATAAAAAGTAAAACAGACACATACTTTTACATCGGTAGAGGTATAGGTTAGTTAATAATATTTACAGCACATAGAGCTGTAAGTGGGAGAACAGATAGCAATGAGTGGTTCTGTGGCCTCCTGGTGGGAGATTGTGCCCTGATAACATTCCAAAGGTATGTTATAGATGCAATAGACAGGCTCAGGTAAGGTAAAGGCTGACCTTTGTCAAGGAAGCTATAGACCTAGGATATGACTACCTCAGTGACTCACTTTTAGTTAAGGTGTTAAGTTCAGCCCATCCTATGTTTGTGGTTACTTTAGGTCTCTGAGTTGGTAAGGCCCTCCATGCAGGCCTTTCCTGAGCTTGCCCTCCCCTGAGTTTGTGGTCCCTTTTTAATCCACACTAGGAATGTAATTGAACAGGTCCACGAACAAGCCAACTTTAGGAATTCTACATGGTAAAGGCAAGGGATGCAAAGATGGGTTTGGACTTCACTAGAATTTTCCCCCTCCTCTCCCTTTTCATCCTGAGCTTTTGTTATGATAGTTGATTTTTTCTGAGATTTTTTTCTTATCTTCATCTTGAGTTTTATGTCTTTAATTGTTGGACAATATGAGCACATTGTCTGATATCTTGGCTGGTGTCAGGGAATTGCTGATGCCCATTGTGGTTGGAATTGAGTAGTGTCAAGATCTGAGAGAGGGGCCTAAGGTTTTATGGATTCTTTTAAGACATGCTAACCATGAGGAATTTGAGCTCGACTGTGAAGGCAGTGGAAAGCCACTCAAAGATTAAGTGAGAGAGTAACAGAAAGATTTCTTTATCATTTCTCTTCAGCTCTCCTATGAAATTATAGCTATAGAGTAAATGCAATTCTTGGTTCCAATAGCAAATTAAAGAAGGGGGAGGGGCATAGAATAGCTGCTGAAGTGTTAACTTCTGATGTGAACATTATTAAGGTATTTTCTCCCTGTATTATAATTTTGGACACATTTACAGGATTCTTAGTATGATTATGGTATTAGTGTACTTTATTTTAGTTGGCAATTTACATACATCAAAAAAAAAAAAAGTTAAACATACAGAGCAGTTAAAAGAACACAGTGAATACATAATCCTCCACCTAGAGTCAACAATTATTTCCATTTTGCTTTATTTATTTTAACTCTGGCTTTCTTTTTACCCCCCTAAACCATGTGAAGTTAAATTGTAAAATGATATCAATATACTTAACCTCTGAATACATCAGCGTGCATCTTTTTTTAAAATGATAGTATTCTCTTATATAATCACAATATTATTATAACCACTAAGAAAATTAAGTGTACTTTCCTAATATCTTCTAATATCCAGTCCATATCCAGATTTCCCCGGTGGTGTTCAAAATGTTATTTATAGTTGCCCTCCCCTAAAACCACATATTTGATTATCTCTTTGGTCTCAGCCTTAGCCACCTCCTCAGCCCCATTGCCCCATTATAGTAACTTTTTTTGAGTCTAGGCCAGTGTTTTATAGACTGTTTACATTCTATAATTACCAGGTATCACTCTGATGTGTTCCTTAATCCCCTGTATTTTTGTAAACAGGAAGATAGCTTACAATCTTGGTTAGATTTAGGTTAAAAGTTTTTGGCGAGAATACTTTGGCTTGTTGGCTTGTTCCAATGTTAGTGAGGCCCAGTTTGATCCCTTGGGCAAAAGGTGCTTGTCTGATCTCTCCATAGTAAATGTGCATTTTCCCCTTTGCAATCAAGTCATCTCTGAGAAGAATTTGTTTTTAATGTTCAGAGTCATCTTACAAGTTTTGACCATGCATTGTGCTTTTCAACATTCCCTTGTAGAGTAGGTTGGGCCTTCTGTTTCTGTGGACTTGGTGGGTCTTGCATTGCTTTATCAGGTGAACTAAAGAAAGAAAGTTAATGTCTGATCATTCTGGATCCAGTGAAAGACAAAGCGATATAATAGGTGACAGGAAATGAGCGTTCTGCATGGCTCAGAGGACTCCTTTCTAGGACTATCATTTGATGTTTGAAAAAGGCAAGCCCTCTGGTCTGGAGGAAGGATTTCATACCTGCAGGGTATGTTTTCCTACGTGTTTTTGCCTTATAGTCGAGACATTTTCTCGTGCTTTCTCTGATAATTTTTGCCTTTCTATGGAAATCATGGCTCTGATTTCATGTGTTTGACAATTTGGGTGTTAATATTGGCTAGAATGATGCCTTCTGGAAATACTTAAATTCCCAAAAAGTAGATAACCCTGTTAGTCTGTTATGATCTTTCAGGCTAACAGTAATATGATTATAATATATTATCCCCATGACACGGAGAATAATCTCCTTTCCAAAAGAGGATCAGGAGGGAGACCAAAGAACTGCCAATAGAAGAATACTTTAGGATTGTCAGCTAAACAGAGGAAACTAGCTTGGGAAGTTATAATGAGAAGCACCAGAGGTTTTAGGATAATTATAAATCATTGGGGGTAGGTGAAGGTGGAATAATAGTTTGGGATTGGGGAAATCATTTGTGTGTTGTTAAAAAGCAAAACTCGGTGGAGTAAACTTGATCTAATTGGCTTTATTAAGCAATTCATGAACCAGGCAGCATTTCATCCAGCAACTAAAAGGCTGCTCTGTGGGGTTGTACAAAATGGAAGGTTTCTATGAGAAGAAGGGTGGGGCTAGGGAGCTATAAACAGAAGAAAATAAAAGACACCTTTGGGAGAGGCATGGAGAACCAGAAGGGTTTTTATCATGCAGATTGCCTCTTTCTGTGGGGGTGGACAGGTTCCTCATTGGTGTTGATCAGAAAATTCAGACTGCTTGGTTAAGATGATATTTCTGGGAGAGGTTAAAACTGCAGTTAGATCAGCCATTAAGTCTAGGTTTGGTGTCATGGGCTTTCAGCACTGGTGCCACCTGTGGTTTTCTCGTTAACAGTCCGGAGCAGTAAAAAGGGGCGCTCTCATACGACAAAAGTTTGGTTGTGGGTGTTTTTTGTTTTTTGTACCCTCCAATTAAAAAATGTATGATTATTGTTTTAAAAAATGAAAAGAAAAAAAAGATTATGTCCTAAGGCAGCATTCATAGAAATTAAACATGGGCTGTGTAAAAAAGGCATTCCCAGTAACTCTGGAAACTTGACATTTGAGGTCATTTCAAACAGATTTGGTTACTGCAAGAATGTTCAGTGTTGGAACAGAGAATCTCTTTATCATACAAGAGTTTTTTTCTGACAGTCATGGAAATGCTACGTAGTAACAAAGAAAAGAAAGTGCAGATGACCCATAATTCTAAGCAGCAACGACACTGAACATTTAAATGTACAATTTCTAAAATTGTTTTGTGCATATGTTTTCTTGTGTGTTTTTCTTTAACACAAATATGATATACTATATACATTGTTATACAATATGATTTTAAAAAAATATTTTAATTGATTTTTAGAGAGAGTAGAAGGGAGAAACACCTGAGAGAAACATTGATTAGTTGCCTCTGTAACGCCCCCTACTGGGGATTAAGGCCAACACCTGGGTAGGTGCCCTGACCTGGAATGGAACTGGCAACCCTTTGGTGCCCAGGACGATGCCCAACCACCTGAGCCAACACCAGCCAGGGCTGCCTGATACATATGATTTTGTTGTTGCTAAACCCACTGAGGTGATTTTCTCCATTGATTCCATTGATTTTCAGAGAGTGAAAGAGAGGGAGAAGGAGAGAGAGAGAGACATTGATTGATTGCCTCCTATGCTCACTCCAACCGGGCTGGGGATTGAACCTGCAACCCAGGTACATGCCCTTGACTGGGAATTGAACCCGAGACCCTTCAGTGTGCCGGCTAACTTCTTCACCAGGGAGCCACACTGGCCAGGGCATACAATATGATTTTTTTAAAAAATGAAATAATGATAGCTTAGTTTTCTATAGTATGACTTTGACATAATTTTCCCCCGAGTCCCTTTTGTTGCACAATTAGGTAGGTTTGGGGTTTTGCTTCGTTGGGGAAGGAACCAAACTTTCCTCTACCTTCAAGGCTCTTCTGGCTGATCTAATAATCAAATAGACATGAGGCAGATTAGCAAGAGAAAATAACCAAATTTACTATATACATATATGTAAGGGAACCCTGCATCCCTGAGAGAGTGCCCTATAGATAGGTCAAAGAAGTTATGTCTGATAGTCTCTTCTTAGGGGCAAGACCCCTAATTCAAGTTCTTCTAGGTAGTTAAAGGGAGGGGCAGAAGTTTCCCTTGGGCCTGAAGCTAAAATTGCCTTTAGCTCAAAGTAATCTGCATACCACTGAGGCACATCTTGAGGTGGGTCCCTCTGAACCCCCTCAGCTTTTTATTAATACTGAGATAGATATCCTGAGCATCTTGTTTGTCCAGTTGTTTCTTTAGAGTGAATACCTGAAAGGGGGGACTACTGGGTTAGAGTATGAGCGTTTCACTTTGATATCTATTGCCAGGTTGCTCTCTATGGGATATGCCAATTTGTGTTCCTTCCTGCAAGGTATGAGGTACCTATTTCCCCAATTCTCACCAGCATTCATTACGACCACTCTTTTGAATCACTTAGATAAGTAATTTCTAGCTTCATCTTAAAATCTTGCGTTATGTATTTGCAGAGGGGTAGAAGAAACTTAGTTGCAGGTGGAGAGCATTTCAGAATTCAGTTCTTTGCTGTAGAAGTGTATTCTTTTAAATCATCGCCAAAGTGCAGTTTATCAGCATGTTAAGAGAGGAAGAAAGGAAATATAAAGAATTAGACCCGTGTCCACTCTAGGTAACTCCAGTACAATCTCCTGACCAGTACGTATGAAGGAGGAGGTGGCTACGGAAATGTGCTTTTCCATCTAATTCAGGCACTATTCCCCAGCTTTTATCACAGCGAGGGCTAGCGCATCATTGTTCTGGAAAGGAAAGCCAGCTGTGTAGGACAGTCACACTCTGATCCCCTATGAAAGGGAGAAGAGGGAAGACAGACGGACGTAAACCTGAGGTGTATGTAAACCAGATTTTCCAAAATGAAGGGAGGAGGGAAAAAAATGAAATTATAATTGTGGGGTTTTATTTTAGTATTTTAATTTATTTTTTAATTATAGTTGACATACAATATTATATTAGTTTCAGATGTACAACATAGTGATTCCACACTTAATAAAACTTACAAAATGGTTGACCACAATAAGTTTAGTAACATCTGTCACTGTACATAATTACACTATATTATTGACTCTGTTCCCTGTGCTGTACTTTCGAATTGTGGGATTTTAAGTTGAGAGAGACTTTGCAGTCTAGTGATTCTCAAGGTCCAAAGGGAAGGGAGAAGAGTCAGAATTTACAGGGGTTTGTGTAATTTGTAAAAGCATAGTCAATATTATATAATTTATATTTTGAAAACATTCAGTATAAATACAAACTAAGGTTTTTATTTGCAAAAGGCCTCTGTATGAATGTGCTCTGGTGACATTAAAGCTCTAACTAATCTTTAATGGTTCTTTTCATAGCTTTTCAGTGTATCAGTGATGGGGGTCGGGGCTTGGTTGAAAAGACTGAGAAAGTCGTATCTAATTCAACAAAACCATCTTCTAGATGTGGTGGCTGCGCCAGACAACTCACACCAATGTTATTGGCCTCCTTAGACCAGGAGTTTCCCCTCCACCTTTCTTTCTTAGAAGGAAGATTTTTATAAGAGAGTAAGAGTGTGATAGTCTATGCTAGGTGTTCTACATTTGTTCTATTTATAAGGTTTCATAGCTTTTCCTTTTAAAGCTATATAAGATTCTGCCCTAGCTGGTTTGGCTCAGTGGATAGAGTGTTGGCTGGTGGACTGAAAGGTCCCGGGTTCAATTCCAGTCAAGGGCACTTGCCGGGGTTGCAGGCTCTATCCCCAGTAGGGGGGGCGTGCAGGAGGCAGCCAATCAGTGATTCTCATCTTTGATGTTTCTATCTCTCCTCCCTCTCTGAGATCAATAAAAATATATTTAAAAAAATAAAAATAATGCTATATAAGATTCTGTCAAGTGTATGTATCAGTTAACTTACCTGTTATTTTGTTGTTGCTTTTGAGTTGTTTTCCAAGCTCTTTTAGAAATAATTTAATAATAAGCTGTGCACAGAATGTCCTCATATTTGGGCTAATTTATGTGAAATTGTTAGATTAGAGGGTATGTCTCTTTGTCGAATGTGCAAATAGTTTTCCCAAAGGGTTATACCGATATACACTTATACCAGCAAAGCTAGTCGAGTATCAGTTTCACTCTGCCCTTTTCTGGCTTATAGAATCTTTCTTCTGTGGTTGCAGAAAAATCATTGTACTTCTAACTTGAGAAAACACGGTGCCTTCACCGAGTGGCCACAGCATGCTGCGCACTAAGCAGTAATTTGTTAATTTAATCAATTAGCTGAGTGTCTACTATTTATCAGACATTGTAGACGAAGAAAAGGATAAGACCATCGGTACTCTTAAGGAGTTACAGCCTGCTGGAAGGGACATGCTCAGATTTCTAGGAGTTATGGATGGAAGTTTACGTGTCAGTTGGGAAGGAGCCAAGACACTTCTAATCGTGGAGGTGGGATGCTGTCAGGAAAAGCTATGAAAAAAGCCATTAAAGCTCAGTATGAGCAGCCGTCACCAGAGCACAGTCACGCAGAGGCGAGGTGTCAGCAGGGGCAGCAAGCATGGTTCTGCCTGGTCAGTGGGATAGAAAGGGGGAGGGGTTAGGCCCAAGAGGTGGCAGAGCCTTTGTTCAGAGTCAGTTCCAGAGAGCAGTGTTGCTCTGCTGGTCTGTGTCTCTTCTAGCACATTCCCATCGGGGACATCTGTACTCACTCTGAATCTTTACCCCCAGGCCAAAGTAGATACAGGCATTCAATGCAGACAGCACCCCAAAGGTAATTTATAGTTTCCTCTGACCCAGGGTTACATTTAGGTTATACAGTGCAAGATTTGGGCATCCTTGTTTGCTGAGCCCCTCTCTACGTCTGGATGTTGGTAATCGATCGTGCTATTAAGAATTTGGGGAGAAACAAAGCTGAATCAGTTAAGTGATTACCATAGACCAGTGATTTTCAACCTTTTTTATCTTATGGCACACATAGACTAATTACTAAAATTCTGCAGCACACCAAAAACTATGTTATATATTTTGCTGACCTAAATATAGGTATAATTTTTATTCATTCACACTAGACGGCTATTGTTGTGTTGGTTCTTGTTATTTTTTTATTTGACAATCTAAGGGGAAAGAGGTCAGTGCCCCTGACTAAATGGTTAGGTGTTGCATGCTTTAAGAATTCTTGTGGCCCACCTGCTGAAAATCACTGCTATAAACTACACAGTTAGTATCTGTTTAGGCAGCGTTTTCATTTCTAATCTCATGTACAGTTTAATAATTTAACAGAACATAGACTAACAGGTCAGCGGAAATGTTTACAGGGTATTTCATAGCTGTTAAATTTTACCACTTGGGTTTGTTTGTTTTTTAATAGTTGGGGATAAAATCAAGGAGAGGGTGGAAAACATAACCTATGACCGACTTGGTGGTTTTTCTGCCTCAGACAGGAAGGAGGAGGAAAGCAAAAGATTCATCAAATGAAATTTTCCCCAAAAAGTAATTGTTGGGATTCCTTACTCTTAATTCCTCCTCTTACCCCAACACAGTTTTCTTTAAATAATTTTTGTGTGAAAATTGTCACACAATTGCTCCAGAACATTAAAATAGATGTGTCAAAGGGTGAAATTTTATTGTTAAAAAATGTCTTGCATCTTTAAAAAAAAGTGTTTTTCTTTCTCAAATGTATCACCCACAACCTGGGACCTTATTATCTCTTAGTGTATAGTATGAGTATCGTTTGGTATTATTTTAAGTAAATCTCAAATGTAAAAATTCTAGGGTTCACATTAGAGCTTCAAACTTACAAAAAATTCTTATGGAACTTATTAAAAATTTTAAGGATGCTGCCTATTTTATTGTGAGCATTGGAATCCACTACTGAAGTGAAATAACGGGCCAATCATATATAAGACATCAAAGGTAAAGGGCCAGGTGAAAGGAACCAGTAAGCGGAGTGTGGGAGCGATAGCTGTGGATTCGAGGGCTTTCTGGGCATTAGGAGCTAAGAGACGATAGAACATGATTGTTCAACACTTGACTCTGAAGACAAAGGCTTCTTGTGAAATCTTAGCTCCACATAGTCCTTACTTATTTCAACCTCAGTCCCCTCATTTACAAAATGAGGGTAATAACCTACCTCTCAGTTTCTTGTGAGGATGAAATGAGATAATGCTTACAGTATTTAGAGAAGCACTGCTTCATGGGGACTCCGAAAGTGTATACTTTTTACAGGAATCCATCTCTCTGTAAGTAGAATAAGTGGATTTATTGGCACATCTGTTGTGTAGAGCAATGAACACTGATAATCTTTGATTTGGGCGCTAGAGATCAGTTATTTTTCAGGTTCTGTTTTTTTTTTCCAGAAAATATCAAAAAAGGTAGTGCAGGTTTTGCGGATTTTTCACCGTGGCAAAATCAAGCTTCAACAGCCCTCGGACACATTTCTGTTGTTTCCTATTAATTTTTATTGTATCTTTAATGTATATCATATATGGGAGGAGGGAAACAGTGAGAACCTTCCTGTGTTTTTTTTTTTTGTCTATTTATTGTTTTTCTGTGTCTGTTCCCTTCTCTCTCTTTCCCCTATCCTTTATTTTGAAAGCAGGGACCTACGAATTGGGGTATAACCCCTGGTTCATAGATTTGTCCTACTGTTTTCATGGAATGTACTTGACTCTGTTATAAATCACACACCGTGTGGTCTGTAAGGGGTTTGCAGAACAAAGATGCATGATGTGAGTAAATCCAGGGAAAGAACACTGAGTCTGACAGGCCCACCCTAACACTAAGCGGCACCTTTGCTGACTGCCAAATGCCTGCTTGCTGCCCCAGCTGCCCCTGGCCTTGGTTATTATTAGTGGCACAGGCTTTATATCTTGACATCATCACTCCATCTTCTTGCTCCACGATTTGGCAGATACTGTATTCCTCCTGCTGATTCATGTACAGAATAAAAATACAACCTTGATAAGATTTGGACACCCAACTTTCAGTAACCAAATGGGATTCTACTTTCAGAACCCATTCAATTCATCCAGAGTCCCTCCCTTTAAGCAATTTGTATGGATACTAAAAAGCTTAGTCTTTTATCTGGAGCCATGATTTTGAGTTGGGGTGAATTTTCTCGTTTTGATGGATACCGCCTCGTTGGCACACCTGAAATCTGATCCGGGACCATTTCTTCAATGTCAAGCCCCTAAGTGTAGCACATAAAGCCCTTTGTGATCTTGCTCCCCTCTGTTTCTCTAGCCTCCTCTCAAGCTTTTGCCGTACATATCCTTCATCCAGCTACACCGAACTGCTTTTAGTTCAAATGTGTTTTCTCCCTTTCTGCCCCTTTGTCTTCATTTGTGCCCTTCACTTTCCTATTTCAGAGCTTTTCTTTCAAGACCTTATTCTAGAATCACCTCTTGAATATTTTCCTGACCCTGCCCTCACATTATGATTTAATAGCAGTTCTCCTGTGCTCCCTTATTAATGTATAACATGTATTAAGATGTGCTCAAATAAGTGAATACCTTGATGAATTTTTACAGAATGAGTATACCTATGTACCAGTACCCAGGTCAAGGTAATCTTTTATTTACCAGAAACCCCCTTCAGCCCCCCTACCCCCATACCTATACTCCTGACTTCTAACACTGTAGATTTGTTGTGCTTGTGTTTGGACTTTCTGTACATGGAATTATACCTGTTTGGTGTCTTTTTACATAATGTATGAGAGATTCGTCTGTGAGGTTGCATATAGTCGTAGTTTGCTTATTCTAATCACTGCTGAAATTCAAATAGGCTACAAAATTTTAATCTATTCTCCTATTGATGGACTTCTGGGCTCTTTTCAGATTGGGCTATTTTGAATGGTTCCTCATATTACAAATAATGTTGCACAAGATTTTGAATAAATGTGTGCCTTATATTAAGGAACATTACAAAACCAAACAATTTTGTGAGGAGTGAGAGTACCAGAGAACTTTTTTGGGGGAGGGGTGGGGAGAGGGGGTGATGAGCTCTGCTCAATTGGTAAAAAGGAATTGCTGAACTTTTCTTAGGAACTGGTTAGTGCAGTGAAGCTGGTTAACTCACAACATTTTGGGTTCCTCTCATAAAGGAGTAGGGAGCTAATATAATAGAAAGGCTTAAATACCATTATCCAGGCCTCCTTAGGCACAGCCGAGTTCAGAAGATTCATTTGTTTATTGTCCCAACTTAGATCCTCATTTATTTAAATGTTTATTATGCATCTTCTGTGTTCCAGACACACTGTTCTAGCCACCAGGGAGGGCATAGCATCTTGCTCTCATGGATCTCACAATCTATTGAGGGAGATAACAATAGACAAGACAAATGAAAAAATATGTAATATGTTAAATAGAAACATAGAGCAGGGAAAGGAGAGAGAGAGAGAAAGAGAGGGGGGGGGGAGTCAGAGAGTGTTGGGGTGTTTGAGCACTGAGAGTAAAACAGATTTTAAAGAGTGATCAGGAAATGCCTTCTTTTTCTACTTCTCTTTCAGCTTACCAAGCCAGATGTAACAAACATTAAGGATACACACGTTTAGGATAAAAAATTATAAACTCTTAAGTATATAGAGTCTTGTAATTCTTTCTTTTCCTCTTGGGTTCATTTTGCTCCTAATCTGGAATGACAGATTTCATTATCTTGTGAGGAATTTTTATGAGTCAGTGGCGTTTATTAATGTGTGTGTTCAAGTGACAGTCATGTTACCTGATTCATAGGCTATGGAAGTTGACTGGAATTCGAATGGAGAGGGGAAGGGTTTGTCTTGCTGCTAGGAGACCCGTGCTTTGCTCCCTGAAACTTCAGTTAAAGCCATGGCCCAAGGCTCTTACATTGGCATCTGGCTGGCATTTCCCATTATGTAAACCTGAATGGGGCTTAGTTTTCTCAACCAAATTGTGGTCATCAGAGCTCCCTCCATCTAGATATGGGGCTGGATAATTATTACAATTTCTCGTGCAAGTGTATAAAAGTTATTAGCATGCCTGAATTTGTAGTAAATGTTATTTTAGCACGTGTCATACTGTATTATAATTATTTAATTATGTCTACCTTATCCTGTGCTGTCTTACTCATCCTTGTCTCCCAGTGGCCTAGGACTGTGTGTGGAAAGCTCTCAGGCAAGTAGCTACTCAGTAGATATGGAAACAGTGGGGGATTTAACAGCTGTGTGTGAATTCAGAAAAATATGTTTAAGCTGTGATTCAGCCACTGTTGATCAGGACCATATTATTGTAAAGTACTGTTTTTTCAGAGTAAAGCTCATCAAAATGTGTCAGAACCTCACTTCTCTCAGTTTTTGACTTCACTAACCCTGTGACCTTGGGTAAATGACTTCTGGAGGACTTGACTTTCTTATCGAAACTAAAAAATCAAGATGTTATCTGCTTCACAAATATGTGAATTTTAAATGAGATAATTTAGATTGAAAGCAGTGTGTACATATACGTTTCCTAGCTTAGACCAGAGCCATGGGCTAAATTTAGCAATAAGACTTTTAATAGGGACACTTGTAAGCTCTATATAACCAACTGCATGGGCACAGAACAGGAAAAGTAACTTAGCAGCAACATATCTAATAAGATTGAGGATTTGCTTCCAGCAAGCTTAATATGAATCAATAATATGGTGTGACTATTTTCCAACAACAGTGTTAGTTATCTGATTAACTGCCATGTAATGGAAGTTTTAAATGCTATGAACAGAAATATCCAAAACAGAATTTCCCATTGTAAATTCTGTAGAGAATCACTTGATGTTACTAATTATTACATGGGGGTGGAGGGTGGCTCTGGTTTGGGAAATGGTGGGTTGGTTAGATCATTGAACATCTATTTTGTAGAATTTCTTTGGTCTTGAGTTATTGTGAATGTGGGTCTCCATGAGGGGGCTCGAGTTGACAGAGCTTTGGTAATAGATGGAACAGGGCTGCTGGTAATTTTGCTTGTTTCTGGACCCGTCAGGCTGCACCTGGACCACTCTGCCAGCGTGGGCACTGCCCTTTGTCAAGTGTAGACTCAGGGCTAGTATCCATAAGAGAGCAGCCAGGATGGGGAGGGAAGTGTGACGATACCTTGGGGAGGGGCACATGGTGGGGTCGGGGGAGGGGAGATGGGATAGTTAGGGTAGAGGTAAGGGTGATTGGTTGGGTGTGAGGGAGATTGAAAATACCTGAAATGCAGGAAAGGGATTTGACTGTTTTGTCAAGGGGCAGAATGAGAACCATTAGGTAAAAGTGACTGGGAGATATTTTGGACCCACCCCAAAGTAAAATTTTCCTTGAAGATGGCTGTATTTTACATGCTGACTCTGTTCTTGGAAGGCATAGTTTTGGGGTGGTGTGGAAGCATTAGGTGTTTTTGAAAAGTGCTCTTTAAAATCCCATCCAGTCTCAAATCTATAAATTTGTGATATTTTTGTTTGTTTTGTAAAATTTATTTCCTCAGCCTTTTATTTTTTCAGCATTGTGCTCATTCCTGTGGATACTTAGGAAAAGCATTAATAAGATGTGGTTTAAGTTTATTGGTTGGATGACAATACTGACACATGAGACAGTTGTTAGCAAACTAAGAAAATACAAACAAAAGGCTCGTTTTGATAATCTGTAACAGAACCATAGAGATCTTCGAAGGGGGATACAGGAGAAGTATGTAAACGGGTTTGAAGGATTAATAAGGTTTGCATGGCAGGAAGAACAGAAGCACTGCAGGTCAGCAGAAGCCCGGGGATGAAGGCAAGAGACATAGAAGGCTTTGAGCTGTAGCAGTGTGGCTACATCTGTGATTAAGAAAGATCCATCTGGCAGCTTTGTGTAAGAGATAAAGATTTGAGAGCTATCTCCTTAAGAGTAATTATTTAAAGCTTCAGGGTTCTTGAAATCTTTGAGGAGATTGTGGCTAGAACATGGATGAGCAAGGTCTTAAAACTTAGTGGTTAAATTAGAGCATAAGATCTAGTCCTGGTTCAAGTCCATTTCGCTGTTGACCTACGTGGAGAAACTAAAGCCTAGAAGTTGACTGTAAATTGGATTGTTTACTTTCCTATTAAGATAATTATGAGGATTAAATGAGATAAAGAATTATGTAACTAATTGCTCAATAAATGTTACTTGCTTTTATTTATTATGCAGCTGAAGTTCCCGAGAACTGTGGTTCCAGAAATAGGGTTCTCTGATCAACCACATCTATCACTTGTAAACTTGTTATGATTGCAAGTCTTCGCCACCCCTCTCTGACACACTGAATCAGAGTCTCTGGGGGTGGGGCCTAGGGAGCAGGCTTTAAAAAGCTGCTCTGGAGAGGGGCAGGGCAAAGTTTGAAAAGTGCCTTAGCTTTTGGGGTCCTAGAACTAAGAAAGGGAGAGGATTTAAGAGGGGCTTGACTGAAGTGTCCTTTGCAGAGAAGAGAGTGAAATTTGTGGGGAAGGAGGTAGTGTATTTTTGGCAGTGCCTCACAGTTTTACACGTAATGTTCAACGAATACATGTTTTTATGCTATTGAAAACAACTGGTTTCATAGTAGGTTGGGAATGGAAGGAGGATTTCAGGGCAGTTATATATAATACATGCGATGTTCATATTCTGTAGCCCAAAGGATAAAAAATACCACAGAACCACTTTAGAAATTTGATATTGAAGTTTAAATCTTATGTTTAACGTATAGTTATGGACTGCCCACCACTGTGACCAGGCACCGTGCTATCTGCTGTAAATACGAAATGAAATGTAACTCTTCGTTTTCAGAGGTTTCACAGAATTACATTTTTTAAAGGATTTGAAGCTATCTTTTTTTTGTAACTTTCCAGCTATAGAGAATAAACACTCTCTGATCTATTCTTGGCCAACGCCAGACATTAAGCAGGTGCTTGCCTTGCAGTCAACGCAAGACCTACTTTGAAGGTGCTACCTCATTTCTGAAAGCATTCTGAACATTGACTTCTTTTGTTTATTATTTTATGGCTCAGCATATACCTCAGAGATGATTTGAAATCTTTTGAAATATTTTATGTTCCTGTTTAATGTGGGCCACCTGAGGTTTTCAATATTGAGAGTTAGGCAGTTGGCGGGTCCCTGTGTCCACCCCCATCGCCAGCACAGGCACCAAACACAATAGCTTGGAATAAAGTAAATTGACCTCTAAACTTTACCCATGTAGTTATTTACTGCCCATTAGGTACAGGACACTGTGATGATAATGATGTCTAGTTGAAGAGCCAGGGCAGCCGCAGGCCATGTATATTGAGTCTGGAGGAGTGGCTCTAGCTCTCCATTGAGTACCTGCCTGGGGCTTGGTTGGAGTTGGACCAAGGGTTCAGAGGATCCTAATACACCAGAGTTTAGGTTTGTAAATGTGCTACCCTGTGAGACACCCCCCTTCACAGTGGTGCAGGCAAAGTGAGTAAATTAGATCGACTAGTTAAGAAGCTGTGTCTTTAGAGCTCTCGATTCTTGAAAACAGATGGCATGGTATTTGAAATGGCAAGTGGAACACCAGAATTATATTCACTTATATTTGTGATCCCTGAGTTTCATATCATAGAGAGACTTAAAGAAAACGCAGTGGAACTCACTTTTCCAAAATGACAGTGATTGGGAAGTTAATCAGAATAATCATTTGTTAATATATTTTTGTTCTGTTCTGATTTTTATTAATATGTAATTGATATATAACATTATATTAGCATTGGTTGTACAGTATCATGATTTTATATTTGTGCATATTGCAAAACAAATATGTTTCAATTGACACTTGTACTTAGCCCCTTCTTTTTTCCCATTACTTCAGGGCTGAGGTGGGTGGGGAGTGAATACTGCTTACATTCTTCCATTATTTTCTTTTTCTCTCTAAACCCCAAAGAAAAGTAGCTGGAGTCTTAGTTCACCATTTTCATAAGGTTGCCAAGACCAGACCTAGATCTGAGTGTTTCACTAAGCACAGCAGTCAGTGGTTTCCATCAAGTATTGAGAAGGTGAATTAAAGAGATCAGAGAACTTATTTTTTTAAAGAGGCTTTTATTTACACTTTACACAAGGTTGAGAAACATTGTACTGTCCCTCTGGCCATCACCGCACTGTTGTCTGTTTCTGTGGTTATGCATATATGTGAGATCAGAGATCTTTTTTAAAGGTTTTAATGATTCATAAAGGTCTTTCTGATCGTCCCCTTGCTAGAATACAGATTGAATATTTGAAGACCTGATGGAGTATAATTTTTTAAATATGGTTTTTCTGCAACTGCTGAATATTGACAGAAATTCCCCCTACGTCCTACTAGCTACCCAAGGAATGGTAGTGTCCTAAAAACATTGAACCCAGTGTGGAAAACAGAGTTATGGCATTTGTAGGGTTTTAGAGCTGAAAGAGTTTTTAAAAAAGTAAAGAAACCAAAGTTATATATGTTTTTTGTTTTAATGGTTGATTTTGAATTCACCCTTTTTTTCCTTTCCCTTCTCTTTCCTGCAGTGAACACCTACCTCTTCATGATGCAAGCTCAAGGCATTCTGATCCGGGACAACATGAGGACAATAGGTGCTCAGGTTTATGAGCAGGTGGTTCGGAGCGCTTATGCCAAGAGGAATAGCAGCGTAAATGACTCAGGTATATTTTTAGTAAAGACGTGGTCTGCTTAGAATGTCTCCTCCCAGGAGAGGGAACATTGGTGGGAATAATTGTCTTTGATGAGACAAAGTACATTGTAAAAGAGGGAAGGTTGGCTGAGTCTTACCTTATTACTAAAAAGAAGCTCTTGCAAAATGAATCCTTGTTTCTTTTGCTAATAGTATGTTAAGCTCAACTAAATGACTCCATTTTCTGTTCCTAATACCTACCAGGGACAGGGAGGTAATGAGTATCTTTCAAGACACTTTTTTTCAGTGTAGTTGCCCAAAGTAAGCAGATGAAGCACAGATTAGGACACCAGCAAAACAGGAGCACCAAAAGCTGTTTCTGGAAGTAATTTCAAAAAATGTATCTGTACTGGCAATGAGCAAAAACAGAACTGGGTTGGACTTCCTGATACTTATTTTATGGCTTCACATGTGGGATTTGTTAGTTTTGTTTTTTGAGTTATACAGGGTGATGACAATGTTCCATATTGTTTTCAAAGCTAATCTAGCCTGGTTCCCACACAGGAAGAGTCACTCCAGCTCTGTTCTTCCTATTGGACTCTACTGGAATTTGTTCCACCCAGTAGAACGCATTGTCCATGAATGCTTATTAATAACTTCACTTCATAATAATCATGTCATCCGGGACAGTTTCCACAAATTAAAAAAGCAGCTTCTGAAAGAAGTTTACTAGGTCACCTAGTTTACCTTTCCCAGTCAGGTGTGGTTTTCATCCGGTGGTTTAATTCCAACTCCGTGGCTTAGCCTGATGGTCAGATTCATTCAGCCTTAAAGAATTCATTCAGCTTTTCATACTATTCACTTAAACATTGCTATGGTGAACACAAGAGTGAACATTTCTGCACCAGTCTTTGGAACTTATACCTGTGGCTTTTGTTACTTTATTAGAGGCCCAGTGCATGAATTCGTGCACTGGTGGGGTGGGGTGGGGTGTGGCCTGTGGGGGTCGGCCCACTGTGGGAGCTCTGCTTATCCCGGTCAGCCGAGCAGCTGTGGACCTGCCCTCTGAGTGACTGCTGAATGAGGAAATTAGTCTGAGCTGATATTTTGGGCTAATGTCTTGGGTAAAAGCGTGTTCTCTGTCCTGGAGGAACCTGGTGGAGAGCTTTGCACCCCAAAGCCACTTGGTGAATGTCCTTGATGTGTGATGACAGGTCGGTGACACCATTGGGGATGTTCAGGGCAGCCATGCTCCAGGATCCTCAGCCATCAGGACAGCCTCCCTGGGGGGTCCACAGTCATGTCCTCTCGTGCAATCTGCCTATGCCAGCTCCCCGCACACTTTCTAGATCACACCTTAGAGAGCCTGCATCAGCTGGTGGGGTCAGACCAGAGTCTGGATTGTCTCAGGTATATGATAGGTGCAAAGACTTGGCCTCATCCTGGCGCCGAGCGGCGCTCCCACTGTGGGAGAGCATTGACCACCAGGGGACAGCGCCTGCGTTGAGCATCTGCCCCCTGGTGGTCAGTGCACATCATAGCGACTGGTCAACCAGTCGTTCTGGTCGTTCCGCCATTAGGTTGCTGGGCTTTTATATATATACTAGTATAGATAAGCACTAATTATATAAAGAGGAGAAAAGAACACAGGTTAAATGGCTTGCCTAAAATAATATTGTAAGAACCTGTTCCTGACTATTTTTGTAAAAGACAATATATATAGGCGGTTCTTTACCTTTGAGAGAAAGCTGTCTTTTTTATGTCTCTCTTTTTTAACACTTCCAAAAATGGAACAAAGGAAGTATTTCCAGATGGTTAAATGGGACTGTCGTGAAGCTTGTCCAGTTGAGCCAGGAATGATTTTCATTTTAAAAATAGATTCTGAGATTTTATTCTGCTAAGCATTCATGATTTGCCTCTTATTTCTCTAACTAAGGACTAATGTGCTTTCCAATGGCTTCTTACTGATTTCACTGAAGCCTAGTATTATAAAATATGTATATTTAAGTTTTTTTTCTTTCCTTCAAATCAGTCCTCCCTTCTTCGGCAGCTCAATGTAGAAATGAAATTGTCTTTGCAGACATTGCTAATGAGAATTATTCTGTGTGCTTGGGATCTCAAGAGAAAACGTTGCCTCTCGAAGGGAAGTTAAATCTTTAAAATTGACCACATTCTAATTTATCAGTCTGTCCTGCTGGCCAACTTGGCAGCAACAAAGGACTAGAGTTTGCAAACCAGATAAGCATTGATAGTTCCTTTTTGTTTACAGAGAGCAAGTGATGACTTTTCAGAGTTTTTTTTAGCCAAACTGTGGTCTCAGGACAAATTGCCTGAGCTCTGAACCATACCTGGGAGAGGAATCCCTGCAGTTCCCAAAGTCACGGAAGAAGGAGAGCACATTTTTGTGCCCTCATTCATCCTGTGTGGCATTAGGCTTTGCTAATGATGCCACACACTTTGTGTGATTTGATTAGAACATAAGGCTCAGTCAGATGGACAGGATTTTATGTTACTGCCATTTTTCACAGGTAATACAAATCATCTTGGGGGAGTTGGAGTGCCTTGGTCATGTGACATTCCCTGAACCCTGCCCCCAACCTGCTTTAGGTTGTGTGATAAAATTAGGGAGAGTTCTTTGCCCTGTTTCACTCTGGATAAAGGAACATTTGTGCCGTTGTGACATTTATCCAGTCCAAGTGATCATGCCACTCCACAGTTAGGTGATGCTAGCTTTCTGGGCATTTAGTGAGGTGGTCTGTTCTCTATGAGAAGTTCTAGGGGCGCAAAGCAGGACTCTCCCTGCACTGCTGCTGGTCTTGAACACAGGTTCTCACTCATTCCCCGGGGGTTATTGTCCTTCAAAACTGAGTGCAGGAGTGACTTGCACCCTTGGAAGGCATATCCAGGAACTCATTTGGTTTTACATGTATTTCTCAAATTATCATACACCAAAGTAATTTTTTCCATCATCCTTGTGGTTGAAATAGTTAATCATCCATTTTGTGTTTAATTTGTGCTATTTCCCTTATAAATTGGAAGTCTTTGCTGTTGGAGCTATGTTATTACGCTATGCACTTTACTTGCTTTACCCCCATGGAATCCTCACAAGAACTCAGTAAGGTAACTACCTATCCCCATTTAGGGTTGAAGGGGTCAAAGCATACAGGAGTGAGAAGACTCGAGGCAGCAGTGGAATTGGGATTTGCTGGTCTCTGAGTCCCAGCAATGCCCTCATAGCCTTTGTCATCTTTGTATCCCCAGTTCCTTGTACACTGCCTAGACCAGCGGTTCTCAACCTGTAGGTCGCGACCCCTTTGGGGGGTCGAACGGCCCGGCCCTTAGGCGACAGGTGTCGCCTAAGACCATCAGAAAACACATATATAATTACATATTGTTTTTGTGATTAATCACTATGCTTTAATTATGTTCAATTTGTAACAATGAAAATACATCCTGCATATTAGATATTTACATTATGATTTATAACAGTAGCAAAATTACAGTTATGAAGTAGCAACGAAAATAATTTTATGGTTGGGGGTCACCACAACATGAGGAACTGTATTAAAGGGTCATGGCATGAGGAAGGTTGAGAACCACTGGCCTAGACCCATGGTCAGCAAACCACGGCTCACGAGCCACGTGTGGCTCTTTGGCCCCTTCAGTGTGGCTCTTTCACAAAATACCACGTGCGGGCGCGCACCTACAGTGCGATTGAAACTTCGTGGCTCGTGTGCAGAAGTTGGTATTTTGTGGAAGAGCCGGTATTTTGTGGAAGAGCCACACTCAAGGGGCCAAAGAGCCGCATGTGGCTCGCAAGCTGTGGTTTGCTGAGCTGCAGTTTGCCAACCACTGGCCTAGACCATAGGAGACTCTCAGTAAATGATTTTTTTTGAATGTGCAAGGGAATAGATTTAATAAGAAAACACAGGTAAGTGTTGTCGCCTAATTCTGAGATTACTGTATTGATTGGCTTCTATGTTATTGGCACATCCTTAGTGAGTAAGTATTAAAGAAAAAATGTCATTTCATTTAATGTGTACCCAGTAAAAAAACATATCAATTTTATTCATTCCTAAGCAGTTCTCTGCCTAGCTCAGTCAGAGAGGGCATTCTGGATCTAAAGCTGCTGAGATAGTCAGATGACTGTCACCTCTGACCCAGCCACTCCCACTAGGAGTGCTATGGGCTTGAGGACAGTAGCCTGGACTGTGGTCGTCTGCCAACTCCTGCCCTACCCTGTAAGTAGTGCCGTGGCACACACGCACATTAAAAGGCCTTCATTAGCCAACTGTAGCTAAAAAGCATCATGTGACATTTAAGTAGTGCTAGCTTTCTGCACCCTTAAAAGCTAACGTGGTGGTTGTCTAATAAGAATGTTCTTTGCGGGGTAGGACTATGAGCCTGGAATGAGCCTGACTTAATGACCTGAAGAAACTTCTTGTTACACTGAAAGCCATAGGTAGGGGAGACTGTGGATCCTGTAGAACTTACTAGGAGTAGTAAGATAATAAGAGAGACAAGCAAGATAATATCGACATCAGAAGAGAATTCTCTGGGTTCATCCAGTCTGGCTATTTAGTTTTATAGATGAGGTGGGGAGTTGGATGGCCTGGCATTTCTCATACTGACTTAAGTATGAAATTCCAGGTGCTATCCTATCTAGTAACATTTTTTTAAAAAAATATATTTTTATTGATTTCAGAGGGGCTTGTTTGGCTCAGTGGATAGAGCATCAGCCTGTGGACTGAAGGGTCCCTGGTTTGATTCCCAGTCAAGGGCACATGCCCAGGTTGTGGACTCGATCCCCAGGAGGGGCGTGCAGGAGGCAGCCGATCAATGATTCTCTCTCATCATTGATGTTTCTATCTCTCTCTCCCTCTCCCTTCTTTGAAATCAATAAAAAAAATATATTAAAAACAAAAACACAAACAAAAAACCCAGATCTGTTATCATAGGCAAATAAAATGAGTGAAGTCATCGCCATGTACTTTGATATATTCAGTGAGGTAGATATTCATACCTCTTTCTCTCTGGTTTTTAGATGCTCAGTCCATAGTCTTATTTATGTCTGTTCTCTACAGGTAGTCAGCCTTAAGCATGCTAACCCTTGAAGAGTGCTAATGCTTTATGTTCCACAGGTATTGTCCCCCTGACATCTTTCTAGCATATATACATGTCTACATTTTTTAAGCAGAGAGGCAGGTGTTTGTTTTTTTCTCAAAGGGAGGGGAAAGTGGTGGTTCTTTCTGGAATTTTTTGGTGAGCACTTTCCAGACCCTGCTCAACTAAATTTGGTAATATAAGGAAGAAAGCAGGGGGGTTTTTTGGTTTTGTTTTTTAAATATATATTTTATTGATTTTTTACAGAGAGGAAGGGAGAGGGATAGAGAGTTAGAAACATCGATGAGAAAGAAACATTGATCAGCTGCCTCCTGCACACCCCCCACTGGGTATGTGCCTGCAACCAAGGTACATGCCCTTGACCGGAATCGAACCTGGGACCCTTGAGTCCGCAAGCCGATGCTCTATCCACTGAGCCAAACCGGTCAGGGCAAGAAAGCAGGGTTTTGCCACACCTCATAGTTATGACTGTACTTTGGAATCCCCCGGGGTGGAGTGGGGGCTTTAAAAAATACTGATGCCTGCACCATGCCCCCAGAGGTTCTTATTTAATTAGCCTGGGCATAGCCTGGGCATTAGGTTTTTAAAGCTTCTAGATGATTCTAATGTGCAACCAAAGCTGCCGAACCATTGGTATAGAATAAAGTTGAAAAAGCAGGCCATTTGGATCTGTAGGTAGGAAGGATGTGTGTTGTTTTCCCATTTTATAAATGTAAAAACAGCTGCCTTCTTTGTCCTTCTACCTCCCTTGCTGGAAGAATGAAATGAAATAGATTTAAATAAAAAGGTAAAACCGTGGCATGGACATTCAGCAAGCTTGTTCTTTTTCTTTCAGTCATTCCCTCATTCAATAAATACCTGCTTTAGAAGAGTAGCCATTGATGCTTGGTTCCCCCGAGAAGCACCTGCAGTATAACCCACCCATTTCCAGGCCGTCAGGAGAACCAGGGCCCCCGCAATAACCATGCCGCTTTACCAGGCCAGGAGCAATTCATGTCCTCTTCCTCTTCCACTTCTTTAAGATTTTTATCTATAGAACTTAAAATTAGAAAAGAGGAAATTAGGGGTTTGGGGCGGGGGATTCCCCCAAGATGTAGGGCCAAGTTATGGAGGAGTTCCATGTAGGAGTTGTGTATTTGAGGGTTTGTTGTGGTTTTTTTTTAATGACACTATTAATTTAGTAACCAGAAGAAACAATATGTGGTGTTTTGTCCCATGCTAATTGCTAGCAGGCTTATTATATCAGTGTTTGAAGGAAGTAGAAAGGAACTGATCTGTGTCTTTAAACCCCCAATAGTAGGATCAAGGTTAGAGAGTGTCTTGTCTCTTCTCCTACATGTTTTTTGTTGTTTTGTTGTTTTTACTTAATTCCTGTTTAGGTTGTAGCTCCAAGGTTTAGTTCTATCATTGCCCAGAATTATTATTCACTTCTGTTTTTTGTTGATTTGCTTATGAAAATGCTTATTATAATACCTCTGAGAATTTCTTTGCCTTCTAGGAAAATATGATTACTGTGATGCTGTTTTAAAGAGAAGTGTGTGTGTAATTAAGCAAAATCCAAACCATCCAGAGTAATGATTAGTATAGGAGGAGGTTCTTGACAAAGCTTTTGAAATGTTAATACCTTCAGAAAAGGCTCAACAACTTAGGACAGGTTTGCATGTGTAAACTAAGGACTTTGGGCTAATTTCTGTGTAAATGTAATTTTACCTTTGGGGTTAATGCTGACTTGGTTTACGTCTTTATATAAATGCAAGCTTAGTGTTTTTTTGTTTTAATATATTTTATTGATTTTTACAGAGAGGAAGGGAGAGGGATAGAGAGTTAGAAACATCGATGAGAGAGAAACATTGATCAGCTGCCTCCTGCACAACCCCCACTGGGGATGGATCCTGCAACCAAAGTACATGCCCTTGACCAGAATCAAACCCGTGGGCCAACGCACTATCTATCCACTGAGCCAAACCGGCTAGGGCCAGGCTTAGTGTTTTTCAGGAAAGCTACAACTTAAAAGGACAGAAAGTGTCTGTTTCTTTCTTCCCCTGTTAAGTGACTGTTAAAATTCTCTCCCAGTTGCCTCTCGTTGAGTTTTGTCCTCTGAGTACTTGTAGAGTAGGCAGTTATGTGCCTATACTGGTATTAAAGGATTCACTATATTAGAAGTTTAATTCTTGGAAACTATCTCATAGTGCTTTTTAAAAAATATCTGAGCCCAGCTGGTGTGGCTCAGTAGTTGAGCATCAACCTATGAACCAGGAGGTCACAGTTCGATTCCCTGTCAGGGCATATGCCTGGGTTGTGGGCTCAATCCCCGGTAGGGAGGGTGCAGGAGGCAGCCAATCGATGATTCTCTCTCATCATTGATGTTTTTATCTCTCCCTCTCGCTTCCTCTCTGAAATCAATAAAAATATATTTTAAAAAATATTTGAGTTGAAGATTCTGGAATTTCAGGTTGCAAAGTGAATTTGAATAGGAAGTTTTAATGTTCACAGAATCAGTATGAATCCAAAAAGATTGGGAAGAGAGACTTTAGTACTCTGAAAAAATAGTACAGTCCAATGGAAAGATCGCTGACCCAGAGTTTAGTCAGACTTTTGTCACGTACTAGCCAAGTCTCCTTGTACAAGTTGTCTATATGGGGCCTCAGTTTCCTTATCTGTAAAAAAATAAGAGGTTGGAGGGGCTTCCTTCTTAGAATCCCCTAGGGAAAAGGCGTCTGCTTCAAACACTTAAAACCCCACTGAATGACAGTAAAAAAAAAGTGTGTGTGTGCATGCTGCATGTGTGTATGCATACATAATGTTATAAGCCCTTAAGAATGAAGAGAACAAGAAAGCAGACCACAGCAAAAATTTTTGGAAGTTGGAAAACAGATAAAAGGATATAATAGACCCCCCAAAAACTGACTGCTAATGTGGCAGCAAGGAAAGCCATCAAGCACTCCAGTTTATACCCCAGAATCTTCTAGAAGCTCAGGAATGAGCAATATCAAGTACTTTTAGAGATAAAAATAAAGGTGGCACCTGGCCATTGTGGCTGAGTGGTTGAGTGTCGACCTGTGAACCAGAAGGTCATGGTTTGATTCCTGGTCAGGGCATCTGCCCAGCTTGTGGGCTCAAGCCCCACAGTGGGGGTGTGCATGAGGCAGCTAATCAATGATTCTCTCTTATCATTGATGTTTCTATCTCTCCCTCTCCCTTCCTCTATGAAATCAACAAAAATATATTTTAAAAAAATAAAGGTGGCAACTTAGATAAAGGTTGGTTGAAAGCTGTTTGAAAAACAATCAGATGCCCAGAACTCTTTCCCCATCTTGGCAAAGAATTGGAGACTTGATAACATTCGAAGATGGTAAAACAGAGGGTCTCCCAACTTGGGTCATCTCATCTCGGTGTCCTCAGTTCCAGGATGCTTATAGCCAAAACTGTAGTTCTGGCAGGAGATTAGAATAGACTTCTATGGGGAATGTGACGGGACCAAGAGGAAAGACCCAACGATATTGGTGCTGGAAGTTTCTAAACCAAACTTCTGACTAGAATACCCTATCATGAAGAACCACAGTTCACACCCTTTCAGTTAGCTGATTAGTGTCCCACTCAAATATCAGCAGATGACCAAGGATTGTTGTGCTAGGGATTGAAACAGACAAGCAGCAGCAAATTAGGAGAAACAAACTATGCTGGGAGAAGAATATTAAAACAACAATAATATATATTCTCAAGGGTAAGAGAAAAAAGGATACCAAACATGAAACAAGAATATATTATATGAAATGAACATTCAGAAAATAAAAAGGACTCTTTGAAATAAAAAATATAATAGCAGAAATGATCATGAAAAGTAGGGCTGGGTAAAGTTGAGAAAATTGGTAGAGTAGCAAAATGGCTAGGTATGGTCACCACAGTTGCTAAGAATAGGCCCCCTAGTAAGGCACACCACTGTGACATTTCCTGAACAACGAGGAAGTTCTTTACCCTTCCAGAAAGACACTACTGGGCACCTTGACAGAGATCTAGAATTGGAATGGCTTTGGACTTAGCAGACACAGTGGAATCTAGAAGGCAGTTGGACAGCACCTTCACAATTCTAAAGAAAAATTATTTCCAGCCCAGAATTCTATAAGCCCAACCAACCAATGAGTCAAGGGAGGAGGAATAAAAACAATCAGATGTACATGTTTCAAAATCACTTCCCATTTCCCCTTCGTAAGAGCTGCTTTGAGGATGTGCTCCATTAGGCAAGAAAAAGGGAGAAACTGAACTTGGGGAAATTGAGGAGCAATTCTGTAAAGAGATGAAAGGATTCTCCAGGACACTGAGGGAGGGAGATCCCAGGATAGCATCTGCACGTCAGGCACAGAGGAAAGCCAGTCCAAATTGGAGTGGGTCAGAGGCACTGGGCATTCTTGGGGCCATGAAATGGAGGGAATACCCGATACCTGTGAATGCAGTGATAAAGGGCATGGTATTAAAACTTGGCAAACAGCCCTGGCTGATTTGGCTCAGTGGTTAGAACATCGCCCCTCAGACAGAAGAGTCCCGGGTTTGATTCCAGTCACGGCCACACACATGGTTGCAGGCTCAATCCCTGGTCCTGATCAGGCCGTGTGGTCAGCAACCATTCGAAGTGTCTCTCTCACATCAATGTTTCTCGCTCTCTCCCTCTCCCTTTTACTCTGTCTAAAAATCAAAGGAAAAAATATCCTTAACAAAAAGCCCTCACAAAAACAAACAAACAAAAAATCTTGGCAAGCACAAAAACAAGACAGTCACTCGGAAAAACAATATTCAGGAAAGGAAGGAAAAGTAGTCATAACTCTCCACATTTCTCAGCTATGAATAGTATCCATAATCACAATGATCATATATGATTATTAGGAGACTGGAGGATGGAAATGGCATGTGTGTGGTGAGGCAGGGGAAGAAAGGGAGGGAGGGAAATCCTGTCCCCATAGTGGGAAGTCAGCAGGTCAGACCTAAAGCGGAAGCATCACAATGAACTGTGTAAGCCGAAGGAGATAACTAGTGAAGTGGTTGGCTAACAGAAGTGAGAGTAGTTCCTTTAGAGCAGGGGTGGGGTATGTCTGACCCGAAATCATATGGTCTGGCCCTGCCAAGGCATTAGGGGTGAGTTTATTAAATGTTTAACCAAATATAACAGGCTAATTTTTTTTTCCTTTTTTTTTTTTATTGCTTAAAGTATTACAAAGGGTATTACATATGTGTCCATTTTATCCCCCCGCCCTAGACAGTCCCCTAGCCTCCCCTATCCCCCAATGTCTTATGTCCACTGGTTATGCTTATATGCATGCATACAAGTCCTTTAGTTGATCTCTTACCCCCCTACCTCCTGCCCCCCAACCCTCCCCGGCCTTCCTGCTGCAGTTTGACAATCTGTTTGAGGCAGCTCTGCCTCTGTATCTATTATTAACAGGCTAATTTTTAAGTTGATAATTTTGTCTGGCCCGTGGATGATGTTATAAATACCCAAATGGCCTTTGGCAGAAGAAAGGTTCCTCACTCCTGCTTTGGAGAGTAAGGTACAGGGTGTGTGTGCTGTTTTTATAATTACATTGTGGAATAATTTGACAGTAACCTGAGTGCATATAAAGCTGTAATATCAATCAGAATAGTAACACTGGTTAAAATAGTGTCATCTGGTTAACATTTTTATTGATGGGATCAAATTTATAGCTGCGGTGAAGAGCTAGTCCAGAATCCTGCTTCACAAAAAAATGATGTCTAAGAAAAAAAACTTCTTTGGTAGACATCTGAGAATTGCAGAACTGATCACATGTACGTACCAGTCTGAGTTGCCTTTTTTTCTTACTTTTCTAGATTATCCTCTTGACTTGAACCACAGTGAGACCTTCCTACAAACCACCACTTTTCTTCCTGAAGACTTCACCTACTTTGCAAACCATACCTGTCCCGAAAGGCTCCCTTCCATGAGTGAGTAGAGCTCTCCCTTATCTTCCTCCACTTTTGAAACTGCTGTCTTTTTATTTGATTAAAATAAGAGGGAGGCTGCTCTTGTTCTCTATATGCGTCTACCTGCATAGAAAACATAAACATCTCCCTGGCATTGGAAACAGGGGCTGTGAAACTTACTTGTGCCCTGACTCTTCCTCAGCCCCCCTCCCCTGCAAAGGCGCCCGTGTTCTGAGTGCCATTTTCTACATTGTTCCCTCTGCCCTTTGCACATCACCCTCGTTTGTAACTTGGGGCCTGTTAGGACGTCCTAGAGAAAGTATAGGTAACCAACTTCATCTTTTATTATGAATCTTACACTGATTATAGCTTGTTTGATATGAGAGAAGTTACTTTCTTCACAGAGTGCTAGTTTAAAAAATTATTGGCTCTTTTTTCTTTCCTATTTTCTTGAAATCCCATGTTTACTCTAAAGCAATGACAACAAAGCATTACACCTTTTCTGTATCTTAGACAATTCCACTTCTTAACTTAAGTTAGAGATGTGTGTTCTGAGTTTGGGCATGACCAGTCAGGGTCACTGGTAAATGAACTGGGACAGAGCATCTGCACTTGCCTCGGGAGCACGCAGGGATGGCTCTAAGCTCGGCTTTTTTCTCCTTCCTCTTTGAGAAGTTCAATTGTTGTCTTTCTTACTTGGTTCTAACTTCTCTCTATCCCTGGACAGAGGCAGAACTTTGCGTCTTGGTTTGGCTGCAGTGATAGTGACAACCTGAAATGCAATGAGTTGGAAGGCAGAGGAAGGGACTCCCACTCCTATTAGGAACACAATAAGCTGAAAAATCATCGACCTGCTCCAGAGAGTAAAACCCTGGACAGAGGGGAAAGAATCTACCATTTTCTGGCCTTAATTTTTTTCTCTCTCTCTCCGTTCAGAGGGCCCAATAGACGTAAACATGAGTGAAATTGGAATGGATACCATTCATGAACTCTTCTCCAAAGACCCAGCCATCAAGCTCGGAGGTCACTGGGCACCTTCCGACTGCGTGCCCCGATGGAAGGTAGGCTGTGGAGTCAGACCTGAGGTGCTCAGACTTCCATTGTTTCAGATCAGCATGGGATTCACTGACTAGGGCATTCTCTAATTTGCTTCCTGCTACCCAATGAAAAGTATTTGCATTTGATGGAAATACTTCGGAGGAATGGGTTTCCCCTAAGGACTCTTGTGTAGCCAGAAATTTACATTGTTCTGGTGACTGAGCAGGACTCTTTTGTCTCCTTAAAGGACTATTGGTTAAGCAGCGGGGAGGGTTGGTAGGTCTCTTAGGACACATTAACAGAGGCCATCTTCACAAATTCAGTGCTTCATGCCCTGTTCGCCATTGTTACTATAAGTTTAGTGGAGTAAAAACTGGAGGTAGCTCACCTGACACTGAGCATTTTGAAGTACTTGTTCTGTGCCAGCCCTGGGAGATGGCTGGGTGCAGCAGTGACCCAGGAGGGTCTGGAACAGATCAGTGTTTCCAGCCTGTTGCTAGAATGTAAAATCAGTGTAATGACCATCATTAAATAAATCTATTTATGTTAAAGCACCTTGCACATTGTAAGGGGAAGTACTGTATTTTAGTTGTAATGTTTATATATCTATGGATATATCCGTGTACTGGGTCACCATGTAGAATCTGTGTCTTCCTCTGGGCTGTGGTCTAGAATGACTCCATTCAGCAGGCCCACTGTGTGTACAGTAGGGCACATATAAGAACAAGCTCCACTTACTCCAAAGGTTTGACTTGCCAAAGTAGTTCTTCCTTTAAAGGAAGTTGAGGTCAAGGCAGCCTCCAGCCTGACTCCCCAAGGGCTGGTCGCTGATTCTGCAGAAGTTGAGGGGACTAACAGGGCGGCCTCTTTCTCTCGCTGTGACCCACTCCAGGTGGCAATCCTCATCCCCTTCCGGAACCGCCACGAGCACCTCCCCGTCCTGCTCAGACACCTGGTTCCCATGCTGCAGCGCCAGCGCCTGCGGTTTGCATTTTATGTCATTGAGCAAGTGAGTGGTCGTCCTTTCTCTCCTCTCCTTTCTCTTCTGAGGCAGCAGTTAGAGTGGTTCAAGCTAATCCATCTTCGCTGTGAAGAGCTGGTAAAACGGAAGTCTCGTGACTGAGTCACCCTGAGCTGGGCAGGGGAACAGAGAGCAATTCTTTGCTCCTCTTTGAAATGTTGCTCAGTCAGTACCACAGATTTGAGTCCAGGGTGGAGCTTTGTTTACCCGTGCACAAAGGCCTCTTGTGTGGCCGTTGCTGGAGTTGCTTTGGGTGATGTCTTCAGGCTCCAGGAAATTCCCTTATGATAAGGCGCTGTGAGTAGAAAGGGCAGCGTGTTCTTCCTTCCTTTATGGGCTGGGTAGTCCAAGTGCTGTCCACCACAGCCTGGGAGAGGTTTGTCATCCCCACCCCCTTTATTTCTAAGGGAACCGAGGCTGGAGATCAGGTGGCTTGTGAGTCAGTGGTGCCGGTGCTGGTCTTGTCTCACTTCCGGCCCAGCCATCTTTCCCAATGGGTTTCAGTAAGCGTTCCTCTAGGCAGGGCGGAGGCAGCAGCGACTTTGCTTCAAGAATCCTTTTAAAAATAAAGTTCTCCTTTTAGGTTGGCACCCAACCCTTTAATCGAGCCATGCTTTTCAATGTCGGTTTTCAAGAAGCAATGAAGGACTTGGACTGGGACTGTCTTATTTTTCATGATGTGGATCACATACCTGAAAGTGATCGTAACTACTATGGATGTGGACAGATGCCAAGGCATTTTGCAACTAAATTGGATAAATATATGTATCTGTGAGTATCACTTCCTCTTAAAGAAGTTAAATCTAAAAGGATGATGAGATGCAAAGATGGCAGATCCAATTAGCTCCAACTCAAATGCCCATCAACTGCTGAATGGATAAACGAAATGTAGTAGATCCACACAGTGGAACACTGTTTGTCAGTATAAAGGAATGAATTACTGATAGATGCAACAACATGGGTGAAAACATGCTAAGTGAAAGAAACCAGTTACAGAAGACAACATATTACATGATTTCACTTATATGAAATTTCCAGAATGAGCAAATCTATAGAAACAGAAAGGAGAATAGTGGTTTCATGAGGGAATGGGGGAAATGAAGAGTACCTGCTAATGGCTACAAGGCTTCTTTTGCGGGTAATGAAATGTATTAAAATTGATTGTGGACATGGTTGCACAATTCTGTGAATATACTAAAAATCTTTGAATTATGTTCTTGAAACGGGTGAGTTATATGGCTTGGCAAGTATGTCTCAGAAAAGCTGGTATAAAAAATGTTCAATGAGCTACTCAGGTTGATGCATCTCAGCGAGAGGAAACAATTTCAGATGGTTCAGGGCAGTAGCACAGAGAGCCTTGTTTTACTATAGACATAGTTTTCCAGCGAGATGGCCTGTTCTAGGGGGAAAAAATCGCCCTTTCGTGCACAGATGATTGATGCTCTGCATCTCCTTTCAGGCTTCCTTATACTGAGTTCTTCGGCGGAGTGAGTGGCTTAACAGTGGAACAATTTCGGAAAATCAATGGCTTTCCTAATGCTTTCTGGGGTTGGGGCGGAGAGGACGACGACCTGTGGAACAGGTACTGCCCTTCTTCCCGTGTCTTCTAGAAAAGCTCCTTTAGCCTCTCCAGGCCAGTGCTGTCCAATATGAATAGAAAGCATAATGTAAACATGTTCTAATAGCCACATTTCAAACCGTTAAGAAAGAAAAAGAGGTCAAATTAATTTTAATATGGTAATAAAATTTGCTAGCAATGTATTCATCACAATGTATCCAAATAATAATATTTCAACATGTAATCAATATAACATGTTAATGAAATACTTTACATTCCTTGTTTCTTACTAAATCTTCAAAATCTGGTGTGTGCTTTCCACTCATAGCACATTTCACTGAGACCTCCCCAAGCCAGAGGTTGAATATTAGTGATGTGCACAGATTTATCCGTGCTATCAGTCAAGACTTGTATTATACAAGTTTGTGTGAACAGTTTTGTGACTGGTGTAGTAATTCCATAAGGCATGAATAAGCAAAACCATTGCCACCTCTGTTTACTTTTAGGCTGGCTTTTAAAAAGAAAGTATGTGTTGGCTGTTAATTACAGAGTAATATTTGTTGGTAAGAATTCATGTGATACAAAAGTACATACACCAAAGAGTGTAAGTCTTACTTCCCTTTGCCATCCTATTTCATTCCCAGGAAGTAGCCATTTTAACACTTGTTTCTTTCTGCTTCTTTCTATTCATATATAAGCAACTCTGACACATCCTTCTCCCCTCCCACCACGATCATATAGTGAGGACCACTCCATTATTTTAATAATTGCGTAGTATTCCTTTATGCACATACACATTAATTTATTTTTTTTAATATATTTTTATTGATTTCAGAAAGGCGGGGAGAGATAGAAACATCACTGATGAGAGAAAATCATTGATCCGCTGCCTCCTGCACACCCCACCCTGGGGATTGAACCTGCAGCCTAGGCATGTGCGCTGGCACGGAATGGAACCAGGACCTCCTGGTTCATAGTCAGTGCTTAATCACTGAGCCACACTGGTCAGGCCATAGTAATTTATTTTAATGTCTCCTGTTGTTTACGATTTTGAACATCCTTTGTTCACATGTGCAACTGTTTCTTTCCATTAAATTCTTAGTTGCGGAATTACAGAGTTAAGAAGTAAGTGCACTTTAAATTTTGATAATTATTGCCAAATTTTCTTTCAAAAAGATTCTAGTCAGTGGTGCCCATTTTCTTACACCACTGCCAACAATGGAGATAAACGACCTTTTAAATTTTGGCCACATTTTAGCCTTTAAGTAGCCACAAGTGGCTCATGGCTACGACACTGGACAAAGCAGCTCCGGACAATTCTTGCTCAATCTGTTAGGTAAAAATGGCATCTCATCCTTTTAATTTGAGTTTCTTAGGAACCTAGGGAGGATGAAGAGCTTTTCCATACACTTAACTGGTTTGGCTGGTCCTTGAATCCAGTTGATCTCTCCCAGAACATCTGTCACAATTTTCCTCTCTCTCTTTCTCTCCCCCTCCCTTCCCCAGCTCAGGGAGGGGGGCAGCTTCTGTGCAGGAACTGTGGTTGGTTCGTTCCCCAGCACCCTGCACCATTCCAGGCACACAGTAGGCATTCCATGTATTCTTATCAAATGAGAGTATAATTTGGAGTAAGGAGGATATTGAAATAATATGAAAATGACCATAAATTTTCCATAGAAGACAAAGTCTATTAATGATTTCTTAGAGCCCTATTAAGTTTCCAGTAAACCCAGCTTGGGAAATCTTACCTTTATCATGGCAGGATAATATCCTGAACACATTCTCTAAATTCTGCCTCCCTTGTAGTGACTTTTCATAAATTGTAAAGTTTTACATTGAGAGATTGTCATGTAAATTTGTTTATTTCTGTAGTGATGGGGGAGGTGAGCAGAGACATAATTTAGACCTAAGCAGAGAAAACCCATAGCAACTCTGACTTTTCTAACTTGCTTTGTGGGAGCTTGTGGAAAGGAAGGTTCTTTCCACCCATGAGAAAGGTGTGTCTGATAGGACCAGCGAGCCGGCAAGAGGGAGTGGGTGTGCACTCACCGGCCGGGGGAACCACTGTTGGACCTTCCACCGAGGACCCGTGTCAACCTTACCCTCGAGAATTTTGAACTTCATTTTGAATTTATTTTCTTTTTTCAAAACTTTTTTGTAGATTTCTTTTATAAAACCATGAACTTATCCAGAGAGTATAGGTAATTTGAATATTTAGATGCAGAGAAAGCTCTGTTGTTCAACTTGGGTTTCTCAGCCTCAGCCTAGGTCACGTCTAGGACTTGATCACTTTATCTAAACACCCATTCTCTCTGTCTTGGGCAGAGTACAGAATGCAGGCTATTCTGTGAGCCGGCCGGAAGGTGACACAGGGAAGTACAAGTCCATTCCTCATCACCATCGAGGAGAAGTCCAGTTTCTGGGAAGGTTGGTGCCTTTTCCTTATTCCTCTGAGGACTGTCCTCGACTTTGCATTTCCAGGTGTCCCAGGGCACATTGCAGCCCCTCGTCTGACTCCCCAGCCTCTCTCCCAGGTCCTGTTCTGACAGCTGTTTATAGGTCCCAAATAGACTTGAACTGTGAGGCCAGCGTTTGAGGGTGAAATCAGACTGTTGATTGTAAGATCCTTTAAGGGAATCACTCACTCTTCATCTTACACTTTGTAGTCTCCTCTGTAGCTGCCGAGAGTTGGGGGAAAGTCCACGCGGGTAAAGGTCTTAGACTTCCACTGACGTGACAGAGCAGAGTTGGCACCTGCCTGCAAACTCCGGTTCTGAGGGGTGGCCCTGAGCCTCTGTTTGTGTGGTTGCAGTTGCTTTAACAGCTCTCTGCTTTCAATACGTAAATCCTAGGTTGGATTCTTGGGGCGTGTGGACGGAGTTGCACCTCTGCATTTTCAAGGGCAACTCTCTGTCTTTTGTTAATGAGGGAGGATGGTCTCTGGAGAGCCAATTCTGATTGCATGAACTCTGTCTTCACGGGAATTACAGGGCACTGAGTACAGACTCTGAACTTTCCCATCTGATGTATTCGTATCTTACCTCCCACTTCCCCATTCTGTGACCTTGGGCAAGTCATTTAACATCATGAGCCTTGGTTTCCTCATTTGTTTGAGAGGTGGGTGCCTCAAATGAAATCTGTAATAAAGCAGCTGGCATGAAACAGGAGGTGTTTCTAATAACAACAGCATCGGGCCAGGAGCAGCCGAAAGGCCGGTCACCCGCCATGTGTCCTCCCCTGTGGGCTGCCGGTCCCATCGTCTGTCCTGAGGGGGTCGGGCCCCTCTCAGAGCCACCTCTGTTCTCTGCACCAACAGGTACGCTCTGCTGAGGAGGTCCAAAGAGCGGCAAGGGCTGGACGGCCTCAACAACTTGAACTACTTTGCAAACATCACATATGACGCCTTGTATAAAAACATTACTGTCAACTTGACACCTGAGCTGGCTCAGGTGACCGAGTACTAAGAGGAGGAGGGAATGTGTGTTGCTTTACCCACCACCACCAAGAAAGCGGCCTGATGTGTGGAGATGTCTTGGGGCTCCACACGGGATGGGAATTAGAAGAACGGTGTCTAATGAAGGATCACAGGGTTCAAGGAAAACTGTGAACAGAGTGCACGCACAAAACCTTCGCTGTTTGGACCCACTGGGATCGAGGGAGTCCGCTCAGGAACTCCTTTCATCAGGACTGCTTTCTGTTTTCACAAGACAGACGTCTGTCCTGCTGCTCTTCTCCCCGTCTCCTCCCCGACGTCCATCTTAGCCACAATCTCCAGAACCGGAACTGTGACCCGCCGTGGACCTGCCCCAGAGCCTGTCCCACGAATGGCCTTTGGAGCTTCTTGGCCTTCAGAGGAAAGAGGCGGACAAACGCACCGCGGGGCAGCTGTGTCTTAGGAAGAGCAAATGAGACTCCACACACCATCTCTGGTGTCCTCTTCGGTTTCATTTTTTTTAAATTACCTGCTTTGGGTGGGGATCGAGGGTAGAGGGGGGGGATTGGGGAAGATAAATAGACATGTAACAATCACTTCTTGAAGAAGTATAATTGTAAATAAGCCATGTAAAATGCCTTTTTTAAATTTAATTTTATAGCTGGCTTCAATTCAAACTGAGGATTTATCTTATTAGATCATTATTTGGTTGGCAACTGCAGGAACTCCGTTAAAATGCTGTGGAAGAATATATCTCCCAAATTGCTGTCACTTTGGAAGGGAGTGGACTTAGGGCGCGTCACAAAAGAACAAAACAGTCCAGTCTTTGTCACTGGCACCTACTTCTGCCCCGCCCAGCCCCTTCTCCCAAGGTCTTGCTCTTGATTCCCTCCCCTGTTGGGCACGGACATGCTCTTCCCAATCTTTTGCTGAACAGGAGGTTGCTGTTTTACAGCAGGCGCTCCCTCTGCTCAAAGCAAGCCCTTGGGGGGGGGGGGGGGCGCTGCTCTCACCGGGCACACGGCCACCCACGGGCCCCTGCACTTTGTTTCGTTCTTTCATCATCATCAAGAGAAGAGGATGAGTGGTGTCTCCCCTCCCCATCCTCCCACCCTTACATTTTTTTTCCCCTCTTGAGGAACACGACCACAATTTCTAAAATCTGTGCCTAAATTACCAACTAGCGACCAGCCAGTGATCCCTCTGAATATTTCCTTTACTGATTTCTGGAAAGATTCTTTGTCAACATTATGTGTCGTGGGTCAGCTGGGATCCAGGTTAGACCAAATCAGAGCTTTAAATTGGACTAGCAAAGCCAGGGTGCAGGAGTCACGTGGGCTGTTCACACCCCATGTGCTTTTGGAAGTCAGATTCTAAATTGCATTTGAATTTGTGCCTCCCTGTTTTTGCCCTGAGCCAAATCCCTCAATTCACAGTCCCGGTTGACTTCTGCAGAATTTTGAAAAATGCCAGTTTCCCCCCCTCCCTTTCCATAAAACATATTTATAAATCGTGATTGGGAGTACTTTCTGAAGAGTACTTCATATTTTTTTTAATTGCCTTGTTTGCCTTCAACTTCCTTAATTTCATGGTTTACATGGATGTGTGTGTAGGGGTATATTTGTATACATGTGTGGGTTGGGGTTTTCTCCATTGCATGTGTTGGTTCCATGGACGTATGATCCCCACAAGCTGTGGGAGTGATTGGCCAGGCCTTGTTTTTGTTAATGTTTTTGTTCTTTTGAAGAATAGAGTGGTATTTAGAAAATCAGTTGCTCTTATCGGCTCGTATGAGAGAGCAGGCTGCTGCCCTTGAAAATGCTGGTAAGCTGTATCATATGTTTTAAAAGAATTTGAGAATTTCATGCTTTAAAAGACCTTCACGAGGGAACATTACACACAGTTCATTTGGTTTTCCTTTGATGTATGGTGCATATAGCAATAAAGACTACTTTCCCGCTCACCCCTCACTCCCCCCACCCCCGACCCCGAGACCTCTGTGCTGGCCTTGGCTTCTCACCCTTCCCATTCCCCTTCCCTCATCCGTCACTGAAGGCCGAGCTGCTCTCAGTGTGACAAAACTAGGATGCCGTTTGGCAGAACTGGCCAAGACAGACTGCCGGGCTGCTGGCAGTGTTCTAAAGTGATCTTCTTTGAAGCTTTTTTTATTAATGTCGTTACAGCCAGGAACCAAATGTTGGTAAAAGGCTGACACCTGACTTAAAAAAGAAAATGCTGGATTGAGGACAAAAAGGAAAGGTCTCATGAAGTGGGGTCGCTTAAATTATCTTGCAATCACGTGTAAGTTTGTATTATTAGTGTGAACTCTTATTGTGTGCTGTTAGTCATTTATCCACCGCGTTGAGTCTTGTGTGGGAAACTAAAATGTTAAAAACACACAGCTGGGCCTGAGTGCTGTTAATGGTATGAAATTCTCATGTCAAAAAAGAAAAGGAACAATAAGAACCAAATGTGACCTTGTGCATATTTTGGCAGCTGAATTAGTTAAGGCTACTGATGGGTGACCCCTTACATCATTCTTGTCTTTGATTACTGAGTACAGGGAAAGGTTTTCCTTTCACACTCTGGGGTGTTTTTTTTTGGGGGGGGGGGGCGGTGTTACTTGCAAAAATATTCATTTCGACATTACAGGGACTCTAGTAAGAGCTCCTCTATCGCAGACATTAATAGCTGAGCAACAGCCACATGTATTGATTGTATCCACTCACCATTGACGATGACATTGAACGTAGCTAGCTTATTTCCATCACTACGTTTTTTTGAGCTTGCTCTTATGTTTTAAGAGGTGCCAGGGGTACATTTTTGCACTGAAATCTAAAGATGTTTTAAAAAACACTTTTCACAAAGATAGTCCTTTGTCATTACATTATTTACTCATGTGTTTGTACATTTTTGTATGTTAATTTATGAATGATTTTTTCAGTAAAAAATACGTATTCAAGAACCAAACCTTGGTGGTCGTCTCTCTCTGCTTAGGACCCTGTGGCTTCTTGGGCCTTTCCTTTCTTATACGAGTTCAGCTCCTCCATGTGTTCCTTCAAGCACTGGGCTTCTCCTTTGCTCAGCTCAGCACTGGGGGTTCCTAAGAGCACTGCCCACCCGACCCTCGCAACCAGACCAGTGAGTGAAAAACGCAGCCAGTGTAGCAAAAGCACCGAACCCCACTGTCCTATCCAGGCCTCCTGCCACACCAGGGTTTTCTTTGAAGAATTGGCCCAGGTGACGCCCAAGTCGATTAAGACCCCTGAGCAAGGGGAGGGTGAGGGTCGACAGTTTAGATCCAGAAGGTCCGCTGGAGTCACTCCAGAGTTTGCCGTCTGCCTGATTCTGCTCAGAGATGCTAATCATATGAATGCTGACCACTCACTAATATTTATGAGTGTAAAGTTCTGTGCCCAGGAGTTGGGGACATAATGACGAGCAACAAGACAGGGTCAGTGTCATTGCTTACTGTTCCCCCCGCCCACCCACCGAGGTTAAAGTTCCAACCTTGATGAGTGCTATGAAGGAGATACTGTGAGCACCGGGTGCACAGTGGGGCTGCTGTCCCGAGATACAGTGGGTGAGCTGCAGGAACAGGAAGCCAGGAAGGTTAGAGAGATCAAAGAACCACACTGGGCACTGTTAGGCTGAGGGGTTGGGTTGGGCCAGACTGTACTGCAGGGCCTTGTGGGCCAAGGTGAGGAGTTTAGATTTTAACCTTAGAGCAGCGGGTACAAGAGTTTCCAGCAGGTAGGGCTCAGTGTCATGTGATTAGACAGTAATTTTTAATAGATCGCTGGCTGCAGGGAGAGTGGGGGATTGTAGAGAAGCAAAGGGGAAGCAGGGGGGCCAATCAGGTGAGTCCAGTCCATGGGCCCATACGAAGGAGAGGAGGGGTGCTGGGGTCAGACAACCTGGGCACAGGTTGCTGTTGGGATGGAGAACTCCCTCGAGCTGCTGGCTTCCCCACTTGGTGGATGGCAAGGCCATTCCCTGAGACGGGGGCACTGGAATCGGACCAGGTTCCCAGGGAGGGTCCTTCGATCAAGTGCGAGTGTATTGAGTTCAGGGGGTTTTGAGACAAAAAAACAGAAATGACGAATAGGCAGTCATACATGTTCTGGTTTGGGGACTCAAAGGAGTGGTCGGGACCAGGGATGGATTTGGGATGTAGGAGTAGAGGAGGAACTAAGTAGAGCTGGAAGCGTTGTAGGCGAAGAGACGATGGCCATGGCCCAATCGCTAACATCTCCGTGTAATAACATCTGAGAAGAGGTGAGTGAGCGAAGTAGACAGGAAGAGAGGCAGCAGGAAAACGAGCGGCTAGGACAGGAGAGTCGTGGGAAGAAATGTTCAAGGGCGTGGCCCACAGCAAGGATGCAGCAAAGCAGTGAAGTAAGTTGAGTGAAAGCTAATGGTTGGTCATGTGGCACAGTGGTTTGGCTGAACTCGGGGACCGGGGAGGGGCACGCTGGAGTTTGGCGGAGATAGCAGGAAATGAAGCGTCAGTCCTCCGTGTTGGCACCTTTTCAGTTTCACGAGAAGAGAGAAAAAGAGAAGGCGGCTGGTTTTAATTTTCCAACAAGAGAAACTGAGTGTGTTCTTGAAGCAGAGGCATATGCCCACCAGAGGAAGATAGTGAGTATGCCAGAGCCCAGGGACCATCCAGCAGCTCCTGAGCTGGGATGGCAGGAGGCTGGAAACAAAAACCCCGGAGGAGTGAGGCGCGAGGAGCCCTTCGCACACCACTTCCAGTTGGCGACACAGACACGCCAGAGACCAGGGTTGCCGTGAGAAAGGGCACGGACCTCTTATCTCCCAAGGTAGAGTGCGGGTGAGTGGGCTCCAGGCGCTGCCACTTCCTCCCACTATATTGTTTTTCTTAATTTTGTGGAAGTCCAGTCATAAAAATAGTAGCTCCCATTTATTGAGGGCTTGTTCTGTGCTAATTAAGCACCTTGTACACAATTAGGCCTCAACCCTGCAGGTAGACTTGCCCCTTTTTCTAGAACCCCGTTTCTCAACCTCAACTCTGGATACCTGGGGCGGGTGGATTCTCTTTCCGGAGGGGAAGGCTGTTGTCCTCTGCACTGATGCATGTTCAGTAACACCCCTCCTCCCCAGTGGTGACAACCGATAATGCCACCAGACGTTGCCAGACGACCCGGGAGAGCAAAATCCCCTGGTTCCGCTGCTCTAGGGCTGAGGCACAGAAGCCACCAAAGCCACTGCTTGCCTGAGGTCACAAAACACCCATGGAGCCACCTGGCATGTGGACACCAAGTCTTTTTACCCCAAGGTTAATGCTCTGAACCCCCAAGCTGCCTCTGACCCAACTTCTTCTTTGCATATGTGCCCTTAAGAGCTTTTGTTCAGACACAGTTCACAAGTACTTTTATTATAAACTAGAGGCCTGGTGCATGAATTTGTGCATGAGTGGGGTCCCTCGGCCTGGCCGGTGATTGGGGCTGATCGGGGCCATCTCGCCCAGTCCCAGTTGGGGCCTATTGGGGCCGGCCAGCGGTGGGGAGGGACCGTGGTAGGTTGGCCAGCCGGGGGGAAGGACCGCAGGAGGTTGGCTGTGGGAGCACACTGACCACCAGGGGGCAGCTCCTGTGTTGAGCGTCTGCCCCCTGGTGGTCAGTGCACATCATAGCGACCGGCCGCTTAGGCTTTTATATATATAGATAGATGTAATACATGAGTACCTGTTTTTTGTGTGTGTGTGTCTTTAATATATTTTATTGATTTTTTTACAGGGAGGAAGGGAGAGAGATAGAGAATTAGAAACATCGATCAGCCGCCTCCTGCACACCCCCTACTGGGGATGTGCCCGCAACCAAGGTACATGCCCTTGACCGGAATCGAACCTGGGACCCTTCAGTCCACAGGCTGACGCTCTATCCACCGAGCCAAACTGGCTAGGGCCATGAGTACCTGTTTACTGGGAAAAGTTCTAAATCTCATTCCCTTTAATGCCAGCAGTCTGGCTAGTGTCTGCACCTATACACAAATACCTACATGTATGTATAGGAAAACAAAGACAGGTAATATACACTTTTTAAAAAAACAAACAGAAGTTCCCTTAATAAGCTCTTGATGTAGTGATGGAATTGTCAGCCTCTTTGGTCTCTCAGCCCTGGGAAGTTTTGTAGACAGGCAGTATGAATTAACCTTTGTCCCATCTATGATTGACCATGCCCTTTATATCATTAATCCCCTGGAATTGATTTATGTGAAGTAGGCGAGGGTCCAAATGTATTTTTTACTGAATCAATTGCTAATTGTCCCAACAGTTTTTATTATTATAATTGCCTCACTTATATGAAACACTGTATCTCATATATTAAATTTTATAACAAGATTCTTCCATTCTGCTGAGCTCTTTGTCTCATTCTGCCTTACATGGTTTATATTTACATTACTATATTTCCAGAGTATGTTTTTATAAGACAAGTGTCTCTCCTCCAATGTTTAAACAAGTTTTTCCAGAAGTGGAGTGTGCATACAGAAGAGTCCATACATCATATGTGAATAGCCAGCTTTTTGAATTGTCAGATTGAACATACCCATCTAACATCATTTATTATCAAAATTTTCTTGGCTATTTTTATGTATTAATCCAATGAAATTTAGATTCATTTTGTCGATTTCTAGTAAAAAAAATCTAGGGTGAAGGTTGGCATGGCATTGAATTGTTAACTTGGGAAGGCTCAGCATCTTTACAATATTAAGTCATATCTAGAACTATTAATTTTTTTATTTTTTGCTGAAAGAAACCTTGGGCCATCTACTCCAGCCATGACCAACTCATGTCCCCACAACTACATTGTTATTATTCAATGGGTTTCCAATTTTAAAAAATGGTGTGAAAAAGAAGAATCCCTTTATAATAGGCAGCCACAACCTTACGGCCTCTTTCTGTATTGTGATCTTACTTTGTATTTACTTCCATTAAGATAGTTCTTTTAACAGAAATGTCAGTACTCTTGCACTGACTACAAATCTTGGCTCCATTTACTTCTCCTGTGGGTGGGTTGGTCTGAAGCATTAGACTTTAATAGTGAGAATACTTTGTATTCATGTGTGGTGCTTTATAGGGAAGCCTGCATGGACTGACCGCCTATGGTATGTCCAGCACGGTGCTAGGGGGCTCCTGTGTGTTGAGGCACCTTTTCCTCTCCGTGTGGAAAGTATTGTCACCTCCCTTTTCCAAAGGAGCATACAGGACCTGAGAGCGGTGACCTCACCGCGGCACCCGCGGCAGGATTGAGGGTTGGGTGTGTTTGGCTCTTTCTACATCCATTATCTTATCTCATTTGGTTCTTTACCTGCCAAACAGAGGGGTTCATTCTTTCATTCATTCAGCAAATATTTGAGCACCGACACTGTACTTCAGGTCATACCGAACACTCGTCCTGGACTAAGTGCTGGGGATTGAACAGCAAAACAGGGCCTGTGTGCTCCATTCTAGTGGGGAAGAAAGACCAACAACCAGCCAAAACCCACTTCATGGTCTTGACGATTTTGGGGAGGTACAGTCAAGATTTCAGTTCTAAACAGTTCTGCCTCCAGAACTGTTGATGAGGATGTGGAGAAATGGGGACCCTTATGTGCTGGTTGAGGGAATGTCCAATGGTGCAAATGCTATGGAGAACAGTACATCTTTAAAAAAGTAAAAATAGAAATACCACGTGATCCATCGATTCACTTCTGAATATATATCTAAAAGAATTGGAGGCAGAGTCTCAAAAAGATATTTGTACACCTGCATTATTCACAGCAGCCGAAAAGTGGAAGCAGTCCCAGTCTCCACTGATGGATTAGTGGACAAAAAAAGTGGGACACGATTTAGCTTTAAAAAGGAAGGACATTCTGACATACGGATGAACCTTAAGGATATTGTGCTAAGTGAAATAAACCAGTCACAAAAGGACCAATACCATATGATTTTATTAATGTGAGGTTTTTAGAGAAGTCAAACATAGAAACCTAAAGTAGCCTGGTGGGTGCCAGAGGCTGAGAGGAGGGGGAAGTGGGGAGTTGATGAATGCATATACAGTTTCATTTTTGCAAGGTAAGAACGTTCTGGAGATTGGTTGCACAATAATATGAATATCCTTAATACTGAACTGTACACATAAAAATGGTTAAGATGGTAAATTTTATGTTATGTGTATTTTACCGTTATTAAAAATTTAAAAAGTAATATAATGAAATGCTATTTCTCAACAACTCCTAATAGGAACTGCCATTGTTACCACTTTTAATCTTGGTAGCCCCTAATGTAATGGGCCCTGATTAAATATTTGTTGACTTAATTTGTAAATTATAAAAAACAACAACAAAACACCCAGCCCTGGCCTGCGAGGCTTAGTTGGTTGGGCATCGTCCAGTGCACCAGAAGATTGCCAGTTCGATTCTGGGTCAGGAAACATACCTGGGTTTCGAGCTTGATCCCTGGTGGGAGGCGTGCAGGAGGCAGCCAGTCAATGGATGTTTTGCTCTCACATTGATATTTCTCTCCCTTTCTCTCTCTCTAAAAATTGATTAAAAGTCTTGAAAAATAAGTAAGTAAGCAAATAAATAAATAACCAAAACCTCTATTGTGTTTTTGGTCTTCTGTTCAGGCAGAATGACAAACACAGAAACGTCGTGTCCCCGCCCCATCACCCTAAATCTCCAGCCAGCTCTCTCTTCCGCTGTGTCCCAGGATCAAGGAGCGTCAGTTTAATATTGTAACTAGCACATCCTTCCTGTGGCGTGTCCTCTCTCCGCTCAGCAGACTTGTTTTCCATGTTTCTGTATAATCTCGTCACTGCCACTGCCTTCTCCTCTGTGTTGACAGAGCCCGTCTGGTTTGTCCATTCTTTGGGCGGTTTGCTTCCTCCCTTGCTATTGCTATTGCTATTGCTATTGCTATTGCTATTGCTATTGCTATTGCTATTGCTATTGCTATTGCTATTGCTATTGCTATTGCTATTGCTATTGCTATTGCTATTGCTATTGCTATTGCTACCTGGTGATCACCTGGCCAGTACATATTGTTGGTTTTATGTTTCTTGGACTCCTTCCTTGTTCTGTGATCCTGCTTCCCCATTCATATTTCTATTAATGTTTAGCCTAACTCGGGGGGAGTACGGGGGTTGGCAAACTCTGGCCAGTCAGCTGCCTGGATTTGTAAATAAAATGTTACTGGAACACGGCCATGCCCTTCCGCTTACATAGGGTCTACGGCTGCTTCGAGTTACAGTGGCAGAACGGAGTAGTTGTGACAGGGATGTGTGGCCCCAAACTCTAAAATATTTACTACCTTTACAGAAAAAAAGTTTCCAGCCTGTTGCCTAACTAATCCAGGTTAAAGTACAAAAGGTGAAATTTTGTGTTTGAGCCTGGCCCTTTTCAGGTAAGGCTGTAAGTACTAGTCAATAATTTGAGTGTGGTTAAAGCTGACCCGGGCACATGGACTTTGGGGGACTTTCCCTGGCTCCTCCCTCTGCTGAGAGCCCTCAGCACCCAGTCCTGTGTAATTGTTCTCCACATCACATCATTAGATTCTTCCACTTGTTAATTTATTTGTGCGCTGGTTTATGATCTACATTTCCCCCTCTGCATTGTAAACTTGGCGGCAAGAAGCTCAGTTCGCCTCAACTCCCCAAGCAGTGGCTGGCAACAGGCGGGATTAAAATATTAGCTGAATGAAGGAAAGAAGACAAGGGAGGGAAGGAGGGAAAGAGGGAGGGAGGGAGAGAGGGAGAGAGAAAGAGAGAGAGAGAAAGAGAAGCTTTTTCAGGCTTCTTTGCTTCTCCTTTTGTCCTTACAGAAACATGGACCACCCTGGTTTATTCTCATTCCCTGTCTGACTGCTCCCCAGGCTGAGGTCAGAACTGTTCTTTCTGGTCCCTATTCTTTCTAGAACTAAGAGCGGATTTACTCCCCACTTCCCCTATTCCTCACCCCAGCCTCCCCACACCGCGGGGACCTCGTTCCTGTTTGGCTGCTTCGCCAAGCTGCCCACTGCTGTCCTGGGCATGAATCGAGCGGGGCCTGTGGGTGGCAGGTCCGGCAGTGGTGGGAGCTGAGGGGCACAGGCGGGGGTGGGGGGCAGTGAGGAGAGGTCAGCAGGTGGTGCAAGGAGGCAGGGCTGTGCTTCCTCCCAGGGAAGCTGTCTGCCAGCCACAAGCAGCATTCATTTCACAAGTGGCATGAGTTACTCTTAACAGTTTGTCCTCGCTGCTAATTCCCATGTGATGATAAATGTGAACATTACTCAGTGATCATGACCGCAAGGGAGCAGCTCACCCACATCTGCTGTGGAGCATTCGTGTCTGTCACACACCAGGGATTGCATGTCGGGCCTGGGTGTTCCCATGATGGTCAATGGCAGCTTCAAGGATGGCTGCGGGGCTGTAGAAGGTGCCTTTGATCCCTGCCCCATAGTTTCAATGCCCCCGAAGTCACCCTGATAAACATACAGTGAAGTAAAGACGGCGAGGTGCTAAGCAATGGTGGCTTCAGGACAAGTGCCTGGCCTCACTTTTGACCCGATGGCCACCGGTCCCTCTTACATAGACACTGGCTGTGGTGCCCACTTTCCAGATGAGGGAACAGGCTCAGAGAGGAGAGTCACCCAGTCTAGTCAGAGCGGCTAAGTGACAAGATCAAGATTCACAGTGGAGATTTTTCCAAGCCCCACTCTCATTTCATAATCCAATATAGTTAAGAATAAATTCTCAGAAGAGCTCAAATTCTTGTTTTAAAAAATATTTTTATTGATTTCAGAGAGAGAGAGAGAAACATCAATAATGAGAGAAAATCATTGATTGGCTGCCCCCTGCACACCCCACATTGGAGATCGAGCCTACAACCTGGGCATGTGCCCTGACCAGGAATTGAACTGTGACCTTTTGGTTTATAGGTCGATGCTCAACCCTGAGCCCCACCAAATTCTTAACTTTAAAAAAATCAGAGCCACTCTTCTAAATAACCCTAGTATCAGAGGAAAAAGTCAACACTGAAATGGCCAATCACCTAGACTGGAAAGCAGACACTGTTCATCCAAAGCATAGCAGATGCAGCAAACATGTCCACGGGGGAAATCCAGAGCCTACAAACTTCTAATGTTTAAAAAAAAAAGAAAAACAAATGAATTCAGTATTTAATTTAAAAATAAATATATATATATATTAAAGTAAGAGTAAGAAATTAAAGGTTAGGAGAAACTAAGATGGCGGCATAGATAAACACCGGGAAATTGCTGCTTCCCACAACAATCGATAAATGCATCAAAAACACAAGGTGGACACCATCCAGAACTACAGGAGGGCTGGCTGAGTGTAAATTCTACAACTAGAAGGAAAGAAAAGCACACTGCGAGCGGGAGGAGCTGCGGAGGTGGCGTGCAGAGGTACGGGGGCTCGCGCGCGCGGAAAGGGTCTGGCACCTGAGGACGCGGCTGTCTTTTTGAATCCGGAGGGAGACACAAGCTCCCGACGGCTCTGAAATCCGGTTCCGGGAAGTCTCTGGGGACCCAGGACTCATACGGGGAGAAACTGGACTGTCTGGCAGCGGGCGAGCTTGAGAGCGGCTTTCCCTCAGAGGTGCTTGCAGCCATTGCCGGGACACTGGGACTCGCGACTCCTTAGGGCAGGGCTGAGGCTCCGCCATAGCTGCTTTCTCCGCCCTTTGATTTCTTGAGACCCCGCCCCGCCCAGGCTGCTGCAGAGGCTTTTGCATATGAATGCCCCGGCCATTTGCAACCTGTAATTACCTAACCGCAGCCGGGCCAGATAGACCCAGAGCTTCCAAGAGAAGGCCCAAGGCCCCACAGCGGCTTGCATTCCTACACAGCTGAGCATCATCAGGGCACTTCCAAACTCCAAAAAAAAGGAAGGGGAATCTGCAGTTCTCTTCGTAGTTCCTGCTGTGTAACCTCAGGCAGAGGCTAAATTAGCACCTCCTTAGATCCAAGAGCCACTGTACCCAGTGGTCAGAGGGGGACCATCCAGATCATAACTCCTCAGATCCATAAGGGACACACTCAGGGTGCAGTCTCAGTGAGCACCAAAGCCCCACTGAAGCAAGTCTTGCCCCAGAAGGGTGTCTCCAGCACAGAAGTTCTCCCACTGCAGCCACAGCTGATTCTCGCTGCCAATTGCCCTGGAGGTCAATTCCTCCCAGTGATCCTACAACAACCAAGGCACAGCTACAACAAGACTGTGCACAAAGCCCGCGAGGGGGTGCACCAAGAGTGTCCACCTCAGGTAACTGGGGAGGCTGAGCCACTGGGCCCTACAGGACACCTAGCACACAAAGCCACTCTATCAACACAGGGAAGCAGCCAAAATGCGGAGACAAAGAAACAGGTCACAAATGGCAGAAATGGAGGAAAGCAAACGACTGGATATAGAGTTCAAGGCCACGTTTATAAGGTTTTTCAAGAATTTTATGGAAACCGCCGATAAATTTAATGAGTCCCTCAATAAGTATAGTGAGACCATGGAGGACATGAAAAAGGACCAACTAGAAATTAAGCATACACTGACTGAAATAAAGAATAATATACGGAGATCCAACAGCAGACAAGAGGATCCCAAAAATCAAGTCAAAGATTTGAAATACAAAGAAACAAAAAATACCCAACTGAAAAAGAAAAAAGAAAAGAGATTCCAAAAATATGAAGATAGTGTAAGGAGCCTCTGGGACAACTTCAAGCATACCAACATCAGAATTATAGGGGTACCAGAAGAAGGGAGAGGGCAAGATATTGAAAACCTATTTGAAGAAATAATGACAGAAAACTTCCCCCACCTGGTGAAAGAAATAGACTTCCAAGTCCAGGAAGCGCAGAGAACCCCAAACAAAAGGAATCCAAAGAGGACCACACCAAGACACATCATAATTAAAATGCCAAGAGCAAAAGACAAAGAGAGAATCTTAAAAGCAGCAAGAGAAAGACAGTCAGTTACCTACAAGGGAGTACCCATACGACTGTCAGCGGATTTCTCAACAGAAACCATGCAGGCCAGAAGGGAGTGGCAAGAAATATTCAAAGTGATGAATAGCATGAACCTGCAACCAAGATTACTTTATCCAGCAAAGCTATCATTCAGAATAGAAGGTCAGAGAAAGAGCTTCATGGATAAGAAAAAGCTAAAGGAGTTCATCACCACCAAACCAGCATTATATGAAATGCTGAAAGGTATTCTTTAAGAAGAGGAAGAAGAAAAAGAAACTCTTACCATTTGCCACAGCATTGATGGAACTGGAGAGCGGATAAATACCCCATGATCTCACTCATTTGTGGAATATAATGAACAACATAAACTGATGAACAAGGACTGATCCAGAGATGGAGAGGCATTGATTGGACTGTCGGAATTTGGAGGGAGGGTAGGGGAGGGTGGGGGTAAGGGGGAAAGATCAACCAAAGGACTTACATGCAGGCATATAGGCCTAACCAATGGATACGGACAACGGGGGGTGGGGGGGGGGGGGGGGGGTGAGGGCATGAGCAGGGGGTGGTAGAGGGTAACGTGGGGACAAGGACACATATGTAATATCTTAATCAATAAAAATATATTAAAAAAAAGAAATTAAAGGTTAATTCTGCAACTAATGAAGTAAAAAAAAAAAAACCAGTAGAAATGACAAAAAATTTTAAAGGATTCTTTCAGAGGGAAGCGGTGTAAAGTAGATAAATCCTGGCAAGTCTCACTCAGGAAAAGAGTAAAAAGCACGATTGGGAATAAGTGAGGAGACATAACCACAGAATCAGGAAATGTTTACGAATCCTTTCAAAAATAGCCCCCTGTGCCCCTCGCGGCCCTCGGCCCCTCTCGGGACTCCCGGAGCCACCTGTGGGCGGGGCCCTGTCTCTGAGTCTGTTTCCAGTGAACCCCGCAAAGTTGTTGACCAATTAGAGCCATAAAAATAGCACCTGCCGCTCTGCGGTGACAAGTCGATTCTTGAGAGGTGATGACTCAGGGCCCCCGCCCAGGTCACGCAGCCCCTTCTGCATGACTGTTCTGTTTACATCCCACTGGCAAACCCAGACTGGCGTCTGGAAGGGCCTGGGGGTGTGTGCACATCGGCGAGACCGAAAGCGCCCAGAACCTCCGCTTCCAGCGCCCGGGGGCGTCGTGGCTTTGGTCGAAACGGCGTCGGCGTCTTTTTACTGATGCGACTCCCACAGCTCTTCTAACCGGAGAACCAGGTCAGTAGTCAAACCCCCTCTGGAGAGACACTGCCAGCCCCCCTGCTGGTCCCTATCAGTTTCCAGGCACCGCAAAGTCCCGCCTTTCACCCTTTTGAAACAGAAGCAACCTGAGACCGTGCAGCTGCTACTCCTGTGCATGCGCTGAATGTGCAAAGTGCGGCCCTCTAGGTCTCAGAAGCTTCATGCTCCTGCGTCTTCTCACTGGCTGGCCACTTTCACTCCCCTACTCACCCTTACTCACCAGAGCTCTCTGATATTGCGGGCTAGGAGCTAACCGCCGAGATACTGAGATGAAGAGGCCCGAGACCCTGCTCTCAAATGGCTGGTGGGGGAGGCAGACAGCCAACATTCCTAATGTTCCAGTATGAACGATGTGTTTATCTCCTGAAGGTAGAGACCTGTGGCTGCCTTGTTCACTGCTGTAGACGGAAGCCAGGTGTGCAGAACGGTGCCTGGCGCATAGTAGGTGTTCAGTAAGTATTTGTTGGTGGGTGAATGCACGCCTATATGCATGAATATGTAACCAGATGCTTCGAGAGTAATGCTTCATTTTGGAGCTTGAGCTACGGGGTAGTGTTAGGAAGAGCAAAGACTGGAGGTTGAGGTGAGGATTGGGGGAGGAATTTGGGGAAGTCGAGATGTCTCTTTAGGATGTTTCAAGTAGGCAATTAGATACTCTGGCCCAGAGCCCGGGAGAGAGGTGGAGATGCTGATGGGAATGTGAGGTTCATCGCATTTATTTACAGCTGCAGAAGGAGTGGTTGCCAAGGGCGTGGCTGGGAGGGTCCAAAGACCAGCTCAGCGGGAACGTTGCTAAGAGGTGACCCTGCGCATCGGACGCCACGTGATGGACTTGGCAGCAGGGATGGTGACATCAGAGCCCCGAGGCAGCACACAGGGTGGAAACCTGGTTGGAGGACACGGCCGCGGGGGTAGGGGGAGAAGCGAGCGAGTCAGGGAGGGTGGGCGTGCCCATCAGAAGCTCGATGGGGGACAGAATGCAGGGATGGGGTGCCTGCGGGCCGATGATGGGGTCAAGGGAGGACAGTTGATGTTTTTTAACACAGGAGGGTGAGGAGAAACTGAGGCTGTACAAAGAGGCGATTGCTGGAAAAACATCCCTGAGCAGGCGGGAAGGAGGAAATGAGCCAGGCCCCCTGTCCCTGGGCATCACCAACTGTGTCTGCTCTCTCCCTGTGGGACGCTGGGCAAGTTACAGGGACGTTCTGGGCTCCGTTCTTACATCTCCAGACGGGTCCCCAGGCCCCAGGTGACGTGTGTTGCAGCGGGTTCCTCCTGGGCTGGGTAGGTCCCTGGGCTGAGCAGGCTCCAGCAGGGGAGGCCGTTCTCATGTCCGACACCTGCTTGTGATGGCTCTGGGCTGTCCCCAGGGAGGCCACCAGGCTCCCCCGCCCGCCGTGCTCCAGGGTTCACACCCAGGCTGGCTGGGCCCTGCAGGCTCCGTCCAGATCTCTGGGCTGGACTGTTGTGAGGGGAAAACGAAAGTTTAGAATCTGAGGGGCTGCCAGGCGGGGTCAAAGGGGCTCTTGGAATGAGATGGGCCTGGATTTGATCTTGGCGCTGCCGGTCCTGGCGTGGGGCCTGTGAGCAAGCACTGCGTTTCCTCTCTAGGCCTTAGTTTTCTCATCTGCAAAATCGTCACCATTGGTTGCTATGAGGGTTAAACGAGGTGCTAGCTACGGAATCCTTCCTTCTTCCTCCTTCCCGCCCTCCTCCCCTCCCTCCTTCTTCCCCCTTTGCTTTCTTCCTCTTGCAGAAGCCAGTTCTGCTGCTGGAGTCTCCCTCTTCGTGGGTCACATTATCTGGGTGGGGCCTGGGCCCCTGGGGTTCTGATGAGGCAGCCACAGCCTCGGCCCCACCCACCGGAGGCGGGGCTTGTGGGGCCACAGGATCCCCACTGCCTGCTTATCTTTCTCGCCTTCTGCCCTCCCGCCTGGGCCCAGTATCAGCATTTGCCCGGGACTCCACACAGTACAAAGGAGGGGGGCACTGAAGACTTGGGGGGCTGGGCCAGGTAACAGGTGCATTGTGGGTCCAGAGATGGCTGGGGGCTTGCCCGAGCCTGCACAGCAGCAGGAGGGCAGATTGGAGACAGCTTGTCATGAGTCCCCTGTGGGGCCTTCAGCCCGCGTGGCAGTGGCCAGAGCTGCCTGGGGAGTAAAAAGGGCGAGGATGCCAAGGACACCGCCCAGGGCGGCTCCTGGGTGCCCGAGGTTAGCGCTGGGCCCAGTCTGTGACTCAGGGGACCTGCGTGGGTCCCGCAGGCATCTTCCAATTTGCTTCCCAGAGGCACGCAGACTGGGGTTGAATCCTGGCTGTGTTTCTTAGTAGCTGTGTGAGCTAAGGTAAGTCATTAGCACTCTGGAGCTTCAGTTTCCCCAGCTGTGAAATGGGGATGTTAGTAACGTTTAAGCCCTTTGATTAGGAGGATTTAAAATGCAAACAACATCAAGTCATTCCCCTGCTCAGAGCCCTGCAGAGGTGCCTCCTGCATTTGTAAGAAAGTCCTCTCTTTGCACCCACAAAGCCCACAGGGCTCTCTCTCTCTCTCCTGATTTTCTCTTCTCCGGCCACTTGGGGGTCCCCCTGCTCCTCCATCTCACTGAGCTCATTCCCACTTCAGGACGTGTGCCCGTGCTGGGCCCCCTGGCTGGCATTCCCACCACTGTTCCGTCAGCTCCCCTCCTCACTGTCTCACACTCCTGCTGTTTACTCCTCAGCACTGAACACTCTCTGAAAGAACCATACTATTTGTTTACCTGTCCCTCATCTGCCCCTGAAATTAGAGCTCCACAAACACGGGCTAGATCTTTTAGTTTTTGGCTCTTCCCAGTACCTAGCACATAGTAGGTGCACTACAAATATTAGCTACTGTACTGGTAAGTTTTTCTACAATGATTTCTGGGACCTCAAGGTACTTAGAGCTCTGTGGGTGAATGGTGAGATAGGGGCCACCCTTTAGTGGCTGGTTTCTCGCGCATCCATTATTTCATTTATTCATTCAGAACCATGTCCCTGAGGACCTACTATGTGGCAGGCTATGGGCTGGGTGCTGGGAATGAGGCTGTGAGGTGGGTTGGCGGGTTTCATGCCAGCTTTCATGGAAAGGACGAGTTGGCCCTCAACCCTAAACCTTCCATGGCTCCCTCTCGCCCCCGCCAAAGTCCACACTCCTTATCTAAGCATGCCCGCTCACTCTAATCTGGGTCCAGCCGGCCTTTCTAGAAGGACCTCTCAGGGCACCGATGGCCCCTGCTGCCACCTCTGTACTGTTTTCCACTCCAGGGGCCTGCTCTTTCCCACCCTAACCCGTGGCCGAGCATGTACACGTGTTTGCAGGAACACACAAGGTCGCACTCCTGCCTCCTGGCCCTTCCAGGCCCTTTCATATTCCAATTGTCCTCCCAGCTCCCAAGAGCTTTCCCAGTTCTGTCATCAGATGGGCCCTAAGCCTGTCAACCAATCTTTGTGTGAATTTTCTGTCAGGACCATACACCTACCCCATGGCTAGTAGGGATGATCCTGTCCCTGTTTCACCAAAAGGCACCAAGGCACAGAGAGGGTTAGTAACTTGCCCAAGGATACACAGCTGGCACAGGGGACTCAAACCCAGCAGACTGAGCCCAGGTGCAGACTTCATGTCCCTGACCTGCGTCTTAGCTATTAGCTGGGCCTTCCCACCAACCCTCATGTCATCAGCCTGTGGGGAGCACGCCCTCACACTTCCTGCCTGCCCTCCTGCGGCTGCCCCCCAAAGTCTGCCCGTTCTATAACCACAGGCCCGAGCCCCATGCTGGGTGCTTTACTCTCCTCCCTGTGGAAGGCTCCTCATGATCCCTGATGGGGAAACTGAGGCACAGAGCAGGGAGATCAGACCTGCCCCCAAGCTGGAAAGCAGGGGGTCTGAGTCAAACACAGGCTGTCTGAACCAGAAGCCCACGCCATGCTCCCCTGCTGGCCTTCATGCTTAGTGCTGCCGCAGCCGGCCACAGCCCCCCGCCCCATAGGGGGCCCGCCGCAGCCGCAGCGGACCACAGCTGGCTCCATGGCCGACCACCACAGCTGAGCACCGGTTGCCAAGCGCCTGCTGGATGGCCCCTGGTTCCCACTGCTCTCCCACGTGGCCTCACGCTAGCCGGTCAGCTCAGTCCTGTTTCCCACTGCACTTCGGAGATGAGAACTGAAGCTCGAAGAGTGGGATGACGTGGCCAAGGCCACCCCGCTGTGGAGGAGTGGGGAGGGTTTAAAACGGGGCCGTGGGACCTCAAAGCCCCGGCCCAGCTGCTCTGCACATCCAAGCGGCCAGGCTGCCTGCGTTTCTCTCCCTCACCCGGGGAAACACCTCTCCTGGGAAGCTCCAGGTGGTCAGTCACTCCAGCCAGCGCTTCCCGGGGGCTGACAAGAGGGAGCTGCCCTTCCCATCGGCTGTCAATGGGCCTTTATGGGCCAGGCCTAGCCCAGCCCCTGTCCACCCCCTGTGGGCTCCTGGTGACTCGTGGGCTCTCAGCCAGCCGCTGTGCGTGGCCTGGGAACCCGCCACCCCAGTGAACAGGGCCTGCCCGACAGGTCTGCTCTAAGGCAGGCTCTGGAGGTGAGCAGCCCCCGGGCCTTTGCACTTGCTACTCCCTCGGCCAGGAAACACCTTGCCTCAGTTTCTCCCACAACCAGTCCCTTCTCATCCTTCCAGTCCCCACTCCATGTCCCCACTTCAAAGAGGCCCTTCCTGGCCTGGCTCACTAGAACGTGAGCTCCAAGAGGGCAGAGCTTTTCTGTTGTGTGTGGGAGACCAACAATAAAGAGGCTAACATTTCAACAAGATCCTTTCTGCTAGAGCAGTGGTTCTCAGCCTTCCCAATGCCGCGACCCTTAAATACAGTTCCTCATGTGGTGGTGACCCCCAATTTCATTGTTACAAACTGAACATAATGAAAGCATAGTGATTTATCTCAAAAACAATATGTAACTATATATGTGTTTTCCGATGGTCTTAGGAGACCCCTGTGAAAGGGTCATTCGACCCCCAAAGGGGTCGCGACCCACAGGTTGAGAACCGCTGTGCTAGTGGCATGCGCTGTGAAAATAACGGGGTAGAGGGTGTTTGGGACGGAGGCCTCTGTGAGGCTGTGGTATTTGAGCAGAGACTTGGGTGAACAGAGGAGCTATGCCAGTATCTATGGGGAAGAGAGTTCTAGGCAAAGGGAACAGCAAGAGCAAAGGTCCCGAGGCAGGAATATGCGAGGAGACCAGTGTGTCCGGCACAGAGTAAGGGAGTGAAGATTGGGGCCGCTGAGGTCAAGGAGGTGAGATTGGCAGGGTTGGAGGGTGGGTGGAGTGGAGGGGTAGCTCAGGTAGGGCTTTCTAGGGCATGGGAAACCTTTGGCTTCTCCTCTGAATGACAAGCGCTCCAAGGGACATGATCTGAGGGAGGTTTCCACGGGATCCTTCAGGCTGCCTTGGTGGAGAACGGACTGTAGTCTATATGGGGGCAAAAATGGAAGAAGGGAATTTATTTACCCAACGAAACGGAGTCCCTCCTGCGTCCCAGGCACGATCCTGGTGCTGGAAACAGAGCAGTGAGCAACTTCGACAAGAATCTCTGCTCACAGGGAGCTTGAGTTGGGAGCCGGAAGATGGTGACAGCATGGAGCCAATACAGGCAGGAAAGCTGGTTCGGACAGCCTGTGTTTGAATCGGACCTCCTGCTTTCTAGCTGGGGGCAGGTGTCAGGGTTCGAGTATGCACCCGTGTGTGCATCATTCACATTGTGGGTGTCCTTTGTCCAGGCCTGGGGGCTCCTGGAGGGGACAGCGGCCTTGCCGTAGCTGGATCCCAGGCCCCACTGGGGTTTGGCACCAAAACAGACTCCTATCTCATTCTACATATGGGGACATGGAGGCTCAAGAGTGCCATGGAGACTTGCCCAAGGTCATACAGCTAACAAGTGGGAAAACTTGGGTTGCACCTAGGGCTCCTTCCCCCCCCCCCCCCCCCCCCCCCCCCCCCCCCCCGCCGTGCAGTGGATGAACTTGACTTTTGACATTCAACTGTCTTGAAGGCTCTGGGGGCCTGCTCTGCCTGGGTGTGATCCCTGCTGGTACTCGGTCCTCTGGGCTGTGAGCCTGGAGGGGAGCAAACTGGGGCGCACAGTGGGTGCTCAGTAAATGAACGCGGTTAAGCAGGCACCAGGGCAGGGCCTGTGACTGCTCCTGGGAGATTTTTCTCTCCAGTGGATTACTTGGTGATGTCTGAAGACAGTTTTGGTTGTCATGCAGAGGGATAGGGGTGTGATGCTGACACGGAGTGAAGGGAGGCCGGAGATGCTGCCAAACGACCTGCAATGCCCAGGACAGCCGGGACCACGGAGAAGGATCCTGCCCATCTGCTAGCTGAGATCCTGGCCCGGAGGCCCACGTCCCGGGCGAATCGCCTCGGGTCGTCCCGCTGTGCGCTGGCGCCACATGGTGGCTGCACGAGACACTGCAGCAGCCCTCGAAGGAGCCACGACTTCAGAAATGACCCCTCCAGTATTCTCGCAATAATACCAACCACAGCGATCGCCCGCCGCCTGGCGCAGGGCTCACTGTGTGCCAGGTCAAAGCGAGATGTCTTACTTGGGATAAATCCAAATGCCACATCCACACTAACAGGCAACTAAGAATGGACGCACCTGAAATTGAACTGATGCTCTCCCACCCCGCAACTCCCAGCCTGTTCCACCCTCCCAGATGCCCAATGTTCACCCCCTGCTCAGAACTCCTCCCCCCACCCCACCCCATGGCTCAGTGAAAGCAAAAGTACCTAAATGGCCCGCAAGGATTGAAACACACTCCAGCCCTCCTTCTCTCTCTGCACTCTATTTTTTATATCCAGCAAGACACCACGTGACATACTTTACTCATTTATCTTGCTTATTATCCATCTTCTCCATGTGAACAGCTCCCTGAGGGCAGGAGCTGTGTCTGTTTGGTCACTGCTCTCTTCCCAGCATCCAACACTGTGCCTGGCACACAATAGGTGTTCAATTGGTTGAATAAATGGATGGATGATCCATACAACACCCCCAGCTCCCACTAGAATTTTGTGGATTCTAGCCTCACCTCCACCACCAAGGCTGCTCAACATTGGACTGGTTAGTTAACCTCTCTTGGCCTCAGCTTCCTAACAGGAATTAAAAATAGTACCACCTCCTTGTGCTCTGAGAGCATTAAATGTGTTAATACACGTGTTTAGAATAGTATGTCATGCCTAATAGGGGCTCAATAGGGTCCGTGCCTTACCTCAGTCATCTTTCTCAGCCTTCTTCCTCCTGCCCACCCTCCTCCACTTCTTAAGCCCCTGACTCGTGTCTCAGTCATCTTCTTTAGTCTTTTGCACTTAGTAGGTGCTTATTAAATGCTGGCATTGCAGGAAGGACATTGATGGTTGAGGAGTGCTTCCTGTTCTCTACATGTTGTGAGTCAGACTCTCCTACCCCAGTTTACTGGTGATGAAACCCAGGTTTCCACTGGCAGAGGCAGGACCTGCCCCTCCAAGCTAGCCAGGTGACTTCCTTCCAGCCCGCTCTGGCGGCAGAGGGTCAGGAGCAGGTGAGAGCAGAGGGGTGGGCTGTCATTCTGCAGAATGACCAGCAGGCGGCAGCAGAGATCTAGGACGACTCTGTCTCAGGAAACCTGGGTCTGCACAGTCCTGAGGGTGAACACCTTAAATTTTGCAGGCTGGGCACCTCACATGCTTCACCCTAGTCCAGACCCTGGTCTGGGAGGTCCCACCCTACCAGGAGATGCCTTTCTCCTGCCCTGGCTCAAACACAATGCTGTCCTGGGCTCTGTGCTAAGGACTTGCCACGTGTTAGCTCATTTAATCTGCACAACAACCAGAACAAGGCAGGTGCTGTTATTGCCTCATTAGTCAGAGATGGTAGCTGAGGGTACATTGCATGTTGGGTGTATGGAGGCAGACCTCATGCCTTTGGATTCTCTGCCATGACTGTATTACACATTTGCATGGTCTCCTTGGGGCGGGGGGGGGGGGGGGGGGAAGGAGGGCGGGGGGGGGCGGGGGGGGGGTCCAAAGAAAGGGAGGCAAACATTTGTGCCTAGGAGGGTGGAGTGCAGTAGAGCATAATGGTCTGTTTAAAATATTCATGGCACAGAACCTAGACACAGAACCTAGAGACAGAACATGGAAAAAGATCCTGGACAGAAACTGGCCACAGAACCTAGAGACAGAATCTAGCGAGAGAACCTGGCTGAAGAACCTAGAGACAGAACCTGGCTACAGAACCTGGATAGAACATGGCAAGAGAACCTGACTAGAACCTGGTGACTGAACCTGGCTGGAGAACCTGGACAGAACCTGGCTGGAGAACCTAGCGAGGGAACATGGCTACAGAACCTGGCGAACCTGGCTGGAGAACCTAGCAAGAGAACATGGACACAGAACCTGGCTGGAGATCCTGACCAGAACTTGGCTGGAGATCCTGGCTAGGCTACTGATCAACTGAACGCTGTCTCCGTGTCATTCCTTCTTCGCCGACTCCGTCCACACCTTTGGGGACCCCTGGGCCTCTTGGGGTTGGACCCCAGCAGATTCTCTCTCATCATTGATGTTTCTATTTCTCTCTCCCTCTACCTTTCTCTCTGAAACCAATAAAAATATATTTAAAAAACAAAACAAAATAAATAATAAAATAAAATAAAATATTCATGGATGTTTCATATCAGAGAATCAGACAAGAGCCGAGAACTGGGAGGCTGGGGGAGCCCAGAGAGGTGAAGTTTGACCCAGCCTCAGGGGGATGTGAGGAGCCCACCTGCTTTCTCAGGGAGGAACAACAGTTACCCTGGTGGAAGCAGGGAGGCATTTCAGGCTGAAGGGACAGTGTGTGCAAAGGCCCTGGGGTGGCCCAAGGCTGAGCTGGCTAAAACGGCATCAATAAGAGGGGAAAGCAGGAGAGGCAGAGAGATGTGAGCTCAATTTGAGACTTAGAGGCAGGGGCTGACTACTGGGGTCAGACAACAGGACACACAGGGTGCATGGGGTCCCCGAAGATGGCCTTCCACCTTCCAGGGGAAGCTCCACGCGGTCAGTGTCCTCCTTGGAGGTGGGACAACTTGCCCAGACAGCCAGCAAGTGGCAGGCTGGGATTTGAACCTGGAACCTCCATGCTTTGCTGTTGTTGTTTTTTGTTTGTTTGTTGTTGTTTTTTAAATATTTACAGAGAGGAAGGGAGAGGGATAGAGTTAGAAACGTCGATGAGAGAGAAACATCTATCAGCTGCCTCCTGCACACTCCCCACTGGGGATGTGCCCGCTACCAAGGCACATGCCCTTGACCGGAATCGAACCCGGGACCCTTGAGTCCGCAGGCAGATGCTCTATCCACTGAGCCAAACCGGTTCGGGCCTTTGCTGCTTTTTGAGGCAATGCCATGAACTCAGGAGATATGCTCCAGGCGTTCTGGCTGAATGAATGAGTTTCCCGAGTCTTCGTGTGCTGGGCACTGTGTGTCTTACCAAATCCTCAGTAGTAACTGTATGAGGAGGGAAGTGCTACTAGTTGCCTTTCTTTTACAGATAAAGAACCAACACTCAGAGAGGACAACTGACTTGCCCAAGATCAAAACCAGGATTCAAACCCAGGCCCTCGGGCTCTGGAGTCTGCCCTCTTACCTGTGGCACCCGCGTCTCCCAGACCGCAGTCGGCTCTGAGTCCCGTGGTACCCGTGTTCTGCCTTCCTTGGTCTATATTTTAAATGGACTCGCACCCACCTTTTTATTTTAACTAAACCTGTTCTGTACAAAGGCAACTATCCTGCATCATTAGCAGGAATGGAAAACCTCTATCATTTATCATGAATAGAAGAACAGGATGAAAAGAAATACAATAAGGGCTGAGCAACATCACTGCATTTTTGCCGGGTGCGGTTGCTCGCCCAGTGGAAACGGGGGCTGCTGGAACCTTGTTAAAAGGAGCATGAGAGCGAGTTAGCCAGGTGATGAGGGGGATGCTGGCAGCAGGGCGCTTGTTTCCTTGAGATGCTCAGAGCCCCTGCAAGAAAATCCCTGTAGGGAAAATGCCTCTGCGATCCGATGTCCTATGTGACTTAGAACAGCCCTCCGTGGCCGGGCAAGCCCCTCGACCCCAGGCCAAATCCTCCCCGGCTCATCCAGACCCGCCCTGGCCCTGCATCCAGACCCCATCCTTGCCCAGGTGGGACCGGCGGTGCTGGGAGCAGAGCCCGACTCCCTTCTCGCCCTCTGCTCCTCCCTGGCAGGGCCCTCAAGGCAGGGTATACAGCTGGCGCTCAGCCTGGCCTCCAGAGCCTGGGCTGCAGAGACTCAGTGTTCAGTCTTATTTTTTATTTCGTTTGTTTTTAATAGAAAAATGTTCCCTGCACCACCAACTCTTTCCTGGGCAGGGTTTGGAAACCATTTCCAGATGGGAAATAATTTTAGGGGAGAGGAACAGCTAAAATTATGGCCCATTCTGCCGCCAGCTCCCAGGCCGCAGCCCTGGAACTGCCCCGAGGTGGGGTGGGCCGGCCTGCGTCCGGGAGAGAAGCCAGGATGGGCTGTTGAGACTGGATGTCTCGCCTGGCTGAGCCGTGGCCAGGCCATGTGGGCACCTGCCAACGGTGCGGGCTACTATTTGGGGGCTGCCCTCCCGTGCCAGGCTCTCCTCTCACATCCCCATTCCTCATCACGATCCCCGATCGAGGCTTTGCACCCAGCTGCCATTTTGCAGGAAATGCCCAGGACCTACCGCAGAGCTGCAGTTGGCACAAGCCGGCCGGGTGCCCATTGTTCTGGTCAGGCGGCCCAGCTTGTGCAACAGATAAGCTCTAAGGGAAAGGAAGGGGTGGGAGGGAAAACCAAAATACAAGACTTAACAAATATCAAGTGACTTCACCTCTCTGTGCCTTCGTGTTCTTATCTGTGACGTGGGGATGACAACACTAATCTAGGGGATTCAGTGAGTTAACTTGTGTAAAGCACTTGGCTTCTTGTAAGTGCTACCACGTGCTGGCCACTGTTACTACTATGCTTATTGTTAGTGTCATCATCATCATCATCATCATCGTCATCATCATCCTCTCTCTCTCTCAGCAGTGAAGCCAGACTCCAGACCTCCATGTATAGCTGGAGTTTAACTCTTGACACGGAGTATATTATCCGTTAATCATGCTCTGACCTCGGGAGTCCCAGCCCCTAATATCGGAGACCCTGGTACCCACTCCTGGTGCCCCAGGACCCCTATCCCTGAGTTTCTCACCCTGACCCCAGTCTCCCCTGTCCGGACCCCCACACTAGCCTTGACCTGGCCAGGACAGACACCTGGGCCCAGTGTGGGCTTGGAGAAGGACAAGTCCATCTTGTGTCACCTCCTCCCTCTGTCTGAGCACCTGCCTCTAATACTCCTCTCCTGAAACGGGCCACTTCCCTGTCCCCACGGCCTGCCCAGGTCGCTGTCTCCGCTCACCTTTATAATTACACCGGCCTCTTTGCTCGTCTCTGACTTAACAACAAAGAGGTTTCTTGTTAAATTTCAAGTCATGCAGCCCTATCATACAAGTTGAACAATACAAACGCCTGTCAAAATGTAAGATTATTTATTCAATCATTTATGAAGCTGTTAATAGTAGTAGTTTCATTTAATTGTTTAAATGTTGTGATAAATGAACATTGTTTTTCTATTTTTAAAATATATTTATTGATTTCAGACAGGAAGGGAGAGGGAGAGAGATAGAGACATTAATGATGAGAACCTTTGATCAGCTGCTCCTGCACACCCCCTACCGGGGATCAAGCCTGAAACCTGAGCATGTGCACTGACCGGGAATCGAACTGTGACCTCCTGGTTCTCAGATCAATACTCAACCACTAAGCCACACCAGCTGGGCACTTTTCTATTTTTAAAAATTATATTAAAAGTTATATATTTTTAAACACATAGGTAAGACATGTAAATGGTAAAAAATTCAAATGGCACAAGAAGGTATGCAGTGAAAATGAAGTCTTTTCCCCACCCTTGACCCCCACACTTCCAAATTCATGTTCCCAAGAAGCCTGGTCTCCATTTCCTGTGAGCTCTTCCAGAAGAAGTCTGTACATCTGCAAATACACGTGACCACAGACACTCTTGACTTACACAAACAGAAGCAAAATACACCCATGCCTTGCATCTTGCCTTTTTTCACTTGCCATACCTTGTTGATCTTCTTAACCCATCATGTACAGGGCTGCATCACCCTTTTTCACAGCTGCATAGTATTCCACTCATGTAGTTTGATCCTGTTTTACTTAGTCATTCCTTTATGTTGGATCTTCAGGTTAATTCCAACTTTTGCTATTAGCAAATGGTACTGGAGTAGTTGTCTTTCACTTTAATATCTGTGTGTGTGTGTGTGTGTGTGTGTGTGTGTGAATCAGATTTTTTGGAGACTTGTGCATGTTGCTTTTTAATTGTATGATCAAATTGCACTATGAGGTTGTACCACGTTATTCTCCACCAACAATGTGTGAGAGTGCCTATATCCCCACAACTTTACTTACGCTGTGTGTTGTGAACTTTGGGTTTTTTGGTCACTCTAATAAATGAAAGCAGGTATCTTGGTATAGTTTAAACTTCTCTTTTAAATTGAGGGTGAAAAAGACACTTTTTGTTTGTTGAGCTAAACATGCTCTCATTGGCTTATGTCAACGACCTCCATTGTTTTGTTTTATTATATTACTAGAGGCCCGGTGCATGAAATTTGTGCACTGGGCAGGGGGGTGTCCCTGAGCCCAGCCTGCACCCTCTCCAATCTGGGACCCCTCGGGATCGGGCCTAAACCAGCAGTCAGACATCCCTCTCACAATCTGAGATTGCTGGCTCCCAACCACTCACCTGCCTGCCTGCCTGATTGCCCCTAACTGCTTCTGCCTGCCAGCCTGATCACCCCCTAACCACTCCCCTGCCAGCCTGATCACCCCCTAACTGCTTCCCTGCCAACCTGATCACCTTCTAACTACTCCCTTGTCAGCCTGATCACCCCCTAACCACTCCCCTGCCAACCTGATTGCCGCCTAACTGCTCCTCTGCTGGCCCGATCGCCCCCAACTGCCCTCCTCTGCCGGTCTGGTAGCCCCTAACTAACCTCCCCTGCTGTCCCGGTCCCCCCCAACTGCCCTCCCCTGCTGGCCATCTTTGGCCACATGGGGGCGGCCATCTAGTGTGTTGGAGTGATGGTCAATTTGCATATTACCTCTTTATTAGATAGGATTTTCCTTCGTCCTTGATGCCCAGGCCCATGACATGGTAGTGTATGTGTCTTTGTGAGACTAGTAGTGTTACTTTGTGTGTGAGTGTTTTTAACTTACAGATAAGTTCTCCCTCTGCTTCTGCTTCTTTCACTCAGCAATCTGCTCCCAAGGTCTCTGCAGGCTGAGCTACGTGGCCGAGCTTCGCTGGCCATGCTGAAAAGACATTATTCCTGCTTCCTTTCCAGCACACCATTTGCTCATATCCTTTGGGGCGGAATGTTTTTCAGTCATGAGGAAGCCTGGGCCTGAGCCTGCCTCCTTTGAAGATGGGAAGACAGGCGGGGCAGGAAGGGGGAGAGCGGCTGCTATGTGACTGATGTTGAGTGACTGCTGCCTCCCTTCCCCCCGCCCCCCACTGCAGCCCCCAGATGGGAGGCAGGGCCTGGGCAGCATATGTGGCCTGGCAGGGAGAGAGGAGGGGATTTCTTGAGACTTGTGGCAGGTGTACAGGGAGGGGTCAGGGCCAGGACTAGCCCCTGTTTGAGGCGCCCAGACCTTGGGCCTTCTTTCTACTCCTCCCACACAGAGGCAGGGTCTGTTAGAAAAATGAGAAGCTTGGTTCCTTCCAGGAATGAGCTGAGCTAAGTGATGAGGGCGTGGAAACACCCACTTCCACCCTCTCTCTGCTCTTCGGCATGGGATGCCGGTGTGGGAAGCACGCTGGCCCACGTAGCGGGCGAGGCCAGGGGCTAAGTCATAGGTCCCCAGCCCCAGGCATGGTGGGTCCCTCAGAGCCACGGTCTCCTCATCAGTAAGATAGGGAGGAGCCCTGGGGTGTCCAAGTCACTTCTCATGCTTCTCTTCCCTTCAGCTGCCACATTCTACTCCATCCACCCACCTAGTCACCAAATATTTATTGAGCACCCACTAAGCGCTAGGCACTGAGTCTAAAGTGGTAAACCAGATGGACAGTGATTTGTGCCCTCCTGGAACTGTTAGTGTGTGTGTGTGTGTGTGTGTGTGTGTGTGTGTGTGTCCACGTCCATGTCCTAATCCCTGGAACCTGTGATTGGTTCCATGGCGTGGAGGAATTGAGGATGCTAAGCAGCTGACCGTGAGCTGGGAGGTGAACTTGGTTTGTGAGGTAGGACCAATGTAATCACAAGGTCCTTATAAGTACAGGGGGGAGGTAAGAGAGCCAGAGCCAGGGATGCAGCACAAGAAAGATTGACTAGCGCTGCTGGCTTTGATGATGGAGGATGGGGCCGCAAGCCAAGGAATGCAGGCAGCTTGCAGAAGCTGGGAAAGGCAAGAAAACAGATTATCTCTTTGAATCTTCAGAAGGAATCCAGTCCTGCCCCTTGATTTTAGCCTCATGAGACCCAGCTTGAACTGTAAGATAATATATCTGTGTTGTTCAAAGCTGGCAACAGGAAACTAATGCACAGATAAACAAGTGTAACGTATGTTAGGTGGTGATAAGTGTGGTGGGGGAAATAAAGCCAGAGGGAGTATAGGGAACATGGGGATGCTTTGCCATTTTAAGCAGGATGGACAGTCAGGGAGGGCCTCCACGGGAGGCCACCTTTAACAGAGGCCTGAAGGAGGCGAGCAAGGAGCCATCTAGATCATGGGAAAGTGTCCAGGGAGACGGAGCAGCAAGCGCGAAGACCCTGAGGCGGGAGGGTGCCTGGTATGTTCAAGGCACAGCAGGGCAGCCTCGGTGACTGGGGCGGTGAGTTGGGGGGACGGAGAGAGGGGAGGTCAGGGAGGTTGTGGGGAGTCGACTGAGCTCCGCTGAGATGGGCCTGGCACGTAGGCACCGCTGAGCAAGATCTTTGAGGGAGGCTCCGGGCCGGAGGCCCAGCCTCAGAGGAAGAGCGTGCTTCTCCAGATGGGAACGGAACCAAGGTCCATCCCTTCCCCAGCTCTGCCAAGTCCCGCGGAAGTCACGTCCAGGTCACCGAAGTGAAAGGGGAATGAATGTACCCCTCGCCTCCACCCGCCCGGCCCCTGCTTCCTAGGCGAGCCCGTTGCTGGGAATCGTTCTCTTGGTCAGTGCTTGATACGGCCTGGCCCAGGCCGCTGGGCAGCGGTACCGTGACCTGTCTCTCACCCCAGAACTGTCAGGCATGGCCTCCCTTGGGATCGTGGCCGAGCAGCCCGGCCTGTGCCCCGAACTTGGGCAGCGAGCGGGGCTTCGGCTGGGACAAAGGCTGCCATTTCCCCTCCACTTTCTATGCGCTCTGACCTGGAGCTGGTGGCTCACCCTTTCTGGGACACCGTGTCCACATCTGTGGCACAGGTTGGATGAATCATGGGTCTCAAACCGATAGCCTTGCAGCCACATCCTGCCCACGGGCGTGTTTATATGTTTGAAATTAGTTGCCAACACTTAAAAGTTGGGAAACTTCTCGTAAAACCCTAGATTGCTGGCTTCTCTTAAGAAATCAAAAGGTCTGGCCGCTGGTGACTAGGGCTGAGTAGTGACAGCCACAGTCCCCACCCAGCCCACTCGGTCATTTCTGACTCTTGCCTTGGGATGTAGGGGTATTTGAGTTGACAACCCAGGACTCTAATGGCCCTTCCAGCTCTGATTTCTTGCATTCGTTCAACCTGCCCTTGGAGAGGGATTCGGGGAGGGCTTTCTGGGGGAGGCAGGGTCTGAGCTAAGTAAGACCTGCAGGGTGAGTGGGGGAAAGAGGAAGAGGAAGGGGTTCCAGGCAGAGGGCACAGCCTGGGCACAGACCTGGAGGCCAGGGAGAGACTGTGGCCTGGTCAGAATGCTGGTGGAGCTGAGTGTGAGGGAGGGGGCGGAAGAGATCAGAGAGGGTAGCAGGGCCGGGTCACAGGTCGGGGGTGAGGGGTGGCTGGGCTTGTCCTAAGTGCAGTGGCGGTCCTGGAGGTCTGAGGCCAGGAGGGACAGGGCCCAGTGCATGGCCTCACAACCCATGGGTACTCATGTCTTTATCTCTCAGTCTCTCCCTTTCTCTGTCTCTACTTTCTCCATCTCTATTTCTAGCTCTGTCTTGTCTCTCTGTCTCTGCCTCTCTTTCTCTGTGTGTCTCTGTCCATCTCCATCTCCCCTTCCCTACCTCATGACACACATACTTTCTGATCCCACCTCATTCTTCCCCCCGAACCCTCCCCCCCCCCCCCCCCTACACACACACACATGGGAATGGAATGCTCCCTGAGGAAACATTTGCACCACAAGCCACTCTGAATGCTCCAGGAGCCCAGCCCCAGGCCCAGGCCCACTGGCCTCAGTCCTGGGAGGAAAGCCACCTGTTTTCACTTTTCCATGTGGTGGGAGGGGCAGGCCATGGCCTCTGCAGAGAGACACAACTGAAGCCCAGTGCTCCCCCTCAAGTTCCTCCTAGTCCCTGGGTCTCCCGGGAAAGGGGCTTTCCTGAGAAGGAGAGGGTAGATGCAGGAATGAGGGAGGCTGGGAGCTGGTCCCAACTCTGTCCCTTATCCACACAGTGCAGGCACGTAGTAGGTCCTCAATAAATGTTTGATGGATGGATGGACAGATGAATGGATGGATGGATGGATGGATGGATGGATGAATGGATGGATGGATGGATAGGACTTAATCCTGAGAACACTAATCTTGGAGGAAAATTACTGGTCATCATGGTTCTGAGCTCAGAGTCATCCAGGCCAACTCTACCTCCCCTCCCTCCTGGCTCCCCCAAGTCCAAGGCTCTCCAGGGAGAGGGAGTGTCTTAGTTCAGAGACATTTGATGTGTCTGTGTTCCAAGACAAGCCGCATGATGCCCTGGCTTCTATGTGGCTTATAACCTCCCACAATGCCTAGCACAATGCCACTGTGCCTATGACACGTGAGCCAACAGACATGCCGAAGGAAGCCCAGGAGGCTTTATCAAAATCCCTGGTGTCCCAGGTGTTAGACGGTCAGGATGCCATCAACTCACAGGGAACCAGTGGATTATTGTCATCCCACAGATGGAGGACGCTGAGTCCCCGGGGAGACCACCAGGAGGATGGGATGGGGAGGCCTGAGCCTGAGCCAGCTCCTCTGGTTCCCAGGGCAGTGCCTGCTCAGCCATGTCTGCTGCTCTCAGGGGCCTCAGGACGAGAGCTGCTCTTTTAGGTGAGGAAAGAATAATAGTGCTAGTATTTCTTGAGCATTTACTATATGCCAGAGTTTCTAAGTATTATCTTATTTATCCTTCCTGAATCATCAAGGTGCCACCAGAGAAATAGGGCCAGGAGAGATAGATAGAGAGAGATAGAGAGATAGAGATAGGGGGAGAGAGAGAGAGAGAGAGAGAGAGAGAGAGAGAGAGAGAGAGAGAAGAGTCTATTTGGGCAAATCTGAAATCTGCAGGCAGATTGGACACTCAACTTTCTTCTTCCATAGGAAAACCTCAGTTCTGCTCTGACAACCTTTCAACTGATTGGATCAGGCCCCCCCAGGTGACCCAGGACCACCTCCTGTGCATCGTCAAGAAGACCGTAGGTGTTAATCACACCTTCACGGCAATCCCACCTGTGCTGTATTTGGTTGAAAGACTGGGCACCAGAGTCCAGCCACGTTGACACATTCTGACCCCACGCTGCTCAGAAGCCTGGAAGGCAGCTATGATGTCGTTTCATTCCGGGTGGGAAAGCTGAGGCTCATTGAACAACTAGCTGGTGGGGAAAGAACCAGGTTCAAACAGGGCCGGGCACCTCCAGACCCAAGTCCTTGCCACCTCACAGTTGGTCTTGGGACCCTTCTCAGTCGGCTACCCCAGAGCAGGGGGAACGGAGGCAGGAATAACCCAAGTCAGAGGTCAGAAACCATAGAGTCCATTTTAGATCTGATGACTTTTTCCTATAGAACAGAGAAAGAACCTGGGATGTGGATGGAGTGGCTACAGCAGGGCCAAGCTTGAATGCTCAAGGAGCAGAAAGAAGTCAGTGCGGGTGCTAGTAAGGGAGGGGACCGTGGGAATAGACGAAGCCAGAGGGGTGGCAGGGGCCCGGCACCCAGGGCCTGGACCGCCATTATTATTGTTGTGACAGTGATGTGTCAGAAGTTATGAGCGTCCTTTGACAATGAGCTAGAGGGATCATAGGGGCAGAGGAGGGCGCATGCATGGGCCCTGTGCACGTGGCCGGCCGGCCAGCTGTCGGATGTGTGACTGAGGGTGTCTGACAAGGAGTTTATTTTTGGAAACTGAGGGGATTTGGGGAAAGCAGGGAGATTTCAGGACCAGCTGCTGCCTGGGCCCCAGCGTGCAGCCTGGTGAGGGCTGTCCCAGCTACAGGGAGCCAGGCTGGGACAGCTCAGCCCACCCAGCCCCTAAAGAATGTTAAAACCACTCAAATAGCACATGGATAGACTCTCCTTCTAAGAAATTCAAACACTATTTCGGCCCCAGCCTCCCTCCCGGGCCCTCCCCTGCCTTGCTTTTGTCCTTAGCACTCAGCAACATCTGGTGTGCGGATGCCTTACTTGTTTCTTGTCTGTGGCCCCCATGAGAATGTCAGATCCACACAGGCAGAGATTTTTGTCCCCTCCCCCGCCCCCATGCATCCCTAGTGTCTAGCACAGTGTCTGGCACATAGTAGGTGCTTAATAAATATGTATGAAATAGGTGAATGAATGAATGGGTCATGAATGTAAAACCTCCATTTCTAACCTCCCAGAGGTAACTGATCTTGTCTGTGAAACGGGCGCTTCCAGATCTTATTCCAGTGGCTCTAAAACAGGGTGACTTTGCTCCCAGGCCACATTTGGCGATGTCGGGTGACCTTTTGGTTGTCACCCCTGGGGGAGTGGTGCTATTGGCATCTAACAGGTGGAAGGCAGGGGCGCTGAGAAGCATTCTACAAAGCACACAGCGGCCCCACGACAGACGCTCCTGCTCCACATTCAGCAGAGCCCTGGTTGAGCAAGCCTGCCTCAGCCTATGGAGCCTCACGCATCTATACAGACTTATAGGAAAAATGGTGTGTTTTGAAACAGATGGTCTATATCATGCCGTGCTTGCTTTCCTCTCTTAGTAATACTTCTTGGAGCTTCCTCGTGTCAGCGTAGCAGCCTCCCATCCTTTTCGTCAGCAGGGTGCATTCCAGAACATGAACCAACCACAGTTTGCTCAGCCAGTCCCTCCTTGTTGAAATGAGGATTGTTTCTGGATTTTTATTATTGCAAACATCGCTTCAATAAATATGTCTGGATGTTCATTTACATGAGCCAGTCATTTATTTTTTGTGGGTTTTGTTTTGTTGTTGTTGCTGTTGTTGTTAATCCTCACTCAAGGATATTTTCCCATTGATTTTTAGAGAGAGTGGAGGAGAGAGGGAAAGACAGAGAGAAACATTGATGTGAGAGGAACACATCAATTGGTTGCCTCCTGCATGCTCCCCGACCAACGCTCAGGCCTGGGAGGAGCCTGCAACCAAGGTACATGCCCTTGACAGGAATTGAACCCAGGACCCTTTGGTCTGAAGCTCTATCCACTGAGCCAAACTGGCTAAGGTTATTTTACTTTATTTTATTTTTTTGCTTCAGCCGGATTGAGCTAGGATTTTAGCTCTTGCCACAAAAGTACCTGGGAATGCTGAAGAGAGTTGAACGAGATTCTCTCAAAGATCCTTTTAGCTCTGACCATCCCTGAATCCGTAAGTGGACCAAACCCCGCTGGAGGCGGTGCCTTCTCTCTGAGGAGGCAGGGAGCTCAGGGAGAGGCTTAGCAGAGTGTGTGTGTGTGTGTGTGTGTGTGTGTGTGTGTGTGTGTGTGTGGTGGCAGGCACAGCAGGAGCGAAGGCCTAAAGGCAGGGGCATGCGGGGCAGGCTTGGCCAACCCTGATAAACCTCGCCAATGGCAGTGACCTCAAGCACCAGCCCACGTGCTAAGGCCTGGTCACTCCAAATGTGGTCCCAGACCTGCAGCGAAGCGTTGCCTGGAGGCTGGGAAAGCAGAAGCTCGGCCCCAGCCCAGCCACTGAGTGAACAGGACTCCCCGGTGTTCCCGACGCACAGAACGGATCGAGAAGAACCAGTCCTGGTTTAGAAACACCCAGAAGCACGTTTTATCCTACAAGAGAGACGCGTGGACTGAGCTGCTGCTTCTCTCTGTTTTCATGCCTCTCAAATACCGGCCAACACTTCCCACTTCGTGGAAGAAGAAAGAAGGAAGAGAAAACGCGAGCGCACGCGCGCGCCTGAGCACACACAGCCTCGCGCTGCCACCTGCCAGCCCCGGGTGCCTATTTCCTCCCCAGAACACGCGTAAGGCGCCAGGCAATGAATTCCCCCACCAAGATGTGCAAGCCCCGAGGCCAGAGGTCAGAGGTGGCGCTTCAGACACTTACAGGACGGTCAGCAGTAACGCTGTTGGACAGGGCGAGGGAGAAGAACCCCTCCTGGGGCCGTCATTTCTGCCGGAGAGCCGAGGTCGCTGCGGCTCACACGTCAGGGCCCTGACTTTGCTCGGCTCGCCCGGAGGCCCCTCCGAGTCAGGCCTCTGACAGCAACCATCTGTGTAAACAAAGTATTTTTGAGCCTAGAAAAGTGGTTTCTTCTCTGGGCAAGATTTTTTTTTTTACTCGATTGTCCTCTTACCTCCAACTCCCATGCTTCAAAGGGCAAGAGAAGCCTAGCATTTTATCCCACGTCTCTCCAGAAAGCAAAACCACTTTTGAGTTCCATGCCTCCCCGAGGGGGATGACTGTGTTGCCACCGGGTCCGAGGGGATGGCTTTGGATGTCAGGCTGTGGTGACGGACCTCCCAGGCTCGACTTTCTCCTGACCTCGGACCCCTGGTCTCTGGCCTGGCTCTTTCCCTGGATTCTCTCTCTCCACATCTCGTTAACCCATCTCTAAGCTTCCCTTTGCCCACACGGGAAGGAAAAGAGAGCTCACAGCATAAGTATAGGGTGTCCCCCAAAATAACTACTCACACTTTGAGTGATTATAAAGGCAGTGTTTACTAAAACATGTCTCATTTTCAAGTGTAATAGAATCTACAGACATTGTGTGAATACATTTTGGGGGGGATACCTTGTATTTGGCCTGCAGGCCTCGCTCTTTGGGGGCCTCAGTTTCTCCACTGGAGGATTTGGCTCGATGCTGGCTCTGGGACCAGCGATGTCGGAGCAGGCTTTCACACACACCCCCGCCCCCCCCTCCCGCCAGGCTCAGGGCCCCCCCACCTCCTGGCAGGTGCTAGGCGCTAAGTTATGCTGCTGAAAAGTTCCAGGGAAGTCCGGCCAGTGCCTTGGCTGCACTTGCTTTGGCCAAATCAGTGTTTCCCCACCTTATCTCCAGCCAGCTTGCTCATAATATTTAGACACTTGGCCTTAAATGGAGAAATCTAGTGACTCAGAGAGAAAGCAGCTGCGGCCGGCCCGGATCCCTGAACCCTCTCCCCAGCAGGGACGCGCCCTTCCAGACGGAGAAACGCACTTTCCCCGCTGGAAGCTTTTCACGGGGGCAGGGGGAACCGGGCCCAGCGAGGAGAGACAACTTCCCTAAAGCCACCCAGTCAGGGCGTGGACTGGACACCTACTCTGCGTGGTCCCCGTGGCAGGGGCCGGAGACAGTGCTGAGAGGACAGAGCAGGGAGCCGTCCTGGTGGGGATGCTGTCACGGCCGAAGAGTCTTGATCAGATTCAAAGCGAACACGAAGCTCTTTTCATGTGCTTGTCACCATGTTAAGTGCTTCCTGTAATTGATTGGTTGATTCCTCCTGAGAGCCTGATAAGATGGCTACTGTCATTTTACAGCAAGGAAACGGAGGCACAGTGAGGTCAGGACACTTGCCCAAGGTGGCACAGCTAGCGCAGTGGGCTGGACGGTGGACCCCTGAGATATCAGTTCCTCATCCCTGGGACCAGCAAACGTCACTGTATGTGGCAAAGTCTCTGCAGATGTGATCACATCAAGGATTTTGAGATGAGGACATTATCCTGTGGGGCCTAAAGCCACCACTTGGAGGTGAGAGTGGGTGGGTGGGAAGAGATTAACCAAAGAACTTGTATGCATATATGGATAACCCATGGACACAGATAATAGTGTGTGTGGGGGGGGGGGGGGTGCAGGGGTAGGCTAGAAGGGGTGAATGGGGAAATAAAGGGGACATGTGTAATACTTTCAACAGTAAAGATGAAAAAATAATAATAACTAAAAAATAAAATAAAAAGAAATGCCACCATATTTATTCTTCTAAGAAGAAGACAGACACACAGAAGAGGAGTGGGTGAGGTGAAGACAGAGCCAGGGATGCAGTGATGTGGCAACAAACAACAGAACGCTGGCCACCTCCAGGAGGGGGAAGGGGCAAGGAATGATTCCCCCCTAGAGCTTCCAGAGGGAGCGTGGCCCCACCAACATCTCGCTTCTGGTCCAGCGAAGCTGAGGTTGACCTGGCCTCCGGAACTGTGCAAGACTAGGTTTCTGTTGTTGTAAGCCGCCAAGTTTGTGGTAATTTGTGGCAGCCACAGGAAACTAACACAAAAGTAAATAAATGGTCAAGGCAGGATTTGGACCTTGGCAGCCTACTAATTTTCAGCTTTACAGATGTGCCTTACTTCTGTTCCTTTGGCTCCTGTCAGTCCTTCTCCTGCGAGATGGTCAATATGACCACTCAGAAGCAAACCCTTGCTTTCCCCCACTTTTCTGTTGGCTGGGAGGCCGGTGTGAAGGCAGGAACTGGAGTGGCTGCCTTGTACCCAGAGGCTGAGGTTGCCTATTGGGAATGGCTGAGGCGTCCCACCAGCCCTGAATCAGTGACGTTGGAATTGTTACACTAGAGACAGAAATAAACTTCTATGTTGTTAATAAAAATGGAAGGAAGGGAGGGAAAGAGAGAGGGCAAGGGAAAGGGAAAGGAGCCTCGTTATCTGATTTCCCCCCAGAAGTGCTTGCGTTCACAGGCTGCTGTCGGGGTTCATGGAGAGTGAAACGCGCAGCACCACTTTTTTGTTCGCTTCCTTGTGTCAGGAGCCCTCGCTTGGAGTCAAGGCCAGGAAAATCATTTGTCTCTATACAAGCTTATAATATCGCCTCTTTTTCTTTCTCCCCTCCGCCTTCTCGTTTTCTTTAAATATCAGGTGAACAGGCTGATGCAACTCAGTACATTTCCCTTCTTATCTCAGCTGCCAGGAAACTCAGTTAAAATCATTCCACTGTCATGACTGTCTCATCCCAGGTGCATGATAACATCTGTGTCCATGCTCCACAAGTCAGGGTTTATCGCTTAGCATTTTTAGTTGTTCTGGGAGACTGGATAGAATAGACCAAGGTCCAGATTCACCTCTCCTTCGCTTACCAGTTTCCCTGTTGCAAAATGGGGTTGCTCACCACAGAGCAATAGATGCCCAAGATTCATCCTGCCCGTCTGGTAATAGGACCCATCTCTTGTTTTCGGAAGCACCTGTCTCTCATGTGGTTACTCATCCCCTGGGAGATTAGCCCTGGCTTGTTCTGTTGATGGGTCTGCAGGGTCCAAAAGAGAGAGAGAGCACAAAGTGCAAGGACTCTTGAGGCCTACGCTGGGAACAGGCACAGCATCGCTTCCCTGCATTCCACCGGCAGGAGGGAGTCTCAAGGCCAGTCCAGATTCGGAACATGTGAAGGGCTTTGGTCCAGGGAGTTCATTAATTAGAGCAGTGGTTCTCAACCTTTGTTGTGGCCCCACCCCATAACAAAGAAACAGAATGTCCGGAGGGTGAGGCCCAGAAATCAGGGTTTTAAAAAGATTCCCAGGTGATTCTAATGTGCAGCCAAGGTTGAGAACCACTGAATTAGAGGATCAAGACAGTGGAACTATCTCCATCCCCACCTCCACCTCTATAAATGGACAGGAGACCCAGGTCTAACCCAATGAGCATCCCATGTGGCTCCAGGATGAGTAAAGGGAATTGCATCTGACCTGAATAAGGCCAGCCTGAGTCAACCTCAGACTTTCACTAAGACTACTGACAACGATATTCTCCTTTGACTGGAGCTGCCAAGCTGGCAGGATGTCAGGGCTGCTCAGAGCCATCTTATACAGCACGGGGAGAGGCTGCCTGAGGGGGAAGCCAACACAGAGGAAAGCAGAGGTGAGAGATGGAGTGAAACGAATCCCGACAACATCCTGGAGTTCCTGGATCCTGCTGTACCTGAAGCTGCTTTCTCCCAGCTCCTTGAAGCCAGGATTCTACCCCTGGACTTGCCCTGCTAGAGCCAATAACTTTTTTTTTAAGACCCCAATTTGTAAGAGCCAATTTTAGTAGAGTTCCTATCACCAGCAACAATAATCATCTTAACTATTACTTGTAGATGAATGGCTCTCATACTGAACACTTTGTGAGAGAGAGAGAGAGGGAGAGAGAGAGAGAGTCTTTCCTTTCAGGTTCAGAGTGGGACATCCTGGATCTCATGCCACCATGCCACCGGCATTGCTTGCGAGCTCCCCGTCATTGGTTAAGGGAGTCACGACTCCTCCTGCCCCAGTTATAAGGGTTCCAGGAGCTCATGCACCTGCATGTGCTTAATGCAGAGGGGGCACTCAAATGGCATTTGGAACCTCAGACTTTCTCCTTGGAACTCAGTTTCCCTGTGGCCAAGATGGGGTGCAGGCATGCCGGAAGCTAATCCCAGCATGTCATAAATGCAAGTTTCATCAAAAGGTTGATGGAACTTTGAGGACTGCCTGCTGGAAGTAGCTAAGGGTATTTCCCCACACCTAAAGATTTGCATAGATGATTGCTTGCTGCCAGACAGCTGAGGGCATTTTAATCTACATGTTACTGCCTCCTACTGGCCAAACACCTGAACAGCCATAGGCCGTTCCCCAAATCTGACAGTGGATTCTGTATACTAAACCTTGCCTTTGATATGTATATCTACCTTGCTTTAGGACAATTTGTGTTAATAAAAAGCAAGGGGTCCAGAGAGACAGCAGAACTTGGTTCCTTTAGCTACGTCTTCTCTGGTTCCCCAAAATGCCTTTCAAAATTATGTTTTGCCTCTAGACTCTTTAATAATTTACACGCAGCCCTTCTCTAGATTCCTGAACCCTTCTAGATGCTGGACAAGACCCCGGGCACAGGCAAATGCAATCTAGGAGAGAAGCAGACGGGGGAGGGAAACCCTTGTCCCTGCCATACCTGGGCAAAGCTGCTCTCCCCTGAACAGTTTAAATTATTAGCCTGGCTTAAGATTTGGTATTTCTTGCTACATGAAGCCCATGAAAAGATCAGACCATGCAAAGAGGACAGGAGCTGAGCCTTTGATGATATTTATTATATGCCAGACACTGGTTACATGTGCCCTCCCCCCCTCCCCCGCCCCGGCCCCTGCCCAGGGGAAACTGAGGCCCAGAGAGGTTAAGTGACTTGCCTAAGGTCACACTGTAAGTAAGTGGCAAAGCCGGGATTTGAACCCAGGCATTCTGGCTCCAGAAAATCCTCACTCCTAATCATTGCACTAGATGACCTCTCTGGAGAATGCAAAAGATGAAAGGCTTATTTTTCGTTGCATAGCCAAAGTCAAAGAGAGGACATTAGCAACCCTACTGGCGTCTATGTAAATAGGGCCTTGATTTTGGTGTGTACAAAGGAACTAGCCATCCTCAGGCTGCCTCTCACCAGGACATGTTTTCTTTGGTCCGTGCAAGTGTTTTACATATTGGAAAAATCCCCCCCCCGCCCACACACACACTTAATAAACGTAGGGCTGGAGCTCAGGGGCGGGCTGGGTTTGAAGGGGGGTCTGTTCACTGCAGGGGGAGGGAGAGGAGAAGGCCTCAACCCCTGAATAAGACTCAGTCTGAGGCCCTTTCTGGGCTGGGGGAGGCCTCATCTGGGTCCCAGCACATCCCCAGGAGCCAGCCATTCATTCCTGCTGGGAGCACAGTGCCCTCTTGTTCCCCCGCCGGCCTGGAGCCCCAGAGGGGAAAGGCGTCTGGGTGAAACCCAGACTCCACCATCCCTGGGCTCTGTGTCCTCGCCGATCCCTGTCCCTCTCTGTGCTTTCCTTTTCTCATCTGTAAAATGGGCTTGCCGCCATCCCTGCCAACTTCCAACCTGCCGGCCCCACTTTCTGATCCTCTTTCGGGGAGCTGCTCTCCCCGCTTGTTTGGCTGTCCATTAAGGTCAGTGGGTGGACACATGACCTAAACTCAGCCAACCGGATTCTCTCTTGGGAGAACCAGAAACTTAAGGAGAGTTAAGGCCAAGCTGGGGAACAGTTGGGGCCGTGAAGACCCTGCCCTTTGGCTCTTGCTCCCCTACCCTTGGTTCTGACTTCTCATTCCCGGGAGGTGACCTGCACTTGTCCTTTCCAAGTCCCAGCTGGTCAACTTCTCCTTCCAATACCCCGTTACTTGCCTTTTTTGCTTAAATTAGCCAGGGCTGGCTTCTGCTGCTTGGCATCTAAGAACTCTGCTTGATGCCAGGGTGACAACTACCACTTCTAAAGCAGGCGTGAGAGTCAAATGATAGGCACTAGAGTGTAAGGCAGGACTTGGAAAACTGTAATGTGCGACCCACGTAGAGGAACTACCTAACCGAGAAAGTGAAGGTAACGCTGGCGAGGATCAGTTATATGATTTGTGGGGCTCAGTGCAACATGAACACGTGAAGCCCTTGTTCAAAAATCATTAAGAATTTCAAGATGACGAGAGCAGAGCATGACACCAAGTGTGGGGCCCTCGTGAGCGTGGGGCCCCGTGCTGGTGCCCAGGCTGCGTGTCCATGAAGCTGGCTCTGACTGGTCTGTAGATCACATCTCAGCCAGGCTGGGCAGGGGGTCTGGGCAGGGGAGGCTGTATCACCCTGATCTGTATCCCACTGCCCCCACCCAGGAAGTCCTGGAGAACGGTCACGGAGGATGTAACAATAGATTCTATCCAACAAGCACCAAAAATGGAACAGATACTTTCATTTGCTGCTGTATTTAGTCCTCAGAATGGAGGACTTCCCAGGGCCTGCTCCCAGTCAGCCACAGAGGGAGGTGTCCATTCCCGGAGACACAGGGCTCCTCTGGAGGCTCCAGGACTGCCATCCGCCTTGCTGGACTTTCTTAGAACTACACTGAAGACTACACCCCTTCCTTCCTTCCTTCCTTCCTTCCTTCCTTCCTTCCTTCCTCCCTCCCTCCCTCCCTCCCTCCCTCCCTCCCTCCCTCCCTCCCTCCCTTCCTTCCTTCCTTCCTTCCTTCCTTCCTTCCTTCCTTCCTTCCTTCCTTCCTTCCTTCCTCCCTTCCTCCCCTTCCTCCCTCCCTCCCCTTCCTCCCAGCCTCCTCTGCCCCCCCCCCTTTATTTTCCTCCCTGGCATTTCCCCCAATAAATTTCTCATATATTTCGTCTCATCTTGGCTGAGGACCTGGACTAACATATTTTTCCATAACAGATTTGGACTAAAAGGAAGAAGGGGTGCAGGCTTCCAGGCAGGTAAACAGCATGGGTAAGGTGTGGAGGTGGGAAGGCCCAGGGTGTTCGCACCACAGGGGGGGAAATTGGCCTGTCCTGAGAGGGCATTGAACTTCCATGCTCTAGCCCTGTGGTCGGCAAACTGCGGCTTGCGAGCCACATGCGGCTCTTTGGCCCCTTGAGTGTGGCTCTGCCTAAGCCTTAGGAGTACCTTAATTAAGTTAATAACAATGTACCTACCTATATAGTTTAAGTTTAAAAAATTTGGCTCTCAAAAGAAATTTCAATCGTTGTACTGTTGATATTTGGCTCTGTTGACTAATGAGTTTGCCGACCACTGCCCTAGCCCATCGGAGGAAGTACTCTGTCACTTTGGCCAAGTTACTGAGCCTCTCTGGGCCTTGGTTTTACCATCTGAAGATTGGGAATAATAATAATGCTCATTTTATGGGGCCTTGTGCAGATTAGATGGGTTAATATGCAAAAAGGGTTTCAAATGGCCTAAGTTGCCAACTACGTTAGAGCTGCAATTAAAGAAATATTGAAAACGGCCCCTCCCTGAGCTAGTTTTCAGCCTTGAAGGAGGCAGCACACATAATATTTTCCTTTCCTGACATAATTTGTTTGTGGCCTTTCGGATGCAGATACGAACCAGACCTGGTTCTGGGAAGAGAGGAGCAGGGGTGGTGGGAAGGGCTGCCCTTTCCCAGTCAAAGCCCCCCCGTTCTGAAGGAGTTGGGTCTTGACATTACCCTCCTGACCCAGCCAGATGTCTTGTCTCTTACTGGACAGTGCACATCTGGACACACGGAGACTCCCACAGGGGAAGGTCCGGATAACCCTCCGTAGGTGGCAGCCCCTTGTGCAGCCGGACAGAAGAGGGACTTTCCTGACTGTGGGCTTCACCTCCCTCGCTTCCCTGAGGAAGGCTAAGGTGTGCCCACTGCGCAGATAAGGTAAAGCAACTTGCTGAGGGTCATGTGGCAAACGCGTGGCAAGGTTGGGGCTTGAATGTGGCTCTCCGGCCTTGGCTGTTCCAGTCTTTTCACCACGGGCTTGGGATCGCTGTCGCTCGTCTTCATTCCTGAGGATGTACCAGTCCTGCCCCAGGCAGGGCCCTGTCAGTCCTCATGGGCCAGTCCTCATGGGTCAGGGCAGATTGGAGTCTCTGCTACTTTCCAGAGCCTGCCTGCTCCTGCAAGACGCTGGAGCGAAGAGAGCTGGGTGCCCCATTAGCCTGATACACGTAGAAGGCCTGAGCTATTAAAAAAAATGATCAAAAATAATAAGATGAAGCAACATTTTGAATGATCACCATGGACTGGTGCTGCGAGAGGAGTTTCAGATACATTCTTTATTACCTCACGTAGTCTTCGCCACAGCCCTAACTGGAAGGTCATCTTAGCGGAGAATGCTTTTGGCTGCATGGAAGAGAAAGTCTGACTCATGGTGTCTTTACTTGGTTATCTCATTAAACAAGAAGTCTAGAAATAGGTGGTTCCAGGGAGGGTTATTCTACAGCTCTATTTTGCAATTCTCCTTGCTTTCCCTCCTAATCCCCCCACCATCACATCTTTACACAACAGCACCCAAAAAAGAGGAGGGAAATGAGGAGGGAAAAGGCGCCCCCTTGGCCACCCCCGGACCAATCCCTAACAAAGAGGGATTTCCCTGGCTCGCTCAGACCAATGGTGGTTCATTTCCTGGGAGGGGGATGGGACCACTTTTCTAAACACCTGCCCGATTCCTGAACAAAATCCGGTTCTGTTAGCAAGGACAAGCCAGGGGCCCCCAAATGTTCTCTCATTGGTGTTTGAGCAGCTGGCCTCCTTCCCTGGGGGAGTTTTGCCTCTGGGTTAAGGGGGGGGGGGGGCGAGGAGAAAGGGCCTGCTATTTGGGACCCTGGTCTACACGTAAGCCAGGGGTGTGGGATAGAAGAGCCAACATTTATTGAGCACCTACAGTGTGCCAGTCCCAGACTGGGTGACTTCATTCTCTTGCCATTCAATTCAGTCCTCACCACAGTCCTGAAAAATCCCATTTTCACTAATGAAAGGAATGAGGGATGTAATGGGAAAAGCCAGCTGTACAAGTCTCCAACAGAAGAGCATTCAGGCAGAAAGAAGAGCAGAAAGCTGAGACCAGACCTGGATCACACCTAAAGCAAGAGTCTGAACTGGCATAAGCACTGACAGCATTACCTTTCACTAATGCAGTGGTTCTCAACCTTGGCTTCACATTAGAATCACCTGGGAATCTTTTTAAAATCCTGATTTCTGGGCCCCATCCTCCGGAAATTCTGTTTCTTTGTTACTAATGTTGTGGCCCCACCCCATCACAAAGAAACAGAATTTCCGGAGGATGGGGCCCAGAAATCAGGATTTTAAAAAGATTCCCAGGTGATTCTACTGTGCAGCCGAGGTGGAGAACCACTGCACTAATGCTCACTGCATGCGAGGCACTCTGACAGCCAGCTGTTTCCCCTGAATCAGGTCCTTTACTCTTCATCCCAACTCCATTCACTGATGAGGCACTGAGGCCCAGAGAGGTGGAGCGGACAGCTGAGCTGGGCTGTGAACCCCACTGCCAGGAGGTCGCCCCTGGGGCCCAAATTTGCAGAAAACCTCCAGGCCTGTTCTGTGGCCTTTTTAGGACTGTTGGCTTCACCAGCAGAGAAGCTAGATAAATAAACAAGAGGCTCCGGAAACTCCTTTTCCCTTTTGATGTCCTGGATCCACTGAGGCCACATGAGAGTCATCCAGCTGCCTTGACAGCCAACATTAAACAGGCAAATAAATGAATCCTTATTGTGATAGCAGGAAATGTTAAGTACAGAAAAAAAAAACACCCCACACAGGTTAAGGCAACAGAGAGTGATGGTGTGACTTCTTTGGACCAGATGGTCATGGAGGGCTTCTCTGAGGAGGTGACAGTCCAGCAGAGGCAGAGGAATGAGGTATGTAATGGGAAGAGCCAGCGTACAAGTCTCCAACAGAAGAGCATTCAGGCAGAAAGAAGAGCAAGTGCAAAGACCCTGCGGTGGGCATGAGTTAGGAAGGATGAGAGGTGAGTGTGGCTGGAGCAGAGTGGGTGAGGGTGAGAGTGGGGGGTGTGGGGGGGAGACGTGATGTCAGGGAGGTAAAGGTGGAAGGATGCAGATCATACTCGTCCTTGTGGGACCTTGTAGGGCTGTGCTCTGAGAGGTGGCGCCATGGATGGTTGAGTGGGATTCAGCGACAGGATCTGTCTTAGGTTCTAGCAGGGCCCGTCTGGCTACTGTGGGGCGAATGGCATGTGGAGAGGTGAACGCTGAAGCCAGAGGCTGGGGAGGATCAGCAGCTCCTCAGAGGGCTGTTGGGAAGAAGAAATGAAACCTGCCTAAGCTCACCCAGCCGTGAGCGGTAAGCCAGGCCTCTGGCCCTACTCCACACGTCCCCCAGTCTCACGGACCTTACCTGAGCCAAGCATTCAGGGTTTGCAACTCCCTGCTACTGACCAGTTCTCCCTTCCTCACACAGCCTCTGAGCGAAGTCCAACTCTGACCCGTCTGGCCCCAGGTAAGTAACTGGCCTCAGAGGGTAGTTACCTGTGCAAGGATTGGGGGGTGAAAACGGGGCTGCGGGTTTAGGGAGTGGTGAGCCTGCAGCAAACCTGGAGTTGAAGCATGGTGGCAACCATGCTTGGGTGGGAATTGCTGTTTAATATTTTAACCCTGCTGACTTGGCTTCTGTCATTATTTGCTTGCTAAAATAATAGAAAAGTTATTTTGATTTTCTGAATTATATAAATCATCCCATTCGATTGAATACCCTATCGATTGTCATTTGAATACCCCATTGGTTGGTCATACTGGTTTTAGAAACCACATTCCTCTGTACCTGGAGGCCAGGACTGCACAACTACTCTAAATTGCCTCAGTGGCTCCAGATAATGTGTTTCCGTTGACTCAGTGGTCCAGGACCCGAGGGCTTCAGATAATGTGTTTCCATCGACTCAGTGGTCCCAAGACCCGAGGGCTTCAGATAATGTGTTTCCGTCGACTCAGTGGTCCCAAGACCCAAAACTATAATTAATCTTTGTAGATAACTAATCGGCTCAATCTAGCTTCTGTAACCAACTGCTTTTTTGCAAACCAGGTTTTTCATTCCAAACCCCGAGATGTAATCAATACCTTTGTGATTTTTGCCTATACACATCTGGTGTTGCGGCCATCTTATCACTACGAGATTTGTAGTCCCAGATTTGCAATAATTGTGTCTCCTTAATTCGACTTCTTGAGGCATCCTTGTGTGATTCGCCGGGTACATTACAACAGAGTGAAACCAGGCTTCTCTCCCCCTCTGCCCCCCCATCCCCACCCCTGTGAGCCCAGTTTCTCACCAGCACCCAGGGGTGGGCTCCTGCTGAGCCGCCTGCACCTGGGGGCTGGCACCTTAACCACCAGGTAATCCTGACACCACACCCTGAGCCCCTGCTCTGCCCCCGTCCAGTCTGGGTGCTGTCCCCTCACGGGTCTGCCCCTGACAGCAGGTGAGGCCTGGTTCTCACAGCCGGGTTCCCAGTGGCTCTGCGACCCCCTCCCTGGAGCAGTGGTTCTCAACCTTCCTAATGCCGTGAACCTTTAATACAGTTCCTCATGTTGTGGTGACCCCCAACCATAAAATTATTTTCGTTGCTACTTCATAACTGTAATTTTGCTACTGTTACGAATCGTAATGTAAATATCTGATATGCTATATGTGTTTTCCGATGGTCGCGACCCACAGGTTGAGAACCGCTGCCCTGGAGTTATGCAGGTAACACGGGTGGGGGGTGGAGGGGGGTAGCATCCCGCCCAACGCCACCCACAGCGTAGAAATCAAGTCTCCAGCTCCCGCCTGGGTGGGGTGGCGGGTGGAAGCCCCTCCTTCCCCTCCCACCAGTCACCCTCCCGCCCCCATCTCCGCATTCCCACCCCTTCCTCCCTCGCATAGTTTCTCCCTCCTTGCATCCTCTTTTCCATCGCCCTCCCGCCCCACCACGCCCCCTCCTTCCTCTCCAACCCGCAGCTCCCCTTCCCTCCACCCCACATTTTCCACTCCCCCCACTTTCCTGGCCCAGGGTGGGCCTGTCTCGGACCGAGCTGAGGGGAGGGGTCTCCAGGAGCTCCCCCCACCCCCCACCCTGCGCCGCCTAAAGGCCCTGCCAGAAGCTGGTCGGAGGGCGCCGCGGCCGAGAGGGGCACCTGGGTCGCCGGCCGGGCCATGTCCTGGGCCGTCCTGCTCGGCCTCCTGGCCGTGCTGCTGCTGCTGCTGCTGCTGACCCGCCGGCGCACGCGGTGAGTACCCCTCGCCCGCCCGCCCGGCCCCCCAGCCCAGCCCCGCCGGCCCGGCCAGACAAAGGGGCGTCCCGGCTCCGGCCTGGCTGCAGCTGGGGGTCGCGGAGCCGGCGGCAGGCCCCGGCCGGAGCCCCGGCCCCCGTGCCCACTGCCACCCCCACCCCCACCCCGGGCGAGCCCCTCGGAGGTGGGAGTCCAGGCGCCCGGCACCAGGGCTCCCGCGCGTATCCCGGGAGGGGCCGGGCCTCTCCGCCGGCGCCGAGAAGCGGGGAGGGCGCGCAGGAAGATGTGGGGACCGGCCGGGACCTGCGGTGGGATTGCAGGTGGGGACCCAGGTCTCCGGGCCGAGGAAGGGTGCGCCGACGGCTGGTGTGGCCCCCGCTCCCGCTCTCAGCTGCCGCCTGGGTCCAGCACCTCCTTGGGGTCGACCCCAGCCTTGCTCTCTGCAGCCCTGCGGGCCTTCTCCTCCCCGTCCCCGATGGGAGAACTGAGGCTGCGGGGGGCAGAGGCCCTGGGGGATGCCCTCTGACCAGCCCCGAAACCACCTTCCACTGGATTCACAGGTGGCGCTGGTTAGGCTGGTACTCCCCTCGGCCAGGGCAGAAACGGGGCTCCCCGCCCCTGAGGTTCCTGGCCCCAGAGGCTGTCCGGTCCCATTGAGAATCTGCAGCTCGAGAGAAAAAGTAAAACTCATTCAGTTACACTTCACATCAGGGAGATGGCAGTAGGTCTCTCTTTCTCTAAAACATTTTCCAGGTTCATTTGAATTGCACACGGAAGAGCGGGATGCCTTTGACTTAAAACAAATATTCCGTTAGGGATGAGCCCTTCTCACCACCCTTCGGACAATTCTGGACTCTCCTGCGGATCCGACTGGGGCAGCCTTCCAGATCTTTTGAGAGCACACTTTTCATTGTAGACTAGCGTTACAGTTACAGAAAAGTTGCAAAGGGAGTACAGCTCGTTCTCAAAATGCCCCTCACCCAGTTTCCGCTCCTGTTAAGAGTTTTTGTTATAAGTGTATATTTGTCAGAACTAAAAACCAACTCTGGTCTGTTAGGACTAACCGAACTGCAGGCTTTATTTGAATTTCATCAGTTTTTCCATGAATGTCTTCTTTCTATTCCAAGAGCTAATCCAGGGTGTCATATCTCTCCGGTCTCCTTCCTCTGCTGTTTTTACAATTACTCTCTCACACGTAGACGTGAACCTTAAACAATACAGCCAGTGTAAGTGCTTGCATGCCTGTGTGTGTGTGTGTGTGTGTGTGTGTGTGTGTGTGTGTGTGTTTAAACTGGAGTATCTGAAAATTTCCGAAATTTTTCTGGAAACTTTATTTTTTAAACAGTAATGTTAGTTGAATTTCCAAACAATAAGTTCACAATATTTTTCTTCAACAACCAGACACCTTTTTAAGTGAAATTGAAAACCATGTATTGAATCATTTGCCTGGAAAGAAAAAGAAAAAGACAACAAATAAATTTCCCTGTGATGAAATGAATTATTTTCCCTGAGTTGTCAGGCTTTTCGGAGACGCCATGGAGAGGTGTTTTCAGACTTGATGTTGGCTTTTTCCACTCCAGATTTTAGTTATGACATCCCTCCATGCTGCTACGTGGAGAGCTAATTCATTCTTCTGATTTTCTGTATAGGCTTCCATAGTATGAATAGTGGCAGGCTTCTTTTCGCCTTTTTATTCCTGCCCCTATTGATGGAGTTTTAGGTTGTTTCCAGTGCTTTCGCTATTTCAGACAATGTGCTGTGGTTTTCCTGTGGAGATTCCTGGTCTGTGCTTTTCTCTGGGGCGATGGGGGCCACCATATAAATACATGGAGTTGCCTGGCCTGCATGGCTCAGTGATTGAGCGATGACTTAGGAAATAGGAGGTCATGGGTTCGATTCCTGGTCAGGGCACATGCCCAGGTTGTGGGCTCGATCCCCGGTGGGGGCTGTGCAGGAGGCAGCTGATCAATGATTGTCTCTCATCATTGATGTTTCTCTCTCTCCCTCTCCCTTCCTCTCTGAAATCAATAAAAAATGCATGGAGTCTGGGAGGCAGGGTGCTCAGTGCCCTGGGTACTCAGTATATGGACATTTCCAGCTTCTAGGAATAAGAACAAGTTGAATAACCACTCTGCCTCAGTTTCCCAATCTTTAAAGTGGAGATGATGATGATAACAGTAGCTGAGAGTGGAATTGCTGGGTTAGCGGGAATGCCAATTAAACATTATTTTAGTTGATTCTTGCTAAACCCAGAGAGCTAATGTATCTTTGAAGGTAAGTTGTTCACTTTTATATCTATGGGGAGCTTAGGAGGTTCCATAGTGGGTATTAGGGGAAAGTATGGGTATGGGGATCACTGACAGCTGGAAGACAGTTGCATGGACCCATGGGGACCCCAATCAAGCCCCCAATCTCACTTCCTCCTCCTGAATTGGTGAGGAGCACTCTTGTTACCTCATTTTACAGAGGAGGAATCTGGGGCTCAGAGAGGCCAAGCAATTTGCCCAAGGTCTGCCTGGATTAAAAATCTGGGCTGCATGAAAGTTTAATTCCCAGGAAAAATGAATTCTCACTCTTTGCATACATTATATTTGTGACCTGAATGCTCAAAAGTCTTAGAACCACACGGTGTTAAGATAGTAAGAGATGCAGCTATGACCAGGAGATGCTTAAGAAAGCACAAGTGACCAAGTGCTGGAAAAAGAGGCAGATGATGCTGGTGCTGTGTAGATGGTGTCAAACAAGCAAGGCCCTGCAGTTCCCTTGTCTGTTCTTTCTCCTGCCTGACCCTCTCAGTAACGCTCATAACCCCGTCTTACAGCCCAGGCTTAGAAAGGGTAAGTGACCTTTGTAAGGTCATACAGAAATTACATTCCCCATTTAGCTGGTTCCAACGTGTATGCTTTTCCCAGTAAAAAGAAAAAAAAGCACTACTTCAGTCAGTCAGCAACTCTGTCTTTACCTGTGCCTTTGTTCTTTATAAAGTTTAAAAAATTTTACTTATGAAAAATTTCAACTATACAAAAAAATAGAAAGCATTGTATAAGAAACCCCTGCATCCATCACCTTGATATATATATTTTTTTGATGGGAGGAAAATTTAGTGTGTTCAAAAGACAGAGTTTGTCATCACAAGGACCATCTTAGCATCTGTCGACTTAATTAAACATTAAAACCTGTAAGAATTTTATGCGTTTATTCAAGCCAAATTGACAACAATTGCCGGGAAGCAAAATCTCAATGGATTGAGAAAATGCTCCAGAAAATGGCAGTTTTGCACCTTATTTTATGCATCAGAATCAAAGGGGAAAATAAGGGTTACATGAAATCGTTAGAAATAAGGCGAGCCCCCAAAAATCAGGGGTCCTGGTAGAATACAAAGCATACTCAAGAGCCAACAGCAAGCAAACCTTTCCTCCTGCAAGAGGGTACACACACACATGGTCAGGGAGCACACGCACACTTTTATTCCTGATGCATGTGACCTGTCCCTCACTCTTAATTGGAAGATCTTAGGCTCCCAGTCTAGCACAGTCATCGCCTTGATTTGACAGTTGTCAAGATTTTTTTTTAATTCTTTTTTAATTATTTTTTTTCTAAGATTTTAAAAAAATTATAGATATCATAATATCTTACCACTAAATATTTCAGTATGCATGTCAAAGAAACAATGACAATCACAATTCTGTTATCTTGAGAATATAAAAAAATAATTCTTTTTAAAAATATATTTTATTGATTTTTAGAGAGAGAGAAAGAGAGAGAGGGAAACATTGATGTGAGAGCAAAACATTGATTGGCTGCCTCCTGCATGCCCCCGACCGAGGATCAAGCCCCAAATCCAGGCATATGCCTTGTCCAGGAATTAAACCAGCAACCTTTCCAGTCACAGGATGATGCCCAAACAACTGAGCCATACTGGCCAGGGCTAAAAAATATTTTTTTTAAAAAATATGTATTTTTTTATTGATTTTAGAGAGGAAGGGAGAGAGAGAGAGAAATAGAAACATCAATGATGCGAGAATCATTGATCAGCTGCCTCCTGCACATCCCACACTGGGGATCAAGCCCGCAGCCCGGGCATGTGCCCTGACCAGGAATCGAACCATGACCTGCTGGTTCATAGGTTGACACTTAACCACTGAGCCATGCCGGCTGGGCTAAAAAATAATTCTTAATGTCATCTCGTTCCAAGTCCAAATTCAAATTTCTGCAATTATGGCAAGAATTTTTAAGCCCAGCTTGGCAACCGTGAGTGCTTCCTCCTGGGAGAGGTGGTAAGCTGGGAGTTAGGAATCTGCTTGTTGTGCCCATTGAGGCTATGGCCTGCCATGTGAGCATCAGAAACCTTGCTTTCTCGGCCCCAGTTTTTCCATCTGTGTTCTGAGCTGGCTCATGTAGCTGGTCTCTCATGCCCGAGCCACTTCCCCAGGCTGAGTGCGTCTCTTCCTCTTTGGGCTTGTGTGCCTGTCACCGGGGGCCTTGGGAAAGGTCTCCTGGGTGGGAAGCCCCTTTTCTGGGGGGCCCGAGGCCACAAATGGCATCAGGCGAGGGTTCCTGGTGGTTCAAGGGCTGATCTGGGCCCTTGCAGAATATGGAGTTTTGAGGAATAAATCTGTGTCCTTCCAACATGTACTAACCAGAGGTCACCAACTGGTGTTCCATGGCTGGATTCAGTGCCAGGTAGGTCTGGTGTGTTCCGCAGCGCAAGGGGAGAGAATTGGGAGACTCCACACAAAAAACCCTCCAGATTTCCAGCTTCTTATTAGAAATTGGAAGATCTAACAACACTTGCCTGGGACTCGGTAGGAGAAGCCTCTCTATTACTGGTGGCCACAGTCCCCACCACTCCCTAGTGCCTCTCCAGCATGCAGCTGTTGTATTTGTCACTATACTTGCTCTGCTGTTTTTTCTTATGTTGAGAAACAGTTCTCTGAATCTGTGACTATTACAAGACAGGAAAACAAAACTAGAGCAAGATGGCCACATGCTCTTTCTAAACAGTGGGAGGCAAGGAGAGAGGGTGGAGTGAAAGAGGGTTAGGGAGGCCCTCGGTTAGTGGCAGAATGCCTACAGGTGAGCCTTGGAGAAAGAATGGGTGAAGCAGTTTAAACAGTAGCTCAGGTTGTTTCAACCCGGCTGGGCAGCAACCAGCCCCCTTCTGTTCTTCCATCAAATCCTCCCAGAGCCTGAGGCCCTGAACTGAGTTGAAACTACTGGACAGAGAGGTCAGGCAATCCACCAACATTGCACAGCAAAATGGCACAGCCTCTGCTCTGGGCAAGCGAGAACATAGATTATCTGTACGGTGCTTAACCTGCGCTAGCTCCCTTAACCCTCTTAGCAACTGCTCATTGAGCACCAACTATGCACAATGCATTCATCTGACACATTTATTAAGCACCTACTCAGGGCCAGGCGCTGTTGTCAATAACTAGTGCCACCTTAAGAGACACAAAGTTGGGTGAGATGCATCCTTGACCTTCTCCCCTGATTTGCAAAGAGGCTGAGTGGAGAGAGAAAGGGCAGGTGGTGGATTGGTGAGGTTAGCAGGAGGGTCTGTAAGTGAGGAATGGGCAGTTGTTGGAGGACCCCACACAATGGGAATTAAAACTCCAGGGGAGAATCAGAAAAGGTGCCCTGGTGTCTGAGGCGGGCCACAATCCACTATGTGGGCAGGAGCTGGGGATGACAGGGTCAACCCTGCATCCTGCCTGCTCCCTGCTCCCCCACCCCCTCCGGGGCCTGGCTGGCAGTGCCTGAAAAAAGTGAGAGTGTCAGAGAGGCTAGCGACTGCAGACCCAAAATAGAGCCTCCTTCACCCCTGCTGGCCAGCCTGAGTCACGCTGGAATGTGAGTTAGATTGAGGGCTGTGGGCTGGACGAGTCCTTGGCCACAGGGGTCAGATGCCTGGGCTCCCAGCTTCCTGCCTTTGTCTGCACCTCCTAGGGCTTTTCTGGGGAAAGATGAAAGCTGCCGGAAATAACACCTGGCTTGCTGGGGGGCTGCTGCCCAGATAAAGGGGATAAAGGTTGATAAAGGAAGCCCCAGCCCCACCTGCATCCCCAAAGAGGTCTTAGGGAGACAATCTCAGGCCCTGCATATGGGCAGGTTTCTGAAACTTCTCTGTGACTCAGTTTCCTCATCTGCAAAGTGGGGATGCAAATACCCACTTGGGGTGACTTGAGGTCAGGGTAGCATCTCTACAGCCAGACCTGCCTGGATTAAAAACTCAGATCCTCGGCAGTGACTCCGCCCCTCTGCCTCAGTTTCACTTACTGTGAAATGGGCTTGATAGTAATAATTCCTTCCTCAGAGGTTGACACAGCCAGGGCTCATTAAGTAATAGCCAAGCAAGGAGACCTTTGGAAAATGTATAGCACCAGACATACTGTTGTTACTCAATAAATGGCGCCTGGGAGTCTAATTGGTCCTGCTTCTCAGACCCACCCATCTGCTCCCAGGCTACGAGGTACCAGGCACTCACTGTTCTTTCTGTAACTCCCTTCATCTGCATCACAGCCTGATGTGGTGAGTAGTGTTGTCGCTCCATTTTTCAGATGAGGAAACTGAGGCACGGAGAAGCAAAGTCACACAGCCAGCGAGAGCATGGCTGGGATTTGAAACCAGAAAGTGTGGTGCTAAAGTTGGGCTCATAACTGCCATGCCCTCCTGCTTTTTGTGCAAAACACTGCTGTTCCCGTGCCCATCTCTCTGGGCTGGTGCACACTGAGCTAGCAAGTTACTCCAACCCTGGGCTCTGCCAGTGTGACATCTTACCTTTAAATGGAGCCTTTTGGAGAAGTGGCCTTGACTCAGGGGCTCACAAAATGACTAGGGGGAAGGTCCTGGTGTCTCCCTGGTGCCCCCTTAGAGATTCGAACCTGCGACTTTGCAAGTCTCCTCAGTGATGGGCTCAGAGGCAGAGTGGGGCCAGGGAGAGAGGAGGAGGTGACTGGGCGAGGCACTTCCCAGGGCCCTCAAACCTCAGCTCTGATTCTGCTCCCATATCTCCCCAACTCCAGCTCTCAAACCTGACCATTCTCTCCATTCACCACCTGTCCCATGGGTTCCATTGGAGGACAACCAGACTGAGGGGGCAGGAGGCCATGGTGGAGGAAGATGGAGAGCAGGGAAGGAGGATGCAGAGAAGGTGGTGCTCCCCTGGACTTCTGGAAGTTGGGGAGTCGGGTGCTCGGGCTGGCTCACTGGGGACCGTGGCCTACGCTTCCACCATCATTGCTCTCCAGGATGATACAGTAGGCTCCGAACACATCTCCCTGCTGCCTCTCTGTTGCAACCTTGTAAAAGCATAATCTTATCGCTTCTCAGCTCCCACTTCAAACCCTCTGGAGGATCCCCATCTCACTCTCTCCTGGGCTTTCGGGGCCTCATGGTGCACAGGTCATGTCCAACATCACCTCCTACCTCTCACCCTTACATTCTCTACTCCAGCCACACTGGCTCCTGCTATCATGACAACCTCACCAAATCTGTTCCTACCCCAGGGCCTTTGCACTTGCTGTTCCCTCTGCTTTTGTCTCCTCTCTTCCATTGTGCTTTCTTCTCATCCTTGGGTCTTGGCTCACATGGTACCTCCTTGGAGAGGCCCTCCCTCACCACCTTCTCTAAACTAGCCCCCTCACTCATATCACCCTTCTTTTTTTTCCCTTTACTGAGATATAATACACATACTATAAAATTAACCCTTTTAAGATACACAATTCAGTGGTTTTTAGGATATTCACAGGGTTGTGCAACTATCACCATTACCTAATTCCCCAGTATCTTCATCACTCCAAAAAGAAACATGGCACCCATTAGAAGTCACTCTTCATCCCCCCTTCCCCTCAGCCCTGGGCAACCACTGTCTATTTCTATTGATTTACCTTTTCTGGACGTCCCATAGAAATAGTCACACAATGTGCGGCCTTTCATGTCTGGCTTCTTTCACTTAGCACAGCGGCCTGGAGGTTCTGCCACATTATAGATGATTTAGTGCTTCGTTCCCTTTTATGGCTGGACATGTTCCCAGGCACGAGCACACCACAGTTTGTTTATCCATTCATCGGTCAGTGGACATTTGGGTTGGCTCCACTTTTTGGCTGTTCTGAACAATGCTACTATGAACAATGGTGTGTAAGTTCATGTGTGAGCACAGGTTTTAAATCCTTTGGGGGGTATATGGCGGGGTCACCTAGTAACTCTGTCTAACCTTTCAAGGAACTGCCAGACTGGTTTCCAAAGCAGCTGCACCATTTTACATTCCCACCAGAAATATATGCATATTTCCATTTCTCCTGCACGTTCACGTTCCCTTTTTTTAAAAAATGAGGCTCATCTCAGTGGGTGTGAAGTACCGCATGGTGGTTTTGGTTTACATTTTCCCCAATGACTAATGATACTGAGCTTCTTCTCATGTGCTCACTGGCCATTTGTGTCTCTTCTTTGGCAAACTGTCCATTCAGATCCCTTGAGCATTTTTAAACTGGGTTATTTTTCTTTTCATTGTTGAGTGGTATCTTCTATATTTTCTTACCACACTCCTCACTCTGAAACGTTTGTAGGTTTTTTCCTCTCCTCTCCTCTCCTCTCCTCTCCTCTCCTCTCCTCTCCTCTCCTCTCCTCTCCTCTCCTCTCCTCTCCTCTCCTCTCCTCTCCTCTCCTCTCCTCTCCTCTCCTCTCCTCTCCTCTCCTCTTCTATCTCTCCTTACTAGTACATATGCCCAGTGAGGTCAGGGACCTTGTCTGCCCTGTTCACTGCTGTGTCTCCGGCACCCCAAATGGCGCCTGCTTCACAGTTAAAATCTGGTGAAGGAATGAATGAATCCACAGTGAAAAGAAGAGTTGGGATGACTCACTCATTCAGCAGACCGGGAGCTTTCTGCAGCCCTGTGGTTCTGATCATTCAAAGACGACATCACGGGTCCTAGCCTTGGTGTAGAGACCTCCAAGGGGTCCACTCTGAACACCGGCTCTACACCATTGCGAGGCTCCTTTTGTGATCATGATACACGTCTCCTTAACTGACAGCCCCTCTCTCAGAGGGTGGTGGGGGAGGACAGGATGAGTGCTCATATACCACGTAATACCCACTAAGTGCTTAGCCAAGGGCAGTGCCCAGTGCGGGTACAATGTAAGTTTGAATGGATTCGTTTTTATCTTGTGCTGCGTTACAAATTATTACTCACTTAGCTTAAAACAGCACCAGTTGTTAGCTCCCAGTCTGGCAGCCAGAAGCCAAGCATGGTGTAGCTGGGTTCTCTGCTCAGTTACGAGGCTGAAATGAAGGTTCAGGTGAGGCTGCCTTCCTGTGGGGAGTATCCGGGGAAGAATCGGGCTGAATTCAGGTCCTTGTGGTTGTGGGACTGAAGCCCCATTTCCTTGTTTGCTGTCAGACAAGGTCCACTCATCGCTCCTAGAGGCCACCTCCATTCCTTGCCAGGGGGCCCCTCCCATCTTCAAAGCCAGCAACAGTCTCTCCCATGCTCTGCATCTCTTTTGTCAGGAAGATCCCTGCCTCTGGAAGCCCTGTGTCCGCCTGATTAGGTCCGGCCACTAAGGAGAATTGTTCTTCCTTAAAGTCAACCGTACCGCCTACCCCCCACTCAAGGGGAGGAGTTTATACAAGGGATAGGTCATCTTAGAATTCTGCCTATCACAGTGAGCTGCAACTGTTATTAAACTCTCAGAGGAGTTGCTCTGCTCTGAGAGATGATTCTGATCTGACTATCACAAACCCAACCTTCCCACCCCCAGGCTGAGCTAGCATGTACCCCTGGGACATCCCCACAGGCCATGGGCCTGGCCTCGGGCCACCTGAGATAACTCATGCTGAGCTGGCAAGGGGCAGTCAGGGGTCAGCGATGAGACCCTTCCTTCTACTGCCTTCTCCCACCCAGCTGTGCTCTCCGGTCTCATCCTTTCTCTGTGGGCATGACAGGGAGTGTGAGATGACCAAAACCCTGGTCCATGCTGGCTCAGTCAGAGACTTCTGTACCCTTATGGTACTGGGTTCTGGAAAGCTCTCCCACTCTTAGAGAGATGGCCGCCTCCATCACCTGGTCCCCCAGCTTCTGCTCGCATCCCCCTGCAGTCCGTTCTCTACTCAGCAACCAAAGGTTCCTGAGACTAAGCCAGATCATGTCCCTACTCTTCTTCAAACCCCCATGGCGCCCACCTGACTGAGACAAAGCTAACGTCCTCACAGCTGCCTACAGGGCCCTGCACGGTCTGGCCTCAACCTCTGCTACTTTTCCTTGCTCCCTCCAATCCAGCCACACTGGCCTCTGTACTGCTATTTGAACACACCAGGCAGGATCTAACTTCAGGGCCTCTGTGCTTGTTCTTTCTAGCTGGAGGCTCCTCTTCCAGATGTCCGTGTGGCTCCCTCTCTCACCACCTTCAGGTCTTTGGTCAAATGTCTCCTCAGGGAAGCCTGCCTTACCCTTTCCATTTAACATCAAACCCCATGCCCTACACACTTGACCCTCTTCCCTGCATTATCAAATGGCGATATGCACTGTGGTTTCTGCAGGCGACCTGGCGAACCTCCCCTGGACCTGGGCAGTATCCCCTGGTTGGGCTACGCCTTGGAGTTTGGAAAAGATGCTGCCAGCTTCCTCACCAGGATGAAGGAGAAGCATGGGGATATATTTACTGTAAGTATCTCTTGGGAGGGAAGTGGATGAGCAGCTGGTCCTGTCATGCCTGATGTTTACTGATTCCTCCAACATCCATCCATATCCTAATTCACTCATTCAGCATCCAGTGGTCCCACCAACTTCCTATCCATATGTCTCTCCACTGTACACCCAATGTTTATCTAACATCCTTCTCTTAGTTATCCCTCTAGTATCTTCCCAACATTGAGCTATCCAGTCATTCAATGTCTAGGCATACTTGTACATCAATCTAACCGACTTCTATCCATTCAACTTCACCTATCCAGCAGCCACCCATCAATATGACATCTCTTCTTCTCCCTGTCTACCCAATACCTAAGTAGCACCCTTCCATACTAATAGTCACCCAACACTCATTCACATATTTCATTTCCATTAAACCTCCATCTATCCACCCATCCATCCATTTTCCTATACTAGTATACCTCTCTAACATTCAGCCAACTTTCATTTGTATATTCAATTTCCACTAACTTCCATCCTTCCACATATCTACCTGTGTTTCCATCCATCTGCCGCTATTCACCCAATATTCTGTTATTTATCCATTCCATATACATCTATTTATATCTCCATCTATGCATCCATTCAACCTCCAAACAACTATCACCCATCCATAGACCTTCCATGTGTCCTTCCAACTTCTTCTATTCATCCAACATTCATCCTTCAATCCGTTTACCCAATATCCACTTAGCATCCTGCCACACATGTACCCAATGTTCATCCAGACATTTAGTTTCCAACCAACTTCCAGCCACCTATCCATCTTTCCATCCAATATTCAGTGATCTGTCTTACCATTTATTCCCCCACCAATAGCATTATTTTCTTAGATATTGGCCTGTGTCTTATAAGGGAGTTTCATTAATGTGACTCACAGACCATCCTTTGAAAATAGGGCCAAGGCAATTTAGAATTGTGTGACCCCTGCATAGACATTTGAGGGGAAACGCCCTTACCTTTGTTTCTGCAGAATTAGAGCTCTTTCCAGTGCTGTTTCCTTCCTTTCTGGGGCAGCGTGTCACATACAGAGCTCAGCCTCCCAAAGAAGTGGGTCTTGCTTGCACATCCGCTAGCATTTACCCAACAGCATCCATATGTCCTTCCTTCCTCCCTCCCTCACTTCTCCCTTCCTTCCTTGTTTCATTCCATCATTCATTTGTCCATCCATATATCTATCCGTCCACCCATTTATAATCTATCCACTAGCATTTACCCATCAATATCCTTCTGTCTATTCATCCATCCATCCATTTATCCACCCATCTGTCTATGATGCACACACACCCATCTGCTGCCTTCTGTGGGCAGACTCCCTCCTGTCTGCTGGAGACAGGACAGTAACCAAGATAACCATGGCACGTGCTTAAGAGTGAGGTGGTTAAGAGAACAACCTTTGGTTCAAAAAAAAAAATACAGAATTCCAACTCTAGCTCTGTCACTTCTCAGCTGTGTGACCTTGGGCACGTTACGTGCCTTCTCTAAGCCTCACTTTCAGCTGTAAATTGGTGAATGATGGTCTCTACCTCCCAGGGTGGTCGTGAGTGTAGATGAAAGACCATTGTCCGTTAAGTACCGAATGGGGCCAGTGCTCGGCACAGGGTAAGCCCTTCATCCCTGAGCACTGCTGCTGTTCATAGAGGCACTCACTGTAACCTGCCAACTTCCCAGGTGCTGGTGGGGGGCAGGTACGTCACCGTCCTCCTGGACCCTCACTCCTACGACTCCGTGGTGTGGGAGTCGCGCACCAAGCTGGATTTCCACGCCTACGCTGTCTTCCTCATGGAGAGGATTTTTGATGTGCAGCTTCCGCACTACAACCCCAGCGATGAAAAGGCCAAGATGAAGCCGTGAGTGGTCAAAGACGGTACCTGCGCGTGGGCTGGGGGCGGGGGTGATCTGTTTCCACCCGCTTGTCTCCACAACAGGTGTCCAGTAAAGACATTTTGTTTTGAGAAAATAAACAGAAACAAAAGAAAAAAAACAACAACTCCTACATCTTAGGAGACAGCTCTGATTTGAGGAGAAGGCGACCAGGGTTTGGATCAGTCAGATCTAGATTCAAATCCCAGCTCTACCCCTTCCTAGCCTTGGGACTTTGGACAAGTCACTCCCCCTCTCTGAGCCTCTGTTTCCACATCTGTAAGATGAAGAGAGATGGGTGGGGTGGCTAATATTTATGAGTCCGCATTCTGTGTCAGGCATCATGCATGATCTCATTAGTCTTCACCATGCTGAAGGGTGAGTAACTTACAGCCCCATTTTATAGATGAGGACACGGCTCAGAGAAGTGACTTGTCCGGGGTCACACAGATAGGACACGGTGCAGGTCCTGAAACATAAGGAATACTTACATCAACAAGGGGGCATGTGAGCGCAGTTACTTAGTATTCATTGTGCAAACATCTGAGGACCAGCTAAGCGCTGCTCGCCATCCTAGATGCAGGGGGTGCAAAGTGATGCTAACCACCACCTGAGGACACCTACCACATGCCAGGTGTTGGATAGGCACGCTTTCATATGTGTGCAACAGCCTCAAGAGGTGGGTGCTTTTATTCTCATTTTACAGATAAGGAGTCTGAGGCTCAGAGAAGTGACTTGCCCAAAGTCTCCTGCTAGTAAGTGGCAGAGCTGAGATTTGAACCCCAGTCTCCAGGTTCCACAGCCCATTCTCCTCCACCCAACATACTGAGGAAATTAGACTCTGCATCCGTCCCTAAAGAGTCACGCAGTCTGATGGCAGTCTTTAGTGATGTGTCTCCAGAAAGAGTAACCTCCTGGTAAAGTGTCTAGAAGGCTGGGTTTTGTAAGACGGCTAAAGCAGAGGAGAGGCCAGCCGTACGAGTGAACACTGATAAGAAGCAATGCCCTGTCTGACCTTGGAGTCTTCCTGAGCCTGCGAGTCCCGGGTCCCACCATTCCAGGGGGACCATGAGAGTTCATTAGCAACAGGAGTCCACAGTTCACTGCATCCTGCCCTCCTACCCTGGAAGGACCCCAGTTTCCTCCAGTGTCTGCCCCCAAGAGTTTCTGGGAATTTCTCACAAGTTGGCATGATGTCTTCTGGGTGTGGCTGCCACATCTGTTGAAGGCTACTTTCTCTGTCGAGGACTAGGGTCTGGAATGGGGTCGGGGAAACAAGGTCAATCGCAGGCCCCTGTTTATTGAGCACTTGTGATGTGCCAGGTGTTCTCTCTTAAGCCCTTTACACCCATCATCTCACATGGGTCATGTCTACTGTTATTCCAACAATGTTCCAACTTACACATTCAAAAGCTCTTATTACCTGAAAGTTCATGGAACCCCTCTGGAGTTTTCCACTCTAGAGATATCCAAGAGCCTAGGGGTTTACTCAGTCTAAAGTGGTCCTTATCCAAGTTTATGTGCCCCGAGGAGGGACTGTGGTGGTTAGGAGTTCAGACTCTGGAGTTGGGCAGGTCAGGGTTTCAATCCCAGCTGTATCACTTGCTGGTCCGGTGACTTTGGGCAAGTCACTTCCCTCCATGTCCCTGAGTTTCTCTGCCTGTAAAATGGGTATCATAATAGTCACTATTATCCCTAGAGTTATCAAAAGAAGAATTGAGATCATTGCTTAGCACAGTAAATAGTATTGGTCGGCATTGTTAATGATGGTGGTAATAATATCATCTTGTTTAAGCCAATCTTCCAAAAGCCCCCATTGCCTACAAGGACCTGGAGCCCTGGGACCCTGAGGTTGGGGGAGGGAGGTACCCATGTGCGGATATTACCTTTAGGAATCTGCACTCTCATTTCTTTGTTCCCTGCCTCAGGACTCTCCTCCACAGAGACCTGCAGGCGCTCACGGATGCCATGTACACCAACCTGCGCACTGTCCTGCTGGGCGACACCACAGAAGCGGGCAGTGGCTGGCATGAGATGGGTCTCCTCGATTTATCCTACAGCTTCCTGCTCAGGTGCGCCCGGGCAGCCCCCCTCTCCTACACTCTCAAGTGTGACCTTTGGTGTGTAAGGGATCCACATTTTCCCTGGAGCGGTGCAGACACCATCAAGGGCTGTGACTGGTCTGAGCAATGCTGGTTTGGTCCACCCTGTCATTGTGGAGCAAACAGGTCCAGAAAGGGGCAGCTGAAACCACCCAGCAAGTTCACAGCAAAGCAATGCCCAGGTCTCCTGGCCTCTGCCTCCCTGTGTCCTTGTGTGGGCAAAGAAGTCAGAGAGGAAGCTGTGGCCTGGGGGGACGAGGGGCGAGAGATGATGTGGTGGCAGCTGGGTCTGTGTAGGCCCATGGTAACAGCAGGCACAGTTTGGGGGTCAGATGTAAGTAGACCCCTGTATCTGTAGGACCCAAGGCCTGGGCTGGAGCGCCTACCTCCTTGCCTGGCAGCCTAGGGCCTTTTCATCACCATCTAGAGCCCCTGAAATAGAAAGGGATGGATGAGTTGGATGACGGACACTCATATGGAGGTTCACATGGCCCCAAACCATGAGATGCCACCCCTTACATCCTCCTATGCAGGGCCCTGCCTCACTCAGAGTCACATCTAAGCTCTTACCCTGGCCTATAGGATCCTGCATGATCATCCCCCACCCCTCCTGCTCTCATCCCCTACTGCTGTCCCCATTGCTCTCTTCCCTGTCATCTCACCGGCCTCTTTGCTGCCCCTTGAACAGGCCAGGCATACTGTAACCTCGAGGCCTTGAAGTTTCTGTTCCCTTGCCCGAGAATGTTGTTCCCTGCGTATCTGCATGGCTCCCACCTCACTTCATTCAAGTCTCATCTTAAGTGTCACCTCCTTCAGAGAAGCTGTGTCTGACATCCCATTTAATATGACCCTCTGTTGTTACCTCGCCCCAGTCCAACTTTTTCTCTACAGCTCCTAGCGCCACCTATAGGTTATGTATATTTTCACACATTTAATTATTCCCCGTCTTCAGCCAGGTAAGGTGTTATTTTGCTGTGGAGGTACCTTAGGAAGGGCCCTCACTCCCACCGTGTGAAACCTTTTGGCCTTCTTGATGTGTCTGTTTTTGATTGCCTATTTTGGTAGAAATATATGTACAGGGAAAAGGCTCTCTGCTTTGAGAAAAGCCCCCGTGCAAGTGGGATGACAAACGGCGACAGGTGTTAAACTGCAGTGTCACGGGGACCACAGGCCTGGTGAGGGCCGCCTGACCCTGCCAGCCCATTGCTGTCTTAAAGGGGAGGCCATGACTCAACTCCTGCCTGGGGCTGCCAGGCTGGACTGGGGCTTGGGGGCCAGATTCTGCCCTTTTTCAAATTGAGATGAGGGGGAAATCCAGATTTTGTGTGAATTTTCTCAAAAGTTTAAATATATATTCAGTTTGTTTTTAGGAAAACTCTGTTGACCAAACAAAACCCGTTTGGGACTGAATCCAGTGTGCAAGCTGCCCTTTACAGCCCCTGCCCCAGGAAACAGGGCACTGGTCTGGGAAGAGGCCGGGGCCGCACGGGTTTGGGGGAGAAGGGAGAGAATTCCTTCTGGCTGATGCGGAGGCACGAGCAGGCCAGCGGGTTGGAGTCTGGGAGGAGCTCGTTCTGAGGAAGGATTGTCTTCTCTTACTCAGTGGGGTGGGCAGGTCGTGAGCCCCCCATCTCTGCCACATGGAGGCCGAGTCTGGACGAAGGGAGGTGGAAGGATGCAGGGCAAAGGGGGACAGTAGCCCGATGATCCTGTAATAGTCTCCTGAGATCAGTGTTGTCAGCATTGAGTTCTAACTATCCATCCATTCACCCACCCACCCTCCTGTCTGTTTGTCTACCCATCCACCTGCCCTTCCTCCCATCCAACCATCCATCCATTCATCCATCCAGTGACCATTCATTGGGGGCCTACTATGTGCCGGCACTGTGCAGATAAGGGACAGAGTCTGGGCTAGACAGGCCTCTCTCTCAGCCCCCAGCCTCCCTCATTCCTGCATCCACCCTCTCCTTCTCAGGAAAACCCCTCTCCTGGGAGGCCCAGGGACTAGGAGGAGCTCGAGGGGGAGCACTGGGCTTCAGTCGTGTCTCTCTGCAGAGGCCGCGGCCTGCCCCTCCCACCACATGGAAAAGTGAAAACCTGTGGCTTTCCTCCCAGGACTGAGGCCAGTGGGCCTGGGCCTGGGGCTGGGCTCCTGGAGCATTCAGAGTGGTGGGTGGTGCAAACGTTTCCTCAGGGCGCGTTCCTACAGGCGGGTGTGTGTATTTGTATGTATGTCTGTGGTATAGGTGTGTATGTTTGTGTAAGGTATATGCGTGGTGTATGTGTGTATGAGTGTGAATGTGTGTGTGTGTGTGTGTGTACATGTATACATGTACGAGGGCGCACACATGCTCCCGTGGCTCATCCTTTCTCCACACATACATCCCTGTCCTTCTCCTGTCGGACTCCTCAGGTCAAGCCCAGCCTCCTTCTCCTGGTTGCAGCCCCCACCCCCGCCCTGCATGACCAGCTAGCTCCCACCCCTGACCCCTCACATTCCAGCTCTAGAGTCCGGACCAGTGATACCTGGCGGCTCTGACCAGGCTGAGTTGCTCCCTCAGCTCCGGGCCTGTGCCCAGGCTGTGTGCTCTGCCTGAACCCCTTCCCCCTCTTCTTCCCCCTGCTCATCAGACCCTGCCTCCCTCTCCTGGTCTGTGGCTCCATCGTGCCTCATGGTCCCCCTCACTCACTCTGCTGTGGCCTCACCAGCCTCCTTGCTGCTCCTCAACACCCCATCTCCTTCCTGCCTTGGGTCGTTGGCACCCACTGTTCCCTCTGCCTCGGACCCCCTCCCTCTGCACTTTCCTGGCTGCTGATCCCAGCCTTCAGGTTTCAGCTTAATGGTGAGCCCCATATACCTCTGAGTGCCAGCTGACATATTACTTGTTCACTCGTTTCTCTTGCCTATTGTCTGTCCCCTGTCCTAGAGTGTCCGCTCTATGAGGACTTGAGGGTTTTGTCTGTTCACAGTGACTCCCTGGCCTAGAACAGTCGGGCATATAAAGGGTGTCCAAAAATTCACGCAAGAAGTAATTTTGATAGAAAACACAGGTTTATAATTAAAAATTGTAAATTTTTTATTGATTCATAAAGTATACAGTATAGAGTTATGTATGGAATAGCATATCGGGTAAATGGCCTCCATGGCTTTGCTGGCACATACGCACTCTTTTGTTGAAATTTTCCATGACCGTTTTGCATAAATGTGGCTGAATTTCGTTGATACAGCGCTCAATTTCCTCCTTCAAGGCGTGGGTGGTCGTGGGCTTGTTGGCATAAACCTTAGACTTCAAAAAACCCTGAAGAAAAAAGTCCAACGGCGTTAAATCGCATGATCTGGGCGGCCAATTCTGATCACCAAAATGGGAAATTACACGACCAGGAAATGACTCACACAGTAATTGAATTGTTTCTCAGGCTGTATGGCATGTGGCACCGTCTTGTTGAAACCAAATGTTGTCCACATCCATATCTTGCAATTTAGGCACAAAAAACTGGATTATCATGTCATAATAGCGAGCACCATTAAATTAAAATCTTGCGTGAATTTTGGGACACCCTTTAGTAGGAAAAGTAGGTGCTCTTTGGGTGTATGAATGAAGAAAAGCTTGGAGGCTGCTGTGGGGAGGGTTTGGCCGGGGATGACCAAGGAGGACCCCTCATCTGCTGTTTGCTGCCCCCAGAGCCGGCTACCTGACTCTGTACGGAGTCGAGGCCCTGCCACGTACCCAGCAGAGCCAGGCCCAGGACCGTGCCCACTCAGCCGACGTCTTCCACACCTTCCGCCAGCTCGACCTGCTGCTCCCCAAACTGGCGCGTGGCTCCCTGTCAGTGGGTAAGCACTGTGGGGACCCTGGTGGGTGGTGGGGCAGACTGAGGGACCCAGAGGGGGCATCCAAGCTCACGGTGGAGGGAGGATCTCACTTGTAAGGTGGGGAGAAGAGCAAGACCTTCCCAGAAGGTGGCTATCAGGACTGGCTGAGGTAATGAGAAAAAAACAAACACTGTTATTTCTTAGCGCTGTGTACTAGGTACCAGGTAAAATAAGCATTGTCTCACTCAGTGCTCAGAACAGCGCATCACTTCATTTCCTTTATTTGTATATTGTTAGAAACCAAACTTTAACACATTAGATTGTTTAAATGAAGAAACATTCTCTGGTTAACAACTCATAGATATAGACAGTAAAAAGTAATAATATTCACTCTTCCAAGCCCTACTTCCTGGGAACCAATTTTAACATGGTGATTTATAGCCCTTCACAGGGTTGTGTAGGAACGTTCTATTTTGCAAACAGAGACAGATATACATATCTGGAGTGTGTGTGTACTTACAAAAAGGGATTATGCCCATTATTTGCAACTCGTCTTTTTAACCTAACAATACAGATATATTTCCCTCGTCAATACAAGCATCTTCTAGGGTTTAGCCAATGAAAGTAGATAAGAGAAGTCAGTTACCAATATAAGAAGTAAAACTATCCCTATTTGCAAATGAGCAGACACTGTATCTGGAAAACCTCAGAAAATCCATGATAAAACGAGCTGAAGCAAAACCAACCAACCAACCAACAAACAAAACAACAAAAGAAGAAGAAGAATCCAGCAAAGTAGAAAGATATAAAATTAACATTAAAAAAATACAGACACATTTCCAGCCCTTACGCAGTGGTTCTCAACCTTGGCTGCCCATTAGAATCACCTGGGAATCTTTTTAAAATCCTGATTTCTGGGCCTCATCCTCCGGAAATTCTGTTTCTTTGTTTTGGGGTGGGGCCACAACATTAGTAACAAAGAAACAGAATTTCCAGAGGATGAGGCCCAGAAATCAGGATTTTAAAAAGATTCCCAGGTGATTTTAATGTGCAGCCAAGGTTGAGAACCACTGCTCTAGTGGGTTGTTATAGTTGTTTCCGTGTGTGTGTGTGTGTGTGTGTGTGTGTGTGTGTGTGCGTGTGTTAGTTACAGTATTTCATTGCACTGATATCTCTTCTGCCATCTGGTGATTTTATTTCTCAATGTTAGTTTCCTGGAAGTGGGATTGTCAGGTCAAAGGGCATATCCATTAAAATAGTTATTAGTGAGTATCACATCATCTCCAAAAGATGGAGCAATTTCTACGCCTACCCAAAGGGAAGGAGTCCACCAGATGTTATCAGTCTTTCCACGTGTTTGCTAATCTGATGGGCAGTTTGTTTTAACTTAGGTTTTCCCACAACTTTGTCAACATGCACTTGTCATCCTTTAAATCCTTGCCCATCTGATGGGTAGGAAAGGGCATCTGGCTTTCTAGGCATTTTCCTGTTGACTGAGATGAAACATGTTTTTGTGTTTCACCAGCCAATTGCTTTTTCTCCCTGAGTTGCCTGTTCATGTCTCTAAACATCTCTTTAGAGGCAAATCCTTACCTTATTGACTCCTGCCATCAATGTTGGGAGTTTGGTACCATTATACCCATTTGCAGGTACGGAAATTGAGGCTCAGAGAGGTCCCTTGTCATAGACACACAGCTGATAGGTGGCAGAGCCAGCAAAATGGAAACTTGGTCAGCCTGCAAAATGCTGAGCATAAAGAATCTGACATCCCAATGCCCATTGCTTCTCCAGGGAAGGGTGGTTTCTCCATGGCCCTGCCGCCACGCTGACGCTCCATGGAGTCTGGGTAGATGCAGGGGGGACCCACCCCTCCTTCATTCTGGGAGCAGGGGGGGGAGGGGGGGAGTTGGTTATAGGAAGGCTGCATTTTCCAGTATAGGCAGCAGGTGGCAACATTGGGAAAGGTTTCTCAGCTCCAGGCTGGAGGCTGTGGGGCAAACCTGTCCCTATCAAAATATAAAATGCACAGGCTTTTAATCCCGAACTCCCTCTGCTAGGAATTATTCCACAGACATGCTCGCATATGTCTACAGACACAACAAGATATTCATTGCCATGTTGCTTGTAACGGCAAATGCTAGAAACAACCTAAATGTCCACCAGCAGGGGCTGATGAAGTAAGTTACTCATTCACATAAAGGAAAACCATGGGACCATAGAACAGAAAGGGTGAACTGCATGTGCTGCTAGAGGACTGAATCCGCTATTATGACAAAGGCGCGGGACAGCGGGTATATTGTGCTTTTTACCTTTCTTCAGCTTTATTGAGGTATGATTGACAACCAGAACCGTGTGAGTTTAGGGTGTATTGCATGACTTGACCTACATATTTTGTGAAATGATTACCACAATGAGTTTAGTTGACATTCATGTTTCCTAAAAATGTGAGAAGATGTATAGATTTTTTATTCTGGAAAGGCTGAGATGGGATGGAGAGAAACTTTTATAGTATACACATTTGAACTTTTAGAATTTCTCTTTTTTTAATTATTATTATTTTTTACCATGTGCATGCATTATTCCTCTGCTTTTAAAAGATATAAATATGTTTTAAAAGAAAATTGACCCTCTTGGGGACTTTACTCCATTGAGTCTGGTATTTCTCTTACAGGAGGGCAGTGGGGGCAAGGGGCAGTTAAACAGAGCCCTAAGCTAAGCAAAATGTTCCTTTCTAGAACATTCATTTCACTGGATTATTGGGGAGGGGTGCTATTTTATTTGAATTTTTTTTTTGGGGGGGGGAGGCATTTTTATATTAAAGAATCAGAGAATCTAATACAAAAACCTAATTCATGTTAAAGGGAAAATGCAGACTTTGAAGGCCTGTCTCCCTAAGGGGCAGAGGCACTTTTGAGGGAAAACTTGAGAGGCGCTTAAGCCTAGGACCCTCTTTTTACAGATGGAAAGATCGAGATCCAGAGATAGACAGGGCCTCAACCAATTCCACACAGCATGGGAGGTCTGGGATTCGAACCTGCTTCTCCTTGGAGAAATGTCTATTCAAGTTCTTGGTCCATTTTTGGAATTGGTATTGTTTGGGTTTTTGTTTTTGTTGAGTTGCAGGAATTTTTTTAATATATTCTGGGTACTAGATCCCTATCAGAGAGATGATTTGCAAATATTTTCTCCTCTTCTGTTGTCTTTTCCCACTGTGTGGCTTTGTAAAGTCATCCTTAAAAGCAGTGTTTACAGTGACATTCAAGGTTTGCAATTGTGCTGTCCAACCTGAAAGAATGCCACCCATTTCTAAATCTGTGTTAAACTTCTGTGCCTGCTTTTTTTAACTATTTCCTCAGATGACCCCCACACACATCCAGAACCAGCATCCACTGAGGTGGCTGCAAGCTTCCTGCACCCTGCACTCACCTGTTTCAAATCTCCGCAGGCGCGGGCCCACCCGCAGCGATTCTGACAAGACTGGTCTATGGTGGGACCTGGGCATGAGATTTAAAAGCTCCCAAGCGATTCTCCAGTGCCCAAGAAAATAGTGTATTCCAGATGAACAATTGGGCTCACTGCCTGTTATTTGAAAATGTAACTAATATACTTACAAAAATAAGGTTAGCCTACATTGAACACCCTTTTAAACACCTGTGCATGCAGCCTGCTCAGAGCCACTCACTGGATGGGTCTTCCAACACTGCTTTGTGCCTCAGAGAGAGTTCCTAGAACTTTGGAATTTCGTAGCAATCCAAAGCAACTTCCATCTTCCAAGGGGCGATTTTGGAAAAACCAAATCTTATACTTGTGCAAATATATGTAAATATAGCACCTTGTAGCATTAACAGAATATTTAAATCGTGAGCACCTGGCTTTATTCTCTCAACAGTCTGCCCTTGTGGGCCCATCACCTTGCTTTATAAACTAGAGCACAACGCACCATTGTTTATTTGATAGGGATGCAAATGAGTGATTTGTGGGCCAAAGTTGACTTTTCGAGATGCTTGTGTGACCTGCACAGTGATTAAAAACTTCTTGCTTATATGCTGACCGTAAAAAACATAAAAAGATTGCACATGAACACCTGGATTTTCAGCTTCTTCTGTAATCTAAACTCCCTGCTAGGGACCGATTGGCCAGGAGGCAGGGGCGGAGGGGAGTAGGGGGCGGGGCTCTGGTGGTGGCGCTGAGCAGAGGCTGCCCCTAGTCCCCTGTTCCCCACAGCGCCTGCCTGGCCCTCCTCCCTCCTTTATTTTACCTGCCTTCCCTGGAGGTAGTTAAATTTGAGACCTCAGACCGAACTGTCCCCTCTTGATGGCAGTTAGCTTGTTTGCGATGTCTCCGAATGAAGCTGTGCTGAGTCTGGGGAATGCGGCTTGGTGTTTCATGTTCGTTCCCCTGCTGTGTCAAGAACCACCATTCGTTTAACACATATTTATTGAGTTACCATGAGCCAGGTGCTCGGGACACAGAGGTAAATCAAACAGACAAGGCCCATTGCTCCTGTTCGCTGCCGGTGAGATAAACAATAAGTCAACATTTAAAGGGCTTCCCTGTAGCCACTTTCCCACAGGAACTCCCCACCCCCATGCAGTGCCACCCAGAAGACCCTTGGCCTCATGGGAAGTCAGGGCTGGGTGGCCCTGGGCGGGGGGCGGATCTGTAACGTCCACCCCCTATGCTCTATCCCTGCAGGGGACAAGGACCACGTGGGCAAAGTCAAAGGTCGCCTGTGGAAGCTGTTGTCCCCAGTCAGGCTGGCCACCCGGGCCCAGAGGAGCACCTGGCTGGAGAGTTACCTGCTGCACCTGCAGGAGATGGGTGTGTCGGAGGAGATGCAGGCGAGGGCTCTGGTGCTGCAGCTCTGGGCCACACAGGTGGGCATGGCGTGCGAGCGGGGGCACGCAGGTGTGCGTGTGTGGTTGTGTATCTATGAGTTTGTGCCGGCTTATAGGTATGCCTTAGTGAGTGTGTACCAGCTCCCTGACTCTCTGTGAAACAGTATCATGAACATGATCATTCACGAAGCCGAGTGAGGAGGGGGAGTGGACTGAGGGACAAGATCATAAAGGTCCTGTGGATCCTGGTAGGTAAAGAATTGGGTTTTCCTCTGGGTGAGTTGGGAGCCCTGGGAGGTTCTGAGTAAAGGAGGACAGGACCTGAGGAGTGAGGACCTGCAGGGAGACCATGGTGGCAGGACCAGGTGGGGGCCATGAGAGTGATGAGGATGTGGAAAGATTCTGGAAACCAAAGGAACACAGCACCAGTGCGTTTAGTAATGGAACAGGTATTGGGGTGAGGGAGAGCCTGGCTCCTGCCCTCCCCCTACCCCAGAGCCCCCCTCCTTCTCTTGGCCCCACCTCAGCGATGACAGTTGCACAGGCTGACATTTCTGGGTAATTCCTATCCCATCGACTCGCAAGTTATTTTTAGTTTTGTCTCAGAGCCATTAACCGTCCTTGGAGGCAGAGGCTGGCAAGAGGTGGGGGCCCCATTAGTGCCTAATAACATATTTATGGGCAGAGATTGGAGCTACAAACTATTCCCAGAATCCCTTGTGGAAATGACCTCTGTCAGCAGAACTGGACGCTGGCCTTGAGTGACAGGCGGTCCGGGGAACAGCTTCCGTCAGGGCCGGGAAAACTGGGCAGGAGTTGGGGACAGGACATCCTCTGAGGTTGAGTTATGGCAGCATCCAAAATTCAGGCACGGGGGAAGACCCTTCGAGAACACAGGTCTGGAGAGCAGGGGCGAGGCACTGTGTAGCCCAGTGGTTTCAGGCGCAGGCTCTGTGACTGACCTGCCACTTCCTGGCAGGCGAGCTGCTTAACCCTTGGTGCCCGGGTTTACTCCTCCTTAGGAGGGAGATGACAGTACCTTCCTCAAGATCGTGATGAGGGAGTGATACATGTGAGACCTGTAACTGCTTGGCCGGTAACTAGAGCTCAATAAACGTATTCCACAGATATTCAGTGAGGTCCCGCTGTGTGCCAGGCACCCTTCTAGAAGCTGGGGGTAGAGCAGTGAGCAGAACCAAGATTCCTGCCATTTAGAGCTGCATTCTGGTGGGAGAAGACAGACTGTTAATAAAAAGTAGGTAAAATGTACTAGAGGGAATGAATTCTGTGGAGAACCACTAAAACTGGGGAAGGGATTAGCAGAGGAGAGTGAGGAGGGCCCACTCTATATAAGATGGTCAAGAAAGGCCTCACCAAGAAGGTAACACCTGAGTGGAAACTCGAAGGAAGTGGGGAAGCGAGTCATGTAGCTATAATAGAATGAGGGCATCCAGGCAGGGGGGACTGCACGTGCAAAGGCCCTGAGGTGGGGATGAAGGTGCCAGACCACTCAGGGCCCTGTAGGCCATGGGGAGGACTTTGGCTTTTACTCTGAGATGGGAACACCTTGCAGGCTCTGAGCTGAGGAGCAACATGGTCTGTCTTCTGCTTTCAGGGAGTCATTCTGGTTGCATTGCTGAGAAAACTGTAGTTGGAGGAAGTGGAGGCAGGGAGACTAGAGAGGAGGCCACTGCAATATCCAGGCAGGAGAGGATGATGTTAGACCAGAGTGCAGGGGAAGCGTGATTGGATTCTGGATGTATTTCAAGGTAGAGCCAATGGGATTTGCTGTTGGCTGGGACATTGGGAGTGGGTCTAATCAAGGATGGCTCCAGGTTTGGGCCTGAGTGGTGGGAAGAATGAAGTTGCCATTAACAGGTGAGGTAGGTGGTAGAAAGAACAAGTTTTGGGGGAGAAAATCAGGAAGTAGGTCTTGAGTGTGCTGAGTTTGAGATGGAGAATGGTGGGGGGTGGAGTGATACCTAAATTAAAGAGTCTGGGGTTCAGGGTTAAGGTCTGGGCTGTGACATTCATTTGGGAGTTGTCAGCGTAGGCCTGTTGTTGAAACCACTGGCCTGGAGATCACTGAGGGTGACGTTGGATGGGGAGGGGGACCAGGCTCTGGGCCTCTCCAGTTTGGGATGGAGAAGATGAGGGAGAGCCAGCAAAGGAGACTGAGTAGGAGGTGCCAGGGGGTGGGACCGGGATGGAGCGCCACCCAGAGGCCAGGATGGAAAGTATTCCAAGGGGTTGAGAAATGGTAGCTGCGATTGCTATTGTCAGGTCAGAATGGAGGCACGAATGATCATTTCAGAAGCTCTCAAACACTTTACCACATGCCATGTGCCAGCCAGCCTGTTGAGTACTTTACAGACATCATCTCGCAAAAGCTCCCTGAGTCCAGAGCCCCAAAGCCTGGAATCAGGCTGATGGAGGGGTCAGTGGGAAATGCCTGCACCCAGGGACCTATAGGAGAAGCCGGTGGCCTGAGACCCAAGTCCAGGCAGGGGAAGAGGCCCGATCTAAGGGGGTGTGCGTTGGGGTGGGCAGAGGAGGAGAATCCCAGCAGGGCCCAGGCTCCCCTCAGCTCTGGGCCTTGGACTTTGTCTTCAGTGGGAGGGAATGATGCTAGACTACAAGTGACCTCCTGGGTGAATGGGCAGCGAGTTCAGAATCTCTTATGATTGTCTGAGCACACAGACGCGTGTGCACCCACACTCGCGCACTCACACGCATCTGTGCAGGTGGGTGAAGGGTGGTCTTTGTCACCTCCCCAACTTGCCACAGCTTTTTCCTGAAAGCAGAGGTAACTGAGCAGCCTGGTGTTCCACTCCTGCTTTGTAACTAATGAGCCATGGCCCCCATCTGACCATCCTGGCAAACGGAAGTGGCCTCAGCGCTGAGTTAACCCGAAGCTGAATTATTTATTGCCTGCATTCCCCCGGCTATTTGAGTGATGGACAGCAACTGACCTTGCTTGTCTCCGCTGGACCTGAGATGCGGGAGGAAACCTCAGAGAGAGTCCCGGGTCCCCACTTGTTCTCCAGCCTGGAGGAGGGGCCCGCGGGAGGGAGGAGCCTCTCTGAGCACCTGTTCTGTGGCCGCTGGCATCCAGGCTCAGTGGGCCTGCTGCTATTGGAGCAAAAGGGAAGTCCGGAGGCCCAGAGGAGAGAGTGACTTGTCTGGAGTGACAGGGAGTGGGGAGCTGGGATTTGAACCAAACTCTGCCTGGTCCCAGTCAGGGCTTTGCCAGCCCACCTTCCATCCAAGCTGACTTGCAGGCCCCAGCCCAAAGGAACACAGATGTTCAGTTGACAAATACCATGGAGCCTCTCCTACATGCTGGGCAGTGGGCAGGGACTAGGCCAGTGATGGCGAACCTTTTGAGCTCGGCGTGTCAGCATTTTGAAAAACCCTAACTTAACTCTGGTGCCGTGTCACATATAGAAATTTTTTGATATTTGCCACCATAGTAAAACAAAGACTTATATTTTATATATTTAAATGCCATTTAACAAAGAAAAATCAACCAAAAAAGTGAGTTCGTGTGTCACCTCTGACACGCGTGTCATAGGTTCGCCATCACTGGACTAGGGAGTGCTTAGTTTTCTTGTTCAGCGAAAGGTGTGACAATGGTGTGTCCTTAGTGGGGGAATTGAATAAGGGAACAGGGTACCTCCTTGGCACTGAAATCATCACGGCAGCTAAAGAAAAGGACAGAAAATCCGTTTCACCGTCACTGATGCTTTGGTGCCTTTGTTTACTGCCTTTTTTGTGTGTCTTTTTTCTGTGGTTAAGATCATGTAGTTTTTTAGTCCCGCTTTTAATTTGCCCTAACACTGTGTCGTGGACATTTCTCCGCGTCCTTGCAGATCCCTATAAAAATCATACACAGTGAAAAGCCAGTTTCCCCCCTCCTCTCCCTCCCCTCCCATCCCTCCCATCCTCCCAGCTGCTGTCCCAGAGGCAACCTCGGTTGCCAGTTATCTGAGTCTCCTTCCCGAGCCGGTCTGTGCTTCTTCACATACGTCCCCTTTAAACACGCACACCGTGGTGGCACGCTGAGCCTGCTCTGCATCTCGCTGTTTGCTTGCTTCCGGGAGCCTTGCCTATAGTCCTATTGGTACCCACAGAGCCGGCTTCTTTGCAACGACTTCCTGTTGGGATGATCACCATTGATCTCATTGATCTCCTATTGATAGACATTGAGGTTGCTTCCAATCTTGCTGTTCCAACAGCACCATGGTAAATATCCCTGTGCAAATAGCTTTTTGTCCACATGCAACTATGTCTGTAATAGAATTACTGGGCAAACATGACATTTAGTGACTGTTTAATATTCCATTGTTACTAAAGATTGGATAGGACAGTCATTTATGGTACACAAAGATCTTCCCCCCAGGTGAGGTTAGTTGGTATTCACCCATGCCTCATTTAAGGGTGCCCCATGCACATTGTAGCCACATGCTACACACCTGGGTATTAAAATGTTCAGCCAAAGCTAACGTCTTAGAGCAAGAAATTCCATCCATTTTCCTAATTATTTAGCTATTGAGAAGTTTTAAATATTTTTTCAATCCATTAATAGCTTTCATAATCATCATTGATCATTGCTACTTCACTTTATATGTACACAATACCCACATATTTGAAAGCAAATATTCAGATATTGTATGTTTGCTGCACCCTTACTTAACTCACATGTCTGTGGGCCTGCTGGGCATCAGCTGGTCTTGACTGGGCTCAGCTCTATTCCATGTGTCTCCCATCCTCCTCTTGGGACAAGTGGGCGAGGCAGGCAAGTGGAAACACAAAAGGTCTCTAAAGGCCTAGACCTACAGCTGCTGTTCTGTTGATTCTGCCTCATTCTATTGGCCAGAGCAAGTCACATGACTGAGCCCCAAATTCAAGGAGTGGGGAAATACACTCTGCCTCTTTAATGAAACGAAGTGCACAGTCACAGGGATGCCACCAGCCTCAGATATTAACAGTAATCTTAATTGACATACTCTGTTACTACTATTGATGCTTCTTTTTTTATTTTGCTGATTAGCTATGAAAATTACCTATGTGACCTCATATCAATGATCTTGCTCAAGGTCAGGGATGCCAGAAATAGCCTGGAAGTAGCCATTGGGCTATGCCAAACCACACTCCAGTTCTTGGCCCTGTCCTGAGGTGAAGATAGACATAGGTCATGCCTAGATGTTTGGCAGGGGTGGGAACACAGGCCTCCTGACCCCTGCCCCTTGACCAGGGCTGTGTCCATGGCATAGACCATTCAGCTTACACCCCAGGTTTGCTGTCTCGATGGTACAACAGGGGCTCTTCTCATTGCAGGGGAACATGGGTCCAGCTGCCTTCTGGCTTCTGCTCTTCCTCCTCAAGAATCCCGAGGCCCTGGCTGCCGTCCGTGAAGAACTCGAGCATGTCCTCTCTCGAGCAGAGCAGCCTGTCTCACAGATGACCACCCTCCCACAGAAGGTTTTAGACAACATGCCTGTGCTCGGTGAGATGGCCAGACCCTTCAGACAACCCCAGGCTGGGTCATCATGGCCCCCTAGGGTCTCCCCCACATGAGCTCCCGTCGTCCAGGGTCCATCAGTGTCCTCTGACCTAAGGTCCCCCTGAGCCTCCTGTCTTCTTAGACTTGGCATCTCCATGCCTCAGTCTCAGCTGTGCATAGGCTCAGTGGGAGGTTTTAGGTTGCAAATGGCAGGAAACCTAACTTAAACTGGCTGGAGCACAAAGAGGACTTTATTTGGGGCAAGAAACTAAATAGTCCAGAAGTATTTAGCTTCAGGTACAGGTGGATCCAGGTGCTCCAACAATGCCCCCAGGATTCAGTCTTTCTCCATCTCTCAGCCTTGTTTTCTGCTGGGTTGGCTCCAGTCTCAGGCTGGCAAGAGGGCCACCAGAAGCTCCAAGCTGACGTGTTCTTGCCCTGTGAGCACGTGCCTCTCTGCAGCATTCCTACCCAAAGTCCCAGGAATGTGTCTCATTGGCTCTCTTTGGGTCATATGCCTATCTTGAACCAATCATAGGGTTCAGAGGGTTGGAAATATGCTCTGATTGGCCACACACAGCCCAATCCCAGCAGTTGGGAGTGGAATCAACAGTCCAACCCCTGAGAGTGGGAGAGGGCTGGTCCCCAGAGGAAAACCAGGGTACTGTTTCCAGAAAGGGACTGACTGTATGCTGGGCAGGCAGAAACAACCAATACTGATGGTCCTGCTCTCTCCCTAGTCTTCTCTGGTATCTCTCTGGTCCCCACCTCCCCTCATTGTCTCTCTTGGGATTAGACCCAAATCCTCAAGTCTAAGATCTCTGAGGGACCATAGCAATAACACCTCATGAACTTGCCTTTTCGGCCTGACTGTGGGCAAGTCATGCTCCCTTTCTGAACCTCCTCACCTTCCTCTATAAATGTCTTGATGCTACAACATGTCCTAGGGGGTGGCATTTAAATGGGTAGAGGACGGCTGCTGACTCTTCCTTGTACCTGCCCCGTGCAGAGAGCGTGCTGAGTGAGACCCTCAGACTCACGGCCGCGCCCTTCATCACCCGAGAGGTTGTGGCGGACATGGCCATCCCCATGGCAGATGGGCGGGAATTCTCCCTGCGACGCGGCGACCGCCTCCTCCTCTTTCCATTCCTGAGTCCCCAGAAGGACCCAGAGATCTACACAGACCCAGAGGTAAATGCCATGTTATAGAGACCGTGGGGAGAAAGTGGCTTCGGGACCGGCCAGATCTGAGCGGCATCCTAGCTCTGCTTTTTGCTGTGTGACCTTGTCACTGTTCGATTCCTGGTCAAGGCACATGCCTGGGTTGTGGGTTAGATCCCAGTGTGGGGCGTGCAGGAGGCAGCCAATCAATGATTCTCTCTCATCATTGATGTTTCTATCTCTCTCTCTCCCTCTCCCGTTCTCTCTGAAATCAATAAAAATATATAAATCAATAAATAGCTGCCATAATTTTTTAACCAATCTTCCATTAATTGCCCCTTATGTTGTTTCCAGTTATTTCCTCTTATAAACAAGCCTGCGGTGAACATGCTCGTAGCTTGTTTTCATGCATGCATGTATGGGGGTGGAGTCAGAAATGGACCTTCTTCCTGTCGCAGGTTTTTAAGTACAACCGATTCCTGAACGCTGATGGATCAGAGAAGAAGGACTTTTACAAGGATGGGAAGCGACTGAAGAATTACAGCATGCCCTGGGGTGCTGGGCACAATCAGTGCCTGGGGAGGGGTTACGCCATCAGCAGCATGAAACAGTGAGTTTGGGGACGGGGACGGGGGGGGGGGGGGGGGGCTGGGCAAGGGGAGGCTCCTGCTCTATCTGGTTGGCACACACCCTCCTCTCCGGAGACCGAGAAGCTAAGCCAGGAGAAGGGTTTAAGGAAGAGGCTTCAAACAACATCCAGGAGCCATGTCTTGCCCACAAATCTTATTTGTGTTTTTAGAATATGTGCTAACTTTTAAGAATCAGAAGAGCTCACGTAAAAAGCCAGCTTTCTGATTTCTTTTGAAATAATCAGATCTGGCAACAGGTCCTTCCCCCTGAGCCTATGCCCAGATACCAAACACCCAGAATACCAGACACTGGACATCTTGTGCAGCTGACCGTGGCCGTCTGTCTGCAGCCGCTGTGCTGCTCAGAACCTCGGCGGAACTGGCCAAGGGTCACCCTGCCCTTTGGTCATTTTAATGCCTCTTCATTCTCTTCCCTTGACCCCAAAAGCCTTGGCCCCCAGGTCACAAACAGATTGGGCCAGGCGTTAGGATATCCACCCAGTCCTTCTGTCCAGCCCCGTGGTCAGTGTAAGCTGGGTGACCTTCTGTGCTCCTATTTTTCTCAACTATAAAATTGGGATCCTGGTGTGAGAAATGGCTCACCTGGCCGAATTTCAGTGACGGACTGGGAAACAGAAGCATGGCAAAAGTGAGACTTTAAAATAACACTCTCAAGAGTGGGTGCTCATTTTACAGGATCACACGTGGGGCAGAGGACATAGCCTATTTACTTAGACCCTCCTCCGGTTCCTCACTGGCTGAGTACTGTTTCATCACCTATTTCCTAATAGCTCACCTAGGTCTTGCTGTCTCCCATTGGGTTATTTTAAAAAATGGCTGGGGCCCTCTCTAGTCGCCTCCACCTCTCTTTGTCTAGGGCAGTGGTTGGCACACTGCGGCCCCTTGAGTGTGGCTCTTCCACAAAATACCACGTGCGGGCGCACATGTACAGTGCAATTGAAACTTCGTGGCCACACTCTCGAGCCACATTCGGCTCTTTGGCCCTTTGAGTGTGGCTCTTCCACAAAATACCATGTGCGGGCGCACATGTACAGTGCAATTGAAACTTCGTGGCCACACTCGCGAGCCACATTCGGCTCTTTGGCCCCTTGAGTGTGGCTCTTCCTAAGCCTTAGGAGGACCCTAATGAAGTTAATAACAATGTACCTACCTATATAGTTTAAGTTTAAAAAATTTGGCTCTCAAAAGAAATTTCAATCGTTGTACTGTTGATATTTGGCTCTGTTGACTAATGAGTTTGCTGACCACTGGTCTAGGGGAATCTTCCTAGGACATGTGTATCAGCCACGGGTACAGCTCTCATCCTCTCTCCCCACCCCCACACCCTGTTTGCTCTCGGGAAATTCAGCCGCTGCCTGGCCACATGCTGTTTCTTTTCTATGAAGATAAATCAGAGGCATATTCTTTACACTGGTCATACTGCATCCCAGAGGTGTCAGGACAGAGGAATGAGATCTTTCTAAACACTTAACCCACTGCCTGGCTCATTGTGAGCACCTAATAAATGTTAGTTACTATTGTAATTACTAATCGCACTATTGTTACCGGGTCGGTATTATGCTAAGTGAATGGGCATTTAACACTAACCTCTCTGCCACAGTTTTATCTAGCAGTAAAATGGAGGTCATAAAACAGCTGGTTCTGTTCATGAGTGTTCCCAAAATCACTGTGCCGTGAGAAATCACGCATTAAATACCACAGGGATTGTGGGAGCAATGGGGCCAAAAACCTCACCCGTGTGACACAATGAGAAAAAGATAAGAACCTAGGGAAAATGGCAGCAGAGGTTTACACATGCTAAATGGCTAAGAAATACCCAAGTGCTACAGAAAATACGGCACTTCACTCTTTTTTTTTTTTCTTTTTCTTTTTTTTAAAATATATTTTATTGAGTTTTTACAGAGAGGAAGGGAGAGAGATAGAGAGATAGAAACATCGATGAGAGAGAAACATCGATCAGCTGCCTCCTGCACATCCCCCACTGGGGATGTGCCAACCAACGTACATGCCCTCGACCGGAATCGAACCTGGGACCCTTCAGTCCGCAGGCCGACGCTCTATCCACTGAGCCAAACCGGTTTCGGCACGGCACTTCACTCTTAAAACGACCTGAAGTTCACTGTGGAAGTGGACCATGGGTGGGATGGCAGCTGTGAGCTACTGTGAAGTGTGGAAGGAGGGGTATCTGAAATTGGACATTTGATATGAATGGTGGGGCACATAACACACACACATGTGCACGTACGCACATGCACGCACCGTGAGCTGGGGTCAAGGGAGGATAGAGTCTAGGTGTGTGTGTGTGTGTGTGTGTGTGTGTGTGTGTGTGTGTGTGTGTGTTGTGAATTCCTGCTCAGCTCAGCTCAGCTCAGCTGGGTGCAGGTTTTGCATTCTCCTTGTGTTTCTCACAGATAAAATTGCACATAAGCTAATATGAAATTTGCATTAAGCTTCACTCGTGCCCTAATATGTCAATCACATCGGAACAAAGTCAGGTGTTCAAAACAAGTGTTATAGCAGGACCTGCTGTAGCTCCTACCTTCTAAAGCTTTCGGACAGATAGAGATCATATTAGGATACTACATGTTTAGCACAGTGTCTGGCATGTAGTGCTTCAATAAATTAGCTAAGTGGTTGTTATTTTTATCTCACTTAATCATCATGACAGCCTGCTAGGTAGGTGTCAGTCTAACACTGAGGTCAAATCATTTGCCAGGTCACACACCTGGTGAGTGGAGGTACCAGGATCCAACTCCAGGTGTGGATACAGGACCCCCACCCGATATAAACTCACCCTCCAGCATCCTACAGCTTCAGAGCTGGAAGGGATACATCCCACTTTAAAAATATGTATCTTTTTATTATTTCAGAGAGGAAGGGAGAGAGACAGAGAGCTAGAAACATCAATGATGAGAGAGAATCGTTGATCGGCTGCCTCTTGCACAGAGGGATTGAGCCCACAACCCGGGCATGTGTCGGGGTTGGGAATCAAACTGTGACTTCCTGGTTCATAGGTTGACGCTCAACCACTGAGCCACACTGACCAGACTTCATACATCCCACTTTTTTGACCTTCTTTGACCAGATGGGGAAACCGAGAAACTTGACAAGGGCCCCACACCCTTAAGAGGAGAGACAAGTTCTGTATCCAGCACTTCCATCCAGAGCTTGACTTTGCTCTGTCCTTGTCTTCCCTCTTATCGTTCATTCAGTAAGATTAGAGAATCCTTGCCAGGTGCTCAGTCCACCTTGGGCACCTGGGTCTCAGTGGGGGGATGGTGGGGGGCAGAGGAGCTGAAGACCCAGTGCTGACCCTTACTGACAGGGTGGTGCTGAGTAAGATAAGGCAGATGGGCAGGAAGCAGTTGACATAAGGCAGGGCTGCCACCACATTTATGGGCACACTGATGACATCAAAAACATGGTTTGTGTACTTACTAGGACAGTTTTCCAGAAGATGGCAGTAAAGAGTACTTGTTCTTGCAAAGTTGGTTCCTTTTTTTTTTTTTAATATATTTTATTGATTTTTTACAGAGAGGAAGGGAGAGGGATAGAGAGTTAGAAACATCGATGAGAGAGAAACATCGATCAGCTGCCTCCTGCACACTCCCTACTGGGGATGTGCCCGCAACCAAGGTACATGCCCTTGACCAGAATCGAACCTGGGACCCTTGAGTCCGCAGGCCGACACTCTATCCACTGAGCCAAACCGATTAGGGCAAGTTTGTTCCTTTCGACAGTTTCCCCACAGACACAGTTAAGCGTCTTGAGGGAGGGGTGCCTGTGTGTGATCTCACAGAGGTAGCCTGTGATTTAGCAGCAGCCTTGACCAGAGCAGAAGGTGAGGACTTCCAGGTGTTTGGGAGGGAGGGTGAGCGTGTGGGGGGAGTCAGAGGAGTCGCTGTTCATACTGATCAGAGGAAGCTGGGCTATGCTGCTGAACCAAACGACCCCCCAACACCCCAATCTCAGCAGCTGTGACAACAAAGCTTAGTTCCCACTCACACAAAGTCGGCCGTGGGTTTGGGGGTCTTCTCCCCTCCATGCAGAGACTCAGCTCTTTCCATCTCAATGCGAGGCCCACACACCTCCAGACCCAAGGGAAGCTGGAGTGCAGCACCTGCTCTGAAATGCTTTGGTGTGAAGCTGACACACAGGTCACTTCTGCTCACGCCTGTCAGCCATGCTAGTGCATGGGCCTGCCTGATGTATGCCCACAGGGTGGCACACATGTAGGAGCTCCTGCTCTCTCACTCTCCTTTTCTCACTTTTCCCAAAGTCAGAGTTGGGGCAGACTCCGGAGGAGGCCGTTGCTCTCCTCCCTTATTCCTTTTTTGTTTGTTATTTTTAATTTTATTAAATTTATTGGGGTGGCATTGGTTAATAGAATGATATAGGTTTCAGGGGTACAGTTCTATGATACATCATCTGTATACTGCATTGTGTGTTCTCTCCAAGTCAGGTCATTTTCTGTCACCATGTACTTGGCCCCCTTTACCCTTTCCTACCTCCCGCCAAACTCCTTCCCTCTGGCAACCGCCCTACTGTTGTCTGTGTGAGTTTTTGTTTGTCATGTTTGTTCATTCGTTGCTTTCAGTTTTATATCTCACATAGAGGTGACATCATATGGTTCTTGACTTTCTGTATGACTCATTTCACTTAACATAATATTTTAAAGATCCATCCATGTTGTTGGAAATAGCAGTATTTTATCTTTTCTGATAGCTGAGTAGTATTCCATTGTATATACATATGTACCACATCTTCTTTATCCAATTATCTATTGAAAGACACTTCAGTTGTTGGTTGTTTTCACGTCTTGGTCACCATGAATAATGCTGCAATGAACATAGGGGTAGATATATCTTTTTTTATTTTTTAAATCTTTATTGTTGAGAGTATTACAGATGTCTCCTTCCCCTCACCCCCCATTGCCCTCCTCCACCTGGTTCCCACCCCACCTCAGGCCTTCACCACCCTATTGTCTGTGTCCATAGGTAATGCCTATCCTATATAATAAAGAGCTAATATGGTAATTAGGCCAAATAGCCAAATGATCTTCTGGACGTCCTTCCAGATGACCTTCCGGACAAAGCCAGGGGCTATGAGAGCTGGCCAAGGCTACGAGGGCCAAGCCCCTTGCACGAATTTCATGCATGGGGCCTCTGGTATATATATAAGATCTTTGGTTAATCTCTTCCCACCCCTTCATCCCCCCTTCCCTCTGAGATTCATCATTTTGTTCCATGTTTCCCTGCCTCTGATTCTATTTTATTCATCAGTTCATTTTGTTCATTATGTTTCTTGTTCGTTTATTTTGATTTTTAGATTCAATTGTTGATAGATATGTATTTATTGCCATTTTATTGTTCATATTTTTTATCTTTTTTTCTTCTTCTTCTACTTAAAGAATACCCTTCAACATTTCATGTAATATTGGTTTGGTGGTGATGGACTCCTTTAGCTTTTTCTTGTCTGTGAAGCTCTTTATCTGACCTTCAATTCTAAATGATAGCTTTGCTGGGTAGAGAAATCTTGGTTGTAGGTCCTTGCTATTCATCACTTTGAGTATTTCTTGCCACTCCTTTCTGGCCTGCAAAGTTTCTGTTGAGAAATCAGCTGACAGTCATATGGGTGCACCCTTGTAGGTAACTAACTGCTTTTCTCTTGCTGCTTTTAAGATTCTCTCTTATCTTTAAACCTTGGCATTTTAATTATGATGTGTCTGGGTGTAGGCCTCTTGGGTTCCTCTTTTTTTGTGATTCTCTGCACTTCCTGGACTTGTAGTCTATTTCTTTCACCAGGTAGGGGAAGTTTTCTGTCATTGTTTCATCAAATAAGTTTTCAATATCTTGCTTTCTCTCATCTCCTTCTGATACCATCATAATGCAAATGTTGGTACATTTGAAGTTGTCCCAGAGGCTCCTTACACTATATTCATATTTTTTTATTCTTTTTTTCCTCTCTTCTGATTGGGTGTTTTTTGCTTCCTCATATTCCAAATCGTTGATTTGATTCTTGGAATCCTCTGCTCTACTGTTGGATCCCTGTAAATTATTCTTTACTTCAGTTAGTGTATGCTTAATTTCTGACTGGTCCTTTTTCATGTCTTTGACATTCTCACTAAGATCCTTGAAAGTCTCAATAAGTCCCTTTGCGCTCTCATTAATTTTCTTGAAGCTCTCATTAAGTCCCTTGAAGTTCTCATTAAGACCCTTGTGTAACCTTATAACCATTGTTTTGAACGCTGTATCTAGTAGTTTGCTTGCTTCCATTTTTTTTCATCTGTAACATTTCTTTGTCTCTGCATTTTGGCTGCTTCCCTGGGTTTGTTTCTGTGTATTAGGTAGAGCTGTTATGTCTCCTGGAATTGGTAGAGTGTCCTGAAGGCCCAGTGGCCCAGTCTCCTCAGTCACCTGAGCTGGGCACTCTAAGTGTGCCTCTGTGTGGGCTGTATGCACAGTCTTGTAGTTGAGCCTTGGTTGCTGTTGGTGTCACTGGGAAGAATTGACCTCCAGGCCAGTTGGCTGTGAGGACCAGCTGTGTCTACAGTGGAAGAGCTGCTTTGCAGGAGACATCCTTATGGAGCAGGACTTGCTTCAGTGGGGCTTTGGTGCTCACTGAGTCTTTCCCTTGAGTGTGTCACATGTGAAATGGTAGAGTTGTAATCTGGTATGCTCTGAAGCTATCACCAGGTGCACTGGCTCTGGGGCCTTCCAGGAGGAGCAAAGTCAGCCACTGCTTGCGGCCATCTGGCAGGAGCTACAGAGAGATCTGCAGATGGCTGCTACTTGTATTGGACTAGGAAGTGCCAGATGAGGCCCAGCTGTGAAGGAAGGCAGGCTGGTGCTAGTGCCAGGTCTTGGGCCTTTTATTGGTAGGTTTGGGGCACACTGATGCCAGATGCTACTTTTTTGAGAGATTTTAGCAAAGTCTGAAGCCTGAACCAGGACAGGCCAGGGAAAAGCTGCTACAAACAGCTTGGTGGGGGTGAAAATTGGATGGGGTCTCAGGGAATCACCAGGGCAGAGCATGATAGAAACTCAGATATGGCTGCCAGTCAGCTCTGTGTAGGGGGAGGTTCCAGCACAGGAACAATGACCCTTGTGAGCATCCCTGTCTGGGAGAAAGCTGCCCCTGAGTTTCTACCCCAATGTCACAGTCCAGTTCCCCCCCAACCCCCACCCGTATGTCTCTGGATTCCCCCAAAGCCACCACCTGAAGCTCAGAGGAAGCGAAATCCTTGTAAGTTCATGGGCAGGTCCTTTAAGAGGAACACCTGGGACTCCAACAGCCTCTGTGTCACTCAGCCATAATCCCTGCTGGTTTTATAGCCTGAAGTTATGGGGACTTCTCTTCCTAGCTCTGGAACCCTGGGCTGAGAGTCTGATGTGGGGCTGGGACCCCTTGCTTCTTATGGGAGGCCTTAGAGCAGTGGTTCTCAACCTTGGCTACACAGTAGAATCACCTGGGAATCTTTTTAAAATCCTGATTTCTGGGCCCCATTCTCCGGAAATTCTGTTTCTTTGTTATGGGGTGGGGCCACAACATTAGTAACAAAGAAACAGAATTTCCAGAGGATGAGGCCCAGAAATCAGGATTTTAAAAAGATTCCCAGGTGATTCTAATGTGCAGCCAAGGTTGAGAACCGCTGCCTTAGAGATATCCCTCCTGATTAAAAAATCACCACACGTGGGTGTCGGACCAGCCTGTTCTGAGCCTCCATCCCTCCTACCAGTCTCAATGTGCTTTCTTCTTTACTTCTCTAGTTGCAGGACTTCCATTCAGCCAGATTTCAGGTGGTTCTGAATGATGGTTGTTCCGGATTTTAGTTGTAATTTTGATGTGGTTGTGGGAGGTGGCAAGTACATTTGTTTACATACACCATCCATATATCTTTATGAATCTCTCCTGCCTTATTTTGAACAAGCCCTCCATGTTCCCTCTTCTTCACACCTTCCACGCCATCTCTCTGCAGATTCGTGTTTCTTGTGCTGGCGAACTTTGACCTGGAGCTGGTCAACCCCAACGTGGAGATCCCTGAGTTTGACCTCAGCAGGTACGGCTTCGGGCTGATGCAGCCAGAACACGATGTGCCCATCCGTTACCGCATCCGGCCATGAACAGACCGGTCTCCACACGCTTGCCCCCACCCAGCCTGCACCTGGATCGCCCAACTTTCTGTGTCCACATCTGGCCTGGGTGCACAGCTTCGAACACCCAACAGTATCAGCTTCAGCATTTTACTGCTTTTTACCTGGAAGGCTGGTTGGGGGAAGAGGGAAGAAAGGAAGCTGAGAGAGGAAGGTTTAGACCAAAATGAGACTCTTTCTGCGCCTGGCTCACCTTGCTCCTCTCACCTTATGACACCCACAAAAGTTAGGGCAAACAGAGCAGAATAGGAGTCCCGACTGCTGTGCCCCAACTCCCAGAGGGGCCACTGTCCAAGCCCTTGACAATGGTGTGGTTGAGGCCTTAACCACTCAAAGCAGATGCTGGCCTTAAAAAGGCCATTTGAGACCTAGCAGTGTGTCCCTTGAAATAAGCTGGTCCCCAAATTATTCTTTTTTTTTTTTAATCTGCTAAATCTTTTTTTTTAATATATTTTATTGATTTTTTTACAGAGAGGAAGGGAGAGGGACAGAGAGTTTAGAAACATCTATGAGAGAGAAACATCAATCAGCTGCTTCCTACACACCTCCCACTGGGGATGTGCCCGCAACCAAGGCACATGCCCTTGACCGGAATCGAACCTGGGACCTTTCAGTCCGCAGGCCGATGCTCTATCCATTGAGCCAAACCGGTTAGGGCCCCAAATTATTCTTAAATTAGCTGAAGCCAAAGGAGTCCTTAGACCTGTTTCTGGTTCCCTCATCTCTCCATTCACAAGATTCTTGAGAAAGTGCAGGAGGGTTTCCGAAGCTGATGCATCCACGATTCAGATCGTGAGCACCCTCTAGACCAGCGGTCATCAACCTGTGAGTCGCGACCCCTTTGGCGGTCGAATGACCCTTTCACAGGGGTCGTCTAAGACCATCCTGCACATCAGATATTTACATTACGATTCATAACAGTAGCAACATTACAGTTATGAAGTAGCAACGAAAATAATTTTATGGTTGGGTCACAACCTGAGGAACTGTATTTAAAGGGCCAGAAGGTTGAGAACCACTGCTCTAGACATTGGGCTTGGAGCAGTGGAGCTCGCTGTTCTAGAGTGATGGGCTCCAGATGGGACAAGCCTTGTTAATGCTGAGACTGAAGTCGGGAATAAGAAAGTCACAGGCCCCACAGGACATCCTGATGGAAGGAAGCAGCCAGGCTCCTTGGACTGTGCAAAGCAAAAACAGAGGAGGCTTTGGTTTCCTTCAGTCTAGCTCAGAAACTCCAGCTGTGGACATGATGCAGTCTGCAGACCTGTTTTATATATAAATTGTTTCCATATCATCTTTGGGAGAGTTGATTCAAAATGTCCAGCTTCTCTTGAAAACTTGGAAAAACTGGGCACACTGGGCCCTTATTCCCAAGGGCAACCACTGGCCAGAGTTGAGAAGCAGCCACCTCCCTTTTCTAGGACATGTGCTCTGGGTCACCAGGGTTTCTACTTGGTGGAATTTTTTCTTTCTGCTTCTCCATTCCTTGTACCTCCTGGCCCATGAAGGCATTGGAGCTTGAGAACCCTGTTCTAACTATTAGAAGTGATCTTTTAGGAGGTGGTAGGAACCTGCTAACTGGTTCTTAGGCCAATGGTCCATCTTCCTGTGTTCACCACCCTTCCAACAAACAGATCAATGATGAAAACTTGCCTTTGCATCAGTTTGGGGATGTGGGGAAGAGGAGCTCAAAGAGAAAAAATTGCCTAGAAACCTTTAATATGATGGTGAGCATTGTTAATATTAGATTCTGTTTATTGAGAACTCTCTAAATGTCTGTGACAGGCACAATGGACATCGTATTTCTATTTCTCACATCATCTCTGCAAAGAGGGGATGGTGACACCTTTTCATAGATGAGGAAACAGGTTCAGAGGGGTGAGGTGACTGCCAGGGTCACACAGCTCATAAGCTAGTAGAATTCAGCAAACAGACTTATTGTCCCAATGGCAAATGCATTCCTTGGACTCAAGGGGATGATGGAGGTACAGTTCTGTTTGGCATCAGAGCCAGAGGCATGCATGGCCGAGATGCAGACACACACACACACACACACACACACACACACACACACACACACACACACAGAGCTAAGTTACTTTAGCTTTAGCTGAAAGAGAAGAGAGGGCCTGAGATTTCCGAATGTGTCGGGAGCTAGTCTCTTAGAGCAGCACTGGGGGGCTTGGGGGCTTCCCTGGCCCTCAGCCTCCAGGCGCCCCCAGGATTCCCAGACAGATACTGTGATTGGCAAGAGGCAGGATATCCCCAGGGAAACCCATCTTCATGCCTGGGTGACCCCTGCTGCCGCTTGCTTCTTAACTCCGCAGGAAATCAGGCCTGGCAGCCTCCTGTGGGAGGATGGAGCCGGTTTCCACGGCAACCCTCAGCTGCCTCATCCTAGTTTGGAAGGGAAGGAAGAAGGCCAGCAGAAATAGCAGGAAGATCTCTCTGTGAGGCTGCTACCCTGGTGGGGGAAAGCCCTTGTGACTCCCCTCTTCCAAATCAGGGACGCTTTGTCACTGAGACTAGATTCTCACCTATGTTTTGTTTTTGTTTTTTAAAAAAGGCCAATTTTCTTTAAAGGTGGTGCACCTCCTTGAAGCCACAATCATTAGGAAGAGACAAATCTCCCACCAGGCAGCTCCAGCTGGTACCAGAGATACTGAAGTACAGCTTAGGAGACAATGATTTAAGCCTTCCCTTGTTTTAATCTTTATTTTTATTTTTCTTTTAAAAAATATAAAGAAGAGCGAGAGATGAGTGGGTTAGCTCCTGGGTACAGATTATCTAGGAAGGTACCCAGTTGTCATTGTATTTCTTCGTTCCTTGCTTTAGAAGCAGAAAATTGCAGGACATATGTTAGAAACAGTCTTAGGTTGACCTAATGAAGTGTTTCTTAACATCATCATCATTATTTTTTGGCTATATTTTATATTGTTGTTTACCAGATATTTTCCTTGAAACAGATTCATTTTTTTTTAAAACTTATAGTTGTTTGAAAAGGTAACTTTTTTTTTTATTGCTGCCGGTAATGGACAACATATATCACTCGTTGTCAAGAATAGAAAGTGACTGTGAAAAATAAATTCGATGGAAGGAGGTCTCCATGCTGGTGTCGCTGAGGCTCAGGGCTTGAGATCTGTCACTTCTCTGTTGCAAAGTGAGACAAGCAAGTATTTGAGTGGCATTAAAGTCAGGTCAGCACCACCCGAGACTTCCTCCCTGACCATCACTGGGAGAAAAGGACAGAGAAGGGAGAAAGCGTCTCACCACGAGGGTCACCTGTGCATTACACCTGGCCCGAGTGCCTCCCAGGGTCTCCTACCATCAGTGGCCGAGCACACTGAGCTGGTGACACCCACCTGCCCATTCTTCGGTTGAGAGCTGAAGTGTCTTGCCAGATTCATTGATGTTGATGTGTATTTTTAAATAAACAGTGTTTCGTGCCTTGCTGTTTAAGTAAAGAATTCTATTTTCATATAATACTGTTGAATGGAAACATGCTGAAATATATTAAACCATCCTTGTTTGTGAAACTGCCTCTGAGTGTGATTCAGAATGAGAGGCGGCTGTATCCGGAATGGCAGAGTTATTTAGCTTCTAGTAAGGGAGCACAAAGCACCTTAGAATCAAGTCATACCTCCAGCTACCCTCCGGTGTGTATTATTATCTCCATTTGTACAGGGGAAGAAGTCGAGGGTCAGAGAGGGGAAGTGGCTTGCCCAAGATCACATGACTAATAAATAGTAGATGTGGGATTCACGTGCGGGCCTCTCTGCCTCCTGAGACCGAGCTCAGGATCTTCCCGTCACTGATCCTCCTGGTGGCACAGGACAGAGTAGCCACAGAGGACTTGGGGTGGAGGCTTACAACCCCAAAGCAAAAGAATATCTCAAAAATTCACTGGATGTTCTTTACCCGTCAGTGTATGTAGGCATTTATTTATTTTATTTTATTTTTTAAAGAAGGGCCCTAGCCGGTTTGGCTCAATGGATAGAGTGTTGGCCTGCCAATTGAAGGGTCCTGGGTTGGATTCCGGTCAAGAGCACATGCTGGGTTTGCGGGCTCAATCCCCAGTAGGGGGCATGCAGGAAGCAGCAGATCAATGACTCATCATTGATGTTTCCCCCTCTCCCTTCCTCTCTGAAATCAATAAAAAATATATATATAAATCCTAGCATTTAAAAAAAAAAAGTGAAATGAATTAGATTTGAGAAAAATAAAAAAGAGAACATTGTTTTTCTTCCAAATGTTTGGGTAAAAAATAATGTCCCGAGGTTAATGTCCCTCACATCAGTTTCCTCATCGTGAGGGGGGCCATGGAGACACATTTATTGAGATTGGATTTGGCTGTGAGTGACAGACATGTCAAGTAACAGCAACATTTTCACATTAAAACATTACCTTCAATACAGCAGACATTTCTCTGTCATGCAGACACAGGAGACTAGAGGTGGTGTGGCACCTCCACACCCACCAGACCCCTTCCTTCTGGTCCCTCCAGTATCTGTTAACCAGTGGTTTCCACCTTAGGGTCCAGTATTGCTGCTAGAGCTCTGGCCCTTCTGTTCACATTCCAGACAGCAAGAATGAGCAAGGAACAAAGAAGAGAAAATCTGCTTGCTTCCCATTGGCCAGAACTTAGTCACATGACACTTCTTGCTACACAGGAGACTGGGAAATGTAGTCTTTCCAGAGGGGCACTGTACCAGGCACTGGGAGATGAGCAGACTACTAATGGGTATGGGATTTCTTTTGGGGGATGATGAAGTGTTCTAAGACTGTGGTGAGGGTTCCACAATTCTGTGAATTTATTAAAAACCATTAACTTGTACACTTTGAATGGGTGAATTTTATAAAATTGTTATATATATATTTATATATATATTTTATTGAGTTTTTACAGAGAGGAAAGGAGAGAGATAGAGAGTTAGAAACATCGATGAGAGAGAAACATCGACCAGCTGCCTCCTGCACACTCCCCACTGGGGATGTGCCCGCAACCAAGGTACATGCCCTTGACCGGAATCGAACCTGGGGCCTTTCAGTCCGCAGGCCAATGCTCTATCCACTGAGCCAAACCGGTTTCGGCTATATATTTTTTAAAAGTAAATATTTAAGCACCTCACATGTGCTAGGAATTGTTCTAGGCAATGGAGACCCAGCAGTGACTAAAACAGGCCCCCAAAATCCATCCTCATGGAGTGATAGTCTCCTGGGGGAGACAACAATAGTCTAGGTAATAAGTATAAGTATGCCATGATGATAAATACGATAGAGAAGAATAAAGAGGGAAATGGGGTGGGGAATTACAACTCTAAGTAGGGTGAGCAGGGCAGGCCTCTCTAAGGTGATCTTTGAACAGAGACTAGAAGGAAGTAAGCGGAGCAAACCATATGGGTATGTGAGGAAAGAATATTCCAGAAAGATGGAACAACAAATGCAAAGGCCCTGAGCTAGGAAGAGCTCAGGCAGTTAGAAGGAGGCTATTGTGGCTAGGAGCCGTGGAGGGTTCTGGGTAGAGGAGAGACATGATCTGACTTGAATCCAGCAGGATCCCTCTCACTGTGTAGGTGAGAATAATGGGCTGTAGGGGGACAGGCAGGAGGTAGGGAGACAGGCAAAAAGGAGACTGCGACAGTCCAGGAAGGCCTCTGCCCTTGTAGGTTTTACTTTCAGGCAGAAGAGACAACTTATCTCAGAAGCAAGTCAACAAAAACACAATGTCAGGTACTGAGAGGGCTCTGAAGGCAAGCAAACAGCACAGTGGAATGTGGTGGTGACACGGAGATGGAGATGGTCATGGCTTTGGAGATGGTCAGGGCAGATCTCTCTCCAAAGAGGTGGCAGAGGAGCTGAGGTTTGAATGAAAAGTAGCCAACCTTGTAAAGAACTAGTACAAGAACTTTCCAGGGAAAACAAATAGCAAATGCAGAGGCCCTAAAGAGGCAAAGGGCTTGGTGTGTTTGAGAAACAATGAGGCTGCCAGGGAGGCCGGCCGAGTGAGATATGAAAAGAGCTGTGCCTGGAGCACGCTCCGCAGCCATGGCGGCAGCCTGGCCTTTAAGTGCCTCCGGAAGCCATCAGAGAGTCTAAGTAGGGAAGTCAACAACAGCTTTCCTTTAAATGGAATCAATTTAGCTTTATAAGAATCTCATTCCAGCATCCTTATTTTTCTCATTCCATGGTGGACCAGTGAACAAACACCTTTAATGCGCTGGTGTTTGGGAATCATGGCCACTTGAGACATGATCCAGAGGGGTGTGTCTGTGGGGAAGGAGGGTGATGACCAAGGTAGGAGAGAGATTGGTCCCCAGAGACAGAGTGCTATCCTCTCACCCTGGGAACCTCCCCTAGGACTTCCGTGTAGCCTGGGAGAGACAAGGCCAATGTACCCATGTTGCAAACCTGGGAAAGTGGATTCTTGCAATAAACAGAGTCTCCGTGTGCTTTTATTTCAGGTGTTCTTAATGCTGACCACTGTGGGGAAAATGCTGATTTCCTGGCCAAGAGCCAAACTCCCAACCTCCTTGCTAAAATAACTCTTCAGATATAGGCAGCCATGAGCTCAGCGGAAATAGGGCCAACCTCCAAATCAAAACCTGAGGCCGATCCAATTATAGGTGCCAGGCACCTTTTGCCAGTGATTGGGCTAATGGTGGTCATGTAACTCAGTACCAATGAGATGGTCCAGGAAGTCTGTGGGGAGCTTCAGAAATGTGGGAGAAGCTCATCCTTCCTCCCTATGTTGGAGTTATCGTGTGAGAGGGAGGCCATGGCAACTATCTTGTGATCATGAGGATAAGAAAATCTCAGAGAAATAACCAAGAATCCCGAGATCGCTGAGCTGCTCCTGTGACAGATCTGGAATCACTTGTGTCTGGATTCTGTGTTAAATGGGGTAATAAGTGCCATTACTGTTTAGACTCTAATTAGAGGCCATATACCATGGTGGTTTGCCTGGGCTCTGCCTGGTTTGAATCGCTGCTGAGTCACTTAGTACCAAGGTGAGTTGGAGCATCTCTTTGTGCCCCAGCCTTTCCACCTGTAAGATAGGGATAATGGATAATAATAACATCTCTCTCATAAGATTCTGTGAGCTTTAAATGATTTATATTGCCATTCACAAACAATGGATGAGATGGAAAATGAATATCCTAAGTTAGCCTCAAAATAGAGTTTCCCAGAGGAAAGAGAATCTGAATCAGACCATGGAGAGGCAGAAAAAGTGACACAGGATTTGGGTTTTGAAAGGTGAGTAGAAATTCCCTGCATGGGAAAAATTATGGTTGGGTCAGAGAAGGATTCTAAGCAATGGAAATAGCATGAGCAAAGAAGCTGTATCAGTTATCTATAGCTGTGTAACAAACAACCCCAAAATGTAGGGGCTTAAAATGAAATTATTTTATAATTTCTCATGGTTTTGTGGGTTAGCAGGGATTTAGCTGGATGGTTCTTCTGGTCTTACTTGGGGTGGCTCTCAGGTAGCTACAGTCAGATGTCAGGGAGGCTGACCTCAAAGATGGTGCCTTGGTAGGGGTGACTAACAGGCTGTGCTTAGCTGGGACATTGAGATGGCTGAGTTGCTCTCTCTTTCTGTGTCATTTCAGGGCTTCTCACTCTCCATGTGGCTTCCCCACATGGTCTTTCTTGCAGTGTAGCAGGAGTCACACTTGTATCGTTAAAGGTTCATCCTGGTAGCCTGGGTGAGGTTGGATTAGAAGAAGGATAAAACTGGGGGAGGGAGGTCAGAGAGGAAATAGATGAGATCAGGAAGAGATGGACAAGGGTGATGGAGAGGAGGTAGGAGAGACATCAGTCCCCAAAGACTAAAGAGCTGGATTTTAATGAAATATCATCCTAGGAGAATCAGTTAATTAGCTCTTGATCTCTGTGGCTTTGATTTCCTTCTTTTGCTGACTCGCTCCTTTTCCATCGCATCTTGGAGTTCCTAGGCTCCTCTGTGAGGAAGACATATTAGTTTACCTCTAATTGCTCTGCTGGAAGCCTGTGCCTCGTTCCATCTTCACCTGCATTTCATCATTGTTTGGCCACTAACCCTGGAAGTTAATACATTTGGCAAAGTCCAGGCCACAAAAGGGCTCAACAAACTACATGCAGATTTATCTATTTCCCTCTGTGGGGACCCTCTGTTGGCACCCCATTTCCTCCCAGGAAGAGAGCCCAAGAGACCATTTCAGGGCTTAGCACAGAATATTACATGTAGTAAAAATTCTAAAATGTTAGGTGATTGATGGGTGGAGATGGTCAAGTAAGTGGGTAGATAAAAGGGTGGGTGGAAGAGTAGGTAGGTGGGTGCATAGATAGGTGGGTAGGTGAGTGAGTGGTGGATATATGCATGAATATTTGAGATGAATGAATGATGGGTAGGTGGATGAATGAGTAGATAGACAGATGCATTTGTGTGGGAGGATGGATGAGTCTGTAAGTGGGTAGGTGATTGGATATATAGGTGGGTGGGTGGGTGGGTGGATGGGGGATGAATGGGTAGATGGGTGGGTGGAAAGACAAATGATGTATGGATGGATAGATGGATGGAGAAATAGTAGGTGGGTGAATGAATGGGTAGAAAAATGGATAGTGGTTAGAATATGTTAATAAATAAAAAGAAAGAGAAGTGAGTGGGTGAGTACATGGATCAATGGATGAGTGGGTGGGTGTGTAGTTGGATAGTTTGGAGGCTGAGTATATGGATAGATGAATGGATGGTTGGGTTTATAGGTAGGTGCTGAGCAAAAGATGGAAAGAATGGATAAATATTTAGGTTGGCCAGAAAACCAGGCTCGCCTATTTACCAGAAACCTGGGCCAGGAAACCAAGGGTTTGATAAAGACAATCAGGCTAGCATAGAACAGGCATTAAATCAGACATCTGACCACTCAAGTATCATCCAACAGTTAACAGGTTGTCCTTATATTAGAATATTCATCCCAAGGGTAAGAACACTAGAAAGAATTTTAAGTGACATCAGAAACATGCAAAGCATTTAGTACAGTGCCTGATCTATACTCACTGCTCAATCAATGTGAGCTGCAATTACTGTTTGAAAATATTGCTACTACTGTTATATTAATGTGTGCTTACTGATGTTAGGCATGGTGCTAAGCACGTCACATGCATTATCTCATTCATCCCTCCTGCAACCCTAGGAGGTAGATGCAATCATTAACACCATTTCCCCCACGATTATGATGATTATTATTGGGTGTGACAAAAGAGAGATGGGCAAAAAGACTGGAGTCCAAACTGATGGAAAAACCCCTGGGGCTGCTGGGACTTTGGGCAAGGCCACAACAAAGAGTAGTCGTCCTGAATGACATCCACTCAGAGATGTCAATGATTTCCCTTGAGCCTTTGGGTACCCCCATAACCACCCTCATAAAGCAATTATTTCCCCCCAGGGGTTCATGGAGAAGGAAGTGGGGATTAATTAGTCTTGCTTGGTGCCAAGAAACCTGAGTAGGACACTCAGTGGGATTATAAATAAGTGATGGCTGGAGTTATGGAGTCCAAGAAAAAAATCTGATTTCAAATGGACACATCCCTTGCCAGCACAAATTAGAGGGGGATTCACTTGTATTTACATGGATGAATGGTGCCAAGTTGACCTCTCTCAGCCTCAGAGAAAAGTCTCAACACTTCTCAGCAGGAAGTCCAAGGGGCCTGAGCAGAAGAAGGTTTGTGACCTGGTGCTGGTAGTTGGCTGCCCACTCCCTGGTAGACCACTGGGATGCTGTTCCCCTTGATGAGCTTTTTAGTTTTCTCATCTGTAAAATGAAATGGTTGTACTTGAACTCTTATTGCAGGACCCCTTCTCTATAGAACCTTCTGAGTTTTATTACTTTCTTTCCTCTGTTTCCTGTAAGTTGTTGTTGCTGTGTGTTTGCCTTATTTCTTATAAGCACATTATAAGGAGATGGTATACTTCTGGTTAGTAGAGAGAAAATTATATCAGTTGTGCTCTTTGGGACATAAATGACAAAATTGTAGCCCAATATGGCTTAAGTAAAAGGGGTTTTTACCAGCTCACATGCCTGGAAAATCCAGAGGGGATCACCTTCAGGTATGTCTGGATCCAAAAGCTCTAGTGACATTGTTTCAATCTCTGGGCTTTGCTTTCCACCATATTGGCTGTATTCCTAGGTAGCCTCTCCAGTTATGATGACAGAAAATTTTAAAAAATGAATACTGGTTGCTATTAAATAACTTATAATCTTGTTGTTGTTAATCCAACCCAAGGATATTTTTCCAATGACTTTTAGAGAGAATGGAAGGCAGGGGGAGAGACACAAACATCAATGTGAGAGAGACACATTGATTGGTTGCCTCTCACACATACACCGTTGGGGCCGGGATCAAGTCTGCAACCGAGGTACATGCCCTGGACTGGAATCAAATCCAGGACCCTTCAGTCCGCAGGCCAACACTCAATCCACTGAGCCAAACTGGCTAGGGCTAACTTACAGTCTTCATTTAGAAAATAAAAACTCTAAATTAGACACTGTGCAGAGCTTGAGGAACCAGAGAGAGGAAAGAGACAATCTCTGGACTTCTTTGGTTTTTGTATGCAAGGAGCACAGACTTAAATGTATACCAAGACCAGCAAGTAACATAAATGAGAAAAGTGCCCTGAAGGAGAAACATTAGGAAGAGGTAGAGACTGCAGCAAACTGCAGTTCACATCCTGCCTATAGGGGGCAGCTGTGGCTCAAGGGCAGTCACCACTCTGTAGCAGTCAATTTCCATGTCACACAGGAATGCGGTCCCAGTGTTAGTTAGTTCCTCCAATTTTTTAAGAGAAGCCAGAAATCCAGATTTTTATGTAAACTCCTCTGATAGTTAAATCTTGGCTCAAAATTAAAAAATATATATATATCATGATGACCAAACAACAGAAGTCCGCAAATAATCAGCTCATGACCTCTGCTATCTGGCATACAGGATTGCCCAGAGGACTGGAACACTGCTTACACACTAGCCATTTCCCCCTTCCTTCCTTCCTTCTCCTTCTCCCTTCCCTTCCTTCCTTCCTTCCTTCCTTCCTTCCTTCCTTCCTTCCTTCCTTCCTTCCTCCCTCCCTCCCTCCCTCCCTCCCTCCCTCCCTCTCTCTCTCTCTTTCTTTCTTTCTTTCTTCCTTTCTCTCTTTTTCTTTTAAAGATATACACAAACATCAGTTTAGCTGACTTGAGGCTGTGAACCATCTCAGCGGTCTCCTCATTGAGGACTTGGAGGCAGGGTGAGGGAAATAAGAGAGTTTTTTGCCAATTTTATTTCTATATAATTTGTCACCACCCCCACCAATAGGATCAGATATTCCTGAGGTCAGAGGTATGTCTTATAAGTTTTTTATATGCTCTCATGTAAGAGGACTTACTTATTCATTCAACAAATATTTATTGAGCAGTTACTGCATACTGGGCATTATGTTGGGCACTATAAGAACAGCGAGACAGACACTGTTGGTTGCCAACTCAACTTCAATCTTCACTTCTTTCTGGTTAAACAAACTTCTGTTTTGTAAGGGCAGTAATGAATGTAGCAGGGTGAATCCTGTTCCTTTTGATCTAGGAGTGGCCATGTGACCCATGGTAGGAAATTTGGCAGTGAGTGGAGAGATTATAAAAAAAAAGAGAAGCATGACAGGAAAATTAGTTTTGGCCACCTTGGCCATCTTGTTCTTTTTGCCTTTGAATACAATTTTACAGAGATTAATGCAAGGAGTGGTGGCAGCCATTTCGTGACTGAGATAAAGAGCCGGGGATACAATTTATTGTAAAAGACAGAGCAAAAGGTGGAAGAAATTTGGGTCCTTAATAACAGAGCTGCTAAATCAACTCTCATACCACCCTTCTCTGAAATCTTAATGTGAAATAACTAAATATCTTTATTCTTTAAGCCCCAATTAGTTAAGTATTCTGTTACTTGAGATGAGCAAGACAGACCAGCTCCTGCCCTTGGGTAACCTACAGTTTATCAGTTAAGAGCTAGCAATGAGTAAATGCTTTCTAAAAATTCCTCATAATAACTCTATAAGGCAGGGACTCTCTTTATTCCCATCCACATTTTACAGAGAGAAAAATTGAGGCCCAGGAAGATTAGATTATTTGCCCAAGGTCATTCTGCATGTAAGTAATGACATCAGAATGCTTGCTTTCTGAGCCACTAAGTCCTGAGTAAGTTTGCTCTGAATCCTTGTTAAGTAAATGAATGGACAGGTTGTAGCAATAGAGCTGTTTGCTGGAAAGTGCAAGAGCTGTTCCCATTGTCTGCACTTCCAGGTGCATCCAGATGTTCTTTCTCTGAATCTGGAGCCAGACTTTGCAGGAATCAGGCCACCCAGTGGGAAGAATCTGAATGACATCGAATATCTAGCCCTAGCCTTTACTGAGGAATCGCCCCTGTCAGAGACGTGTGGCTGTGAAATTGCCCAGCCATCCTCACCACCATCATCCCAGTCCAAGCCCTATTACCTCTAGCCTGGGCAATTGCAGAAACCTCATGCTAGGTCTTCCTGCTACCAGCTTTTGTCCCCCAACATTCCTTAATGCCCGCAGCAGCTAGAAGAATCACTTCAAGACAGAGATCAGCAGATGGGACTTTTCTGCTTAAAACATTATTCTGGCTTCCCATTGTGCTTTCTAAGCTCAGACTCATTCCTTAACCTTTTTTACAAAATCCCAATGAAGCCCTACACGGTTTGGTCCTGTCCACCCTCTAACATCCCTTCCCAAGCTCTTGTCCACCTTAGAGCTTTTGCTCTTTCTGGCTCCCTTGTCTGTATCCCCTTCCTCGGAACTTCACACAGTTGTCTTCTCCCTGCCCTGAGGTTCTCAGCTGAGATGTATCACCTCCTCGAGGCAGCCTTCCCGCCCGATTACCCTATCTAAAGTTGCTGACACTTGTCTCAGGCATGCTCTATCACAGTGGTTCTCAACCTTCCTACCCTTTAATACAGTTCCTCATGTTGTGGTGACCCCCAATTTCATTGTTACAAATTGAACATAATTAAAGCATAGTGATTAATCACAAAAACAATCTGTAATTACATATTTGTTTGCCGATGGTCTTAGGCGACCCCTGTGAAAGGGTCTTTCGACCCCCAAAGGGGTCGCGACCCACAGGTTGAGAACCACTGCTCTATCACTTCCTCCTGTTTGCTTTCTTCATGGCATTTATCAGAATCTGAATGATTGGTTTATTTGTCCCATTATTTATTAACTGTATTCCCCACCAGGATGTAAGTCCATGTGTCATAGGAACTGCCGTTTATATTTTCACTGTATCTCCAGTGTCTAGAGTAGTGCTTGGCACATAGTAGGTGTTCACTATTGGCTGAAGGAATAGCATTTCCAGAGCAGGACATACCTTTGCCTTCTGTTAAATTAAACCAGGGTTTCTTAACCTTGGCACTATTGACATTCAGGACTGGAGAATTCTTTATTGTGGAGGTCTGTGCTATCCATGTATTGGAGGAAATCTAGCCACACCCCCAGCCTCTGCCCACAAGGATGATGGAACCTTGGACAAGGGTCATGATAATGGAGGTAATGAGACGTGAACAGATTAAAAAATATATAACAATGTTATGTTCAACTCTATGGAAACAAGTCCCTTTAAATTTAGAAATGACGGGATACAGAGGGGAAGGATCTTACCCTGGGAGCCGGGGGCTTATTCACAGCTTTTCTCCTCCAGAGCAAGGGGCTCTCTATTGTCTCTCAGGGCCTAGTTACTTATCATGCAGTAAATATGTATTTGAAAGAATAAATGGGTAAGTGGTGGGGGAGGAGGATAACTATGGCATCCTTAGGGACGCCTTGCTGACCTCTCCAGGTAAATCCTTGGTTCTATATTCACTTCTGGGGATTACTTGATCGATTCTGTCTCCCCCATTGGACTGGGCGCTCAAGGGGAAGGTGTTTTTTGTTTGTTTGTTTGTTTGTTTTTTTAGTGAGTCCGCCACAGGACCTGCCACACAGGGAGCCGTCCAATATAACATGAATGAATGAATGAATGAATGAATGAATGAATGAACTATATAAACTAGCTCACACCTCACTCTCTCTTCCCCTCACCTTGCTTTATTTTTCTTCTTAGCAGTTACCGCCAACTGCCACATTGCATATTCGTTGATGTATTCATCGTCCACATTTCCCCACTAGAATCCATTCTAGAATTAGATTTTAGAATCTAGACTAGAAACTCAAGAAAGCGAGGGCTATTTAAAATTGCAGCCCCCGCCTCTATCTCTCTCCTTTGCCTTATTATTCCCTCAAACGCTTACTGCCCTCTTAAATGTTCTTTGACTTTGTTTTGGGTCTGTCTCCAGCCAGCTCCGTGAGAGCCAAGCTTTGGTGCTGGGTTCACAGCTGTGTCTCAGACGCTTATCCTAGTGTCTAGCGCACAGCGGGCACTCAGGTCACGATGTTGACAGGACTAAGGAAGGCGGGATTGCCCGGAGGCAGTGGAGACAGCCCAGGTGGAAAGGTTAGGACTGACCAAACCCACAGCCGGCCCACAACCTCACCAGCAGGCTGACTCGGGCAAGCAGGAGTTAAACGGCGTTCACGCTCGCTACCCGCAGGTGGCGCCGTCCCGCCTCGGTGCGGAACTCTGGGCGCTCTGAAGTGCGGGACAGAATCGCAGCGAGCGCGGAGCCGAAGCTCAGCCCGGACTTGTTGATCTCGCCCAAGCAGCCGTCGCCGCCGCCACCGCCGCCGCGAGAGCAGCAGGAGGAGGAGGAGAAGGTGGCGGTACAGGAGGCGCCGCCCGAACGCTGTCCTGCCACCCGCGTCTGTGGCGCCCGCCTGCGCCCCCAGCCTCGGAGAGCGCGCTCGGCTTCGCAGCGCCCGCAGCCCCGGCGCGTCCCCAGCCCGGCCGGCGTAAGCTGGGCCCAGCCCGGCCCCGGGTCCGCCGTTGCCCGCGGGCCGGGGCGGCCGGGCGGCCGGGGCGATGCTTGGTCCCTGGCCCCTGGAGGCGGCCTCCCTGGAGGTGAGTGTTGGGGCGTGCGGCCAGCGGCGAGAGCGCAAGGGGCACTAGTCGAGGACTCGCCTGCCGCGCGGCTCGGCCTGTTGGTCTACCTAGGCTCCGGGGCGGGGAAGGGCTGGGGCCTGGAGAGACACGAGATCTCATTCCGGGGTGAGGGGAGAGGGAGTGAGCCTCACTGCTGGGGGCTCAGAGGAGCCCCCGAAATCACCAGTGCGCGATAGGAGGAGGCACGTTTTTAAAAGGCCAGAAAATTCAGCTCTTTTCCCCGCCTCCCACCTCCCCCACCCCTTCCCTTCTAAGCCCCGGGAAAAGCGCAGAACCCGGAGTTATAAAAAGCCATCGCAGGAGAGGAGCGAGGAGGAGGGGGAGGGGGGAGGAGGAAGGGGAGGAGGAGGAGAAGGGGGCAGGGAAGGAGCAAGGGGAAGACGGAGCAGGTGACCCCCCAGGACTCTGCGCGCCCCTCCTGCTGTGGGTTAGGGGGCACGGAGGGAGGGGTGGGAACCCGCGCAGAGCTTGGCTTTGCGCCTTCGGGTCTCTTCTCGTCGCCGGAGCGACCTCAAGAGATGCTTCCATGACTTGGGGAGAGGGGTCGCTCCAGGACAGCGACGCTGTTGTGACCATCCTGTCTGTTACGACCTCCGACAAGTGGGCACCTGAACCCCCACAGAATTCCCCAAAATTTTTTAGGGTTTCGAAAAAGCAAATCTAGTGCCATCCCCCTAGCCCTCAGATCTTAATTATCTCGGAACAGGGCAAGGAAAAGATGAGGTCTTTAAAAAAAAAAGTTTTTCGTGCAGCTCCCCTCCCCATTTTGGGGCCAGGTTCCCGACTCGATGGGGATACCCAAAGAAAAGAGAGTTTCAGCACTCGAGGGGGCGGACAGCTCCCGGGCGGCCGGGTTGGGCCTGAGCAGCAGAAACCCGGGTGTGGCCTCCCGGGTCCCTGGGGCTCCTCTTGGGGGCCCTCTCCCAGCTCCGAAGGGCGGCCCCTCCCTCCATCCGTGGGGTGGGGCGGGCTTCAGCACCAGCGGCAGGGACAGCGCCCAGCCTTTCTACCCTCCCTGAGCCGCTTATGCACCAAGAAGGTCAAGGCCCGCTGTGAACCCGCTGGAAAGGTGGGGAGGGGCCGCGCCCTGTACCCTGTTTGCTGACCTTCGTGCGCTTTCTGCCTCGCAGCCGTCGTCGGGATGGAGGTGAGAAGACGGCCGTGACGCGCGCCTGCGTGGTCTCCTGCACCCCCAACAGCCCATAGTGCTCCCTGCCCCCCTCCCCCGCAGCGGCCGGCCTTGCGGCCCAGTGACAGCGGCCTGGGGGGGCAGGGGGGGCGGGGGCGGCCGGACCAGCGATGCCGGCGGGCATGACGAAGCATGGCTCCCGCTCCACCAGTTCGCTGCCGCCCGAGCCCATGGAGATCGTGCGCAGCAAGGCGTGCTCGCGGCGAGTCCGCCTCAACGTCGGGGGCCTGGCGCACGAGGTGCTCTGGCGCACCCTGGACCGCCTGCCCCGCACGCGGCTGGGCAAGCTCCGCGACTGCAACACCCACGACTCGCTGCTCGAAGTGTGCGACGACTACAGCCTCGAGGACAACGAATACTTCTTCGACCGCCACCCGGGCGCCTTCACCTCCATCCTCAACTTTTACCGCACGGGGCGGCTGCACATGATGGAGGAGATGTGTGCGCTCAGCTTCAGCCAAGAGCTTGACTACTGGGGCATCGATGAAATCTACCTGGAGTCCTGCTGCCAGGCTCGCTACCACCAGAAGAAGGAGCAGATGAACGAGGAGCTCAAACGTGAGGCCGAGACCCTACGAGAGCGGGAGGGCGAGGAGTTCGATAACACGTGCTGTGCGGAGAAGAGGAAGAAGCTCTGGGACCTGCTGGAGAAGCCCAATTCCTCGGTGGCTGCCAAGGTAAGCGTGGGACCTGGGGGCTGCTGGGCTGGGGGGTTCTGCTTGTGTCCCCAGATTGATGACCACGGCTGGGGGACTCTGAAGGAGGAGGGGCTGTAGCCTAGACCTTGGAAGCGAGGCTAGCCTCTGCAGACTGTTCCTGGGTGGTACTGGTCCCCCATCTTTGTTGTTGTTGTTAATCCTCACTGGAGGATTTTTTCCATTGATTTTTAGAGAGAGTGGAAGAGAGAGAGGGAGGGAAGGAGGGAGAGAAAGAGAGGGGCCCTTCCGTTGGAGGGCCGCGGCTCTATCCTCCAAGCCACATGGGGCCAGGGCACCCCCTCCTTTTATTATTCAATACTTTATATCCTGACTTTGTTGGAGAAAAGGATTTACAAAGATTTCTAAAAGCCCACAGCAAGAGGATGGACACGGCAAAGGAGAAAGAGAGCCCAGAGAAGCAGTGAAGCTTTGCTGGGGAGGAGCAGACTTGAGTTTGGTCCATTCTACAGAATGCTCCCTTGGGAAGCCCCAGACTCAGGCCGGAGGAGGTGCCACCCTGCAATTTCAGTACTTATCCCTGTATTTATAACCCCACATTGCCCCCAAGGAGGGAATGAAAGCAGCTTATAGACTTGCTTGGAGGACACTGAGATTCCGTCAGGCCGTTTTAACATAAGTAAGAAAAATGAGGCAGAGGGACTCTGAGGGGTGGGTTGGTGTGTGCGTGCGTGACACATGCCGTTGGCTGAGGACGCTTGTGGGCAAAGGGTTGCCACTGGTTTGCTCTTTATTTATGTGGTGAGTTTATTCCACGAAGGGTTTGATGCAGCTTGTAAAGATGCTCTGGCTGTTGGAAGAGAATGTAAATTTCAAAATAGGAGAGAAAAATGAGGCAGTGTGAAAAATAATGCCGAAGAAGGAGGCAGGGATGAAACCGATGACACTGGTGGGCCAGGCAGTCCTGTGTGCTGCCAGGTGTGAGGGACTGAGAGAGGTTTTGGGTGGGGGCCAGGCCAGGACGGAGCAACTTCCCTGTGTCAGGCTGGGATTCAGAGCTGTCTTGGAGAGATAGGGCCTGTCTTCATGTGGCCAATGTGCTGGATGTCAGAACAAATGACAACACAGTATGTTCAGTGCTATAACGACGTTCATTTGGGGCCCAGGGGGAGCCCAGAAAAGAGAGGTGTTGATGCCAAAATCCAAGAAGACCAACTCGGAAAAGATGTGTTGAGCATAGCTCGCCATCTGAGACCTGAGAGCAGGGCCAAAAGTGGGGGGGAAAGAAGGGGATAGGTCAATGTATTCATGGCAAAAAGGGAGGAAGTCTACACACCAGCCTACTAGGGCTCCCTTCATCCAGCCTGGCCGCTCATTATGGAATCCCCCTGGCTCAGTCAGCTCAGTCAGCTCCCCACTAAGGCTCACCTGCAGGGCCAAGTCTGAAGGGAGCCCTGTGGGGTACTTTGCCCAGATCTGACTATCCAAGGAGAGACCTCTGAGAGGGGCTGCAGGGGGGTGTGGCTGGGAGGGAAGTGGAGGGAAGCGTGTAGGTTTTCCCTCTTCCCTGTCAACCCTAAAGAGGACAGAGATTCCTAGGCCTGCTTTCCTCTTCTGAGGATGTAGGCTGCCTCTGGTCATAAGCCTGCCCCAGGTTTCGTGTCCAAAAAGCCTCCTTCTTAAGACAGTCACTCACCCTTAACCGGCTTAGGATCAAGAGACTTATTTTGCTATTTCCAGGCCTGACACGGGTTTCTGCCCTCCACATCCTGTTTAGGCCCAGACACGACTCTCCCTCCTCCCTATGTCCCTAAGACATGAGAGTAAGAGGCAGGGGAGGGGAGGGTCATCCTCACAGAGAAGAAGCAGGCAAAAGGCAGTGTTTAGGTTGGCATCTGACAGCAAGACAGGGAAGCTCAGGCTTGCAGAAGACACTGTTTGGGAGTAAACAGCCTCGTCTCCCTGTTGGGTTAACCTGCTCACAGGGTTAGCTCTGTGACCTCGCTGTGATCCCAGGCTCAGCCGGCACACATGCCCGGCAGATGGATGGCCAGAACTGAAATGGGAAGGCAGGCAAGCTCATTGGCTGTCAGGATAGAAATCCTGCCTGCCATTGATCAAACACCTACCGTGTAAGAAGCGTAACAACACCATTAGTCCTTATGCCAATTCTCTATGATTACCCCACCTTTCTCAAACAGGGAGGCTCAGAGTGGTTAAGGAACTGGTCTAACATCACACAGAAGTAGTCAGAAATTCAAACTCAAGTGTGATTGTAAAGACCCGGTTCTTTCCATAATGAATAAGTGCCGTAGCCTCCTCCCCAGTCTGCCTGCTTCCACTTTTGCCCTTGCCATCCACTGCCCACATAGCAGCTAGAGCGAGCTTTTCAAAATGTAAATGGGCTCACATGATTCATCCGCTCAAAATCCTCCAGAGGTTTCCCCTCACGCTCAGAATTAAATCCAAACCTTCACCACAACATACCAGACCCTCCTGAATCCAGGCCCTTGACCTCTCCAAGCTCATTCCTTCTATTCTCCTTCAGTTCACTTGCTCCAGCCCTACTGGACTCCTTGCTGTTCCCTATCCCAGTCAGGCTTTATCCTACCTCAGGACCTTTGCACTTGCTGTTCCTGCTGCCTGGATTGCTCTTTCTTGGATTGTCTCATGGCCAGCCACTTCTCCTCCTGCCTCATTTAAGCAGGCCCTGCCCCAATGTCTCCTCAGAAAGGCCTTTCCTGAGCCCTGTTATAAACAGCCTCCTTCCCCACAGTCTCTGTCATATCACGCAGTGTCTCTCCTGCATAGGCTTCAAGCACCATCTGAAATGGTATCTGCTTCCTTTTGTTTCTCTGTGTCTCCCACACAAGAGAGTAAACGCCATGAGTTGTGTTTACTGCCCTGCTCCCAGCACCCATCATGGTGCCTGGCACAGAGGAACTCAAATAACTAAATGCAGAATAAATGAATGAATCAAGCAATCAGTCAGTCACTGTGTCTCAGGGTTTGGGGATCTGTCATTCCTCCCTCACTGCCCACCTGCAACCCAGTTCCCTGTGCTCCCTTCACTCCCATTCATCCCCCCAATTTGGATGCCATGCTTGTCCGGCAGCAAGGCCTGTGGGAACTTCTCAGAAGCCACAGAAGGAGAGGGTAAAATGGAGGAGCATCTCTGGGCGGTCCTCCTTTTTACCCTCTGAGATTCAGAAACGGCCCTACCCCAATGTTTAGGAGCAAGAACAGACGGGGGTCCAGGCCCACTCCAGCACCCTCCCCAGTTTCTGGCCTCTGGCAAGTTCCTCAGCTCTCCAAGCCCCAGCCTCCCACCTGTAAAATGGAGATAAATGGCCCACCTTACAGGGTCATCATGGAAGTCGTGTTTGCCACACTTTCTCACAGTACCTAGCACCTAGGAGGTGGGACCTTTCTCCATGGCTGAGTGGGCTGAGCTGCGGCAAACCCTTTCCTTCTGATAGCAGTACTGGGAGGCTGAGCTGGCGCTGTTAATAATTGATGGGATGTTCTGGCAACACGGAGACCAACCAAAGCACAGGCCTCAGCCTTCGCTGTCAGGGGAGTGAAAATCAAAATCCATTAGGCAAAAGGCAGTGTGATTGATTCTTGTTTAGAAGTGGGGTCAGCCCCAACGGAGTGACAGGGTTTCGGTGCGGGGCCACCACTGGGTTTCTGCTTTCTCGGAAAACTCCACAGGCTCCTCTCGGCAGGAGAGAGCGGGAACTAATCCGCAGTGTCTGTGTTCCCTGGAACAGTCTCGGGGATCGAGCCCTATGGTGATTCCTTCATTTCCAGAGTAGCTGCTGCTTATTGTGCCAGGCTCTGACTAGTGGAACTTTACATCCACTCGCTCGTTGAAATCCCTTCGACAACCCAGATAGTCTGACTGCTTGGGCTGCAAGTAACAGCATAGAAAACTCAAAGTGGCTTCTAGAAGGAGGAAGATGCATCCTGTCACGTAACAGCAAGTTTCAAAGGAGCTGGTTTTGGAGAAATGGCTCCATGGTGCCATCAGGATTCTAGGTTCTTTTCATCTTTCGGCTCCTTCGACTCCTGCAAGTGGCTTGGTCCTCAGGCTTGAGGCCTCATATCCCAAATTGGCTACCCAGTTCCAGCCTTCAAATGTTGGCACATCATATCCAACCAATAAAGTGGGGCGTTTCATCCTGTGTGCCCCGTTTTTCCTTGAGAGATCAGCCTTTCCCAAAAGCCTCCTTAAATCCCATTGGCCAGGATCAGGTCACGTGCTCAGGCTAGCCACAGGGAAGCCTGGGAAAGCAAGTGTCTGGCATTGTCAGCCGAGGAAGAGAATGGATTGATGAGTGGTGTTAAGACTCTTACAAAGAGGAAATAAATGGAGGCGCTGAGAGGTGAAGTCACTTGTGGGAGCTCACACAGCTAAATGCCCAGTAAATATTTGTGGAAGGAATGGAAATGGCACAGCCCGAGTTTGGACCCAGGGTGGTCTGGTTCCCAGGCCAGTGTTTCTTAATCCTGGAACCGTTCACGCTCTCTGAGCTTCAGTGAGCTCATCTGCTGAACGGTGGCCCATGTCTTCGGGCTCTTTTGATGATTCAGTGAGATTCCAGATGTAAATGTAATTTGCAAATGGAAAGTACTTTATTATTGTGAATTGTTGTTGTTATATTCAAAAGAGGAAGTGTTCTTTTTCAGGGACAGGGGTCAGTATTTCACCCACTGCAGACTTGACGAAGCATCAGCTCTGTGGAGTCCAATAGGTGTGGCTCATTTCTCAGCTCCATCCTGCCAGGAAATGTGACCTTGCGCAAATTCCTCTCCTTCTCCGAGCCTCAGTTTCCTCATCTGGGAAATGGCGCCCAGCATGTGGCGCCATTAGGAGATAATCTGCATGAAGATCTTAGCCCAGTGCCCAGCCCACGGTTAGCATTCAGTAAGTGACGGTGGAGAGTATTAGTGTCACACTGAAATGCTCTATCCTAGCTACATCCCTGGTCGGTAACATCTCCGGTGGCGGTGTTATTGATTGCGGGGTCACTGCCTGCCCTGTCAGGATCCCACGCCTCTAGTGTGATGCTGCTGCTTCCTTGACCTGAACCAGGGGGACCTGTGCAAACTCATCAGGAAAAAGGAGGGAAACCAGCTCAGATTCATGGGATTTCCCAGTGCCATCCGTCGTCCGGCTGGGGCTCTTGCTGGCCCCGGGTCAGTCATTCTCGATACTTGTACGTATTCCTGGGAGACGATGTGCTGTGGGGACACACAGACCTGGGTTTGAATCCCAGCCCTGCCATTTCCTAGCCCTGGACTTTGGGCAGGACACTTCCCTTCCCAGAGCTTCCATTTCCTAATCTATAAATGAAGACGATGTGAAAACCCACCTCACAGGGTTGCCCGGAGGACGAAGTATGATAGTGCATTAGAAGTGTGGAAGCCACGCTTCATAAATCCAGTATCCCGATTTGATAAAGGGAAACATGGAGGATGCTTCAAGGGCTTGCCTGGGTCACACACCAAGCTGGTAAAAGATCGGGGACCATTTCTAGACCTGTCTGACCCCACTGCTACCCTCATCGAGGCTCAGGGATCTTTCCATTCCTCCAGGATGCGAGACCTTGGCAGCTGGTCTTTGGGAGTTTTGAAAGTCTCTGATAGGCTAGAGAATGTGGAAACGCTTAGGAGAGAAAAAGTGGTGCCCAAAGGAGCAGCTTGGCCAACATTTAATTAACTGAAAGAGAACAAGCACGCAGTAAGCACCAACTCCATCCCCAGCACTTCGTGTACCTCTACGCCTGATAGCATTATGAACAGGAGCCCCGATTTTAGAGCTGGATCACCCAAATTCAAAGTTTGGCCTTTACTCATACCATGTGATTTGGGCAAACTACTGCTCCTACCTGAGCCCCGGTTCCTTTACTCATAAAATGGGCCCAACAGCAGCGCCTGCCTCATTGAATTGCTACCAGAATTGAATGAGTTAATAATGTATGCAGAACACTTCAAATAGAGTTTGACACATAGAAAGCCCTTAATAACTGTTAGGGGTTTTTTTTGTTGTTGATGGTGGTGGTGTTTTCAATTGTTATTGTCTCAATCCTCCTAACAATCCTGCTGGATACATAAGCTCCTTTTCAAAAATGTATTATTCTTATAAAATGATACAGGCTCATTGTAAGGTGAGGTTACGTAACTCGCTCAAAGTCACATGGGCAGTTGGGGCAAGACTGTGAGAGAAGAGATGTGTTCAGTGTCCCACCCGTGTCCTTTAGACCCTTACCATTTCAGTGCCACTGCCCAACTGCCAGCTTCCAGGCCCTACACTTCTTTTTTTTTTAAATATATTTTATTGATCCTTCTACAGAGAGTTAGAAACATCGATGAGAGAGAAACATCGATCAGCTGCCTCCCGCACATCTCCTCCTGGGGATGTGCCCGCAACCCAGGTACACGCCCTTGACCGGAATCGAACCTGGGACCTTTCAGTCCGCAGGCCGACGCTCTATCCACTGAGCCAAACCGGTTTCGGCGGCCCTACACTTCTTTGCTTAGAAGCGACCTCTGGCTAGTGGAGTCCAGTGAAGACAAGTAGTTAATGGCCCACGCAGACTAGCCCTCAGCTGCCGACTGATGGGAGAAGGTACATAGACACCCGCCCTCCCTCGCCCCGGACGGGGTGTACCTCCAGGTGCATAGTCTACACTGGCCCCCGGAGTTCCTCAGAATTAAGCCTCAGGTGTCCACAGTGGCTCCTGGCTTGATAATACACCTGGTTTGGCCTCTTTCCTTTCTGCGTCTCACATATTCTCTCCTCTCCCAGTGTTTTCTGGGATCACTTCCCACATAAGCCACCTGTACGTGGATCCCTGTCGTAGAATTTCGTTCTGGGGGAGCTAACCAAAGACCTGTGTGTCAGGGCCTCTGACCTTCACCACCTTAGGGCCCCTCTCCCTCTGAGAGTCAGAGGTGACCGGCCTTCCCTTCCTTCTCCCTCCCTGTCAGTCAGAGTCACCCAGGGCAGCAAATGGTGCTGGGAAACTTGATGTCCACGTGCAAAAGAATGAAGTTGGACCCTTACCTCACACCACATACAAAAAATTAACTCAAAATAGGTCAATGACCTAAATGTAAGGCCGAAAAAATATAAAACTCTTATTTGGATATGTTCATTCATTCAGTAAGATTTATGGAGCACCTACTGTGTGTCAAGCCCTGGGCTGGGTGCTGGGGACATGGCAGAGAATAAAACAAAGATCCCAACCCTAATGGCACTGATATTTCCGTAGGGGAGAGAGTGAGGCCACTCACAAGATAAACAAGTACAGATACTGACTGGAGCAAGGCAACTGTGAAAAAGAAATCATGAGGCAGGGAAGATGAATGCTAGCTGGATATTTGATGTGATTGAGGAATTAATGCTATTTTTAGATGTGATAATGCTCACGTGATTATGTTTAAAAATATTTATCTTTTAGAGATACACACTGAAGTATTTATGGATGAAATGACAATATCAAATAAAAGTGTCCTGTTTTGTTTGGTGATAGGTGCCATGGAGAAAGGTCAGCAGGTGAGGGGTTTAACCAGGGTGGTCAGGAAAGGCGCCCCCAAAATGTGACAATTAAGCTGAGACCTGCAGGAAGGGAGAGAGGGAGGCATGTGGACTATTGGGAGAAGAGTGTTCCTGGTAGAAAAAAAACCAGCATGTGCTAAGGCCCTGGGGCAGTCAAGGCACCACCAAGTGGCTAATATGCTGAGGGCAGAGTAAGCCAACGGAGGAGTTAGGGAGGTAAGATGAGAGGATGACCTTGTCTGTTCTGTTGGACTTTGGCCTTTCCATTGAGCACTGAGCCTCTGCCCTGGCCACCCTACCTTCAGCCATCCCCTTCCAGTCCATCCTCTGCAGGGAACCAGAGCCATCCTCCTCACGTGTAATCTGTTCATGTCAACACCCCCTTCTACCAATCCTCCCAGGATTCTCACTGCCCCCAGGATAAAGTCCAAACTCCTCAGCCTGACCTTCAAGGCCCCAGCCAATATCGCCACCATCACCTCCTCCCATCCTCTCTTCCCTGTACGGTCTGCTCCCACCATACCCACCTCTGGCATTCCCCAAATACTCCATCCTTCCCCAGTCCTGCTCCATACCTCGGCCCAAGCTGATTCCTCTACCTTGCACCTTCTTCTTCCCCTTGTCTGCCCGCAGCCTCTCTCTTCCCACCTTTCAAGGCCCGGCTTCTCCCTCCCTCTACCACCCACACCACCTTTTGGCAGCACCGACCGCTCCCTCCTCTGTGCCCTGGAAAACTGATGTTCCGACCTTCTTTGCACAAAACACTGTGAAGACTAGCTCATGGTTTGTTCCGTGGATGCCAGGACTGACCCTCAGAGAGACAAGAGAGCTTCAGAGAGCAGGCTCTAAAACCTGACTGCAGTGGTTCAAATGCCAGCTCAGTGCTTTTGAGCTGTGTGCCCTAACGTGAATGACTTAACTTCTCTGATCAATTTCCTGATCCATGATTTCGGGGACACTGTCAACAACCAATTTTATCTGAAGCACTCAGAGTAGTGCCTTCCACTCAGCAAATGTTCACTGCAAGTGAACAGTGTTGTTGTTGCTATTGTAGTTAAGTGGTAGTAAGCATTTGTTGAGTGAGTAAACGGGAAAATGTGCATGATCTTACGACGACTGATCAGAGGGGTCTCCCTTACAAGGCAAGAGTCTCCCCAAGGTGCCCCTCCTTTCCCTCCTACCTTCCTTGTCTCTACCTGCCCACTACTATCTCCACACTTCTTAGGCCAGGAAGAGGTGACCTCCTGCCTTCCATTCACAGCAAGGAAACAGGATTAAATTAGGCCCCTGAGGTGCCCCCTCCTACCCTTGAGGTGCTCCCTCCATTTTACTCTGCAGCAAGGCAAGGCTGTTCTCCACCATAATTGCCCACCATGGCCTGGCAGGCAGATACTGTCTTTGAGAGAATAATGTTACATTTGCCAATTCCACACCATCACTCACATCCGCCAGGTAATGGACCTGGAATCAAACGGATTCTAAAAATAAGCTACCACATTTCCCTAATTGCTACCTAGGGCCCTTCCCGGAGTCTCTCCAAGGCCTCTATGACCCTTGAGGCCCTGGACCTTGGCCAGCACTGCCTCTTAGTGGCCTTGCAGACCCAATTGTACCAAAGCGGCAGCCCATGATTGCCCTGTCGGGGCATATGAGAAGCAGAAAGAAAGGCAGAGATAAGAGGATAACGTTGAACGAGCCTTCCATTTGCTTATCATGCCTGGAGTTCCCACTGTCTCTTTGAATGGATCAATTTTCTTTTATCTCCTATGCCTTGGGTAAGTTTACACATCCTTTATTTGTTCCTTGAAATACGGACTGCAATTCGATTCAGTCACTCCCTCTCCTATTCCTGGGACAATCCTTTTGCTTTCAAAGTTAGCTTCCTTTCTAGGCTTCTCCGATCTGTATAACTTTATGTGGGTCTGTGTGCATGCCATCTGTTCTTTGTATGATAAACATTTATTGCTTTGCTAGAGGTCCAGTGCATGAAATTCATGCACGGGTATGGTCGCTAGGCCTGGTCGGCGATCAGGGCCAATCTGCAGAGTGACCAGCGGGGCAATCGGGGGTGGAGGAGCCCCTGGCACCGGCCTTGGCTGGCCTGGCACCACCTGCTCACCGACCCCACCACCACCACCACCACTGCCACCAGTGGGGGCCTGCGTTGAGTGTCTTCCCTCTGGTGGTCAGTGGACATCAGAGCAAACAGTCATTTGCCGGGTTGTTTTGTTGTTTGGTCGATTTGCATATTAGGGTTTTTATATAGGATGCCAAGATCTGTGCTGGGTGCTTGAGAATCGCTTGTGTACCTATTAGTTAGGATTCTTTTGGTTGCAGGTGACAAAAATGAAGCTCAAATGGACTTAAGCAAATACAATGGGTAAGTCCTTGCTTAGGTAAGGGTTTAGGTAGGGCTGAATCCAGGCGCTTAAATAGGTCATCAAGACTTGGTTTCCAATCTCTCTAAGCTCTCTTCTTCTCGGTGGTGGCTTCTCAGCAAGGCAACGTGGCTGGAAAGATAGTCTTCAGACTTCCATCCTGGGCAGAAAAAAAGCAAGTCTCTTTCCCAAAAGTTTTAACAAAATCCCTGGGCTCATTTTCATTGGCCCATCCCTGAGCCAATCACTTAGCCAAATAGGGATCACATGCCAATAGCTGGAGCTGGGATGAAACTGAGAATGGGAACGAGGTGCTTCCCCAGAGAAAAAGTGAAGTACTGTTTCCAAGGGAGGGGAGAATAAATGTAAGGTGGCAAAATATAATCCACAGCCGTTATGTAGCGAATAGCCTACTGGAGGGAGTTAGACCTTAAACAAGTACAAAATTAAATGAAAGAATAACCACACAGTGTAATGTGTATGCTTGAAGGAAGGAAGCAAGGTGTTTTGATGGCAAATAACAGGACATGGTCAAAGAGGGCCTCTCAGTGTAGGTGGCCCTTTCTAAGAACCTGAACTTGATTTTTCTCCTTCCTGAGCTGCAGAAATTATCTTTCTTCTACAAATTCTGTTTCCACCTCTCCTGCACCATTAAGCATGCTCCCTCTTGTATTTGACTTTCTTTCCAACTTTTTTTTTTTTATCTCCCCAACTAAAGCAGGATGTTCTCAAAATCTAGGACTGTATCTTATTTATTCCTGTGCTCTAAAGCAGGGTGGGTGGGCTGACTGGTTTATAGATCACGTTTTATTGTTACATCTGCCACATTCATTTACCTATTTGCTAAGGCTGTTTTTGGTAACAACAGCATTGACAGGAATAGTTTGCAGACCTGCATTCCAAAGTCGCTGGGGGCCTGATGCAGAGGAGGGGCTTTGTCAGAGGGATTAGAGGACTGAGGGAGGAAGGGAAGGCTAGCTGTGTGACCCTGTGCAAATCGCTTAACCTCTCTGGGCCTCTGGCTCCATATCTTGCCATGCCAGCTGCCCCTTCTCATCCCTCAAATCTCAGCTCATTTGTTATCTCTTTAGAAGGGCCTTCCCTGACATTGAATAATCAGTTTGGACCTGGTGGTGTTCACGCTCTTTCTGTGATACACTATCTCTGGTTTATTTCGAGATTAGGCCCCCTTGGGGCAGGCATCCTTCCCTTTCTCTTCGCCAGTGCTTTCCCTCCTCTCATATGCCATCGTCCTGGTATAAGTGGAAAGAACTCTGGTTTGGAACTCTGGAGACCAGGGTTTATAATCCCAACACTGCCACATAGGAGCTAGGAGACAGACCCCTCATCTCTCTGGGCCTCAGTTTCCTCAGCTGGAAAACGGGCGTGGTAACTTTGCCAAGCAAGAAAGACAAGGACACTCACCTGAGCCAGAGTGGCCAGCATTGTGTGGCCGAGCACAGACGTTTGCTAGTCTTCCTTCTCCCTTCCTTTTCTCAAGAGGGAGAGGAAAGAGCGTGTATCCCAAACCTCCCCTTAATCCAGCCTCTGATGACACCTTGCTCACTCATTCTTCATGCAATGTCTGTGTCAAGGAGTGACTGGAGGGTGGGGGCTTAGACACTCCCCAAGTTTCTGCCCAGTCTCCATCACACCCCCATAAAGCTCTGTACAAATGCAACCCAAGCCAAGTCCCCTAGTCCCTTCTGCCTCCCTCCAGGCTTCTGCGTCCACGCTCCCAGCCCTTGTATAAAAATGTACACCCTTACTGGCCTTATGACTGGAGAACAGGCCAATCCATAGAGGTGGTCTTTGGACAGATTGAGTAGTCCATGGTGTGTGTGTATTGTGTGTGTTGTGTATGTTGGGGGGGGAGCGGGGGATAATGTGTTGTGTGTGTATGGTATCTGTGTGGTGTGTGTTATTTGAGTGTATGTATATGGTGTATGTTATACTGGAGCCCCAGTGCATGAATTCATGCATGGGTGGGGTCCCTCTGGGTGGCCCGCAGTCCAACACTGCCTGCAGCTCCTACTGCCTGCAGCTCCTACCTGCCGCTCTCACTCTTCTCCGCCCCACTGCACCTGCGGCGGGCTCACGCTCAACGAGTCCCAATTGGGAGAGGCTTGCACCATACCGCAGCAGTGCTCACCAGCTGTGAGCCCTGGCGCCCTCCTGAGGGGAGTGGCCTGCAGGATCGGGCAGAAACCGGCTCTCCGGCATCCCCCAAGAAGTGTCGGATTAGATTGCGAGAGGGCGCAGGCCAGGTCGAGGGACCCCATCGGTGCATGATCTGGCTGGGGAGGGACTGCAGGAGGGTTCCAGGGTGTGTCCTGCCCATCTTGCTCAGTCCTGATGGGCCAGACCCCAGCAGCAAGCTAACCTACCTGGTGGTCAGAGCATCTACCCCCTGGTGGTCAGTGCATGTCTTAGCGACTGGTCAACCAGTCTACTGTCTGCGCCCTGGTGGTCAGTGCACGTCATAGTGAGCAGTTGAGCAGCCTTAGCATATCATTAGCATACAGGCAGTCCTCGGCTTCCGTCGGACTTGTTTTGTGGTTACGTCACCATCTCCCATTTGTTTATGTTTTATGTTGTTTATTATTTATTTACCACAAGTAAAGGTAGGGAATTGTTATCTTTTAAATTTTTTTACTGTTTCACTTCATTACGTACTGCTGCGTATGTGCTCCAGGTGAGTGACGTAGATGCTTATGTAGGTGGGTTCCGACTTAGAGCGAAATCGCGTTTGGACACGCCATAGGAACGGATCTCCGACGTAACCCAAGGACCTACTGTATTATGCTTTGACTGGTTAAACAGTCAGTCAACCAGTCACCGGACGACCAGACTCTTAGCATATTAGGCATTTATTATATAGGATGTGTGTTGTGTGTGTCATGTCATGTGTATGTGTGGTGTGTGTGGTATGTATGGTGTGTGTGGTATGTGTCATGTGTGTGGTGTGTGTCGTGTGTGTGGTGTGTGTCAGGGGGGTAAGTGGTATGTGTGGTATATGTGGTGTGTGTGTATGTGGGTGTGGTGTGTGTGGTATGTATGGTGTATGTGGTATGTGTCGTGTGTGTATATGTGTGGTGTGTGTGTGTGTGGTGTGTGTCAGGGGTAAGTGGTTTGTGTGGTATATGTGGTGTGTGTGTATGTGGGTGTGGTGTGTGTGGTATGTATGGTGTATGTGGTATGTGTCGTGTGTGTATATGTGTGGTGTGTGTCATGTGTGTGGTGTGTGTCAGGGGGTAAGTGGTTTGTGTGGTATATGTGGTGTGTGTGTATGTGGGTGTGGTGTGTGTGGTATGTATGGTGTATGTGGTATGTGTCGTGTGTGTATATGTGTGTGGTGTGTGTGTGTGTGTGGTGTGTGTCAGGGGGTAAGTGGTATGTGTGGTATATGTGGTGTGTGTGTATGTGGGTGTGGTGTGTGTGGTATGTATGGTGTATGTGGTATGTGTCGTGTGTGTGTATATGTGTGTCGTGTGTGTGGTGTGTGTCAGGGGGTAAGTGGTTTGTGTGGTATATGTGGTGTGTGTGTATGTGGGTGTGGTGTGTGTGGTATGTATGGTGTATGTGGTATGTGTCATGTGTGTGTATGTGTGTGTGGTGTGTGTGTGTGTGGTGTGTGTCAGGGGGTAAGTGGTTTGTGTGGTATATGTGGTGTGTGTGTGTGTGGGTGTGGTGGGTGTGGTATGTATGGTGTATGTGGTATGTGTCATGTGTGTGTATATGTGTGTGGTGTGTGTGGTGTGTGTCAGGGGGTAAGTGGTTTGTGTGGTATATGTGGTGTGTGTGTATGTGGGTGTGGTGTGTGTGCTTCGTGCCCCTAGTGCTGAGTGATCCACCGCAGGGCCGGCTATAGAAGTTGTGGGGTGCAGTGCAAAATGAAAATGCAGCCCCTTGTTTAAAAATTTGTGGAGACAGCCAAGTATTAAGTCAAGTGGGGCCCTTCTGAGCACAGGGCCCTGCAGTGACTATGCAGGTTGCACCCCATGAAGCCGGCCCTGCCCTCTGGGAAGAGCGACTCAGAAGGCCTAGGTGGGAGCAGAAGGCTCCTCGGTCCTGGAGAACCGGTGAAGGGAAAAGTGCCTCCTCAAGCTCCTGCCTAGGGACGCGGAGGCCAGAGCAGGGCCCTCACACTCAGATGGCCCCAGGCGCCAGGTAGTGGTGTGAACAAGTGGAGCAGTTGGACAGGAGAACTGTGGGAAGGCAAGTTCCATGGAGCCAGTTAACACTCAGCCTTAGTGTCAGGAGGCAGCAGAAAGCGGTGGGGACTGTGGTGAACAGGGCCATGTGCGCCCATTTAAAGAGGCAGCTGCTGTTCAGCTCTAGGCTGGGTTCTTTTCTGAGTCCAGCCAGAAATTTTAATTTTCAGATGAGATATCCAAACGTCAATGTTGGCAAATATTTTTTTAAAATGAAAGCGTTTGAGCCCTGGCCAGTGTGCTAAATGGTTAGAGCGTCAGCCCGAGCACCGAAGGGTCACAGGTTTGATTCCCAGTCAGGGGCACATACCTGGGTTACAGGGTTGATCCCAGTCCTGGTCGGGGCACATGCGGGAGGCAACTAATCGCTGCGTCTCTGTCACATCAATGTTCCTCTCTCTACTCTCTCTCCCCACCTCCTTCCCTCCCTTCCACTCTCTCTAAAAATCAATGGGGAAAAATATATCCTCAGGTGAGGATTAACAACAAAAACCAAAAAAATTAAAGCATTTGAGTGGGCCAAAAGAAACATATCTGGGGACCACATTCAGCCCATGGAGCTCCCCTTTTTGACCCCTGAAAGCACAGAAGCTTTGAATGGCTAGCAATGGGAGGAGGTTCATTTCTTGCCTCTGAGGCCCTCCTATCTGGAAGCGGGAGATGAAGAGAGTAGAGCTTGGCCCCACTCTCTCCTTACTCCTGGCGTCAAGCACAGCACAGGGTGACAAGTGTTTGTTGAGTGAATGACTGTCACACCCAGCTGGGACTTGGCTTCAAAACCCAAGGCAGCTCACTCCTGGTGGATGCCAACACAAGTCAGGGAAATTCATGGCAAATCCTTAACTTATCTGCTAATAGAGCCCATCGTGCCCCTGCCCAGACTCAACCCGAGCAGGAAGAAAAAGCCGCTGTCATGGTTAGAAAAAGCACTGGATATCGAGTCAGCAAAACGGACTGGCTCTGAGCCTCTGGTTCCTCATCGGCACGATGGGAATAATAAACCCCCGGGGCTTGTCCGGAGGAATGAATAACATAAAAGCATGCAAAGTGCTCAGCAAAGTGCCTGACGTGCAACAAACGTAAGCAGGTATTATTTTTATTGTTATTTTGATCCTCCTCCTCATGATTATCATCTGAGCATCTGGCTTATTTCTAGGGGCCGTGGGCCTGTGGTGGAGTTTATTGTGTAGAATTGAACTTTATGTCCCTGTGATGTCAGCTCCACAAATTCAGGCTGGAGAGCTGGGGCATCGAGAAAGTCTAGAGATTAGGGTGCCCAGGATTGGAATTCTGGTGTTCAGGTTTGGAATTCTGCCACTCAAGATCACTGCTCTGATATTCATTGTTGGAACACCACCATTCAAGGTCACAACTCAAGGTCTGGGGTTCAAGGTCAGAAGCCTGCCATCTACTGTCAGAATCCTCAAATCTGTAATTGGACCCCAGGAGTGTGTGTCCAGAGCTTTGCTGCTCGTGACCGAAACTCTAGCGGGCAAGGTCGGAATGCTGATGTTCCAGGTTGGAACTCATGTTCAGAGTCAGAATTCTGAGGTTCAAGGTCAGGACACTTCAGTGGTGCTCGAGCTCGGAATCCTGGCAGGCACATTTGGAACACTGATGTTTGGAGGCAGAACTCTGGTTCCCAAATGGTTATGTTGTGGGTCTTGTTCCTTATGTATCATTAACGCTTCATCATCCACAACTTCTGGCAGCAGTTTCTGAAGAAATGAACCAAGGAAGGTCCCCAGACCTCTGTTTAGCCAGCGGGGTTCTTTTACTGATACCTCTTTTCCTTATTGTTTCTGACACCCATCTACTCGGGAGGTGCCCGTAGAGGTGACATGATCCTCCGGAAGGCAGCTGAAAGATGGCTCCCTTCCGTACCCCTGCCAAAGACCCCTGAACCTGTTGTCAACTTTGTTTAAATCCATTTTCTTTTTTTATGGCTAGCCTGGAGCAGGCCCAGGGAAGCAGCCCTGCCAAGCCTTGGGGGGCACCTCGATAATCTCACCTCCCTCTTTTCCAGAAAAAGGCAAATGGTGTTAGGCAAGGGTCAGAACAGAGTGCCAAGGGCTTGTGGCTACGCAACCCGGGAGATGTGTGGCTGGCAGCGACGGGTGGGGAAGTGGAACAGTTCGCTGGTCATTGCGGTTGCAACAGAAGCATGGCTGGTGCCAACTGGGGAGCTTCATTGATCACAGGGTAGAGAAGTGCTAAAAATCATCTGTTAACTCTACTTACAGTGGTGCAAGTAATGGGTCCTTAGTGAAAGGGGGGTGGCAGGGACAATGTGCTGGGTCACATCCCCTAGTAAATGGCTATAGCACCTGCTTCCCCCAACCTTTGTTTGCCTTCCTTTATTTTCTTCCATAGCCCTTTTCTTTCTCTTTTATTTTTATTTTTATTGATGGATTGGTTTTAGAGAGAGAGGAAGGAAGAGAGAGAAACACTGATTTGCTGTTCTACTTATTTATGCATTCATTGGCTGACTCTTGTATGTGCTCTGACCAGGGATTGAACCCCCAACCTGGAAATCTTGGCTTATCAGGATGACGCTCTAACTGACTGAGCTACCCAGCCAGGGCTCTTAGTCCTTTTCGCCACCTTGTATATTATACGTTTATCTGGCTCTTGTCTGACTTATCCCAGTACATTACAAGTCCCATCAGGTTTTACTTCTATCTTCCCACTGCTAAAACGGTGCCTAGCATATAGTAGTTACCAAATAAAAATGTGTTGAATAAATGAAAGAATGAATGTTGCTCTTTAGATATGGTGAAATCACTCCATGCAGAGCCCACCTCCGATCTCATCCACAATATCTATACAGTTTTTGGATGGGGGTGAGGGGAAGCAGCAGTGGGGAGGGGCATTAATCCTCCCAGTGCTTCTAATTGCTGTCAGGATAACTTCCAAAATCCTTATCTGGCCGCTAAGGGCCTGTAAGAACTACCACCCATCTTCATAGTATATGCACATCGTATGGTTCCTATCTCCTTTCTCAGCTCCCCAGGATACCATTCTGGGCCTCGTCTCAGGGCCTTTGCACATGCTATGTTGACTAGCACAATCTTGCATCCCTTTCCTGGCCCCCTTTGCCTCTTAACTCATCTTTTAGGCCTCTGCTTAAATACCCTTCCCTTGAGTTCCCAAACTTAATGTCATTCCCCTTATGATGGGCGTTTCGTCACTGCTTTTGGATCCCAAAATTCATTACTTTGGGGATAATCTTCCCTGAACTGGAGGCTCATTATGAGGGAGGTGGTCAGAGCCCCTTCCTTTTCACTCAGAAAAAATGCAGAACCTGGCCCCCCACCCAGATACGAAACATTCTCACTCAAGGGAGGAAGAGTTTGGGTCCCCCAGGGAGATTTCTTAGCCACCCTCCAAAGCTTGTCCCATACTAGAGGGGTCCTCTATCCCCTCGAATTGTCCAGGCTGAGCCTGGGGCCTCCCTGAGGACTCTGAGAGCTTAGAGGGCACAACCCAGCCTATCTCTCTGATGACACCCACACAGCTAACACTCGTACATCACTCTACAGGGGTATTAACTCATTTAGCCCTCACATCGCCCTATGACAGTGGTTCTCAACCTTGGCTGCACATTAGAATCACCTGGGAACCTTTTTAAAATCCTTGCCAGACCGGTTTGGCTCAGTGGATAGAGCATCAGCCTGCGGACTGAAGGGTCCCAGGTTTGATTCCGGTCAAGGGCATGTACCTTGATTGCGGGCACATCCCCAGTGGGAGATGTGCAGGAGGCGGCTGGTCGATGTTTCTCTCTCATCGATGTTTCTGACTCTCTGTCCCTCTCCCTTCCTCTCTGTAAAAAATCAATAAAATATATTTAAAAAAAAAAATCCTCAGGTGATTCTAATGTGCAGCCAAGGTTGAGAACCACTGCCCGATGAGGAAGGTACTGTTATAATCCCCATTTTACAGGTGAGGAAACTGAGCCCCAGAGAGGTCGAGTAACACATGCAAGGACACAGCTAAGAGCTGGGAGGCGGTGTTTGAAACCAGGCTGTTACCTCCCGAGCTCAGGCCCGAACCAGCACACCTCTCTTCTCTCCTCTCTATACCATTCCCCTCACTTGCTTCTTCCTTTTATTCTTAGACTCTTGCCTTCCTCCTTTTGCTCTTCTCCCTCTTCCCCTTAACTAACCCAAACTCCTCAAGTTTTCAACAATCCCAATTGTGTGAATGTTTTGTGATAGCTCTCAGATTTCCCCAATTCTCTGTGAATGGATTGGAGGAAGAGGGTAAACCTCCTCCCAGTAGCCTGCAAGGCCAGGCCTCCCACCTCTCTGACTTCATCTCCTACCACAACCCTCTGGCTTTCTGAGTGCAGCCACACTCATCTCATACTTACTAAAGTGCTTCCTGCCTCAGGCATTTGCACATGCTGTTCCCTGGGCCTGGAATGCTTTTCCTCTCTTCTTCACCCAGTATTGTCTACTCATCCTGAAGCTCCCACAGGGAATGTCACCTCCCCTGGGAAGCTTTCTCTGATTTCTGAATGGATCAGATCCCCAGTTATGGTTTTCAAAGTTCTATGTGCCTATCTTGGATGGCCCTTGTTTCCATTATAAAGTCACATCCATCTAAGTGATTATCTGATTACTGCCTGCCTTTTCCCCACCCAAGTGGACTGTGAGCTCCCAGATGGCAGGCCTCGTCTGCTGTGTTCTGTGCCTACCTCTGTGAAAGCACTCCACAAAATCCTGTTGAATGAATGGATGGATGAATGAATTCAGAGGCTAGTCACAGTTGGCAGAAAGCTAACATCACACTTTTTTTCAGTGAGGAGTGGATTAGATAGTCTGGAATGTCTAGCTGAAACTCGAACCAGAAGGTTCTTAACATCCCAGTCTGAAAGGAACGAGGACACCACATTTTTTTACAGCCAAGTATCTTTCTTCTCCGGTGCTCACAGTGTGCTGGATGATGACTATCGTGCCTTCTATCAGATGTTTAAAGATACCTACTTGGTTTTTATTTTATAGGACGCTATTGAATTTTCCTTAAGCAAACACCATATGAAGACTCTAAACTAGGAAACAGAAATTCTGAGGGAGCTTCTAAAACGAAGGATCCCAGAGAATTTACCAGATTTACTTAGAAGTTGCACTACCTTTGGGCGCAGGTGGACATAGTTAAATCCCAGCTCCACCTCTAGGGTCTATGTTCTCAGACAGGCCACATCCCCTCTCTGAGCTGACATTGTCTCCAGACTCCATCCTGGCTGTTCCAGCCAGGCTCTCATTCCTGGCTTTCCCAGCAAAAGTCCCAGGATTGGCTCTGATTGGACACACTTGGGTGAAGTGCTCATCTCTGAACCAATCTCTGTTGGCAGAGGAGGACACAAGTGTGGGGACCAGCTTGGGTCATAGATCGCCACGGAACCCAAGGAAAATACCTAAAATAGGGATTTGGTTAATATTCTTTAAATTAATTCATTTATTTTGCTTAAATCAAGGTGTTTTAAGAGGAAATTTGGCCTCATGAGGGATTGGAATCATATTATGAAATTCTAGCCAGATGCTGGAGCCTGACACCTGCTCTCCGTCGGTTAAAAGAGGAGATGTATGTTTTTTTGGAGAAGTGTTAGAATCCCATTAGCTTCAGCCCGGGACTTTCTCCTTTAGGGATCCTGAAGGTTGGAAGGAAAATTGGAAAGGCTGGCACCTTCTCAGTCTGAATCCATGTGACTTGAGGTCTTGTCCCTGTACAGCGAAACCAATCTTGGCTACACAAGAGAATCATCTGAGAATCTTTAAAAGTTTTAATGCCAGGCCACCTCCCAGACCAATTAAATCAGAATCTCCAGGCGTGGGACCCAGGGGTTGGTATTTTTCAAAGCTCCCAGGGCGATTCCACTGTGCAGTGAGGGTGAGAAATTCAGATTTCAATGCATCTAGTACCAGTGGCGTGTGCCCCACATTGGCACACAAAGGGGTTCGGCAAGGCCACTGGCGGCAGGAAGGGGCTCACGGGGAGACTGGGGTGGGGGGGCCTGGGCTGGCCAGGGTATCTCCATTTCTTAAAAATTAACTGAGCAGGAGTCCGGGGAGGGTCATTTAACACTCTCCAATGGGAAGGAAACATGCATCCATCTCCCATCCAGGGGGATTCGATTCCAGGGATGAAATTCAACTCTCACCCTGATCCTCCTCCAACTCTCTGGGGTCCGACTGCTTGTTACTTGAACTGACTGTTACCTCTCCATCCACCTGTCAATGTCCCAGACCCAGCTCCGCTGCGTACCAGCTGTGTGGCCTCACACAAGTCCCTCAGCTTCATCCGTCAGCTCCTCTGGCCGTCAGGTTCCTTGTCTGCATAACGGGAGCACATTGCTGGGCTGTGTAATCTTTGAGGCCATTTCCCCCCTGGGGGACCTGTAGGTCCTCATCAAGGAGCAGCCACAGGCTCCTTAACTCCACACCCAAGCCCTGGGCCAGGGGCTCTCAAACCCCAGGAGGCCTGCCCTTCAGACGACAGAGTCAACGTCTCTAGAGGCAGCCCAGGACCAGCCCAGGGACCTCAGGTGATTCTGATGCAGGTGGGCCTCGAAGTACAATTCCAAAGCAGAGCACCTATGCCCTGGTGTCCATCACGAAAGCCTCTTATCCAGAGACCCAGCCTCCTTACAGGTGAGGAAACCGAGGCTCAGAAAGGCGAGTCCTTTGCCCAAAGGACATGCTGAGTAGTACGTGTTTTTGTTCACTGTAGAGTCCTGGGCCCAGGTGAGGGGCCTTTAGCTTCCCGTGGGTAGAAGTGAGGTGTGACCCTGCTCGGGGCTGGAAGGTCTGGTGCTTTTCAAAGCTGGGGTGGGAGCTGCAGACCAGGCCTTCCCCTTCCCCAGAACCTGCTCTGCCCCACCACACCTTCTCTGCCCCACCACCTTCCCCCGAGATCAGATCTCGCCATCCTCCATGGCCCGTCCGGGGCTTCCCCCGAGGCCTGGCCAGGCCGCTTTGTCTTTCTTCACCTTGTAACTTCATCGGCCCAGCGAGATCCTCCAGCCAGGCCCCCTCCTGTCTGTCCTCGGCGAGTCCTCCCCAGCGGGCATGACAGCTCAGCCCGGTGTCTCCCAGGCTCCAGAGGTCTGCAAGGGGGAGAGACTGAGCTTGCCCTCCGAGAGCCCAGATGTGGGACAGCGCCTTTTTATTTAATTTATTTTTGTTGCTGTTGTTATTGTTCGAACACCAGATTCAGTGGCCTTCAGTGGAGGGTGGTGGCAACTTAAACTCAGTTCAGTTAATTTTCTCCCTCATCTTTGTTCTAAGGCAGCGGTTCTCCGCCTCGGCTGCACAGTAGAATCACCCGGGAGTCTTTTTAAAATCCTGATTTCTGGGCCCCATCCTCTGGAAATTCTGTTTCTTTGTTGTGGGGTGGGGCCACAACATTAGTAACTAAGAAACAGAATTTCCGGAGGATGAGGCCCAGAAATCAGGATTTTAAAAAGACTCCCAGGTGATTCTAATGTGCAGCCAAGGTTGAGAACCACTGGTTTAGATAATGATGAGTTAATGCAATAAGGGTGCAGTCACTGTGGTGGGTGCCTCACCCCCATCTCCTTTACAGGGATTGCCACCTACTACAGCTCCCTCCTCACCCCAGGCAGCCTGTAGCCAATGACTCACTGAGTCGGGGTACAGCCTTCTTAAGATGAGATCAACTGTGCAGCTCCCAGCTCACGGGCCTGGGTTCCCGCTGGGTCAGGCCGAAGCTCACTTCCTGCTGAGACTTGAGACTTGCTTCCCTGCCTGACTGTCTCCTACAGGTACTTCCTCAATGAGTCTGTGCGTGAGAATCCTCATCCCAGGCTCTGCTTCTAGGGACACCCACCCCACGGAAGTGGTTATTGTTTGAAACTTACACCGTGTCCAAGTGCCAGGGACCCACAGCTAAGAGTGGCCCAGTCCAGGGCAGTCTGCCCCGCCCAGCAGCCCCCCCTCCTCTCATTCCCTCCATCTTCGGGGTGGACTATCCCTGACCACGCTCCACCGTCCCCCTGGGCTCAAGGGTTTTGCTTCTTCTGCTGACTTGGTGGGGACATGGCCCGGGTGGGCTGCAGTCCAAGGCTTTGTTTGAAAGGGCTTTTAAAGGCTGGCCCGGCCCTCCGTGCCAGGAACGCTCCCCAGCCCCTGTGCGAAAGCTCTGGCAAGCCGGGCCTTGTTTGCTTTCCCCCGGCATTTTCTGAGGTTTCTCTTGGCATTCTCCCGCGCCGACCTTGGACGGCATAATGAAGTTGGGAGAGGCTCCACGCCAGCTTCCCACTAACGTGGCCTTTGAGAGTGCCTTTGGGGCTCCAGACTCTTTCAGCCTGCTCAGGACAGGAAGTAGAGAGGGTGAGCCAGGCAGGGGGAAAGGATAGGTTCAATGGTGCTGAGCAGTGTGACCTTGGTCAAGTCACAGCCCCTCCCTAGGTCTCAGGTCCCCCAACTGTAAAGGGGGGCTTTGGGCTGAACGATCCCTTCCAACTCCCTGCTGTACCCATTCACTGGGAAAACACGCACTGAGTACTGAGTATGGGCCAGGCACTCTCCCAGGTGCTGGGGACAAAGCAGTGAACAACAGAATCTCTATTTCGTGGCATAGGATAGCCCTAGTGGGGAGAATAGAGAGAGGGTGGGATTTAGAGTTAAAGGACCTGGATTCTTGCCACTGATGGAGCCTCCGTCTCCTCATTTGCAAAAGGGATTGTTCTGAGGCATCACGGAAGCAGTGGATGCAAATGTCCTTGGGAGTCACCATATCTAACATTTATTAATCACCTGCTGTGTGCCAGGGCATGGACTTGACAATAAGACTCATAGTCTCTCCATGAGGAGGGATACTGTAATGGTGGCAAGTTAAGGCTCTGGAGCCGGAGTGAATTCAAATCCAGCTCCGCCGCTTCCTCTGCTGTGTGACCTTAGACAAGTGGCTGGACCTCTCTGTGCCTCAGGTGCCTTACCCATAAGAGAAGGGTCATAACTGTATCTAAGTTCTAAGGTTGCTGGGAGGATGGAGTGGGTGAGGACAGTGCCTGGCACGTAGTGTGTGGTCAGTCCAAGGGAAGGGCTGAAGAGATGTTGAAGGAGCCTCCCCCTGGTCTGGACCCAGTGCCAGGAGCGCCCTCACCTCCTTTAGCCACCTGGACTAGAGAGGCTAAGCTGAGCTACAGACCGAGGCCTAGGGATTTGCAGCTTGGAAAAACCCCTTTCTGAGTATATACATGGCTGTGTCCATGAGCTCCCAGCACACAAATCACGTATGTGTGGCTGCACATGCTTGCTTGCACGCGTCTGAGCATGCATAATAGTCGGTGAGAAGAACATACTGTATTATTCCACTTATATGATATTCAGGAGCAGGCAAAACTAAACTGTGGTGAGAGAAATCAGAACCTTTGGAGATAATCGAATGGAAGGGGGCCTGAGGGAAGTTTCTGGGTGAGGGAAATGTTCTAAACCTTAGTTAGGGTGGCGGTTACACAGGTGTATCCGTTTATCAAAAGGCATTGCCCTGAACACTTAAAACTTGTGCATTTTTGTTTGTTTGTTTTTGTTGTTAATCCTCACACCTCATGTGAGTATATTTTTCCATTGATTTCTAGAGAGAGTGGAAGGGAAGGGGAGTGACAGAGAGAGACATATCAATTGGTTACCTCTGCATGCGCCCCATGCAGGGCCGGGGATGGAGCTGGCAACCTAGGCACATGCCCTTGACCAGAATCGAACCCGGGACCCTCCAGTCTGTGAGCTGATGCTCTATCCACTAAGCCAAACCAGCTAGGGCTACAACGTGTGCACTTTATTATGTGTAAATTATACCTTGGTAGGTAAGAGAATATTGGGGCGGGGGGGAGTGTCCCAGGTACCTACAGGCATCTGTTGTTTAATCCTCATAGCAACCTACGTTGCATACATGTTTGTACATGCATGTAAACGGTTCTGCGTGTACCTGTCTTGGGGTCTTTCTGTGCAGGCGCTTAGTGGCTTATAGGGCATGCATGCACAGGTACACTGACTCATTTCCACACTTAGGGACCTACGCGGCATGCATGAGGGTGCACATGTGTCTACAGATGTGTCTACAAGAATAGATGCCTGCCGGCGCCTGTGTGCTAGGTACACAAGCATCAATGAACAGCACTCCACGCATTGTGCCGTAGCTAGATGCTAATTGCATGCTGGAGCCCTGGTCTGTGTAGCCAAATCAAGCACTATTATCAGACAATAATGGCAGGGGATCGACAGCCAGCCGTCTGTGCCAGGGAGGAGTGGGGACTCATTGGCACAGGGCAATTAGCATCTCTAAAGGGCGTCCAGGCTGAGTGGAGGCTAATTTGCAGACATGGCCCCATCAGCCAAGCACAGCGGGGCATGACGGGCCTCCCTGAGGATTTGTGAGCTGCTGTTGGCTGCAGGCTTTGTCCCAGGCGGAGCTCACAATTTAAGGGTATGAGCAGAGCCTGCCTGCCCATGCCACCCCTGCCTCTGTCTTCTCTGCTGCCTTGTGAGCTGGGGAGGATGTAGAGGCTCAGAGAGGGCAAGCAACTTATCCAGGGTCAAACAGCCAGTCGGCCATGGACCCAGAGACTGAGCTTGGGTTTTCAAACAGGGAGGCATTGTGTTTCTCCCAACGCCCTCTGGCACTCACCTGCAGCTTTCATGGTTTCTTGCTATTTCCTTTCGTTAAAGGTGCCATTATTTTCTTTGTATTTTCCCTTACATTAAGATCACTTTTAAAGTTTATTTTAAAAGGAACCTGCCATTAATAGAAGAGTAATATCTGATACACAGAAATTGAAGTAGGGTGACCGACCGTCCCTGTCCTTTTTTGCCTGGCACTGAGGCAGTTCCCCGGACATGGGACTTTTCCGTTTTAAAATGTGGATGGTCCCCACAAGCCAGTTTGAGTTGATCGCTCCAAATGGAAGACAAGTTTAAAAATGAATACCATGAAAAAAATAATAATAAAATAAATAAATAAAAATGAATACCATGAGCCCTCACCAGTTTGGCTCAGTGGATAGAGCGTCGGCCTACAGACTGAAGGGTCCCAGGTTCGATTCTGGCCAAGGGCATGTACCTTGGTTGCGGGCACATCCCCAGTAGGAGCTGTGCAGGAGGCAGCTGATGGATGTTTCTCTCTCATAGATGTTTCTAACTCTCTATCCCTCTCCCTTCCTCTCTGTGAAAAATCAATAAAATATATTTTAAAATGAATACCATGAGCCCTGGCTGGTATTGCTTAGTGCAGTGGTTCTCAACCTTGGCTGCACATTAGAATCACCTGGGAATCTTTTTAAAATCCTGATTTCTGGGCCTCATCCTCCGGAAATTCGGTTTCTTTGTTACTAATGTTGTGGCCCCACCCCATAACAAAGAAACAGAATTTCCAGAGAATGAGGCCCAGAAATCAGGATTTTAAAAAGATTCCCAGGTGATTCTAATGTGCAGCCAAAGTTGAGAACCACTGGCTTAGTGGTTCGAGTGTCAGCCCAAAGGGTCGTGTGTTCGATTCCCAGTCAGGGGCACATACCTGGGTTGCAGGTTCAATCCCCGGCCTGGTTGGGGCTCGAGTGGGAGGCAACTAATCAATATGTCTCTCTCATATCGATGTTTCCCTCTCTCTCTGTTTCCCCTTCACCTCCCCCTCCATTCCACTCTCTAGAAATCAATGGAAAAAATATCCTCTGGTGAGGATTAACCAAAAAAGAAAAAAGTCTTTGATAAAGGAAATATGTCTGCAAGGTGCATCGGAATGCAAGAACAGAAAGTCAAATCAAACCGGTATAGACAATGAAGGGCATTTACTGGATGGTATAACTGAAAAGTCCCAGTGAGGTGTGATCGGAAGTGGGGGCGGGGAGGAAGTGTCGCGATGGCTTGGTGATGTCTGGGATTCACTCTGCTATGCCCTTCGCTGTGAGTCAGTTTGACTCTTGGGCTGGCTTCCCTCATGGGAACCCCAAAAGCACCTCAAGGCTTCACATTTGCATACCATGTCATCCAGAAGAAAACAGAACTCCCACCGGTCCATCAAAAGTCTCAGAAGTCTATCTCATGGGTTAGTTTATGTCACATGGCCCACTCTGAGCAATCTCTGTGTCTAGTGGATGCAGTGTGTTTATCCTGGGGATGCAATGTGCTGATTGGGGCAGGGGTGGAGTCAGGTTCCTCAAGACCATAGCAATCCCCAGCAGACCAGGGAGAGAGTGGGAAGGGAAATGCATTCTGTGAAGGATGATGCAGTCAAATGGTCTCTGGTGATGACGATGACGAAAGGGCTCTCAGGGACAACCCCTCTTGTCTTCACTATGATTTTGCACAGGGGGAAACTGAGGCTCAGAGAGAAGAGGCTGGTTCCAGGTGGGTGTCACTTAGAAGATGTGGACTGAGATCTGCCTTTGGCTGGTTTGCCATAAGACCCCTCTAAAATAATAATAATGATGCTTTGAGAAGGAAAAGAAAGGAGGAAGGACTAAAATGCATTGCGTATCTGTTATGTGCGAGATTTTCTACACCGTCATGTCATTTAGTCCTTGCAGCCACCCTGGGAAGTTGGTGCTGTCATTGTTCCCATTTTACAGATGCGAAATGTGAGGCTGAGCGAGCTGGAGTGGCTGACCCAGGGTCATACACTAGGAGGGGTGCGAGCAGAAGGACACTTGCATGTAGTATGCGCCTTCTGTGTGCCAAGTGCTTCCCAACCACTCTCTCTTACTGGAGTGATCAGTGGGTCTGCCCCCACTTTGCAGACAGCCTTTGCCCATAGCAGGGGCGGGGGCATGCAGTCAGTGGCTATCAAAGATCCCTTCTTGACTTCCAGAAATGGTCTATTTTTCAAGCTGCCTTTGCTGGTGGGCCTTTGCGACGTCTCTCTTGTTCTTTCTTTCCGCATCTTGTTCCCCACTCCCCACCCCCACCCCCACCCCCACCCCCACCATTTTCTGGCCTGGCAGCTCCCCAATGGAAACTTCTCAGTCTTAGAGGTTCCTGGTGTCCAGCCCTGGGGCTGGGTGAGGAAGTTTTCTGCAGACACCCAGGTCTTTGTCTGCCTGGGCCCCAGGGCTCAGCCCTGCCCCCAGCTGCCCCGTCCACGGCCCCTCCTCAGCACTGGTTTTGTGCCAATGTTTGGGCTGCGATGGTCCTGGCTAGGCTCGAAAAAGGAATTATTTCTGTCTCCTTGCATAGTTCTCAGCCCAATTCCCAAAATGGGAAGTGGCCTAAGAGGGCCTCCCAACCCCCAGCTCCAGGGGAGGAGGGAGGTAGGGAGAACTTGGCAGAGCCTGGAGAAAGGAGGGGGCCCAACCTAAGACTCCACACACCACACCCCCAAACACACCGGCCCCTTCTCTAGCCCTGTGGCCTATAAAAACAGTAAGCCTTGGGGGTGTTCTCAGGCCTGTTCCACGTGCTGCAGAGGGAGAGGGGGTGGCTCCTGGGATGGGGCGGGGCACAGTGAGGATCAGGAGGTGGATCCCAACCTCATATCTAAAAGAGGACTGGGGTTAGGCCAAGGGGAGACCCAAGCAGGAGAATTGCCCCAAATCCTGGCTGGGGGATAGGCCGCTAGCCCACCTGGAATACTTTGTTCTTGCCTGTTGCGCCTGGTCCTCCTCCCTCGTCTTCTGGAAGCTTTCACTGACCCTTAGGAGGCTGGGCCGGGGTCTTGAGAGGAGTGTTCAGGCCACCTGTCCCATCTTCCAACATCCCCCACAGGGTCCAGTTATAACTCGACTCAGCCTGGATGTCATCGTAATGACCAGCTGAGTCACTGGCCAGGGGTCTGACTGACAGTGTCTGTCTGATTTGTCCTCCTGATGACAGGCGAGTGTCTGAGGGACTGGCTGCCTGCCTTCTTGATGGTCCATCTAATAAACTGATTACATGCCTACATCACTGTCTAACCAACTGGATGGTCGACTGGCGGGATGAATGACTGTGTGTTTCTGTCCACCTAGGTGTCAAACTGACCTGTCTGACTGAATGGGTGGTCAACTGTTTGTCTCTGTGTCTGGCTGAACACTGGACATCAGACTAGATAGACGCAAAACTGGCTCCCTGTCCGAATACATTGTCAGAGCTCTGACTGAGTAAATGGATGACTGACTGACTGCCTTTCTGCCTGTCCGGCTGGCTGTCGTAACTAACTCCAGCAGGTCCTTGAACACCATCATTTTGTTCAACGTTGTTTCGTTATAACATTGTTGAGGGGAAAAATAAGTTCCCAGCCAGGGCCACTGTCTGTAGAGTTTGCATGGTCTCCCCGTGTCTTTGTGGGTTTTCTCCAGGGATTCCATATTCCTCCCACATCCCAGAGGTGTGCACCTGAGATGAACTGGCGTGTCTATGTTGTCCCCGTCTGAGTGAGTGTGTGAGTGCCTGTGATGGAAGGGCTGCCTGTCCAAGGAAGGTCTTGCCTTACACCCTGAGCTGCCAGGATTGGCTCCACCTCCCCCCCGCCAACCCTGAACTGGAATAAGTGGGTTGGAAAGGAATTCTCTTACTAGTTTTTATTAACCTTTCTTTTTTTTTCTTTTTGTTATATTTCTTTGTTGATTTCAGAGAGGAAGGGAGGGGGAGAGAGAGATAGAAACATCAGTGATGAGAGAGAATCATTGATCAGCCGCCTCCTGCGTGCACCCTACTGGGGATCAAGCCTGCAACCCAGGCATGTGCCCTTGGCTGGAATCGAACCTGGGACCCTTCAGTCCACAGCCCGACCCTCTATTCGCTGAGCCAAACTGTTTGGGCTATTAACCTTTCTTAAATGTATGTATAGCTCACACTTACTTCAGTGTTTAACATTAGAAGTGTTTGGGGTCTTTATGTAGAAGTTTGGTGATGTTTCTGTGACCAGAAATGTGCCGTAGAAACTTACTCTTGTTTCTATCAATTAGCCTGTGGTCAAATGGGTTTCATTTTGCTTAAAGTTAAAGTTTCCAAGTACCTATTGACGATGTTAAGCAAGGACTTACTGTAATTAGATGCATAACAATTGCCCTTCTGTCCATTTCCTTGTTTAAATGCCTTTCAGAGTATCTGACTGACTGACCATATTTGTCAGTCTGTCAGCCTGTGGTCTGACCCAGTGCTGAGTGACTGATGGATGATCTGCCTGTCTCCATGTCTGTCTGCCTGGCTGACAGTCTGTTTGGCTATCCGTTTTCCAGGGTGTTTGGCTGGCTGTGATTAGATGAATGACTGAGACTGTCTCTCCATCTCCTGGTCTGCCTGGCTAGCTGTCTCCATGTCTGATTGACAAGATGGCTGACAGACAGCCTGTTGTCTACCTGTCTGTCCTTCTGGCTGCTTGTTGTATCTGACAATAGATGATGACGAAAGATCTATCTGCCCATCTCCTTGTCCGACGGACTGAATTACCATCCCTCTGTCTGCCTGGCTGGCTGACCATGTGCCTGATCAAGTGCATGAGTGACTGACTGACCATCTGCCTGTCTCTGTCTGACTGACAGGAGGACAGGCTGTTTTTCCCACTTCCATGTCCTACTGACTAGCTCACTGCATATTTGATTCTTTTTTTTTTCCCCCAATCTAAAATTCTTTACTCAGCCCTGGCCAGTGGGGCTCAGTTGATTTGAGCTTCGTCCTGTGCACCAAAGGTGGCAAGTTTGATTCCCTGTGATGGCACATACCCAGGTTGTGGGTTCCATTCCCATTGGGGTGAGTGTGGGAAGGGCAACTGATGGATATCTCATCTCTTCTCTTCTCTTCTCTTCTCTTCCCTTCCCTTCCCTTCCCTTCCCTTCCCTTCCCTTCCCTTCCCTTCCCTTCTCTTCTCTTCTCTTCTCTTTTCTCTCTCTCTCTCTCTCTCTCTCTCTCTCTCTCTCTCTCTCTCTCTCTCTCTCTCTGTCAGATATTTGACTCTTGACTCCCCACTGAGGACGTAGCTCACAGGCTGTCCCAGGTAGTGGTAGGGCTAAATGACACACTTCTGGAACCTGCCCCCCCCCCACCCCTGCCCACCAGCCTCAGCAGTGCTCCCCTCCTCCCCTTCATGCCCCTCCCCTGGGTCCTGTTCCTTCCAGAGGAGGGAGAGGAGCTGGGTGGAAACAGCTTCTGCTCAGTCTCCTTGATTTAAAATGTTTGCACTCGGGGGGGGGGGGGGGGAGGCATGATGGAAGTATGTTCCTCACCCCATCCCTTGCCCCCATTTGCAGGGAACCCCCAGGGGTCTTCAGGAGGCGACATTATTCCTCAAGGAGGTCACATGACATTCTCCAAACATGACAAGCCCTGCCAGGGCTCTGCCCCCCTTGGAGCACCTTGGGAACCCTTTTCAAAACTTTATAGCCTTGTTCAGGTCCTGGGGCTGCTTCCCAGGTCTGAGGGCACAGGGCCTGCCTGCCGCTGCTGGAAAGACAGGCTCCTTTTGTCAGCTGCCTCCACCTCAGGAACTCCTCGCACCCTGCCAGGGGAGAGTGAGGAATGTTTTGCAGGGAGGGAGAGGGCACAGTCCTTGCTTGCTGTGGCACTTCTTCCTGTTAATAGAATTCTGCCCAGCTCCTGGGTGGGCTGCTGTCTGAACTCCCTTTCTTAAAGACAGAATTCTGCTGATGAGTTTATTTCAGGATAAACATGTGCATGAACATGGGAGACGGAGTTGGGGGAGGAGAAATAGGAGGTGAGAGCCTTCTGTTGGGAAAGGGGCCTCCCAGGAAGTTAGCTCTGTCTAAATCGTGCCTTCCTGCTCTTTCTTAGGGCTCTCCAGGTCCCCCTGATAGGCCCTGGGAGATGGCAGACTAGACAGTGTTTGCACAGGTGCAGGGAATGACTGGCCCCTACCTCTCTGGGGGAGCTGGGAAGAGGACATTCTTAGTTCTTCAGACGCCTGGACAGTAGGCAACAGCATTTGGAAATGTATCTGAGGCCAATGTGAAGCTCAGTATGTAACCAGGTTTAAGGTCATGGCTCACCAAGGCTATGGTTAACCTGTGGCTGGGATCAGGGATCAGTGTTTAGTGAGGGTTAGGGCTTATTTGTGACAAGGATCAGGACTTGGTCTGAGACCAAGCTCACTTTGTACCTGGTCATGGCCCAGCCTAGGACCAGGTCTGTGACCAGAACCAGGGCTCAGACTGTGACCAAGATCAGAGTTTAGATGAAGACCAGGGTCATGATGGAATCTGTGGCCAGAGTCAGGATTCAGTGTGACCAAGATTAGGACTCGGTTTGTGACCCAGGTCAGGCCTCATTCAGGGGCTGGAGTTAGATTCACCTCGATCCTTGGGTTTCTAAGAGTCAACTCAGGTCCTTATACCTACAGGACAGACAGGCAGAGGGACCAGTATGCCACTGGGAGTTCCTGTCCATCCTTATTTCTCTTCTACCTGGGTTCTGAGGGCAAAGCCAAGGTGCCTTGTGAGTCCGTGGGACAGGTGAGGGTGCGGAGGGGTATTCTCCAGTTCTTGATGTTCTACTAGAGCAGTGGTTCTCAACCTTCTGGCCCTTTAAATACAGTTCCTTGTGTTGTGACCCAACCATAAAATTATTTTCGTTGCTACTTCATCACTGTAATGTTGCTACTGTTGTGAATCGTAATGTAAATATCTGATATGCAGGATGGTCTTGGGCGACCCCTGTGAAAGGGTCGTTCGACCGCCAAAGGGGTCGCGACCCACAGATTGAGAACCACTGGCCTAGAGGCAGGACCAGGCCATCCTCATGTCTGGGGGAGGGCATGGAGGTAGGGAGGAGGAGGAAAATAAGAAAGTCGTAAAAGGCAGTAGTTACAAGTGTTGGATTGAGGCAGACTACCTGGTTTCAATTCTGCTTCTGCCACTCAGAAGCAGTGTGACCCTGGGTGAGTTACCCATTCTCTCTGTGCCTTAGCTTATTTTTCTGTAGAATGGGGAATGTTTACACAAGAAACAAGAGTGCTTACTTGTTGTGAGAATTAAATAAGCTAAAATATGTAAAGTGCTTACAGAGTGCCTGGTTGCTTGAAAGTTCTCAATCAACTTTTAGCTGTTCTTTCTTATGAGCCCCAGAGAGACGCAAGGCTCACACCCTGTGAACAGCCCAGGGTGGAAGTCATGTCAGGGAGAGAGAGCTTGAGCCCAGGCTCCTGATCTCTAGCCAATTTCCCCAAATGTGTAGGCCTCCCCTCTCTTAGGTCCTGATGGCTCCGTAACCCCACGGACATCACCACTGCAACACTAATGATCCTTGTAGTTACTTCTCTAATCACTGTGTCCCCCCAACTAGAGTGTCCACTCCCGGAAGGCAAGATTTTTATCTTTCCTGCTCACCACTGTGTCCCCAGCAATCAGCACGGTACCTACACATGGTAGGTGCTCAAGAAACAGTTACTGAACACATGATCATAATAAAAGCAACCCTTTACAGCAGGCCAGGCACTGGCTTTGCCGTCCCTATAATTTTTTTATTCATTCTTTTAAAAACTGATCATTAAAATGAATCCATGCACACAGTAAAGACTAATGCAAACAATACGAAGGGTATACCATAGAAAGATTGAAGTTCACCCCCACCTCTCCAGGCTCAGAAGAAACCACTCTCTTAGAAGATCCTTATAAAATCTTTGTGTGTTTTGTACATTCATATTCCCATTCCACCAGATCCATGGAAATAGGGATTTTTGTCTGTTTTTTTCCACTGCTGTATTCCTACCACTTAGAACAGTGCCTGGCAAGTACTAGGTTTTTAATAAGGATGTGTTGAAAGTTCAAACAGATTATACCATACATACTGTTCTGTACCTTGCTTTTTAACTGTTAATAAATTAATACATCTTAGAGATCTTTTCACATCAGCAAAAATACATTTACCTCATTTGTTTTAATGGCTGCATAATCTTCCGTGCCATGGACGTACCAAGATTTATTTAAGTAGGCCCTGTATTGAGGCAGTTTCTGGTTTTTATTTTGTCTCACTTTTCACGACAATCTCTTACTTAAACTTCACACCTCAACTCTGCAAGTAGTTATCTCTGATTTTGGCCAAGAAAACTGCATCTCAGAGAGGTCAAGGAACTTGCCCAAGGTCACACAGCTGACCTCCAAACCCACTCCCCCACCCAAAGGTTTTCCCTCCTGCCCACCAGTGCCCCTCCTTGTCTTCTCATCACCAGCCTCAGAGAGGCTGCCTGCACCACTTCCATCAGCTGCACAGGGCATGGTCCTCTGGCAGGGTTTCCTTGGCCTTTGGCAATGCCTCCCAGGAGCCTCCACTGGCTCAAGAGGGTAGAATTCCCAGATGGACCCAGGATCCATTCCTCCAGAGCTGTGGTTACGGCAGTGGTTCTCAGCCAGGGGTGATATTGACCCCCAGGGGACACTTGGCAATGTTGGGGACATTTATGGTTGTCACACCCAGAGGGATGCTGCTGACATCTAGTAGGTAGAAGCCAGAGACACTGCTAAACATCCTATAAGGCAGTGGTTCTCAACCTTCTGGCCCTTTAAATACAGTTCCTCATGTTGTGACCCAACCGTAAAATTATTTTCGTTGCTACTTCATAACTGTAATGTTGCTACTGTTATGAATCGTAATGTAAATATCTGATATGCAGGATGGTCTTAGGCGACCCCTGTGAAAGGGTCGTTCGACCGCCAAAGGGGTCGTGACCCACAGGTTGAGAACCGCTGCTGTAAGGCAAAGGACAGTCCCCCACAACAAAGAATTATCCAGTCCAAAAAGTCAACGGTGCTGTGGTGAAGAAACCTCATGTTATGAGCATACTCTGACACCAGACTTCCTGGGGCCAAACTCGGCCTGCTGCTTACTGGCTGAGTGAACTTATCAAGTTGCTTAACCTCGCTGTGCCTCTGTCTTCTTATCTGTAACTAGAGGCCCAGTGCACAAATTCATGTACAGATGGGGTCCCTCGGCCTGGCCGGTGATTGGGGCCGTCTCGCCCAGTCCAGTGGGGAAGAGGGGAAGAGGGGGAAGGACCCGCAGGAGGTTGGTGGCCCACCATGGGAGGTTGGCTGTGGGAGCTCACTAACCACCAGGGGGCAGCTCCTGCATTGAGCGTCTGCCCCCTGGTGGTCAGTGTGCATCATAGCGACTGGTCAACTGGTTGTAACGGTCGGTTAGGCTTTTATATATATAGATAGTCTGGGGCTAAGAGTAGTCCCTTTCTTCCAGATTTGTATATATTATATTTGTAAAGCTTTGGCAAGTGCTTGATCTATGTAAGCTCTCAGTATATGAAACCATAATTGGAATCATTGCCCTGAGAACCGGGTGGCAGCAAGAGCTGGAAGATGATGTGCTCTGCCGGGAACACGGGACAGCCAGCCTGCTCCCTGCTCCCACAGCCCTGCCTCCCCCAGGGAGTGTGGCCTTAGTCTTCAGATGGAAATAGAACCTCTGGATGCTGCTGACCTCTGGTTGGTCAGGAATGGAGGAAAACTTGCTCAGAAGACAGTTACCATTTGGGGGCTGAAAAAAGCAGCTCCTTGGAGATCCTCAGACTCAGGGATTTTTCAGTTGAGTGTTAAAGGGTCTTAGAGGCCAACAACTCCAAGGTGTTCATGTTACAGATGGGGAAACTGAGGCCCAGAGAGGGGGCAGGACTCGCTCACACAGCAAGGCAGTGGCAGATCCGAGCTGGAAGCCAGCCTAGGACATACATGGGTCTTTGCACAGCTCCACCCAAAGGCCCTTCTCAGGCACAGGCCAGGTCAGAGTCCTCACCCTCCTGGCGGAGAACCTCTGGAATCCAGCCTGCCTGGGAAGCAGTGGATGTAAGTGTTTACAAGCACAGCTTTGACATCGGACAGATGCTGGTTCGAATCCCAGTTCCACCAGTTACCTGCCATGACCGTGGGGGTGGGGGGCAGCGAATCAGTGATGTGCTGTGCGGTGAGGGTCCATACAGCGGTCTGTGTGGCTGAGTCCCCTCCCGCGCCCTCCAGGCTAAGGTTCATCCAGGTGAGCCCCAGGATGCCGTTTGAAGCTGGAGCCTTCTGGGTCAGGCCAGACGGCCAGGCCTCCTCTAGGCTGATGCAGGCAGCCCGTGGCCAGCTGGGTGTGAAAAGCCCCGGTGGGCTCCAAGTCCTGACAGGCTGGGCTGAGCCGGGGCTGCTGACCCACAGCAGTAGCCCACGTTTTGGGCTAAGCTCTAGGAACCATGACATCACTGCGGTGCCCTTGTCAACAGCTCAGAACCCTGGCAGGGTCTCCCGTCCTTCTATCGCCCCTTAGCCTTTGCAGGGCTGTTTCCTCCTTTCTACGGGTGAAGAAAGGCTCAGAGAGGTGATTCCCCAGCCTCGCGACACCGGCTGAGCCCTGTGCTAACTCTGTGACCGAGACCAAGGCCCAGCCCAATGGCACTCACCTTCTGATGGGAGAGGCAGAGGGCACACAAGCAGACAAGCATGTAAGATAACTTCAGGGAGGGATAAGTGCAGGGAGGAAAAAGAGAGGACAGAGGAGCTGAGTGATAGGTAGAGGGGCTTTAATTGAGATGATAATAATAGGACTAGACACTTCCGTGTATTTACTGAGTGTCAGGGGCTTTTTGAAGCGCTTTCCATATATCACCAGCCAAGGTGGTCAGTGAAGGCCTCTGTGTCACAGGGAAGACAGATCATGTTCCCCTCACACACATGCTCCTTGGTCCTTGAATTTAAACCAGAAAAATAAGGAGCCATGTGAACAGCTGCCGAGGGCTCTCCAGGTGTGACAGCAGCAAGTGCAAAGGTCCTGGGGTGAGAATGAGCTTGGTAGATTCTAGAAACAGTAGGGAGGCCCGAGGGTTGGTGCGGAGTGAGTGAACGGAGGGTATAACTGTGTCAGCAATGTTGCAAGGGGTGGGGGGGAGGGGGAGTGCCCATCAGGGAGAGTGACCTTTCAGGTTGACATAGTGGTGGAGCCCAGATTGTAACAGGTCTCAGGACTCCCAGCCCAGTGCTCCCTCAGGGGCCACGCTCTCCTCATGTTCTCTGCCCCGCTCCCAAGAAAAGACATCTCCCGGGGGCCTGTGGGCATCCTGCTTAGAGGCTGGAAACAGGCAGTAAGCCCGCCCCTTTCCCCTCCCTGCCTGGTCCAACATCCGTCTCCATTGAAGCCTGAGGCTGCCACTTCCTGGTTGTGTGACCTGGACACACAACACTGCCTCTCTGTGCCTTGGTTTCCTCACGTGCCATCAAATGGGGATAATCCTTTGGGACGAGCCCCTTGGAATGGAACTGGATTAATGCCGCCACTTGGGAAGGTGGGTGTGAGCATTAAAGTAGGCTAAGATGTATCAAGTACTTAGAATAGCATGCTGCATGTGCTTGAAAAATTTGGGGTTTTATTGCCTTGACAATTATTTTTCTTTTATTTTGACTCCTGGCCTATGACGTTTGCGATTGGCAAGGTGGTGCTTACAGCCAGCATCACTTGGAAGCAGGGATCATTCCGTGTGCGGGAAAGTGGAGGAGGGAGAGGATCCAGGGCACAGACCCCAGGGAGACAGTCTCAGCCCACCCCTCAGGTGGCAAGTCGAGCCCAGATGTCCCCCGCCCGCCTGCCCGCTGGGAGGGACAGGTCTCATCTGACATTGTGGGCCCAGCACTGAGAGGAGTGAGCAAGTGAACCGTGAGTGAGTGAACTCGTTGGGTTCCTACTGTGTGCCAGGTACTGTGCTAGGCAACAGTGGAGCTGGGTAATGAGAGTCAGCATCATTGCAGTCCCCTCCCCTCCCCCAGCTCCTCCCACTGCCTCACCCACTGGCCCACCCACAGGCCTGGAGCTCTGTGCTGACTGGAAGGGGGTCTGTCATGGGCGCCCAAGCCGTGCAGTAGCTCGGGCTCCGTGCTCAGAAGGGCTCCACCCTTTGTTTAATCCTCTGCTGCCACTGTCTTGAAATTCAGAATAATGTCTAAACAAGGGGCCCCGCGGGTTCCTTTGGCACCAGGTTCTGCACATTTTGCATCCGGTCCTGGTTGACAGGGAGCTGGGAGGCCCCCCTCTTTTGCTCGAGCCAACCATAATGGATACTGTCTTTCTCTGGAATTTAGAGGCATTATTTGTTCTATCTAGTCTAATCAAGTGTCTTGTGAGTTTCCTCAGAGGGTCAAGGAAAGCATTTACCCTTAGAGGAACGGAATGCCCAGGAAGTAGGAACAGAGAGGGCCTGATGGTGCATTTAACATGGGGCGGGGGGAGCAGGCATTTACCAAGGACTCTGTCCCTGAGGTTTTCAGTTAAGTCACGCCTCTGACTCGCAAGATACCAGAACCTCCTAGAAAGGAAGGGGATTAATGCTGCTGAACACTTCTCTGTCATTTCACTTAATCGTTATTGTTATTGTTATTATTATTAGCCCATTATGCACGGGATGAAACTGAGACCCCAGCAGGCAATGCTGATTACCTAAGATCCCAAGGTTGGTGGGAGGAGGGGAGGATCCAGAGAAATGGGAGAAGGAGAGGGAAGGAGAAGGGAAGGAGGAGTGGGAGAAGAGGAGGCAGCAGAAAGCGGGGCGCGTTATGAATTTTGTGGGCTGCAGGCTCTTTTGCTTTTCTCCATAAAAAAAAAAAAAAAAAATCAAGCCTTATCATTTAAGCTGCATGAAATAAAGATGAGTGTATTCATGGTGCATATGAAAACATTTTCTGCAGTCTAAAAGTTCATTTTTTTTTTATCCTTCTAATTATAAAAGAAATGAGAACACTGGGGAGGGGACCCTGAATTCTTGTGAGCCCCAGGCTCTGTCTCCTGGCAGGAGGAGGGGCAGAGAGAGGAGCTGAAGAGAGGAGGGGAAGGGAGGTAGAAGAAAAGAAGGGGCTGGATTTATAGTGCAGGCATCAAGGCTGCAATGAGAAAGGGTGGGCCCTCCGCCCCTAGGTCCCCTCCCCCCACCCCCCACCCCCCCCCCCCCTCTGTTTGCACACTTAGGGCCGCCGTTCCCTGTAGGAGCAGATCTGTCCCAGGGCCCTGCATGGGGGACTGCAGACAATGAGAGGGCCGGCCACACCCTGCCCCCTCGCCCCGCCTGCCCTAGATGCTGCTGCCCCACTCCACAGATTGCACCTGTCTCTTCTGATTTATGCCGTCACCTGGCGGGCCACACCTGGCAGGCAGCCAGCCACAGTTACCTTTTGCTGCCATTAACACAGCTATTTACTCCCAGTAAAATGACCTTAATTTCCAAGGCATTATGACTAATACCAGATGATTATGGCCGTTAATATTTATGGATGACACTCCCAGGAGGGGGCCTGGGTGCTAATCGGCACTCACGCCTCTGTGTGCCTCTTTTCTCAATGAGGTTTTCGATTTCCGCTGCTGTTCTGGGTTTCAGCTTCTTCATTTCAAAGGCAAGTGGTGCGTGGGGCATTTCCTTATTTCTGGCTGAGTCTCTCATTTCATTCCCTTATTTCCTTCTGATCCTGTAAGGAGCCTAGAAACAGGCCGGATGCATTAGGGACTCCAAGGGATTGGCGAGTCCTGGGGTCGTGGCTGAGGGAAGATGGATGCTTTGAGCTTCAAGGAGAGTCTGTGCTTTTGCCCAGAGGAAGTGAAGGGGAGGGAGGCACCGGGGAATGTGAGCGTTTGCCCAGAAACAGAGCCTGTCTCAGACGCCCACGCCTTCCTCTGTCCCTAATCAAACATGTTCTGGTCTTTTTATATAAGATAGAACCTAAACCAGCCCCTCCCAACGCCCCATCTCTGGGTTGATTGAACAAATGGGGGTGTTTGGGAGCATCTGCATTTGGGGCCCAGATCACACCCCTCCCCCTTCTGGCTTTAGGCTTTAGGGGCACCGGGAGCTGAAGTTGTCTGAGCTGAGAGGAGAGATGTACTTGCCATCTCTTGCTTTCAGGTGGAGATGTGTCGCAAACGGCAGTGTGTTCCCATGGCCACCAAGAGAGGGGAATACTGTCCTGCCTCGGGGTCCAGTATGGCCTCGCCTACTCATGCGTGCCCATCAGCTGGGGCTGGGTGGCAGTTTCAGAATGCCTCTCGGGGCCAGGCCTGCCCGTCCGTGAGAGACGTGCCGGGAGGGCAGCGGGTGGAATGGAGCACATGTTTCCTAACTAAAGCGGCAGCCGCTGCCCAGCTCCAGGAAATGGCTGCCGTGCTGCCAATCCTTCTGATCACCTAAGAGAAGTGGGAACTATGGATCCTAGACACACTATCCCAATTACTTTTACGATTCGCGGAGAAGGCAAATAATACATTTTTAAAGGACCCTGTGGGGCAAACAAACCATGTTCATGGGCCGGCCATTCTGGTTGGCCAGTTGGTGGCCGTTATGCAAGCTGAGCAGGGCACATCCCTGACAAAATAGTGGCCCCACTCAGCATCCTTTTGGGGTCGTGAGGTGGACACATTTGTAGGGAGATGGGAGGTGGGAGGTACCCAAATTCCCAAAATAGACTTGGCTTTAGGAGCTAGAAACTGGGGTCAGCGGATCATGTGTCTGTGCGACCGTCCAGACCGACCTGTTGGTGTTGATGCTGGGTGAGGAAAGGGTCGCAATGGTTCTGGCATGCATCTGCCCCCCAAGTGAAGGCGTGACCTTGGGCTATGGTCTTGCCTTCTCTGTGCCTTGGTCTTCCGTCTGTACCATGATGTAATGGAACTGTTTTCTGGGATCTCGCTAGGCTGCCTGACTGCCCCTCCTGTGCTGTCCATAGCAGTCACTCTGTGTGACACCTAGGAATGTCCAGGGTTGGGTTTTCACCGTCAAGAGCAGGTCTCCTCCGCTTCGTTCATTTATTCTTTAACCACAGCATGTTGAGTAACCACTGTGACAGGCCCTGAACCGGGAATGAGGACGGAGCACTGAGCGGGACGTGAGGTCCCTGCCCACCTGGGCTTACATCCCCCGGGAAGAGGCAGGAACGGTGGAGGGGGTTGTCTGCATTTCTGCTTATTCACACGGGCAGATGCTAGGTTTGACTCATCACCTGGATTGGTTTGGCCAATGTCCATCTTTCTAGACTCAGCTGAGCTGTCGTAGCTTCTAGGAAACCTTCCCTCACCAATTCCCCATGCCCTTCTGCCTGGTGTCCCCGTGACTCAGGATTTGGTTCTGATTGGTCTAAGGCAGTTTCTCAACCTTGGCACTGTTGACATCTGGATAAATCTGTGTCGTGGTGGCTGCCCTGTACACTGTAGGATGTTTAGCAGCATCCCTGTCCTCTATTTGTAAATGCCAATAGTGAGCCTGCACGCGCAAGCACACACACACACACACACACACACACACACACACACACACACAATTATTACAACCAAAAATGTCTCCAATTGTTCCCTGGAGGGAAAAATTACCCTTGGGTAAGACCTGCTGGTTTGAGGCAATCATGGTGGCCCCATTTCTTTTGCTCGTATGGTTTAGGTGTAGATGTGGGATGCCTTCCATCAAGTCTGCTGGAGGGTTTCTGGGAAGGTTTTCCTCTATCTGAAAATGATAGGAAGACAGAAGGATTTTTCTCCGATTGTTGGCTGTGGTCATGTCTTCATGTGATGGCTGGAGCAATGGCAGCAATCTTGGGTCCATGAGGTGAGCCAGGCTAGAAATGGAGCTAATCCTCTGAGGGTAGGAGCAAATGGTAGAGAACTTGGTCCTTGATATTGTTGAGTCCCTCAGTGATGGGGTAACCTCATCTTAGGACTTTTTGTTATGTGGGTTAATAAATCCTGTTTGTTTGAGCCATTTTTACTCAGCATTTTCTACTTCTTGAACCAAGGACATTCCTCACTGATAGATTATATTTCAGACCTTATCTCACATATCAACTTCCCCAGAGAGCCCTCCCTGTTCCTCAGTAGAAATCAGGTCCCCCTCATTATTCTGAACTTTACTTTGGTGGCATTCGTCCCAATGTATGTTGATATTTTGTGTGTCTACTAAGGCCTGTCTTCCTCCACTAGACTGAGCTTCATGAGAACATGGAGCTTGTTTTATCTTTTCTTCCACTGTACTCAGTGACTAACACAGTCCCTGCCACATACATTTGTTGAATTAAGTAAATGGGGAAATGAATGGCTGGATGGGTGGAGGAAGGGAGGGATGAATAGATGAATGGGTGAATGAATGGAAAGATGGATAGGTGAGACATGAAAGGGTGTGTATTAGCAGCTCTTCCTCTGGACTTAGGTGGGAAATTTTTCTCAGAACTGCAGACTCCAAAGCTGAACCTAAAGTCTCAGAAGTAAAGTGAGGGCCCCTGAAAAGCATCTCATTAGCACTGAGGAAAGAAAGCCTATGAAATTGCCTCATGCAGATGCTTCACAAAACAGCAACTTTGTCTCCTTTCCTGAACCCCAACATCAGAGTTATTGGAAAAGTGGCTGCACAACCCACAATGCATGAGCAGCTATGCTGTGTTTTAGAAAGATGGCATCGAGAAAACACAGATCTAGCCTAGAATCCCTGGGCAGGTGGGGCCTGGAGAAAAGACATTGGCTTTGTTCAAGTGAAATACAGAGAATCGTCATATCAGAGGGTTGGGAGATCTCTGGCTCACTCCTCTCTCCAGGACAGTGAAGGGGAGTGAGCTGGGATTTTATGGTATAGACTAGAGGCCCGGTGCATGAAAATTCATGCACTGGAGAGGGATCCCTCAGCCCGACCTGCCCCCTCTCACAGTCCAGGAGCCCTCAAGGGTGGGAGGAGACCCGAGGATCAGGGAAAGGTGACGCCCCATCACACCTCTACTGCTGCCACTGCCAGCAGTGCAAGCCTCAGCTGGCCCTGGTTACCTGTGCCTCGGGTGGCCCTGGGCGGCTGGGCGGCTGCCATCCAAGGCTTACCAGCACCTCAGGCCGTCCCTGGGTGGCTGGGGGGCTGAGGGGACTGGGGAACTCCAGAGGCAGGTGCACGAAGCCATGCCACGCTTCTGCCATCCCGGCAGGGCTGAGGGGACTGGGCACCACCATCTTGTGGCTGTGGGCACTGCCATCTTTGAGGGCGTAGCAGTCAATTAGCATATTCCCTCTTTATTGGCTGTGTGTGCCACCATCTTTGTGAGGGTGTGACAGTCAATTAGCATGTTCCCTCTTTATTAGATAGGAAGGATAGGCTAGATTGGATAAACCAAGGCCTACAGAGACCAAAGAATTTGACTGGCAAGTGGCACAGGTCCCAGTCTGAGCAAGTCCCAGGTATTATGATGTAACTGAGAGTGCCCCACACTGGCTATGTGACCTTGGGCATATCATTTCCCCTCTCTGAGCCTCCATTTCTTTGCCTGGATAATGGGGGGGTGATACTACCAAGCAGAGCACATGTATCCCAAATAGTAACAGTCATCACACAGGGTTCTTTTTCTCATCTCTGGTTGGGATATCTGGGAGGGCTGCCTGGAGGAGGTGTCCTACAGATTCTCAGCTCTCTCAGAACCAGCCTTCAGTTAAATCCTTGGGGCTCAAGGTTGAAATCCCATCTTGAAATCCTTCCTGAGACATCAGGAAGACAGCATGGGGCTGCCCATGCTAGGGACATTTTCTCATTTGTGTATTCCCCCTTCTAAAAATCCGTTGTCATGGAAATGCTACTCTTGGTTTTTATAAAAATGATTTGGTTGGCAGATAATTTGCATGGCATAAAATTCTCCCATTTAAAATGTATAATTGAGTAGTTTTTAGTCTGTTCACAGAGCGGTGTGGCCATCCCCACAATCTAAATTTAGAATATTTTTATCACCCCAAAAAGAAACACGTACCTATTAGCAGTCACTTTCCGTTGCCACTTTCCCTCAGCCCTTGGCAACCACTAATCTACTTTCTGTCTCTATAGATTTGCCTTTTCTGGACATTTCATCGGAAATGGAATCGTACAGTACATGGCCTTTTGTGTCTGGCTCCTTTCACTTCGCATAATGTTTTCAAGGTCCGTCCATGTTGTAAAGCATGTGCCAATACTTCGTCCCTTTTTATGGATGAATAATATTCCATTGTCTGGATAGACAATGTTCTGTTTATCCTTCGTCAGTTGATGGACATTTGGGTTCTTTCTACTTTTTGACTGTTATGCAGACTGCTGCTATGAACAGTCATGTACACGTTTTTGTGTGGATACAGCTTTCAATTCTCTTGGGTAGACACCTAGGTGTGGAATTGGTGGGTCGTATGGCAACTGCTCCCTTGGTCTCCCTCTTCCCCCCAGACTATGTAGCATAATTCAGGTCAGAGTTGTCCTTGGGATCAAGGCTTTTACCTCGTACATATCTGGGCATTTCCAAGGTCTCTTCCTCAACCTGGAAACTGTAAGGGACGCCCAGCCCACAGTATGATGTTGTGGATTCAAATCCCGCCTCTGCCACTTGCAGGCTTTATGGTCTCAGGTAGACAACTAAACCGCTCTGAACCTCTGTTTACTCACCTGGAAAATGAGGACAAACCTCATTCCTGACTTGTAAGATAATCGTGACGGTCAAAATGAGGGAATATGTGTGAGAATTCTTTGTAGACGCTGAAAAAAGCTGTAGAAATGTTATTTATTCATCCAAAGTATATTTATCAAAAGCCTCTATTTGCCGGATACTGTTATGTGATAGGGACAGAGTTTGACCAAGGCAGACAGAATACGTGCCCTCTGAGATTTTACAATCCTCTATTTCAGTAACAGATGTGGCCAGCTGCTCTATAATCTAGAGTACACCGTGTTTCCTTTCCAGGCCTCAGTTTTACCACCTGTAAAATAGGTGGGCTGGGTCCACCCAGGTGCGGAAGAGTCCCTATTTCTCTTCCCAGCCCATCAGTAAAATGGGCATAAATGTACCATACAGTAAAGACTCCCCAATTCCAGGCAGCATCTTCAGGGGACAACAAAGGTGAGCTCTTCCTGGCCGCTCAGAATAATCAAAGATGGTCCGTCAGGGCAAGCATGTGGACTGGGTTGAGCTACCTTCTCCCCCCACCCTCCTCCCTGCCCCCGCCCTCCTCATCTCTGGGACTTACTGACACCAGCATCCCATGCAGCTCCCGGCCTAATTGGCATGATTCCATTACATCTGCTGGTTCTTTCCCATGATGGAACCCAGCCTGGTGGTCCACGCCCGCTGCTGGGCCACAGCTGAGAAAGGGGCCTCCTGGGAGTGTGTGTTCCTCGAGAAGAACAAAGAGGTAGGCAGCAGCCTAAAATAGACATGGAAAAACACCGCTTTTTGTTTTGTCTCTGGAAGGGTAGCTGAGTGATCCACAGCAGGGGGCCCAGAATGTCTGTACTGAAAACACTGTTATTATAAAACAGCCAGAGGAAGGAGCTGGGAGCCGAGGGTGTTGGTGGAAGACACCACCCCTGTCATCCCCGTATGCACTCGGGGCTTGATATCCAGAATGATTATCACCCTCCCTTCCCCACATCACTGCTCACTCTGATCATGTCCCTTTCCTTGCTCCAGAATCACCTGTGGCTCCCCATTACCTTCCGGAGAAGTTCAAGTGACTGAGCCAGGCATTCAAGGCCCTCCAGGTTCTGGCCCCAAATGACTTTGCTGGCCTCTTCCCACTCCAGACTCCTTATCAGCAGTCCTAGAACTTGCCCTCCATCTTCATGCCTCTGGGCCTTTGCTTACCCAGTGCTTTCACCTGGAGTGCCTGGATTAGTCTAGAAACGCAATTCTAACTGATGAAAGAAAAAAAAATGCTATGTTCCACTCCCTTCCTCCCAAACCAAAGACCCTTAGAGACTTCAGATTAGGGACCTGGACTGCAAGCCCAAGGACTCCAGCGGCTGTTTGTGGGCACATAAGTGAATGAGGAGGCCCCTGGCAGACTGGAATGCGTGTGGCCTGTCTAAAGGGCTGGCCGCTGCTCAGCCTTTGGCAAGTTGCTGTTACATATGCAGGAACGTATAGCTTGATCTTCCGGTGTTTTAAGAGAGGTTGAAAATTGGGATTTTAAAATGAAGTCTCCCAAATTTGATAAATGTTAGCAGCTAATACAGTTTTTTCGAAACACTATTTAGCCCAAACAAAACCTAACTGTGGGCCAGATTCAGTTTATAGGTGACAAATTTTCAGTTTCTCTCTCCTGGTTACAATCAGAAGAACGAATATATGTATTTGGCCTTATTGCTGAGGCTACATTAGGTGCCTTCTCCTAGGGTGGTCATGATAATATCTCTCTGAAGAGATGAGACTTGTGCAGAAGCCTAAAGGGAGTCAGGGAGTCAGGCCAAGGCTGTCTGGGGGCAAGAACTTTTCAAGCAGGTAGAGGAACCAGTACAAAGGCCCTGGAGCAGAAAAGCGCCTGGTATGTTGGAGAAACAACAGCAAGGCTAGTGGGCTAGGGTGGAGTAGGAGAGGGAGAGAGTGGAAGGCGATGAGGATAGAGAGATAACCAAGTCCAGATCTATATAGGGCCTGTGGGACCCTGAATTTAATTCAGAATGAACAGTTAAGAGGACAGGCATGAATGAGTGGATGGATGGATGGATGGATGGATGGATGGATGGATTCCAAACTGCTTTCACCGCAGTATTCCTATTTGGTGTGGGTGTGCGGGTGTGGCAGATTGGTCCTAGGCTCTGAAGTCCTGAGAATTATTCTGAAAGATAGGTCTGTGGTTAACATCCCATGTTGCCATCAGTCTTAGCTGTTGTAATGGTACTTGGTTAGATGCCTCAGATGGAGAGGGGTTCTTTGTGAGAGCAGGTCCTTATAAGAGAGACCAGCAAACCAGCTTACTCCCTTTTAGGTTTCTGTACCACAAAGAGATGGTGCTCACCAAAATACCCATCAACTCGAGTACCCTCTTCCCAGCAAGCCAGCGACGCCAGGCCTCCATGTGGGACTCTGAGCCCAGCAGTGCACCCCCAAGACGTCCTTATCACTGAGTCCTCATGACCCCCGCAGCAACCTCTGTGAACCCTTTGGGGTGGCGTGTGGCAGGCCTGCTCCTGTCCTCGGCTACACTTGGCCTATGAGAGTATTTTCTGCTTTGATTCAGGTGCTGGCATCCCAGCTGCTGGCAAGCAAGTTGGGTGGGGTTGCCATGGTGACCCCTCAGGCATGGATTCCCAGAGATACTCCTGCATCCTCCGGAGCCTGCCACGCTGATTGCTAGGGGGGGAGGGTGACTCACCGTTAAATATATCTCGGCCATCCAAAATTGGCTGCTCAGCCCCAGCAGCCGGATGTGGGGACAGGCAGCATGGCGGGATGGCGGGGGCGGGGGGGGGGGGGGGGGAGGGGGGGCGGAGTTGGGAGGCTGAGAGGCACTACCTGTGTATCTTTGGAGCCTTCAGCTCCCATCACTTCTAGCTATTACCTCCTCTCTCTTGCCTTTCCCAGACTGCCTGGGTTTTGATCCCAGCTCTGTCACTTGCTGGCTGTGTGACCTTAAACAGAAAGTTTCAATTCTCTGGGACTCAGTGTGCTCATCTGAAAAACGGGGCTGATGTCAGTGTCAGCTGTCAACCACTGTGGAGGGTCTGAGATTTTACTTTGCTTGGAAGCTAACAAGCCAGCGTGCCACTGTTTCGTGGACGCTGGCAGAAGACAGGAGACTTGTGGGTCAGAGACAAAGGACCTATTGCAGCACGCAGACAGCATGATCTTCGTGTTCACATCAGTTCTCTTTGCCCCCAGGTTCCATGGGAGCACTGCAAAATGGCCCAGATGGATGTGGCACCCCCTAAGTTAGTCACAGCTGAAGATCCCCACGCTTAGGAAACCCTCCAGTCTTACAAGAAGTACTGCTGGCACACCTGCCCAGCCTTTGCCCCACAGAGAGACTTGATTTTTATATATATTTTTTATTGATTTCAGAGAGAAAGGGAGAGAAAGAGAGAGAGAGAGAAAAACATCAGTGATGAGAGAGAATCATTGATTAGTTGCCTCTTGCACGCCCCACACGAGGTGGGGGAGAGGGGTATGGAACCGTGACCTCCTGGTTCATAGGTCGATGCGCAACCACGCGAGACCTTATCTTTATTAAACTGGTTGGGGAAACAACTCTGCCCTCTGCCCCGAAGGGAGAAACTCTTTACCTCCCCAGGCTGTTTGCTATACAGACATCCCTGAGAAGATAGTCGATTTCAAAGCTCTTAGTGTCTCTTGCTCAGAAGATATGCAGGCATTGAGAGACCCGTGGAGAATTGGGAGGAACAAATGAATTCATACATGGAAAGTTCTTCGTACAGTGCCTGGCATAGAATAAACGCTTAATAAGTGCTAACAGTTATCATTGTTATTTTCAGCTTTCATTCCTCTCATAATATTATCTCTTTTTGATTAGTAGGACATCAGAGGCATTATGAACTCCAAGTAGGTGTAAAAATCATAGCTTCTATCCCTTCTGACCAGTACATACTCTTTTATCTCCTTAACAACCCCCAGCCTCCACCCCATCTCCTCCCTCTGCCTTCCCTGGCTTCTTTTTTAAAAACAAAACAAAACAAAACAAAACAACAGCCCTAGCCAGTTTGGCTCAGAGGATAAAGCATTTGCCTTCCCACTGAAGGGCCTGTGTTCGATTCCAGTCAAGGGCATATACCTCGGTTGCAGGCTTGATCCCATCCAGGTATGTGTGGGAGGCAACCAATCGATGTGAGACACATTGATGTTTCTCTCTGTGTGTCTCTCCCCCTCCCTTCTACTCTCTCTAAAAATCAATGGAAAAATATTCTCCAGTGAGTGTTGACAAAAAATAAAAAATAAAACAGCTCTAGCAGGGAATGATTTACATACCCTAAAATTCATTCATCTAAGGTGTACAATTTAATAATTTATAGTAAATTTACAGAATTATGCAGCCATCTCTAGATCCAGTTTCAGGACATTTCGAGGAGAAACCTCATGCCAACTTGCTGTCACTCCCCATCCCACCCCTGGGCCCAGGCAACCACTAGTCTCCTTTCTGTCTATGGCTTTGCTTCTTCTGGACATTTCATGGAAATGGAATCGTGCAATAGGTGGCCCTCTGCATCTGGCTTCCCTCACTTAGCATGATGTTTGGGAGGTTCCTCCGATGTGTAGCATTTATCAGTAGTTCGTTCCTTTTTTGTTGCTGAGTAGTATTCCACTATTTGGCTAGACACAGCTTGTACCCAGTCACCTTCACTGGGTTCCTGAGAGTATTTTCCACGATGATGCTGATAACAGCTGCCCATTACAGAGCGGGCATTGAGTCTCCCTGCTCAGGTCTGCTGTTGGCACGCCTGAGCCTTGTCCTAGCATCATGGCCCTTTGGGGACTTGTAGCTAACTTAAAATAAAAGAGAGGGGCCGTTTGGCAGATGGAGTTTTAGTGACTTTTAAAATCACATGACAAACCCACTTCCATGAAAAGCAGGCAAACTACTTCCCTGGAGGCAGTCCAAGCCCCAGAAAGAGAGATGTTGACGAAGATTTTATAAGCTGAACTTCCCTGACCTCTTCCCAGTGCCATCCCCATGGCAGCACCACGCAGTCAATAAAAGAGACACAAGGAACGGTTTCTGTGCTTCCCTACACAATGGCCTTATTTCCTTCGGCATTCCAAAGAGGACTGTAGCTCTCAGATAACTCCATGTTCCATGAAAAATATATAAAATCCCGAATTAAAGAAAAAAACATCTCTTCTCTACCTCAGCCACCTTCACCCTTGACCACGGAGGACCTGGAGGTGTGTTTGGTTAACACAGGATTCTATCTCAAATAGCGAAGAGTCCAAGGCTATTCTTAGCTCTCTTTATTGATGAGACTGCAGAGAGACGGGGAGAAGCCGGCAGATGAAGTGTTCCGTGCTGGCTTATTAGCCCTCCTTCAAATAACTGGGCCTCTATTGTTATTAAAGTCCTCCATCTGGCCTTGGGGTTCCTGAAAGACCCAGGAACTTCCTTCCAAGTTGGGAATGTCACCTATCGCTGTGGAACAAGCCGCCCCTAAAATTTAGCAGCTTGAAACAAATCTTTATTTATTCATGAATTTGCAACATGTTCAGAGGTGGGTGGGACTGGTTCATTTCTGCTCCACACATGGCGTCCACTGGGGCAGCTCGACTGGGACTCACTCGCACGGCCAGAGGGTGGTTCCTGGTAGCTTGAGCTTCCTCACAGCATGGTGGCTGGGTTCCAAGAGTGGTCATACTAAGAAACAGGAAGTGAAAGATGCCAATTTCTCAAGGTTTGGGTCCTGAAACTGGCACCACATCACTTCAGCTGTGGTCCATGGAACAAGTAATTACAGAGCCAAAATTCAAGAGGAAAGGACGTACACCTCCCTTCTTGATGGAGGAGTGGTGAAGAATGTGGGGGTGATGTTTTAAGACTCACATGGCTGTCAAGTTCATGGCATGTCAGCAGGTCAGGAGGTTTTGGATGAAAATGCTTCACGGGACTATTAAAGGGCCCGACCCATGATGAGATACTCCTACCACTTTATGTTGGCCAGAGTTGCTTTGGCCCAAATTTCATTTTGCCTCGTGGGCCAAGTGTGAAGCAGGTCCCGACCCTGTTTTCTCTACGCCCCTCACGTCCCTGCCTCTCACCCCTGAGGGGCTGTGTACTTGGAAATCTGGCTCTTGCCGAAACCGGTTTGGCTCAGTGGATAGAGCGTCAGCCTGCGGACTGAAGGATCCCGGGTTCGATTCCGGTCGAGGGCATGTACGTTGGTTGGCACATCCCCAGTGGGGGATGTGCAGGAGGCAGCTGATCGATGTTTCTCTCTCATCGATGTTTCTATCTCTCTGTCTCTCTCCCTTCCTCTCTGTAAAAAATAAATAAAATATATATTTTTTAAAAAAGGAAATCTGGGTCTTTTTGCCCAGCCTTGGGTTGTGATGTCACCTCAGAATTGGGGAGACCCACGAGGGAGTCAGCAGGACAGTGAGCATGTGGCTGCTCTAGGCCCCTAGGCACCTGCTTTAATGGAATCCAGAGACGGCTTTCCAAGCACATCTTCCCTCGCCTTTCACCGCAGCTCTCAGGCGCACATGGCCAGGCTCCCCCAGTGTCTTCCAGGAATACACCAGCGGTGCCTTGTAACCCCAGCCTGGGCTCAGGGCGCTGCATGACTAACCACCTTTGTGTCTGGATGACCTGGAATCCTTACTCGTTTCCGGCCCTGGCCAGCAGGCCTGTGCTTGTCTGCATGGCTGTCTTAGCAGCAAATTGCCAGTACCAGTGTTCTTTGAGGCTCTTTTCTTGGATTCAGGGTGAGAAAGCCAGGGTTTGAATACCGACTTCTCCTCTTAGTGGCTGTGGGACATCAAGCAAGGCATTTTTTATTTCTCTGAGCCCCGCTGTCCTTTCCTGAGGCAGAGACACTGTTCAAGGATATTGTGAGGCGTAAGCAGGCAGTGTACCTAGTGTACTCCACACAGTACCGTGCCCCTAATAGCTGCTCAGTTAATGGTGACTATCATTATGAATAATTACTTTCTGCATACTAATGGTCTTCTGAAATGGGAGCCAACCTAAGGGAAGCCAACTTTGCATACAATCTCATTTGCTATTTACAAGGAAATCACCCTGGTTCCTCTCTGCTTCCTTGTAGCTGCATTGGGGGCAAGATGTCACTCTATAAATTTTAAATTAAGCTCTAAAAAGTTCTCACTGTGTTTGCTTGACGGCCTTGAGGAAATAGAGTGTACTTTGCCTCCAGTCACAAAGCATCCTGTCGGGTACTGTCACTGCAGTGACTTGGACACGCAGCCAGCAGAGAAACTGCCCAACCCCAGGAGGAAGTTGGGTTTGCATTCTTGGAGAGAAAGACCCGCGAGGCATTTCAGAGCCTGCTGGTCCAGGCGGAGTCTGGAGGAGTCTGTGTGAAGACCTGGAATTTACTTGTTTGTTCCTTTAACGTCTTCATTTAGTATCTGTTATACACCAGGCCCTTGCTAGGTGCTGAGGATACAGCCATCCAGGAAAAGGATCAAGACCCCCCCGCACTCATAGCTCATGAAGTTTGCATTCTAGAAGGAGAAAAGAACAATGAACAAACAATAAGACACAATTAAATATATACTAGCATTGCATAGGTATAATACGTCAGGAGTAAGGGGACAGGTATCGGTGGGAGGTTGGTACCGTTTGAAATAAAGGGGTCAGGGAAAACTTCCAGGCACGTGGCACCTGAGCAGAGACCTGAAAGATGTGAAGAAAGGAGATGGGCATGTATGTGGGTGGCAGAGGGAACAGCAAGTGCAAAGGCCCTGAGGTTGAGGAGTGCCTGGTATGCTCCAGGAGCAGCAAGAAGGTCAGTGTGGCTGGACTGGAGTCAGTGGGGCAAGAGAGGTTAGAGAGGTAAGGAGAGGCCAGGCCATGCAAGGCCTTGTGGGCCATTGTTAGGACTTTGGCCTTTGTTCTGAGTGTATTGGGAGACATGGGGGTGGAGGGTCAAGCAAAGAAGAATGAAATGATGTGGCTTAGGCTCTAACAGGACCCCCCTGGATGAATGTGGAAAATGAACTGTGATTTATGGTAGAAAACCAGGGCAGAAGCAGGAAGATAGTGAGGAGGTAATTGCAGTGATCTAGGCTGAAGGGGATGGTGGCCTGGACCAGGGGATCTCTTTGGGGCTGGTGAGAGGTAGGCCTGTTACAGACACACCCTGGAGACAGATCTGGCAAGTCTTGCTGATCCATTAGCTATTCTGAGATTCCCCGTCACTGGAGGCTCAACATGCCTCCCCCACCACCAGGCTCAGCAAGATGGTCTGGACTGAAGGCATCTGGCCAGCACTCGGCCAGTTTGGTGAGAAGGGGTCTCTCCCATCCAAGCCCTAGGGCAGTGATGGTGAACCTTTTGAGCTCGGCGTGTCAGCATTTTGAAAAATTCTAACTTAACTCTGGTGCCGTGTCACATATAGAAATTTTTTGAGATTTGCAACCATAGTAAAACAAAGACTTATATTTTTGATATTTATTTTATATATTTAAATGCCATTTAACAAAGAAAAATCAACCAAAAAAATGAGTTCGCGTGTCACCTCTGACACGCGTGTCATAGGTTCGCCATCACTGCCTTAGGGACTGAGGCATTGAGCTAGGCCCATCCTTTTCCCCCAGGTGGTGTCTCAGAGGGAGCTCTGAACTGGAGACCCTGACCACACGTAACACTCCCAGCTGTGACCTTAGACACGCCCCTGCCCCACTCTGAATCTCAGCTCCCCTGTCTGTAAAATAGGAATTAAGAAACCAACCCTGCTGCCTCCAGGGTGGTCGTGAGAATCAAGTGCGATGCAGGCTGGGCATACAGCTCTGAAGACAGCGAAGGGTGACGCTCACAGATGGATTAAATTCAAATACCTTATTAGTAGTGCCATTTGGTCATTTCTACCATCACACAGGCTGTTGGGAAACTTTTTTTTTTTTTTTTAATAAATTTTTTTTTAAATATATTTTATTGATTTTTCACAGACAGGAAGGGAGAGAGATAGAGTTAGAAACATCGATCAGCTGCCTCTTGCACATCCCCCACCGGGGATGTGCCCGCAACCCAGGTACATGCCTTTGACCGGAATCGAACCCGGGACCTCTCAGTCCGCAGGCCGACGCTCTATCCACTGAGCCAAACCGGTTTCGGCCTGTTGGGAAACTTTGACCTTGGTTTGAGTCAGGCCACAGCCGTGGCTAAATCAGCATCTCACTCTGATGCCGTGGCTAAAAAGCCTGGGCTCTGGAGTTGGACAGTGCGGGGTGGAGCATCCTAGCTGGGCACTGGGAGGGGCTGTTCCCAAAAGAGACAGAAAACGACAGTCCCCCCACCCCCACCCCCCCACCCCCCACCCCAGTTTGTAGCAAGACCAGCCTTACAGGCTGGGAATTCCCTCTTACCCACATTCACCAGGAGCCACGTTCCCCTGGGGCAGGCCTAACCCTGCCTCTGCACCCTGGTGAACTTGTCCCGGTCCCCCAGGAGAGGCTAAATGTGGGACCGTGAGTTTACTGCTCCTGTATTCTGAGCCTGCCTGCTCTCTCCCCAAGGAGAGCTGAGACAGGGTCCCCGCAGGCCAAGAGAAGCCTGAGAGACTTCTATTTTTTGAGACTCCTGGAATATCAATTTGTTTTCCAAAGAAACGAGGCATTCCTAAAGTTGCGGTACATTTAAAATACCGAGTTCAACAAATTCATGCTTTGGACCCACCTGCATGAAAATACAATGCAATGGAAGTGTGAGGCTCACAAGATAACCACAGAATTTGTTTTGTTTACTTATGTATTTATTTTTTAAATTTGTGGTATTTTTAAGGATGGGGTGCAAGGGTAGCGTGGTTTGAGAATGCAGTTTTTTCTCATCGCTACCACAGTGTCCCTGTTCGTACGTACGTAACCCATTTAGAGATAAGGCCAAAGTTCTAAAAATATTAGAATGTCAGTTTTTTGAATAGGTGATATGTTTTCTTAGTATGAAAGTCAAAATGTTCAAAAAGGCACACAGTGACATGTCCTTCTCCCACTCTTTTCCTCAGTCCTACTCCCCAGAGTCAGCCACTGTTACCAATGTCTTCCAGAAATCATTTATCCACACATAAGGAAATCCAGATTCGTATATGTGTATATTCTTTTTTCTTTGTTTTATTGAAATGGGAGCTGGCTTACACATGTTGTTCTCATCAGCATTCCTCAAGGATTATTCCCTGTCCATGCATATTGAATGCCCTCCATCTTTTTGACACCTGCATAGTATTCCACTGTGTGGCTGACCCACTGTTGATTTCTCCCCTGATGATGGACACTGAAGTTGTTTCCACATTTTTTTTGATCTAGTAAACAATGATATAGTGATTAACCAACCTTACACTTATATATTGAAAACTCTACTTAAGACCCTGAGGGATTGTGAGGTCTGGACGTAATGACCCCTCTTTTTCCCACCCCAACCACTTCCTGAAGCTGAGGCTTCATTAATAACAGCATCACAGAGTGAGAAGAACATTCCAGGCAGAGGGCACTGCAGTGCAAAGGCCCTGAAGCAGAACTTAGCTCCGTATATTGGGAGAGCGCCTGGAGTGGAACATGTGAGCGGGCGAGTAGTAGGAGATGAGGTTAAAGAGACCTTCAGAGGGGCAAGTGGGCTATGAGGAGGCAGGAAGGAGCGAATGAATGAAGCCACATCTATGACAACTGAAAAGACATGATATTCCAAGAGACAGGCATGGCCCTCTCCTGACCTCTGGTTGCTGGAAAGACTGGTGGCCCCTCCCCTCTTGGGTCCCCTAGACTTTTCCCCAGGTCACCCACAGAGAGGAAACCGCACAGCACCCTGTCACAGGCCTTCAGTGGACGTGGCCCTGGCCCTTCCCAATACTCAGGCTGGCCTGGGCCAAGCACATTTTAGGAAGGATGGAAACTTGTGGGGGCTGAGGTGGGGCCGGGCTCAGAATGTCCCACTGCTTCAGCCAACTCATCCTTCCTTCATCTTTGCATGGCCAGCCCCCTGTCTGTCTCAGCTCAAAGATTACCTTCTCGGGCCACCAAATATCCAGCTCTCTCTCCCTCCTTGCCCCCACCCACCTACCCACTCACCCCCGCTGTTTAGAGCCACCATGAAGCCTGGTGGTTTCAAAAGCCAGATTCACCCTAGCCAGTTTGGCTCAGTGGATAGAGCATCAGCCTGGGGACTGAAAGGTCCCAGTTTGATTCTGGTCATGGGCACATGCCCGGGTTGCAGGCTTGCTCCCCAGTAGGGGGTATGCAGGAGGCAGCTGATCAATGATTCTCTCTCGTCATTCTCTCTCGTCATTCTTTCTCTCCCTCTCCCTTCCTCTCTGAAATGAACTTTTTAAAAAATTTTAAAAATCAAAACAAAAGCCAGATTCCCCAAGTGGAACCAGCTCTGCCCTCCTAAGCTGCAGGCAGCCTGCTTGGCCACTCATAGGGGGGCAGGCAGTGAAGGCTCCCACCTTCAGGGCTGGAGCAAGATGAGACAGCTAAATGCACACAGCATTCTGAGCAGGGCCTGGCACACACGGGCTGCTCAGACAGGTTGGTTGCTTGCTGTCCCACCTGACGCCAATCCCTGCCTTAAATCCTCTCTCCTTTGATTGGCGTGTGTGTGTGTGTGTGTGTGTGTGTGTGTGTGTGTGTGTGTGTGTGTGTCGTCGTCGTCTCCTCCCCTGAACCATGCACTCAGGAAGGGAGTGTTGCCAGTCACGGGTCAGCCTGGTGCCTGCCCGCAAGTGATATTTAAAGAAACCTTGAAAGAGAAGCTGGAGTTAGCACAGACCAGATGATTGCCAAGAGAGCATAGCCCTCCTGTGGCCCATAGGAACAGCCTAGTGTGGAGAGGAGGAGAGGGAGCTGGGGCTGGGGGAGGTGAGGAGTGTGGGAAAGAGAGAGGAGGGGAGGGTGTGGCGGGAGACAGATCCTTGGGAGCCACAGTATGGAGTCTGGGTTTATTCTGAAGGCACTAGGGAGCCATAGAAGGCTCTAAAGCAGAGGGTGACAAGATCGGATCTTGTAGAAAGATCTTGGGTAGGGGAGGGTGGAGGAGGCCATTGTGGAACACAGCCTAATCAAAACATTATTGCTTTTCTCAGGTAAGACAGGCTCTCTCTCAGTCTCTTTTCTCCCCCTTGCCCTTTCTCTCCCTCCTCCTTTGCTATTGCTACCCTTTTCCTCCTCCCCGTCTCCGTCTCCCTCCCTCACTTACACACACACACACACACACACACACACACGCACGCACGCACGCACGCACGCGCGCTCTCTCCCTCTCTTTCTTTCTTTCCTCTTTTTTCCTTCCTTTCTCTTCTCTCTTACCATATTCTCTCACACTCGCTCACCTTCTCTCCTCCTCTCCCTCTAGCAAAACTGTAATTAATCTTCCCCCTTCTGGCTGGCCCTGGCGCCCTTCCTCTGGCGCAGATCATTATTTTAATTAAACTCTGGGATCTGTTTTACTAACCTGACATCTTGCTTAGGGAAACCAAACGAGTTGCCAGGGGATCGTGGAAAGGTTTCCATGGCCCCATCCCAGGAAGGGGCCCTGCTTACCCACGGAGCCCTTAAAGGGGCATGGAGCACACCAGTTACGGGTTTGATACGGGTTTGAGGTCTGGCTCGGCCTCTCTGCTCCATTATTCTCAGAAGCCCTTTCCTGACCTATAAAGTGGGGGTATTAATAGTTTCTCTCTTGTAGGACTTTGTGAGGTTTAAGTGCGTTAACACAGTGCTTTTCAAACTGAAGGTCATAAAATCAATGCCCGAGTGGGCATCATGATAAGGATATGAGTTGTGGGCATTTACTTCAGGGGAGTGTGCTCTCTGGGTTGTATCTCTCGCTCTGGCAACGCTTCCGAGAGGCTTGAGAGCTACAATAAAAGCGCTTAGAAGAGATCATACAGTAGGTGCTCAAACTGTGGTTGCCGGTATTTTCTAATGGAAGCAAGAAAGATTTCTTACTTCCCTGTCAATGGTTTCAACCCGTTTTACACAGAGGGAGACTGAGGCTCAGAGAAAGGTTGTTCCAAGGCCACTCCACCCAACTGAGGTGCATTGTCTTGATCTGGCCTGAGTACCACCCACCCTCCCATCTAGAATCTGCAGGAGGCAGGACTCAGGACAGAGCCTGGGCAAGGGCTCTGGGGATAGGCCACCCTTAGCTGTGACCTCAGAGGCAGCACAAACTCCCCATCTTGCCTTGCTAGCTGCACCCCCACCCCCTCCAGCAGTTACAAGGGAAACCTCAGAGGGCAGAAGGCTGTGGTTTTTCTGCTTCCTATTGGGTCTTGTAGAAGCCAACAAATCTGGAAGAGACCCCCAATGAGGCAGGGGAAGATGGGGTGTCTGGCACCAGTTGTGAGGAGGGCCAGCCAGTGTGTCAGGGTCTGCAAGCTGCCCAGACTATCAGGAGGATTCCGGGAGGCCATGACCAAGAAGAAGCCCTGGCTGAGAGGCCTGGGTTCCAGCCACGGTCCTGCAACTGCAGGCAGGGCTATGTACCTGAGGGGTGGTTCCTTCCCCTCTCTGGGCCTCAGATTTCACATCTGTACAATGGGCATGGTGGCGATTATCTTTTTTTATTTTTTTAAATATATTTTATTGATTTTTTACAGAGAGGAAGGGGGAGGGATGGAGAATTAGAAACATCAATGAGAGAGAAACATCAATCAGCTGCCTTCTGCACGCCCCCTACTGGGAATGTGCCCGCAACCAAGGTATATGCCCTTGACCGGAACCGAACCCGGGACCCTTCAGTCCGCAGGCCGACGCTCTATCCACTGAGCCAAACCAGTTAGGGCGGCGATGATGATCTTTAGGAGGCTCACCGTTCACATGTTTCAAAAATACTCCCATGAGTCTGTGATTCAGATTCTGAGAAGTCTCCTCATCTTCTCCACTGGGAAAGGCCTTGTGGATGCATTCATCCAACACACATTTATTGAGCACCTACTGTGTTCCAGGGAACTGGAGATACATAAGGGATCAAGACAGACACAATTCCTGTCCCCTCACAGAACCTGCATTCTAGAACCTACAGTGAATCTATCAAGAAAGAAAGGACCAGGTGCTTTGAGAGCCCTGAAAGCGTGTCCCTTCAATCCAAGGTGGTCAGGAAGGCTTAGGGAAGTGACCGCTTCCCTGTGGAGGTGACACCTGAGCTGACACCTGAACGGTGAGAAGAAAGAGACCCGCGATTGGGCCACTGCAGTCGTCCTACAGGATGTGTCAGTGGCCTGGACAAGGGTGTGGCAGTGGAGGCGGGGAAAGTGGTCAGACTTTGGACCTGTTTTGAGGGCAGAGCCCACAGGATCTGCTGATGGATAGACAGCAGCCGAGGAAGGCTCTCAGGTTTGTGGCTTGAGGATCTGGGAGGACGGAGGTGGCATTTGCCAAAACAGGAAGAACCCAGTTAGAAACAGGTGGTAGGGGATCAAGAGCTCCACTTGACCTTGTTAAGTTTGAGAGCCCATGAACAGCCAAGTGTCAAAACAAGCCTCCTCCCACCCAGGCAGGCCCCACCAGCCCAGATGGTGGGTGGAGGGGAGCCTGTCGTGTGGCAGAGATTAATGCCCATGACCCAGTTCTGTCTGCCTGTGGCTATCTGGGTCACCTGGGCCGCAGGTCCTCACCACTCAGATCCTATCCCACCCCCTGTCTTTTGTAGTTCTCTGGCCCCAGCTGCCCAAGAACACTGAGGGAGGGAACCAGAGCATTCCTCTGCCACTGGCCCCTCCATGAGCCTGAATTTCCCTGACTTTGCTATTCCTGTGCCCTCTGCCTAGAACTTCCCTCCCCTCTTCTACCCTCATATGTCCATATTTATTCCCTCTTTTTTTAAAAAAAAAAAATATTTTTATTGATTTCAAAGAGGAAAGGAGAGGGAGAGAGAGGTAGAAACATCAATGATGAGAGAGAATCATTGATCGGCTGCCTCCTGCACACCCCCTGCTGGGGATTGAGCCCACAGCCCGGGCATGTGCACTTGACGGGAATCAAACCTGAGACCCTTCAGTCATCAGACTAACATTCTATCCACTGAGCCAAACCAGCTAGGGCTGTTCCCTCCTTTTATATCAAGGCTGGAAGCCTCCAAGAAACCTTCCCTGGTTTCCACTAGAATAATAAGAACCATATTTTGAATGCCTACCATGTACCAAGCCTCGTAAAAGGTAATTTATCTTCCTTATTTCATCTAATCTTTGGGGGTAAAGGTTATCACCCTTGTTTTACTGATAGGAAGTAAAAGTTGAGGGAGGTGAGATCACTATCTCAAGGTCTTATGAGAGAAGTGGCAGAGGGGGTGTTCAAACTCTATACTCTGTCATGTTTTATAAGGCAACTTAGGTACTTACCCTGCCTGAGGGACTTGGGCTCTTCAAGGGCATAGATTGGATTTATTTAGCTTCTGCATCCCCAGAATCTGGCACAGTCTTTCCGTAAATGATTGCTGTCTGGATGGATGGATAGATGGATGGATGGATGGATGGACAGGTAGATGAGTGAGTGGACTGGTAGATGAGTGGGTGGATATGTTCATGGTTGGGTGGATATGTGGATGGATGGATAGATGAATAATAGATGAACAACTGAATAGATAAATGGGTAATGGATGGATGGATGGATGGATGGATGGATGGATGGATGGATGGAGAGATAGGTGGATTTGTGGATGGACAGATGGATGAGCAGGTAGTTATGTGGATAGCTAGATATGTGAATGATAGATGGACAAGTGGATGGATGGATGGATGATGGATGGATAGACAGAGAGATGGTAGCTAAGTAGATGGATGATGGATGGGTGGATGAAAGGATGGATGATGGACAGAATTGAAAAAGAGAGATGAGGGAGGTGTGAGAGAGAATTTCCATCTGAGAAAGCTGTTCTTGCACATTAAGTCATCAGCGAGTCTCCCCTCTGACTTTGGGAAGCATACAGTTAAGAGGCCAACTCTTTTTTGGTGAAGACGGGGAACAGATTCATCGTTTATTGAGCACCCATTATGCACCAGGCACCATCCTAAAAACTTTATATGTATTAACTCAACCAATCCTCATGAAAGCCCTATCAAGAAAGTACAGTTCTTATCCCATTTCTCAGATGAGAACACTAAGACTCAGAGAAATCAAGCCACAGGATGAGAACCCTATGGATAATCATAGCACAGCCTGTTGGTGGGATGTGCCCTGAAACTATGGGAACCCTAGGGTGGGGGTGGGGGGTCCTCCTACCCCAGGGCCTTTGCACTTTCTGGTCTCTGCCTGGGGGGTCTCTGCCTTACACTCCTCTCACAGTCAGATCTTAGCTCAAACATCTCCTCTCACAAAGGCCATTATTGATCACCCCACTTAGTATGCCCCCCATCATTCTCAGAATCATTTAGGATATAGATTTGGCTGTTGTGATAGAGACCCAAATAGCAGTGGCTTAAGCAATATGAAAAGTGTTTCTTCTTTCTCTCTCTCAATAAGAGTCACCCAGCAGGGTAAGTCGCAGAGCTGAGATTTGAACCCAGGATCTTCTGGTTCACTCCCTGCCTCTTCCCCCCTACTCCATACCCACGTGCCCCACTGCCTCAGGTGGCTCTGGGGAAAATGCCACATCTGTGTCTCTCCAAGGCCCAGATGAAAAACAGACTCTGAGCGGGGAAGGAATTTGTCCTAGGTCTGGGCTGAAATCAAACTCTGGAACCCAGGTCTGACTCCAGAGCCTGTTTGCTCAGCCCTGTGTTGTGCTGCCACCTGAGTCCCCACCATTCATGCCACTCCTCCATTCCACCCGAACATGCCACTGTCAGGAAGTCCTTCTGAGATCTAACTCAAAGCCTCAGCACATCTCCAAGGCAGGGAATTCAAAGAATCTTCTGTTTCTGTTTCCAGTGTAACTTTAGAGCTTGGTCCTAACCAGAAAGGCATAGAGAGCAGTGAGCAGAGAGGACACAGAACACTTGAACCCCAAGGGAAGTCAATTGTCAGAAATAAAGTGTCAAAGAACAAGCTGGGGGTCAGGGTATCTGAGTTCAAATTCCAGCTCCAGCACTTCCTTTGCTGTGTGATTCGGTCAAGCCAATGACACTCTCTGTGCTTCTGTTTGCCCCTGTGGAAAAGAGGGGTTTACAGGCAGGGAGTATGTCCAGGGTGCTTTGAGGTTTGAATCAGAGACAAGAGGCAAGGCCTGCACTTGAGGCCAGCAGGGAGCCCAGGCCTCACAGGAAGAAAGCATGAAGACAGAACAATCAGAGAATAATTCCAGACAACAGTGGAAATGCTGGTAATTAATTACCAAATACAAAGACATCAGGATCCTGTGGGACCTTCCCAGGAGCCGGTATTGCCCAGAAATAGGACTTCATTTTTCTGGTGGGCATCTCAGCCTTGGCACTATTGCATTTCAGGCAGGAGGATTCCTTGTTGTGGGTGTTCTCCTGTGCACTGTGGGATGTTTAGCAGCAATCCTGCCCTCTGCCCTCTAGACGCCAGTAGCAAACCCTACCCCAACCCTCACCCATTCCTGGTATGACAACCTAAACTTTCTCCAGACTTTGCCAAATGTCCCCTGGGGTAGGATTGCCCCTGGTTGATAACCAGTGTTTCTAGGTGTAACCTAAACTGTTGGCATCTAATTTACAAAGTCTTTAGCCCTCATGCAGGCCTCAGACATAAGTGATCAGCTCAAACATGTCCTGGCATCAGGCAGGTAATGAGCATCAGCAGGTGGCATTCAGTCTGAGAGTCGCCAGTTGGAGACCTCTGTCCTGGAAGGTCAGGCTGTCCTATAGGTCATTGATTGTACAGATGGAGAGACTGCGGCCCTAAGAAGAAGAAAGACGGCCAATGTGATGTGACACGATAAACATGGCAGAGCTGAATCTAGAATCAGCCTCAGTTTCCCCATCTATGTCTCAGGTGACCCCCAAAAAGTATACACACACTTTGAATAATTATAAAGGCAGTGTTTATTAAAATACGTTTTATTTTCAAAATTGAGCTATCAGCTATTAAAGGGTGTATACATTTTTGGGACACCCTTGTAGATAAGAGGTTAGACTGGATGGCCAGTGGCTGCCTGGCAAACTGGTCTCCCCCATGACTCAAGTGGTCCCTCCTGCCGGAAGTCTTCCCTTTCCCCTGCACCCTGGTTTCTCCAGGCATTGGGCTCACTCCTCACCTTTTGTCCACCTCACTCTGCTTTGCAATAATTTGCTTGTCTTTCTGCGACTAGCTTTTGCAGACCTGGCCCAGGCCTAGGACTGATAATTTTTAAACTTGCTATAAAGTTAGCCGAAACCGGTTTGGCTCAGTGGATAGAGTGTCAGCCTGCAGACTGAGAGGTCCCGGGTTCGATTCCGGTCAAGGGCATGTACCTGGGTTGCGGGCACAGGATGTGCAAGAGGCAGCTGATCGATGTTTCTCTCTCATCGATGTTTCTAACTCTCTCTATCTCTCTCCCTTCCTCTCTGTGAAAAATCAATAAAATATATTTAAAAAATAAATTTAAAAAATAAAGTTAAAATGTGTTAATTGTTATTTTCATACTAGAGGCCTGGTGCACAAAATTCGTGCACTGGGGGATGGGGAGGAGGTCCCTCAGCCTGGATCGTGAGAGGGCGCAAGCCAGGCCGAGGGACCCCACCAGAGCACGATTGGGGCCGGGGAGGGACCATAGGAGGGCTCCAGGGCATGTTTGGCCCATCTTGCTCAGTCCCAATCAGCCGGACCCTAGCAGCAAGCTAACCTACCGGTCAGAGCATCTGCCCCCTGGTGGTCAGTGCATGTCATGAGCAGTTGAGCTGCCTTAGCATATCATTAGCATATTACACTTTGATTGGTTGAACGGATGACCAGACGACTGGATACTTAGCATATTAGGCTTTTATTATATAGGATATATGAAATATACAGCCCTTCATTCATTCAACCAGTGACCACAATGCATTGGGTATCATGCGGGGTGCTGTAGGTAGAGCAGTGAATACAGCAGAGTGGTCCCTGCACTGGAACCCCCCACATTGGAGCAGAGACAGGCATTACAGCTAATTATACAAATATCTAAAATCATGTTGGCAGGGCCAGGAAGAGGGTGAGGCGAGTGAGGTGCCCAGGGCACAAAATTTAGGAAGGTGTTCACTCTCAGCCTTAGCCAGACCCTGCATTTTGGTTCTAATACGTTCTGCAAAGAAAAGGTGCAAATGCTCCGAAAACTTAAGCAGGAGATGTGGCCCAAACAGGGAGGGAGGGAGGAGAGGCTCAAGGAAGGCAGCCCTGAGTGGGTGAGATGTATAAACACACACACCATTCAGGGTCACCGTTCTCTACCCCCAAACCCTAAGCCCCTTTTCGAGATAACAAATACTTTGTTAATTGCTGTCACCACCTGCTTCCCTAAAATGAAATTCGTATCCGTAGGTAATATTCGAATATAACTTCCCCCAAAACCAATAGAATGTCCTAACTGTACTAGAAAGAATTACAAGGAAAGTAATCTATACTAACCTTGTAGGCATTTCAGTATGTAAATGCCTGGTCCTGACAATGACACGGGAAAACACCATGAAGGTGTCCGGTGCTCACACTATACATAGAAGCATCATGCGTGTGACCATGGCCAACACAGAGAGCTCCAGGTGTGTTGAGAGCTGATACCACAGGCACATTGCCATCAGCTGCCTGATTTCTCCCGGTGTGGTGAATAAGTCTTGGTAAAGCTCTGAACGGAACCTTATACAATGGTTACATTTCAGGAAAGTTCAGGGGATGTTAAAGCTTTGGCAGAAGATGTTTGGTGTGTTTATATGTCAAACGGAGTCAGAGTGGAGGTTTGGGGAATTATAAGCAGCACTGTCTCCTGCATTAGAGGTCGCCTGGCATGTTGCCTGGTATGCTGGCCTCTGCCCACTCAGTGCCTGAGGCGTCCTCTCCCATCCTTGCCACCTCCTCACAGATTTCCAGTACATGTCCTTGTGGGCAGCATCACCCTGCTGAGAACCACTGCACCCAACCTCCAGCCCACAGCCAGCCTCTGAGTACAGGACCATGCTTGATAGCTGTTGAGCTTTCCATTCTCGGCCTGATGGTTTGTTTTCTTACATGGCCATCATCAGGGTCCTGGCACACCTCAGAGTGGCTGGTCTTTTTTTCCAGTTGTGCACATCCTTGGTAGTTATCCTTGGAAGTAAAGAGGCAAGACCAGCACAAATGATCTCCTAGTTGGTCCGACGGTTGTGGGTTATTGTTAAGCTGACTAACAAATGATCTCCTGACCAATCTGAACCAGCCTTACTAAAGACTCCCAAGGAAGCCCGCAGCCCCTGGCTGGATCCACTCTCAATTCTCAGCCAGTCCAGACTCACTCTGGGGATATTAACCAGCTCCCATGTGCGATTAAGGCCGGAAGCAGGCAGCACGGGAGGTCTGGAACCCCTGCCGATGGTTTCTTAGAACCAGGACCAGAATGATCTTGTTGAGATGTCACAGACTTTTAGCAAGAACAGGGTTTCTTCAATGGACATAGATACCAGGGGGGTGAGGGCATAAGGTGGGGGGAGCAATGGGGGAATAAGGACACATATATAATACCTTAATCAATAAAGGAAAAAAATTATTAAAAAAAAAAGAACAGTGTTACTTTATCCAACGTCTAATTCATGAGAACTGAATTTTTCTTGCTTGAAGAGAAAGAGAAACATTCTCTACTTACTCCTTCACTCTTTCATCTTTCCCTACCACCCCCCTCAGTAGACATGTACTTCCCGGCCTCCTAGAGGGAGATCACATCTGAAATAAATCAGATTGCCTCTGGCCTGTTGAACTGCCAACTTTCAGGTGCTCACAATTGAAAGGTAGGGATTTTCAAAAGTAAACGATGAGTGTTCATCTCACGTGATTATTCTTGGAACCAAACCCCTAAGGAGTGTGTGCCTCCTGTGTTATTTCTAATCTTCCTTGCTGCCTACAAGGTAGGTCTTCTCATCTCCACGTTGCAGATGAGGAAACAGGCTCAGAGGGGGGTGCGACTGGCCCAAGGCCACACAGCCGGTCAGTGGTAAGGCCGGGGTTTATGCCAGATCCGAAGCCCCCAGAGCCCACCTTTGTTACAGCCGCCCTGCTCCAATGTCCTTTTCCTTCTCTCAGGGTAGAAATAACTGTTTACCCAATTTTTTATGAACAGGTTTCTAAAGAGGCCTCCAGAATGTGTGAGCAAGCCAGCATAAATACAGCACCTATAAGGGGACTTAGTATTAGCCACCACCCACCCTCCTGACTCTAATTAAAGGCCTGTCTTCTGCCTTACAAATCGCGGTTTTTCGGGGCCTATGATTTAACCAGTCACAATCAAGGCCTGACCCCCACTCCCCATCTTACTGAGGCTAGTGACAAGGAGTAAGGTACACTTAGTATGGTCTTGGGTTCCAACCCTGGCTCTGCCATAGAGCGCCAGGACTAAGGTGAGGCCAGTGAGGCACTCCGCTAGGGCACAAAGATCCAGGATCAGTATTAGTAATTTCTCCTTTTCCCTCAGACTCCACTATAGCGCCACATGGGAGATCCTGTCTTTATGGAAGATTTAGACATTTTGTTCATCATGGATTGTTTTGCACGATTTTCTAAAACATTGCATGATTACTGAGTTTTTTAGAATTCCCTTAAACTTTGCACCCTAACATTTTTTCATCCTAGTCTGGGCCCTGCTGCCGTGCCATATAACCTCCCACCCCCCTGCCCCAAGCTTCAGTTGTCTCATCTATAAAATGGGGGTACTAAGGCTTTTAAAGCTAAAATTCCTGGCATACAGCTGGCACTCAATAATGGCTTCCATTGTGGGGGAAGAGAGAAAACTGGGGGCACTATTGGCATTGGGGGCTAGATAAGACTTCATGATGCAGGACTGTTTGGGCATCTCAGGATGTCCCCCTCATCCCTGGTTCTTACCCACTGAACGCCAGTAGCACCCCCACCCCATCACTGTAACCATCAGCAGCACCTGTCCACCTTCACATTTCCAAATGCCTCCTACGGGGTAGTGCCACCACCATGGGGCTAGATCACAGTTTTGGAGTCACACAGACCGGGGCTCAAATCCAGGTTGTCTCTTAGCTGTGTGACCTTAGCCATGTTCCTTAACCTCTCTGAGGCTCTTGTTTTCCTCATCTGTAAAATGGCAATACCAGCCTCTCACAGGGGTGGTTCGCGTGTTTGGATGTCCGGTTCCTGCTAGCTGCTGCTGTTATTATGTCATTTGTATTCAAAGCAATACGCTCTTCTTGGAGAGGCTCTCAGTGGCAATTTGTGGGGGAGGAGGCAACCAGCTACCAGATGAGCTTGTGAGGGAGAAAGGGAGCAGATCTCGCCTGTTACTGTGTATTGATTGAACTGAACCGCATTTACATATTTTAATTAATTGCCAACATTAACAATTTGGGAGATGTCACACACACACAAAATAGACTTCTGTTTGTCTTGAGAAACTGGAAAATTAGGCCACCCTTGGGCCACCTCTATTTCCTCCAGGAGTTGGTGAGAGGTGGTCCAGCACCCCTCCTGGAAGTATACACGCGGCTGGCTTCAGTTGTTTGCCTACAAATCATGGTTTGTAAGGAGGCTGAGTGTTCAAGCCCCGGCTGGCTGTAACAGGGGGGACCAAGCACCGCTCAGGAAACCCGGAAAGAAGAGTTTTAAAAGGAAGAATGGGATTGGGGCTGGGTCGTCAGGGAAGACAAGTCTTGTAGTAACTCAGAGTGTCTCAAAAATCGGCTGAGAGAATCAAGGTTTTAGCTGTTTGTTCCATCTTGCAAGCTCTTTTGCAAATTGCTAAGAGCCAGGAAAATGTTAACCTTCGGGAGAAGGGGGCTGGGAAGAAGCATAGCAGGAGCAAAAACCTGGAGGCTGGAATAATCCTTCACTGCCCAAGGAGAACTGGCAGATGTGGGGAGACAGGCACGAGACAGAAAGCCAGGTCAGGAGACCCTAAATCCAGTCCTGGTTCTGACACAGACTGGCTTAGTGACTTTGGTTAGTTGCTCCCCTTTCCCAGCTTCCTCCCCCAGCATGGGTGAAAGGAAAGGGGTGAACCCAGACGGGACCTTAAGATTCAGAAATTGGAGATCATCTTTCCCGGAACATCCCCCATTACGCCAGTACACAGTAGATGCTCAAGGAGGACTGTACAGTTTTTGTACAGAGCTGTGCAGCAATTTGGCCCTGCCCAGGGCTGTGTTCTCTGAAGACGGGTTGAGAACAGCTGTACAAAGAGCCAGAAAAGGTGGTTGTATATATAGTTTCTGCCTGGCCCATGGGCTAGAACCCCAGGGAAGATTCCAAACATAGGCAAGAAATAAAATGCCTTAATGAGAGCTGAGGTGCCTTGGAGGGTTCAGGAAAAAGGCTATAGGGACAGGGAAAGGGGCCCGGGCCTGAGCAGCCCTGGTCTGGTTTGAATGTGTTTTTTCTGAGAAAGGGGTCAGGTGGTGAACCCTTTATCCATAGCAGCTGATACCAGGCCTGACATGCTGAAAGGATGAGTAAATAATTGATTAAAAGAAAGATGGAAACAAAGACAAATACAGGAAATGAAGGGAGAGAAAAGGATGGATGGATGGATGCATTGGACGGATGGATGGATGGATGGATGGATGGATGGATGGACAGACGGATGGATGGATGGATTATAGAAAACTAAAGGATGTTTGACGCTGGATAAGTGGATGGAAGATGGATGAATTAAAAGTGAAGAAAGAGTGGAAGGAGGAAAGAATGAAGGGAGAGAGGAGGGAAGAGAAGGAGAGAAGGAAAGTGGAAGAACGGACAGATTGAAAGTTGAGTAGATGGATAGATGGGAGGAAGAAAGGAGAGAGAGGGACGAAGATGGGTGATGCTTGCATTTTGGGGAATACAAGAATGGAAGATAGGTGAAAGAAAGAAATTGAATAAATGTTGGATAAATGGATGGATGGAAAGGTGGGTACATGGGTGGAAAGAAGGATGTGTAGTTCTGCCTCTGAAAAACAATGCATTAATAAGCATTTACTGAGTTCCTACTATCCGCCCAGACAGAAGTAAAATCAGGATTCCCTCCCCTCACCCTCCCCACACAAGGAATTCACTATCTGCTGGGGAGAAAAGTTCAGAGGCTGAGTCTGTTGCCCAAGGCAGCTCAGATAAGAGGGAAAATCCACAGTCCAATTCTGCCTGCCAACTGGGCTATAGTGTCAGACCCCTGGGGAGGAGGGAATGATCCTGGCCAGGCTTCCTCTGTGGCCTGTGAGAGAGGCTCCTTGGTATGTCCTGGAGCCCATGGGACTGGCAGCTCAGTGAGGGCAGGAACTAGGCCTGTGTTCACCCCTGCATCCCAGCATCTAGTGGAGCCTGTCCTCACACAGAGGGCAGTCAATGACATTTCTTTAATAAAGGGATGAGCCTGTGAGTGAGTGAATGAATGAATAAAAGTCTGAGTCGCATTGCCTATGGCTGTAGGCAGATTCTGTCACCTTTGTAAACTTAAGTTTCCCTACAATGGCACTCACAATACCCAGCATGGATTGTGAAGTTGTAAACTGGGGAGAGGTTTACAAATGGACAGTGGGACATTAATAGAGGTAACAGTAGTAGTACCGCCATCAATCCTAGGAGCAGTAATGGTCATTGTGTTCACAGCAGCGATGATGGTGTTATTACTGGCAGTGGTACTAGGACTATTGATGAAAGTTGTTATGGCATTGGTGATGGCAGTGGTGGTTATATTCATGGTAATAGAAAGAATAATACTGTTGGTAGCAGGAAAGAAGAGCGGGGAGGGCATTCCAGGAGGAAAAAAGTATTCTGGTTTCAGTTGCAAGTGACGGAAATCCAATTCAAATTGGCTTAAGCTAGAACAGAAAGGGAGGATGATTTATTGGCTCATGCAATTGGAAAGTCCAGAAGTAGCTCTGGCTTCTGGCCCAGATACACATGCCCTTGAACCATATCGTTAGGACTTGTCATTGCAACTCAGTCTCTCGCCAACTTTTGTCTCTGGCTCCCCCTGAGTGGGCTTCATTCTCAAGTAAGCTCTCTGGGCTTCTGGAGGGTCCCACTCAAAGGACAGTTCCTCCTCCCAAATAGTTACAGCCAGAGTCCCAGGATTCATTCTCATTGGCCCATTTTTGTGTCACATGCTCACCCCTTAGCCAATCACTTTCACAAGGAGGGTTGGAATGTGCTGATTGGAACAGCCTGAGTGACATGGCCACTCCCAGATCTCGAGGTGGACAGAGTGGTGTTTTCAGAAGATGAAAATAGAGGTGTGCATGGCAGGGGACCAGTGGGTGGCCTTCAGAGGTAAGGCCAGGTAAAGATGACAGAAGTCAAAGGTAAGTGCTCAACAATTAATTTTTCTCCTCCCTGGCTCTGAGGATAGGAACAGCCCATATACAGTGGGGCCTTGACTTACGAGTGTCCCGACTAACAAGTTTTTCGAGATATGAGCCGTCTCTCGGCTGATTTTTTGCTTTGAGTTGAGTTGCGAGCTAAAATTCGGGTTACAAGCCAGCTTCAGCAAACGTTGGCGCAGCAAACGTCACAGTGATTTAACACACGAGTAATTTGAGTTACGAGCTCCATCATGGAATGAATTAAACTCGTAAGTCAAGGCCCCACTGTAAATCGGAGGATAGAGCAGACCTGCATTTAAATCTCTTACTTGCTAGCTGTGTGGCCTTGGATGAAGTAATTAACTTCTCTGTGGCTCATCTATTAAATGGAATGACAAAATGGATTGTTTTGAGTATAAACAGCTTATTGCTTAGAACAGGGCCTGGCACAAAATAAGTGCTCAATTAATGGAAGTAATAGTGCCAACTGGGGATTTGTGAAGATTAGAATCTCATCCTTCTCCTAGATCAGTGGTTCCCAACATGGGGCACAGGCCCCACAGGAGGGCAATTTGATTGTTAAGGGGGGCAATTCAAGAATGAGTTATTATCAGTGAATTTTTTGCATTTCTTATGGTTCTAGGGGCCTCATATACAGTATATAAATATATAGTGACATATTTATTTTCAGTCCTCTATTGTGTTTTGAAACTTCATTTGCTATTTTTTCATATCACTTCTTTTTTAAAAAAACAATTTCTTAGTGATTTCTTCCTCAGTACTTCAACTGTCCTTTCGTTTTTTGTGTGTGTTTTTTTGCTTTTGTTTTTTAATATATTCCATTGATTTTTTACAGAGAGGAAGGGAGAGGGATAGAGAGCCAGAAACATCAATGAGAGAGAAACACCGATCAGCTGCCTCCTGCACACCACCTACTGGGGATGTGCCCACAACCAAGGTACATGCCCTTGACTGGAATCGAACCTGGGACCCTTTAGTCCACAGGCCGATGCTCCAGCCACTGAGCCAAACTGGTCAAGGCTCCTTTCGTTCTTTTATTTTTCTCTTTCATGGATGCCATATTCTTTGGGAGCTTGTTTAGACCAAGTTAATGGCCTTTTAGGCTTCCTCCACATGAATAGGAGTTCACTTTTTGAATAATAAGAATTATATGTTCTCTAACGGGTTTGGCTCAGTGGATAGAGCATCGGCCTGCGGACTGAAGCATCCTGAGTTTGATTCTGGACAGGGGCATGTGCCTTGGTTGTGGGCTCATCCCCAGTGGGGGCGTGCAGGAGACAGCTGATCAATGTTTCTCTCTCATTGATGTTTCTAACTCTCTATCCTTCTCCCTTCCTCCCTGTAAAATCAATAAAATATATTAAATTTTTAAAAAAGAATTATATGTCACGGGAGTGGGGGGAGCATCAGGATTTTAGAGATGTTTAGGTGGGGCATGGCCAAAAAAAGGTTGGGAACCACTGTCCTAGATGCCCCTCTCCTGATCGGCCTATTGCTGGATCCTTCTTCAGTTCTCAGCTCAGATGTCACCTCCTCAGAGAAACCCTACCCCTCTACACCCAGTCACTCTCTATCTCCTTAGCCCCTTTTCTTGCCTTTGTAGTACCTGAAGTGACCTCAACTTACTAGTATAGTCCCTCATTTTATAAATGCTTCCCCCACCCAAATGCCAGTTTCCTAAGGACAAGGTCTGTCTTGGTCACTGCTGTAATTCACAAATGTTTGCTAAATGAAAGATTAAATCCCTTCCATTCCCTGACAGTGCTTTTGTACAGCATGGCCCCCATCAGGAGGACTCTAGGGCAGAGGTGTGGGGATGGGGGCAGGGGGCAGAGATGCACTCCCCAAACTGGAAGAGGTAGAGGGTAGGGGAGGCCTGGGTGAGCCTGCCACCCTCTGCCCTCAGAGGAGAGCTCCCTTTGGCCTCTGTCCCTAACTATGGGGAGGATCTCGGCTCTAGGTGGCCTTGGGGCACTTGGGTCATCCCAGCCAAGGTCAAGATAAAGCCAGCAGGACAGGCCGCTCAGGCCTCGGATTACACATCCTTACACATCCGGCTGCTTAGCCGGGATTATTGTAGATACCAAGCCTGTCTTGTCCAGGCCCAACAAGATTTCTGCTTCTATTCCACTGCCCCTACAGGCTGTTACCAAATGCAGCTGGAGGATCTTAAAACCTACATTAGGTCATGTCACTAGCCAGCTGAGAAGCCCTCTTTGGCTAGTATGGTTCTCAGAACAAAAACGTCTATCAGGTCTTTAAAGCCTTCCTCACTTCTCTCTCTGAGTTCATCTCTAGTATCTCTTGCTTCCTTTCAGCCCCTGGTATACCTTTCTCCTTTCTCTTCCTCTTGCATGTTAATTTCTTCTCTGCCTCAGGGCCTTTGCACTTGCTATTACCTCTTCCTGGAACTCCCTGTCCCCAGATCTTCCTACAGTCAGCTCTTTTGCATCTCTCAAATCTCCATTCAAACACCTCCTCAGAGTGGCCTCAGCAGACTAAAGTAGTCAGTCCTCCTCACCCTGTTGTTTCTTATCCCATCGTTTTTGTTTAATTGGCTGAGTGGGGAGTAGAGAAAGAAAGGAGGCTTCAGAGAGGTCTGAAAGTGGGGCTGGGAGTCGGGGGAAGCAGATAGGGGTTTTAAGGAAGAAACTAAGTGGCTTTCCTGTAGACCAGGAAGAGCAGGCCACAACACAGATGGGTAAGGAGCTAGAGCAGACAGGATTCCATCCCACATCCCTCGTTCAGAGCACCCCGTGGACCCAGCTACAGGCCCAGCATTTCCTAAGGAACCCATGACTGTTTCCCTGGCAGGATTTAATCTTTTCCCTCATCACTGGCCACGCTTCTGATGATTTATTCCTAGGCTCGCAAACCCAGATTCCTGCAGAGGCCAAGCAGGCCTCGTAAACAATACACGTGCAAGACTTTCCCAGCACAGGCCTGGATGAGCTGGTGCTCAGCTCCAGCCCAGGACGCTGTCACAGAGGAACATAGGCCCACAGTAGCCAGAGCTTCGGATTCTTTTTGAGAAGCTGGAAATCTGGATCCGTAAGGGAGATACATGTTGGCAACTAATTCACTGCGTGGGAAAAAAAAAAAAAAAAAAAAATTCGTTCATGGGTCCTGGAACCCTCCAGTTGGCGGGGTGGCCTCCGTTTACACTTGTCACGGCCACTCACCCTTCACTGGCACCAAGTGGCAGTCCTTGGAGTACGCCTGTTCCACCCATAATTTCATTGCTGCCTCACAGATGCTAGTGTGGCAGGGACTTTTCTGACCTCCATTTTACAGATGAGGAAACTGAGGCTCAGGTAGAACTCAGTTGGGTAGCCACAGAGCTAAAGAGCTTACAGACTGTGCGATAAGAGCTTCTACCTTTGTCTGATTTCTTCTCCAGTCTTGCCCATTTCACACCAGGGCAAACCAAGGCTCAGAGAGGCTAAGGAATGGACCAGAGGTCACCCAGCTGGCAAGAGCCAAGATTGCAACCAGCTCTGTCCAACATCAGAGTTTGCAGGCTAAACGCTTTCCATCCAGCCTCAAAGTGTAGGAGCTTTGAAAAGTTCAAACGACTGCAGAATCCTAGGCAATGCTGAGATCATTGTTTGCACAAGCTCCTACTAAGCGTAAGTCTCTAAGGAATGCTGGGACTTGGGGCACCCTGGAAACCTTGATTTGCAGCCAGGACCCTCAGATGTTATATTTTGGAGGGAGTGGGATCCTCAAGAATTTTGTTCAGACACTGACATCCTGGCAGCTGATTCCATTTGTTTGCCAACTCCTAAGCTTTGGTTGTCACTCCTACCAGACCCCAGCACGATTTGGAGGGTTCCAGATGGAATCTGGAATCTGACCAGCAGCTCGGAGCTCAGAGGGGTTCCCATGGTATGACTCTTCCAGTTCTCCACTCTGCCTTTCCTTGGTCTGTGGAGGAAGGGGACTGGCATTTATTGAGGACCTATTAGATGCCAGGCATCTTCTGTGTTATAGCTCAGTGTGATTCGGCTGCTTTCTGGCTGTGTGATCCTGGGCAAGTCATTTTCCCTCTATGAGTTTTAGTCACCTGGCCTGTAAAATGAAGATGAAAATTTTGTTAGCCAGGTCACTTTTTATTTGCAAGGATCAGAAACCCAACCCAAATGGTCCTAACCAAAAAGGGCACTGATTTTAGTTGTTCCTTGTTGTTGGGGGAGAGGAAGAAAGAGTGTGGAGACCTCACACCCACTCTTAAATGCCTCAGCCCAAGGCTCCTCCACACCAGGCAGGCGTGCAAGCTGCGTTGCTGCAGGCGAAGATGAAGATGCCAGGGTTCCCTCGCCAACCCATGGAGTTGAGGCACCCCCACCTTCTTTGGGGCACTTCTGCTTCCCCTGAGAAGTCTGATAGAGAGGGTGAGCAGTCAGCAATGTTGATTCATGGATTCAATGCCACTAAAACTTGATTTCTTTTTCTTTTTTAATGTTAAAAAGTAGACATGCTAGTGATTTCTTGCTATTTTGTCTGCCTCACATGCTTTTTACTTTATTTTTAAATCTATCCCAGTTTTTTATGTTTATTTTTTACTTTATTGTGGGAAAAACTCTTAACATGAGATCTGCCCTCTCAACAAAATATTTAGTATACAGTGCAGTACTGTTGACTCTCCGTACAATGTTGTCCAGCAGACTCCAGAACTCATTTATCAAATGCCAGTAATTTCCCTCTGCACCCCAGCGCATCAGATGTGCACATACCCACGTTGGAGACCATCTCCTCAGCCAATCATGAAGCATTTTTGAGGTTTCAGAGCACTTATCACTTCCCCGTAAGGGAGCCAGGGTATAGATCATAAACCTCACTGTCAGAGGAGGGAGTAACAGATATCACTTCTGGGCACATGCACGTGTGAGTTCTCCATGCTGTCCCTTCCCCTGCCACGATAAGGGGGGTGGCCACATACTAAGATGATAGAGCCACTGGATCCCTCAGTCACCACTTGGAAGGGAACTGTGCTGGAAACCTAACAGACTCCGTGGCTATTGCATGAGAAAGCCCAGAGACGTGAAGATACTTCTCTAAGGATGTCCAGTCAGAATTAGAAAGTAGGTCTCTCAATCATCCACGTATCCGTTTCACCTCAATATGAATCTCTAGTGAGACAAAAATGCTGTGTGAGAAGCAACATTGTTAAGCCACTCGAATGTCTCTTTCTAAATGTATATTGGACATGAACCAGCAAGTCTGGCTGTTGTCAGGAATGACCATTGACAGAGCCATCATTCTGATGTTAGCCAGAGTGGTACCCAATTCCAGCATCCAGACTAACATATTTAGCTTCCTTTAGCAACCTCGGCCACCTTGGCCAAGCTTGCAGAGACTACACTCCTCACTCCCCATCCTGCCAGACTCAGCTGTTGGCTTAGCAGAACCCGGGGACACTGTCCTTGCCTAACATTTCCTATGCTCCTAATTTTTGATTCAATGCACTGCTCTCCACAGCAGGGATGGACTCATGCCATTCATCACTGTTCAGACACAGTCCCTTCCTCAGCTCCTCATGCCCTCAGCTAATATGAGAAATTGGTGATCACTCAGACAGGAAAGAACATTCCCCACCCCCATTTCTCCATATCACCTCCTCCCTCTGCAGGGACCAAAGTCAGGTCCCACACCATCACCAGAAGCATTATCCTCAGATGGGCAAGAGGTTGCAACATCACCAGCTCCCAGAATTCCTGCTTTAGCAAGGCTCGTGGGAACTTAATTGACCAGTTAGGACGAGGTTGCCCAACCCAGAGCTTGTTAGAAAGAGTCAGGTCACCTTGGGTGATGAGGTGTGAAGTGTGAGCCCTGGGTTCCTGGTTTATACAAATAGATGCAGATCTTGTCTAGAAAGTTCTTCATCTACTGTAGCAGGTCAATGAATGTTTGCTGTCTTCAGAGTTGCCCCAGTCCAGGGTTGCAAGCCCAGTGCCTGCAGAGACCTGACAGATAGAAGAGTAAAAAGGGCCTGTGGCAAACTAGGGAGCTGTGCCCAGGGCGGCTGGCTCTTAGGCTCCAGCCAATGGCTGCCACCTGGAGTGAGGTTGAGTGTACACACATCATCTGATTTTCCAAGGAAATCTGAAAATCTGCAATTTTTAATGTGAAAGCTCCCAATTGGGGCAAATAAGTAAAAATAACTTTCTCAGCCCCAGGGCCTCTGGTTTATAACGTCTGGGAAGCCCCCAGGAATGCCACCACACCTCCTTTCCCCCTTTGTGACTTGGTTGCCTTCTCATGATGAAGGCCACTATTGCCTGGCTCACCCCAAGGCCTCTTCCCGTCGTTCAGGCACACAGATCCCTGAATTCCTGTCCCTTTCTGCCCAGCAGTGCCCCCTGCAGGCTCCTGACTCCAATTTCTCATCTCAGGTGAGGGGAACACCATCAACCTGCTCCCAATCCCCTTAATCGGATCTATGCCAGTGACCCTTATAATTAAAACTCCCTGGCTGTAATTCCCCCTCCCCCCTTAAAGCTGGGGGAAGCGGAAGCACCATAAAAGGAGAAAAAAAGTGTTGGTAGCCAGAAGCCGCCTCCTCCTGTGTCCTTGAAACCATCTTGGGAGACCCACAGACCTGAGATGGAGTCCTGCTTACAAGTTGTGTGACCCTGGAAAATGACTTCATTCTCTGAGCCTCCATTTCGTTCACCTGCTTGTTCATTTGTTTATCAACTATTTGGGGGGCACCTATTCTGTGCCAGGCTTTGGAGAGCTGGAGATGCACCCGTGCATGACTGGGCCTCAGGGAGCTGACATTCTGTGCGGGACACGGGGGAGAAAAATTCAGCTCGACAAGATCAGTGCTGTGATGGCAGAAGCTTGGGGACTGTGGGTGTCCAGAGGATGGACGTACCCAACCTAGACCTGGGAGTGAGAGAGAGCTCACTGGAGCAAAGGGCCTCTGTGCTGAGGCCTGAACAGGGTGTACGAATCATCCAGGAGAAGCGGGGAGGAAGGGGACACTGTATCCTCTGCTAAGCAGAGGGAACAGCATGGACAAGGATCTGGAGGTGTGAGCAACCCTGGTTGTATGGCTTAGGAAATGTCAGTGGTTTTGCCAGGATTCAGTATGAAATATGCAGTGGGAAATGGCCTGGAGAAAGAGGGAGAGAGAGAGAGAGAGAGAGAGAGAGAGAGAGAGAGAGAGAGAGAGAGAGAGAGAGAAGAAAGGTGGTCTTAATGTAAAATCCAAATCTCTTTCTCCTGCCTCATCAGGCCCTCCTGTCTCTCCGACCTCATCTCCTTCCACTTTCCCCTTTGCTGGCTCAGCCCCCACCCACACTGAGCACCTTTCTGTTGCTTGATATGCCAGCCTTATTCCCACATCAGGGCCTTTGCCTGGACTGCTCAGATCTTTGAACAACACACTCCTCATCCTCAAGTCTCAGCAACCAGGGCACCTCCTGAGAGAGGCCTGCCCTGACCACCCAACCTCATGTGGACCCCCCAGCGCTCCTTTATTGACCCCCCCTGGTTTGTTTTACTCAATGACATGTAGCACTACATCATCTTGCTCCCTTATTGGTTTATGGGTTTTGGGTCTGCCTCTCCCTACCAGCTCTTTGAGTCCAGGGAAACTCTTTCTTATCCATGCTGCATCCCCAGCAACAAGCATAGCACGTAGTAAGTGCTATGAATCAGAGCTTTCTCCGAGAGCATGGGGGCCACTGCAGGGTTTAGAGCAGGGCTGTGGCTTGCTCAGATTTCTGCTTCTCTCCTGTGACCTATCACTGTGGTTGTGAGGTTTAAAAGGAAGGGGATACCCTTTATGGAAAGCAAGTTTCTATATAGCTTTAGTGAGGCTTATTATGCACATCATACAGTTCGCCCATTTCCAGTGTGCAAGTTAATTCTTTAGTAAATTTGCCAAGTTGTGCAACCATCCCCCTAAATCAGTTTTAGGATCTTTTTATCATGCCCATTAACTGTTAGTCCTATCCCCACCCTGGCAACCACTTTCTATCTCTAACATATTTGCTTTATCTGGACATTTTATCAAGTGGAATCATATAGCATGCGGCCTTTTATGTCTGGCTTCTTTCACTTAGCATAATGTTTCCAAGTATCAGTACTTCTTTCTTTTTTTATGGATGAATAATATGCTGTTGTATGATATGGATATAGCACAATTTGTTTTTCTAATCTTCAGTTGATAGACATCTGGGGCGATTTCACTGTGGGGGCTATTATGACTAATGCTGCCATGCACATGCATGTGCATGAAAACCAGTTTGCAATCCTTGAGCTCTAGATGCAGCTCTCAGCTCGCCAGAACATCTAGTGTCATTGTACAGACTGGACCCCAGTGGGCGGTGTGACCATGAACGAGTCCCTTCCCTTCTCTGCTTGAGTCCTCCCATCTTCCAGAGATGAGCCTGGGCCCTTTTCTGCATGGACATTCTGTGCCTCATCCACATTCCTGGACGGGCAGGGGAGTAAGCAGAGAAATGATAAACAGTCTGTGCTGACTGCTGGAGCCAAAGGTGGACATCCCTGTGATCAACCCCAGAGCTGACAGTTAGGATGCGGAGGGCCTGGCTTCTCCCAGATCTCTTTTCCCAGAACACCAAAGGCCACTCACCCATTCGGTGCAGACAAGTGGGCTCCGTGATCCAGAGCCTCCTCTCAGGGAGGGAATTCAGGGATGGCCTCCAAGTCCCTGGTCCTGGCTCCTGCCTCTGTTCCCCGGGTTCCTGGAGTCCTGCCCAAACCTGATTGGGCTCCGATCCCAGGAAAGCAAGGCTGGAAATGCAGAGCCCTGGTCAGGAGCCTGAGCTCAGGCTGAGAGGACTCAGGGTTCTGGCTGCTCCCCCACTGCCAAGACCCATCTCAGAGACCGGAGCCACACTGTGCATTTGGGTTTGAGGCTTTTTGTAGGATGTCTACTGCCTTAGCTGGGCCCTTGGGCCCACAGACCTAGTCCTGGACCTCCGAAAGCAACCTGTCTGGGGTTGGGTAGTGGGGGCAACAATGAATTACCTGAATAGTAATTTAATTGAATAACATAACATATAGTAAGTGACCGTTATGTGATAAGTGCTTGATCACTTGCATCTCCATTTTAGAGATAAGGGAATGGAGACTCAGAGAAGGGAGGTGTCTTGTCCAAGGCCACACAGCCCGAAATTATAGTGCCAGGACTCAAGCTCAGGTCCCAAAGCAGCGCATAAATAAGTGTAAGCCTGTGGACCAGGGGTCCTCAAACTACGGCCCGCGGGCCACATGCGGCCCGCCGAAAACATTTATCCGGCCTGTCGGGTGTTTTTGCCGCTGCCTGTTGCTTAGCAGCCAACTAGTTTTTTTTTAAACTATAGTCCAGCCCTCCAACAGTCCAAGGGACAGTGAACTGGCCCCTGTTTAAAAAGTTTGAGGACCCCTGCTGTGGACTAATAAAAGCTGATCTAAGAGCCTGATGAGCTCATTGAATTCTTATCGCAGCCCTGCACTGACATACACCCGCACCTTACAGATGAGGAAACTGTGGCACAGAGGGTTTAACTCACATCAGCAAGTTCCCCAGCCAGGAAGTGTGGCCCTGGCTCTGGTGGGTCTGGAAGAGAGAACAACCATAAGGGCAGGGTTGGGAGGGGTGGGTGAGGGGAGCCCTTCAGGCTGCATTGGTGTTTTTTTTTGTTTTTGTGGGGTTTTTTTAATATATTTTATTGATTTTTTACAGAGAGGAAAGGAGAGGGATAGAGAGTCAGAAACATCGATGAGAGAGAAACATCGATGAGCTGCTTTCTGCACACCTCCTACTGGGGATGTGCCCGCAACCCAGGTACATGCCCTTGACCTGAATCGAACCTGGGACCCTTCAGTCCGCAGGCCGACGCTCTATCCACTGAGCCAAACCGGTTTCGGCCAGGCTGCATTGTTGCACATTTTATTTGATACTTTCACACACACAGGAAAGGGGGCCTGGTGCGCTCAGACCCTCCCAACCCAACCCTGAGCAGCAGGCATCCACTTCCAGGAGCCAGCAGGGCCTCTGCCCGCCTTTTCTTCTTTCCTAGGCTGAAAGGAGAGGAGGGGAGGGGAGGGGAGGGGAGGGGAGGGCACATTCTCAGGTACAAAGCGGGTACCTGCCTTCGAATAGCAGGCCTAAGGACTACACAATAGCTGGGTGCATAATTTATGGGTCTGTTGGCAGACTTCAATTATGTGAGCCTTTCCTAGAGTTGTCTTGTGCTTAGAAACTGGGTTAGAATGGGACCTCCCAGCTCTTAAAGGAACAGACTCCCCAGGGATCTACTCCTTCTCCTGCTGGCTCCCTCCTGGCTGGAGTCAGAGGCTGCAGCAGCAACCTTGGGGCTCAGCCCAAGGCTCTGGCTGGCTGCCTCATAAGGTCAGACCCGCTATGTGCCTGGCTAGACCTGAGCTAGTTAGTAGCTTTACATGCACAGTCTCCTTTTCCCCACTTTACAACTCATGCGGGCCTGACTATCGTTACATCTCAGGGTTTCTCAACCTCGGTACTATTGACTTTGGGACTGGCTCATTCTTCATTGTGGGGCTGTCCCATGCATTAGAGGACATTTAACAGCATCCCTGGCCTCCGCCTTCTAGCTGTCCCTCCTCCAAGTTGTGACAATCAGAAATTTCTGCAGAATTTGCCAAATGTCCCCTGAAGGTCAAGATCATCCACTGGTATGTCTCCCATTTTACCAATAAGGAAACTGAGGGGAGGGAAGTCTTGGTGCCCGAGGCCACCTCGCCAACAAATGGCAAAGCTGGATTCCAGGTCCAGGGTGGCGCTCCTAACCCCAATGCAGTAGTTTCCAAGGTGTGCTGCCAAAATGGTTTTTTCCAATGATCACATATTTATTTTAATGAATATTTAATACATATATTTCTAACATGCAAAAGCAGAAGTTTATTTCTTAGGATGAGGGTAAAATAAAACAAAGAAGGTGAGTGGGTTTGTTTATTTTATTTGATTATTTATTTATTTATTTATTTTATTACTATTCAGGAAAAAGTAGTACAGGTAGCAAAAGAGCACATACAATATGATGTCAAAACTAAGCAAAATGAGCCCTCGCCGGTTTGGCTCAGTGGGTAGAGCGTCAGCCTGTGGACTGAAGGGTCCCGGGTTTGATTCCAGTCAGGGGCACATGCCTAGGTTATGGGCTTGATCCCCAGTAGGAGGCATGCGGGAGGCAGCCGATCGATGATTCCCTCCTATCATTGATGTTTCTATTTCACTCTCCCTCTCCATTCCTCTCTGAAATCAATAAAAATATATTTTTTTAAAAAAAAACCTAAGCAAAATGAAACCATCTTTTGACTGGGCGTGTATACATGTGTATTAAACTCTACCCAGAAAAGCAAGGGGTGAGAAAAAGTGCTGGTCATCTCTGGGGTGGAGACGGACACAGGAAGGGTCCGTGTTATTGTCACGTGCTCTGTTTCTGAACTTGGGTGGTGGCTTCATAGGTGCTCATTTGATTATGGCTCGTAAATATGTACAAATTAGATCTACTTTTGTGCATGTCGGATATTTTATTTTATAAAATGATTGCAGAATTTTTCTTGTTCAATGACTATAAATCAAGAAAATAAAACTCGAGCTTTCTTTGAAAACACCACTAGGGGGAAGAAAAAAAAAAGAAAAGAAAATCAAGATGTTGGTAGAGCAACTGAGTTTGAGGAAACACTGCATCACGAGACGCTCCCGTTCCTATTCTGAGCTGGCACCAGAGCTCTCTTGCTGCCTGTGGTATCCCAGTGCCTCACACATAGCACATGATCAATAAATAGTGGCCGCGTTGAAAATTGAATGCTGGTCCTGGCCCTTCTACTTGCAGCTCTGTGACCTTGAGCAGCAGATGACAAACACTTGGGAGTGCCTGCGGGTGTCATGCCCTGGGCTAGGTGCTGGGTGTGCAGAGTTAAGCCTCAGAACCAATCCCTGTCCCCCCAAAGCTCACAGATACTTGGCAGTGATGGATGCACACCTCCCCGGGAATGGGATATGTGTGATATGCACCCCACGGTAAGACAGAATAATAGGGGAGTCCAGAGGATGGCGTGGCCAGCCTGCCTAGGGAATGTAGGCATGACTTCTGAGGGGCGAGTACAGGACACATGGGCTGGGTTTTAAAAGGTGGATTACAGTTCACTGGACAGAGAGGAAGAAGCACAGACATGCAGAATAGACCAACAGGCACATGTGGCTAGGGAAGCGTGAAGACTGAGTACCTGTGGGAGGCGAGGCCAAAGAGAGGGGTCGGAGTCAAATGCAGAGGGACCTGACAGCCATGTCCTGACTGGGGATTCATTACAGGGGAGAGAAGCCTCTCACACTCATCCAAACAGCAACAGTGTTTCCCTACAGGATACAGCAGGCGGTTCCCGAACAGCAGAAAGCAGAGACTAGCTGGGCCACCTAAAGGGCTGATGGGGAGGGTGGGCTGAGATATTCCCCCAGGATGATAGCTGGCATGTATCAAACACTCACTGTGTTCTACACTCACTGTGTTCTGCTGGAAGCTGTCCTTAGTGTTCTGGGTGTGTTGACACATTTAATCTTCACAGCAGCTCTCTGAGGTAGATATTGTTATTATCATCCCATTTTGCAGATGAGGAAACTGAGGCTTCAAGAGGTTATATAACTGGCTCAAGGTAAGAAAGTAGCAGAGCTGGGACTTGAATCCAAAGTATTCTGACACCAGAGCCCAAGCTCTTAACTGCTGCCCTTTTCATCCTCTCTCCAACCTCCCGTGTCCTCACTGCTCCTTCTCTCTGCCCCTTCCCTTTATTCTCAGGCTTCCTGCAAAGGGTCAGCTTTCTTTGATTTTTTTTATATCTTCTCTGTCCCCTGACACTTGGGACACACTTGCTTGGAGCCTGGGCTTATCAAGAAGCTGGTTGAAGCCTAGATAGTACTTGACCATTTCACTCAGAGACTCACCATTCATCCCCTTGGTCCCCGAGCTCAGATTTTCAATGGTGGGCTGGCTGATCCCAGCCCGGACTTCCTATCCATGTCTGGGCCAGTCAGCAACAGGCAGGATCAAATTGTTTCCTTTGTTTTTTGCTTTTAATATTTTTATTTCAGAGAGGAAGGGAGAGATAGAAACATCAATGATGAGAATCATTGATCCGCTGCCTCCTGCACGCCCCCCACTGGGGATCAAGCCCACAACCTGTGCCCTTGACTGGAATCTAGCCCAGGACCCTTTAGTCCACTGGCCAATGCTCTATCCACTGAGCCAAACCAGCTAGGGCGGCAGGATCAAATTGTACAAGCATGGTGACCAGACCAGCCCTTCAGCAGGGGCAGCTGAAGGAGAGGGGCAGTCCCTGAGAACAGGACAGAGGGGAGGGGCTGATAGACAAGTTTAGGGGCTTTGGATTTTCTCCTGAAATGTCCTGGAAACTTAGTAAGCAGAGAAGTAATGAGATGATGGGATTGGATTTGTAGGGTTTTTTTTAAATATATTTTATTGATTTTTTACAGAGAGGAAGGGAGAGAGATAGAGAGTTAGAAACATCGATGAGAGAGAAACATCGATCAGCTGCCTCCTGCACATCTCCTACTGGGGATATGCCCGCAACCCAGGTACATGCCCTTGACCGGAATCAAACCTGGGACCTTTCAGTCCGCAGGCCGACGCTCTATCCACTGAGCCAAACCGGTTTCGGCTGGATTTGTAGTTTTGAAGAAGACCCTGAGAGCAATGTATTATATCTGCTTGCATTTCTGCATAAAGTACACACTGGCCTAGGTTCCATTAGTTTCAACGAATGTCCAATAAGCCCTTTCTCTGGGCCAAAACCTCTTCTTGATCCAGGGACTCAAAGGTAATTAAGCCGTGACCCTTATCCTCAAAAAGTTCATAGTCCCAATTGGGAGTTAATAACATTGGAGCCAAGATGTCCCTGCCTGCCTGGAAATCACCTGCAAAATCAGGCGATTGTGTGTAGCAAAAGGGTCTATAGCCGTGGTTCTCAACCTTCTGGCCCTTTAAATACAGTTCCTCATGTTGTGGTGACCCCCAATTTCATTGTTACAAATTGAACATAATTAAAGCATAGTAATTAATCACAAAAACAATATGTAATTATATATGTGTTTTCCAATAGTCTTAGGCGACCCCTGTGAAAGGGTCATTCAACCCCCAAAGGGGTAGCGACCCACAGGTTGAGAACCGCAGCCCCCACCCCATAGTAGTGGTGAACCACTGTTCTAGCTCACCAGTCAGCAAACTATGGCCCACAAGTCCAATTCAGTTCACTGCCTCTTTTTGTCAATAGTTTTATTGAAACACATCTACACATGTTCATTTATGTATTATCTAAGGCTGCCTCCGTGCTTCAACTGCAGAGTTGAGTAGTTGCAACAAAGAATTCATGGACTTCAAAGCCTAAAATATTTATTATCTGGCCCTTCATAGAAAAAAATTGCCAACCCCTGGGCTAGATAATTAGCTTTAAATCATTTCAATTCTCCAAGCCAGTTTCTACATCTGGACAATAAATGGATTTGAATAAATCATCTTTTTAGCTCAACCCTCCAGTTATTAAGTGACTAGTGAAATGTGAAATGCTCCTGGATGTTGAGGAGCCCTCTGCAGACTCAGGGCATTAGAGTGATCATCCCATTGGTGGTTGATAACTAAATCCCGCTCTCTTCTCCTCACAGATCCTTGCCATAATCTCCATAATGTTCATCGTCCTCTCCACCATTGCCCTGTCACTCAACACGCTGCCAGAGCTGCAGGGCGTTGATGAGTTTGGCCAGTCCACAGACAACCCCCAGCTGGCCCACGTGGAGGCTGTGTGCATTGCGTGGTTCACCATGGAGTACCTGCTGCGGTTCCTCTCCTCGCCCAAGAAGTGGAAATTCTTCAAGGGTCCACTCAATGCCATTGACTTGTTGGCCATCCTACCGTATTATGTTACCATCTTCCTCACTGAATCCAACAAGAGTGTGCTTCAGTTCCAGAATGTTCGCCGCGTGGTCCAGATCTTCCGCATCATGCGTATTCTCCGCATCCTTAAGCTCGCACGCCACTCCACTGGCCTCCAGTCCTTGGGCTTCACCCTGCGGCGGAGCTACAATGAGCTGGGCTTGCTCATTCTCTTCCTTGCCATGGGCATCATGATCTTCTCCAGCCTTGTCTTCTTTGCAGAGAAAGATGAGGAGGACACCAAGTTCAAAAGCATCCCAGCCTCTTTCTGGTGGGCTACTATTACCATGACTACTGTTGGATATGGAGACATCTACCCCAAGACTCTCCTGGGGAAAATTGTGGGGGGGCTCTGCTGCATCGCAGGGGTCCTGGTGATTGCTCTTCCCATCCCCATCATTGTCAACAACTTCTCTGAGTTCTACAAGGAGCAGAAGAGGCAGGAGAAAGCAATCAAGCGTAGAGAGGCTCTGGAGAGAGCCAAGAGGAATGGCAGCATTGTGTCCATGAACATGAAAGACGCTTTTGCCCGGAGCATCGAGATAATGGACATCGTGGTTGAGAAAAATGGAGAGAATAAAGACAAAGTACAAGATAACCACTTGTCACCCAACAAATGGAAATGGCCAAAGAGGACACTATCTGAAACTAGTTCAAGTAAGTCCTTTGAAACCAAGGAGCAAGGATCCCCTGAGAAGGCCAGATCATCTTCTAGTCCTCAACACCTGAATGTCCAGCAGTTGGAAGACATGTATAATAAGATGGCCAAGACCCAATCCCAGCCCATCCTCAATACCAAGCAGTCAGCAACACACAGCAAACCAAAGGAAGAACTTGAAATGGAGAGTATCCCCAGCCCCATAGCTCCTCTGCCCACTCGTACAGAAGGGGTGATAGACATGAGAAGCATGTCGAGCATTGATAGCTTCATTAGCTGTGCCACAGACTTCCCTGAAGCCACCAGATTCTCCCACAGCCCTTTGATGTCACTCCCCAGCAAGACTGGGGGCAGCATGGCCCCAGAGATAGGCTGGCAGGGAGCTCTGGGTGCCAGTGGTGGTAGGTTTGTGGAGGCCAACCCCACCCCTGCTGCCAGTCATCACTCTACTTTCCTCATTGAGAGCCCCAAGGCTACCATGAAGACCAACAACCCCTTGAAGCTCCGAGCACTTAAAGTTAACTTCGTGGAAGGCGAACCCAGCCCATTAGTCCCTGTTCTGGGGATGTACCATGACCCTCTCAGGAACCGGGGGGCTGCTGCAGCTGCTGTCGCTGGACTGGAGTGTGCCACACTCTTGGACAGGCCTTTGCTGAGTCCAGAGTCCTCCATCTACACCACAGCAAGTGCTAGGACACCCTCCCGGTCACCCGAGAAACACACAGCAATAGCATTCAACTTTGAAGCGGGTATCCACCAGTACATTGATGCAGACACAGATGATGAGGGACAGGTGCTGTACAGTGTGGACTCTAGCCCTCCCAAGAGCCTTCATGGGAGTACCAGTCCCAAGTTCAGTATTGGGACAAGATCAGAGAAGAACCACTTTGAAAGTTCCCCCTTACCCACCTCTCCTAAGTTCTTAAGGCAGAACTGTATTTACTCTACAGAAGCATTGACTGGAAAAGCCCCCAGTGGTCAGGAAAAGTACAAACTTGAGAACCATATCTCCCCCGATGTTCGGGTGTTGCCTGGGGGAGGAGCCCATGGAAGCACACGGGATCAGAGCATCTGAACTACCCCACATGAGGGAGAGACTTGTGGTGAGGTCCAAAGAGGAGTGCTGCTCAGCTTACCTGCCACATAGCTTTTCTGCATGAACTCTGAAGCAGAAAGGCTCTGCAAAGTCCCCAGAAAGACGAGAGACTCCAGAGAAAACTCCCTAACACCTTGAGAGTCACAGCAGGTCTATTGGAATGAAGTTGGCCAAGCCATAGAATATGGCACCTCCTTGTAACAACTCCACTGCCCTCTTTGGGAGATGACATGAGCAGAACTCACAGCCACCACTACCACATTCTAGACATAACCAAGGCCACCTACTCCCCATTCTTCTCTCATGGCTATCCATCAGCCTTTGAAAGCAACATCTTGATCCCTCCTGGCCTTGGCTGGAGAAGGATGCTGGAACACGTGGCTGATATTGAAAAAGTGAGTTGACTAATTTGGTATTGGGTGTTGCCTGGCCACCTCTAGGAACCCCTGTCCATCACCTCCTGGATGGATCCCACTGTTAGAGGCTACAGAGAATGCTTGTGTCATGGAGAAATCTCTGCACCATAAGCCACAATCCCAGCGCAAAACCCATACTCAAATGTCTTCATTGACTTCAGTATTTCGTAGTACTTGAGATTTTATTTTGAGCCATCATCAGGTTGAGTTGTACTACTTGTACTCCATTCTAATTGCCCCCTGGCAATCTGGGAAGGGCTCAGAGGCAGGCACTCAGCCAACAGTATGAACTCTGAGCATTGCTTTAGGGTTGTAGAGGGAAAGCATTTTCTGTACATCACTAGTATAGGCTCAAAAGATATGCAAGTGTCAAATATGCAAAAGAAATAGCTTATTCCAAGAGACTGTATGTTACTGGAGAACAGAATAAAATCTGATTTTTTTTTTAACCTGCAACAATGAAAGGGGGAAAAAAAAAAGTCCCCAATTGAAATGCCCTGTTCAGACTTTTGAATACTTCCTGCTGCGGCAGGGAAAGCATCTACTATAATAGAAATTCTTTTTTTGTTTCCTGTGGTATTCAAGTTTTTTAAAAAGTTTAAATAAAAAGCACTTTATGTTTTTCAAAAATAGATTCTACCAGGGACAGCATCACCATCTTGCACTTTAAAAGAAGCACTATTTCCCGTGGGCCACTTTTTGGGATTCTAGTTGGGTTGTTGCTATATGCCTGTGTCCCACCACAGTGGGTGATATTGTGCTGGTATTGCTGTCTGCCATGTCAAAGTCTGCAGGCGCCTTCCTGCCCCTCTGAAGCTTCCCCTTAGCCCTATTGCAAAGAAGGGTATCTGGCCCTTCTATACCTACGTGTATAGAAAACAGGAGCATCTCAGAAGAAGACGGTAGACGGTTGGGCATTGGGTGTTTTCTTGTCAACCAGCTGTCGGTGTGTTTTCAGTGTCACTGTCTGTATTAAAAGCTCAGCTCCTTTCCGCAGCCATCAATGCAGCCAGTACAGACAAAAGCAATAAGTTCTAGTGTGTTTCTTGGTGTTGGTGTTCCTGTCCTCGTTTGATGCTCTGACATTGGTCTACTTGATTTCAGTCTGACAGCATGTGTTCCTTGGTTCAGTAACACTGGGTTGAGCCACTGGTTAGCGTGATGCCATGCTGTGGGCCCATCCTTCAGTAAAGATAACATGTTATGGACCTGCCCGTTTTTAATGCAATGGACTGATGTTGTTCTCTTAATACAGTTCTGATGGATGATGTCCCAAATACAATCGTGTATATCTGTCAGTCATCAATTGTGACAGGCATACGTCTTCCTGATGGAATGAAACATGGTGTTGTTTAGCTGTCCTTCAAACGATGTTTATTGATCTGCCTGTTATTACAACGGCACGATCCACCTGTCAGTATACAGATATCACAGAGTCGTTCTGCCTGCTCTCCTCACAGTGGCATGAGGTTGGGCCACCTGTCACAGATATGATGACAGGGGGTCATCCTACTGCCCTTAAAAATGTGTATTCTTTGCCGAATATGCGCCTGGTTCACACTGCTTCTCAGCATCTCCAAGGACTGTGGATCTCTCCAAGAGGGGACAGTCCTGTTCTTTGCTGCGTTAACAAAGAAAATGCGGGCCGGAGTATCTTGACTCTTCCGAAGTATCTTCAGAGTACTCTGGCGGCAAATGCAAAGGGACAAAGAGAGAATGAGGTCATCCTGTTCCGGATGATATACCAGAGAGAGGAAGCAGCAGCGTTCCCGGGGGGCTTTGCCGAGATCTCAGTGTGGGCTGGAGGCCTGTTGAGGAATGGCCGTGGAGCAGTCCTCCCTGGACCATCTCACGTGTCTCTTCTTTGTTTTCATCACCATCTATGTCCGCCATCAGCACAAATGTGAAAATTCAGGGAAAACAAACAAATGCTTTTTGATAAAAGTAAATAGTTGTGATTTCTGATTCAGATATTTTTAGAGCTGATGCTATCTGTAAAAATTAATAATAATATAGTCTATTTTACATATCAGGAAAGTAAACATGTTTAAATATAGCCATATATAGTGGGAAGGAACTTACCACCCCTTCTTCAAACCAAGGCATTTCATTTGTTGGTTAAAGCAGACGAGAAGTGTACAGATTGGAAATTCTTTCTTCCTATTTAAAAAAAAAAAAAAAAAAAAAACACAAAAAACTAATAACCAATTGGTGCAACTCTCCTTGTAACCAAAGGCCCTTTCTGCCTTGTGTGGTCACACAGGACCTAGCCCTTCCTTCCTCGTGTGTTTTGTCTGACCTTAAAGTAGCATTTTATTGAGTCACTTTTGAAGGACGAATTCAGAAGTATCATGAAGAACCTACCTATTCAGGCTGAACAGCCAGAGTCCTATAGAGTTCTTATAGAAACAAATTAATTGAAACTCAGCATATACTATGCTTAGAAAGTATTGTGTTCTGTTTTGTTTTTTTCTTTTACTTGTGGATGTATCATGGGAATATATATATAGCTTTTACCCTGGGTCCGATTCACAATAAAGTGCTGTGAGTTTACCCAGGCCCCCACCTGCCAGAAAGGAACATACTGAGATTTTTAATATGTGTACATTCTACCTGTACCTGTGTACATGCACTAGGAAATCTTTCTAAGAATCTCCACTAAGAAGCTAACCTTGATCGACCGGTCTTGATGGAGGACAGGAAAGCAATAGTTTTGGAAGCAGGTACCACTTTACCTTGGTGGTCCAAGTCCTACCCATTCCTGAGCCAATGAAAGCGGGGAGAAAAAACAAATCAACCCAAAGAAATGAAACTAGGGGCTGGAGGCGGATGGAAGCCTGGTCCTTTTGGTGAACTCGGTGAAACTTCTCCAGAACCCAGTTGAACTTGACTTCCAACTTCCACCATGATCAGAAAGGGCTAGGGACCAGGTAGCTGTGCATCCCAATCAACAGGGGAGAGTCTGCGACCAGGGGAACGAGGTGGGCAACCTCTTTCTCTCTTAGGGTAAAGAAAAACAACAGGACTTTGGTGCAGTAGATTTCTCGGTGCCTTCTTTAGGAATTTTATCTTAAGCACACTTAATGGGGAAAGAAAAAAGAGGAGAGAACATTTGTTCCCAGGAAGCCCCTTTCTCTAAAGGCACTGGGGATCAAGAACGAAGAAAGAGATGGGGCGGGGAAGGGGGCGGGCAATATCCTGAGGAGGCCATTTCCTTTCAATCCACCTGGCTCATCCCTGAGAATTGCTGGCAATATAGACGTCTTCAAACTGATTCCCAACCTCTCTTCCACCGTGTCTTGGTAACCGTAGCCTCATTTCTGCCCTTTCTCCTAATAAGATCCACCTTTCTAAGGAGAAAAAACATGACAGTATTCTCTTAAGGAAAGCTGTAATGTATTGTTGATGTTTGTAACTATTGTATATTTCTGTCTTGCTCCATGTTACAGCTGGAGTGTCTAATCCGTGGTCGGCAAACAGCGGCTCGCGAGCCACATGCAGCTCTTTGGCCCCTTGAGTGTGGCTCTTCCTAAGCCTTAGGAGTACCCTAATTAAGTTAATAACAATGTACCTACCTATATAGTTTAAGTTTAAAAAATTTGGCTCTCAAAAGAAATTTCAATCGTTGTACTGTTGATATTTGGCTCTGTTGACTAATGAGTTTGCCGACCACTGCCGACCATTAGACTCTAATCCATGGGCAAGGGGAAATTCAAAATTCACCAGCGACCAGGGTCACGAAAGCCAGGTCTCTAGTTCTCTCCTTTCCTTATTTCTCTAGCAACTAGTCCCAGGCTTCAGCCTCCAATCAAGGAACTTTGAATCAAATGAGAACATGGTGAACCGCCTCCAAGATCCTTTGGGAAAGGACTTGTTCTGTGGCTGCGAAGCTGGCAGGAGGAAGAAGGGGCTCACCGGAGTCCCCAGCAGCACAGCGAAGAGCCTCCAGCCCTGACCTGAACGTCCCTCGCCTCTCTCGGCCTATGGGACAGCATCCAAATCGTTCACTCAGCCAGAGTGACCCAAAGCAGCCCTGGCTACACCCAGAAATAAGAGTTACCTCTGCATTTTCTGTTGCCATTTTTCTGGCTCTAGAAGTATCTGATGTGTAGGGCTACATCACAGGTTGTCCACGCATCTCAGAGTAGTCTATTTTTCTGTTCAGATAAATATATGTACTTTTAGCGAATTTATAATAGGGCCATGGAGTCTAATTTCATTTGTAATATAGAATAACATTTTAGCAGGTTTGTGGTTGGTCATTATCGTAGCTGATATTTTCTGGCCTTTTTCATTTACTCCCATTGTCCCTTGGACTGCTTTTTCTTTTCTTTCAATTCTGATTTTTCTGGGGGTGGGGAAAGACTTTAGGGTCTGACTTCCTCATACAGGCATTTCCTGGCACTAAGCCTAGAGTCTGTTGACACTGTCTTCATTCTGTCTGTGTGTTTCTCCTATTCATTGTTCTTAAGAATCCAGGGCACAGATGCACAATTGAGAGCAGATGACCCTCAAAATCAGGATGGGATGTGGGCTGGTTTAGTTGATTCCTACACACCTTTGGGGATCTGAGGGGACTGGGTTTTCTCATCTGCAAAGATTTCAGAACCAAAAAAATCTCATGTAAGCAAACTTCCCACTGGCATTTCTGAGACCCAGAACACACACAAGCCCCTCCTGGCTGGTCTGTTGCCATGTCCAGTGCCCTGCTCCCTGTAACATCAATTGGATCCAAAGGACAGAGCATTTTCTGGTTCTTGAGAACCTCGGAGAACATGCTAGGCTTTAGATCTCATCAACTTTTTATCAGTTCTTCTTCTCAATCCATTGCCAGCAGCCTCAACAAAAAACAGTGGCCAGACAGGCTTGCAGCCAAACCCCGAGAAGACATGTCCCCAGAATCTGCCATCTCATCTCCCCTTCCCTTTCCAGCTGCTGGCTTCATAGAGCCAGAGATTGATGGCAAAGGCAGCTTCCACTCAACTAGGCCTCAGGGAGTTTCTGGACTGTCCTGATAATTAATTCCACCAGGTGGCTTCCAGCATTGGGTTGGCAGAAGACAGCTCACGAAGCAGGATCTTCAGCAAAAAGTGATTTTTTTCCATCTATCAACTCATGCAGGAAGATGAAGAAAGCTCAGATAATCTCCAATTTGTAATCATTTAGATTTTCATATCCCCACTCCACCCCCCACCCTCCCCCCCTCCACCACCACCACCACCACCACCACCTCATGTCAGCTTCAGGGCTCTCACCTCTGCCCAAATAGAAATCTGAGCCAAATCAGGACCCCCAGATGGCAGCGAATGATCCCCTTTGGAACAACCCCAAGAGGAAACTAATCCAAGTGTGAATATATTCTTTTGGACCAAGACCCTAATCACAGTTTTCCCACCCCCTCAAATTCCTGGTAACCTGGTTTGAACCAAAGCCAAACAAAACAGAGATTTGTTAAAACTTCTGCACAAGAACAAAAAGGAAGTTGTTTTTCCCATTAATGTGCTAGGTTTGATGCCCAGATAAGCAAACACCCTTGCTTGTGGCCATTTTCATGTAGAAAAAGGTTGTATAGTTTGGGTATCCATTCACTATCCCGGATTTTGTCTTAACCTGGAATTTCTTGGGAATACCCCAAAATTCCAACTTGAAGAAATGGATTTGGAAGGGGCTCTGTTAATGGAGCAGCCCCTCGTCTTCACCTCTAACTCTAACTCTTCATGCCTCCCTGCAAAGATTCTGAAAAGATCTGAAGGCTGGCCAGGATGGGGTGGAGTGGGGCAGTCCACCTGGACAAGAAATTACCTGCCTGCAGGATGGCTGCATGCGGATCTCTGAAATGTTCTCTTGCATGAGAAGGACAGGGTGGTCGATTTCAGCTCAAAGTAAGAAAGCACTTCTAATGGGTGGGGCTGCTAACCATGGAACTCGAATGCCATGTTGGGTAATGACCATCGTGACACCACAGTGTTTAAAGAGAGGCTAGAGGATGTACAAAATGGATATTGCAGGGGGACCCTAGCATTGCATAGCAACTGGACTAAACAACCAGGGAAATTCTCTCTCTCTCTCTCTCTCTCTCTCTCTCTCTCTCTCTCTCTCTCTCTCTCTCTCTCTCTCCGTGTGTGTGTGTGTGTGTGTGTGTGTGTGTGTGTGTGTGTGTGTGTGTGTGTAGGTGTTTGGTGGTTTGAACATCGGGGCACAGACTCAAGCCACCAAGGCAAAGGCAAGGAGCACTGTTAGCAGGAACTCAAATGTTAGAATTTGGAGCTCTCAGAGAGAGTTCTAGTTGGCACAGGATAGATACCCTGCTCCCCATGCTCCATATCTTGGACAATTTCAATGACCCTGTTGACCAGCCATCCAACCCATCCCCAGTGCCCTAGCAGGAACCGCACAGGGTGGGATAATACTCATGATATCATCCCCCATCTCTGGCTGGCTGTCTCGCGGTGCTTCAGTCCTTCTGCCCAGACTCTATGCCCTCAGAGACCTGAGGATTTAGGTACAAAAGACACAATTATCTTTTACCCACTAGCCACCTGCCTAATGAACAAACAGCCCAGGCAATAGCAAATGGCATTATTCCAAAATGGCTTTATTCCCCTGGCAAATAAAACAGGAAATCCCATTCAAATCCTTTGGGGTTTTTTATTCCATTGAATTTATTGGGGTGATACACTTAATACAATTATATAGGTTTCAGGTGTATAATTCTATAATACGTCATCTGCATATTTTATCGTGTGTTCACCAGCCCCAGTCAAGTCTATTCAAATCTTCTGAAAGTCCCCACCCAATGAAGTTAAATCCAGAAGAGCCAAAACAGAGAGGCGCCTGTACCCGGTTTTACAGCAAGACAAGGCTGCTGCTGCTGCCTCCAGGCAGAATGCCATCTCCCACATCTGTAGCCCCTTCCCAAGTTCTGGATGCTGCATTTCTCAAGGAGAGCAATTGACAAAGAGGTTTGAAAGTCCCCCTTAATTTCTATTTGGTGAGTTTGGAGGAGGTAGAGCTTCATCCTCAGGGTGACCCCCAGTGAGGCAGTCTCAGGTTGTTTTATCATGAGATCAGGCAGGATATGTTTGAACGGATAGACCGAGCAGCTGCCAATTTCTAAGATCCCCCTCTGAGGCTCTGTCCTGAGGAATAACTCAGGTTAGTGTCTGCCATGACATTATAGTCTTGAAAAAGGAAGGAAGCTCCCAATTCTGTCCCATTAGGATGCTCTCAAGAGTTATGCATGCATCTCCCCACCCGACTTGCCTCCCTGAGCTAATCCAGGTTTGGAAAACCAGGCAGGAAGCACGGGAGAAGATGCTCAAGACACTTGGACCTTTCCATGGCTTGGCTCATGGCCCCTGGTCTTTACTAGGGCTTTGGGCTCTCTCTTAAATGACCTTGACCTCTGACCTTGGTGTGCCTGCTAGGTGGGGAAAAGGAACATCAGCAGCTGCTGAGCTGGCAGCTGGCCTTTTGCTCCCCAGACCTATCCTGGCTTTAACCCAAGGTCAAGAGCTGGGGACACCATTTTCTGCACCAGGAACTCAGGGTTACCCCCCGATGTATGCCCTTGGCACACAGTGGTCTCTCAACTTCTGTGTTTGAGTAAATGTGTAAATGATTAACTTCTGAGTGAATGAATGATGAGTGAATGTGTGAGTGAATAGAGGAGTTTATTAGTCCTTACCTGGCTTGACGTAGTACTAACTGGGAAGGAAGGAGAAATGGGAGGCCTCTCCCATTAAAACCTGTAGCAGCCCCACCAACAGCATCTGTTCTTTGACTCAATTGGGGACCAAGATGATGTCCAAATTTGACACTTGTCTGCCCTAAGGACCTTGGCCTTTTCAGAGCTACACTTCCAGGGGATCATTTGGGGCAGCCCCAGCCTCCTTTCCTACTCTCCTACTCTGTATTTTCAACCTCATGCTCTAGTTTAGTTCACACATAGCCCATAGGAAGACCACAGAGTGGTTTTCCAATGGGCAAAGCCAAGGGTCTGAGACTAGCTAGGGGCAGGAATATGGGAGCCGACATCTGGAAACTGGATTGCATTCCCTGAGCCAGGGGAGTCCAGCTGGAAGAGAAGGCCAGCCTTTCCTCCAGCTTTTAGAGCCAAGGGATTTCCTTTGTTCTGAGCCCCAATGCCCCCATGGTAGCATGTGCCCAGTCCCATTAGCTAAGACCCTCTGTCTCTCCCAGGAACCCTGTGAGGTTGAGGCGTTTATGCCAGCAAAGCCATTCTGATCGCCCCACCCATGATGGGGGACAAGCCAATCACATTAGCCATAAATGACCAATGTCCTTAGCTCTTTTCTGGGGTCGTGTTCTTCGGTCCTGTTCATCTCTGGTCAGTTGACGTCTCTAGTCCTTCCTGTAAAGGTGAAATGAGCATTACACACACACACACACACACACACACACACACACACACACACGCGCTCATGAGGAAAACAAACAACAAACAACAATCAATTTCTTTTTATGCATGTGATGAGATGAAATTGTGACCTCCAGCTGCTGTCCTGTCTTGTAAAATATGTCCAAATGTTTAAGAATTTCTAAGCAAATGGTCCCTTAATGAAGTCTGCAGAGTTCAATAAAGAGGTATGGAGAAAACAAGCTTGGTGGTGTTTGTTTTATTTTTCTTAGGGGGCACGGGAAGGGAGAGGCGTGCAGGTATACAGGGGAGGCTGAATCGGGGGACTTGGAGGGGCAACCCTGGATGTTTCTCTTCACCTGAAAGATAGAGTATGAAAATGTCACTGCCTTGTAATCCCAATGTGCAAAGAGTGGTAACCCACCCCCATGCTGTGCTCATGGACCGAAGTCCAAATTCTGGTTATTTGGCTCTCATGTCAGTGATACCTGGGTATTCTTGGCTTTAGTATCGCTCTCACGTAAAGATGTCTCACAATGCCTATAGGAGCCACACACACAACTCTTACAGTCCATCCCCTTCTCTGCTTCATTGTTCTCCGTGACACTTACCACCTCTGAAACAATATATTTTATCTATTTATTTTATTTATTATTCACCTCCCTCTAATAGAACATAAATTCAGAAACTAAAAAGCAAAGACTCGGGAGGGTGGAGGGGAACAGAACAGAATATCCAAGGACTATGAATGTGCATGTGTGTTTGTTTTTCTTTATTTTACCCCACACAAATAGTAACGTACCATATATATGCTCTGCACTTTGCTTTTCTCATTTCATACTGTGTATCTTGAAAATCATCCTGTATCAGTACACAAAGAGCTTCCTTGTTCTTTTGTACACAGTAATCGCTAATCTCCTAAAGCTGAACGTTCAGGTTGCTTCCAAACTTTGGTATAACAAACAGGGCTGAAATGAATGGCCTGTCAGTGGTTCCTATGGGTTCTGCCTTCAAAATAAATCTGGAATCTGCATTTCTTGCCCCTCCGCTGCCACAGCTCTGGGCCATGCCATCACTCTCTATTGCCTAATGATCGCAGCAGCCTCCAGATCAGGCTCACTGTTTCCACCCATGATCCCTTTCAGGCTCTTCTCAACACAGTGGCCAGAGGGATTCTATCAACCTGTCACTCTGATTATATCACTTCACCATTAAAGCCTTCCAAAGGCTTCCCATCACATTTTGAATAAAATCCAAAGTCCTTGGCATGGTCTGCAAGGCCATTTATCCCTAGGCTCCTGCCTGCCCCTTTGCTTTCACCTCCCCCTGCTCCCCCCGAGGGTGTTCTGCTCCATCGTCACTGTCCTCCTCACTGTTCCTCAAACATGCCCATGTGGGCTCACCCAATGCAACCCTTTCCAGCCCCCCATCCCAGACTCTTCTACCCTCTCTGACCTCCTGTCCTACTACTCTTTACTTCCCTGACTCCCCTTCAGACATATTGGCCACCAGTCCACTTTCCAATGCACCGAGCATACTGCCACCACAGGGCCTTTCCTCCGGCCGTCCCCTCTGCCTGGAGCATCTTTTCCAGACTAGCCACATGGCTCATTCCATCACCTCCTTCAGGTGTAATCTCAGCAACCCCTTTAGCTGACAATCCTGTTTATAATAACAACCTCCCCACACGCACACACATACACAACATACACATATACACAAAAGTCTCACAATCTTTCCCCTCCTCTGCTTTATTATTCTCCATAATACTCACCACCTTCTGACACACTATATTGTATTTATTTATTTTGTTTATTATTGATCTCCCTCCAATAGAATGTAAATTTCTCCCTCCGATAGAACATGCATTCAAAAACTGAAAAGCAAAGAGAACAAAGACTGAAAAAAAAAACACACACCAGAATATTCAAGGACTGTGGAACAACTAGAAAACATAAGCATAATGGGAACACAAGAAACAGAAGAGAGAAAAGAACAACAGAAATATTTGATACCATAATAACTGAGAATTTCAGCAAAGTAATGCCAGGCACCAAGCCACAGATCCAGGAAGCTCAGATAAATACCAAAAAACTGTACTGAGGCATATTACAAGTCAAACTACAGAAAAATCAAAGATAAGAAAAAAATCCTGACCTGGAAGAAACCAGAGGAAAAAACAGGTCAATGACAGAGAAACAAAGATAAGAATTATTTGCCTTCTCAAAAATTATGCAAGCAAGAAGACAATGAAGTAAGATACATAAAGTGTTGAGAGGAAGGAAAAAACCACCAACCTAGAATTCTGTACCCTGAAAAATTATCCTTCAAAAGTGAAAGAGAAATAAAAACTTTTTCAGATAAACAAAAATTGAAGGAATTTGTTGCCAGTACACCTGCCTTGCAAAGAATGTTAAAAGAAGTTCTTTAGAGAGAAAGACAATGATACAGGTCAGAAACTTGGATCTACATTTTAAAAAGAGAAGATCATAAAGAAGAAATAAATGATGGTAAAATAAAAACTTTTCTTTTTCTTATTCTTAATTGCTCAAACAAATAACAATTTGTCCATAATAATACCAACAATGCATTTGATTTTGTATGCTTACGTGTATATCTTATGTATGTAATGTATATATGTTTATGTATGCTATATATAAGTGAAGTGGGTGACAGAAATGATACAAAGGACAAGAAGGAGAAATTAGGATTCTTTTGTTTTTATTAGGTACTAATACTACCCATGAAATGGTATGGTGTTATTTGAAGGTGGACTTATATTAGTTGTAAATGTATATTGCAAACACTAAAGCAACCATTAAAATGGTGTTTAGAAAAGTATAATTAATTTGCTAAGAAAGGAGGGAAAAATTGAATCATAAAATGCTCAATAAAACCACAAGAAGCAGAAAAAGAATAGAAGGCAAAAAATAGGAACAAAAAACAAAGGCAACTAATAAAAAGCAGTAACAAATATAGCAGATATTAATCCAATATGCAATAATTACTTTGAATGTCAATGTTCTAAACATACCAATTAAAAGACAAGATTGTCAGAGTGGATCAAAAAATAAGACGCAATGCTATATGCACCACACACACACACACACACACACACACATACATACATGCACACACACACATCATGGGAGGTAAGTGCAAGTCTTTGCAGATGACTAGGGAGCTCACACAAAAAGCTGGCCTCACTGTACAGGATTGAAAAAGCACAGACTTGAGCAGTCAGCATTGCCCAAAGGAAAGCAAATGGGCGGTTGTCAGCACTCTACCTGACTTTGCATAATTGAGAGAAGGCAAATAATCTTAAGAACCACCCGGCCAGTGTGGCTCAGTGGTTGAGCATTGACCTATGAACCAGGAGGTCATGGTTTGATTCCCAGTTGGAGCACATGCCTGGGGTTGCAGGCTCAATTCCCAGTAGGGGGTGTGCAGGAGGCAGCGATCGATGATTCTCTCTCATCATTGATGTTTCTATCTCTCTCACCCTCTCCCTTCCTCTCTCTGAAATCAATTTTAAAAAAAATTTTTTAAAGAATCTTAAGAACCTTAATCTTAAGAACCTCCCCTTCCTCCCAAAGGTAACAAGAAATGTGGGCTGTTGCTTCCATAGAAAAGGTCTAGGAAAGCCTCTGAATCCTTAGTGGGGCTGGTAGGTAAAGGTATTTTTTTCCCCAAAGGCGACTGCTTCTTCAAATCTGGACAGCAATGCAAGACCTTAAGGAACAAAACAAAAAAATCAAGAAACATAATAATTTTCATGTAACTGACCCAAAAGATATGGAGATCTATAATTTCCTGATAAATAATTCAAAATTACTGTTTTAAGGAAGCTCAGTGAGTTATAAGAAAACACAGAAAGACAAATCAACAAAATCTAGAAAACAATACAAGGAGATAGAAATCATAAAAAAAGAACTAAACAGAATTCTGGAGCTAACGAACACAATCAATGAAATGGAAAATGCAATGGAGAGCATAAACAGGAGACTTAAATAATCCAGAGAAAGAATTTCTGAACTCAAAGACAGGTCATTTGAAAATATCCAGTCAGAGGAGAGCAACAAAAAACTAATGAAAAAGAGTGAAGAAAGCCTATGTAAATTATGGAATATCATAAATGAAACAATTTATGCATTATGGGAGTCCCAGAAGGAAAAGAGAAGGAGAAAGTGCAGAAAGCTTATTTAAAGAAATGTGGCTAAGAACTCCCAAATCTGGGGAGAGATATAGACATCTAAGTTAATGAAGTTTATAGGCTTCCAAATAGATTTGACCCAAAGAGATCTTCTCCAATACACATGATAACAAAACAGTTTAAAATTAAAGACAAAGAGAATTCTGAAAGCAGCAAGAGGGGAGGGGGAGAACTCGTTAAGATTAATATACAAAAGTCAACCTCTTTCCTACATATCAATCATAAACAAGTGAAATTTGAAATTTAAAAAAACACAATACTATTTATATTAGCACACCAAAAAATTAAATAGGTGTAAATCCAACAAGTATATATAAACTCTATATGAGGAAAACTACAAAAGTATGATGAATAAAATTAAAGAACTAAATAAATGGAGAGATTTTCCATGTTTATAAATATGAATACTTGATATTGTCAAAATGTCAGTTGTTCCCAACTTGACCTATGGATTCCATGCAATGCCAGTCAAAATCCCAGCAAGTTATTTTGTGGATATCAACCAACTGATTCTAAAATTTATATGGAGAGCTTTGCACAGTGGCAGTATCATAGCCAATGAGGTTTATCCGAGGCACAATTATTGCTAAAAAAAAAAGAAAATCTATATGGAGAAGTAAAAGATCCTGACTAGACGACACAATATTGAAAAAGAACCAAGTTGGAGAACTGACATTATCCGACTTCAAGACTTAACTATAAAGCTGCAATAATCATTCACTCAACGCATACTGGCACCTATATGTCAGCAGTGGGTAAGTATTGCAATTCTGAGATAAAACATTTTCCCTCCTTTATTTCCCCTTCCTTCCTTCCTTCTTTCCTTTCTTCTCTTTCTTCATTTCCCCTCCTTCATGCCTTCCTTCTTTCCACAACATTTATTGAGAATTTCATGTGCTGTGGATCCCAGGGGCAGTCGAATGAATCCCACAGACCCCATTCTCAGAATAATCATTTTAATTGCATAAAACAAAATACATAGGTTTACAAAGGAACCATATACTATTGAAATTCAATTATCAAAATGTTTTTAAATATGTGATATAACGATATGTTATTATCAAAATAACAAGATCTAACAGTGGATATAATAACAAGATCTAGTAGTAGGTATAGTAACCATCATTTCAAGCTAGTGAAGAGCACAAATGCTACTTTGAGATATCTACAACAGCTATAATCTATGATTTTTATTAGTGACAATGTCACAAGTACTGCTCATACTACCATGATTTGTTGCCTATATTCATAACTGAAGGAAAGACTACATTTCAGTTAGAATTCAGACCCACCCAAGTTCACAGACCCAGATCCCTGCATTAAGAAACTTTGAAATCTATTTCATGGGTCATAGCACTCTTTTAATCAATGAATAATTTAGACAAACTAGACCAGAATGAATAGATCAGGATGCATTGCTCACAATAAAGGTGAGTATAGACTTATGAAACTTTCATTTCAAGTGTGTGTGTGTGTGTGTGTGTGTGTGTGTGTGTGTGTGTGTGTGTTTTACAGGTCATGATGCTAAAATACTTTTCTGCAACTCGTGGTTAGAAATATCTGGGAAGGCAGGCCCAGCACAGCCACTGCCACACTGCAGGTGCAAACATCCTTGTCCTTCCCTCTGGGCCCCTGTCTGCCCTTCTGCCAACACACAGGATCCAAGTTCAAAAAAGGCTGTGTTGTCAGTGGCTACACAATTATTTCCGCCCTCCTTGGGGAGAGGAGCAGGTGTAGCGATGCTCATGTCCTGAGCTCATCGCCTGTCTGGGAACATGCCCCTCCCGATGACCACATGTCCCACAGCAAATATTAGGAGAGCTGTGTGTGCGGAGCCAGCTGGCGGCATGTCTGGAGGTGCCAGGCTGCAAAGGTTTGGGGCTAATTAAACCGCCTCTGATGAGGCGCTGTGGGGAATTTAGGCCAGGCAGATATTTTTGAGTTTTTCTGTATGTGTGTTCTTCTTATTCCCAATCCTGGATATCCAAGGAGAGAGTCTGGGAAAGGATATTGGAACCAAAAAACAAAAGGTCTAAGGCAGTGGTCGGCAAACTCATTAGTCAACAGAGTCAAATATCAACAGTACAACAATTGAGAGCCAAATTTTTTAAACTTAAACTATATAGGTAGGTACATTGTTATTAACTTAATTAGGGTACTCCTAAAGCTTAGGAAGAGCCACCCTCAAGGGGCCAAAGAGCTGCATGTGGCTCGCGAGCTGCAGTTTGCCGACCACGGGTCTAAGGGAATCTACTTTCTGGTCTCCAAAGGGGAAGGAGGCCTGACACACTGTAGATGGGAGGTTGAGGGAACAAATTCTTTGTCTGTCAGATTGTTGGCACTGAGTCCTGTGTAATCAAGAGGAAATTACTAAAGGGGAAGGTGGGCTTTGGGGGTGGTTTCAAACTGCAGCTCAATCCAGTGGTTCAGAAAAAAAACATTGGTGTCTGAAGTATCTGAGGCCAAATTCTGGCTACAGTACTTCCTTGCTGTGTGACCTAGGGCAAGCCATTTTCCCTCTCTGATCCTTGGTTGTCTAGTCTGTAAAATGGGAAAATAGTATCATCTACTTCAAAGGACTGCTGGAGGGTTTCAGTGAAAAGATATAAAATATTTAGCCCAAGCCTTGGTATTCAGTGAGAGCTCAATTGTGGAAGCTCTCAATGTTACCATCATTATTATTCCCACGCGGCCTGGTGCCTACATCTGTTCCTTAATGGAGAATTATCGTCCAGGCTGCCCTTCTCACAACGCCAGAAATCATGGAACATAAAATCATACTAGTTAGCATTTTGTGTGCCAGGTACAGTTCCGGGCACCTCGCATGTATCTGCTAATTAATTCTTAACAGCAACCCTATGTAATAAAACCTATGGAATTATCATTACGGGTACCATCATGAATTTATCATTAACAGCAACTATGAAATTGTCATCATTCTTATCTTAAATATCTATTGCCGCATAACAAACTACCCCAACACTTAGTGGCTTAAGACAACAAGCATTTATTACCTAACAGTTTCTGCGGCTCAGGAATTCAGGGGTGACTTAGCTGCATGGTTCTCTGAGGAGAGACCGTCAGGATGTTGGCCAGGGCTACTGCCATCTGAGACTTGACTGGGGCTTGGGGATCTGCTTCCAAGGTGGCTCCCTCACATGGCCGGAGGTTGATGTGAAGCTGTCGGCTTGTGGCCTCAGTTCTTCCCAGGAAACCTTCGCGGTGTTTCTTGAGTGTTCTCCCAATATGGCTGAGGGCTTCCCCCAGAGTGAGTGATCCCAGAGAAAGACAGAAGCTGCAATGTCTTTATCCCCCAATTCTTTTTATTATGGAAAAACACACATAACCCAAACATTACCATCTCTAGTCATGTTAAGTGTACCGTTCAGATATTAAATAGACTCATATTGTTGTGCAGCCATTACCACCAGTCATCTCCAGGAATTTCAACTTGCAAAACTGAAATTCTGTACCCATTGAACAATAACTCCTCACTCCCCTCTCCCCGTGTCCTCTGGCAGCCACCATTCTATCCTCTGTCTCTATAAATTTGACTATTTGAGCTACCTCATGTAAGTGGAGTCCTACAGTCTTCTTGTGACTAACTTATTTCACTCAGCATAATGTCCTCTAAGTTCACCATGTGGTAGTCTGTGTCAGATCCTCTTCCTTTTCAAGGTGGAATCGTATTCTATTGTCACTCTGTCTTTTTTTTTTTTTTTTTTTTTTTTGTTAGAACAACTCAGCAAAATAAAATTCCTGTTTATTGTGGACAACATTGTTTCACACATACATCGAACAGGCCAAAAAAAATAAACAGCAATTTCATAGACAAAAAAAGGGAAAAAAAGAAACCTTTTTATCTTTGGCCTTTTTAACCATCTCATACAAACCAACTACTTATAGTACAGCTAAGTACATACACAAAAAGTTACTGGAATGCTCGGAATAAGATTGTTTTTTTGTTGTTGTTTTTGCTTTTTTTACAAGGTTTTTTTTCTCCTTTGAGATTATAATGAACATGGTCACACCACAAGTAAAGTCAGAAGTAGGACAGAGAATGCTCCGAAGGCTGGTTTGGTCATCCCAAGATCATTAAAAATGGCTGACCCCTAACAATATGTACAAAAATATAAAATGTAAATAAAAAATACAAACAAATTTTCCTTTTTAAAGTACTTTTAAGAAAAAAAGCAGAGCAGGGCCTTGGAAGTTTTGGTTCTTTTTTCCTCCCCTGTTGCAAATTCACGTTGTGGTTTTGGTTGGGTGGTGGAGAGTGCGTGTCATCTGCAGGTGGCGCTGCCTGAGGTGGGTGGGTAGGCAGGTGGGCGGGAGTCTCTACTCGAAGGTGACCACGTTTAGATTCTGAGACGGGAAGTGGAGGGTGAATAGGTCACGGAGGCCTTTAACTTTTCCTTTTTTTGCTGTCTAGTCATCCTCATCGGTCTTCTGCTTCTTGGTGTCAACATCATCATCCTCATCATCTTCAGCTGCCCGTTTGCCTGTAGCTGCCTCAGCCTCCTCATCTTCATCTCCATCCTCTTCCTCACCATCACCTTCCTCTTCCTCCTCCTCCTCCTCCCCTCCTTCTTCCTCTTCTTCATCTACCTCATTGTCAGCCTCCTGCTCCCCATTTTCCTCATTAGCGTTCCCATTCGCAGGTGCATCTCTTCCATTCTCTGCCTCCTCCACAACTTCCTTCTTCTCCTTTAAGTCCTTGGTGGTGATCTCGGAGCTGGTGTCCACGGCCGTGTCTGACATGGTGGGGCACGCCGGTGATCCTATGCAGCGTATTTTTTTTTAAAAAGCGAGAGTTGGAGGACTCTGGCGAAGAAGCTGCCGGAGTCCGCGGCGGTGGAGGAGGCGCGCGGCGGAGGTGGTTGCAGCGAGCGGAGAGGGAGCCACAGGAACAATGCAAAGATGGCTTTTCAGAGCAGCCAGTGGGGGCGTCACTCTGTCTTTTTATGATCCAACCTTGGAAGTCACACACTCACTATCGCTTCTGCAACATTTTACTGGTCACACAGGTCAGCCCTATTCACTGCAGAAGGGACGATACAAGGGAGTGAATTCTAGGAGACGAAAATCATTGGGATTCATCTTTGAGCCCTGCTACCACAGAATTGAGTTCCCAGAGGTTTAATGATTTACCTAAGGTCACACAACAGGCAAGTGACAGACCGGGATTTGAACCCAGATCACATGACATGAGTGCAATGGTGTCACTGCCCCTCTATCCACACCTCAACATGGCTTCCCCTGATGAAGGAAGAGGCACCTGGTGAGTGGAGGCTCCCTCAGCAGAAGGTCAGGAGGCCTGGGCTGGAGTTTCAGATCTGGCAGTAATTCGCCATGTGACCTCGGGCAAGTCACTGCCTCTGTCTGAGCCTCAGTGTCCTTTTTGTCAGGCAGGGGCAACAATAACTACTTCGCATGATGTTGAGGTGAATAAAGAGAATGAATACATTCTATAAAGCTTAGTCCACAGATAGATATGCAGAAAGAATACATTTCCTTCTTTTAAGCTTTTTTTCAATGTTTATTTACTAGATAATAATTCCATATGGTACCAACTGGAAAGGTATGAAAAGATCTGCAAGGAAAATATCCCTCTCACTCAGTCTACCAGCCACCCAGTTTCCTTCTCCAGAGGCAGCTGTTGTTACTAGTTCCTTGTTGAAATATCACAGTTCTTTATTTTCTTAAAGCAACCTAATTTCCAAGAACCTGCTGAGCTGGGGAGCCTGGGTCCCACCTGGCACCAAGGCATGGAGGGTGAAAGGGGACAGGGCCTTCTAGTTATCACTTATCTAACCACCTTTGTGACTTTGGGGATGCTCCTTGTCCCAGGCATGTAGAACCCTGGGAGCCAAGGGGAGGAGCTGGGATTTGAACTCAGGTCCGGAGCCCGAGTTCTGAAGCATTTCATTACTCCACTAAGTTTACGGACTGGTTCCTGGCAGCATTAGGGAGAACATCAAAATTGCAAGCATGCTATTGCCCAACAATGATGAATAGCACTGCCTCTTGCTGGAATGATATGCATGACTTAAAGTTTTAACCGTGGATAATGTGAAGATATTAAAAATTCTTCAGCTGTAATGCAAAGTTAGAAATAAATAATTCTAGACACAGCTGAGGCACTGCAGAGGTTTTGCCGACCCCTTCCCCCCATCAAAAGCAAGATCAGGTGTTTCTTCTGGGCCCCCACAGCCTCGGAGCCTCTTCTATCACCAGGCTCTGATTCCCCGTGACTTAGGGATCTAGTCAACCCAGCAGATAAGAGAACCAGACAGCCTGGGTTCAAATCCTGGCTCCTCTACTTTCTAGCTCCGTGACCTTGGGCAAGTTATTTCACGTCCCTGTGCCTCATGCACTGGAACTGGTAACAATAGCTCCGAGAACTACAGTGAGGATTAAACGTGTCGTCTCTTGTAAAGTCCTTGTCACAGTCCCTAAATGTTAATAAGCATTTAATAAATGCTTATTTATTAAAAATAAATGTTAGTTAGAGGCTTGTCCCTCTCTGTACCAGACCGTGAGCTCCATGCAGGCAACAACCTTGTCTTCTCTGTGTTTCCAAACACCCAGCCAGGTCTTAGGGAGACAAAGGTGAATGAGACCTGGTTTATGCTCTCATGGGGTTTATATTCTCACAGGGGACACAGCCAAGAAATATATAGGCAGCTAAGTAAGCAGGAAGACATAGGCTTTTGCTGGGGAACTATGGAGAAAATGGAATGGGTGGTGATATAAGAGGGTCGGGGAGTGTTACTCTAGTGGGCAGTCAGGGAAGGCCTCCCAGAGGTGGTGATTGTGAGACAAGGTCTGATTGACAGGGAGAAGCTAACCACAGGAAGAGTTGGGAGAGCAGACTTTCAGGCAGAAGGCACCGCAAGTGCATAGGCCCTGAGACAGGAACATTCTCGGGACACCTGGTTAGTTGGAGAGGGATGAGTGAGGAGGGGAGTGGTGAGTAGGAGGTGGGAGAGATCAGCAGAAGCCCATCACACGGCACCTTGTCAAGCAGGGTGAACAATGTGGAGTTTTCTCAGAGAGCAGCGCTCAGCCATTGGCGAGTTTAAGCCAGGGAGCAACATAGTCCTTACATCCCAGAGCCTCCCATAAAATGAGAATGGTCCCAGCCTAAATCTGGAGGCACCTGCTCATTTAAGGCAGGGTCCGAACTCAGCCTGGAGCAGCTCAGCCTGGATCACTACCATCCATCCATCCATGTCTCCGCCTCCTTGCAAGCCAGCCAGACTCAAAACCCCATTAATATAAATGAAGCCCTTTGCTGACTTGATTTCCAAATTAGTCCAGCCGTTCAAGATCTCTATTCCGGGAAATGTGAAATTTATGTAATGAAAATTAAAAGAGAAACTGGAGAAGCGGCTCCTTAAGTGCCTTCTTCCTGGGTAAGTGAGCCAGGTCTGTGCATCTGGCAGGAGATGGATGGAGGCGCCACCCAAGGCTGCTGCAGCCTATGACCCACAGGGAGGCAGGGAGCACGCCGGCTGCAGGCTGAGGGTAAGGCCCTCAGACCCCCTTTCTTCCCTCAAAAACAAGAGCCTTGATAAATAACAGTTCGTGTTCACTGTTAAATGCACAGCCCTGTTCTAAGCACTTGACTTACATTGGTTATCGCATTTAACCCTCACGACAACCTGAGGGGGTAGGCAATACTCTTTTCCCCATTTTCAAGATGGGGAAAACTGAGGCTTATATTGGAGTAATTCCTTGATCAAAATCACACAGCAAAATAGTGGCCAAAATGGGACTCAGGTATTTTGTCTTTTACCACCAGACCTTCTTGTCCAGAACTCAGAGAATGTGGAATAGAAGAAAGGCTCTGGAGTCAAAGAAACCTGGGTTCAAGTCCAAGCACCAGCTACTGACCTGCTGTGTGACCTTGGGCAAGCCACTTACCTCCCTGAGGAGCCATTCCTTTATAATCATAGCCCCTCCTCCATGAGGTTTATATCTGAATTACAGGAGAAAACATGTAAAGATCCCAAGCACAGCATTTCAGATGCTCTCTCAAACTGTTGTGTGTTTTTTTAAAGGGAGGGAAAATGTAACCTCTTAGAACTTAGAAGTCTTAGGGTAATGGTTCAGGTATGGTTAGATCCAGGGGCTCCAAAGATGTCATAAGGGCTCAGTTGTTCGTGTGTTTTTTTCCTCTCTCTCCACATAGTAGACCCTCACTAGGAGCTCCAGGGAAATGGCATTATTACAGCTAGAAATCTTGGTTCAAAGAGAGCTTCTTTTTTTTTCCAACTGGGCAGCAAAAGTCCCAGGATTCACTCTGATTGGACCCACTTGGATCATAGGTTCATCCCATAACCAATCTCTACAGCCCAAGGGATGGACTGTGTTGATTGGGCCACCTGGGTCACATGCCCACTGCTGGAGCTAGGGGGAAGGCTGCAGAAAGCCCAAGTTGAACCACTTATGAACGCAAACACTGCAAGTGGAGAGAGTGAACATTGACAAGGGATGTTGCTTAAGACAGCAGGAGGAAGTGACCTCATAACCAGCCGCTGCAGGTCCAGCTTCCAGCTCCTGGAGGGGCAGCTCTCAGACTTGGGCCTGACCTTTTGCACCAGGTGAGAGTAAAAAACTAGCAATAATAATATATGTTCTAGCCCTAGCCAGTTTGGCTCAGTGGATAGAGTGTCAGCCTGCAGACCAAAGGGTCCTGGGTTTGATTCCGCTCAAGGACACGTACCTTGGTTGCAGGCTCCTCCCTGGCCCGGATTCGTGCAGGAGGCAACCAATCGATGTGTTTCTCTCACTGGAAGTTTCTCTCTGTCTTTCCCTCTCTCTTCTCTTCCTAAAAATCAATGAAAAAATATCTTCGAGTGAGGACTAACAAAAAATAATTTTTAATATTAATAATCTATTCCCGCCCTGAACAGTTTGGCTCAGTGGCTAGAGGATCGGCCTATGGACTGAGGAGTCCCAGGTTCGATTCCGGTCAAGGGCATGTACCTTGGTTGCGGGCACATCCCCAGTAGGGGGTGTGCAGGAGGCAGCTGGTCGATGTTTCTCTCTCATGGATGTTTCTAGCTCTCTGTCCCTCTCCCTTCCTCTCTGTAAAAAATCAATAAAATATGTTTTAAAAATAATAATAATAATAATAATAATAATATATTCCCTAAATCCTTCACATATATTAACCAGCCTAATCTTTACATGTGAAAGAGAGGTTACTATTACCATCATCATTTCCATCTCACAGGTGAAAAACTAAGGCAAAGAGCTACTTGCTCAAGGTCAAATGACTATTGACTGGCAAAGCTGAAAACATATATGGCAAAGCCATGACCCCAACCGCCATGCCAGTGCCCTGTAAATGAGCAAGGGGACTCGGTTCAAAGCCTCTTAGGCGTGCTGGGCTGAAGCTCGTGCCTTATGTAGGGGGCACCGCAACCCAGCTCCGGCCCCTCGGTGGCAGCGCCTGGAAACGTGGACCCACTGTGGCAAGATGTTCCAATGTTCCCAAATACGCCAGAGTTTTATACGAACTCTCCTGACTTTAAAACGTGGACTCAGTTGTTTAATTTAAACATCAGGCAATCCAATAAATCAGCATCATTCTAGATGTCTAGGCGGGATCAACTACAGAATGAAAACGTGGAGCCCCTTGTTCAAAAATTATTAAGAATTTAAAGACAGTGGCTGCGAAGCATTATACCAAACAACTGCCCGGGCTGCACACCCATGGAGCCAGTCCTGCCTCTCGGTAATCCTAAATACTTGTTGAGACAAAACGGACATGACACCTACAAGGTGTCAGGCATCGCTTTATGTGAAAATAGGAAACAATTATCAAGCACTCACTATGTGCTGCCATTGTGTGTACTAAATACATTTAAACCTCGCAGCAGCATTATCCTATTATTCCCATTTTCCAGATGAGGACATTGGGGCTTAGGGAAGTGAAAGCATTTGGTACTTGATAGAATTATCTGAGGTGGCAGGGATGAGGGACAATAAATGGGAATGGGGGTAAAATAAGAGAGTGAGAGAAAGACGAGAGGGAGAGAAAGACAATAGGAAAAGCAGGCATCCAGGCCTGTCTCCCAAACTGGGTTGCATTCAGGTCTCTGCCACGACCGACCCGACCGTGTGGAACTTGGGGAGGCCTCCACCGCCCCGAGAAGGGCCTATGGTATTTCTGAATCGCGGTGCCATCCACCCCGGCTTGGCTCCTCTCCAGCGATCCAATTACTAAATGCAGCCGCATTCTTTAAAAATGTCTTTCCTCTTATGTAATGCAATAGTGACAAACGCCAAGCAGATGGTGCTGTGACAAGCTTTTTAAAAGTTGATTAGGAGCTCGTCTTTCAAAATTAATGTATGGGCATTTAAATGAGCTTCAGCTGGCCACAGAACTCCATCAAGATAAGTCGCTGGATGAATTCATTGGCTGTGCTCACCTCCTCCCAGCCAGGGTTTGACATGAGTGACAGGTGGTCAAGTTGACTTGTGAGCAACAGTAAGAAGATACCTGGTTTGGATGGAATGGAGAAATGCCTTGGGCCTCATAAAAGCCCAAAAAGCTGGAGCCTCTACAGTCTATTACCAACACTATTTTTTCCCCAAACTTTCACACGGTCTTTGAGAGAATGGACCATCTCACTCTTCTCACTCTCCTACAGGGAAATGGGTTAGTCACAAACTATGTCAGATGTTGCCAGGGAGCTGTTTCCTCACCCTACCCCACCCCCTTTCTCAGTGTTCAGGGATGAGATCATTTCATTTGGAGCCAATTATAGATGGAGATGTACAGAGAAACCTCCTCAGAGCCCTCTTCTCCCATCATCACAGGCTGTATCCTGCCAGGATGGGCAAGAACAGGAGGCTGGATGTCCGGTCCCAAGTTCAAACTCGGGGTTTGCGAAGGCCATGCATTCCTAAGCCATAGCGTGGGTCTGTTAAGCTAGAATGCTGGGCCCTGACTGTTCCCACCACAGCCTCTGCTTTCCTGCTCAGCCAAGAGCACGTGCTTTGGAGTCCAGTTCAAATCCCAGCTTCCATGTTTTCTAATCACGACAGCTCATGCAGGTCACAGGACTTTCCTGAGCCTCCGTTTCCTTATCTGTAAATGGGGGAGAGACCACCTACCTTATAGGGCCATTGAGGGACTAAGACAGGCATCACTGTTTAGGGGTGAAAAAATGGTAGCTATGAAGGACTCTAAAAAGTATATGCTACAGAGCCTGGGTAGTTCAGGCTCTTACAATCTGCTTGGGAAGACAGCACAAACACAGATAAAATGATTTCCACATAAAACGGCCTCCTATAGCCAAAACAAGTGAAGGTACAGAGACAGGGAGAGCTGGCTCCCAGAGAACCTGGCCTGGATGTGAGTTGGGCAGCCACTCGCTGGCCTCCTGGCTGTCTGCACCTCTCTCCTCTTCACGCCCCAGCATCTCGCCCCAAACCAGCATACACAGATGCTGCTGAAAAGCTTACCCAGTGACTCATTCACTCTCAGAGAGAGGGAACAGACAGTGATTCCCAGAAGCACCCAGAGTCCTGGTTCAGGAAGGAGGATGGAAAAGCAACAACATTTGGGCCAGTTCCTGCCCAGCCTCCAGGACAGCTGAAAGATACACCCTTCCCCCCAACTCCATTCTCTGTGTTCCTGGGTCCAAAGGCCTGTCTCCCAAACTGAGAGGGAAAACTGAGCCAGCACACTCCTAGCCAGGTACGGGAGTCACGACTCCCCGAAAGCTCTGTGTCCATTACAGTGGTGCTTCCCCAAGTGGCAAGTGGAAAACTTGATCTGAGATGGTTTTACACCAACCCAAGGTGGGACATTAAATAGTAGACTACAAGATGGTTTACAACAGCATTGAATATACTAACAAGGGACTGAATGGTACCCTTTAAATGAGTAAATGGTATGGTATATAAATTGTATCTCAATAAAGCTGTTAAAATCTATATTAATAGACAGGAGTGGGCTGGAGGGGGTCATGGGGGAAAAGGGTGGGCATATGTAATGCTTTCAACAATAAAGAATCTACAATAATAAAAGGATAATATGCTAATTAGACCAGACAGCCAAACGACCTTCCAGACATCCTTCCGGATGAAGCCACAGTGGCAGGGCTGAGGCAGAGGCAGTTAGGGGCAATCAGGCAGGCAGGCAAGCAGTTAGGGGTGATCAGGCAGGCAGGCAGAGTGGTTAGGGGCAATGAGGCAGGCAAGTGGTTAGGGGAGATCAGGCAGGCAGGCAGGCCAGCAGCTAGGAGCCAGTGGTCCCAGATTGAGAGAGGGATGTCCAACTGCCGATTTAGGCCCAATCAGGCCTAAACCAGCAATCTAACATCCCCCGAGGGGTCCCAGATTGCAAGAGGGTGCAGGCTGGGCTGAGGGATTCCCCACCCCCCCCCCCGCACAAATTTCATGCACTGAGCCTCTAGTTATATATAACAGTTGACTCCCAATAGGAGAAAATTAGTCCCCTTTCGAGTCTTGTAACTCTACTAATTTGTCAGGGATCCAGGTCTCCATTAGATACCAGGGGGTCCTTACTATCTCTCACACGCATGCAAATTTGTTTGAACAAGAAGAGAGCAGGTTTTATGCTCAGCTCCTTGAACAGGCAACAATACCTAGCCATACTTGTTTAGTTTCCATTATGTTCATTTTTCTAATTGTCTTCTAATTATAGCAACTGATCATTCATCTGTTTGTTCATTTATTCAACAAATATGTATTGAACATTATTTCATGCCAGACACTGTTCTAGGCACAGGGGACAGTGCAGGAAACAAGACAGACCAAAACCCTGCCCTCACGGTGCTGATGTACTACTAGTGTAAGGAATCTTAGCAGTAGATATAGCTCATGGGTTTCAAATCCCCACTCTGCCACTCACGAACTGGACGATCTCGGGCAAGTGGTCTAACCACTCTGTGCCTCCCTTTCCTCACATGTAAAATGGGGATATAATTGCACCTAACTCAGGGTCCAACGAGTCAATATGTGAAAAGAGCCAGAACAGCACTTGGCACTCTGTAGACACTTAATAAATGTTGACTACTATTATTTATTTTCATTTCTAGCTTGATAGAACATTCCTCTTTAAACACACGTATTTAAGCTGCCTTTTAAAATAAATTTATTTAAGTGGAAAAAATGGGGAGGAGAGGAGAGTCCGTAAAAAGTAAGTGTACAGGTGAGGAGGACAGGGCAAAAGCCACCAGTGTGTGTGTAGGAGAGGACATTTGGGGAGCCAGGAACTACGGGGAGATGTTCGCAAGGCTCTGACTAGTTGGCACTGAGTAGAAACATAAAGCTATTTTCATAACATAAGTGTCAACATAAGGACAAGGCTTATTCCTTCAGTCTCATATTTGCAGGCTCCTCCCCACTCCCTGACCCTCTGGATCCCAAGCTCTGGGACGGGAGGTTCCTTGGGAGGCCTTGGAAAGGAGGGGTCTGGGCAGTTAGGGGGCCGAGACGCTAGATGAAGATGAGGTTATGGACCTCTGGGCAGGAACAGTCCGGGAGCTGCCCAAGCCTCTCCCACGTCCCTCGGCACCGGGGGTGGCCGGCCGCTTGCCACAGCAACAGCTGGTTCCTGCAAGAGACGGGCTTGGCTCAGTGGCATTGAATCTCTAGGCTCCAGGGCGTTTGCTGTGTGGGCCCCTTCCTCCATGCAGAAAATATTTAAAGTCATAGTTTACAGCAGCATTGTATAAAGATGAACATAATCCAGGCTGGATTCATTATTACATTTCATGATTATTATATCCTTTTTCTTCTGGTTTTAAAAGAAATTTTAAATGTTTTAAATTTTCTTGGATCCTAAAAGTGGGCAGGCACTGGGCACTATGTCTACTGTGGCTGATGGAGAATGGCCCTGAGCCGGCCGCAGTGCCCACCCCAGAGGCCACGTGGGCAATCCAGACTCACTTCTTAGAGTATGGGGAGGTGGCAAACCAGGAAAGTTGCTTAACCTCCCTGTGACCCTTTTCAACACAGTGGAGTCATTAAGAACACAGGCTCTGCCCTGGCTAGTGTGCTAAGTGGTTAGAGTGCCATCCCGTGCACCTAAGGGTCACAGGTTCGATTCCCAGTCAAGGCACATACCCGGGTTATGGGTTTAATCTCCGGTTGGGGCACATGTGTGAGGCAAACAATTGATGTTTCTCTCTCTCCCTCTCCCTCCCTCTCTCTCCTCTCTCTAGACTCAAAGAAAGACATTTCCTCGGGTGAGGATTAAAACACACACACACACACACACACACACACACGCACGCACGCACGTGCGCCATGGAATCAAGGAGTGTCATGACCCAACTCCTAGGAGTCTCTACCATCTCTTCAACGGACAAGAGATATCCATAATCTCCGCCTCTCTGAAGTTTTGGAAGGTTCTGTGTGATGCTGTGTGCAGAGAAAATAAAAATGATCATGACAGCCTTAGCCTGTTTTGCTCAGTGGATAGAGTGTTGGCCTACAGACTGAAGGGTTCCAGGTTTGATTCCGGACAAGGGCACATACCTCGGTTGCAGGCTCAATCCCTGGCCCTGGTCAGGGTGCATGCAGGAGGCAACCAATTGATGTGTCTCTCTCACATCAATGTTTCTCTCTGTCTCTCTCCCTCCCTTCCACTCTCTCTAAAAATCAATGGAAAAATATCCTTGGTGCGGATTAAAAAAAATGATCGACAATAATAACTAACCATGTCAGCTATAAGAATGAAAGCTCTACTGCTATAAGTCAGCCACATGGATGAACCTTACAAACCTCATAGCGAGCTAAAGGAGCCGATTCCAAAAGGCACACGCCTGCATTATTTCACGTATTTAAACTTTGGGGGGAAAGCAAGATTAAACCATAGTGTTTAGGGATCTGCACCGAGTTATTAAGAGAACTGTACAATGATTTGCCATGAAAGTCGGGACAGTGGTTTCCTTTATGGTTAGGAGCAGTGTGGGGGACTGGGGGGCTGGCCAGGTTCTGTTCCTTGCCTGGGTGGTGACTACCCACATGTGTCTCCTTTCCAAACATTTATTAACCTGTTCATATATGTTTTAGCCAATTCTCTGTAGGCATAATTCAAATCTTTTTAAAAATGCAAAATAGCTGTAGCCAGTTTGACTCAGTGGGTAGAGCGTCGGCCTGCAGACTGAAAGGTCCCAGGTTCGATTCCGGTCAAGGGCATGTACCTTGGTTGCAGGCACACCCCAGTAGGAGGTGTGCAGGAGGCAGCTGATCAATGTTTCTCTCTCATCGATGTTTCTAACTATCTCCCTTCCTCTCTGTAAAAAATCAATAAAATATATTTTTTAAAAAAGTAATTTTAAAAAAGGCAAAATAATGATAATAGTAATAACTACTGATCAAGTGCTTATAAGTGTTGGGCACTGTCCTAAGCTTCTAAGCACAGTGCCTGGCACACAGTAGGGGCTTCACAAATGATAGTATATAAAGATTGTTGGCATCCTCATGATACAAAATGGAGCTAATGTCTCTTGTCTCTAAAGGGCTTGGGGGCCTGAATGATGTAAAGCACCTACCTGGTGCCCAGCACACCACAGGTGCGTGACTATGGCAAGTGTTCCTCCTGCTTGTCCCAAACTCAGAGACACTTCTCAGGCTAAATAAACCCTCCTAAAAATCCCCAACTGACAGGCTAATCCCTCCTGGCCCTGGCCCTTGCAAGCCTGCCCTCGCCAGCTGCCCACAGAAAGAATCCAGCTGACAGCTCCCCTCTGTCCTCACTTTGATCCTCCTCCTCTGCCAGTCCTGCCTGGTGAGCTCATGCCCCAATCAGACCTTCCATCACCTGTTGTGAGCCTGGGTATGGTGGGAATGGAGAGAGGTGGCTCTCCCTGGCACAGCCCTGGCTCTGCTTTCCATCCCTGCCCCTTCCTGGTGGAGTCAAGGTTCCTGTGACCCTTATCTCAGCCTCACCAGAGTGCCATGTCCCACATCCTGAAATATTTGCATCCAAAAGGAGAAATTGGGGATTAATCCGAGTGTTGGGGCTAGAAAGGCTTACCCAAAGATCGGTGAATAAACCAAGGCTCTCAGAAGTGAGCGTCTAGCCCAAAGAACACATCTCCAATGGTAGAATCTCAGGTCTAAGTGGGAGAGCGATCAGAGTGGGGTGGGCAGAGTGGGCCTCTTTAGAATGTGATAGTATTCTTTGCCATTTAGTTATTGGGCACCTACTATGTGCCAAGTTCATTAAATCCATTACATCTCATTTTCACAAAGTACGTATTACATCCATTTTATGTTAGACATGACAATAGCAGCTTCCGCTTCTATGAGGGGCCAGGTGCTGTGCAAAGGGCAGGGGATCCTTCCCACAACTCAAGTGGTGGGGACTGTCAAGTTCAGGTGGAGGGCTGGCCCAGAGTCACGCAGCGAGTAAGGGCCAGAGATGAGGTTTGAGCCTGGATCAGTGCCGTCTCAGTGCCTCTTGTTCACGTACGTCTATCTGTAACCCCCTATTTGTCACCGGCATTCCCTGCTCTAGGTCTGCAGTGAGTGGGGCTGCTCAATTTTAAAAGGAAAGAAATTCTCTTTGAAATGGGAGAACTCCCTGGACAGACAGACCCCAGAGGGTGCTCTCATTCCTACAGTATAATAATCTCTGCACCAGAAAAGCACTGTCCAGGGAAACAGTCTAGAACTTGGCTCAGGGATCTGAACCGTATACGTTTAAATCCCAGTTCGACTACTGGCTAGGTGTGTGACCTTGCACATCTCTTTGCACCCAAGGATCCCAAAAGTATCCATCTTGGGTTCTTGGAATGTTTCAATGGCATATTGTGTGTTAATGTGTCCTTACTTCCTAACATGCTCCCCCTCTCTCACTCCATCCAGGCCACAGTGGCGTCTCACTCCCACCTCGGGGCCTTTACCCTTGCTGTTCCCTCTGCCTGGAACACCTTCCCCCAAATATCCACATGGCTCCCTCCCTTCTTTCCTTCAGATCTCTGTTCAAATGTCACCTCCTCAGTGTCACCTTCCTTGAAAAGCAACAACCCCCAGAACTTCCTCCTCATTCTGCTTTCTTTTCCTAACACGTGTCCCATCTGACGAATGACAAATTTACCTGCCTGATGTCTGTTTCCTCACAGCAAAATGTTGTCTCCATAAGAGAAGGGACCACATCTGCCTTGTTCACTGCACCTCCCCAGTGCCCCAAACATTGCCTGGCACACGCTCAATGGTAAGCGCTCAACAAATATTTATTGAATGAATGAATGAATGAATGAATGAATGAATGAATGAATATAAAGAGCTTAGAATAATGCTCAGCACATAGTAAACATTCAATAAATGTTAGCTGCTATTATAATTAGTACGCTAAGTGTTTCCTGAGACACCTGTTCTTGTGGGAAGCGGTTGCGGGGGCTGATATCGTCCAAGTCTAGGTCAAATCCTGCTTGTGGCCTTGGCTACAGCACACTGCCTCTCTGAGCCTTGGTTTCCTCATCTATAATATGAGAGTCACCAAACTTGCCTTTCGAGGGAATTTTGAGGATTCCACAATAATACCAGCTCCCTTTTCTTGAGCTCTTTCTGGGTGCCAGGAGATATGCTAAGTCCTTGGCTTGCACAATCTTGCTTAACCTTCACCTTTGCTCCATGGGGAGTTCATCTTATGATCTGCATTTTCAGGAAATTGGAGTTCAGAAAGGTGATGAGATTTGCCCTGGGTCACATAACTGGAAGTGGCAGGGGCTGCTCCTCCTCAGACACTGAGACCATGACCTTCCGGGGCCCCGCCCTGACCAGGCAGCAGCATCTGGCTCCTGTGGCACCATCACCCCTCACGCAGCAGAGACGCCCTGGGCTCTGCAGTCACACTTCCCACGCCCCAGTCCCACTGCTCACTCTCTGGCCCCGCCGCCGTCCCCATGGCAACGTCGGCTCCTGGCATCCTGGGCAGGCCACTCACACCTGACACAGACCAGGTGGCCCTGGGTCAGATACTTCGTCCACTGGGCATGGGGTGCCCTCACCTGCCGGCAGCTCCCTGGAATGGGTCCCAGCTGGAACTGGACACAGTACCTGCAGCCACACAGGGAGACACCATCCCAGGCACCTGTGAGCGTTTATGGAGCACCTCCAGTGCACCTGGCCCTATGCAGGCTCAGGCTGATACAATTTCTCTCTGGTATAGTAACCTTTGGGGCAACGCAATCTGCAAAAACAGGTTGCATTCAACAGGAGGCGTGGCTCCTGCTCTTTTAAGTTAGCCTCCTTGAGGGCCATGGTCAGGCCCTCTTCCAAGCACTGCATCCAAAGACTATATGGTTTATTTCTCATCTGTCTCCTCACTAGAATGTCAGCCCCATAAAGGCAGGAATTTCTGCTTGTTCTGTTCACCGTAGTGTCCAACTCCTAGAACAGTACTGGCTCAATAAAACTGTGCTGAATGAATCATTTGCTCCAATAAGGAAATCCTGTGAGGTAGGTGTTGCTCCAGTTTACAGAATAGGAAACTGAGGATCAGAGAGTTAACTTGTCTACAGTCACAGCTAATAAGAGGTTGCGCCTAAAATGGAACCATCGATAAACCCCAAAAGCCTAAATTGACGCTCCTAACCACTCCATTTCATTTCACAACGGATCCTATTTTATAGAAGAGATTCCATGAGAATTATTTAAAAGAGAAACTTCCCATGATGGGGTATTTGAAGAGCCAATTTGCCAGAATTTTACCTCTACCCAACTTTTCTACAAATGGCAGTAAATGGCACCCCCTGCTGGAGGAGATGCAGCTTATCAAGGACTCAGGGGTGACTGTGTGGGGCTACTGCCCCCTGGTGGCTGCAGCCTTTGGGAGGCCTCAGCAGGAGACAGTTTCCTCCTAGGACAGCCCCAAACCTGTCCCTTCCTCTCTGAGCTGCCCCCAGAACTCTTCAGGAATCTGTTCCTTACCAGAAGCCTGTGATCAATGAAACTTCTGTCTTCCCAATACACCTTCTCTTCCCTTTTTGTGGTTTATTTGGGGAACTCTTGCCCTCACCCTATTTGATCGTGGAGGGGCAACCAATCTGGGTGGCTGGTCCTGGCTGCCCACACCTGCCACTAGCCTGGGCAGATAATTAAAGCTGACCAATCAGAGCTCCCATCCTCCGGGCCACAGTGATTGGTTCAAGGATGGGCTGGATTCAAGCAGGACCAATCAAATTCTCCTCCAGAAATAACACACTAAGACTGGAGGAAGGGACCTGGCATTGCTAAGCTGGGCGGATGTTGGGCTGCTGGTTCCCACATTGGCCACTGCATGGAGAATATTAGAGAGAGAGAATGAATACGAGAGTGAGTCCTGACAACACTATTTGACCTCATAATTGAAGTAACACTATTTCAAAACTTCCTTCCCAGTTATATAAACCAACGATACCCCTTTCCACTTGAGCCAGCGTGAGCCTTCTGTCACCTGCAACGAAAGGAATCCTAACTAATATAGCTCCCTCTCTCTCTCCATTGACACTGCTTTTGTTCAGACCTTATTCTTTCCATTGATATTTGTTGAGTACCTGCCATGTGCCAGGCAGTATCCTGAAGCTTGACCTCATCACCACCATCCCCAGCCCACTGGTCTGCCTCCAGTCCCTGCAATTAACTCTTCACAAGGTACAGGGCTATCACCCTGGTCCAACCCACATTCCTCTCTCGCCTAGACCTGTGGTAGGCAAATTGCGGCTCACGAGCCACATGCGGCTCTTTAGCCCCTTGAGTGCGGCTCTTCCTAAGCCTTAGGAGTACCCTAATTAAGTTAATAACAATGTACCTACCTATATAATTTAAGTTTAAAAAATTTGGCTCTCAAAAGAAATTTCAATCGTTGTACTGTTGATATTTGGCTCTGTTGACTAATGAGTTTGCCGACCACTGGCCTAGACCATTGCAGTAGCCTCCCTATTGATCCCTGATTCCCTTCTTGCCTCTCTCCAAATATCATTCAAAGAGATCCTGTGAAAACTCAAGGGAGATCATGTCACTCCTCTGCTCAAAACCTTCCCATGACTCCCGTCTCATGAGAAAGTGTCCAGCTTCTCACCACAGCCGATAGGCCCAGTGAGATCTATTTCTGACCTTATTTCCTACACTCTCATTCTCCCTGCATTCCAGCCGCACTGGTCTGGCTGATCCTGAACACACCAGGCATGCCCTGCCCAGGGACCTTTGCACTTTCTGGTCCCTTTGCAGACCTGCTCTTCCTCTAGAAAGCCTTCTCCAGATCTTAGTCCAAGTGTCTCCTCAGTGAGGAGGCCACTGGCACTCCCACCCTCTTCCCTGCCTTATTTCTCTGCGTAGGACTTAGCACCATTGACATGCTACTTGTTTCTTGTCTGTCTCCTCCAACTAGACTGCCCACTCCATGAAGACAAGTAATGCCTGTCCTTTTTCGCTCCTTGCGATAGCCCCAAGGCCTATCACAGTGCCTTTCATATAATGGGCACTCAATAAACATTGAGTGAGTGAATTAATTAATTTTAATGGAGACCAGTTATTAAGGACTTCAAAAGCATGTTAATGAACTTACAAAAGTAACAGGACAAGAAATGGGAGGCAAGGTAAGAGAAAGACATGATGAAAATGTGCACAAAGTTTAGTTTGACTTTGGGTTCATTTGCTTCAACTTACCCTAATATCTCCTGCCCCTTGGGGACACTTTGCTTTTTCCGTTCTTTCCCGTATCTGCCTGTGGTTATCAGAGCAGGGACTGTGGGCCAAGGAGAAAACAGTTAGGTAACTCAGCACGGCCACAGGAAGCTGAGGTAGGTTCTCCTAGCTTCTGAGTCATTTATAAGGCAGCCCTAAGGAGACTATGGGATCCTGAAACTGGGTAAGTGGTCCCCACTAGTACCCTTTATGTGATGCTGGAGGAAGGATCATATTTATTTCTGAGACTCAGGGCCTAGCACAGTGAGTTGCATGGGGGGTCTCAAAAGTTTTTCAAATGAATGATTTTTATAAATATATGAGTGAGTAAAAAAGCAGATAAAAGAATTAAAAACTGGTTAGATGGATGGTTGGATGGATAGATGCATGGATGGATGGATGGATGTCTAAAATGATGGAAGAAAGGAAGAATGGATAGATGATGAGTAAATAAATGGGAAGATGGGATAGAAAAAAGACAGAGATGATGAATGCAAAGAAGATGGATGAGGAGATGACAGATAGAGAGATGAATGAATAAAATAAATGGATGGAAAACTGGACACATGGATGGATGGATGGATGGATGGATGGATGGATGGGGAGATGTAAGGATGGAAGAAAGGAGGTACAGAGGGATGGATAGGTAAATGAATTAATACGTTATTTTGTTGGGCCAACTTCCAAGTCTCTTCCTTTCTAGAACAGACAGAAAACACAGAAAAAGAGAGGTTGGTGATTCATTAGGAAAATAACAAGTCCAAAGGAAGTCCCTACTCCTCCCCATTCCCTGAGTGATGGAGCTGAATCAAAGAGTTGGTATTGCCCGGCTGGTGTGGCTCAATGGTTGAGCCTCAACCTATGAACCAGGAGGTCATGGTTTGATTCCTGAGTTGCAGGCTCCATCCCCATAGAGGGGTGTGCAAGAGGCAGCTAGCCAATGATTCTCTCTCATCATTAATGTTTCTCTCCCTCTCCCTTCCTTTCTAAAATCAATAAAAATAATTTTTTAATGTTTGGTGTTGAACTAATGCTAGTGACCTAGAAAAGGCCCACACAGGGGCAGCCCAAGCCCCTCTCCTGCTGCTGCCATAGACACCCTTTGTGGGCTTGGTCTTTGCCATAACACTTAGTATGAAATTCCCTTCCTCTCTTTAAACATCCATGGTGCTCTTTTTGGTGCAGCCTAAGGAAGTGAGGAAAGCCCCAGAGAAGCCCAGTTCTAGTCCCAGCTCTGCCTCTTATAGCTGAGTGATCTTGGTCAAGTGACTGCACCTGCTGAGCCCTTCGCCTCAACAGCAAAATGGGAATACTAGTACCTATATCAGTGATGGCGAACCTTTTGAGCTCGGCGTGTCAGCATTTTGAAAAACCCTGGTGCCGTGTCACATATAGAAATTTTTTGATATTTGCAACCATAGTAAAACAAAGATTTATATTTTTGATATTTATTTTATATATTTAAATGCCATTTAACAAAGAAAAATCAACCAAAAAAATGAGTTCGCGTGTCACCTCTGACACGGGTGTCATAGGTTCGCCATCACTGACCTATATCATAGAGTTATTGTCAGAATTACGTAAGATGATTTATGGTGAGCAATGTATCTTGGGCACGTTTTGTGTCTCCATGAGCCTTGGTTTCCCCTCTAAAAAATGAGAATAGTATCATTGGCCTCACAGAGTCAAGGAATGTGGCAAAGTGCTTGGTACATAGTAGGGGCAGTCAGGTAGGCTTTCCTGGGAAACTGACATCTGGGCAGGAAATAATAGGCGGGGCAAGGTTAGATACGGGTGACAGGGGAGAGGGAGAAGGATTTTAGGCAAAAGGAATGACATTGCCACTGCCATCATCCCATTGCCACCACCCGGTCCAGCCACCATCCTCTCCTGTATGCACCACTACAGTCACCTCTTCCTTGGCCTCCCTGCTGCCCCCTGACCCACTATCCCCACGATGATCAGAATGAGCCTTTAAAATGTGGGCGGGGGGGGCCAGCAGGCGTGGCTCAGTGGTTGACCATCGACCTATGAACAAGGAAGTCACGGTTTGATTCCCGGTCAGGGCACATGCCCGGGTTGTGGGCTCGATTCCCCAATATGGGGTATGCAGGAGGCAGCCAATCAATGATTCTCTCTCTCTTCCTCTCCTTTCCTCTCTGAAATCAATAAAAATATTTTTTTAAAAATAAAATAAAATGTGGGCAGGGGCGCTTAGAGATGAGGTTACAGGAGGCAAGAGCTTATAGGCCATGATGAGGCATTTGGGTTTTACTCTAAGGGCACTGGGTCACTATTGGAGAATTGAAAGCAGGAGGGGGGACACCAGGGTAAAGTTTGTGATGTAGTTGTAGAATGACCTCTCCCCACCAAGCTGCAGCATGGAGCCCTGCTGCCTGCTCTTCTACTCCTTCAGGAAAACCGCTGTACTCTCTCAGTCACTTTCTTCAGCTACAAAACCGGCATCACGTATTTTTTTGTAGCGGCATAAAAACTTTTGTCCAGGTGTGCAATGTAGCTAACTTCTGTAGTTGTGCCTGTCCTGCATCATTCAACCCAATTTTCCTTTGGAGAATACCCCTCCCCTAATCTCACTCAAATAAGACTGACCCCCCCTCCCAGCATCAAAGGGAGCACATGCCCAGGCTTGGCCAATCAGTGTATTCTATCGCTCTGGGCATATTGATTAGTTCAGCAGTGGATACATGACCCAGGTCAAGCCAATAAGATATCATCCCAGGACATTTGCTGAAACTATGAAGAAAGAGACCTTTTCTTCCAGCTGTTAGGTTGGCGGTAAGCCTGGAGCTATCAAAGACCATCCCCAGCTGGCCTGAGAATGAGGCCAACTCGAAGGAAAACAGAACTGAGAAACGGAGTCCTGGCCACATTGCTTGCGCTCCTGGATCCAGCCATGAATGCATCCCCTGGAATTTTAGTTACATGAGCCACACCTTTTTGGGTGTGTGTGTGTGTGTGTGTTAACCTTTATTGTTGGAAGTATTACATATGTCCCCTTTTTCCTCCCTGTTGATCTCTCCCAGCCTGCTCCTACCCCCACCCCAGGCCTTCACCACCCTATCGTCTCTGTCCATGGGAGCCACACATTTTTGCTCAGGTCAGTTTAAGTTGGGTTTCCCATCATGTGCATACAAAGTCCTGATGATTCACACTGGGAGATGAGTAGAAGACGAGATACCCAGAGGAAATCAGAGCTTCTTACCTCGTCCACAAAGTGAGAAGAGGGGATCAGGGCAAAAGGAAGGCAAAGTCTTACCCCAAACTTGGACCCCACACAGGATCTGACAGACACCCCTGTTGGCCACCCAACTCACACAAGGACTGCTGGCACTCCACTCCCTGGTGGCTCCGGTACTCCACGCAGCCAGCCTGCTCTTCCAAATGGGGGCAGGGAGCACCCCCATTCCTTGGCTCCTGCAGGACATGCCTCCTGCGGACACGGTAGGAGACCTGACAGGGTTTGGCACAGCGACTCCAGCCACTCCATTCTGCCACAATGCAGGAGACAGCTGGAAGAGAAGGTAGAGTCTCCAGGGGCAACTTGCACGGCTTTGGGCTGGCCTGTGGCCAGATCTCCACCTTCCCACAAGCCAAACCCTCAAAAACACCATGCAGAGCACTAGGACTCCTGCAACCCTAAGCCCATGTCTTCCTCAAAAGTTTCTCTATAATAACCGTTTATACATCTACCTAAACTTAACATTCCCATGTTTTATTCATCCATCATCCTTCTGGTGATCATTTAAGTTGTTCTCACCACTCATTCCTTCAGTAAACATTTCTCTTTTTTTAATATTTTTTATTGACTTCAGAGAGGAAGGAAGAGGGAGAGAGATAGAAACATCAATGATGAGAGAGAATCATTAACTGGCCGCCTCCTACTGGGTATTGAGCCTGCAACCCAGGCATGTGCCCTTGACCAGAATTGAACCCGGGACCCTTCAGTCTGTAGGCTGATGCTCTAATCCACTGAGCCAAACCAGGTAGGGCAGTAACCATTTCTTAAGCACTGAAAACAACTGATTTCACCTCTCTGTGCCTCAGTTTCTTCCTGTCAAATAGAAATAAAAAAAATATTCACCTAATAGGGAGGCCTTGAAGATTCAACTGGATACAACATACACAGCACATGCTTCTGGCACATAGCAAGTGCTCGGTAAATACAGCTAATCCTCTGCTGCAGCGACATGAGCCTCAGCTACAGCAACAGCATGGAGTGGAAAGCAGACTCTTACAGAGGTTGCTTCTGGTGACATGTGTACACACAGTTTAAAACCTGCAAAACAGTGCTACACAACGTTTAAGCATTCCCACAGGCATTATATGCCACACTAGAGGCCCGGTGCATGAAATCCGTGCAAGGGGCTTGGCCCCCTCCGCAGTGGCGGCTGCCTCTGCCTCAGCCCCCGCCACCACAACTTTGTCCGGAAGGTCATCCGGAAGGACGTCCAATCTAATTAGCATATTATACTTTTATTATTATAGATATCTATGTTGATCCTCATTATTTAAAGATTCTGTATTTGTGAATTTGCCTATTTGCTAAAATTTACTTGTAACTCCCAAATCAATACTTGAGATGCTTTGCTGTCATTCACACACAGCAAAAGTTTCCAGTCGCCCAAAGTACAGCTGATGTCAAACGAGACTCAATCTGCCTTCTGGGATGGAGGCGGCAGGTGGCGGTGCCATGCAGAGCAAGAAGCTCCAGGTCAGGGGCCAGTCAGATGGGGTGAGTCCCAAGTCTCACACACACCACACACAGTCATGCACACACACACACACACACACACGCACACACACACACACTCATGCACACACAGGGGGCTCCTACCGTCAAACTTAATTCACTCATTCCACAAATATTTACCGAGCAACTACTGTGAGCCAGGAGACACAGTGGTGAACAGAAAGACAGGTAGGTGCTCATGAAAAGCCCTCACCAGCTCTGAGACATGTCCTAGTTCGGCAACATGAAAATGTGAGACAAAGTACATCCTTGAACTGAGGGAATGCGGTTATTGTGTTGGAAACACAGTGTTGCTTCTGGCACCTCAGGAAGACATGTAGCCTTGCACAGATCTCCGCTTTTAGCAGAGCTGAAATGCTCAGAGGAAGGAGGAAGGGAGGAGGGAGGAGGGAGGAGGGAGAAGGGAGGGATGAGAGAGGTAGGAGGGGAGAAGTAGGGAGGAAGGGAGAAAATCAAGCGTGGCAACCTAACAATCATGATTGCTTCATCATGCACCTGATAATGACATCAATGATGTCATTGGTGCTGAGCCAGGCAGTCACGTGTAACCCTCACAACAGCCTTAGGAGATGGTGTGCTCTCGGGCCTCCTTTGTCCTGTACCCTCTGGGAAGCCTGTGCATCACAGAGGCTCCCTGACCCCAGATGCCACCGGACTGCAGCGCAGGGGGCTGCTGGTAGGAAGGAGAGTGCTGCCCAGGTGTTTGTTGCCCCCCCACCCCCACCCCTTGACTCAGCCTGGCTCCTGGTGAGGGGGCACCTTCAGCCATGAATCCTGCTCCCACCAGGCTCCCATAACACCATTCCTCCTGTAGCCCATTGTGAATAGAGCCCTTATCAAATTCTCTTCCACTTCATTATTCTGGGCATGCCATCCGTCACTTGCCAGGGCCCCGATTCCCTATACGTATTTGTACTATTGTCAAACCATCTCACAGAAGAGGCAACTGGAGCTTAAGGGGGCAGCATATCCAAATCAAGCCAAGGAATTGGAGTTAGACAAACCTGGATGCGAACTGCAGGCTCACAGGTCTGGTGCAATGATGAATGCAAGGCACTGAGAGACTGTAAGTGCTCAGAAAAACGGTGATCTTTATACATTTGTTTGGCAACTATTTAGGGCCTACTGTATGCCAAGCACTGAGCTGGGTGACAGGAACACAGATGAGCAAAGCAGAAAATGCCCCTTCCCTGGAGGAGCTGACATTCTGCAGGAGAAACAGGCAATAAACAATACAGCCTACGATGTAATTTCAACTAGTGATCTGTTCTCTGAGAAACAACAAAGCAGAATAAGAACGGCAGGGGTGAGATGATGAGAAACTGTTTTAGATGAAGGGGTCAAAGGAGGCAGGCCTCCAAGACAAAGAACATCTGAGGAGTTGATAGAGGTAACTGTGTAGGTACCTGGGGGGTGGGGGGTGGGGAGTAGGGGGTGGGGGGGTAGGGGCGAGGGGTTCTAGGCAGAGGAAATGGGCAGTGCAAAGGCCCTGGGGCAGGGTCAAGGTTGCATGCTGCAGAGACAGTGAGGAGGCCAGCCAGTGTGGCTGCAGCAGGAGAGAGAGTGTAGGAAGTGATGTCAGAGACGGAGAAGGCAGTGATAGCATACAGGGCTTTGATGACTATTATAGGAATCAAAGGGGAGTACCAAAGTCCCACCATGATTCTCTGCCCTGCCCTGCCCTACCCTGCCTGTCAGGCAGATGAGAGATTTGCAGAAAATTAGGCAGATGCCAACCTACACTTCTTTCCATGTGGTTGGCATCTGTGAAGTCACCAAGCAGCATGCTCATGTGATATCCCCAGGGAACTGTCATCGCACCTCACCTAGGCCTAGGCTTGCAACTCGGTACATTCGTGTGACTATTCATGGCTTGTCAGCCTCCGCCACTCGTGTTGGCTCCACGGAAGCTCAGTCCTTGTTCCTTGCTGAATCCCAACACCAAGCACAGTAACTGGCACATAGGGACCCAGTAAATCATGAGTAAATGAATACTGAATGAGCAACGCTTGCCTCAGCAACAACAAAGGAAATATGACCACAGGTTGGCATTGTAACAAATACCACCAGATGGCGGTGTTTCTCAAAGCAAAGACCATCCCACCTTTTTCTGAGTAAAGGAGAAATTCTAGCTTATCAGTGTAGCTAAAAAAGAGGGGGCAGAGGAGGTGGGAGGTTTAAAGGCTGCTCATCCCACCCTAGAGACCCAGATAACATCGTGCCAGCTGAGCCTGCTGGAGCCAGACCGAGTTTCCCACAGTCCCCTTGGATCCCTCTGCCCCCACTCTAACATCAGGAAATGCCCTTCTGCACAATCCAAACCCCACCTTCTTCTCTGAACCTCACTGCCCAGCCCCCTGACTGTCCATCCTCCTCACTGTCTACCAAAAGGATTTTTCTGGAATGCAGCTCTGACCTGTCACCTGAACTCCTTGAGTGATTCCCGTATCCTACTGACCTGGTTCACAAAAGCTCTTTTTTTTTTTTTTTTTTTTTTTTTATATAGTGGATCATAAAGACCCCCAAGCCTAGTGGCTAAAATTTAAGTTGTTCCTGCAACACGCCCTCGGTCATTCACTCCCTCCTCCTTCTATTTAGTGTCCCAGCACCCTTTTACTTCGAGTTCCTTTAAATGTAGTCTCTCATAACTCAGTGGCAGGCAGCTGTCATTTCTACCCTCCCAGCCCCCTTACTGCCACCTTCTGGTAACAATGCCTCAGTTTTCTTTTGAAGAACCAATCCTCCCCACTCTCAGTCCACATGGTTTGAATAGAGTGACCTCATCCCTTATTCCTTTAGTGCGTTTGTGAGACAAACATGGCCAATTGACATATTCCTTCTCCTCTGTTCAGTACTTGATTGAATCAAGGATGAGCATATAACCCAAACTGGGCCCATGAAAACCATCCCTAGGATTTTGATTGGAACAAATGGGGAAAGAAAGCTCTCATTCTACTAGGGACACCAGTTCAGAGCTACTGGGTACTACCTTTGCTACCATTTGGTGACAGCCTGCCTGAGAATGAAGCTATCAGAAGCAGAGCTGAAAGGTGGAGAGAGATAGAGCCCTGATGATATCCTCAGAGTCCCTGGATCCAGCCATGCCTGAAACCAGAATCCATGAACTATTTCTTAGTTACCTGAGCCAATCAATTCCCTTGTTAGCTTAAGTCAATTTGAATTATGCCAAACCTTAGAGTAATGACTAGGGCAGTGAATACATAAGTGCGTAAATGGGGACATTGATGCTTACAGGGCTCAAGTGAGAATTAAAGGATATAAAATACATGAAAACATTTGGTAATGAACTTGGAAAATAGGAAGCAATGATGTCCATCCTTTAAGGCCTTACTAGTCACTCCAGCTCCACCCTCTCCTTGCCTCCATCCCATCCTCACTGACTCTTTCCAAGCCTCATTTTGCTATCTTGCTCTGATTAAAATTCTTTCATGGCTACTCCGTCTTCTCAAAATATAAGCTTGAGGGGGGTCAGAGCCCCATCTTCCCAGCCCCATGGCTTCTAGCTGAGCTGGGCACACAGCAGATGGCCAGCGGTGTGACTGAACTGAATGTGGGCAATGTCCAGTGCTCCTCTTCCACCTATAGGCTCAAGTCTCCCTCCCCCTACTGAGCAAACATATAGTGTTGTGGTCTGGAGCCAGACTACTGGGTTTCAAATCCAAGATCTGCTGCTTAATAGCTATGCAACTCTGAGCAGGTCACTACCTCGGTGTGCCTCAGTTCCTCATCTGTAAAATGGACATGAAAACACTATTCCATAGGGTTCTTGTGAGGTTTAAAGGAGCCAATTTATTTAAAGCACTTAAGCCCTGGCTGGGTAGCTCAGTTGGTGAGAGCATCATCCTGTTATGCTAAGTTTGTGGATTTGATACCTGGTCAGAGCACGCACAAGAATCAACCAATGAATTCAAACATAAGTGGGACAACAAATTGATGTCTCTCTCCCTTCCTCTTTATCTCAAATCACACACACACACACACACACACACACACACACACACACACACACACACACCTAGTACCTCCCTGGCACTTGGTAAGTACTCGGTAAATGTTAGGGTGTGTTTTTTTAAGTCATCCTTAATATCTCTTTCTACCACAATCAGTTACTGAAGTCAGTCAACGTTACCCCCTGAATCACTCATAATAAAACATACTTCTTCCCATCCCTTGCCTCCTAACTGGTCACCATGTCCCCTCCCGTCCTGCTCCTCTGGGAGGTAGAAAACTGAACTTGTCACTGATCTATTTATAAGACCTTGGCTCCACCCAGCCCAGACAAGCGGGCAGATCCTAGGTCTGCTGCCTTTTTGACACCTTCCCAAAGGAGCAAAACAAAGAGAGACTCAACGCTTTGAGGCTCCTGGGCCCACCAGCCCAAGCTCTTTATAAAATGGAAAATGCTGGGGAACTGATAACACCATGGGATACTGTGGACGAGGGTCAGACCGTGGGAAAGTATCACTGATCCCTCTGCCTGTCTCCTTCCTGGGACTCCCACCCCTGGGCTAAGGCAGGAGAGCCCCTATGGGGCAGCCCCACTCTGAATGACCCCATGGCTGCGTGCACTCTGTACAGAAAGCAGGCAAGTACAAAAGTATTTCCAAGACAGTCCTTCTGCAAGTTTATTCTGGGGGAGTCTCATTTGCTATGACTTGGGAGATACAACACCCCAAATTACTTTTTCCTCTCACTGTTGCCTGACTTTCCACCATTAGCCACTCAAACTTGTAGGAAGCAGACACAGGATGGTAGAAAACACAGGATCAGACCAGGTTCAAAACCTGCTGGAATACCTTGGCTGGCCAAAGCTTTCTCCTCTCCAAGCCCAGCTTTTCTCATCTGCTGAATGGGAACATTATCATATGGCAGGGACCCCAGAGTGCTGTGAGAAAGTAAGCAGGTTTGATGAGACACCCAGCTTAGCTCTTGGGCACAGACATGGTAAATGATCAATAAATGTTGGGTGCCTTCAATTTTGAGTTTTTAAAATTGTAAAGTCTTGCCCTAGCTGGTTTGGCTCAGTGGATAGAGCATCGGCCCACTGACCGAAGGGTCAGGGGCTCAATTCTGGGTCAAGGGCATGTACCTCAGTTGCAGATTTCCCAGCGCAATAGGGGTGCAGGGGGGAGGCAACCAATTGATGTGGCACATAGATGTTTCTCTCTCTCTCCCCGCCTCCCTCACTTCTACTCTCTCTGGAAATCATTGGGGGAAAAATATCCTCAACTGAGGATTATTATATTGTAAATTCTTAAATTTTAAATGTAAATTCCTGAAGGACCACTGATGTCTCAGGATAGAAGGGTCCAATTGCTATATCGCCTGACAAAATTGGGTCATATCCACTTTACAGAATGTAGATTTTTGTCTCCAGTGGGTGTGAAAAACTTACTCCTGGGATTTAGAGAAGACAGACTCCTCCCCACTAGTAACTCAACAAATCAGCCCCTGATTTCAGAGCCCGGTGGGTACTACTCAGGCGGGGTCTTTACAGGAAATGCTTAGACCGTGGTCCTTTGGCCACTCCCAGCACCAGGACCACAGGGAGGCGTCACCTCCACCTCTGTTGGCCCAACCAAGTTTTAGCCTGCTCCTCCCCCCCACCCACTCCCAGTTCTTCCGCCCCTCGGGGTTCACCCAGCCTTCGGCCTTCTCAACACCCTCTCCATTTGCCCTGTGACACCCTCCCCCCATGTCTGCAATGCAGCTCGTGCACCCAATCCTCCCTTGCACCCCTCCAGGCCCCAGGTCTCTTCTTCCCCACCCCCACACCTTTAGGGTTGCCAGATAAAACACCGGACGCCCAGTTGGATTTGAATTTCAGAAAAATATAATCAATGGCTTTTAAAAGAAGTGTGGCCTATGCAATATATAGGACGTACTTATACTTAAAAAAACGTATTGGTTGTTTATCCGAAATTCAAGTTTAACTGGGCATCTGGTATTTTTATTTGCTAGATCTGGCACCCTACCCCAACCCCAGCGCCCTCTCCCACCTCGCACCCCTCCATGCCCCCAACTCGCCTATTTCCGTTCAGTGTCCGTCTCGCACCAGTGCCCTGGCCGGCGCGCCTCTTCCATGAGCCCCCCACCCTCGAGCCCCTTCCAAATCCGGCGCGTAGTCCTTGCACCCCCTTCTCTGGAACACCCCTCAACTCTCCAAGCATCCCCCTCCATTCTGCCCCCCGAGACTCACGCGCCCTGGTCCATGCCTCGCGCAACTTTCTCCGCGCGAACCTCCAGGCCCAGAACCCTGCGTGTTCGGCATCCTTCTGTCCCCGCCGCACCCCCGAGCCCCGCACCCCCGAACCCCGCTCCGCAACGCGCCGGGCGCACCTGGGCAGGCCCGCGAGTAGTCCGCGCAGCAGTCCCGCGCCGCGCCGCACGCCTGGTCGCAGAAGCAGCGCGGGGGCCCGCGGGCTGCGCAGGTCAGGTCACGGCCGGGGCAGCAGCGGCCCAGCGCCGAGCAGCCCTGCCCCGGCCCCCGTGCGTCAGGCGGCCCTCTCGCCCAGGACACCGCGGCCACTGCGGCCAGGGCGAGTGCCAGGGGCAGGGTCCGATCTGCTTCGCGAGGGGCCATCGCTGAGCGCAGACTGGGGGGCGGACGCCGAGGGGACCGACCGTAGCGTCCCGCCCCGTATTGGGGCGGAGGCTCCCCGCCCGACCCCTCCCCTACCTGTCACGGAACTGATATCCACCGCCATTCCTCCCACCCAAACTCTGCACAGCTAGTGGAGGTGGAATGTCAAGATAATGGTGAGAATCATCGCAACAAATTTGCAGGGTTTCCCCAGGTTCCAGGGAAATTGAGGTGACACAGAGGTTCATCAGAACAATAAATAATAATATAAAACAACAATCTATTGTTATAACAATAATAACAGTAGTAGTCACTATACCACAATTATAATAGCAATAACACCAGTAATAGGTACCAATATTACCTATATTAATAAAAGCATAATATGCTAATTAGACCAATGTCCTTCCAGAGGAAGCCAGGGCTACAAGGGAAGCCCAGGTCCTGGGTGCCAAAGGGAAGCTGGTGCTGGCAGCTGGGGGAAGAAAGGCCTACTCTTGCACGAATTTTGTGCATTGGGCCTCTAGTCTATAATAAGAAAAGCATAATAAGCTAATTAGACCAGACAGCCAAATGACCTTCCAGACGTCCTTCCAGACAAAGCCACAGCAGCGGCTGAGGCAGAGGCAGTTAGGGGGCAATCAGGCAGGCAGGCAGAGGGGTTAGGGGTGATGAGGCAGGTAGGCAAGTGGTTAGGGGCAATCAGGCAGGCAGGCAGGTGAGCGGTTAGGAGACAGTGATCCCAGATTGCAAGAGGGATGTCCGACTGCTGATTTAAGCCCAATCCCACTCTTCCGGATTGGGCCTAACCAGCAGTCGGACATCCCCCAAGGGGTCCTGGATTGCAAGAGGGTGCAGGCCAGACTGAGCCCTGCCCCCCCCGCCCCCACCCCACCCCCCCACCCCCGGCGCACTGGGCCTCTAGTTAAAATAATAATAGCCATAATAATTGCCAGGTAAGGAACCTGGGAGCCAAGCTATGTACCAGGCTCTGGTTGTGGCATAAGTATTAACCAAAGCTGAGTTCCTTTCATATACCTTCATTTTTTGCTGTATTCCTATCACCTTGAATGTCGTTTTCTGAATATTTCTCCTCAAATGAACTAATTTTTTTTAATTCAAAAGGATTTATCTGTTACAAACCTACATCACTCAAGAGAATGAGAAGACAAGCCTCAGACTGGGAAATAGTATTTGCAAAAAACACATCTAATGATGGACTTTTATCCAAATTATACAAAGAACTCTTAAAAATCAACAGGAAAGCTGAAACCGGTTTGGCTCAGTGGATAGAGCGTCGGCCTGCGGACCGAAAGGTCCCAGGTTCGATTCCGGTCAAGGGCAAGTACCTTGGTTGCGGGCGCGTCCCCAGTGGGGAGTGTGCAGGAGGTGGCTGGTCGATATTTCTCTCTCATCGATGTTTCTGGCTCTCTATCTCTCTCCTTTCCTCTCTGTAAAAACTCAATAAAATATATTTTTTAAAAAATCAGCAGGAAAACAAGCACTCCAATTAAACAATGGGTCAAAGGCCTAAACAGACACCTTACCAAAGAAGATACACAAATGGCAAATAAACATAAAAAAAAGATGCTCCACATCATACGTCATCAGGGAAATGCAAAGTAAAATAATGAGATGCCACTACCCGTGTATTAGAACTGCCAAAATCTAGGACACTGACAACAACAAATGCTGGCGAGGAGGTGGAGCAACAGGAACTCATACATTGTTGGTGGGAATGCAAAATGGTGTGGCCACTTTGGAAGGCAGTTTGGCAGTTTCCTACAAACCTAAATACACTCTTACATTACAATCCAGTAATTGTGCTTCTGGGTATTTATCCACATGAGTTGAAAACGTATCTATAATAATAAAAGGGTAATATGCCAATTACCCTTTCTGGACATCCTTCCTGACAAAGCTGGGACTGGAGGGAAGCCAGCCCAGGTCCCGGGTGCCTGGGGGTGGCCGGAGGAGGGAAGCCTGGGTCCCGGGTGCTGGAGGGAAGCAGGTGCCAGCAGCCAGGGGAAGGAAGGCCTACTCTTGCACGAATTTTTGTGCATTGGGCCTCTAGTGTCTATATAAAACCCTGCGCATGATGTTTATAGCAGCTTTGTTCATAATTGCCCAAACTTGAAAGCAACCAAGATGCACCTAAGTGAATGGATAAAATGTGGTGCGTCCAGACAATGGAATATAATTCAGCACTAAAAGAGGAATAACCTATCAAGCCATGAAAACACACGGAAGAATCTTAAATGCATGTTATGAAGTGAAAGAATCTAATCTGCAAAGGCTACACACTGTGCAATTCCAGCTATAAAGCATTCTGGAAAAGGCAAAATCATGGAAGAGTAAAAAGATCAATGGTTTCCAGGGATTAAGGGGGAAGAAGGGATGAAAGTGGAGCACAGATTTTTAGGGCAGTGAAACTATGCTCTGTGATAATATAATGGTGCGTATATGTCATTATACATTGTCCAAACCCATTGAATGTACAACACTAGAGTGAACTTTAATGAAAACTATGGACTTTGAGTGAGAATGTGTCCATGTAGGTTCATCAATTGTTAGAATGTTCCATTCTGGTGGAGGACAGGGGATATATGGGAACTAGGTACTTAATCCTCAGTTTTACTGTGAATCTAAAACTGTTCTAAAAAATGAAGTCTATTTTTAAAAAGGAAGAAAATGTATCACTCTTATAAATGCAAAGCGAATAATATTTTTATAAGTAAAAGAAGAAGGGAGGGAGGGTAGAAAGACAGAGGATCTCTATATTTGATTTATCAATGTTTTAACTACCAAGAAAGAGTAAAGAAGAGAGACAGAAAGGGGGGGGGGAGAGAGAGAGAGAGAGAGAGAGAGAGAGAGAGAGAGAGAGACTGACTCTATTGATGTAAGGGTCAAGTAGGGGCAGACAGCCGCTCCTGACTAGGACATGTCCCTGAGCAGTCCCCATGACAAGGCCCAGCAGCCCCTGTAGGTTCCAGCCTCCTGTAGGTTCCAGCCTCCTTTATCTGCTTTCTCTCTGTTAGTCCAGGTTTGAAGCCTCCAAATAACTGGTGACCCAGTTCCCAGAAAAACCTCCCTTGCTGTCCTTTTGTAAGGGCCCTGGGGGCTGTGGGGCTCTTGGCAGATGCCACAGCCGTGGGCACAAAGAGCTTATTCTCCTCTTAGCAGGGAGAGGGAGGCCCGTCAGAATGCAGAGAGCTGTCCAGCTGAGGTTGGGCACCACTCTCTCCGTGGGTCTGGGCTGCAGGGCACTGTTCTCTGGGTGGGGGCAGAAGGATGCAGGTCAGTCTCCCTTCACTGTTCAGGTCTGTCTCTGATATGTATTGCTGCTTAATAAACCAGCCCAGAACTTAGAGGTTTAAACAACGATTTATTATTATCCCTCATAGTCCTATGGGTTGACTGGGCTCAGCTGGTGGTTCTGGCTTGGGGCTCTCGCATGCAGTTACAGGCAGAAAGCAGCGGAGGCTGATGTCATCTCAAGGCTTCATTGGGCTGGACATCCAAAGTGGCCTCTTCGCTCACCTATCTGCTGCCCCAGCTGAGATGGCTGGAACAGCCAGGGACTAGCTGGCCATCTTTTTCTCTCCAGATAGTCTTTCCACATGGCTAGGTTGGGCTTCCTCACATCATGTCGGTCTCAGAGTAATCAAACATCTTCGGTGGCAGCAGGCTTACCCCAGAGCAGTGTTCCAAAAGTCAAGGTGAAAATTGCAGGGCTTCTTAGGACCTAGCTCAGAAGTCAGACACGTCACTTCTGTTGCTACATTCTATTGGTTACACAGGGCCAGCCCAGACTGAAGGGCTACTCAAGGATATGGTTCTTTGTAAAAAAATATTTTTTTTATTGATTTCAGAGAGGAAGGAAGAGGGAGAGAGAGATAGAAACATCAATGATAAGAGAGAATCCGTGATCAGTTGTCTCCTGCATACCCCCCACTGGAAATTGAGCCCACACCCAGGCTTGTGCGCTTGACCAAAATTGAACCTGGGACCTTCAGTCTGCAGGCCAGTGCTCTATCCACTGAGAGAAACCATCTGGGGCAAGGGTATGGTTCCTGATAGGCCATCTTTGGAGGCCAGCCACACCTTAGTCTCTTTGAGTCTTCCTCAACTTCTGGCTTCAAATTAATGAAGTGCCCCCAAACTCAGACCTGGGTCTCTTCTCCCCCTGAGTGATCTCAGTCAGTCTAAACATCTCTATGCTGACAATTCTCAAATTTACATCTCCAGCTTGGACTTCTCTGAAATCTAGACTCCAATCTCCAACTGCTACTCAATATCTCTCCTTGGATGTCTCACAGAGATCACAGCATTAGCAGCTCTAAAACCCCCTCCCACCCCCTCCTCTCAAGAACTTCACAAAAGGATTTATATGGATAGCTAACAATTGTACATAAAAGGATACTCAATATCATTAGTCACAAGAAAAATACAAGTTAAAATCACAGTGAGATACCACTACACATCCATTAGAGTGCCTACAATTAGAAAGACTGATCACAAGTGTTGGTGAGAATGTGGAGCAACAGGAACCCTCATTCGCTAGTGAGAGGGATACAAAATGTGGCAAACCAGTTGTAACCGGTTTGGCTCAGTGGATAGAGTGTCGGCCTGCAGACTGAAAGGTCCCAGGTTCGATTCCAGTCAAGGGCATGTGCCTTGGTTGCCGGCACATCCCCAGTGGGGGGTTTGCAGGAGGCAGCTGATCGATGTTTCTAACTCTCTATCCCTCTCCCTTCCTCCCTGTAAATAAATAAATATTAATAAAATATATTTTTTTAAAAATGTGGCAAACCAGTTTCTCAAAAAGTTAAACACAGACATGACCCAGCTACTCCACGCCTGGGCATTTACCCAAGAAAAACTAAAACATTCATCCCACAGAGACTCAGACACACAAATTTCCCAACAGCTTCATTTGCAATCACCAGAAACTGGAGACAACCTAAAAAGCTCATCAGTAAGTGAATGGATAAACAAATCGTGGTCCCTCCATACCAAGGGATACTACAAAGTAATAAAAAAGAACAAATTGTTGATGCCTGAGACATCGGTGGATTTCAAAATCATTATATTGAGTCAAAGAAGCCAGCACCCACACCCAAAAAATGAGTACATACTGTCTAATTCCACTTATATACTGGTACATTATAGAAAGTGGAAACTAATTTATAGTGACAGAAATAGGTCAGTGGTGGAAGGGAAGGAAAGAGAGGGAATTCCAAAAGGGCTCAGGGATAGATGATGGATTTGGGGGTGATGGGGATATTCACTATCATAATTGTGGTGAAGGTTTAATGGGTGTATACATATGTCAAAACTAATGTAACTATACACCTTAAATATGTTCCGTATGATGTACTTCAATTATACCTCAATAAAGTTGGAAAAAATGAATCAAAAGAAAAAAATCAAAGAACAACAACAACAAAAAAGACACATGTTTGGAAGAATACACACCAAACTGTTAACAGGGCATGGAAAGCAGGGCAGGATCTATCATCTATTACTGCAGCTTCCTAGTTTAAATTATTTACAAGCATATATTACTTTCGAGCTTAAGAGAAAGCACAATACCTTTTTTTTTGCCCCCCAGCCTCTGCCCAGCCCTCAGGAGCTCTGTCACATGCCCCCAAACAGACCGGGTTGCTCTGCCAAACAAAGACACCTCCTGGATTTGAGCCAAAAATTTCTGGGGCAAATTCCCATCCGGAGACAATGACAACTGTCCTCCTTCAGAACAGGGACTTTATTTACACCTTATGTCTACATCCTAGTCTGGGGCCCACAGTCAGGGAGGGGATGATTGCCCAGGAAGATAATGGACTCATTAATCTCTACCCAAGACTGGACTCCCCTTGCCAACTTCCCATCTGGGTAATTAAACCAGCTGGCAGCCCCATATCAGCCTTCAGGGCATCTGCAGGGCCCAGGGACAGGGCACCTCTGGAAGACACACTTGGCTTCTCCAGAGGGGCCATTTCCTGGGTGACTTTAGGACAAGCAAGCTGAGCCCAGACTGGGGTCTTGATTTGGCTAGACCCAAGACTCAGGCAAACATGGACCTCTTGGCACGTCAGGGAGGGGGTTGGGAAGAGCTGTCTGTCTGAGCTTCTGCATTGTGTGGTCGCCCATGTGTGTGCTCTCATTTTTCCTAACCTCACCCTAAACCTTGGTTCTTGAGTGTCTCAGGAGTTGGCTACCCTGCAGCTCATCCACCTCTCCCCACAGCCTTCTTTCTTCCTTGATAACAGCACCAAGATGTTTCAGGGGAGTGCCACCTCCCGCTGCGCCCAGACGGTAAATTTTTTTGACGCCTGATTCAGTGGAAGGTGGTGCCTGCTCACCTGCTATAGGAGCGTCCATGTGATGAAGCATAAGTAGCTGAAATTGGAGATTTCACTTGAACTTTTTGGTGTGAAGAATTAACTTGGCACCCTAGCCAGTTTGGCTCAGTGGGTAGAGCATCAGCCTGTGGACTGAAGGGTTCCAGGTTCAATTCTGGTCAAGGGTACATGCCTGGGTTGTGGGCTTGACCCCTGTGTGGGGCATGCAAGAGGCAGCCGATCAATGATTCTCTCTCATCATTGATGCTCTCTTCTCCCTCTCCTTCTTCCTTCCTCTCTGAAATCAATAAAAATATATATTTTTTAAAAAGAATTAATTGGCAACATGCAGCTTCTCTTTTAAATTTTATATATTTTTTATATTTATGTATTTATTTACTATTCCCATTCCCCCTACCCCCTCCCCTTTGGCAACAATCAACTCATTCTCTATATCTATGGATCTGTTCCTGTCTTGTTAAGTTTTTTTTTTTTTTTTTAGATTCCACATGTGAGATCATACAGTATTTGCCTTTCTCTGTCTGACTTATTTCACTCAGCATAATGCCCTCTAGGTCCATCCATATTATTGCAAATGGCAAGATTTTGTTCTTTTTTATTGCTGAATAATATTCCACTGTATATGTATACCACATCTTCTTTATCCATTCATCTATTGATGGACATCTAAGTTGCTTACATAACATGACTATTACTAGTAATGCTGTAAGGTAAATCTTGATAGGTAGGGCTTAATCCTCACTACCACGCAGAGCATGGTTTAGCAGCAGCATCCCCAGGGAGCTTGTTGGAAATGCTTGAATCTCAGACCCCACCCAGCTTCTTGAACCAGAATCTTCATTTCAACAAGAGCTCTGGTGATTTGAATACACTCATTCTCAATCCTGGCTGGACACTAGAAGTTCCTGGAGAGTTTTTTCTAATACCAATGCCTGGGATCCTCTGCTGATATTTTGATTCAATTGCTCTGAAATATGATCTGGACAGCAGTATTTTTTTTTTTTTTTTACAGTATAACATATATTTAGTAAAGTGCCCTAACTTTAGATGGATAGCTTGGTATTTTTTACACCTATGTAACCAGCACCCAGATAATAACAGAGACCATTTATAGCACCCCAGAAAGTTCACTCTTGACCCTTCAAAGTAGGGTGTCCAGGAATAAGGGGTTTTTCCAGGACATGGGACCTTCAGTACTAAAACCGAGGTCATCCAACACCCATTTTTGATAAAAACTCTCAGCAAGGTGGGAATAGAAGGATCATTCCTCAACATAATAAAAGCCATATATGACAAACCCACAGCCGACATCATACTCAATGGATAAAAACTAACACCATTTCCCCTAAGAACAGGAACAAGACAGGGATGCCCACTCTCACCACTCCTGTTTGACATAGTACTAAAGGTATTAGCCATTGCAATTAGACAAGAAGAAGAAATAAAAGGCATCAAAATTGGAAAAGAAGTAGTAAAACTGTCCTTATTTGTACATGACATGATATTATATATATAAAAAACCCTAAAGACTCCATCAAAAAAACTATTAGACTTAATAAATGAATTTGGCAATGTAGCAGGATACAAAATTAACACCAAGAAATCTATGGCATTTCTATACACCAATAGTGAACTTACAGAAAGAGAGACTAAAAAAACAATCCCATTTACCATCGCACCAAAAAAATTAAGCTACCTAGGAATAAACTTAACTAAAGAGGTAAAAGACCTCTACTCAGAAAACTAGAGGACGTTGAAAAACGAGATAGCGGAAGACATAAACAGACGGAAGAACATACCATGTTCTTGGATTGGTAGAATTAACATCATTAAAATGTCCATACTACCCAAAGCAATCTATAAATTCAACACACTTCCCATTAAAATACCAATGGCATATTTCACAGACCTAGAACGAACTCTCCAAAAATTCATTTGGAATAATAAAAGAGCCCGAATAGCTGCAGCGATCCTGAGAAAGAACAAAGTAGGTGGGATCTCAATACCAGATATCAAGCTGTATTACAAAGCCACTGTTCTCAAAACTGCCTGGTACTGGCACAAGAACAGACATATAGATCAATGGAATAGAATAGAGAGCCCAGAAATCGACCCAAACCAATATGCTCAATTAATATTTGACAAAGGAGACAAGAACTTACAATGGAGTCAAGATAGTCTCTTTAATAAATGGTGTTGGGAAAATTGGACAGATACATGCAAGAAAATGAAACTAGACCACCAACTTACACCATACACAAAAATAAAGTCAAAATGGATAAAGGACTTAAATGTACGATGGGAAATGATAAAAATACTAGAAGAATCCAAAGGCAACAAAATCTCAGACATATGCCGAAGCAATTTCTTCACCGATACAGCTCCTAGGGCATTGGAAACTAAAGAGAAAATAAACAAATGGGACTACATCAAAACAAAAAGCTTCTGCACAGCAAAAGAAACCATCAACAAAACAACAAGAAAACCCACTGCGTGGGAAAACATATTTGCCAATGTTATCACCGATAAGGGTTTAATCTCCAACATTTATAGGGAACTCATACAACTTAACAAAAGGAAGATAAACAATCCAATCAAAAAATGGGCAAAGGACCTAAATAGACACCTTTCAAAAGAGGACATTCAGAAAGCCAAGAGACATATGAAAACATGCTCAAAGTCACTAATCATCCGAGAAATGCAAATCAAAACGACAATGAGGTACCATCTCACACCTGTCAGACTGGCTATCATCAACAAATCAACAAACAAGTGCTGGAGAGGATGTGGAGAAAAAGGAACACTCGTGCACTGCTGGTGGGAATGCAGACTGGTGCAGCCACTATGGAAGACAGTATGGAGTTTCCTCAAAAAACTAAAAATGGAACTCCCATTTGACCCCGTGATCCCACTTCTAGGAATATATCCCAAGAAACCAGAAACACCAATCAGAAAGGATATATGCACCCATATGTTCATAGCAGCACAATTCACCATAGCTAAGATCTGGAAACAGCCTAAGTGCCCATCAGTAGATGAATGGATTAGAAAACTGTGGTAAATCCACACGATGGAATACTATGCTGCTGTAAAAAAGAAGGAATTCTTACCATTTGCAACAGCATGGATAGAACTGGAGAGCATTATGCTAAGTGAAATAAGCCAGTCAATGAAGGAAAAATACCACATGATCTCACTCATTTATGGATAATAAAGACCATTATAAACTTATGAACAAAAATAGATACAGAGGCAGAGCAGCCTCGAACAGACTGTCAAACTACAGCGGGAAGGCCAGGGAGGGTTGGGGGGCAGGAGGGGAGGGTAAGAGATCAACTAAAGGACTTGTATACATGCATATAAGCATAACCAATGGCATAAGACACTTGGGGGTAAGGGAGGCCAGGGGATTGTCAAGGGCGGGGAAAAAAAGGAGACATATGTAAATACTCTTTGTAATACTTTAAGCAATAAAACAATAAATAATAATAATAATAATAATAATAATAATAATAAAATAAAACCGAGGTCACCCTGCTTCAAGGTCTACACTCCAGCCCACCTCCAGATAAACACTATGCCAATTTCTATCTACTGGTAATTTTAAGAGTTGTCCAGCCAAAACCAGTTTGGCTCAGTGGATAGAGCGTCGGCTTTCGGACTGAAAGGTCCCAGGTTTGATTCCGGTCAAGGGCATGTACCTGGGTTGCGGGCACATCCCCAGTGGGAGATGTGCAGGAGGCAGCTGATTGATGTTTCTCTCTCATCGATGTTTCTAACTCTCTATCTCTCTCCCTTCCTCTCTGTAAAAAATCAATAAAATATATTTAAAAAAAAAAAAGAGTTGTCCAGATGACTCTAAAGGGCGGACCCCGGTGTGTATCAGAATCACCCATCCGGAGGCCTCATGAAAATAGCTGAGCCTCACCCCTAGGCTTTCTAATTCAGTAACTGGGGTGGAGCCCAAAAATTTACATTTCTAACAAGTTTCCCAGGTGCTGCTGGTGCTGCTTGTCCGTCTTCTTCACTCTGTATCTTAAATAATGCCTTTGTATCTTAAATAATGTTTTTAAAAATATATTTTTATTGATTTCAGAGAGGAAGGGAGAGGGAGAGAGAGATAGAAACATCAATAATGAGAAAGAATCATTGATTGGCTGCCTCCTGCACGCCCCACACTGGGGATCGAGCTTGCAAACCCAGGCATGTGCCCTGACCGGGAAATCAACCCGTGATCTCCTGGTTCAAAGGTTGATGCTCAACCACTGAGCCATGCTGGCCAGGCTTAAATAATGTTGGTTTTTTTTTTAAATATATTTTATGGATTTTTTACAGAGAGGAAGGGAGAGGGATAGAGAGTTAGAAACATCGATGAGAGAGAAACATCGGTCAGCTGCCTCCTGCATACCCCCCACTGGGGATGTGCCCGCAACCAAGGTACATACCCTTTACTGGAATCGAAACTGGGACCCTTGAGTCCGCAGGCTGACGCTCTATCCACTGAGCCAAACTGGTTAGGGCTTAAATAATTTTTTTAAGGACAGAACTAACTCAGTAGGCAATCAGTATCTGTGTGATTTCTTGTGCAGCTAGCCATAGTCATAGAAAAAAGACAGGTGCCTGATAGAACTGGAATTTTCTTAGCTGCTTTTGGACACCATCCAAACCCAGCCTGGCACCCTTGGACACACAGGAAAATGTTATTTTCACCATTTCCTGTCAAATGTCCAGCTCGCTCCATTGGTAAATGATGAAGGTCAGGGTGAATCCTGGTTCCTGGCCCTCTCTGCATGGTTAACTTTCCAGCTCAATTTCCCTCCCAGCAGAGAGTCTGGGAATTGGAGCCCCTATGAGCTATAGACAAGGAAAATTCTTCCTAGTTGGAAGGCACTGTAATCTAATCTTAGAGTGATATTCCATCACTTTTACCATATTCTATTCATTAGTATCAAGTCACACTCAAGAGGAGGGGATTAGCCCTAGCCAGGTAGCTCAGTTAAGTACAGCATTGTCCTGATACACCAAGGTTACAGGTTCAATCTCCCGTTAGGGCACATACCAGAAGCAACCAACGACTGCATAAATAAGTGGAACAAATCTCTCGCTCTCAAATCAATAAATACACTTAAAAAAAAAAAAAAAAAAGAAAGGAGGGATCCAGCCACCGTGGCTCAGTGGTTGAGCATCGACCTATGAACCAGGAGGTCCCGGTTCAATTCCCAGTCAGAGCACATGTCCAGGTTGTGGGCTCAGTCCCCAGTGTGGGGCATGCGGGGGGCAGATGGTCAGTGACTCTCTCTCTTCGATGGACTCTCTCTCTTCGATGTTTCTCTCTCTCCCTCTCTGAAATCAATAAAAATACATTTTTTTAAAAAAAGAGAGAGGAGGGGATTAGAAAAGAATGTGACTACCAAGAGGCAAAGATCATTGGGAATTAATGTAGAAGCTGCCTAGCATGCCACATTTTGCACCCAGAGCTAAGAACTGCAAAATCCACCCTATATAATAAAAGCCTAATATGTTAAGTGTTGGGTCGTCCATTCAACCAATCAAAGCATAATATGCTAATGATATGCTAAGGTCACTCAACTGCTCACTATGATATGCACTGACCACTAGGGGGCAGACGCTCCAACTGGTAGGTTAACTTGCTGCTGGGGTCTGGCCGATCAGGACTGAGCGAGAAGGGCCAGACATGCCCTGGAGCCCTCCCGCAGTCCCTCTCCAGCTGGCCAACCTCCTGTGTCCCTCCCTGGCCCCAATCATGCACCAGTGGGGTCCCTCGGCCTGGCCTGCACCCTCTCACAATCCAGGATACCTTGGGAGATGTCAGAGAGCCAGTTTTGGCCCCATCCCGCAGGCATAAAAGGCTAATATGCAAATCGACCGAACAGTGAAATGACCAGTCGCTATGATGTGCACTGACCACCAGGGGGCTGATGCTCAATGCAGGAGCTGCCCCCTGGTGGTCAGTACACTCCCACAGGGGGAGCGCTGCTCAGCCAGAAGCTGGGCTCACAGCTGGCAAGTGCAGCAGCAGTAGCAGGAACCTCTCACGCCTCCGTGGCAGTGCTAAGGATGCCCAAGTGCCGACATAGGCCCGCTGGACTAAGCCATCAGTTGGACATTCCTTGAGGGCTCCCAGACTGCAAGAGGGTGCAGGCCGGGCTGAGGGGCCCCCTCACCAAGTGCACAAATTTTGTGCATCAGGCCTCTAGTTTTATAATAAAAGCAACTACTGTTATTAAGTCTTTAAGTGCCAGAGGTTTACATATATTGTTGCATACAGTTCTTACAACAACCCTATGAATTAAGTACAATTAGCATTATCCCATTTTTCTATTAGAAAATAGGCACAAAGAAGTTACGTAACTTTTCCAAGTCACCCAGCTAGTAAATGCCAGAGCCAGGAACACTGACTAATATTTGCACAGGACTTGAGAATTACAAACCAGTTTCTTTTATCCTCCCAACGCTGTGCGTTAGAGATCCTGTTACCTTTCTACCCATAAGAAAACTAAACCTTGGAAATAAAAATGACAGATTATTTTGTGAGTATTTGCCACATTCTAGCCATCTTTTTAGTGATTTACATTCATTGCCTGACTTTACACTACTGCTAAACTACCAGGCGCTACTATTTAGAGATTTAGGATAAAAAATTATTTAAACAATCCAGTGCTCCTGTAGGGATGGTTTCTTTAGCATCTTCTTTAGATTAGGCGCATCTCACCCAAACTCTTTTGCATCAAGAGTTAAGAGCTTGGGATTTGGCATCAGATAATGTATTGCTTGGCCAAATAATATTAGGCTGAGGCCTTTTCTCTGACCTCAGCTGAGTTCAATCACTGGCCAGCTTTTCCAATAATAATCAGCAAATTAGAAGATTTTCACTTGGGAGAACTTCTCAACCTAGGTTTTCATTTGCTTAATTAGGGACTCAGCATATGGAAGATTTAAAAGGGGGAAGGGAGGCAGGAGAAAAAAAACACGCAATTATTTTAAATGGATCTAAAAAGAAAGAGAACTCAATTTTTTCACTTTTTCTAGATTTTAAAAAAAGCCCTAGTGGCAGCACCCTATGGTTAAATTAAATAAGCTTGACATTAAATTGCCAACTCCAGCCCTAACCAGTTTGGCTCAGTGGACAGAGCGTCGGCCTGCGGACTGGAGGGTCCCGGGTTGGATTCCGGTCAGGAGCATGTGCCTGGGTTGCGGGCACATCCCCAGTGGGGGGCGTGCAGGAGGCAGCCGACTGATGCTTCTCTCTCATCGATGTTTCTAGCTCTCTATCCTTCTTCCTTCCTCTCTGTAAAAAATCAATAAAATATATATTTTAAAAAAAATTGCCAACTCCAATAATCATTCTTTTTGCTAATATCTTTGGTGGCCATTAAGTGATTGTCCATTTGGTAGTTTTTTTCTGAGCATCTTTATTGAGATTTCATGCCACATATATGTATGTATATATATATTTGTTAAAACATATTTCTTTATTGATTTCGGAGAGAGAAATAAACATCAATGATGAGAGTATCATTGATTGGCTGCCTCCTGCACGCCCCCTACTGGGGATTGAGCCTACAACTCAGGCATGTGCCCTTGGCTGGAATCGAACCTGGGACCCTTCAGTCAGCAGGCTAATGCTCTATCCACTGAGCCAAGTTGGCTAGGGCCATGTCAGATATTTTTCATACGGAATTTTTGCAGCCATCCAGTGAGATTTTTTATGAGTTCCATTTTACAGGTAAGAAAACTGAGGCAAGGAAAAATTACATGATTTTCCAAGGTCACACAGTTGGGAAGTGATTGTTCCTCAGGATGGGATGCCAAATATACCTTAGGCCATAAACAGGTGAGGCAAACACTTTTCTTCCTGAAGAGTCATGTTAGTAGTCTCATGAGTAAAAACCAGAGGAGGTCAGCTCTAAGAGGAGTTACTTGAGTGAAATTCTTGTGAGTCACAGAAAGTTACTTTTTATGTTAACACTATAGATATTGCTCATTCCATATTATCAGAGTTTATTGTTGCCCTTGAACATTTTTTTAAAAAACTGTGATAAAAATACACACAATCGCCCTGACCGGTTTGGCTCAGTGGACAGAGCGTCGGCCTGCGGACTGAAAAGGTCCCAGGTTCGATTCCAGTCAAGGGCATGTACCTCGGTTGCGGGACATGCCCAATAGGGGCTGTGCAGGAGGCAGCTGATCGATGTTTCTAACTCTCTATCCCTCTCCCTTCCTCTCTAAAAAATCAATATATTTTAAAAAATACACACAATATAAAATGTTACTATCGCCCTGACTGGTTTGGCTCAGTGGACAGAGTGTCAGCCTGTGGACTGAAGGATCCCGGGTTCAATTCCAGTCAAGGGCATGTACCTCGGTTGCAGGCACATCCCCAGTATAGGGTGTACAGGAGGCAGCTGATCAGTGATTCTCTCATCCATGTTTCTAACTCTCTATCCCTCTCCCTCTGTAAAAAAATCAATTATTTTTTTTTTAAAAAGAGTTACTATTTTAACCTGTATAGTCCAGTGAGTTGTTATGCAACCAATTTCCTGAACTTTCTGGTAAAATTGAAACTCTACCCATTGAAGTCTCCATTTTCTCATTCCATCCCCACTCCTGGGGCAACCACCTATTTTTAACTTCGTTTCTAGGAGTTTGACTACTCTAGGTATCTCATATAAGTGGAATCATACTTTCTTTTGTGACTGGCTGACTTTAAGGATATCTTTAAGACTATCCAAGTCTTAGCACGGAATCATACTTTAGAACATATATATAAAATGTGACAATAACCCCCCTTCCCCACAAAAAAACCTCATGCTATTACTTTCCAGTGGTTCTCAAACTTCCTAATGCCACGACTCTTTAATAGTTCATGTTGTGGTGACCCCCAATTTCATTGTTACAACTTGAACATAATTAAAGCAGTGATTAATCACAAAAACAATGTTTTCCAATGGTCTTAGGCGACCCCCGCAAAGGGGTCACAACCCACAGGTTGAGAATCACTGCTTTACACACACACCCACCCTATAGTTCTGGCTATCTCCAATAATGTTCCCCACCATTGTAAGTTTTGCCTTTTCCAGAATGTCATGGTAATGAGTATGCAAGCATTTGAGACTGGCTTCCTCCCTCAGGATAATGTGTTTGCAATGTATCAAGTTGTCCCATGTAACCAGTTCATTCCTATATACAGATGAAGACAGCCATTACTAATTGAATGTTTAACCCAGGGGTGGGCAAACTTTTTGACTCGAGGGCCACAATGGGTTCTTAAACTGGACCGGAGGGCCGGAACAAAAGCATGGATAGTGTGTGAACTAATATAAATTCAAAGTAAACATTATATAAAAGGGTACGGTCTTTTTTTTTCAATAGTTTTATTCATTTCAAATAGGCGGGATCCGGCCCGCGGGCCGTAGTCTACAGCTGGCTTAACCCATGCCAAGTGCTACACTAAGCATTCTGAGATCTCATTTGATCCTCACAGTACAAGAGTAAGGGAATCTCATACCCACTTTATAGATGAATTTCTATAAATACTAAAAACTTAAATGCCTGCATAAATGTACAGGTGTGGGATTTGCCTCCTATCACTGTGCTTGAAGACTGTAGAGATTTGGTCACTACCCTTGTTCAGTGTTTCTTAATCCCCAGTGACCAAATCCAAGAGCATTTTGATTTAAAAAACTTTTTATTTTCCTTCTCCAGATAGGAAGCCTACAAAATTTATTATGTTTTATCAGGAAAATACAGGGTCAGTCTTCCCCAAGAGGCCTTGTATTTCAAACTCCATGGGTCAGAAACTAGAAAAAAAGAGATTACAATCAGTTAATTCTGAAGTGCTACTTATGTGGGATTTAGGAGTATCTGATTAAAACTCTAGGAATCAGATGGAACAGACGTACAATTACCGACGATTCCTATCTCTTGAGATGACCTGTCTCTTCTGCACCTCAATGAAGTCTATATTGTAACTGTCAAAATGTTCAACCTCAGAGACATGTAATACATGGCAAAAACTGCAGACAGCAAACATTTTATATTTAATGAGTGATCATTGATAAAGGGGGTGTTACTGTTTGAAAATGGGGACAGGAGACAGACATTTTTGTCTTAAAAGACCTAGTAGTACCAATAGGTCAATAGTCTTCTGAGGACTTTATTCTCCACTCTTGTTTTATATGCCCAACTTGAAACTGGGTCCCCAGGTTAGTCCCAAGTGAGCAAACTCAACACTCCTCTACACTGAGCACATTTAATAGTCATTTCATTAGGGGGTTGATACCATTTGCAGAAACCTTACCTGCTACTGGACAGACTGAACCAAGCCAAGGAGAAGATCCAACTATAATCAATCTTTCTGACCAATGGCACACAGGGTTCCTGCCCTGCATGAAGTTAAAAGATGAAACAAATATAAATAACCTGGATATGCAGCGGGGAAAACAAAAAACACTCCATAGAGCCCAATCCCCACTTTAAAAAACCACACCCACATATAGAAAGTAGTCTGGAAAACTGAGCTATAAGTTCTCGGGCCAATGCATCAGACAAAAACTGGCAAGTAGTTTAGTTAGATCAACAGGGTCGATCTGATGGGGAAAAAAGTTATGTCATCAGCTGCAATGGCCATAGTTGAGCCACAAAAAAGAGCAAAGGGGATAGCGGTAGCCATTCAAAAGGAAAGCAGTTACTACCTCCTCCATTCTCCGAATTCAATGTCTATTCAGCCATGTGAGCAGGGCATTTAGGAGAAATGTCACATCACTTCAATCATTTCCCCACGCCTGGATTTATCTGGATCCACTCAAAGTCTGCTTTCTGCCAACAGTAAACCTGGGGAAAAGGATTTATCTGGATCCACTCAAAGTCTGCTTTCTGCCAACAGTAAACCTGGGGAAAAACATGGAACATTAGGGCCACCAACCAACTAAATGCCCAAGGAAGCGGGGGATTAAAGAGCCGCTCAAACTGGCATATCAGATAAAACTGGCTTAGAGAAGCTGTATCACCACGGTCGATCTGCCGGGGAAAAAAGTTCAGTCATCATATATGCCAGTAGCAAGCTCTGGGACTCCACAGAAAGCCCTGAACCAGGAATCAGATTTTGTTGGTTTACTTCTGCACTTAAATTCATGCAATATTTGAGCACGTGTCCCATTTGTTGGAAATAAGAAAACAGCAGCTAAGATAAACATACCTTCTGAACTTATTATTTGATACAGGCCTGTGTGGCTGGTAAGAGCTGGCTTTTGTGCACAGGGTTCTGACAAAGTGTCATGTCAGGATGTTACATTTTAATGCAAGGTGCTATCACTAAAAACCTGGGAACATCAAGGTTTAAGAAAAACATGTTCCGAAGAAGTCCTGCCCTTACGGGCGTCAATCCTGGACTCAAGAGTTAAGCACATGGAAATTGGTGGCCGGTTGATTCCTGGTCAGGGAACATGCTCAGGTTGCAGACTCAATCCTCACTAGGGGGCGTGCAGGAAGCAACCAATCAATGAGTCTCTCATCACTGATGTTTCTATCTCTCTATCCTGCTCCCTTCCTCTGATATCGGTTAAAAAAAAAAAGACAAGAGCAAAAAACAATAGCTGTCCTGTGTGACTGAATCAAAATTACATCTATTTTGTTAAAGTAACAAAAAATATTTTTTGATGTGCCACAAAATTTTAAGAGCTAGCTTATGTGTGCCACCAAGATAAAAAAGCTTGAAAATCGCTGCACTAATGTATAAAGCTGAAAAACTGCCAATCTCAATCCACTGAGATTTTGCTTCCCTGGCATACCTTTGGCTCAAACTCAAATGCTCTAGAGCAGTGGTTCTCAACCTTCCTAATGCAGTTCCTCATGTTGTGGTGACCCCCAACCATAAAATTATTTTCGTTGCTACTTCCTAACTGTAATTTTGCTACTGTTATGAATTGTAATGTAAGTATCTGATATGCAGGATGTATTTTCATTGTTACAAATTGAACATAATTAAAGTATAGTGATTAATTACAAAGACAATATGTAATTATGTGTTTTCCGATGGTCTTAGGCGACCCCTGTGAAAGGGTCTTTCGACCCCCAAAGGAGGGACCGCGACACACAGGTTGAGAACCGCTGCTCTAGAGTTTTGTTACCGCAACTTTAAATCTGTTTCTTCAGCAACACAGGTCTTATAGTTAGATTTTTAGGATTATAATAAAGCATTCAGAGCCCTTTAAAGAATACCTAATACACGCTGAGTACAAATTAGCTTTGGTTAATTCATTTCCCAGTTCCGCTAGCAAAGGAAGCAGCTCCCGAGAGCACGTGGTTCCTCCAGCAGGCCAGGGGACAAATGCTTACCCCAGGGGTCAGGAGGCCAAAGGTTCTCGATGTCTACACGGGGTTCCTTTGGAGACCGCGCAACGACCCTTTCCTTCAAGATCCATTCTGTACCTTTGGATCACGCTAACCTGCGAGACAACAGAGAAAGGGCATCAGTCGCCATCTTCCCACAGTAGAAAAAGAACATGGCCGGGCCTCTTGAGGCCGGTGTATCAGAACCAACTGGCAAATATTCAAAGACATCAACATGGTCGATTAGATGGGGAAAAAAGTAAAGTCATCATTTTCACCAGCCAAGGAATCCTCAGGTCCGTGCGTGGGTCTTTCCAGCTCTAAGTGATCTCACCCACGGCCCTAGGCCTATTAGGATCAGGGCAAGAAGGAGCCACGAGCAGGGGAGATGGAAAGGGAAAGGGAGGAACGGAGATATCGAAGGGAAAAGAGTAGATCTCAACTCACCACACACAGTAATAACCCCGAATTCCCGAGGCGGGATGACATCGGATGAGGAGGACGCATGGGACCAAAGCTGCTGGATAGAAGGCGAGGTGGATGCAAAAGAACGTACCAGGCTGGGAATCTCTCTTATATAACCAGAGGGGGCTTTTTTGCGCCTGCGCACTGGCGCCGATGTGCTTCCGGTTCCCGGCGCAGCATGGGAAATGTAGTCTCCGACTATACCTAATGGTAGTCCAGGCCGCTCTAGCTCCGCCCTCTTCCCCATACACATTGGACCGCCCGGGCTCTTACGCCTCGCCGCCATGTCGCGCTTCAAGCGCATTAAGAAGCCGCTGGGTTCCCCCCTTTTTCGCGGCCGGCTGAGGCTTTCAAAGGCCTGGTGCACTGTTAACCCGCCCCCCGCCGTCTCCTCCCCTCAGCCGCGCTCGGTCCAGGCGCGGCGGGGAGCTGAGGCGACGCCCGCCCGCCCCTGCTGTGCCTGAGGGCGGGGGAGCGGGCAGTGCCAGAGCCGCTCCTCCTCCTCCTTCTCCTGGTCCTCGCGTCAGCCCGCCCGGCCTCCCCCTTCCTCCACCCCGTGTTTGTGAGGAAAGGAAACCGAAAGCGCAGCGCCGGGCGGAGTCGCAGACCTGCCAGGGTCCGAACTCCAGCACCAGACCGCGGCGGCGAGAGGACGCGCTGTAGCGGGTGAGTGACCCCTGACCCGCGATCCGCGGCGCCCGCCTGGGCCACCCCGCCGCCGCCTCAGACCCTGGCGCCCCCGTTTCCCTTCTCAGCTCCTGTCACTTCCCTGATCCTCCTTCCTCGCCGCCCCTGTCACTTCCATCACCCTCCTCAGCGCCCCCATCTTCCACCTCAGAGTCCCTGTCCCTTCTCCTCAGCTTCCCCGTCACCTCCATCCCCCGCCTCAGCCCCACGTTGGCCCCCAGTCACCTCCTCTGCCCCCAGCGCCTCCATTAACCACCCAGTGCCCTCTGTCACCGCCTCCCACCCCCATCTCTGCCTACCACCCCCTTCATCTTCCTCAGGCATCACCATGTCTGCCCCCCATCCTCCACCAAGCACCCTCCACATCTGTACACCCCACCCTTGTTTCCAGGTCCCCCAGCACTTCAGCAGGCACCCCCAACTGAGCTCAGCCCCCTTCTTCCTGAGGCCCCATACTCGCCCACCTCGCCTGCCACTCCCTGCTTCAGCCCTGCCATGGCACCTTCCTCAGCCACTACACAACCCTGGCTCTCCCTGACCCCATAGTCCCACCAGGACGAGGTGGGCCCCGGTGGCCCTGGAGACACCACCACTACCACCACCACCCCCACCACCCTCAAGCCCCGCTCTGGCCCCTTGTTTCAGCCTCTTTCACCCGCCCTGGCGATGACCCTTCTATCAGTTGGTCCCTGTACCAGCTTGGCCATCACTGAGTTCCTTCTTCCTGCCCTTGAGGCCTGGACTCCCAAAGAAACCCACTGTGGTCTGCCTTTCTCCTAGCATTTCCTGTTTCTGTCTGCTCCTCTCTCTCCTTGCCTTTCTTTTTTCCTCTTTTCTTTCATTTCTTTTATCCCAGAAAATTTCTGAGTTTCTATTTTAGTTTTTCTTTTTCCAACAAGAGGAAGAAAGCATTGTCCCCTCAGACAACTTTTTTAAAATGGAAAGTAAACTCTAAATATTGAACCTGCGTCACGAGAGCCAGGTTTGATGGGATGAAGCAGGAGATCACCAAAACTATTGCCAGCAGTTAGGAAAGGGACTCCTTTTGTTGCTGAGGATAAAAGCGACTCCTCGTAGAATAATGCCAAACCGATCCACAGTTTTCAACCATGAATGTTTAAAAACTCAGGAAGAAAAAGACCGGCTCCAAAATCCCCTTGCTGAGAACTCTGAGCCACCAACTTTTTCCCTGGCCCCACCCCGCAGGATGTGCGCGATTGTGCTGAGAAGTTGCCTTAAACGGGCTTCCTCTTCCTCTTATAGGACCACTCTTAAAAATTATCGCGGTAGTAGAGGAGGAGAAAAGTCCTGCAGATTTTTCTAGCTGGTGGAGGAAACATTCCACAGATGGAAACTTATCTTTTTCTTTCTTTTGATCCAGTTTGGCTGCATTCCAAAGAGTAGGGTAAGGGTTTACTGCTCTGTACTTATTTACAAACTGTAGAGAACTGTAAGCTATAGAATGTTGCTATGTAACATAAATGCTGAATAGTGTGAGACATGCGTGGTTTTTGGATTAACAAAAATACACTTCTGTCTGTCCTGGCAACAAGTATTTATCTGCGTTATAGAAGAGGAAATTGAAACCTAGCAACTGATTAAGTAATTGGGCCAAAGGCATAAACCAAACAGTAGTTTTGAATGGGAATTAACGACACTTCCTCTCCCTTAGAAAAGTACAGGGATAAAGAGAAGGGGTGGGGGTAATTTGAGCCTTTGAAATCATCTAAATTGTGAATTTAATGTTTTCATATCATAACTGGGTGTTTACAGAGTTGAACACTGTGTCCATGATTAAACTCTGTGTTTAGCCCGAGCTGGTTTGGCTCATGTATAGAACGTCGCCCCAAGGACTGAAAGGTCCCGGGTTCAATTCCCATCTGGAAGGCAACCTATAGATGTGTTTCTCTCTTTGTCTCTCCCCCTCCCTTCCACTCTCTCTAAAAACCAATGGAAAAATATCCTCAGGAGAGGATTAACAACAACAAACATAATGTGTTTAACTCTTAGTTAACAAATCATTACAATGTAGAGACAGAAGGATTGGTTTAATGCTGTTCTGGGTTTTTCTGCTAGATGCTGTGTTTCAAGGGCACTAATTTCTCTTAACCTGTACAGATTTCCAGGTAACTTAAAGGAACGTGGATGCGGAGGAATTCTAGTGATTCAGTCATGGAGGACAGAAGACCTTGTCCGGATGTCAGGCCCAGGAATCCCCATACCAACCACAGAGGTGAGCAACGTTTTCTAATTAATGGGAAGGAAACTTGAGTTCTCTATGAATGAGCAGCAGGCCCACCTAAGATTGATTGTATCTCTCAAGTAAAGAATGGCTTATTTCTTAGCTACAGTATGATTGACTCTGAAAAACAAAATAGCCTTCCCCTTTCCGTAAGAGAGCTAATGAATGGGTGCACTTCAAAGATAGTGGTGAGTGTCAGAAACGGGAATAACACTGGTTTAGAGCAGCACTGTCCAGTAGAAACATAATAGAAGCCAAAAATGTAATTTAAAAATTTTCAATCTCTCCCTCTCCCCTCCTCTCTGAAATCAATAAAAATATATTTTAAAAGAAAAACGGGAAATCCATTTTTAAAATTTAATACTAATTTAATAAAATTTAGTGATTTAGTACTTGTCTTATTTAAGCCAATATATTCAAATATCATTTTAGAATAATTGAATATATTTTTATTATCATGGTACTTTAATAATTTTAATGTTTTTATTTACCTCCCATATATTCAAGTATTATCATTTTAAGGTTTTATCAATATAAAAAATTTTAATGACATATTTAACTCTTTTTGGTATTAAGTCTTCAAAATCCCATTTATTATTTTACACATCTTAATTCAGACTAGCCACATTTAAGATGCATAATAGCCATACATAGCTAGTGATTATGAATTTGATAGCATGTGTCTGGAGTCTTAGCCACCAAAGCGAAGTTAGTTCCAAAAGCATTACTCTACCTCAATGGTGGTTCTGTTTGCTCAGAACTTTCTAAAACAAAACAACCAAATGAATTTTGCTTTTCGCTAAACTTGTAATATGTCATCTGAGTTTAGCTGTGGAACAAATGAGGAAGAACTATAGAATTTTATTTTATGAGCTGTATGAATATTGAAATAATGAAAAACGGTACAATTTTCTGTTCTAGTTTTCTAATCAGATCAAAATATTAAAAGTGGGACTTTCTTCTGATATCCTGGAAGTTTGAAATCATAATTATAAAAATTTAGAGTTTAGTAGTATACAGTATTTATATTTTACCAAATATTCTTTTGTTTCACATTAAAATTTTCTCTAAAAAGTGCAAAATAAGAAAAAGTGCATAAATGGATGTTGCATCTGATGTCATTAAGTGGAACTATCATTTTGAATATAATGTGCATTTGAAATTTTTATAGTATTTTTTATCATCAAATTATTGTATACAGTCTTATTTTTTGTTTGTTTTTAAAATCTCCAAGTCATTCTGCTAAGTTGGATCAACTCCAGAATCAGTTTTAGAGAAAAGGAAAGTGAAAAAAACTAGACATGGGTATGTGGGCCAAGGTCACTTATGAAATGTGTGGCAGATCAAGGGAGACAAGTTAAGCTTCATCCACTGGGTGATGTTAGCTTTCCCACGTATACTGGGTGTGTCACCTCCCTCCCCGCTCTCTCTTTTCTGAGAGTTGGTAATAGGTAAATACTTTGTAAATGAACTTGTGCTGGAGAAAGGAGGAAAACTTGAGTTTCATGTTTTAGTTTCCTTTACTGTCTATTAGTTAGCTCAAAAACATCTTAGTAAGGAAAGTCCCATCTTCCTCTTTTCTGTCTGATGCTGGGCAAAGTTTAAGAAACATTTCCTTTTATAACTTTATCTCCTTTGATGCCTGTGTTGCCTATAGTATAATTATTTCATGGCAGAACCAATGGCTCTAAAAACCAATAGAGTAGGCCAACTGAAAATTATTACTAGTGTTACTAGTTATAATTAACATTAATAAGAGCTTTTTATATAACAGGTACTACACTATACTAAGCATCTTGAACATTTAATCTTTACAACAACCCAGATACTGAAGCTTAGAGAAATTATGCAACTTGGTAATATAGTGAGGAAGTACCCAGGTAAAGATTTGAACCAGGTCCATTTGGCTCTGAAACTCATGTGCTGACTATTGTTTGGTACTGGCAAGAAACTAGAAACAATGAGCTGATCTTTTTGATGCTCTGAAATAATCCCAATTTGTAAAGATTAAATTATATACTGCATACATTTATTTTCTAGCATGTATTAGGCATTCAACAAATGTTTATTCCTTTTCCCTTTTGCACCCTGTGGAAAAAAAAATATTTTTATAATATATACAGCAACATAATAACTGTTTTTACATTCAGCACATGACTTATTTCTCTCCAAATAAAACCAAAACTCCTTGGATGTTTGGGAAAATAAGAAAATGTGCATTGTTGTCCTACAACAATTTCCTCGCACCTTTATTTTTATGTTTAACTACTATTCCCATTGTGTTTAGGGCCTATGGATGGTGAATTACCACCAAGAGCTAGAAATCAGGCCAATAATCCACCAGCCAATGCTCTCAGAGGAGGAGCCAACCAACTGGGAAGGCATCCTAGGGCCAACAACCAACTTGGTCCTTATTGGCAAAGAGAAGAGCTTAGGTTTGCGGCCATGGGAAGGAACCCACATCCAGAAAGGAGGAACCGAAGGGGACGTGCCAATGATGAACCTAGAGGCCAAAGACATGGTCAGGAGAATGACGCCAGACAGAGAAATGGCAGTCAGGAGGAAAGGAACCGCAGACCACCATGGTCTGATGAAAACTTCCAGCAGTGGCGGGTCCCTCACCAGAAGCCTGCAGAACAGCCACAGCAGGTGAAGAAACTGGGCTATAAGTTCCTAGAAAGTCTTCTGCAGAAAGACCCTTCTGAGGTGGTCATCACACTTGCCACAAGTTTAGGACTGAAGGAGCTTCTGTCTCATTCTTTTATGAAACCCAACTTCCTTGAGCTCATTTGTCAGGTTCTTCGGAAGGCTTGCAGTTCCAGAATGGATCGCCAGAGTATTCTCCATGTCCTGGGCATATTGAAGAATTCAAAATTCCTCAAAGTCTGCCTGCCAGCTTATGTGGTAGGGATGATCACTGAACCCATCCCTGACATTCGAAACCAGTATCCAGAACACATTAGCAACATTATCTCCCTCATCCAGGACCTCGTAAGTGTCTTCCCTGCCAGTTCTGTGCAGGAAACTTCCATGCTCATTTCCCTCCTGCCAGCTTCTCTTAATGCTCTGAGAGCCTCTGGTGTTGACATAGAGGAAGAGACTGAGAAGAACCTGGAAAAGGTACAGGCCATCATCCAACATTTGCAGGAAAAGAGGCGAGAGGACACTTTAAGAGAAGATACCTATACTTTAGTACAGCCCAAGGCAGAAGACAATGTTGATAGCTACCGGACCATGCCCATTTACCCTACATACAATGAGGTGCACTTGGATGAGAAACCATTCCTTCGCCCCAACATCATTTCTGGAAAATATGAGAGCACTGCTGTCTATCTGGATACTCACTTCCGACTACTTCGAGAAGATTTTGTCAGGCCCTTACGAGAAGGCATTTTGGAACTTCTCCAAAGCTTTGAAGACCAAGGCCTGAGGAAGAGAAAGTTTGATGACATTCGAATCTACTTTGATACCAGGATTATCAGCCCTGTATGTGCATCATCAGGCATTGTCTATAAGGTACAGTTTGACACAAAACCACTAAAGTTTGTTCGCTGGCAGAATTCCAAGCGATTGCTCTATGGGTCCTTGGTGTGCATGTCCAAGGACAATTTTGAGACATTTCTTTTTGCCACAGTATCTAACCGGGAGCAGGAGGATCTCTACCAAGGATTTGTCCAGCTCTCCTTCAATGAGCAGAGCCAACAGCTGCTAGCAGAGGTCCAGCCCTCTGACTCTTTCCTAATGGTGGAGACAACCGCATATTTTGAGGCCTATAGGCATGTCCTGGAAGGACTCCAGGAGATCCAACAGGAAGATGTCCCCTTCCAGAGAAACATTGTGGAATGTGACTCTCATGTGAAGGAGCCAAGGTACTTGCTAATGGGAGGCAGATACGATTTCACTCCCTTAATAAAGACTCCCTCAGACACCGGGGAATCCCTGAGGAATGCTGAGGGCTTGAGATATCTCAGAGTTAATGTCTTAGACCCTAGACAGTGGCCCTCCAAAGAAGCCCTGAAGCTGGATGACTCCCAGATGGAAGCTTTGCAGTTTGCTCTCACAAGGGAACTGGCTATTATTCAAGGACCTCCTGGAACAGGTAAGAGAATTTTTCAGAGCACATGTCATCTACCTTAGGAGCCAGGGAAGGAAGGCTTGACTTTAGGTTTCTAGAATGTCTTGGTTAGAAACATTCCCATGAGTGGATGAATGGGATAAATGGTAATGGAAGGAGACTTGATTTGGGATGGTGAATGCAAAATACAGTATACTTATAATGAATTATAAAATTGTACACCGGGAACCTACATAATTTTATTAACCAATGTCACATCAATAACTTCAATTAAAGAAAAAAAAGAAATGTTCTCATGAAATGGACATCAAATTTGTTTATAAAATTACATTGTTATGGTGATTTTTCCAGTGGGGACCCATTGGCATTCATAGTAATAAACCCAAATTGCAAGATTAGAAAAGACTGCTAGGGGTCAAACTTCAGAAGATACATTACCTCTGCTTCATCAAAGGCTATATTAATTTGTTTGATTTCTAATTAAATATCAAGTACAGCAGGTCTTCGTATAATGTTATTTCATTCAACATCATTTTGTTGTTTATTTATTTATTCATTTTAAATATATTTTATTGACTTTTTTACAGAGAGGAAGGGAAAGAGATAGTTAGAAACATCGATGAGAGAGAAACATTGATCAGCTGCCTCCTGCACACCTCCTACTGGGGATGTGCCCACAACCAAGGTACATGCCCTTGACCGGAATCGGACCTGGGACCCTTGAGTCCGCAGGCCGACGCTCTATCCACTGAGCCAAACCGGTTACGGCTATTTATTTATTTTAAAAAAAATATTTTTCAGAGAGGAAGGGAGAGTGAGAGAGAAACATCAATGATGAGAGAGAATCATTAATCAGCTGCCTCCTACATGCCCCACACTGGGGACTGAGCCCACAATCCGGGCATGTGCCCTGACTGGAAATCAACCTGTGACCTCCTGATTCATAGGTCAACACTCAGCTACTATATATCCTAGTGTCCCGGTGCATGGATTCGTGTACATTGAAAAGAAATTAATTAGAAGGTGGCTGGTGGGACTGGGTGAGATGGGCCAGACATGCCCTGGAGCCAACCCCCCACGCTCCCTTCACAGCATCTGTGGAGTGAGCGGGGTCCCTCCGGCAGGTGGGGTCCCTCGGCCTGGCCTGCAGGGATCAGGCCAAAACTGGCTCTCTGACATTTCCCAAGGGGTCCCAGAGTGCAAGAGGGCACTCTGCAAAGTTGCTGTCCTATAGGGTGTGGAATGCAAACGCAAGTATGCGGTAAACCAGATTCGGGCTGACAGTACCCCAGCAACAACATAACCCATGGCCAAAGGTGGAACCACATGGCCCTGCAGGAATCAGGCGCTCTCCTCTCTGGTCACAGGGTGTCTCACCCGAGAACCGCCACTGCCAAGTCACTGCAGCTTGACAGTTCCTGCATCGAGCATCTGCCCCCTGGTGGTCAGTGTGAGTCATAGCAACCAGCCAGATGGTCAGACACTTAGCGTATTAGCCTTTTATATATATAGATGTCAGCCAAGCTGTTATAACATTGATGAGGGGGAAAATTGATTCCCAGCCAGGGCCACTGTGGAGTTTGCATAGTCTCCCCATGTCTGTGGGTTTTCTTCAGGGACTCCATATTTCTCCCACATCCCAGAGATGTACACGTGAGATGAAGTGGCATGTCTGCATTGTCCCAGTCCGAGTGAGTGTGTGTGAGTGTGCCCTATAATGGAAGGGCTTCCTGTCCAAGGTGAGTTCCATCTTGCACCCTGAGCTGCCAGAATTGGCTCCAGCTACCCCTGGCCCTGAACTGGAATCAGTGGGTTGGAGAATAATTCTCTTACTATTTTTTTTAAAAACCTTTATTTTTATTTTAATATGTTTTATTGATTTTTTTACAGAGAGGAAGGGAGAAGGAGAGTTAGAAACATCGATGAGAGAGAATGAGAGAGAGAAACATCGATCAGCTGCCTCCTGCACACCCCCTACTGGGGATGTGCCTGCAACCAAAGTACATGCCCTTGACCAGAATCAAACCTGGGACCCTTCAGTCCGCAAGCTGACGCTCTATCCACGAGCCAAACTGGTTAGGGCTCTTACTAATTTTTATTAATCTTTCTTAAATGTATGTATAGTTCACATTTCAATGTTTTATAATAGGAGTATTTTGGGTCTTTATTTAGAACTTGGTGATGTTTTTCTGATCAAAAATAATGCCGTAGAAACTTATTCTTGTTTTTATCAGTTAGCCTATGGGAAAATTGGTTTTGTTATATGTTATTTCACTTAAAGACTCAGTTTCTAAGAACCTATCAACAAGTGAAGACTTAGCTGTACATAATAATGGCCTATGTGCCAAGTACTGTTTCACATCCATTATATATGTTAACTCATTCAACATCATTTTGTTATTATTTTTATTTACTTTTATTTATTTATTTTTTTAAAATTTTTTTTGCTTTCAGAGAGGAAGGGAGAGGGAAAGAGATAAGAAACATCAATGATGAGAGAGAATCATTGATCAGCTGCCTCCTCACAATAACTCAGTGAGGCAGAAACCATTCCATTTTACAGATGAAAAGCTAAGGCAAAGAGAGCTTGAATAATTTGTTGAAGCTCACACAGAGAGTGACAGACCTAGAATTTGATGTCAGGCATTTTGGTTCTAGAGTCATGCTTCTCATGAAAATATACCTCCCTATACCCTTTTTCCCTACTAATCCTACTCTGGCTTGATAACTACTATTGGTAGTTTAATGTGTGTCTTTCCATTATTGGTCTATAATCTATACCAGTGATAGTGAACCTATGACACACGAACTCATTTTTTTGGTTGATTTTTCTTTTTTTCTTTGTTAAATGGCATTTAAATATATAAAATAAATATCAAAAATATAAATCTTTGTTTTACTATGGTTGCAAATATCAAAAAATTTCTATATGTGACACGGCACCAGAGTTAAGTTAGGGTTTTTCAATATGCTGACACTCCAAGCTCAAAAGGTTTGCCATCACTGATCTATACTAATAAAAGGGTAATATGCCAATTAGACCAGACATTTCCGGACATCCTTCCTGACAAAAGCCAGGCCTGGGCAAAGCCGCCCACAGTCCCAGGTGCCTGCGGCTGCGGCCAGCCCAGGAAAAGCTGCCTGCAGTCCCGGGCGCCTGCAGCTGCGGCTGGCCCTGGCAAAGCCGCCTCCCGGTCCTGGGCACCTGCGGCCAGCCAGAGGGAGGGAAGCCTGGGTTGCAGAGGCGGTTAGGGGCGATCAGGCCAGCAGGGGAGCAGTTAGAGGGGGTTAAGGCAGGCAGGCAGAGGTGGTTAGGGGTGATCAGGCAGGCAAGCAGGCAGAGGGGTTAGGGGCGATCAGGCAGGCGAGCAGTTAGGAGCCAGCAGTCCTGGGTTGGAGAAGGTGCAGGCCGAGTTGAGGGTTCCTTCCCTTGCATGAATTTCGTGCATCGGGCCTCTAGTTTATATATAATATAAACAACATGTTGTGGACATTTTTACATTCTTTACACTATAGTTACATTTACAAATGTACCTCACTCTTTTTATTATGCCTGCATTCACTGTAAGGTAGGAATGTACTGTGTGTATATATATATTTTTTTGTTGTTGTTGTTATTACATCAGTGCTGCGATAAGTATCCATGTGTCTATATCTGTGTGTTTGTCTTTGGGTACTCTGTTTATTATTTCTGTAATTTTTTCCCCTAAAGTGGGAATTCACATTAATTGTTATACTAGGTATTTCTAAATTACCCTCCCAAAAGGATATACAAAAAAAAAAACAACACACACAAAAAAACAGTGATAAATTAAAATTTATCACTTTAAAAAACAGTGATAAATAAATAGAAACTCATGATAAAAAAGTAATGTAAAAGAAGGAAAGGTCTTTCTAATAAGAAGCACTATATAATGAAAAAATATGCATAATTAAAGTGTTGTTTTGAGGATTTAAAAAAACAAGTATCAGTTTGTACTCTCACCAAGATTGAAGTAATGTTCCATTTCCTTACATCCTTTTTTGCTGATCAGCAGTTTTTGCTCATCTGTGAGGTTAAAAATTTGGCACATTATTAATTGTAATCTTATGTTTTAATTAAAAAATGATTCAAACGTTTTTAAAAATCCCTGTCTCCCTCCTCCTACCACCTCGCCCATTCCCTTCTATAAAGTAAACAATGTTATCTTCCTGTGTATCCTTCCAAAGATATTCTTATGAATATTCAAGCAAATGAATACTTATATTTATTTCCCTCCACTTTTTTTGTTGTTGTTAATCCTCACTCAAGGATATTTGTTCCATTGATTTTTTTAGAGAGAGTTGGGGGGGGGGGGCAGGGAGACAAAGAAACGTGGACAAGAGAGAGAGACATTGATTGATTGCCTCCTGCACGCGCCCCTGCTGGAGCTGGGGAACCTGCAACCCATGGCCTTTACTGGAAATTGAACCCTCAGACCACTGAGCAACCAGCCAGGTCTATATGTTTTCTTGATACCATGTTTTTCTCATTTCCCACATTTATGATTTTACATTTGTTTGTATGAGGCCTCAAGGGTCTGAGAAAATAATAACCATGGCTGTTGTGCTCTATTTTATTTTTTTTCTCTAATTCAATGCCTACCACTGTTAGGCATTCAGTACATATTATTAGAATGGGGTGGGCTTTCGGAGAGGAAGAAAAAATTGTTACTTATCATGCTATACTGAAACCTTTGATTTTCTTGTATCTCTTCCTCCTCTGAGTTTTTTGAGGACAATGGCTGCTTTCTCAGCTTGACACTATGTAAAAATTTAGCTGTTTGTAGACTTAATTAACTATTGGACATTTGCTGATAAACCCACAACTGTAACTCCATTGTTGATTTCTGGTTTTCCCTCCTATTACAAAGGGAAGTCCACTGTGGTATATTAAAAGCATTTCTAAATAATTTGCCACATGAGATTGGAAACAAATTATATGTCCATCAATAGGGAACTGGCTAAAAATTACCTTGCAGCTGTGAAAAACAAAAAGAGGGAGGATTCTTGTTATGTATCGATAGAGAACTACCTCCAGGATTAAATGAAAGATGTAGAACAGTGAAAATAGTCTGCTACTATTTGTATTAAAAAAAAGAAAGAGGAAGGCTAGAAAATAACTATATTCATATTTGTTTATATATGCATCGAATGACAAGAAACTGGTAACATTGGTTGCTTTTAGGAGGAAGTGGGTAGCTGGGGGACGGAAGAACGAGAGGGCTTTTTATAATATGCTCATTTGTGCTTCTTGGATTTTAAGCCATCTCAGTGTATTACCTTAAATAAAATAATAATAACGATTTTTTAAAATTAAGAACTACTTTTAGTAAGTCTCCAAGTTTTCTAATTTTCCTTTTTTCTTATTTTCTAGGCAAAACCTATGTGGGTTTAAAAATTGTTCAAGCCCTTCTTACCAATGAGAATGTTTGGCAAATTAGCCTCCAGAAGTTCCCCATCTTGGTTGTGTGTTATACTAATCATGCTTTGGATCAGTTTTTGGAAGGTAATGTCTATGCAAAATTGGTCTCTATCAAAACATTTATCGTTGAACCATTAGCAACTTCAGTAGCTTTCTATTGCTCTTTGAATAAAGTCCACAGTACTAACCATGACCTGTAAGGCTGTGTCATCTGCTCCAGCCTGACTCTGAATCTCATCTCCTACCTCTTCCCATTGTCTTCAATGCCTTGAATCCCTCAGCTTCTTCCTCGGTCCGTTTTGTTCCCCTTGCTTAGAATGCATTTTTTTCTCTTTACCTCTCTCTCCGTCTTGATCCATCCAGCCTGGCTGGCTCAGTATTCATTCTTCAGTTTCACCTTAAATCTCTCTTCAGGTGCACTTTAATATTTCCCCAAGCCAACGTTAAGTTTCCTTTTATATTTTTTCTTCAGAGATTTAGCACATACCTAACCATTTATTTATTTATTTATTTATTTTTAATATATTTTATTGATTTTTTTTTACAGAGAGGAGGAGAGAGGGATAGAGAGAAACATCGATGAGAGAGAAACATCGATCAGCTGCCTCCTGCACACCTCCTGCTAGGGATGTGCCTGCAACCAAGGTACATGCCCTTGACTGGAATTGAACCTGGGACCTTTCAGTCTTCAGACCGACGCCCCATCCACTGAGCCAAACCAGCCAGGGCCCTAGCCATTTATTTTTATGTGGCTTTACCCTAGGCTGTAAACATCATGAGGGCTGGTCCTGTTTCTTGCTATATTCACAGATCCTGGCACATTCTAGGCACTGAAAAAAATACTAACTGCATTAATGAATGAATAAGTATGTTTTTCCTTTTGTTTAGAATATTATTTTCTGAATTCTCCTGTATCCTCCTTTCACCTAAATTAAATATTCCTTATTCTTTCTTTTTATTTTTGTTTTTATTTCAGAGAGGAAGGGAGAGGGAGAGAGAGAGATAGAAACATCAATGATGAGAGAGAGTCATTGATCGGCTGCCTCCTGCATGCCCCACACTGAGGATTGAGCCCGCAACCCAGGCATGTGCCCTGACCAGGAATCCAACTGTGACCTCCTGGTTCATAGGTCAGTGCTCAACCACTGAGTCACACCAGCCAGGCACATCTTCCTTATTCTTGGATTCTCAGTTAAATATTAGATCCTCAAGAATTAGATCCCTACCTCATCCAAACTAGGTAAGGTCCCCTGTTACATATGTACACATCATGTGTTTATAGTAACTACCATATTTTCACTATAGTGATAAGTGGTTTAATGTGTATATTGTCTCTCAGACTGTGAGACATGATAACAAATTAGAAATGGAGTCTGTGTTTTCACTGCTATATATATCTTCAGAACCTAGCATATGTCTGACGCATAGTAACCAAGCAGTAAATATATGTAGGGTGAATTATAGAGAACATTTACTAAGAGCTTACTTTATGCCAGTCCCTGTATAGGAGCTATAAAGATATTCTTTAGTTTGTACAGATTAGCCTTATAAGGAAAGTATTACTGTTTTCAAATCACAGATGAAGAAACTGAGGCTCAAGTTAAGTAACTTGCCCCAGGTTACATAGCAATAAATTGTGGAGCCAATAAGTTGAGTTCTCAATTGTCTGATTCTAAAGCCTGTGCTTTTTATATATATATATATATATATATATATATATATTTTATTAATTTTTTACAGAGAGGAAGGGAGAGGGATAGAGAGTTAGAAACATCGATCAGCTGCCTCCTGCACACCTCCTACTAAGGATGTGCTAGCAACCAAGGTATATGCCCTTGACCGGAATCGAACCCAGGACCCCTCAGTCCGCAGGCCAACACTCTGTCCACCGAGCCAAACAGGTTAGGGCTAAAGCCTGTGCTCTTAAGCACCACACTTTACTGCTGTGCAGATCATATAATCTCTGGGGCCTTCTTGCTCATTAATGGGGTAGATTTCCTGTAAGCACCAGTTTGTTCCCTAATAAACCAGCTGACGCAACACCCCAAACACTTACCTTTCTCATTAGAGAGAATCCAGCAAAACTTCTCTCAACTCTACTGTGCTTCACCATTCTCCACAGGTATCTATAAGTGTCAGAAGCCCAGTATCGTGCGGGTAGGTGGGAGGAGCAGCAGTGACATCTTGAAGCAGTTTACGCTGAGGGAGCTGAGGAACAAGCGGGAATTCCGCCGAAATCTCCCCATGCATCTCCGGAGGGCCTACATGAGTGTAAGTCCCAGCTGTGGATATTGGAGGTAGCTCAAAGGGGAACTAAACAAGATAGCATTGGCTTTCTGGGTAGACAGTCCAAAGCAGATAGCGGCTCCACAAAGCTATGAAGGACCCAAGTTTATTCCAGCATTACATTCTGCTAATTCTGTAGTGTGACCTTAACTCTTATAATCTGAGGTGGAGAAAAGGCAATAAAGGGAATGCTGCCCCCTCCCAACTCCTGCCAGGGCTTCATGCTGATTCCCCCAAACTACCCACAGCACTTCACTTATAGCCTATTAACCATCTTCTAGCTGGTCAGCCATGTGCCCAGCTAAAACTCTGAGTTTTTACCGGCGGGGGGGGGGGGGGGGGGGGGGGGGGGAGTCTCTCACAGTATCCTTGGCCTATATTTCTAATGTATTTGTTTCCTTACTGATTGGTAGGAGTCTTTTAGACCAGCGGTTGCCAACCTTTGGTCCGCGGGCCACTGGTTGGCAACCGCTGTTTTAGACAATTTAGATACTAAACCTTTTGTTTTAAGACCACAGAATAGTTATTCTCCCTTCTTGCTGTTCCTGTGTTAGCTTTGTTTTCCCTCAAGGCAGGGACTGAGTTTGGGGGATGATACTTCCTATTCATTTCTTTACCACTGTTCTTGGCAGATCATGACACAAATGAAGGAGTCAGAACAAGAGCTGCATATAGGGGCCCGGACTCTGGAGTGCACCATGCGTGGCGTATTACGGGAACAGTACCTGGAGAAGTACATTTCCTCCGAGCACTGGAAAAGCCTGATGAGTGGACCGACACAGGTAGAGGTCATCTTGGGGAGTACAAGCATCTGTCTTGACTCAGTACTTGGAAGGAGCCTTCAGCAGAAGCAGCAGTCCAAAGCATTAGCTGTTTGATAATCTGATGCTGCCATGTTAGAAGTTCCGTTTCATGAGGAAAGACAGCTGAATATACTAGTCAAGAACAAGACTGTGGAGCTAGCATTCTGGGTTGGAATCCTGGTTTTGCTCTGAGCAAGTTACTTGATTTTTTCTGTGCCTGTTTCCTCAGTTATAAAGTGGGGATAATAATATCAAATTGAACCATATGAAATTGCCATTTTATAAATTTGGCTTGCAAAAGTGGAGTTTCTTACAGGATTTTTATTTAGATAAACAAGTTAATACTTGTAAACCTCTTAATGAGTGTGCTATAAATGTTTGTTAAATGAAATATCATAACAAGACAACCTAGCCCATGTAGAAAGCCTGGGGTCAGCAGACTTCAGTCACACAGACTGATTATGTGACTTGGTCTCAGACAAGGATAGTAATGTCTGCCTTCAAAAATGTTATGTGAGGTAGCTAACACAGTCTCTGTACAGTGGCTGGCCAGGAGTCTAGGGAAATGGTGCTTCTACTAGTGTTATTAATGGGTTGGTGGATTTCAGGGTTACAAACCCAAAAGCCTAAAGGGGTCCATTAGGTACTAAAAATGACTGGAGCAGGTTAGATGTGAGGCATTGGGAAGTAGAGAGGATTGTGGCAAACTGGAAAAGGGGTGGCGGCAACCCATTTCCAGCCCATTTGTTGTCATTTAGGAATACAGCCTTGTTGCTGCCATAGCTCCTGATTTTGTCAAGAGAGGCAGGATTTTTTTTAATCACATATATGAGGGTTTATTCCAATATTGCTGGCAGTATGGGAAAGCAGCAGGTCATCCACAAAAATCTGCTCTGCAGCCCCCCACAAGCCAGCTGCTTCTATAGGGTAGGTCAAGGATTACATGGGGAAATGGGGATTATAGGAATGGGGAAGTAGGCAACGTGGGGTGGGACTCCATTGTTTGGGCAAGAAGATTCTTAATCTTTCCATGATAATAGGCAGTTCTTGAATGAGAATGGACCAAATTCCAAGGTTGACTCCCAGGTCCTAGGGACATACAACTCCCTGCCAGGTCAGAATATCCTTTCTTTTGCAACAGCATGGATGGACCTGGAGAGTATTATGCTAATAATAATAATAAGTGAAATAAGCCAGTCTAGAGGCAGGAAATTTTTATTTTTAAAATTCTATGCAAGTCATAGTTAAATGATCCAGTTGCCAATTTGCAGCCTCTGAATTTTAAGGAAATTACTTTCTATCCATCAAGGAGAACTTTACTTCACACTGGTTGTCATCGAATTCTCATGACTGGTCATTCTTCCTTCCTCAGGATAGTGAATGGGTTTGCTTCCAGGGCTGGAAGCATTCCATGATGCTGGAGTGGCTGGGTCTGGGTGTCGTTTCTTTCACCCAAAGTGTTGCTCCAGCGGGACCTGAAAATACAGGTAAGTGTGTGTCTACCTAGAATCACATCATAAGGTGGAATTTGGTAAAGAACAGAAGAGCAGAACTTGGAAGTAATACCTAGGATATGTAAAGAGCTTTAATTAATCAGAAAAGAGAAAGAATAGCTTAGGAAAATAGATAAAACACTTTTAACAGGTACATCACAAAATAGGAAATCCTAATAGTAAACATAAGAGAGTTGCTCATTAGAAACTAGAGAAATTAAAACCACAATGAAGTACTATTATGCCACCAGATTGGAAAAAATTTAAAAGCTGTGTATAACCACGCAGATAAGATTGTGAAGCAGTGGGAGCTCTGATATACTGCTAGTGGGGATGGTAGTTGGTACACCACTTTATGATATTGGAAAAACAAAGAACTCAAGTGTCTATCCACATTTGTACAGTGGATGCTGCTGAGCAATTATAGTCTGTTCAGATAGTGAAATACTGTACAATAGTGAAAAGGAATTAGAGAACATATGAATCTCAAAAACATGCTGAATGAAAAAGGCAAGGGAAAAGATACAATATGATTTCAGATAGTGCTCAAAAAAGTCAAGACTAGACAATGTTATAGAGATGTATATATACATTATATGGGGTGGGGCAAAAGTATATTTATAGTTGTGAGTACACAAAACAGTTTATTCCTGTATTTATGAATTATTGTATTACTTTCTGTATGAACAACTGTAAACCCACTTTTGCCCCTCCCTGTATGTGGCAAAGATTTTTCTTGTTAACACTCACCTGAGGATATGTTTTCCATTGCTTGTCAGAGAGAGTAGAAGGGATGTAGGGAAGGGGACAGAGAGAGAGAAACATTGATATGGTTGCCTCCTGCACGTGCCTCATGACGGGTGGGGAGCAAACCCACAATCCAGGTATGTGCCCTTGACTAGGAATCAAACCTGGGACCCTTTAGTGTGCAAGTTGATGCTCTAACCAGTGAGCAAACCAGCCAGGGCTAAAGATATCATTTAAAGGGGAAAATGAGTATTATAAAATTGTAACAGCCCTGGCTGGTTTGGCTCAGTGGATAGTGTTGGCCTGTAGACTGAAGGGTCCCGGCTCAATTCCAGTCAAGGACACATACCTGGGTTGCGGGCTCACTCCCCACTAGGGGGCGTGCAGGAGGCAGCTGATCAATGATTCTCTCTCATCCTTGGTTCTTATCTCTCTCTCTCTCTCCCTCTCCCTTCCTCTCTGAAATCAATAAAAATATATTTTTAAAAAATTGTACCAAAAATGTATGTAAAGAAACCTAAGTCTTCATCTCCTCTCATTCCTCCCAGTGTCCCTCCCTAGAGGTAACCACTTAAATCCCTTTGAGAATGTCTTCATCCATCTAAACTCTTGTCGGTGCCCTCTTTCATCTTTTGGCTTCAAGAGGTCTTCATCCTTGTCCTGCCTGTTTTTCTCTCTTAGCCCAGGCAGAAGGGGATGAGGAGGAGGAGGAGGAAGGAGAAGAGGAGGGTTCTCTGATTGAGATTGCAGAGGAGGCTGACCTGATTCAAGCAGACCGGGTGATTGAGGAGGAAGAGGTGGCGAGACCCCGGCGGCGGAAGAAGGAAGAGAATGGGGCGGTCCAGGAATTGGCTAAATTGCTTCTGGCCACAAGGATAGAAAACAGTGGCCCTGGGACAGCAGCTGGGCAGGAGCAAGCCGCAGGAGAGTGGGAGGTAAACTCACTTCCCTTAAAGTCCTCACCATGGGAAATGGGAGTTCAGTTATTACTGCCTGGTAGGTGGGGGTTAGACTCTCCTGAAATCGGCCTGAGAACATCTGTTCTGATCAGAAAGGCAGCCCCTTTTTTCCACCCACTTTTATTACAGTGTATTCACCTCATCCTCACAATAAGCTGGATTTACCCCTTTTACAACCATACCCTAGTATAGGATACGTCTAATTCCCAGGAATATAAAGAGTATGGCCCTTCAGAGGGGCCCTGGCAAGAAATACCAATTTAAACAGTCAAGTGCTTTCCTCGAACTTCCAGAAAAAATGCAGCACATATGGGTCAGATCAAATACTTATGGTCTTAGTGTTTGATGCTTCCATAGGTGTTATCTTCTACAAACTAGAAACTATAAACAAGTCTGAATATGCATTAAGATTTTAGCGGACTTAAGTAAAATGGAATGAAACAAGCCATACAGGGATGGAATACTTCTCCCTGGAATTTGATATTTCTCTTAAAGCCAGAATAGTGTGAATACCCAGAAGCCCACATATGGACTCTCCCTCTGCTCTTTCCTTTGGTAGAACCCAGTGTTCTTCAAAATTTAGCATGCATTACTATGATAATAGAGGACTGGATATTCAAAATAACATTTTCTGAAACCCACTGTTGATTTAAAGGACTTTCAGGGGTAACTTTGGATGCAATTTTCACTGGTCTAATGGCTTTGAACCTGATCGCTTAGTTCAGTTCAACATCACTGTATATGATGGGTGGAGTCATCATCCCAGTACTTTGAAATGTGGATTGGGCATCTCTCTGCCATGTGGCCTCAGGAGTTTGTTTGATTTTGAAGTGGGACAAGGTCCATAATATTGTGACATTTGTCTCACATGCCAGAGTCACATCCATGGGAGAGCACTTTCTCCTAAATGGTGCCTTTAACCCACTGCTTAAAGGCACTATCATGATAAGTACAGGAGGCTCTGTATACTTTTTAACAAGAAAAATTCATCTCCACTACTATAATGACACAACTTTTAGAAATGAGAAACAAACTGGTCAAAAGATGTTCAGTGAAACTAGTGCCAGCACTATTCTAAGTGCTTTCCATGTATTACTCCTTTAGTCAATCCAACAACCCTGTGACCCTATTTTATAGAAGCGATGCTGAGGCTCATAGAGGTTCAGTAACTTACTCTAAGTCCAGCAACTAATAAGAGGTAATGGGGCTTTGAATCCAGGCACCCTGGTCCCAGAGTCCTCATTTAGCCACTCTGCAATGGAATATCTGTTGAGAGAGTGTGAGACACTTAAAGAAGTTACTTAGAGGAGGCAGCCCCCTTTTTTATGTGCTGTGACCCACACCTATGGCTTAGAACAGGGCCCACCTCTGCTGAGATGGTGACTCTGGCTGGTATTGATGTTTATAGACCCAGCGTAGCCAGAAAAAGAAAATGAAGAAGAAAATGAAGTATGAGCTTCGCAAACTAAACACCATGACTGAGGCTGAGGCCAATGAAATCCAGGATGTTTGGCAGCTGGACCTGAATTCTCGCTGGCAGCTTTATAGGTACTTTGCCCAACTCTCACCTCCCCCAGCCACCCATGTATTTCCCCAGGAGGTTCCTTTTCTTTCCTAGAATATAATGCCCCCCAGATCTTCAACAATGTTAATTAATGATAGATTGAGCCACCCCACTGAGCTGAATGCTGGAGATGCAGCCATGAGATAAAAGACACTTGACTCTACCTCCTCATGGAGTTTAGAGTCTATCCAAGGATACAAATTAGTTAATTCCACAAAAAGTTACAAATGGGCATAAACACTTAAAGAAAAGAGCTAGGGGTGCTAATAATATTATGTGGGATCTGGGCTGGTCTTAGGTTTTCAAGAAAGTGACATTGGAGGCAAGATCTGAAAGAGGAGTAGGTATTTATAAGGCCAATGGGGAAGTGGGAGCAGATGAGATTTTGGGGACCTCATGGGTAAAGGTCTTGAGAAGGGAGGGAACATCTGTATGAGAAATTGAAAAAGACAGCCAGCATGGCTGTGGCTTGCAGAAAGAAATGGAAAGTCAAGTCAAAGAGGTGGACAGAGGCCTGACAATGCATGCCTCATAGGGCCAAGGTGAGGAGCAAGGCTTTTATCTATTGGAAGAATTTTTTCTTTTTTAGTTAACCCTCACTTGATTTTTTTTTTTTTTTTTTTTTTTTTTTTTTTTTTTGAGAGAGAGTGGGAGGGGAGAGACAAGGAGAGAGAAACATCAGTGTGAAAGAGACACATCAATTGGTTGCCTCCCGCTTATGTCCCAACCAGGGCCAGGGATGAACCTGCAACCGAGTCACATGCCCTTGACAGGGACCAGACCCAGGACCCTTCCCGCTATATCCTCTGAGCCAAACTGGCTAGGGCCCCATTGGAAGATTTTACAGCAGAGTAGTGACATGATCTGTTTTACTTGTAAAAGAAGACTGGAGAATTGGGGAGGGGAGAAGACTCAGCTAAGGATGGGGTAGGAAGAATTTGGAGAAATAATTCTTGAAACTTTTGAATTCCCTTACTCTATTCCCAATATTTAACCTCTGTTCTTTAACTCCTGACTAAATACATGTCTCTACACATCTTTCTGTTGGGCATTTTAGACGCTTGGGTCTATGCACGTCTGGGTCTCTCCTTTCTTTCTCTCTATGGCCTGCCTATAAGCTCCTCAGTGGTCTAGGTTCCACTTCTAACACAGGGCACACTAAAGGGAGTTACTCCACCTTCTCAAAGAGTATGCAGCTCCCTCTACCTGGTTCTTCATATTCTTCAGGCTGTGGCTACAGAAGTACCAGGCTGACACCCGCCGAAAGATCCTCAACTATGAGCACCACTACCGCACATCAGCAGAGAGAATGGCTGAGCTGAGACTCCAGGAAGACCTGCACATTCTGAAAGATGCCCAGGTCATAGGAATGACAACCACAGGTAAGAGAACTTGAGGAAATTTACCTGCTCCAGCCATTCCCTCCTGGTGCCAAGCTCCTATCAGATAATCTACGGCAGGTAAAGGAAGCTTCTCTAGTAGGTTAGAAGAAAGTACCATGAAAAGCTATTGAAAGCAAGCACACTGTATTTAAGGAACTGAGTGTGAAATTCACCTACTTGCTCCTGTTGCGTTTAGAATCCCAGCAGTGACCAACGTGGGTATAATGCGCTGGTGACCATCCAGCAGCACTTGTTCTCTCATACAGTAGCCACCACAGCCCTGGATGAATGTGAGGGCTCAGTTGTCACAGACCCAGAAACCCAGTGGCCTGGTGGGTCCGGTACATCATCTCAGAGGAGCCTCTTTTTTCTCTTGAACAGGTGCTGCCAAATATCGCCAGATTCTGCAGAAGGTAGAGCCTCGGATTGTCATTGTGGAAGAGGCTGCTGAAGTCCTTGAGGCCCACACCATTGCCACGTTGAGCAAAGCTTGCCAGCACCTCATTCTGATTGGGGACCACCAGCAGGTAGGGCAGTGGAATCAATCAGGAAGACACCCTGGCCTCTGCTTCACCGGTTCTCAAGCCTCTTAATGGCTTTCTGCGATTCTTCTTCTCCTTACCTCTCATGTTCAATCTAGAGTAGGTACTGTTAGATTTGTGGTATATTCTAGAGCAGCGGTTCTCAACCTGTGGGTCGCGACCCCTTTGGGGGTCGAACAACCCTTTCACAGGGGTCGCCTAAGACCATCGGAAAACACATATATAATTACATATTGTTTTTGTGATTAATCACTGTGCTTTAATTATGTTCAATTTGTAACAATGAAAATACATCCTGCATATCAGATATTTACATTATGATTCATAACAGTAGCAAAATTACAGTTATGAAGTAGCAACGAAAATAATTTTATGGTTGGGGGTCACCACAACATGAGGAACTGTATTAAAGGGTTGTGGCATTAGGAAGATTGAGAACCACTGTTCTAGAGGTTCCATTTCATCTGTTCCCTCTGCTATTTATCCATCGTGGCCTTTTTTTTTTTTTTTTTTTCCAGCAAGGAAGGGAGAGAGAGAGATACAAGCATCAATGATGAGAGAGAATCATTGATCGGCTGCCTCCTGCATGCCCTACACTGGGGATCGAGCCCGCAACCCAGGCATGTGCCCTTGACCAGAATCGAACCTGGGACCCTCAGTCCGCAGGCCAACGCTCTATCACACTGAGCCAAACCAGCTAGGGCAATCATGGCCTTTTAAGTGGACTATTGTAATACCATATTTCCTGTCCCCCTGCTTCCATTTTTGCCACCCTCTAACCCATTCTTAATAAAGCTGCTGTGAATTTTTTTTTAAGTAAATCAGATCATGTCACTCCCAGCTCAAAACTCTCCTGTGGTTTCTCATTACATTTAATATAAAAATCAAGCTTCTTAAAGTGGCCTACAGTATTCTCAGGGTTCAGCCTGCTTCTCTGACTTCACCTTATACCACCATCTCATTGTGTTCCCACCCCCTATCTGCTCCCTCTCATGGCTTGCTTTTCGAATGAGTGGCAACCTCTTCCATTCTGACATCAACTCAAATGTCACTGTACAGAGAGGCCTAGCTAAAGAGCCTGTAACCCTGGGCACTTTGTCCTTCGTGGCCCTGGTCACTCTTTATCCTTAGCCTGCCAGCACCTAGAGCAGTGCCTGGCACATAGAAGGCATTTAAAAAACATTTGATGGGTGGGTGGGTGAATGGATGAAATAAGTTTTCAGTAGAGAATTCTCAGCTATGTTTCTTTTTTCAGCTGCGCCCCAGTGCCAACGTGTATGATCTGGCCAAGAATTTCAACCTTGAGGTGTCCCTCTTTGAACGGCTGGTGAAAGTAAACATTCCCTTTGTCCGTCTGAATTACCAGGTGAGAAGCCGGGCCTCTGTTATTATGAATTGTCTAGGAGAAGGCTCCTGGAAGCCTTCCAACAGCCAGTAAGAAAGTTCTCATAAAAATAAAACTGCTTTAGTGATGAAATGACTCTCAAACTTACTTTGTTTTCTGTTTTAAGTATCGCAATCGCAAAATCAACCCATGTTGAGTGTGTGTTGGATGAAGGAGCTGTTTACATTCTGCTCTTTTCTCCCTATTATTATTTTCAAATGTTGCTTCCCCTGATTTTCCACCAGTAACCTAGTCTTTAGAAAACTGCATTTATTCTCTGCCCATGTCCTAATGATATACATGTCCTGTTTCAGCACCGCATGCGCCCTGAAATTGCCCGGCTTTTGACACCCCACATTTACCAGGATCTAGAGAATCATCCCTCTGTTCTCAAATATGAGAAGATTAAGGTGAGTCTATCCTACCTAATCTGCTGCTGTCAGCGACCTAGGAGACTGTATTTTCCTCAGGTTGAATAAGAGCTTTTAGAAGGGAATAGAGCCAGCTTTATAAAAAGCTGGTTTTTAAAAGGAGGAATATTATAGAATTCGAGAATACAGACCTGGGTTTTGAATCACAGCTCTGCCAGTTAGTAGTTGTGTAACATTTTAGCAAGTTATATACCAATTCTGAATATTAGGGTCTTCTGTACAAGGAGAATGACTGCTGCCTTATTACATTTTTGGATTGAAGGAGAGAAGATATATAAAGCAATCAGCATACTAGAGTGCTCATAAATAATCTGTCTCATCTTCTTCATCATAGCTGCTGCTTATTCCCTGAACTATAATGGCTGGATTGTGTGTGGCCATTATAAATATTAATATCAAATAAGTATCTTGAAAACTAAAATTAGGCATAAATTCTTTATCCATTTCACTATTTGTCAATGCCCCCAAAAGAGAGCACATGGTGACTACAGGATTAAAGATTGTGGTACCGCCCTAACCGGTTTGGCTCAGTGGATAGAGCATCGGCCTGGGGACTGAAGGGTCCCAGGTTCGATTCCGGTCAAGGGCATGTACCTTGGCTGCGGGCACATCCCCAGTGGGGGGTATGCAGGAGGCAGCTGGTCGATGTTTCTCGCTCATCGATGTTTCTAACTCTCTATCCCTCTTCCTTACTCTCTGTAAAAAATCAATAAAATACATTTTTTTTAAAAAAAGATAGTGGTACCGAGTATACAAAAGGCGAACAGGGTCAATAGCCAACGAATGTGAAAATAGAAAGAGAAAACTGCTATGTGAGAACTTTCTAACGTGTCACTTTTTCTCCTTTCCAGGGGGTCGCTTCTAACCTTTTCTTTATAGAACACAACTTTCCTGAACAGGAAATCCAAGAAGGCAAAAGCCACCAAAACCAGCACGAGGCTCACTTTGTGGTGGAGCTGTGCAAGTACTTCCTGTGCCAGGAATACCTGCCCTCCCAGATTACCATCCTCACCACTTACACTGGGCAGCTGTTCTGTCTGCGCAAACTCATGCCAGCTAAGACATTTGCTGGTGTCAAGGTCCACGTGGTGGACAAATACCAAGGGGAAGAGAATGACATCATCATCCTCTCACTAGTGCGGAGCAACCAGGAGGGCAAGGTAGGTTTTCTCCAGATACCCAACCGCATCTGTGTGGCCTTGTCCCGCGCCAAGAAGGGGATGTACTGTATTGGAAACATGCAGATGATGGCCAAAGTACCTTTGTGGAGCAAGATCATCCATACCCTTCGAGAGAACAATGAAATAGGCCAAGCACTCCAGCTGTGCTGCCAGAACCACCCCAATACCCACACTTTAGTATCCAAAGCTTCTGACTTCCAAAAAGTTCCAGAAGGAGGTTGTAGTCTCCCCTGTGAGTTCCGACTGGGCTGTGGACATGTCTGCACCCGTGCCTGCCACCCCTATGACTCCTTGCACAAGGAGTTCCAGTGTATGAAGCCATGCCAGAAGGTTATCTGCCAAGACGGGCATCGATGCCCCCTTGTTTGCTTCCAAGAATGTCAGCCTTGTCAGGTGAAGGTGCCCAAAATCATTCTTCGGTGTGGCCATGAACAAATGGTCCCTTGTTCCATGCCTGAGTCAGAATTCTGCTGCCAAGAGCCTTGCCCCAAAGTTCTGAAATGTGGGCACAGATGCAGCCACCCATGTGGTGAACTTTGTGTGCAGTTGTGTTCAGAAATGGTCACCGTGAAACTCAAGTGTGGGCACAATCAACAGGTGAAGTGTGGTAATGTAGAAGACCTCAAGTATGGCCTACCAGTCAAGTGCACCACCAAGTGTGGCACCATCTTGGATTGTGGGCATCCTTGCCCTGGCTCTTGCCACAACTGCTTTGAAGGCCGCTTTCATGAGCGCTGTCAGAAGGCCTGCAAGCGACTGCTCATCTGTTCACACAAGTGCCAGGAGCCATGCATTGGCGAGTGCCCACCCTGCCAGCGGACCTGTCAGAACCGCTGTGTCCACAGCCAGTGCAAGAAGAAATGTGGGGAACTGTGTAGCCCCTGCGTGGAACCCTGTATTTGGCGCTGCCAGCATTATAAGTGCACCAAACTCTGCTCTGAGCCCTGCAACCGACCCCCATGCTACGTGCCTTGCACTAAGCTGCTGGCTTGTGGCCACCCCTGCATTGGTTTGTGTGGAGAGCCGTGTCCTACGAAGTGCCGTGTCTGCCACCAGGAGGAAGTCACCCAAATTTTCTTTGGCTCTGAGGATGAGCCTGATGCCCGCTTTGTGCAACTGGAAGACTGCAGCCACATATTTGAGGTTCAAGCCCTGGATCGCTACATGGATGAGCATAAGGATGATGAAGTTGCCATCAGATTGAAGGTCTGCCCTATGTGCCAGGTACCCATTCGCAAAAACCTGAGGTATGGAACCAGCATCAAACAGCGGCTGGAAGAGATTGAAATAATCAAAGAAAAGATCCAGGGCTCAGCAGGGGAAATTGCAACCAGCCGGGAACGACTTCAGGCCCTGCTAGAGAGGAATAGCCTCCTTCAGCAGCTGCTTCCCGAAGACTTCCTGATGTTGATGGAGAAGCTAGCCCAGAAAAATCTGTCAGTGAAGGACTTGGGCCTTGTTGAGAATTACATCAGCTTCTATGACCACTTGGCTGGACTGTTGGATTCCCTGAAAAAGGTGCATTCCTCAGAACGAAGAAAAGTGAGGACTCGTCTAGACCAGGTCCATGAGTGGCTAGCCAAGAAGCGTTTGAGCTTCACAAGCCAGGAATTGGATGACCTCCAAAGTGAAATCCAGAGGCTCACATACCTGGTGAACCTCCTGACCCGCTGCAAGATGGCAGAGGGGAGAGTGAGCAGTACTGTAGCAGAAGAGATCTGGAGTGTCCGCAAGATCCTTGAGGGAACATGTAAGTTCACCCAGGATGATGAACAGCTTGTGCAGAAAAAAATGGAAGCTCTCAAAGCCACCCTTCCCTGCTCTGGCCTAGGCATCTCAGAGAAAGAGCGTGTACAGATCATCAAAGCCATCGGTTTACCTCGTGGCCACTGGTTCAAGTGTCCCAATGGCCACATCTATGCGATTGGCGATTGTGGGGGAGCCATGCAGAGGGGCATGTGTCCTGAATGTAAGGAAGTGATTGGGGGCATAAATCATACTCTGGAAAGGGGTAACCAGCTTGCTTCTGAGATGGATGGAGCCGAGCATGCTGCTTGGTCTGACACGGCCAACAACCTGATGAACTTTGAGGAGATCCAGAGGATGATGTAGGGAGATGGCCTTTTGCCCTGGCCACTCTGAGGCTAGGATCAGCTATGAAGAAACTGAAGTTTGTATTTTATTTTCCTTTTCTTTTAGCACCTACTTAAGGATCCACTTTTAGGGCTTGCCCCCATTTTTATCTACATTAATCCCTGCGCTAGAGCAAGCACTTTACCTCCAGAACTGAGAGCAAATTTAACACTTGTCTTTTTCTCTCCTGCAAGTTAGTGGACTCCCTGGAGCATATTTGGGGCTTCCACTAGGGCTACGTAGTGGCCTCTCTGGCTCCCGACTTGGTCAAATGTTTTTCCTGCAGTGTTGCGGGGGCACAGAGTGTACGCTCAGTGAAGCAGACTCATTCTAAGTGCAGGCCTTAACTTGCAGACTAACTTTCATTCTAATAAACAGAGGCCCAGAGGAGTTCTTTATGAACTGCTTATTCTTTCAAGGAGCACAAGAATCCCTCCTGCCCTTCTCAGGCCCCCTCACTGCAGGAGTTGGAGGCATGCGATAAGACAAAGACTTTACTGGCTAATGCTGACCCAGTTACATATTCACTGAGTTGGAAAAGTGTGACTACCCACAGCTGGAGGCTTATTCAAGCAGCCCAGGCTAACTAAGGAGTGATCCCTTTCCTATGACTTGCACTTTGGGATGGTGGAGGTTTCTTTGCCTGAACCAGGAAAGGTTCAGTAGCAGTGCTGGTTCCCCAGGGTCCACAGTGTAACTAAGTTCGCATTTGGTACCAGCACCTATCCAAAGTGTGGCCCTTCATCCCAACATCTTCTATTGCAGCTTTTGCCTGAGCAGGGTTAGCATGCCAGCAGCTTCTGCAGGCCCCAGACCCATGTCAGAAACCAGCCCCCCAGGCTTGCCCTATGCATACATAGTCCCTCAGTCTAGTGTTTCTTAGAACTGACACTTAGGCATCTCAGGTCTTTCTACATCTCTTTCCTATGTATGCATTTCCTTTTTTGTCTTTACTATGCACTTTAGCCTATAATTCTAATTAATAAAAACAATTGCAAGAGATCAGTGGTCTGTTTGTCCTCAACTGTTAGAAGCAGCTCAGGTGGCTTGAGACAGAGAAGATGGGAATAGAGGCACTTTTGTTTATGTGGTTTTGGGTTTTGATGTAGCTAGGATTTTTTTTTTTTTTTTTAACTTGTGGCAAAAAAGTTTTTTCAACCTCTACGTGTGTGTGTGTGTGTGTGTAGTTTCCTTTTCCAGAGTTAAGTTTCATAAGTCCTCCCAGAGATAATCTATATATATGCAATATGTAGCCCTTAAGAAAAGTGCAGTTCTGCACTTCAGACTTTTTTTGCCTAATGATCTAACTTGGGGATCTTTCTATAAACACATACAGTGAGTCTGAACCACATTTTTAATTGAAATAGAACCCTCTGTTGGCAACAGTTAGATGCAGCCCAAATGAGTAGCTCTTAGCATACTCTTCAGTGGTGAGGTTATATACTACTTAGGTGATATAATTTTTTAGCTGGTGGGGGGTGGAGGGGAGATCTCTATGTACTCCTTGAAATTGTATGATATAAACTATAAATAATTTTCTCAAGATAGGCCCCCTAGCTTTCATCTAATTCTCAAAGGGACCTATGATTCAGAAAAGGATGAGAACCACCATTCTATGGGGTAAAAACTTTTTTGCAACAAGGAGCAAATTTATCTAGAGACTCCTGTCCTCTTAGAGCTTCCATCTCCAGTAGCACCTCCACACTATAGCGAGTAAGAATTTAGGTAGAGCCTGGTTTCAAAAACCTGAATTCCCAACTGTGCAGTGGAAAGTGACTCAGTCTCTCCAAGCCTGTTTTTTATCTGCAAAATGGGGATAATAGTACCTGCCTCATAGGGGTGTAGTAAATTAAATGAAAGTGCTCAGTCCACAGAATGTCTGGTATAGTTTGTGGTAAATGACAGCTTTTAGTTCTAGGACATAATTGAAGAGAACTAGTAAGAATTTCCTCCACATCTAACTTCTCTACAGGCACAAAGATGCATTCCAAGTATATGTGGCAGTGCCAAGCTAGTGCACTGGGAGCAGTGTGCTATTGAGGGAAGAAACAGGAATAAAATTTACAATTAGATCGGTTTCTTTCCCCTGCCCCCCAAATACTTTTCCATTCGGTGTGTGTGTGTGTGTATACATTTTTATTTATTGTCTAAAGTTTTACATATGTCTTTTTCCCCAATTGACCACCCCAACCCCCTCAGCCATTCCTACCACCCCAGTGTCTCGGTATATTCTTTATGTTCAAACTAATCAGCAAGAGGAAGCCTTAGCTGACTGACTCTTTCTTTCTTAGTGTATAAATGACACGGACTTTTTAAAGTTTTAAGAATTTTTTTTACAAATGGAGAAAAGATCAAACCAGGATGACTTCCCATAAGGAAGGGATCGAAGGGCCATCCCATGAACTTCTTCAGGCCACCAAGGCTACTTCCTCCTCTTGTACCTATTAAGAAAACCAGAAGGGATCATGGAAAGAGACTAGACTTTGATGGTGAGCAAAAGTACAATATACAGAAAATGTATCATAGAATGGTAACCTAAAACATCATTAACCAATGCTACCCCTAATACATTTAAATTTTAAAAAATCAGAGTAAAGGACCAACCCCTCAAAGGCCAGAAAGAGGAAGGAGGAGCTCCTTTCCCATGAAAGGTTTCTTCTCTAATCCCAAATAGTTATAACCTTTGGTCCTCCAAAACTGCAAACATTACCTGGATTTAGATTTAAAGTTTCCTCCTCGTCTCTGGTGGGACAAGCCTAACTGTTTCCTTTCTTCAAAGGAGGGGCTGTAGGTGAGAGAGAAGACATGATGCTGAAATGGCAAACTGTTGGAAAAGCGGGTGGTCTCACCCCCACTGAACCCAGCTCCCACACATAGCAGCAGGATCAACACATGCGTCATTTTCAGGTCCTGAGGTTCTCAGCCTGTGTGTGTTTCTACCTGATAATATGGGTTTGTGAAAGTCTGAGTCCAGCTTTAAAATAAAACTAGAAGAGGCTCTACCCTTCCTTCTCTTCCGATATAATAAAGAGGTAATATGCAAATTGACTGTCACATCCTTGCACAAGATGGACACCCCCATGTGGTCACAAGATGGCCAGCAGGGGAGGGCAGTTAGGGGTGACCAGGCCAGTAGAGGAGGGCAGTTAGGGGCAACCAGGCCAGCAGGAGAGGGCAGTTGGGGGAGACCAGGCCTGCAGGGGAGGGCAGTTGGGGGCGATTGGGCCAGCAGGTGAGGGTAGTTGGGGGCGATCAGGCTGGCAGGGGAGTAGTTAGGCATCAATCAGGCTGGCAGGGGAGTGGTTAGGGGGTGCCAGACTGGCAGGCAGAAGCAGTTAGGGACAATCAGGCAGGCAGGCGAGCAGTTGGGAGCTAGCAGTCCCAGATTGTGAGGGATGTACCAGATTGGAGAGGGTGCAGACTGGGCTGAGGGACAACCCCTACCCCCACCCCCCCAGTGCATGATTTTCATGCACTGGGCCTCTAGTGTATATAATAAAACAACCTGGGAAGCGTAAATCTAACCCCATCCCAACCCAGGCCTGGGGAATTGGGAAGAGGAGGGATGAACAACACATTCCCAAGAGCAAACCAGGATCCTTTGGGGTTCTATCTATCACTCTCCTGAGAAGCTCTATTTCTGAACCAAAAATGTGCCACTTTATCGCCAAGGCAAAAGAGCTTCAACACCTCTTTCCTCATGTTCTCACCCTGGGAAGTCAGACAGAAGCCCCTGAAATATATATTATAAAGCTATAGGTATATGAGAAGTGGGAGTGGGGAAGGAGAGAGAGCTTTCATCAAAATACCAAGAGCTCCATGATGACTTAAAACCCTACCCAGCTCGATACTGTTTCAGGGCCTTCTTGCTCGTGTTGGTGAGTTCTTCATCAAATACAGATTTCTTCACCTGCTTTTGCTTCTTGGCTGTGCAGAGAGAGAATGGGTTAGATATGTCCTCTTAAACCCAGGCTCCTAAATTCCCTTAAGCTCAGGGTAATGGTCCCAAGTTCAGTGGATGCTCTGGACTAAGGATCTATTGACATGAAGGTGAAACATCAGATCCTGGCAGAAAAGGGATAAGGAATCAGAAGTACCAGGTGTGAAGGAAGCACTCCAAAGAATGTTTATGTAGTCCAAAGTGAAATGGGCCAAAGACCACCTTCACTTCATTTGACCCTGACCTGCTCCTCCATGTGGTAACTGGTAAGGACTTAGGCTCCAGATTCCTAAAGGCCTGGTTTCAAATCCTAGGGATTTCCACTAACCACAGGTCACTGCACCACTTGAAGCCAATAAAGGTATAGCTGTATACACTAGTACATATTCATTACTCAAAAAATGTGGGCTCTTATCACCATCCCTCTAATATTCTCCCTGACTATAAGCACAGGTTACAGGGAGAACCTTCTTTCCAGCCCCGGTAGGCTCCCCATATGCCTACCAGGGCCTCTTGCTGGCTCCTCCTCAGGCATTGCTCGCGCTCGCTTGGCTCTGCGATTCCTTTTGGCCAGCCGCTCAGCAAACATCTGTGCCTTGAGGATTTCGAATTGGGACCTCTCCTCTGCCTAGAGAGACGGTGACATGTGAGTATGGAACGGTTTTATTTTAAAGCTGGATTCAAGAGGATGACATGTGAGTCAGGCAGCCCTGACTCATTGCACTGTGAAGGGACCCAACTCCAAAGGGGAGGCCACTCACTGTCATCTCCCCTTTTTTCTTGGCGTCCTTCATAAACTTCTTCCTCTTCTTCTTTCCTCTTAAGGCCAAGTCAAATTCCTGCAGAGCCTTAGCAACTGGGATGAGAAGAGAGCATGAGATTTCAGGTAGTTTTATAACTTCCTTTAAACTTACAGCCAGGCTGGTATGGCTCGGTGGTTGAGTGTCAACCTATGAACTAGCAGGTCATGGTTGTGGGCTCCATCCCCAGGAGGGGGCGTGCAAGAGGTAGGCGATCAATGATTCTTTCTCATCATTGATGTTTCTATCCCTCTCCCCGTACCTTCCTCTCACTGAAATCAAAACATTTAAAAAAAAAAAACTTATATTAACAAGTACAGAGATTTTAAATTGGTACACAAGGGCTTAAAATGAGAATCATCAATCACTCACTTTCTTGGTGATTACCCCATCTCACTAAATAGCATGCTTGTTCCACTATTTCTCAATTCATCCATTTGAGACTTCCATTATCTACCTACCTCAGGGGTCCTCAAACTTTTTAAACAGGGGGCCAGTTCACTATGAACAAATTCCTATGCACACTGCACATATCTTATTTTGAAGTGAAAAAACAAAACGGGAACAAATACAACATTTGTATTTGCATGTAGCCCGCGGGCCGTAGTTTGAGGACCCCTGATCTACCTCTTGATGTGAAAGATAAGAATTTAGTTCACTTATGTCCCTGAATAGTTATAACTCTACTAGAGGCCCGGTGCATGGATTCGTGCACTGGCGGGGTCCCTCGGCCTGGCCTGCGGCGATCAGTGGACCTCTGCACTGCCGCAGCCTGGCCTTATCCACCAGCTTGTCGGGCTCCAGTCCACTGTCCACGTCAATCCCGCACAGCACGAAGTAGTGTGCAAAGCGGCAGGCGGCTGGGGAGGAGCCTGAGCCCAGGCGGCGCACCGCTCCTGCTCATCCTGCCCCCGCTGTGCCTGCCGCCACCGCAGCTCGGGTGCACAGGGAGAGTGTCCGCAGGAGAGGCTTGTGCTGCCACAGCTGGGCTTGCCAGTAGCACTTCCACTGTGGGAGTGCACTGACCACCGGGGGCAGCTCCTGTGTTGAGCATCTGCCCCCTGGTGGTCAGTGCACATCATAGCTACTGGCCGGTAGGCCGATCATTAGGTCGCTTAGGCTTTTATATATATAGATTTTAAAATATATATATTTTATTGATTTTTAGAGAGGAAGGGAGAAGGAGAAATAGAAACATCAATGATGAGAGAGAATCACTGATTGGCTGCCTCCTGCATACCCTCTACTGGAGATCGAGCCCGCAAGCCAGGCATGTGCCCTTGGCCAGAATCAAACCTGGGACCCTTCAGTCCACAGGCCAACGCTATATCCATTGAGCCAAACCAACTAGGGCAATATATAGATTTTTAACAAAATTTAACATAGATACACCCTAATTTTTTGTCCCATCATATATAGGCAGTCTTTCTCAAATTGCTGATATAATCTTTTTGGAAGGTAATTTTGCAATCCCTAACAAAATAATAAATACATATAACCTCTGACCTACAATTCTACTTTAAGGACTTTATCCACAAATCAAATATATTTGCTTAATTGTGCAAAGGAATCTGGACAAAGTTATTCACTACATGAATTGTTAATAATAGCAAATGATTAGAAACAACCCCAATGTCCCTCAACAGGGACTAATTAAATAAATTATAATCAACCCATTTGATGGGAGATCACACAGCCATATTTAAAAAAAAAAAGGTAGCTATTCATATGCTTATATAAAATCATCTCCAAGCTATAAAATTGAAAAAAGCAAGGTGTAGAACAATGTAAATTCATTTGTGATTGTTAAAAATAGAGAAAGGCAGGGAATATCTAAAAATATTTTCCTGCCTCTTGTGGCAAAATATGTAACATAAAATTTGCCATTTTGTCCTGGCTGGTTTGCTCAGAGGTTAGAGCATCAGCCCATGCACCAAATCATTGCAGATTTGATACCTGGAAGGGCACATACCTGTTACAGGTTAAATCCCAGGTCCCAGTTGTGATGCATGAGGGAGGCAACCAGTCGATGTTTCTCTCTCATATCCATGTCACTCCCTCCCTCTCCCTCTCTCTCTCTCTCTCTCTTCCCCTCCTCCCTCCCTTCCACTCTCCCTAAGGCTCAATGGAAAAAATATCCTCGGATAAGGATTTAAAAAAAATTTACCATTTTCATTCTTAAGTGTACAATTTAGTAGCACCAATTATATTCACATTATTGTACAACAATCACCATTTTTTGTTTCTACAACTTTTTCATCATCCCAAACAGAAGCTCTGTAACCATTAATAACTCCCTCACACACTAGCCAGTTTGGTTCAGTGGACAGAGCGTCTGCCTATGGACCGAAGGGTCCCAGGTTCGATTCCAGTCAAGGGCATGTACCTGGGTTGCAGGCTCCTTCCTGCAGGGCCTGGGCTTGTGCAGGAGGCAACCAGTCGATGTCTTTCTCTCACATCAATTTCTCTCCTTCCCTTTCTCTAAAATTCAATGGAAAAATATCCTTGGGTGAGGATTAAAAATTAAAATAAATAAGTAAGTAACTACCCTAGCTGGTTTGGCTCAGTGGATAGAGCATCAGCCTGTGGACTGAAGGGTCTCAGGTTCGATTCCAGTCAAGGGCACATGCCCGAGTTGTGAGCTGGATCCCCAGTGTGGGGCGTGCAGGAGGCAGCTGATCAATGATTCTCTCCCATCATTACTGTTTCCATCTTTCTTTCCCTTTCCTTTCCTCTCTGAAATCAATAAAAATATATTAAAAAAAAAAAAGAAAAGACTGCTTAAAAAAAACTCCCTCCCCTACTCCCTAGTAATCTCTATTCTACTTTCTGTGTCTATGACTTTGCATGATTAGGTACTTCATATAAGCAGAATCATAAATATTTGTCCTTTTGTGTCTGGATTAGTTCACTCAAAAGGTTTTCAATATTCATCCTTAACAATATGCACCAGAACTTAATTATTGATGAAGACTATTCCATGGTATGTATACACACTTTGTGTCTCCATTCATCTGTTGATGGACATGGGTTGCTTCCACCCTTTAACTACAGTGAGTGCTGCTTCAATGAACACTGGCATGTAAGTATCCATTTGAGTCCCTATTTTTAGTTCTTTGGGGTTAGATCAAGAAGTGGAATTGCTGGGTCCTATGAATTCTATGTTTAGCTTCTGAGGAACCTCCCGACATACTTTTTTCCTTCTTCCTCTCTTCTTTGGTCTGGAACCAGCTCCTCTCAGGCTCGTGGTTCTGTGCCTCCTTCCCCTTTTCCAGGAGCCGCTTTGCTGTGTTGATCTGGGGGGGGGGGGGGGGGACAGCAAAAGAGTACCTGCCATGGAACCTACATCTGACAATATATAACGTGGCAGTTGCAGGAAGCCATTGCCGAAAATGCTTGGGACTCTGATGATCTGTTTGCAGACAAAGGATTTCAGAGGGGCTAATGTGGTGTGCTTACCGAGTGACCCTGGGAACCAGAGCCCTCCTCACCTGGGCTTCCGACTGTTGCATCTCTTTCTCCTCAGCCTCCAGCTGCAGAACTGCATATACATCTTTCTCCATTTTCTCAATTTTGTCCCGAAATTTCAAGATGACATCTTGAGGGAAGAGAACAAAAAATTTTTTTAAATAAGAGTGAAGCCTATGTAGCTGATGAAAGGAAAGTAGATATGTATTTAGTGACTTAGAAAATTGTGGTTTTTTTGTGTGTGACTTCTCTGCTTAACAGCCCTCCAACCCTGCCTGAAGGTTTCCTGTTGCTTTTAAAATAAGCTCTAAACTTCTAAGCATGGCCCCTGCCGACCTCTCTGGCCTTCTATCTCCACCTTGCTCACCGTGCCTCGGGCCCTCTGGCCTTTCTTCCCTTTTACTCGCACACCAAGTTTGCTCCCGCCTCAGAGGCCTTGCCCTGGTGTTCTCTGCTTGGCACACTCTGTCCCTGGACCACTTAGGGCCACCTCATTCGTGTCGTCCAGGACCCGTCTCCAATGCCACCTGCTCAGAGGCTTTCCTAAACAGCTTTTCTAAAGTAGGCACCTCTCCTCCTGCAGTTCTAAATCACATCTTCTATTAGCTTTTTTATGTCTTTCCCCACCACAGGATCAGCTGTTTTGTTTCCTGCTGTATCCCCCAAACCTAGAATAGAATAAATAGCACCAGGCATATACAGTAGTACTCAATAATTATTTGCTGGCTGAATGAATTAAATGGAAAAAAATAGACATATATGAAAGGAAAAAGATATGTATCTAAATACTAACAGTGGTGAGTTCCTTAACATACAATTACATTTTAGCTCTTATTTTATTTACTAAGTCCCAACACTGAATACTTATTATTTTTATAACTGAAAAAAAAAATGTTTAAAAAGGATGTGCTTTAAAAGACTCCTTTGAATGAGAACATAAAGAATGAAAGATATTCAAAAGAATGAATGCTAATCTCCTCACCTTTTGCCCCTCAAGGACTAGGGGACAGGAAGGAATCAATGGGGATTTTGCCCTAAGAGAGAACTTTCTTCCCAAAGGATGTAAAATACCTATGAATAAGGCACTTGAGGCATAAGTCTATCATGAGTCTCTTTTACACACAAAGACTGAAGCCCAGAGAGGAGAGGTAAAACCTGCCCAGAGTTACTCAGCAAGATTCAAACTTGGCTCCTGACTGCAAAGCTCCTGCTCTCACCCATTATCTTCTGCCCCTGCCTCACCTATCCAAACTGCCCTGAGCTGCTGCAGTGGTGTCTGCTCACCTTGGGGAAGTATCCGGGCCTTCACAGGAGCTTTGGCAGCCTTCACAATCTCCTTCAACATCTTCCGCTCTTCTTCTCCCACCAGAGAGACCGAACGCCCAGCCTTGCCAGCACGTGCTGTTCTTCCCACCCGGTGGACGTAATGCTTGATGGTATTGGGCATCGTGAAGTTGATTACCTGGAAGGTCAAAGCTGACCATCATTCATATGTGGGAGTTGGGAAACAGTTGGAACACAAGGAGGCAAAAGGACTCCCACCCAAAGTTCAAGGAAGATGGAGCCTGTTCACCGTTTTTTTTTGTTTTGTTTTGTGTTTGTGTGTGAGTGTGTGTTTGAATTTTTTAATCCTCACTCAAAAATATATTGCCATTGACTTTTCAGAGAGAGTGGAAGTGAGGGGGAGAGACAGAGAGAGAAACATTGATGTGAGAGAGACACATCGACTGGTTGCCTCCTGCACTTGCCCCAACCAGGCTGGGGATTGAGCCTGCAACCAAGGTACATGCCCTTGACCAGAATTGAACCTACAACCCTTCAGTCTGCAGGTTGACACTCTACCCACTAAGCCAAACCAGCCAGGGCCTGCTCACCGTTTTAACCCCCTCGATGTCAAGTCCACGGGCTGCCACATCTGTGGCCACAAGAATGTCAATCTGTTCATCCTTAAAGCGCCTGGAAATAGCCACAAAGAGATGTTTATTCAGATTCCCATCCTCAATACTGCTATGCAGGATCCTGAGCCAGCAGAAAGAACACAATTCCATTTGGAGTCAAGCAGCAGAGTACAGACTATCACAGTGGGGACAGAGCCTAAGTGTCAGCCCATCGACATTTACACTCCCCCTTAAACAATCCATAAAGTGGAGCAAATGTCATTTTGTGTATACGCCCTTACACAGTAATTCCTATACATATGGAAGTTTGGGAACCACAGAGCTATCCTATATAGGAAGTAGCATATGCAAATGTCTCAGCATTCAAAATAGCTTTTCTTTAGAAAGCAACTCTCAGCCATCTATGATGAATAGGGATAGGTGGGAGAGCTCTAAAGGGTTCCTCCTAGCCCCCCAAGCTGACTCCATTCTGTGAGAATTAAATGAATCACACGGAAAAGCACACAGCACAGGCCTGGCATAGTAAATGGTCAAGAAATGGCGACAAGCTTTGATTCCAAATTTCCTTCCATCAGACTCGGGTTTGTCCACTGCTCTGGAGCAGCTGTAGACAAAAACGTATGCCAAAGTATGCTGAATCGTCCCGAGTCAGAATCTCTTTCCATGGCCCACTCAGCAGCTCCCATACACAGCCCTGGGGCATGAGTTACCTCTTCTGTGGGGAGTTAGTTCTGAGTGTATCTAAGACATGACCTTCCAGGGAAACTGTGCTACCTGCGTCCCTGCTAGTGTTCTAACAAAGCTTCTGGGTGGTATTTTCCCTCGTATGAATTAAGAGAGTCTCTCTGACCTGCCCAAGAAGGGTGGATAGGAGCCAACCCTAACCCCAAGTTTACCGGAGGGACTCCAGCCGCTGCGTCTGTGACAGGTTGCCGTGGAGCTCGCCCACCTGCAGTCCCATGAGACCCAAGAGGATGTGCATGCGGTGGGCCTGCTTCTTGGTCTGGGTGAACAGCATCACATGGTCGGTGAAGGTCCTTGTCAACAGAGCTGGCAGGGAGAGAAGAGTGAACCAGCAGCCATCTCCGAAACACACTCCCTCCTCGCCTGCGCAGTAGTGCTGTGCCTGGCATCAGGGAGACAGACAGGCGAGGTTCCTACCCGTGCGAAGCTCAAATTCCAGGGCTGAGACAGAAAAGCGAGTCCTGCCCTTGAGAAAGTGAAGGGAGGATGGGGAGGTAGCTTCAGCACTGGTTCCTCTCAAGCTGAATGACAGGCAGGATCATCCATGAGAAGATTAGGAGGAAGACTCCAGGCAGAGGAGAGAGCAAACGTAAAGGCCCCAAGGAGGACAAGCTTGTGGGTTTGAGAAAGCTAAAGCAGGTGAGTGTGGCCGAGTGCCAGACAACAAGGCCGGAGCAAAGGCAACAAGGCAGGCAGGGGCCAGACCCAGAGGGCTTGCAGAACTCGCTAGGGAGCGTGGATTTTAGTCTAAGAGCAATGGAAGACACCAGCGGGCTTTAAATAAGGAAGTAATAGGCAAGTGCTCATTTGTAAACATCATTTTACATGATCTGTAGGTGGAGAGCGGATTACCAAGGGATAAGGGTGGAAGCAGGACAGGCATGTAAGAGGCGGCTGCAATAGTCCAGGCAACACACAGCAGTGGCCTGAACTAAGGGCCAAAGGTGCAGTGAGGGGAAATGGTTGGGAGTTCAGCAGGACATAAGGACTGGATGGTGGGAGGAAGGTGAGACGATAAAAATAAGGGAGGAAAAACATATCGAAAGTGATGGAGTGAAGGAATGGCAGCACCACACACTGGATTAGGGGAGGCTGGATGGAGGAGGCTCCAGTATGGCACTCCTGAGGTCATGGGAGTCAAGCACCACACCCTGCCCAGTCCCACCCTGGGCTTTTACCTGCCACAATGGCTTCCCGGTCCCCTTCCCGATTTGGCCGGATCCGGATGAACTCCTGCCGCAGGAAGGGGGCCACATCCGTGTTGCTGTTCACAAATATCCGGACAGGGTTCTTCAGAGAGACAGAAGCCAGATCTTTGACCTGCCAGGCACAAAGATAGGGATGCTCACCAGCCTACCACGGGGCAGAAACGGGGGGTACCCACCCCCAGCCCAGACCAGGGTTCTCTGAACTGTCTTCTCCACTCACCCCACCGAGGAGATCCCCTACCGCCCACCTCATCCGTCATTGTGGCCGAGAAGAGCATAGTCTGGCGGTGATGGGAACACATTCGGATGATCTCCTTCATCTGCTCCTCAAAGTACTCGTCCAGCATCCTGGTGAGCAGGGAAGGGGAGGGATCAAGAGAAATGGACTAAACTTGCTTCTATCGAGAGACAGAAAACATCAGACGCCATATTTTGATGTTGTCATTGGTTCTGCTTCAGGTGCCTTTATTTACTTATTTTATTAGCATTAACAAGATTCACTAAGAATTATCATTTGGCCACATTTGCTTAATCTATTTTTTTTTTTCCTGGCTGAACTATTTGCAAGTAAGTTGTAGATATCAGGACACTTTATGCCTAAATATTTCAGCACACATTTCTTAAGAACAATGACCTTCTATGTAATCACAATGTCATTATTATACCCATGAATTTTAAGTTTGAATAACACCATCTAAAGTATAGTCCATATCCAAATTTTCCTAGCTGTTGCCAAATATCATTTTGTAGCTGTCTTGTTATTTAGTCTAGAAACCAAAGTTCCTATGTTGCATTTGGTTGGCATGTCTCTTTAGTCTTCCTTAATCTAGAAGAATCCTCTCAGCCTATTCCACACTCTGTATTTGTCTATTTCTCAGGGACTGTATTCAGTAAATCATTGCAGAAAGAATGTGTAGGGGTGCAGATGTGCACCTCACTCCCAGTCCATCAGGAGATAAAGATCATCAGTTTGAACACTTGGTTAAGGAGGTGTCTGCCAGGTTTTGCCACTGATAAAGGAACCTTTTTCTCTTTGTAGGTAATAGTAATCTGTGAGATTACCTTGACTCCAGGTTTTTTCAACTGATGCAGTTCTTTACAGTACTTCTCCCTCCAGGTCAGGCTCAGTTGAGAATCAGGTATTACATTTATTTGTCATGTCTCCTTAGACACTTCAATCTAAAACTTCCATATCTTGCCCTAACCGGTTTGGCTCAGTGGATAGAGCGTCGGCCTGCGGACTCAAGTGTCCCAGGTTCGATTCCGGTCAAGGGCATGTACCTTGGTTGTGGGCACATCCCCAGTAGGGGGTGTGCAGGAGGCAGCTAGTCGATGTTTCTCTCTCATCAGTGTTTCAACTCTCTTTCCCTCTCCCTTCCTCTCTGTAAAAAATCAATAAAATATATTTAAAAAAATAAATAAATAAAACTTCCATATCCTTTCCCAGTCTTTTAAGATGCTGACGTGTTTGAAGAATACAATTTCCTTCCCCTTTAAAACCTGAATCAGATCATGTTCCCTTGCCTGAAAGCAATCTCCTTTACTTCCTTCAGGCTTCAAGAATGGTTCATTTGCTCTGTTAGTCAGTCAATTATTCAACACTCACTGAGCATCTACTGGATTCCAGATGTAGCACTGGGATGTGGCAGCAAGCAACACCAAGCCAGCCCTTTATGAAATGATGTTCTAGAGGAGAGGTGGGACACAACCACCACACCAGCATTCAGGTAACCATAAGGGAGGTAGGTCAGAGAGGCTAGCGAGACCTCAGAGATTGGAGATCGTAAGGCAAGAAGGGGAGGATGAGGTGGGGGCAGGACCTTTTCTTAGATAAGTGACAACTAGAGCAGAAACCCGAGGAAAAAGGAAGTCATTCCAAGCTGATGAAACAGCAAATGCAGAAACCCCAAAGTGGGCAAGTGCTGACAGGATTTATGGATGTTTTGTGCGGTGTGAAAATGAGGAGACACAAATGACGTTAAGAATTTTGGCCAGAACAACAAATAGGACTACATTGCTGATCATGAGATGGGAAGAGAGACGGAGAGGCATACAGATCAGAGCTTGGTTAAAGACCTGTTCAGACCTAGCCGGTTTGGCTCAGTGGATAGAGCGTCAGCCTGCGGACTCAGGGGTCCCAAGTTCGATTCTGGTCAAGGGCATGTACCTTGGTTGCGGGCACATACCCAGTGGGGAGTGTGCAGAAGGCAGCTGATCGATGTTTCTCTCTCATCGATGTTTCTGACTCTCTATCCCTCTCCCTTCCTCTCTGTAAAAAATCAATAAAATATATTAAAAAAAAAAAAAAAAAAAAGACCTGTTCAGTTGGAGATGCTGCAATTTGAGAGTAAACTTGAACAGGCTTTAGGGTTTTCTGTTGCCTCCTTCCCCTACCCCACCTCCTTCATTAGTCTAGGATCATTAAGACTTTATTCTGTTCAGTTATGGAGGAAAGAGGTGAGCAGATGGGACACATATGAGAGGAAGGAAGGAGGGAAAGAGGGAGAAGGAGGGATGGAGTGAGCCCCACATCACACTAAGAGAGGCTGTTTGTGGAGCCCTCACTATGCACTGGCACTTATCCCAACTTACTCCTTGAATCCTCAACACCACAAGATTGGTGCTGTTCTTATCTCCCACTTACAAACAGGGAAAGGTTTTGCTTTGATAATCTAAAAGACGTCCCCAAATCTCAGGAAGTGGCAGAGCCAGGATTTGATCTACCTTCCCTTTTAACCAGCACTTTACAGAAGGAGAAAGAGAGCAGAATAATCTGGGCTAAGGATGGACAAAGGCACAAATGTGAGCAGCTGAACTGGTGAGAGCCATCCTATATAATAAAAGCCTAATATGCAAATCGACCAAACAATGGAACAACCAGTCACTAAGATGCTTACTGACCACCGGGGGCAGACACTCAACACAGGAGCTTCCCCCAGTCCACAGGCCCCAAGTCAGCCAACACGGGTACCAGCGGGGGCCCGCCAATCGCCACACTGGTCACCCCGCAAATTGAGGCAACTGGCGACAGCAGCAGGGGGCGGGGCCGGTGAGCAGGCCAAGCCAGGCCGGCCAAGGTGGGTGCCAGCAGGGGCTCCCCGAATGCCCCACAGATCGGCCCTGATCGCTGACCAGGCCTAGGGACCCTACCCATGCATGAATTTCATGCACCAGCCTCTACTGTAGAATAATCCAGGGTGGCAAGTTCCCATCCAGGGCTGTGGCCCATGGGATCCCAGGTGAGTACCTGTCGGCCTCATCCAGGATGAGCACCTCAATGCTACTCAGGTGGAAGGAAGGACAGTTGTGGAGGTGATCGATGAGCCGGCCTGGGGTGGCAATGAGGATGTCAGGCGCTGCCCGAAGAGCAGCTTCCTGAGACTTCACGTCCAGACCACCTGCGAAGAAAAAAGCCCCACCAGGCAGCCAGTTCAGTCATTCACCACTACTGACTGAGCCCTGCCACCTGCCAGGTCTCATGCCAGATGCAGAAGAAACAGCAGAGAATACAACTGACAAATGCCCCACATGTGTGGATTTTACAATCTGTTTGGAGAGACAGATTTTTTAACTACAACTCTGTTAAATGCAAAAAATCAAAAAAGATGATGACACAAAGGAACTTCAGATCCAGGCATCTAAGGATTAAGAGAAGCAGCATGGCATATGGGGGGTAAAATGAAGGTTAGAAAACAGTATCATATAACATCATCAGAAAAATTCTGCCCCAAACAATATTTGATTCGTTATTCATGCAAAGCAGAAATTGTATCGTAAACTTATTTAGTACCAAGAAAAAATTTTCCCCATAATTTTAAAATTTTATTCTGCAAGACTGGTTAAGTCTCGATCAAACCCTCTCCCCACCTCCCACTACCTACTATAAAAACACATTGTCCACTATTTAAGTGGATTCAATCACATAAAGGTTTTCTTGGCATCCGTCAACATCAGAGGGTGGGGCAAATCCATCCTCCACTATGTCACGGTCTCTCGGGGCTGACAGCCTTTGGCCAGATACTCACCCACAGCTAGGCAGGTGGTAATGTTGCAGAACTGGGCCAGCTGCTTGGTGACCGAGTGTACCTGGATGCCCAGTTCTCGGGTGGGAACCAGCACGAGCACACGGGTTACTGGAGCCTGGCGGGGTTTGTAGATTAGACGCTCCAAGACGGGCAGTGCGAAGGCAGCAGTTTTACCTGGAGACAAGGGCAGGAAGAAAGCAAAGAGAAGAGGTTCAATCCCTTCAAGGTTTACGTTTTCACCTGAGCATAGAAATATGTACGATAGTTATGGGTCACAGGTTGCAGGGGGTCTAGTGAAGGTCCTCCTCGTTTAATTCAATCAGGGTATCGCCTTGACTATGACCGCCTGTCTCTTCCATGACAGGCCTCTTCATAGGAGGAAAGTTTTTGTAAAAGGGATGCTCAATGCAACATTGTATATTAGTGCAGTTAATTATATAGTAAAAAACAGTCATGTAATAAGATACTATGCAACCATTTTGAAAAAGCAAAGAGTTTTTAAAGAAATAGGAAAATATACAATAAGTTATTTGTGTTATATTTTTTTATTGATTTTTAGAGAGAGGAAAAGAAAGAAAGAGAGAGAAACATTGATATGAGAGTGAAACATTGATCTGCTGCCTCCTGCACACCCTCTACTGGGGATCTAGCCTGCAACCCAGGCATGTGCCCTTGACCAGGAATCGAACTGGAAACCCCTTTGCTGCACGGGACGATGCCCAGCCAGGGCTATAGTAAGGTTTTTTTTCCTAAGGGAGCTACTAAACAAAATATGTAATGTTATTGCATTAAAAATTATATCTGTGGCACTGACCAGTGTCCTCTGTAGTTAGAATGTCAGCCTGCACACTAAAGGGGCATATGTGGGAGGCAACCAATCAATGTGTTGCTCTCACTTTGGTGTTTCTCTCTCTCTCTCTGTCTCTGTCTCTTTCTCTTTCTCTCAGGTGAGGGTTAACAAAAATCAATTTATATCTGTGTATTTACCAAAGTGGCCTTTTGGTCAGTCAACTTAGAGCCTGTTCTAGGTTGAACATCCTCCTTCTGCCTCCCCCCTCCCCAAGTCCCTATCCTTTTTACCTGTCCCAGTGGCTGCACAGGCACAGATGTCCTTCCCCAACAGTCCCACAGGTATGCACGCCTTCTGGATCGGGGTGGGCTGCTTAAAGTTCATGGCTGTAATGGCCTGAAGGAAAAAGAAAGAGTTAGACAGAGGGGTAGGGAGAGTCTCAGCATGAAACAAACAAGGCATGTTTCCAAACAAGTGGTACCTTAGTCCATTCCAGTCATTCAATCCACAGCATTTATTGTGCCTCTTGTGTGTGAGGCACTGTTCTAGGCACTTGAGAATATAGCAGTAAACAAAAGAAACAAAAACTTTGCCCTCAGGAATCTTATAATCTGACTAGTGGCCTGGTGCATGAAATCCGTGCACATTAAAAGGGAATCAGAGGAAATATTTTAATATTGCTATTTGCCCTTTCTCTATAATAGAAGTGTCAGAGATAAAAGAAAATTAGTAAAATGTATATGAAAATCTCCTTCCTGTCAGAGTCTGGGGCGCGCCACAGAACCCAGAGTCAAGTCCTCGCCCACCAGCGCACACCTTGAAATCTCTCAAGACCCAGACCCGGATGGCCCCACCCCCGACAAGCCCCGCTGGGTGGGGGGGCGCAGCCTCAGGTCCCCCATCAAGCCCCACCGGGTTGGGGGCACAGCCTCGGTCCCCTGGCCCTGGCGCAAGGACACGAGGGCATGGTGACCATTTGCACATTAGCTCTTTATTGTATAGGATAGAAGAAACACAACAAAACAAACACATGTCATATGGAGATAAATGCTATGGAGAAAGGTGGCTGGGGAAGGCAGTGGGGAAGGAATGAGTGCAATTTAGAGAGTATTGTCAGGGAAGGTCTCTTTGAGCAGTGGTTACTGAGTGGAACCCTGAAAGAGGCAAGGAGCAATGAAAACAGATTTGTGAAAGAGTCTTCCTGGCAGGATGAAGAGCCAGTGCAAAGGCCCTGAGGACGAAGATGCATGACCTGTTTGAGGACCAGCCAGGAAGACAGTATGGCCAGAGCAGAAAGAGTGCCAAGAGACAGCATCATAGGGGCCCAGAAGGGGCTGGGCCTTATAGGCCAAGATGAACTTTCTGTTTAAGAGGGTTGCCTGGCAGCCGTGTGGATAAGAGAGTTTAGGGAAGCAAAGAGCCCAGCTTAGGAAGCCAAGTCACAGGATGACTACACAGTTGTAAAAAGAAGCCACTACCTTCAGAAGAGGGCGGGAAAGGTTCATGTCCTGGAATGAGAGGTTTTCATCATACTGAGATGCATCTTCAAAAAATCCTCCTGCTTCCTATACCAGAAAACCAAAAGACAGAATGAGAATTCAGCAAAAAAAAAAAAAAAAAAGGCAAAACAAACTGACCTTAAAATCCTTTTAGGATGCAAAAACAAGCTGCATACTGTTTTCCAAGCCCACACTCACTTGTCCTTTCTTCTTTTTCTTCTTCCGCTCCTTTACTTTGAGTGTGTCTATGGAGAAAAATATAGCTGATAATCAGGGCTTTTCCTTACTGAGCATTTACAATCTGCTAGATACTGTCCTAAGTGCTTTCTGTGGACAGCTTGCTTCAGAGTGTGGCTGTCATTAGCCTTATTTCAAAGATGAGGTCATTGTGAGGCAGTGTAGACAGGAAACAAACTCACCAAGTTCCAGAGACCAGGTTCTCAACCTCTATGCTATACTATGATGCTTTAGCTCTCATTTCTGCAAGAAATATTTATGGAGTAGCCATTACGTGGTTGGACCCATCTGATGAGGGATGTGGGGGTCCCAGCACCCCAACAAGTTCGAGTCAGAGGAGCTGGCAGCTGTGTGAGGCTGGAGATGAGGAAAAGAGTAAATTCTGCCTACTAGGTGCAACCCTAACAAAATCCGAAGAAAAAAGGGAAGCTTACAGAAAGGAGTTCAACATGGAGATGTTAAATTTAACTGCGTGAAAGAGCACAGCAAATCCTACAAGGAAAGGCGGACACTTTCCAATGTCCTGTTCCTGTTTCTGACAGCAACACGGTATCGCCTACCTGCTTTGGTGAGGATATTCTCATCGGCTGATGAGTAGTCGGTCTCAGATTCTTCATCTGCTGAGCCTTCCTCATCTTGCCCTTCAGGGTCTTCCTGCTCCTCCGGTTCAGAGCCCTCCTTTGCCTCTTTCTCCTTCTCTGTCTTCCCAGACTTGGCTTCTTTGTCCTGGGAGGAAAAACAATTATAATAAAGTCAGGCAACTACAAACTTCAGGAAGTCCAGAACCTACGCGCAGCGCCATTATGCTACGAGGATTTTTAATGAATATTAACAGTGGACACACGGAGAAGCCTGCCTGCACAGCGCACTTCCACGTAGGCTTGGAGAGAAACAGTGGGGAGGTGTCGAGGCTGCAGCTGTGGGCTTAACTGCGAAGAGAAGTAACTGCTTTGCTTTCTCACCTCTGTTTTCCTTTTCTTTCGAACTTTCTCAATCTTCTCATCTAATGTAGTGGCTGCCCTCTGCAGATAAAAATACAGAGATGAAAAGAATATACATATGGGAAAGAGACGAAGCAAGGTTTCTCTCAGGGTCCGATCTCAGATATTAATATACAAAAAGGCTGTCTGTCCTTAGATACATTAATCAATCCATAGATTATTCATAGCCCAAAACATTAAATAAGTGGTCTACTCATGAAAAACTGGAACCAGTAAGAACATTCACATTTTAGAAGGTGTTTACTATTCAGAATAATACCATTACTAAGAGATGTCACATTATATCTGAATACTACTCAGAAAAACTTACCAATCAGACATAAATTAGCCTATTAATTAAAATGTTGAACTCTGGCCGAAACCGGTTTGGCTCAGCAGATGAAGCGTCGGCCTGCAGACTGAAGGGTCCCAGGTTCAATTCCGGTCAAGGGCATTTACCTGGGTTGCGGGCACATCGCCAGTAGGGAGTGTGCAGGAGGCAGCTGATCGATGTTTCTCTCTCATCGATGTTTCTAATTCTCTATCTCTCTCCCTTCCTCTCTGTAAAAAATCAATAAAATATATTTTTTAAAAAATGTTGAACTCTGAACAAATTCAGTAATGCTGGATAGTAATAAAACTTTAGAAAGGGCCCTGACCAGTTTGGCTCAGTGAATAAAGCGTCGACCTGTGGACTGAAGGGTCACAGGTTCGATTCCAGTCAAGGGCATGTACCTTGGTTGTGGGCACATCCCCAGTAGTGGGTGTGCAGGAGGCAGCTGATTGATGTTTCTCTCTTATCGATGTTTCTAACTCTCTATCCCTCTCCCTTCCTCTCTGTAAAGATCAATAAAATATATTTTTAAAAAAAACTTTAGAGCCGAAACCGGTTTGGCTCAGTGGATAGAGCGTCGGCCTGCGGACTGAAAGGTCCCAGGTTCGATTCCGGTCAAGGGCATGTACCTGGGTTGCGGGCATATCTCCAGTGGGAGATGTGCAGGAGGCAGCTGATCGATGTTTCTCTCTCGTCGATGTTTCTAACTCTCTATCTCTCTCCCTTCCTCTCTGTAAAAAATCAATAAAATATATTAAAAAAAAAAAAAAAACTTTAGAAAGGGTAAGTAATGGCAGGCCCTCTTTATGCTCAAAGCTCCCTAAACTGCTATGGCACTAAAGTTAACTGTGTAATTATTTGTCTAGTTATTTTCTACACTGATAGACTGTAAGCTTTATAAGGCACAGTCTTTAATTTCATTGGGTCCATATGAATAGAAAAAACAAAACAAAACCCAAACACCTCAAGAGGACCTTGAAAAGGCAATGCTGTTTTAAACTGCTCTGAGCAGGCAATATTTCTCTTTGAAGTGCATGAAATATAAAATAATTTCCATGCATCTTCTAGCTTGTTGACCAACTCAAAGAGAAGCATGCAATCTTGGCAAATAAGCAGATGACAATGACATTTGTGGGACCTTTAGCTATGCTGTGTGGGGACCAGGGACTCTAAACATGAGGTCACATGAGATTACCTGGCAAGTGAGAGAGAATGACAGTATCTATGGGACAGAGTCTAGCTATTAAAATATCGCTACCAAGGGTACCTGCTAGATTGTTCTTTGTTATAAAGGTTTCTTTCTAATATTCAAAACAAGGAGTGAACACCTAAAAACGAGACCATTTTTAACATAGCTCTGTCCATTTTTTTAAAGGCAAGTAATTTACGGTATATGTAATGCTTGGTATTTCTTGACCAGCCGTGGGCAAACTACGGCCCGCGGGCCGGCCCGTTTGAAATGAATAAAACTATTGAAAAAAAAGACCGTACCCTTTTATGTAATGATGTTTACTTTGAATTTATATTAGTTCACACAAACACTCCATCCATGCTTTTGTTCCGGCCCTCCGGTCCAGTTTAAGAACCCATTGTGGCCCTCGAGTCAAAAAGTTTGCCCATCCCTGTTCTAGACCATTAAATGGTATTAGCACGTTTCCTCGAAGACTTTTCCACCCCACATTTTAATGTCTATAAAGTCAGGAAGGGTCTATCTTATTATATATACTGAAGTTAGTCTGAGCTCACCAACCCCTCCTCCAGGAAAAGCTGTTATGGACATTTTAAGGAAGGCAATAAAATATTATTGATACTTTTAAATATTGTCTGGAGATCAATGAATGTGTTTGTAACTAAAGTATGCAAAAAATTCATTTGCAACATTTGGCACTTGCTTTGTTTTAATCAAGAATGTGGCTAGCCCTAACCAGTTTGGCTCAGTGGATAGAGCATCGGCCTGCGGACTCAAGGGTCCCAGGTTCGATTCCGGTCAAGGGCATGTACCTTGGTTGAGGGCATATCCCCAGTGGGGAGTGTGCAGGAGGCAGCTGATAGATGTTTCTCTCTCGTCGATGTTTCTAACTCTCTATCCTTCTACCTTCCTCTCTGTAAAAAATCAATAATAAAAAAAAAAGAATGTGGCTAATTTATCATCACTTCCTATCCCACCAAAATTAACCACAGACCTAGCTGGTTTGGCTCAGTGGATAGAGCATCGGCCTGGAGACTGAAGGATCCCAGGTTCAATTCCAATCAAGGGCACATGTCTGGGCTCAGTCCCAGTAGGGGGCATGCAGGAGGCAGCCAAGAAATGATTCCCTCTCATCATTGATGTTCTTATCTCCCTCTCCCTCTCCCTTCCTCCCTGAAATCAATAAAAACAACAACTATACCACATAGTTCCAAAAAAGTTCCAATATCTGCTGCATGTAAGCAAATGGCAAAGGCAGTGAGCTCAGGGTTAGAACTCTTAACACCCGGACTGCCTATCAGTACCTTCTTCTTGAGCTGGCTCATAACATCGGCCATGGCCCAGCTGCCATCGTACATTCCCTCCTTCTCAGTGAAAATGAAGTCAGGGTTGAAATCAGCGCTGCGGTTCTTCTGCAAGGCTTTCTGCTTTCTGCCCAGCACAATGGGCCCCTGAGAAGAGGTAGAAAAAGTGTGACTATGGGACTGCGATGAGAGAACACTAGAAAAGGAAGAAGAAAATGGGGGTACCCAACAAGAGAGAAATCTACAAAGCTTTGGAGCAGTTGAATTTTGTGGCCGCCATAAGATGCCCCAATCGAGGTGTCAGCAGACAGATGAGGTCGCAGGGGGAAAACACCCCGGCTGGAACTCTGAAGGGTGAGCACTCTTTCATGACACTGATCCCTTTTTAACTGTTCATGGCTATGTCCCACATGCTAAACAGTAGGTGTAACAAACGTAAGTATTGACTAAATACTGTCATCGCGAACGAACGCATGACCGCAGCTCCTTGAGCAGAAACCAGGGCTTGTTTCGCCTCTGGATCCCTATTACACGGCCTGGGTGAAGTATCCGTTCGGCGAGTGGGCACCGAGCTCGCCAAGGCGACACGGAATGGCACGGCACCGTGAGGCGGCGAGGAAACGCTAGTGACGAGCAAACTGAGGAAGATCTGGGGATCCCGGTGAGACCCTTCGCTGAAGGACACATGCCGGCCTGGCTGGGGAATGCTGAGGATTTGGGGACAGAGCCAAGGAAGCAGAGGGAAGGGAACCGAGTCAAGGAAACCTGACCGTCCGCCGCTGCGCCCCGACCCCCGATCGGCTCATACCTACCTCCTCCTCCTCGTCTCCGGAGTCAGACTCGGGCTCCACAGGCACCTCGTCATCCTCGCCGATGGTCCCGATGAAACCCAGCTCGTCCAGCATGCTGCCGCCGCGGTCACTGTCGGAAACCAGCCCACGGCACGCGACAGCCCGAACTTTTCCGCGACCGTCCCCTCGTCACTGCTACGTCACTTCCGGTCTGAAGAAGCCCTTGACTAACCACGGCGCCCGAGGACTGCGCATGCGCTAGTGTGGGGCGTGGCTTCTAGTGACACAATCAAGGGGCGGGCTTTGCCTCCGTCAAATTCCATTGTCTTGACGCTCAAAAAGCAGGGGTTTACGTTGCAAAGTGCGAGGGGCGAGAAAGTCTAACGAGGTGCGTGGATAAGCTCTGTATGTGTATATTTATGTACATAAAACTGGAAGATAATACAATAAACGGTTAGCAGTGATTTTCTCTGGGCGGTAGAATTACAAGTGATTTTTGTTTTCTTAGCTTTTCCGCAATAAACGTTTTCATAAAAAAAAAATAAAAATAGCTAACACTTATAGAATGTTTACTATGTGCCGAATACCGCTAAGTTCTTTTACATGTATTAATTAGTTTAATCCTCACAGTAACCCTCACAGAAGTGAAATGACTATCACCTTTTACAGATGGGAACACTGAGGCACAGAGGGGTTGGAAGGTCACAGAGACAGTTTATAACAGAGCCAAGACAATAATCTAGCCAGGGGCGCCAGGGTCATTAAGAAAGTGGGGCGCAGCCTTTCTAGAAACTTCTCTCATTTCTGCTTGTGGAAATATTACTCTTAAATGCAGCTTGTGATTACTTCCTCTAGACAACGTTCCCTAAACATCACCTCCTATATGAAGCCCTCTTGCATTGCCCATCCTCCTTCATAGACGTTTGCTCTTTCCATATCAACACTTTCTACTTGCAACAGAGTTGTAGTTGTACAACATAGTATGTTCAATTGTCTTTTTTTACCCATTTTTTTAAAAATATATTTTATTGATTTTTCACAGAGAGGAAGGGAGAGAGAGAGAGTTAGAAACATCGATGAGAGAGAAACATCGATCAGCTGCCTCCTGCACATCTCCTACCCGGGATGTGCCCACAACCCAGGTACATGCCCTTGACCGGAACCGAACCTGGGACCCTTCAGTCCACAGGCCGACGCTCTATCCACTGAGCCAAACCGGTTTCGGCTACCCATTTAATGGAATTAACAGTGTTGTGTAACCATCACTAAAGCTTTTTATGGGCTCAAACAGAAACTCTGCACCCATTAAGCAATAACTTCCCATTCTCTCTCCCTAGTCGGCAACTTCTGCTCTACTTACTGTCTCTATGAATTTGCCTATTCTACATATTTCATATATGTTGCAATATACAACATTAGTCCTTTTGTATTTGGCTTATTTCACTTAGCATACTGCTTTCAAGGTTCATCCATATGGAAGCATGTATCAGGAATTCATTATAGCTGAATAATGTTTTGTTGTAGGTCTATACCATATTTTGTTCATTCATTTTTCTGTTGATGAACATTTGGGTTCTTTCCACCTTTTGGCTATTGTGAATACTGCTGCAATGAACATCGACACACAAGGATATATTTGATTCCTTCTTTTCAATTCCTTTGGTATATGCCGAAGAGTGAAATTGCTGGGGAAGATGAAAATTCTACGTTTACCTTTTTGAACAATCATCAAACTGTTTTCCACAATGACTGCACCATTTTACATTCCCATTAGTAAGGTATTAAGGTTCCAATTTCTTCACATCCTTGCCAACACTTGTTACTTTCCTTTTTAAAAAAAAAAATTATAGCCTCAGATCTCTTTTAATGGTGGTTATGATGGTGGCAAGTTTCATACCCTGGTTTTAGATGTAGTCTTGTGAATGAGGAACATCTACTGCCACTTTATTGAGTGTTATTTCCTAGATCAGTGATTTTCAACTTTTTTCATCTCATGGCACACATAAACTAATTACTAAAATTCTGTGGCACACCAAAAAATGTATTTTGGCCAATCTGACAAAAAAAAAAAAAAAGGTATAATTTTGACTTATTTACAAAAAATAAGAGTAATTACCTACCCTTTTTGCTCCAAAGTGACTTTTTAAAAAAAGTTGGGTGCCTATACTTGTATATAATGATTTCTGGTACCAAGAATTAACCAATCAGATACAACCTTTTTTTTTTTTTTTAAATATATTTTATTGATTTTTTACAGAGAGGAAGGGAGAGAGATAGAGAGTTAGAAACATCGATGAGAGAGAAACATCGATCAGCTGCTTCCTGCACATCTCCTACTGGGGATATGCCCGCAACCCAGGTACATGCCCTTGACCGGAATCGAACCTGGGACCTTTCAGTCCACAGGCCGACGCTCTATCCAATGAGCCAAACCGGTTTCTGCCAGATACAACCTTATTATGTGATGTGACCAATAAGAACCCACTCTATTATATGACTTATATATTATGGTTCAAGACATGGTATTCAAAAAAAAAAAAAGAAAAAGACATGGCATTCACATCAGACAGCTATTGTTGTGTTGGCTGTTGTCATTTTTTATTTTTATTTATTTATTTATTTTGGCTGTTGCCATTTTTTAAAAATATTTTTTTATTAAAAAATATATGTAGCCCGGCCAGCATGGTTCAGTGATTGAGTGTAGACCTATGAACCAGGAGGTCACGGGTCCATTCATGTCAGAAAATCGCCAGGTTTCGGGCTCGATCTCCACTGTAGGGTGTGCAGGAGGCAGCCGATCAATGATTCTCTCTCATCATTGATGTTTCTATTTCTCTCTCCCTCTCCCTTCCTCTCTGAAATCAATAAAAATATATTTAAATATATATATTTTTTGTTATTGCCCTGACCAGTGTTCTCAGTGGTTAGAGCATCAGCCTGTACACGGAAGGGTTTCGGGTTAATTCCTGGTCAAGAGCATGTACCTGGGTTGCAGATTCGATCCCCAGCCCCAGTTGGGGTGCTTGCGGAGGCAACCAATCTATGTCTCTCTCTCATATAGATGTATGTCTCTCTCTCGCTCTCGCTCTCGTTCTCTCGCTCTGTCTCTCCCTCCCCCACCCCCCTCCCATCTTCCCTTCCATGCTCTCTAAAAAATCAATGGAAAAAATATCCTCCCGTGAGGATTAACAAAATATTTTTTAATTGATTTTTTTAGTGAGAGAGGAAGGGAGAAAGAGAAAGTAACATAAACTTGAGAGTGAAACATCAATTGGCTGCCTCCTGCATGTCCCTTACCAGGGATCGAGCCTGCAATCTGGCCACGTGCCCTGACCGGCATTTGAACTAGCAACCTTTTTAAAAGGTATATATATATATATATTTAAATATTAATAGGAAGCTTTTAAAATATATATATATATCTATATATACATATAGATATATATATAGATATATGTAGATATATATATATAGATATTATTGATTTTACAGAGAGGATGGGAGAGGAATAGACTTAGAAACATCGATCAGCTCCCTCATGCACGCCCCCTACTGGGGATTGAGCCTGGAACCAAGGTACATGCCCTTGATCAGAATCGAACCCGGGACCCTTCAATCCACAGGCCGACACTCTAACCATTGAGCCAAACCGGTTAGAGCCAGACTGGTACTTTTTTTTTTTTTTTTAAACATATTTTATTGATTTTTTACAGAGAGGAAGGGAGAGGGATAGAGAGTCAGAAACATCGATGAGAGAGAAACATCCATCAGCTGCCTCCTGCACATCTCCCACTGGGGATGTGCCCGCAACCCAGGCACATGCCCTTGACCGGAATCGAACCTGGGACCTTTCAGTCCGCAGGCCGACGCTCTATCCACTGAGCCAAACCGGTTTTGGCCAGACTGGTACTTTTGTTAAAATACAATAAAATGTGGCAATATTGTTTTGCTAGAAAACTTTCTGAGAACTTATTTTCAATTTCTGTACTTAAATTGTGCTGAGCAGGTAATAAACAGTTTGCAAAGGGGCACTAGTTGCAGTCCAAATATAGTTAAAAGGGACTTCTCCATCGTGGTCATAAGGACTTAGGGATTCTTTCCATCTTCTTATGGTTTCCTTCTTTCCATTTAAGTTCTCGGTCCATTATGACTCTTTTCCTGATATAAGATAGGAGGTATGTATTTAACTTTGTGGGTTTTTTTTTTTTTATGCCAGAGGCTACATAATTGTCTCAAACCATTTATTGAATAAAATCCACCTTATTTTCACCAATTTGAAATGCCACCTTTATTGAATACTAAATGCCTACATGTGTTTTGTTCTATTTGGGAATTTTTCTTGTCTTCCACTGGTTTGTAGAATTAGGCACTAGCATCTAACTGTTTTAATTAGTAAGGTTTTATAGTATGTTGTCTACTTGGTCAGGCATTTTCAGAAATATTTTCTGGTTAATTTTTCCATACAAATTTTAGACATGGTTCATCTAACTCCAAAATAAATTCTGCTTGTGTTTTTATTGGGATCTTATCAAACATCTATCTTAATGATGCAGAGTCTTGCTAGGCAAGAACATAGTTTATGTTTCTATTTCTTCAAGTCTTTTTTCTGTGTTCTTCTGTAGAATTAAAATTTTTTCTTCACATAGATTGTGCATCGTTACTGTAAAGTTTATTCCTAGAAATTTTTAATTGCCTTATAAATGAGGTCTTCCATTATATCTTTTTTTACTCATTATACCTTCTAATTGTTGTCACCCTAAGATTCTGAAATAGTTTTAGGGGAACAGTCTACCACAGATAACCTTGAGGATTACTCATCTAGACTAGCAAATAGTTCTCAACCTTGTTTTCCCTTGTAACACATAGTATAAGTGACCTTGACATACACTAATCCCGTGGTTGGCAAACTTCGGCTCGAGAGCCACATGCGGCTCATTGGCCCCTTGAGTGTGGCTCTTCCTAAGCCTTGGGAGTACCCTAATTAAGTTAATAACAATTTACCTACCTATATAGTTTAAGTTTAAAAAATTTGGCTCTCAAAAGAAATTTCAATCGTTGTACTGTTGATATTTGGATCTGTTGACTAATGAGTTTGCCAACCACTGCTAATCAATCTGACAGGTGTTTCTTGTTTTTTAGGGACTCCAGCAAAGATAACAGAGGCTGTGATTCATCAACAGTTAATGGAAATTTGTGTGTATCAGGCACTGTATTAGGGGCCAGAGATGACTAAGATAGTCTGAGTGTATGCCCTCCTGGAAGTTGATCAGATAGTCCTAGCCAAACAGAGCAAATTCAGCAAATAATTGAATAATTATAAGGTTGCAAAGTTGTGCTAAGGGGCTATGAGAGTGGAACAGAAATAATTTGTCAGGTGTTAACATCCACTAACAGCCATACCCAAGGCTTCAATTACCTCCCAAATGATACTCACATGTTGTGTATCCAGCCCTGCCTTTCCTCTGAGTTCCAGACCTGCCATTTCCTCTCCCCCATCAGAAGGTAGAGTCTAATTCCCCTACCATCGGATCTGGACAGGCTTGTGTCTTGCTTGTAGCCAATAAACCACAGCTGACAGGGCTCTATGTGACGTCCAAGACTGAGTCACATAAGGCAATGCAATGAGGCTCTGCCTTGCTCTTTGGCATACTCACTCTTGAAGCCTTCTGCTGCCATTCCACTGCAGCTTAAGTATTGTTTAACTATCCTAATTAACAATTAGAGGGCCCTGAGGCTGCCATGCTGTGAGGAAGCTCAAAGTAGCCCTTGCAGAGACCACATGGATAGGCCCAAAGGCACCCAGTCAGTGCCCAGGGGCTCTACGCCCCACCCTCCCAGCCCCCCACCCCCGTGGTCCAGCTCCATATTAGAGATGCCAAGTTAGAAGAACCCAGCCAAACTCTTTCTGAATTCCTGACCCACATCTATGAGAGATAATTAAATGATTGCTGTTCTTTTAAGCCGCTAAATTTGGGAGTGATTCATTTTGTAGCAATAGTAACTGGAACCTGGGCCACATGCTGTCCTGCCACAGGGTTTTGTACATGCTTTCCATCCTACTTGGACTGGTTAGAACACTTCCCATATCACTTTTTCCTGGTTACCTCCTTCATTTCCCTTAAATCTTTGCTACATCTACCATGCTTCAGGATGCTAATAAAGGCCCCCATAATACTATGTACTTTTCCTTCCTGTGTTTATCACATTTACATTTGGAGATTCTTTGTCTTTCTGGTGAGTCTTCAGCTCCATAAACCATCCTTAGTCCATGCAGTTACACAGTAGGCCAGGCATTGCAAACTTAAATGTCAACACAAAGAGGAGTGTAACTAAATGAGAGACGTGGGCAGGTTAGGGTCTGTGGTGACATGAAAAGAATATGTCTATCTTCAGGGAGCAGCTGCCACTCACAGGCTCTGTGCAGCCAAATCTGCCTCATTTTTAAAGAGATGATATAAACCCAGATTATTATGTAAGTGTTAGAGTGATAGCAACTAATTAAAACTAAAAACATAGAAGAAAAAGAAAAAAAAATCTAAAGATTTAATAGTCCTTGTTTTTGAAAATGACTCTGAACTTTCATTTTGTATAACCAAAGAATAGTAATTAGAGGCATAGGTTAGCCATGGGGCTGGCCTGGGTTCAGAAGTGGGTCATTTAGATTTGTTTTTCTCTATTTGTACCTAGAGACTGTCAGTCATATTCTCTTCCAAGGGCATGAAGACTTTTTGATTCTTGCCAAATAATAAAAAGAAGTATTTATTTTTCTTTAGGAAGAAGACAGAAGTAAAAAACTGTGACAATGAAGTTACACTAAATTCTGCTTGTTCCTTCTGAGAAGATAAATCATATGTGTTTGTAACAAGGAATGGGAACATGCAAAGCTCATAAAAGCCCTGCGAGAAGTTGATTTTTATCTAAAAATTATAGTTATTTACTGTATTTATTAAAAATAGAAAAAAAAGTGAGCTATCAAAAATAAAAAAGTGGGCTATCAGCCATGAAAAGACATGGAGGAAACTTAAATGCATATTACTAAGTGAAAGAAGCCAATCTTAAAGAACTATACTAGCCTATTCCAACTATGTATATAACATTTTGGAAAAGGCAAAACTATGGAGACAGTAATATCAGTGGTTGGGGGGAGGGAGGAGAGCAGAGTGCTATAAGGATGCCTGACCCGTGGAATGACAGGTGATTAGTCACTAATAGGAGCGGATAGTAGCCTGGGTTGCTCAGAGCATCACACTTAGGACATCACAACACTAAGGAGAGATATTTCACTCTTCAGATGGGGAAGATGAGACAGGGTATCAAGCTCTACAAATTCTTACGGTCTCTGGGTAAGATAGGAAATGGTTGTTTCTAATCATTTAACAAGGAAACAGAGGTCCAACTGTACTGAGGTCCAAGTTATAAAAATAAAATCCAAAGCCTGTATTTGAAAGAAAAAAAAATAGAGCGACCACCCCCTCAATGTACAGAATAAGGGAAGAAATTTAAGATCGGAAGTCAAAAGCCCATCACCTGAACCCTCATGGATGATAGTAAAATGGGTCAGAACACCACCTTCTACCTTTACACCTTTGAAGAGATTGTATGACTGTATAGGGACCCCAGCTTTGGGTTTAGGGAAACACCTCCATGTCTGCTCCTTTACTTACGTGAGCTATGGAATCAGACTGCTTGGAAGTTAGAAAGAAAAATAATTCGCCTTCAGCAGAGGGCTGGACAATATTTGATTGTTGTTTAGTACTGTCATGGATGGGCACTCAGGGACAGTTAAAGTCCTTGGACTGTTATTGGTGTCCTGAGATTCAGTTTCATTGAATTTACAAAGTCCTGGTCCAGGACAGGAGTCCTCTGTAGCTCGGGAAAAGTCCCAAAGCATTGTTTGGAGGGACCCCTTCCGCCACAGGGCCTCATATTATGAATTTATACATATTAAACTATATTGCTTTGGAAAGATTGAACAATAGTTGGATGAAGAGAGAAGCAGAGACCAGCATGGCTCAGTGGTCGAGTGTTGACTCGGGAGGTCACGTTTTGGTTCCTGGTCAGGGCACTTGCCTGGGTTGCTGGCTGGATTCCGGAAAGTGGAATTCCATCAGTGATCCTCTCTCATCGTTGATGTTTCTCTCTCTCCCTCTCCCTTCCTCTCTGGGAAAAAAAAAAAAAAATCAAAGAGAGAAAATAAACGTTTTAAAGAGTAAGGAAGCAGGAGGAGGCCTGGGCATCTGCAGTCCTTCAGTTTCCTGGACCTCTCACAATGCTGCGTTATTCTTTGTTGTGTGATTCTAGAGGTCCAAGATTCCCCACCCCAAACCCCAACCTGCCATATAAGATGGCTGCTAAAATACATTTAGTTTATCTAGAATTGGGTGAGAGAAATAGGATCTGGCACTTCTTGCCTTTTAATTCACTATAAAAGTTATTGATTTTATTTTTGTGTTTTACCCCCTACTAGAACTTAAGCTCCATGAGGGCAGGAATTGTTGTCTTTCTCTTTACCACCATATTGTATTGTCAGCTCTTTGCATACAGCAGGCGTTTAATAAACATTTACGGAAGGAGGAATTGAGGGATGGAGGAAAAGAAGGAACCCAGGGGGGAGAAGGACTGAGAGGAAAACCGGAAGAAAGAACACGGTGAGGAAAAAGAAAGGCTCCGCCCTGCTTCTCGAGAGCAGCCCAGACCCATCTCCCAGCCGAACTACAACTCCCAGCAGGTCCCAGCGCCTAGGGCGGGACTAGGCGGCTCAAGCAAGACCAGGCCCCAGCCCGCTAGGCTGCCGGCGTGCCTTGCGAGCGCAGGCACTGCCGCAGAGCCCGCTGGGATTTGTGGTCCGGACCGCGGACGGGGGTGGGGCCGAGAGGGAGGCGGGCAGGAGCTGGGGGGCGGGCATAGGCCCCTCCCCCGTCACTTCCTGCCGGGCTGCGGGCGCCGGAGCGGCTCCTCAGCGTTTGCGCCGGCGGTGGCCGCGTCAGATTCGGCTCCCCCTTCCTCTCACCACCCCCCGGCTCGGCGGCGCCAGCCTCCTCCGCGGCCACTCCGCCTCTTCCCTCCCGCCGTCCCTTCCTTCTCTCCCTCCTTCCTTCCTTCTTCCCCTCCTCGCCGCCGCCGCCCAGGACCGCCGGTCGGGGGACAAGCTCCAGGCAGCAGCCAGGTGAGGCGGCCGGGGCCTGACGGGGCCCGCGCCGGGGCTGCGCCGCCGGGAGGTGGGCGGCGAGTGGGGGCCTAGGCCTCGGCGGGACCGCGCGCCCCGCCTCCTTCCCGGGGCCTCTCCCAGCCTGCGGGACCTTCCCGGAGAGGAGGATCCTCCCGCGCCCCCCGCGTCGGGGTGCCCGGCGGCCTGGACCCTGGTCGCTGCCAGTTCCTCCGCCCCTTGTTGGGGCCAGAAACAGGTGCCACGCCGCCTCCCCTCCTTCCTCCTCGCGCGCGGAGTGCGGAGGCTCTTCCCGGGCCAGGGGCGCAGGGTCCCCGCGTCAAGCCCCTGAGGGCCGAGCACCCGAGAAAACCCAGCCGGGTGGGTAGCAGCACCGCTACCGACCCGTGGTCAGGGGCACCGCTCAGGTGACTGACGCGGCTGTGAGTCCCACCTGTGCCTTTTTAGGCAAATCACTGAAACTCCCGGTGTCTTAGTTGGAACAAGGGGCGAATGAGGTCCCTGCCGCTTCAGGTGGTTAAGGTTCGGTGAACTGGGGCGTATAAAGCGCTTATCGAAGTGCCAGACCCACAGCGTGTCCCAATAAAGCATCTGCATAATTTATTAGCGTGACATGCAGCCATAACTTCGTGGGCAGCGTGGACAGAAGTTGACCCACCTCCCTGCGTGGGTCTCCTTGGAGGCAGAGATGTTCAGCGTGCCCGCTTGCAGCGCCGATTTATTTGGGGCGTTAATACCTGGAAGGAGTGTACGTTTAATTGGGACGCCCTGTCAGCAGGCAGTCTGTAAAAGGTGCTGTTATTTCCACCTCCGCAGCCGAGCCAACTGCGAGATTTTCACCGGCTCTCTGTTTTCCTGCCGTCATCAGGCTGCTTGTTGTCATTCCGTTCCTGGGAAAGTTGCTGGCAGAAGCTTTCCTTGAGTTCGGCAAACGTTTTTGGAGCTCTTGCTGTGTTGCAGGCTCTGGAGGGGGTGGGGTGGGGGGGGGGGGATGTACGAAGCTGGAAAATGCCCTTTCTTGCGCTATTATATCTAACTTCTAACTTTTTTTTTTCGCTGCAGCTGTGCGCTTTTTATTCCCTCGTCCCTGTTGGCCGACTTTCCTTTTAAGCCCTTGCCCCACCTCCGTGTCGCAGTATTGCTTATGTGGAAGTTTTCTTCTGTTCCGGGGAAGATGTGTGCTTCAGTCTGTTCTGCCCCTGTTCTTTGGCTGTGGGGACATTTTTAAGGTCGCTCTTGCGTTCTGCCTGTAGCTGTAATTGTTTAGACGGTGATGGGAAGAGAGTTAAACCAGACTTTTTGGTTGATTTTTGGGCTCTCAAGAATCGGTGTGCTCGCCCAATGTAAATTACATTGCTGCTTGTTGAAGTAAAAACTAAAAATACGGCTGGATTTCACAGGGAGCAGTTTCAGTCATCCTGGTGACAGGTGGGATTTATAAAACGGCAACTCTAAGAAATACCGAGTTTCTCTTAATTCTGTGCTTAATTGTTTAGGTGTACCTTTCATTAAGGAAATGCAACTCATGGAGGTTCACATTTACAAAAGACTAAGACGTGTGTGTTTGTTCTAGTCAGTGATCCTCCTGTACATTGGATTATTTTAGGTGGATTTCCTTACTGAACTTAAAACTTTTAATTTACACCCATCTCTCAGTAACACACGATGCAAAGTGGCCTCTCTGTTTTTGACTTTTTCTTAGAATTTTCTGACATAATCTTACCATCATCTCTAGTTTAAAATCTTTGTTTGGATAACTCTTTAAAAGCACCCAGATAACTATACAAGCAAAAGAAGACATAGCAATGTCTTCTGCCATATCACAAATTGTAATGTTTGGGAAATGTTTTAATATTGCAGTAGGTAACCTAATTTAAAAAAAAAAACAACCTTTTTATTATGGAAAACATAACAAAACTCAAGTAGTATAGTGAATCTTCATATATTGGTCACCTAGCTTTGACAGTTGTTAAATTATAGCCGGTCCAATCTTGTTTCGTATAGTACACCCTCCCCCAAACTAGGTTATTTTGAAATAAATCCTAAACATAATTTTACCAGATTGCCTCAGACTCTTAATCTGTCACAAAATTTACTTTTAGTAGAATCACAGTTCTTATTTTGTTTGTTGGGCTTCTCTTCTTTATACATGATTACTATACAGCAGGAAAAAAAAAATTAGCAACCAAATTAGCTCTTGATTCAGTGCTTACCTCCTCCCTTCAAAGTTATATCCAAAATACTTCTTTGCTTCTTTGTGTACAAAAGCAACAATTCTTGAGCTATTATTAATGATTGTAATTGAAAAGTAATCAGAAATACAGATATCCCTAATCCTGTTTTGGTGGAGAGACCTACCTGTTAAATCACTTTTAATGGAGAATAGCTTTGTGTCAAAGTTAAACAACAGTTAATAATTCATAATAACTTTCAAAGTTTCTTTACAGTTTTTATGTAAATATGCTGCTATTACCTTAGGTTAAGAATTAAGCAAAGGATATTTGATTTCAAAACTGTTGTAGAATTATTTTCCAAAGACCCCACCTTCCCATCTGCTGTATTTATAAACAAATTTAGTAAGTATGAATTCATAGCTATTCATGTTTTTCTTTCTTGCTTAAAGGAAGGCTCTCCTAGAATGAAAGTTGACAGGAATATTGTTTGTCATTATTACTTAGTTTTCACATTTCTGGTCATGAACAGTTTCCAGCTTTTAGACCTATAGCATTGTTATTTCAGTTATGTAGGTTTATTTTTGAACTTGATCAGGTATGGCAAAAATGTATGTTGTGTTTCAGATATTACAACCTGAGAGATGGGGAGGAACATACATACCTCTTAAAATTAACTTAGGGGGAAAATCTAATTTGGTGTCTAAGAAAGGACACAAAAGTACTTTATTTTAAAAATGCTTAGGCCCTAGCCAGTTTGGCTCAGTGGATAGGGCGTTGACCTGCAGCCTGAAGGGTCCTGTGTTCGATTCCAGTCAAAGGCACATGCCCGGGTTACGGGCTCCATTCCCATAGGGACTGCAGAGGCAGCTGATGGATGACTCTCATCATTGATATTTCTATCTCTCCCTCTCCCTTCCTCTCTGAAATCAATAAACATATATTTAAAAAATTTTAAAAAATGCTTAGTACTTCCTAGTTGGCTTAAAGTAAAACTTTTATGTTTTTGGAATTGTTATCATAAATACTGTGCAGTTTATTCAGTCTATCATTGTTCTCTTTTAAAATTAAGCCAGAAAGCTCATTTATATGCAGATTATCTTAAGTTTAAAAATGAGCATGACTCAGAATTCCCTCCCCTCCTCCAATTCTGAAGTCCAACCATTAACATTATTCTGGGTGTAATCATTAAACCTGGGAATATCCTGTGCTGCTTCATCCAGAGTCTTTCCCCCATAAAACAGTGAAGAAGTATTTAACCTAGAGGTACAGAGTGGGTCTCAGCTTACAGGGCAACTTTCTCTGATGCCCTTTTACTGGATGGAGTGAGAGTGAAACTTACTGGTATAAATAAAGATGAAACTTTCATGAAAAAGGTATCTTTTTGTGAGATGTCATAGGGCCTTGTTTTTATTAGCCTCCGAACTGGATCATATTTCACATGCAGCTTAGTGACACAGAATTGCTCAATTTGGGGAAATGTAAACTCCTCCCCTCAAATGAGAGCTTTTGGCCTTGCTCTCCTTTTGGATTTTGGAGCCTTCAGAAGTTTTTAGAGAATTTTATGACAGATTTTGTTCTCCACTAGACCTATGACAGGTTATTTTAAATTAACTTGTGGTGGTGAAGACCTTTGTGGTTAATATGCTTCTGGTACAATTTTCTACTTGAACTTTTCCTTACGTAAAACTTTATCAAAATTAAGACTATATAGCATTTATGCTATCCTAAAAAATATAATTTACAAGTTAGAGATTGAACTACGAGAAGACATCGTTGCTATGTTTATTTTTACTGAATATTTCATTATGAAAAATTACAAATATATAACAAAGTTTAAAGAATTTTAATGTCACCTCTTATATCTATCACTTATTCTGTGCCATTAACATTTTACTACCCTTGCTTTATCACCTCTCTTCTACTTGTCCTTCTCTTTTAAATGTTTTTTTTTTTAATTGATTTCAGAGAGAGGAAGGGAGCAGGAGAGAGAGAGAGAAATATCAGTGATGAGAGAGAATCATTGATCTGCCTACTGCATACCCTCCCATGGGGATCCAGCCCACAACCCAGAATCAAACTGTGACCTCTTGGTTCCTGGGTCAATGCTCAACCATTGAGCATAATGGGTGGGTCAGAACTCTGCCTTTTTTCTTTTTTTAAAAAAATATATTTTTATTTATTTCAGAGAGGAAGGGGTGGAGAGAGAGAAACATCAGTGATGAGAGAGAATCACTGATTGGCTGCCTCCTGTACATCCCCTACTGGGGACCTAGCCTGCAACCCAGGCATGTGCCCTTGACCAGAATTGAACCCAGGACCCTTCAGTCAACTCGCTATCTGCTGAGCTAAACCAGCTAGGGCCAGAACTCTTTGCTTTTTATTTTTATTTTTTATTTTTTTAAATATATTTCATTGATTTTTTACAGAGAGGAAGGAAGAGGGACAGAGAGTTAGAAACACCAATGAGAGAGAAACATCGATCAGCCACCTCCCGCACACTCCCCACCGGGGATGTGCCCGCAACCAAGGCACCAGCCCCTGACCGGAATCGAACCCGGGACCCTTGAGTTCGCAGGCCAACGCTCCATCCACTAAGCCAAACCGGCCAGGGCTCTTTGCTTTTTTAGAGGAAATTGTCTAGTGAACCAAGATGTGCTTATCGATAAATTAAGTATTAAAAGCTTGAATAATGTTGACGAAATCCTATGTTTTTACCTATTATGGATAGGATTATAATATATAGCTGTGTTTATTTTATTCATTTATTTTTTAGCTGTGTTGATTTTAAATACCACCAGGTGCACAGTTTGCATATCTGTTTTGCTCACAACTTAATGTTCTGAACTAAAAAACCTTACCAAAGAACATAATTATTTAAAAAAAAAACAAAATTGTGAAATTATTATAAATAGCTTAATTTATTTTAAAAATATCTACGTTCCCATCGTAGTGAATAAGTTTGATGTAAAAGTGATTTATCTCGCCCTAACCGGTTTGGCTCAGTGGATTGAATGTCGGCCTGCGGACTGAAAAATCCCAGGTTCGATTCTGGTCAGGGCATGTACCTTGGTTGTGGGCACATCCCCAGTAGGAGGTGTGCAGGAGGCGTCTGATCGAAGTTTCTCTCATCGATGTTTCTAATTCTCTATCCCTTTCCCTTCCTCTCTGTAAAAAATCAATAAAATATATTTTTTAAAAAAAAGTGATTTATGTCACCAGGAAAGTGGAGGTAGAAGCAAATTATATGCAGACTTAATTGTTTCCCAGAATTACACACATTCATTTATTTGTTAAAAAAGTATATTCAGGCCGAAACCGGTTTGGCTCGGTGGATAGCGCGTCGGCCTGCGGACTGGAGGGTCCCGGGTTTGATTCCGGTCAAGGGCATGTACCTGGGTTGCGGGCACATCCCCAGTGGGGGATGTGCAGGAGGCGGCTGATCGATGTTTCTCTCTCATCGATGTTTCTGACTCTCTCTCTCCCTTCCTCTCTGTAAAAAATCAATAAAATATATTTAAAAAAAAAAGTATATTTAGTGTGCTCCTTCAAAATATATTTAGTGAAAGCAAGAGTAGGGAAATATATCCAAGAAAGTATTTGCTTTCAATTAAAAATTAGTTTTTTAAATATTACATCTGTGGCTCACCTGCTTCTGTTTAATATGGAATCTGATTTGGGAGCGAAGTGTGATGATGGCTTTGTGAGTTTATAACAGTAATGGAAGCAAAACAGGCCATTTTATTATGATACAGAGGTCATAATTGTCCTAGATGTTTGTTTTTGTCATGTCTACGAGAGGAAAAACTAAGAAAATCTATTTAAGTGCCCTAGGATCTTTTCTCCAAATCAGATTGTCCCTCTCTTTGTTGTAGCTTTTAGAACTGGTTGCCCAGTGAGTAGGTTGATTTTAGTTAACATGTTTTCTCTTTCCATTTATTGTGTAATTTTACAAGTGATATGTACCTATAAGTTTATATTTATAGATGTTTATGTGACTGAGCACAGGATTAGTGAATTTGCTGGATAATAATATTTGTTGTTCTTTCTTACCATGCGCCAGGTTAAAATTATCAGGTGAAGGTTATTTGATGCAGGAAAGGAATCTGAAAGGTCAGATTGAATTTATCTAATAATATAAAAGCTGCTGTTTATCCAGCTCTTACTTTGTGCCAAGAGTTGAAGTTGTATGTTGTGTGAGAGACACATCGATTGGTTGCCTCTCTCATGCACCCCAAAGTGGGTTGGGTAGGGAACCAGCTACTGAGGTATGTGCCCTTGACTGGGAATCAGGGAATCGAACCTGAGACTCTTCAGTGTGCAGGCTGATGCTAGACATTGCGCAGCACTGGCCAGGGCTACAGTTTATTTTTGTTTGTTGTGATAGATTGCTGCAGTCAAATTAAACTAAAATTTTTAAGCTGATTCAAAGGTTTGGGGAGTACTTAGTAAATGGGGTGGAGGATGTTTCGGTAACCTTTTGTGTTGAAGGAGGCTTTACTCTAAATTATTGCTATAATCCTTCATGAAGTTTGTTAAAAAATGATTTATTAACTATATACACCAGGTTGTTGCTAAGAACATTAGTGTTTTTGTTGTTGTTGTTGTTGTTTTGTTTTTTTGAACATTAGTGTTTTTTAAAATACATATTTTTTTTATTTCAGAGAGGAAGGGAGAGGGAGAGAGAGAAATATCAGTGATGAGAGAGAGTCATCTATTGCTTGCCTCCTGCACACCCCACATTGGGGATTGAGCCTGCAACCTGGGCATGTGCCCTTGACTGGAACTGAACCTGGGACCCTTCAGTCTGCAGGCTGATACTTTATCCACAGAGCCAAACCAGCTAGGGCAGAAAATTAATTTCTTTAGAAGTATAGTATTCTGCTTAATTGGAAGTGAGTTAAATAAGCTTCTAGTTAACTTTACAGGGTTAGGTGGTTGTTGCTCTTTTTGCTTCCCAGCCATTTCTGACATCCATTTCCTGGCTGATGGTATTAGGAATACTTACTGTAATGTTCTGTTTGGTGTGGAACTGCATCCTGAACAATTTCTTTGAATCAGTGATCTTCTGAATAAGAAGCCTCTTTGGTTGTCCACCCAGGTAGTAGTCATCTCTTATGGCTAGCCTTAAAAGGCTAGATCAATGAAATTAAATCTGCTTTTGGATTGGGGTTTTAGTGAGAGATGGTATATGAGTTTCCATTCTGTGTTTAACCTTAACTCAGGTAACTCTGTCATTATATGTCTATAATGACATATGAGTGTCTCCAGTTAATCATGAAAAGGTGTTGGAAATATGTTTATTTTGGGGATGAATTGAGCAGATAACTTAAATTGTTACTGTAATGGCTCCCCTCAGGCATGAGCTTTATGATCTAACTAGAGGCCTAGTGCAGGAAATTTGTGCATGGGGGGCGTGTGTCCCTCAGCCCAGCCTGCACCCTCTCCAATCTGGGGCCCCTCGAGGGCAGTCGGACATCCCTCTCACAATACAGGACTGCTGGCTCCCAACCACTCACCTGCCTGCCTGATTGCCTCTAATCGCTTCTGCCTGTCAGCCAGCCTGATCAACACCTAACTGCTCCCCTGCCAGTCTGATTGATGCCTAACTGCCTTCCCCTGCTGGCCTGGTTGCCCCTAACTGCCCTCTCCTGCCAGCCTGGTCACCTCCAACTGCCCTACTCTGCTAGCCCAGTCACCCCTAACTGCCCTCCCTTGCAGGCCTGATCGACTCCAACTGCCCTCCCTTGCAGGCCTGGTCCCTCCCAACTGCCCTCCCCTGCTGGCCATCTTGTGGCAGCCATCTTGTGTGTTGGAGTGATAGTCAACTTGCATATTACCTCTTTATTAGATAGGATTAGATTTTGTCTGATTCTCATGTTTTTGCTTTTTTATTTTTTATTAATCCTCAGCCGAGGATATTTTTTCATTGATTTTTAGAGAGAGTGGAAGGAAGAGGGAGAGACAGAGAGAAACATCGATATGAGAGAGATACATCGATTGGTTGTCTCCTGCATACACCCCGACCGGGGCCGGAGAACCTGTAACCAAGGTACGTGCCCTTGACCGGAATCAAACATGGGACCCTTCAGTCCGCAGGCTGACGCTCTGTCCACTGAGCCAAACACATTTTTGCTTCTTTGAAGTTCATGCTTTAGATAGATTAAAATTAACTGAGGCATGAATTTTCTACCTTTGTAGATTCCTCCCTGATAGAAATATTGTCTGCTGGTGCCATTGTGATTTTGTACAAAATGCTAGGCAGTCCTTTCCTCTGTCAGAAAGATGATAATTTACATGTAATAATAAGTCTGATTATGCTTGGATGCTTATGTTCTTTGTTGCACAATTTAACCAACCTGCTCATTAAGGCTCCATGACCCTTTACCTAGATGACAGTCAAATATACTTAAGTCAATAAGTTTTATTCTGGTTTGTGAAAGAGTGAACCTTTACAGTCTGGAACATTTAGACTAGCTACTAATTTCCCTTTTAACTAAGAATTTATCAATATAAGCACCAAACATGAAAAAAAGAATAAAGTAAAAAATACTTTTTTTGGAAGGATGAGGTTCTTTTAAGTTTGCTACATTTTTTTTCTTTCTTAGTGTGCTTTGAATGTGATTATCATTTTATGTATTATTTACTGTATACCCTAAAAAGTGATGTTTAACAGCTAACTTTGGTATGACATGTCAGTTTATAACATTTTATTTACATTACGAGTCATTCACTCAAGATTCATATGATTATTGTTTTATTAATCATGAAATTGGTGGAGGTAATATCATTTAAATCATTAAAAGGTTGAGGCCTACAAGAGTAACTTGGTCAGGATTTATTCATCTGAGCGCCAGAGTTTGGGACCCAAAACCTCAGACCCCCAATCAAGAGCTTTATCCACCATACCCAGGCAACCATGTGCTAGCTGGTTGGCCCTTATCCTAAATCAGCATTTTGTAGCCAAGAGATTTTTTACATTCTCTTGTGTCTTCTTTAGTTATGAGGTGATGTGTATTATAAATGATTCGTTACTGCTAATTAAAATGCCACTGTGAATTATTTACTTAAATTTGTGTTGGGTTCAAGGTTATTCCTATACAAATGTGAAGTTTACAAAGACAGAGACTATATCTTATTTGTGTGCTCCTCTCTTGTCAATGTCTAGAATAGTGCCTACAAATAGTAGGTGTTCAATAATTATTTATGGAATGAAAAAAGCAATGACATTTTAAAATTAAATACATTTTAATTCATTTCAGAGAGGAAGGGAGATGGAGAAAGAAATAGAAACATCAATGATGAAAGAGAATCATTGATTGGCTGCCTCCTGCACGTCCCCTACTGGGGACGAGCCCGCAACCTAGGCATGTGCCCTTGACCGGAATCAAACCCAGGACCCTTCAGTCCAAAGGCTGACACTATGCACTGAGCAAAACCGGCTAGGGCTAAAGCAATTAATTTAATTCATGCGCTTGGAATCTAGTATGTTTCTTGAGTGGGAAAGAAAGGGAATTGTGTTTAACCCACAGTCTTTCTTCTCTGCTGCTGTTTGGAGTAAGTGCTGTATGCATATATTGGTAATAAGCATGATGGTTTTGGATTATCATTTGAAAATAGTTGGAGGATTTAAAAAAAATGTTTACTTATGGAAGTGTGAATGTGTATATGAATGTCAGCCATCACTTGTGTTGTGTAATGATGTTTGGAATCCAAATGGTTGCAGACTGTTATATTTCTCCTCTCTCCTTTTTACTTTGCTTTGAGTGGTTGGCGGTTGTTTCTTACTATTTTCCTTACGTCTGACTTTAGCAGCTCCTTTTTTCGCAGTCTAATTATTTAACTTCTGTTTTGGGCTAGAAACCTAGATAATCAAATCTACCATAATTGTTGATTATAGATGGGTTTGAATGGAGGAAAGCCCCATTGGTAAAAGGCATGGACTCAATTAGGTGAGTCTTAGACATCTGTTTGGGCTGCTCAGAGGCCTTTTCCACTTTTTTAAAAAATATATTTTAATTGATTTTTACAGAGAGGAAGGGAGAGGGACAGAGAGTTAGAAACATCGATGAGAGAGGAACATCAATCAGCTGCCTCCTGCACACTCCCCACTGGGGATGTGCCTGCAACCAAGGTACATGCCCTTGACCGGTATCGAACCTGGGACCCTTGCGTCCTCAGACCGACGCTCTATCCACTGAGCCAAACCGGTTAGGGCCCTTTTCCACTTTTCATTCATGTTAGTTTTTGATTGGGTGAGATTATGGAACAAATGGTTCTAGATTGGAAAGTTGTTATTATAGTATACTACAAAAAGAAGAGCTTGAGCTATTAAAATATTGTAGAGCTAATCAAGAGCACTTGATTTTATTTCTAAAATCATTTGGACAGTAAACAGCTATTTTTTGTTTATTAAGTCACAGTAGCAGTGAGAAATTGAAATGAGCAAAATTATGTTCTAAAAATGCAAAAAGCACGATACAACAAGAGGATATAACCCTGATAAACATATATGCACCCAATGTAGGAGCACCCAAATACATAAAAAAACTCCTGGAAGATAGCAAGGGAGAGATCGACAACAATACAATTATAGTAGGGGACTTTAATACACCACTGACATCACTGGATAAATCCTCTAGACAAAAAATCAGCAAAGAAACAGCAATCCGAAATGACTCACTAGATCAGATGGACTTAATAGACATCTTCAGAACATTTCACCCCAAAGCTACAGAATATACGTTCTTCTCAAGTGCACATGGGACATTTTCAAAAATAGACCACATATTGGGTCACAAACAAAGTCTCCCCAAATTCAAGAAGATTGAAATCATACCAAGCATCTTCTCAGACCACAATGCAGTAATATTAGAAATAAACTACAATAAAAACAATCCAAAACACTTGGAAGCCGAATAGCATGTTATTAAATATTGATTGGGTTACCAATGAGATCAAAGAAGAAATTAAAAACATCCTGGAAACTAATGACAATGAAAACACAACAATCCAAAACCTATGGGACACAATGAAAGCAGTCCTGAGAGGGAAGTTTATAGTTCTACAGGCCTACCTCAAAAAACAAGAAAAAATGGTAGTAAATCATCTAACTCTACAACTCAAAGAATTAGAAAGAGAGCAACAAGAAAATCCCAGAGTGAGCAGAAGGAAGGAGATAATAAAGATCAGAGCAGAAATAAATGACATAAAAATGCAAAAAGCATCTCAAAGTGAGAAATTCTATTTGCTACCAACTCCTGCCATTTAAAAGGTGGGAAAACTCTAGATAAAGCAGACCTGAGAGTTTGAGAATTAAACTCTTATGTCACTTAAAATCCTAAAGAAGGATTATGATTTGGATTTACTAGATATAATGTGCTTTTTTTGTATTTTGCAATTTAAACTAAGAGTATTTATGTGTAAGATAACATTTTGTAAAATTTCCTGTCTAAATTGTATTTGCACACCAAGCACATGGACTTAATAGACATTTAAGGACATTTATAAATAAAATACTAGTAGTTAAGCAGTTTAAAAATCAGGCTTGTGTGATTAGGCAATATATGATGTCCAGTTCCTTCTTTAAAAAAGTAAATCTTAGTTATTCACAGCTCTCTTATCAGAAAGTAATTGAGACCAAAAAGGAAATTTCTACTGTATCCTATGTTCATGTTTATGCAGTCGTGCCTTTTGTAGACTCGAGTGTGCCAATCCAGGACATCATGTTTTTGGAAACTTCCCTACTTGGAAGTTTTAGATTTCCCCCAGACGTTAGCCATTTATATATATTCATTTTCAGAAAAAGATATCCTCTGTAAATTATTATTTCTTATTTTCCAGGGGTTTTCTAACCACATAACCTCTCAGACCTGAACCACAACAGCATTGTTCCTGGAGCACCTCTTTTTAAGGTACACATAATTTGGCTCTATAATTTCAGGCCTGTTCATAATTCATAATATTTTTAAAATTTTCAGTGACTAACGTGGAAAATGACATTTACTTCTGGCTATAATATTAGAGAAACAGAAGAGATTTTATACAGTTTGAATTTCTTTTTATTCTTGAGATTTTAATTAGAAAGCAATTAAATGCAGGGGAAATTGTTGGCAAGATGTAAAACCCGCTAGCTGGCATTGCCATATACTTTAAATGTAGAGATGTAAAAATTGACTACTGAAGTCATTAACATTATTCGTCAAATAAGTGTCTTGTTTATAGAAACTTTTGTAGTTTGCCTTTGATTTCTCAGATTGTTTATGTTAAACTTGTTTTTCAAACCTGTGGAACTAATTCAGCTTTGTTTTCTATCATGAGATAGGGTTAGGATTCAAATTCTGTTTACCACTGGCTGTGATCATTTAGACCAAAAAAGTTTTGTAAGAGTGCTCCTAGGATTTTACAGTCTTTTATCTGCAAAATATACTACTTTGTGTTTTTTTTAGCACTTTCTAAGAATTGAAAGCACATCATCATACCATATATCTGAGGTGGCAGTAGTGGACAAATTAATCCAACATCCTTTGGAATGAGGAAATTGAAGCATCAGGAAATTAGAGAACTTGTACAAAGCTCAGTGAATGGATTTACACTCATCATACTGACATTGTATAATGCCTCCCCCCGCCCCCCCCGCCCCCCCCCCCCAAAAGAACTGAATAACATCACACCGTCAGGGTTTTAGCTCTCAGATTGCTAGGACTGAGGCTTTGTCAAATACTCGATTACAAAGTGATTTGGGGAAACTGAGGCTTTGGGCAGCGGCTTGCCAAAAGTTGGATGCGTAATTGCTATCTGAATTGGGAGTAAAACTGAAAGCCACAACTCAGTCTGATTTAATTTAAAATTGTTGGTTGCTACTTAGCAGCAAGGCTGGTTTCTTAGAAACTGGGTCTTGGCACTGGTCTGTTTTGCATGAAGATGATGGTAAATGCAGTCATGTTTGTTTCTAGGTAGATGGCACATGGTTACAGACTACAATTTCCCTTTTCTAAAAGGAAAAGCCAGTTAACTATTATGTTGAACCAAGCTCCTTATTTGAGAATATGTCACAAGGTACTTCTTAAAAATCTCTAGCATATTATAGATATTCATTTTGGTTGGTTTAAAACATTTTTCTATGTTTCTATAAGTTTAGATTTTAAAAACACCTCCAGTTTATAAAAATAATGTGTTTGAGTTTAGTTATTTTTAAGAATTTATCTAGAGAAGAGAGGGGAGCTTGATAAGGTTTTAGAGCTAAAAAAGAAAGTAAGATTTGCAGCTTGTTAGGTTGCAGAGGCAATTTGTTTTTCTTTAGTACACAGTATGGTGTGATGGTTGTTCTAGGATGAACATTTAATAATGAATTCTCTTTTAGGAAGTGTTTCTTTAAATGGACCACCCAATGGTTACATTTGTGTGGAAAGAAAATCCTCCCTTGCCCAGTTGGCATTGGGCCAACTGTAAGACAGGGGCCACATTCAGTCACTTGTATTGGATGCAAAGGTCTTGAACAGCCTGGATTATTTCCAGGCATTATTTTTGGCTGATTTTATTGTCTTCTAGGTGATTGTGTCTCATCAGGGTTACTTATCCTGTGTCTTCCTCTTGAGTACCAAGTACATAATGGTCTTTTTTTTCCTCTCTCTTTTTTTTAAGTAGTTTGGTCTTATTTCTATTAAAGAACCTTTTAGTATTGTGATTTGACATATGGGCCTGCTATTGGACATTATTTGCTTGACGTTGTCTCTTTGGAAATGATTTTTTATGATGGTAGTGATTGTCATGTTTCTATACTTGTGGATGCCCTGTCTGTAGATGTTTGGATAATTATTGGAGTCAATGAATTGCTGTTTTCCAGGGGCAGGGAATGGCAGGTGCTGGGGTGGGGCGTAAAGTTGGGAGTAAGTTTACTTGCAGAAAACATACAAGCACATTACAACTAGAAAGATGTATCAGAAAAATATCTTGGAAATAAAGGTATTTTAGGCGTATTTCAAGGTTATTGTAGGAAAAGTGGTTTCTTCCTTAACTTTTCCATGTTGTTTACAAAGTTTCTCTGAGAATGGAGCTTCTCAAAAATTAAAAGAGAACAGATGATTTACAGTTGGCTGCTTAAACATCTCTTCTGCAATGATTCTCTCTCATCATTGATGTTTCTATCTCTTTCTCCCTCTCCCTTCCTCTCTGAAATCAGTAAAAACATATTTAAAAAAAAAAAATCTCTTCTGTATCTTTGAGGAAAACTAACAAATTGATTCTATCACTGGAGAATGTACAATCTGACATATAAGGGTTCACATGTAGCAGATGCTTAATAAATTTCTGTTGAATATTGAATGAGTATATCCTAAACTTGCTATTGATACTCCAAGTGCTTTATCATGGCAAGGAACTGGAGTACTTCTTTGTATCTGTGTTTTCCATACCACGCAAGATTTAATAAAGGAGTTCATTGGGGAGATATGTAGTGAAATGTTTGTGGCTATCTTAAAATCTTGTCTAGAATAAGGATGACTTCTTTCTTTTTTCTTTTTTAAACACATCTTGTTTGGAGACATCACTTATTATAATGGCCAATGATGTGTTGATTACACAAAAGTACAGATACTTCATTATAAATTATAAGTTAATCCAGTTAAAAATTAGATATTAAAAACGATGTTGTTCTATATTTGTTAAAGCAGTTATGTCACACTACAATGATTTAACAATGTTAGTTGAGAGTGAATAAGACTAAACCATTATTGTAGATAGTTCTGTAAACTGTTTCTAGAAGGGTCTGCCTTGTGTATTAAATCATTCACATTGTACTCAGTATAGCCTAGTCTTGGTAGATTCACTGCTTAGTGAAGAATATGCATTTTGTGTCTGATCACTTTTTAGCACATCATGGATTATTTTAAAAATGCTATAGTAATATTTAATGTGTTCCTGTTCCTCTTCCCACAATGCATTAAAAAGTACTTGGCACTTGTAAAATGGAAGCTGCCAGCCAAGGTGAGACTCTGTTTTTTTGAAAAGATTTTTGTATTACCAAGCCAAAGTTAGGACCCAGGAGGGGTTGAGCAGGGGACAGGGCCAAGGAGGACAGGCTTGGAATTAGGAGTCTTTTCAAAAGACGTACCCATAATTCTGTTATATCACCCCTCTTTGTGGTATAGTGCTGATATATGCTTCGTAAATTCTGGATTTAAGAATAAAATAAACGTGTTTTCCTGAGTTGGTGTCTAAAACTCTTCATATAGGAAAAGACCAAGGCCCTCATCTGTGCTGGAGGCAGGAGGCAGGGAAATAGCATAACACAGGCTTAACAGTCAAAGGTATTTTCAGTGCTGGGAAAAACTGAGGAGTCTTTGTGTTTCAAACTTTTCAACCTAATTTTACTGTGTGTAAAATACTGATGTTCTACAAGAAAACTCCAACGAAGTATTTTAATCTCTCGAGTCCCTAATCTATATGGTGGAAAACAATTCTTAAAGATAGATTAAAAAGAAAAAACAAGTTTTCAGTTAAGGATTTAATCTTCAGGACAGAGTACTGTTGAGCACCAAGTTCTAAATTTATACAGACGTAATGTATCCAAATTCCATGTTTCCCCCGAAGGCTGCTATGAGCTATATAAACAGCAATAGTCAAAAGCTTTATTTGTTCTTTGAATTATGTGGATAAACAATATATTTTTCCTCATTTATAACTATGATAGCTGCCAGGCTTCTCTTTAGGAGAGGAGCATTTGTTTGGGTAAAATATTAGCATCAGTTTTTTAGAGCCTTTGAGGTGAAAAGGGGATTTTCTTTTTCTGTATTAGAAAATATATAAGCTACTTGTTATATTAGTGTAAGATTTTATTTTGTGGATTAGTATATGTATACTTGAAACAACATCCTTGATCCCTCTACCCACTAGATACCAGTAGGTCCCCACGTTCCCCAGTTGTTACATCCAAATAATGTCTCCAGATACTGTCACATGTACCCCTCTTTAGAACCACTACTTTAGATTCTCTTTTCAGGCCTGAAGACACATAGAAGTGTTAAATTAGCAAATGACTAAAAATTTATTAGCACATGAGTACTGTTTTTTGGATTTTTGTGTTGGAAGTTAAAAATTTGTAAAGTACACAGCCTTATTAGGAGAGTAAAATTTTTTTTATTATGTTTTGAACTACTTGTTTTCAACCAGTTGTTATAAAGACATAACTTCAGGTGAACTTGAGCTTAACATTTTTGGGACATTTTACTTAAAAGTTTGTTCCCTTTCTCAACTTCTAGAAAATCTATGTATTTTTGTCTGTGATGGAAATGCTGGCAGTGGGCCTGCTGTAGATAGCATTCGCCAAAATAGATCCTTTTGGGCCCCTCCCTTTCTAAATTTAAGTCATTCATTCAAGTCTCAGACTTTCAGGAGTTACCCAGAGCAGGGTTGGAGAGCAGAGTTGGATTGCTCCTTCTGGGGTATGGGTAGACTCTGAAGCAAACACTTGCTTTTGGCTACTTTTTAAAAAATATATATTTTTGATTTCAGAGAGGAAGGGACAGGGAGAGAGAAGTAGAAACATCTATATATATAAAACCCTAAGCACTGACCACCAGGGGGCAGACGTTCAATGCAGGAGCTGCCCCCTGGTGGTCAGTGCGCTCCCACAGCTGGAGCGCTGCAGAAGCCAGGCTCACGACTGGCGAGCGCAGCTGCAGTGGTGTGAGCCTCTCCTGCCTCGCCCCTCTGGACAGCGTGCGGCAGTCACAGTGGGGCCAGGATGAGCGGGAGTGGTGCCCGGCCTGTGCTCGGGCTCCTCCCGGGCCGCCTGCCACTTTGTGCACTACTACATCCCTCGAGGGATGTAGACTGCCGGTTTCAGTCCGATCCTGTAGGAGATCTAGCCGAAACCAGCAGTCCAACATCCCCCGAGGGGTCCCCTATTGCGAGAGGTCGCAGGCCAGGCTGAGGGACCCCACCGGTACACGAATCCATGCATCGGGCCTCTAGTCAGTGATAAGAGAGTCTTGGTTGGCTGCTTCCTGCATGTACCCTACTGGGCATGTGCCCTTGACTGGAATCGAACCCAGGACCCTTCAGTCTGCAGGCTGACACTCTATCCACTGAGCCAAACCAGCTATGGCCTTTTGGCTACTTTTTGGCCTGTGACCTGTAGGTAGTGCCCTGATGTGTTGTGAGTATACTATAAATGACCTTTCTTTTTCTAGAAAAATGCCCTCAAGACAGGGTTTAGAAAGAGAGGGAGAGGAAGGAGGTGAATAAGAGAGGGAGGAGGAAGATTGAGAGAGAAATATATTTTGGCAACTGAAGGAAATAAAAACAATGAAACAATGGTTCTGGACTTGTTTCTTGACACTGGCAGCTTGTCTGCTAAGATCATTATCTAGATCCTCAGTGAAACTGCTATTTGGTTCTGATTCCAAAAGTAAACAAGAAATAACTGCAATATTGGGCAATTTTGTTGAATAGGGTACTGTTTATGCCTCTGTGATCCAAAGTCATATTGTAGCTGAGGTTTTGGATTTGGTTTGGTTTGGTTGAGGTTTGCAGTTCTTTTTGCTCTCAGCAAGAGAGAATATGCCAGGAATCCTCAAGTAACTTAATTGTTCTGGTCATTCATCTTTTTCTAGAGGTCTAGCTTTCATTAAAAATCATTTTTGAGACTTTGGAAAAAAAAGTGATGAACAATTACTCTTTAATAAAACTTCTCATTTGTTTGCTGGTTCCTGCTTTCTGTTCTTTGTTGCTACTGGTTAGTTTTTTGAGTACTTTTGCCTTCAGTATTTTCAGCTTTTTGAATGGTGGTCATGAAAATGAGCGGAACTGTCCTTATTTTGGACTTGTGGAGAAATCAGTGTATTTAGAAAGAATGCCTTTGAAATTTAGACGATACAGTCAACAATCTCCTCTGCTTCCCTAGGAGGCTTTACCAGCCACAGGAATAAAATTGCCAGTCTGAAATCTGTTCCTCTCTTCTTCTTCATCTCTATTTTTGCTTTTAGTTGTACAAATCCATAGAATGTTCTCTGCTATTCAGATTTCTCAGGGTCAAGCATTGATGTGAGTGCAACAGTTTTCTTTGGGGTCTGTAACTGAGACCATCTCAAAACAAAACTCTTAGGAAAACAAATTGATCTTTTATCATCATAAAAAGAAATAGCAGAAGTGAGAATTCTTCTCTTTCTTCAGTCAATCTAAAGGAAAGCTCTAAAGGTGCCAATCTGAGCACGTTGCCCTTAAATGGAAGCAGTATTTACATTCACCTATTAATGGTGTTACAACCAGTTTGCTTTCAGCTTCCTAGAATTTTGAGGCCAGAACTTTTACTATATTCCATATAGTATGGAAAAACCTCTCCATATTTTAACATTTTTAATATAAGTTGTAATTTATAACTCTTAATAGTCACCAATAAATATTATGATACCCTATTGATTTTCTTCATAAAATGAACATGCAGAACATAAGGGTATTGTAAGTAATTTAAAAACACTGAGAAAGTCACAAAACCAGGAACCTTCTTGTATACCAAGGAGAAACAGTTCTAATACATGGACATAGCTACATGCTAAATTGGGCTATTTTCATACTTGAGAAGGTGACACCAGTTGTGACTGAACATTGGCAATTACATATCTCCTCTATAATTTACCTTTTTATTTTCTTTCCCTTACAACTTTTAGGTAGAACTTTAGACTTCATAGCACTGAATTAACCTGCACTGAAAGCTGTTTACCTGCAGTTGTTCACTTTTGTTGAAAGTGACCATGTCTCAAGTTCAAGTGCAAGTTCAGAACCCATCTGCTGCTCTCTCAGGGAGCCAAATACTGAACAAGAACCAGTCTCTTCTCTCACAGCCTTTGATGAGTATTCCTTCTTCTACTAGCTCTCTGCCCTCTGAAAATGCAGGTAGACCTATTCAAAACTCTGCTTTACCCTCTGCATCTATTACACCCACCATTGCAGCTGCAGGTAAGCAAGCATATGAATCCAAGTGTCTTCTGTTTCAAATGTGTTCTCAGCCTGTTTTTTGATCTGAGTAGATTGCAGAGCTAGGGAGCTCTCATATTTACCTTTAAGAAGAGGAAAATATTGCTGCCCAAGCTTTTTTATCTCAGATATAAAACACTTGGTTGTGCATTGGGTTGAATGGAGGCCTTGGTTGACAGACTTTTTCAAAGTGTAAAAAAAGAGAATTGAAAACTAAACTATAATGTCTAGTCTGTTGTAAAGTGGTGGCTGGCAGAGAGAATTGAACAGTAAATTCCACTTTGGATAGTCATTGTTGTATGGGAAAATTCTGCTTTTAAAATTATTTCCCAGAACTGACAAAGAACTCTTGTAAGCCCCTTTTTGTATGTCTCTAAGAATTTATCCCAAGCAAGGGGGCAGTCATCTTTACTGGCAAGCAGAAGAGTGCATTGGCATTTGTTAATTTTTATTTTTAATAAGTTTAAGTTGAGATTCCAGAGGTAGTTTAGAAATCCTAGTGAGGACCAATTAGAGATTAAACAAAGAAGCAGAGATTTATAAAAAGAAAATAAGTTTAGAGGCACTGAAATTTGATTATTAGGAAACTAAAAATGTGCTCATTGATTAGAAAAGAAACACCTGAATAAAAAAACCAAAAAACTAAAAACAATATTCTCTCTCTCACTCCCTAAAGTGGCAAAACCAAGTAAGTGGAGTGTGAGCATGGTGTCTCCATGCCAGAGTCACCTTGTAACAAGTGCCTTTCTACCCCTTACACCTGATAATTTCCTTTGCATTTCATTATTTTATTTCCTTTACTTTGTAAATCTATTCTTAGAGTGTTAGCTTGTCCCACTCTGAGCTGTATGGCTCTAGACTTCGTTGGACTGGCTCACCAGATAGCATTCTTGACTTGTCATAATCCTAGAGATTCATTTTTACCCACATTTGCCATTTGAGTCTGGCTTAAAAGGCAATGGCATCAACTATTTCAGTTCGCTGTGATTTATTGCTTTTTCTTCTAATGTGTCTTATATCTGCATTCTATTGACTTTGTAAAGCTCCTGCCCACTGAGGCCATTTTATTTAACTTAATATAATTTTCAAAGTTAGCTAAGATCTGAGGATGACAGCCTCTGGAGATCAGACTAGGGGACACCCTGGAATGAGAAGTTAAGTGTGTGGAAAATGACAGTTATTGTTTGAGAAATGGTGTTGGCATGTTGCGTGTTGTGAAATAACGACTAGAATACAGCTGACAGCTGTTGCCGTAACCAGTGTATGTCTGCTCAAAAGACCTCCTTGTTACTCTCTTGGTTAGTTATAATAGCTGTGCTTCATCTGATTTCAGATCTTGCTTGCCTGCCATGGTTTAGTTATTCCCCTGACTTCTTATTCTCTTTCTTTTGAAGACACCCTCTCCCAGGTGAGCTGGCCTCAACTGGTTCAGAAAAGTTTCCAGCTGTCTTCAGACATGTGCCCCCATTGTGGTTTGCAGTTTTGCATTACTACCACTCTAAATCCTTAGACCTTCAGTTTGTTTTCCGTCTTTTTCATATCCATAGGAGAGCAGCAGTCTATATACTTGACTTCAATGCTCTTACGTTATTTTTCAGTTCCTTCTAGCATGGCACACCCCAAAGAGAAAACCCCAATGTGTCTTGTGAATGAGTTAGCCCGTTTCAACAAGATTCAGCCTGAGTATAAGCTTTTGCGTGAGCAAGGTCCAGCTCACTGTAAGGTAAATATTGTTCATGCTGCTTGTGCATTTATAACCCATCAGGAATGTTTTCTCTCTTTTTTTATACTGTTGTGAGTGGTGCTGTGATTCAAAATACGTATTTTCAAACTGCTGTGGTTGTCTTAAAGAGATTGAAAAGATACAGATTTTGGCAAGTTGCTTCTTTTTTCATCCTTGTAGAATGGGTCAAATAAAAGATATATTTCTGTTTAGGACATTTTGCTTTTAAAGCTCCAATTAGCATATTCTCAACCACCTGCAAATGATTTCCTGTGAGTTTTCCAGGCTCTCGCCCTCCTGGCTACAGCCTACCTCTGGCTTCTTTCCTGCTCGTTTACAAGCATATCTTAGACTGGGCCGGGAGAGGGGTGAGCTGAAAATCAGTTTTGCCACTTATTAGCCATCAAGTAAAAAGTTTGAAGATGAGAGGTAGGAATCGGTCTCAAAGTATTTTCGAATTGTCTCTGGTGTCAGTTATCCTTGTCATTCCCCTTATCTTAGAGAATGAATAATGACTATAATGTAAATGTTTACTATTTGTTCAGGAATTCAGTTTTTTAAGCTTGTTTAATATTCTTGCTAATGCAGATCTTGGAACTTAAATGTTTGCATATCTAGCTTTATCTGTTGCCAGTGTAGTATGAGAGGATATAGTATGAGAAGTTACAGTATGAGAGATAAGGAATTTAGCCTTCTGTTTCTGATACTAGTTTTAATGAATTGTCTCTTTATGTCTCATTTTTGTTGACATGCAAACCTGAAGCCTTAAATAATAATAAGTTTCTCTTTTCATTTGACTAAAAGTAACACCAACCACTATCATAATTAGGAACCATAGCATAGGTTAGGTAAATGGCCTTTGGCGTTAGACAGAATTGGGTTTGAATCCTAGCTTCTTATTAGTTTTGTGACATTAAGCAAGATACTGCTTTTTTTGAACCTCCGTTTCCTCATCTGTAAAATGGGAATAATAATACCTACCAAATAGGTCTATTGTAAAAACTAAATGAGAGAATATGATAAAGTATGAAGCACAATGCCTGGCACTTACTAAATGCTTGAGAAATAGTAGCTATTATTATTAAATAATTATGTATTTAAGAAAAACAGATTTCCACTCACATGAAGCTAGTTTTAACATTATTCTAACGCATATTTTGAAAAGCTACTTTACTTTCAGCAGGCAATTAGTCATTTTCTATAACTGTTCTGTTTCTTATACGGGATTTTTTTTGCAGACCTTAACTTTGGGATTCCCTTTATTAACTATTTTGATATTTTTAAAATATGTACTTTCTTACTTGAACTTTAATACTCTAAGTAATTTGGCTGTGTGGTCAATCTATAACTGCATTTTTTAAAAAATATATTTTATTGCTTTTTCACAGAAAGAGGAAGGGAGAGGGATAGAGAGTTAGAAACATTGATCAGCTGCCTCCTGCACACCCCCCACTGGGGATGTGCCCGCAACCAAGGTACATGCCCTTGACCGGAATCAAACCTGGGACCTTTCAGTCCACAGGCTGACGCTCTATCCACTGAGCCAAACTGGTTAGGGCTATAACTGCATTTTTTAAAAACTTACAACTCGTTCAAAGAGGAAAAGTTATTCCCTCCTAGTTGACTGTTAGACTATTTAGAAAGTCAGAGGTCTGGTGTACACTTCATTTTATAAAAACTAAGATTCTGACTTGCTACCACCCCTCCACACAGAAGGCAACAGAGTGACAACAACACTGGATGAGTAAGGTTCTGGAGAAAGGCAAGACTGTTAATGGAATTAACTCTTAATTTTGTTTTTTAGCGTTTCCCCTTCAGTGTCTTCCATGAAAGAATCACAGTCATGACCCAGGGCTTGCACAGCATTGCAGGCTTCTGCTCAGACTTCACAGGCCAGCCAGGGGTTTGTGTTCATGCTGTTGGTGCTTAAATAACTAACCTTTTGAACTGCAGCATAAATACAGGAAGCCCCATGTTTCAAGGGGGATGAAGGAGTCTTTCATTTTTCCCCTTTAGTGGAAGCTGTGCACGGAGGGAATCCTAAAGTTAAGGCCTATAAGAAAAATCGGCTATGAAGGCAAGTCGTCCCCTTCCTTTATGCACCAAACGGAAATGACTTAGACATACTAAAGTCAAAATTTCTCATATAAATTATTTTAAATAAAATAAAGTTATATTCAGTGATAAAATCAGGAGAATAAAGCTCCAAAGTAGCGAGTCTCACTTTGGAGTGCATCAAAATCACTTTGGAACTTATTAAAATTAGACATGTTCAGTTGTCCCTCATGTTATTAATTGGAAATCTCTCAGGGTGTGTATTTTAGCAAGCTTCTTAGGTTATTCTTCAGTTGGACACCAAAATTAATGAATCACAGTGCTCTGATGGGCCATCATTTCTGACAGTATTAACTCAATACTGAGAGCATTAACATAACCTAATTTTAAGAGTGGAGTGGAGTTACCTTTATACTTAAAAAAGAGGCCATTTGTTGAGAACGAAATTAGCTGTTTTGGATGCCTCCTTAAAATTGAATTCTGAAACATTTTTTAGCTCTGCTCGCTGTGAATCTGATTTTTCTTCTGAAAGTGGAGGCAGCGTCTGAATAGTGCAATCTTAGGAAAGTGAAAGGCAGCATTTTAGAACCTGCTGACATTTCCACATTTATTCAAGTTTTGTCCTACTGGGGTTGTGCTTTCAGGCAAGAGTCCACAAACACAATACAACATCAAAACAAATACCTTAATTTATATGAGATGCTGTTATGTATCTAAATCAAGTTTGCTAAATTTCTTCCATGAGAAGTAATTGGAAGACAGTATCTATTTGCATGACTTCCAAATAATGTGTCTAATATATAAGAAAACATTTTACTATGTCTGTATGTACCCCCATCTTTTAAAGCATAGTTTTTTCATGGAGTGCTATTTTATATATATAAATAAATTTTGAGTGTGTGTATATATATATATATATATGAATATATACACACAGACACACACACACATATGTATATATATACACGCACACACATATATGTATCTTTTTGTGTTTATAAAAACCAAAAAGGGTGGTGATGAGATAAATTACCAATATAATGACCAGGCCTTTTAAACCATGACATAAAATATGTTCAAGGTCCAAATGACATTATAACTAACAGCAGGTTTCATGAATTGAGAGCTCACAATTTTCATTTGTAGGTGTTTACAGTACAGCTAACACTTGGAGATCAGCGCTGGGAAGCTGAAGGAACTAGTATTAAAAAAGCCCAACACACAGCTGCTGCCAAAGCTTTGGAAGGAACAAAATTTCCTAAACCCATAGTCCGCCCTTTTCGTAGCGAAGGAAGGAATCCAGGTATTATGCATGGGCCAAGACAGGTTCCTTTCAAAAGTATGTCTAGAGGTACCCATTTAGTATGTATATGAATTATTTCTTAACTAACTTGTTGATTTTTGAAAGCACAGATTCTGCACTACCAGTGGCAAATGCTTATCCCAACGCTATAGTAGTGGTTCCCAATCTGTGGTCCCTCCATTCCTGATGGTCTGGAGAAGCATTCATGGGAGGTGGGGGTGTCACCAAACAATGACTAAAATTTCAGAAAAGCTAAGTGAAAGTATATTCCCCCCCCCTTGATAAGTGTACAGATTGCCACGAATGTAGGTTTTAGTTAGAATCACTTCAATTCAGTGTGCTGATAGTAATTATAACATGTTGATCAGAAACCCTGATTGTCAGTTATATGTCTCCTGATCTTTAAAAAGAATGAGGAAATAAGTACAAATCAGTAGATAATATCTCTTCAAACAAGGAAACCAAATGAGAAAAATACTAATAAAGAAGAGTGTCTGCTGAAAGGTTGGGAACCCCTGACCTGGCGGCTTTGGGAGGAATGGCTATTTTAGCAGTTACCCTTGAAGTACATGAAGTTATCCCAGGCCTTTTGTATGCAGGAATGATCCTGGAAGACTTTAGTCCACCTTTCTCATTGCTTTTGATTTTTTTGTGGTATTGTGTCTTTAAATTCATTCTCTTCTGCAGATAAATGTGATGGGTCAGAGTTGATCTTAAAATGATTCAAGTTATATTTAATATGCAACTATATGAATTAAATAAATGTAATTCTGATGTTAGGTAGAAATGGGTTGGTTATTCATGTGACCCTCTGATTTTGCAAATCCAGAAATATTCTTACAAATTTGATTCATGCACTAAATTTAGTCAGACCAGTTATAGTACTGAATCAAGACATTTTTGTTTTCCTCAATATAATACCCAAAAGAAGCATTTTAAAGTGGCTTTTTGTGTGCATTTATATTGAACTTTGCCATTGCTAGTGTTGTTCTGTGTTTGATATGAAAGTGTTTTTAAATGTGATTGTGCACTGACACTAATGTTTCCAAGTTGTGTTGTTGTTTTTTTTTTGAAGAGTTATGAATTGGATGAACTTAGAAAAAAATTGGAAAATGAATAGTGTGTATTTTCTAAAGTTGATAATTCTGAGGTAACCCAAGATACATTTGCTCCTGTTGTATGTGAAAACAACTCATTTTCCTAACTAGTATTACCACATGATTGATTCCCCCAATCCCATTATAAATGGTGAGAATGGAAATATCTGAATATTTTGTGGTTCTCATCTAACTTCACCAGATAGAATTTACTTGTCTTCTCAGTGTTTCTGTACCTGCCTTTATTACACATTGTGTTGTAGTTCTTTGAGTGTATTTTGTTTTCTTTGAGTTCCTCTGGGACAAGAATGTGTCCTTCAAGCTTAGCACAGTCCTTTGATCCAGTTAGTACTTGATAAATGCATTGTTCTATAAAATAGTGTGTACAAACATACTTCTAAGTGTAAGCCAATAATCCAGTAAATCAGTACAACCAAAGTTATATCAGGCCTGGCCGGCCTGGCTTAGTGGTTGAGCATCTACTTACGAACCAGGAGGTCTCCGTTCAATTACCTGTTAGGGCACATCCCCAGGTTGCGGGCTCGATCTCTAGTGTGGGGCATGCAGGAGGCAGCCGATCAATGATTTTCTTTCACCATTGATATTTGTATCTCTCTCTCCCTCTCCCTTCCTCTCTGAAATTAATAAAAATATATTTTAAAAAATAAAAGTTATATTGGTTAAGTGTTCCCAAACAATAACAATGATTTGGGCAGTCACCTAAGATTTTTTCCCCTCACCTTAGGATATGTTTTGTTTTTGTTAATCTTCACCGGAGGGTATATTTTCCATTGCTTTTCAGAGAGAGTGGAAGGGAGGAAGTTGGGGACGGGGGGTGGGGGGAGCCAAGAGAGAGAGAAATTGATGATAGAGATTTGACTGGTTGCTTCCCATAGGCTCCCCAACCACCTGTGGCATGGAGCAAACCTGCAACCCAGGTATGTACCCTTGACCAGGAATTGAACCAAGACCCTTCAGTGCACGGACCTATGCTCTAACCACTGAGAACACTGGCCAGGACTTAGGGATATATTTTTATTGATTTTATTTATTTTTTTTTAAATATGGTTTTTAAATTGATTTCAGAGAGGAAGGGAGAGGGAAAGAGAGAAACATCAATGGTGAGAGAGAATCATAATTGGCTGCCTCCAGCAAGCCCCCCACTGGGGATTGAGCCTGCAACCCCTGGGAATTGAACTGTGACCTACTGGTTCATAGGTTGACGCTCAACCACTGAGCCATGCCAGTCAGGCGAGAGAGAGAGAGAGAGAGAGAGAGAGAGAGAGAGAGAGAGAGAGAGAGAGGGAGAGGAAGAAAGAAACATTAATGTGAGGGAGAAACATCGATTGGTTGCCTCCTGTATGTGCCCCAACTGGGCATTGAACCCGTAACCTTTAATGGTGTACAGAATGATGCTTCAAGCAACTGAGCCACCCGGCTAGGGCTTACCTGGAATTTTCTAAAATACATTTTTATTGATTTCAGAGAGAGGAAGGGAGAGGGAGAGAGCGAGAGAGGGATAGAAACATCAATGATGAGAGAGAATCATTGATCGGCTTCCTCCTACATGCCCCCTACTGGGGATCAATCCCGCAACCCAGGCATGTTCCCTGACTGGGAATCGAACCATGCCTCCTGGTTCATGGGTCGATGCTCAACCGCTGGACTCATCTGGGATTTTTTAATCATGGAAGTTATATTTGTGACAACTGGAATATGTGGCTTTCACTGATAACATGTTGTGTTAAATTGTTGCTCCCTCTAATAGCTCTTAGAGTAGCACTCACCAACTGGTGGTCCGTGGACAATTGGTGGCTGTGGACCACTGGTGGTCCGTGAGGTCTGAAAGGTTGGTGACCGCTGCCTTAAAGTACATTTTGTGCCTTTAACTGTGTATTAATATCTAGAGATCACAGCAGATTATTGGATTTCCTGACCTGATGCCTACCAGTGAAGTACTTAGACTCTCTCATGAACTGTATCATGAATTCAATTAATAGAAAGCATGCTATTCTTTTTTATTTTAGTGACTATCATTCTCATGTCAGAAAAAAGAAAAAGTTCCTGTGTTAATTCTGTGTTGCAGACAGCATAACCCCTACTGTAGAGCTAAATGCACTGTGCATGAAACTTGGAAAAAAACCAATGTATAAGCCTGTTGACCCTTATTCTCGGATGCAGTCCACCTATAACTACAACATGAGAGGAGGTGCTTATCCCCCAAGGTATGTGTGTGTCTTAAATATAGGTGAAAATTTATCTGATCTTTCACACAGAATGAAATCTATACATTATGGGGCACATGATAATTTGGTCATCTTTGGCCTGCTGGATGTTGAAGTCGGTCTTCATTGTGTTGGTATCTTTGGAATGCATCTTGATGCTCTTTTGTCTTCTGTCATTGGAAAGGGCCTGAGCATGTTCCTCACTGTGTGCCCCAAGCAGTTTGGTTAAAGATCACCCTTGTAACTGCTTTGTGTAACTGAGTCACATTTTATCATGATTCCCGCAGTACTGGGAATTGCAGCATTCAGTGATTACCTGAGTATTATTTAGTGGGTACTTTTTGACATTTGAACTTCTGTGCTTTTTAAATAGCCTTGGCATTCAGGTATAGTACAATACTCATTCAAACTGAAAATGCCATGTGCTAAAAAGCTTCTGCTCTCAGTCATAAGACATTGGTGGATAGAGAGATGATTAAAATTGCAAGTCTTCATTTCCCTGCCCTGCTTGGCAGGGCGGGGGGTGGGGGTGGGGGTGTCCAAAACCATTTTAAAAATACAAACTCTGTAATCCAGCCTCTCCCAGGCTACAGGCTTTTGGGATTTCCAGAAATGAGGGTCCTTTTGAAAAGACTTCTGTTTAAAAATTCCCAGCCTTTTGTGGAGACATGCAAGTATGACTCTCAGATATGAGAAAGTGGAGCAAGTTAAATTTTCTGATTCAGCAAAGCTTAATTCACTATAGAGTTTGTAAATACTCTGTGACAGTTTTAATCCTGAATAAATTTGCCCTGCATATATGATGAGGAGTCCTCATTGGCAAGCAAACACTAATGCAATTAAGACCCATAATGAAGGAAGTACCTGCAATTTTCCAGAGAATGTATGGGGGACTTATCAATCTGAGACTAATTTTGCTCACCCCCTTTTATTTTTAGGTACTTTTACCCATTTCCAGTACCACCCTTACTTTATCAAGTTGAACTCTCTGTGGGAGGACAGCAATTTAATGGGAAAGGAAAGACAAGACAAGCTGCAAAACACGATGCTGCTGCAAAAGCTTTGAGGATCCTGCAGAATGAGCCCCCGCCTGAGAGGCTGGAGGTAAGGAGAGAGCAGAGTTGAAGCTCCTTGATGCTTTGGGCTGAGCAAGAGGGTGGTATGAAAAAATCACCTCAAGTTGCTTTTTCTAAGAAGATGCATCGAGAGTTGTCCATATTTTTTGTTGCTTGATAGCTTAAGAGATTTTGTGCCCTGGTAGCTTTCTTGCCTTTTCTCTCTCTTTAAAGACATTTCTTAGCAAGGAAGTCAAATGCATAGTTTTGAGTGAACATGTTAGAAAGAATGTGAGTCACTTAAGTTGTGAAGAACATGCATGAATGAATTCTTTGGTGATAAAGATTATGCTTGTCAGAATCTACTGTGATTTACGGTACCAGGTTAGAGAATTTTCTGAAGCCATTTTTGACTAGCCACTCTTTATTATATTCAAGAATCAGTTCTCTATTGCTGCATAACAAACTATCTTAAAACTTAGTGGCTTAAACACCTACGGGCATTTATTTTGCTCATGAATCTGCAGGTTAGGTGGAGTTTGGCAGGGAGAGTTTGTTCCACATAACTTTGGCTGAGGCAGCTCTGTAGGGGCTGGAGAATCCCTCACATGGCTAGTATGTTATTGCTAGCTGCTGTCTAGGAGCTAAGTGAGGGCTCGGGTTCGGAGACTTCAGGTCCTCTCTTAATTAACTGCTTACACATCCTCACGATATGGTGTCTGAGTTCCAGGAGTGAATATCGTAGAAGACAGAATAGAAACAATTGCCAGTTTCTTTAGCATTTCTGCCCTATTCTACAGGTCAAGCAGGCACAGAGTCTAGATTCCAGAGGAGGAGATGGAGAATCGTACTTAAAACTTTTTTTTTAATTTTTAAAAAATATATTTTTATTGATTTCAGAGAGGAAGGGAGAGGGAGAGAGAGCTAGAAACATTAATGATGAAAGAAAATTATTTATCTGGCTTCCACCTGCATGTCCCCCATGGGGGATCGAGCCCGCAACCTGGGCATGTGCTATGAATCATGACTTCCTGGTTCATAGGTTTACGCTCACACTGGCGAGGCGAGAATTGTACTTTTTAAAAAATTCAGGTAAAGTTCACATAGTATAAATTCACAATTTAAATCATTTCAAGCCTACAGTTCAGTGGCTTTTAGTACATTTCACAGTGTTGAGAACCCTACTTTTGGATGAGAGCAGTATCAAAGAATTTGGGCCCTTTTTTAAAACTAACAGAATGGGAAAAGTATTTTAACTCTGTGACTAAATAGGAATATGGGACTTAGGAAATCAGCAACTCCATGCCACTGTCAGGGGTCAGAATCTTAGTAAATATCTCTGGTAAGACATAGTCTTACTTCCTAGGTCCAGAAGAAACTCACTGGGTAGAAAACATTGAGATTTCATGATTTTTTTGAATCACAGCCCGAAATACCACCTGAAAATATCCTTGGGAAGCATTAGATTTTTCCTGTTCAAGAAACAGGTTCACAGAGAAAAGGATCTTGCATAGAACATTGGTCTAAATGTGATGATAGGTATGACCCTTGCTGTGCTTCATTGTGTTCAGTTGCCCCCCGGGATGCCCCAGCTCAGGATGGTGCTCTGTGGCTTCAGGGCTGGCCACACAGGGGTAGGAGGAGTTCTTTTTGTTTTGTTACAGCTTATTTTCATCTTCCAGTGTAATCACACATTTTAACAGAGATGATCTGTTTCCAGGACCAATGTGACCATATAAAAGAGAATGGACTGTAACTTAGAAGAGGGGGATTTGCTGAAGTTAAAAGGATGAGCTTCCCAGTGATGAGATTTGGTAAAACACCAAAGCTAGTGTAACTTGAGTCATGTTGGAGACCTTTCATTTTTGACTTGACTTTGATACTAATCTAATTGGAGTCAGATGGAACAGGTATTTCTTGGTTCCTTCTAGCCAGCAGTTGTTAAAAGATCACTGAATACTGGTATGTGGGTTGTCTGCTTCAGAATCATTTTGAGGTTTTGTTTTGTTTTGTTTTTTTTTAAATCCCTTGGCCCAACCTACATGATTCTAATACAGTAGGTCTAGGGTGAGACCCAGAAGTCTGTCTTTTGCTTTTTTTTTTAATGTGCTCTTGGAGTCATTGTAAAGTATGGTCAGGGTTCAGGAATCGCAAGTCCTAAGTATTATCAGTGTTTTCCAGGCCATTTCCCCCCCTTGGAAGTACTCAGTTTATTGTCAGAAAGGGAAAGTGCCTGCCCATCAGCTACTAGAGCAGTGGTGCTTGGCTCAGGCCTGTGGGCAGAGTTGTAGTAGACATGCTCTTTTGGGCTCATCTCATGTCTATGAGGAGCTTTGCCAAGAGTAAGGTTCAAATCTACTTGTGCCCTTTGTTTCCTCCTCTTTTCCCCTTCTCTAGTTCTGTATAGCTGAGGTAGAGACAGTGACCTTCAGAAATGGCTCAGAGACTGGCTTTAACCAGTGCTTCGGAAATGAGAATTAAAAAGGATAAAACTTTTTCTTTGAAGTAGTAAATAAAACACTTGGCCTACCACCTAAACAAGCTGCCCCTGATTTACCAGGCCTCCTGGTAGATGGGTAGAAGGGGGTAAAGACAGATATTTTCAAAAGAAAACTTGATTTTTTTTTTTTTTTACAAGTAATGCATATGAACTATACAAATTCTTTAATTCAAAAAAAGAAAAATGATTTATAAATTTACCACTTGTAGAAAATCATAAACATATTGGTGATGTCAGTGCATATACAAGTAAATACATGCACCTATCAATTTTACAAAAAATGGGATGATGTGCTGGCCAATGTTGCACAGAGATTGAGCCCATGAGCCAAGAGGTCACAGTTCAATTCCCAGTCAGGGCACATGCCCAGGTTGTGGGAGGGGGCGTGCAAGAGGCAGCTGATCGATGATTCTCTCTCTCATTGATGTTTCTATCTCTCCCTCTCTCTGAAATCAATAAAGCATACTTAAATTTAATAAAGGAATGATATTGTACAGTAACCACCTTTTTCCCTGATGTGTTTATCATGAATATCATGCCATTTAATTCCATGGAGGACTCAGATTCAACGTGTATCCAAGTACCTTTAAAAAAAATCCTCTTTATTTTTAAGTCCTCACTTGACATTTTTTCCATTGCTTTTCAGATGGGGAGGGAGAGAACAGAGAGAGAGAGAGAGAGAGAGAGAGACAGATACACACACACACACACACACACACACACACACACACACACACACACATCAACTGGTTGCCTCTTGCACTTGCCCCAACCAGGAGTGGGGAAGCAAAACTGCAACCCAGGTATGTGCCTTTAACTGTGCCCTAGACCAGGAATCAAACCTGCAACCCTTTGGTACGTGGGCCAGTGTTCTAACTACTGAACAAAACCAGTGAAGTCTCTAAGCACCTTTTAATAGTTCCATTGTGTGCACATACCCGTTTTTTTTTTAAACGGAGGCGTGGTTATTTAGGTTGTTTGTAGTTTTTCCTGTTACAAAATACATCGTCTAGATTAGAACATTGTTGTAGTTAAATCTTTGTGTATGTCTGTGGCTATTTTTGTGAGCCACAGTCCTAGAAGTGGAATTTCAAGGTCATGTATGTGGCTAGGATCCCCACCAGAAACATGGTACCATTTTAGTCCTCTCCCAACAGGGCGTGAGCAGCCTGTTTGCCCACAGCCTACCAGCATTGGAAGTTGTCATTTTAAACAAATTGTCCTTTGTGCTGTTGAAAGTTTTGGAAAATGTGATTGTGTGGTGAATCAGTTCATCTTCTCTAGAACATAGCCACTATCTCTACAAGGCAGGGATAGTCTGGTCCCTTGGTAACAGGCTTTGTGCTGGGACCCTCCCCCTGTGGAACTTAGTTGAATGGAGTTGACAGACCTTAACATTAGTATCAAAAGTGCAGTGAGTGCTAGAATGGAAAAGCATCATGCATTGAAAGCATAAAATGCCTTGGTTAGAGTGGAGTAATGGTGGAGTATTCAGAGACGTTCTCTCTGAGGAAGTCATTAAAGCTGAGACTAAGGATGAGCTAAAGAGCAGGGCAGGACGTACCTTCCCAGCCAATCATGCAAAAATTGGGAAAGCACTTTTACTTTATTTTAAATCTAAGGCTTGTGCTAATAAAGGATGACTTAAGTGTCTGAGCTGTTAGGAGTAAAATGGTCATAGCTACAGTATCAGTAATAGGGAAAAACAGGAGCTAGCCATTTCCATTAGTAAGGAAATGGCTATGTGTATACATTTATCAAAGGGAGAACCAGAGTGTGGTAAATCTGTATACATGGTATGAAAGGCGGCTCATAATTTATTGAATGGAGGGACTCAAGATCCAGAACTGCTGTTACCAGAACTGCTGTTATGCATTTAGGGTGATACTGATTGTGTTTAGGTAAACAAAAAAGCCATGTGTGTGTGAGCGCAGTTTCTATCCTGACTGTTATATCAAACTTTAAAGTTTTTTCTTGGTAGTGGTAGACGACAAACTTTTAAGAAATTGTACTGAAGTTTCTTCCTGGTCTTGAGTCCTTATCTTCACTTGGACCAGGGATATATTTAGGTAGAACTAAAACTAAAACTGGAGACTTTAATCCTCATTATATGATCAGGGTCCACTGAACTCAGTTTTTATTTTTGAGCTTTATTTCCAAGCTCTGTAAGGATTTACACTGCATGACCTTTATTCTTTTTTTAGATGTCTTACAAAGAACAGAGAAAATATACTTATTTTTAAAATAGAATAAAATTTATTCTATCTTACAGTGATTATGTAGGTCCATGGACCTTATTATGAATCTTTACAGTAAGAAATTTTAATTCTTCTAGTTTTTAAACATTTTTGCTGTTTGTCATCCTACATATCATTTCAGTACTATTCATCATATATTCCCAAATATGATAAGCAAGACTAAAATAATAAGAAAATGGACGAATAATGAAATCTCTAGGTAGATGATACAGTAGTAAAGTAATTGTCATTATTACATCATCCTTTAATGTTCTTATTGCATTGCCTAATGTATTGCATTGTCTTTTAAGAAGATACAAAAGAAGACTAGAGATGCCATCTTTTTACTCTACTTTTAGCATTCATTGAACCCAGGTGAGAATTCAGAATTTTTATTTTTCCATCCTTACTGGCAAAGAGAAGAAAATTGACTGAGGAAGACAAATTATCATTAGACAAATCAGAAAATAAATGCAAAGAGACAGATAGCAGCATTCTAGACTCTAATTGCGATGGTGAGATTGTTTAAGTAAAATCTCAAATTGTGACTCTTCAGAAGATACCTTAGATAAGTTTTCCCATACTCAAGAATCGGCGAGTGAATAATACATTCCTATGGTGTATGAAAAGGAAATGTGTATTCTCTTTTAGTCATTCAGCAAGAAGAACTTCAATATTTTCTGACATAAACCTGGACCATCCAGCTTTGATTTTTTTTTTTAAGTATGTATGACAACATCCTTTGATCCTTTATGATATTTGGGCACCAGAATTTCTTAACACTTATTGTCCACAAAATAAGTGAACAGATATAAGAGAGGAGTACATACAAAGATGATTGGAAGGAAATAGATGATAATAACAATGAAAAAAAACCCCAACCATTAGATTGATCCTTCTTTGGGTTTTATAAATCTAAAAATGAAAGCATTTTTTTAGTTATGGAACAAAGGAGATGGCTGTTCTCCCATCAACGAAGTTATGAGTTGGTTTCAAGAGTGTGTTTTGACAGTACCAGTACAAGAAGAATCAGAGTTGTGATAAGCTAGAACCTATTGGAGATGGATTTAAAATCTGGCATCATTACAAGTGGGCTTTGCTCTAGATTCAGGTTTGCCAGCCGATGAGCAGTTGGTTGTATAAAAGGACCTTGCTCATTTCAAGTACATATGCCTTCCAAACTACAAACCTGGGATAAAGACTTGGGTTTGCTATTTTGAATTCTTTTTGAAATGATTTTTGTTATCCTTTATTCTGTATTATTTGTAAAATGACTTGAAATATAGAAAAATAAAAAGGGTCTATTGGAGCCAGATGGTAAATGGTGATAACTATTTTTTCCTGGCATAATGAGGGTTAAGCATGGTTCAGAGTGTTTTTTTCTTTTCTTAATGTTGCCTAGATTTTATTGCTGAACCATACACTATGGGATTGATGTTAACAGTAATTCCCACTTCATGAAGGTAAGACTAAGGGCCTACTACACTTTCCCCATCTTACTGGGAATCGTATTTGTGGATTTGTTTTGAGTCATTTGCTGCTTCCCCATTGCAACATTTTGTGCAATTTAGATACAATCAAAATTATTTATGTAAAAGAGCAACATAATCTCACTTCCAAATAAATGTATATCTTTGTTTCCTCTTTTGCATTTTTATTTTACTGGCTGCTTTGTCCTTATTGAAATTCCCTTGGAAGCAATGGCTTAGAGCAGTGAATCTCAACTCTGGTTGCTAATAAAGTCATCTGGGGACTTTAAAAACAAACAAACAAATACTGTAAATAAAATGGATATTCAAGCCCTACCTACAAAAATTTGAATTTATTTGTTTGGAGGGGGCTCCGACAGCTGTCTTTGTAAAGCTCCAAAGTGATTCTAATATTACTGTGGTTGAGAACCACTGGCTTAGAGTTTAGATTTAGCAGTAGACTACTGTTTTCTATTAGACCTATGTGGAACTTCAATATATAAAAAAGAAAAGTAACATTTCATTAGTGGAAACTTAGAAGTTTGAATTTTATATTTATTAAGACAATCAGTTAAAACAATTTATGTGATTTTTTTACACCACAGAATTTTATATATATTGTTTTCATCCATTTAAAAAAGCACACATGGCTGGGAAAGATAGTCTTAATTTTAGAATAGTGTTAACTCTGCCCTGGAAAGGAGGATGAGAGGGGCTTCATTATGTTCCTTATAAAAAAAATTTAATGTCTATAGTACTTAATGTTGACATTTGTTAAATCTAGCACAGTTGCCTGTTACATTGTTTGTACTTTGCTGTATGTTTGAAATAGATCATAATTAAAAATAAAAGTTAAAACTAATTGGACTGGTAATAATGAACAAAAACATTGAAAACTGGGCACAAGCATGGCAATTGATGTCTATATCAGCCTCACCACCTAGTTTATTTCCAACTTTTGTTCTGGTTGCACATAAGGAGAACATACTCATTGATACAGTTACTTAGCATGAGAGTTTATCATTTTTTTAAAAAGTTAATTTATTTAAATTTTTTTCTGGATACTCTTCAAATAAATAGCTGTCAAAAATTCTTTTGTGCACAAAAGTGGGTTAACCTGTTAGCACAAGTTAATGTGCTGACAGACTTCTGTGTGTTAATATTTGGTGTAAAACATACTTTTTTGGTGCTTTAAAAACATTAAGATAAAATATACATTAACATAAAGGTTGCCATTTTGACCATTTTTTAAGTGTACTATTCTTTGGCATTAAATATATTCTCAATGTTGTGCAACAATCATCACTAATCATTTACAGAACTTTTTCATCATTCCACATAGAAACTTTGTACGTGTTAAACAGTGACTCCCCCGTCTTGTCCCCATTCCCTGATAACTTTTATTATTCTTCTGTCTCTATGCACTTGCCTATTCTAGATACATCATCTAAATAGATAAATTTGTCTTTTGTGTTTGGCTTATTTCATTTATCATAATGTTTTCAAGGTATCATAATGTTTTCATCCATGGTGTAGCATGTTTCAAGATTTAATTCCTTTTTAAGGCTGAATAATATTGCATTGTATGACTATGCCACATTTTGCTTATCCATTCATCTATTGATGGATGTTTGGGTTTTCACCTTGTAGTGATTGTGAATAATGTTGCTAATAGGTATCTGTTTGAGTCCCTACTTAAATTCTTTTGAGTATAGATCTAGAAGTGGAATTGCTGGATCATATTGTAAATCTGTGTTTTAACTTTTTGAGAAACCACCAAACTTTTCTACAGAGGCTGCACCATTTTACATTCTCACCAGCAACATACAAGGGTTCCAATTTCTCCACATCCCTGTCAACACTTGCTATTTTCTGTGGCCATTCTTATGGGAGTAAAGTGGTATCTCATTGTGGTTTTGATTTGCATTTCACATGCTCTTTGGCCATCATACCTTCTTTAGAGACATGTCTATTCAAAGCCTTTCCTATTTTTGAGTTGGGTTGTTTGTTGTTGTTGTTGTTGAGTTTTGTCGGAGTTCTTTTCTGGATATCAGTTTTTTATCAGATATATTTTCTCCCGTTCTGTAGGTTGTCTTTATTCTGTTGATAGTGTCCTTTAATGCACGAAAGTTTTTAATTTTGATGAAATTCAATTTATTTGTTTCTTTTGTTACCCATGCTTTTGGTGTTACATCCAAGAAGTCATGCCAAACCCAGTGTCATGAAACTTTCCCCGATGTTTTCTTCTAAGAATTTTATTATAATTTTTGCTCTTATGTTTAGGTCTTTGATCCATCTTGAGTTAATTTTTGTATATGGTGTAAGGTAAGGGTCCAACTTCATTTTTTTGCGTGTGAATAGTTTTTCCAGCACCATTTGTTGAACATACCTAACTTTAAAATACAGTATATTATTTTTCTTTTTAGTTTAAAACCAATTTAACAAATAAATGTCAACCCAAGCTTCTGTGAAACCTATGCCTTTTAAGGTACCTTGCTTGAAGATTTCCGGCTTTAAGGATTCACTCATAAAAAGGCAGGCCTTCTTTCTCCTGAGGGTTTAAATAACAGGAATAAAAGTGTGTTTAGCTTAATAAACCACCAGAAATACTATGCAAATAGTTTGATCAGGCAGAGAGTGACATGAAACTAGATTGGAAGAACATTAGAAGGTAGAGAAGGAAGTATAAATAGTATCTGGGGTAAATGTATTTGTACAGGATTATATTCTTGATTGCATTTTTTTTTAAACTTTCAGTTTTATTTCTTTTAATTACACCTTAAAATAATGATTCAGTGTAGGTGTAGGATGTACTTGATAAAATGTAAGAAAATCCTGGATGGCCCTATACACCTTGCCCACCCAACAATTTCAGCCACAGGTTCCTGTCAGATAGTTCAGATCTTGGAAATGGGGTTTTACAATTGTATGACTACAGAGTCCCAATAATATAAGGAAAAACACAGCTTGCTTGCCATGGTTTGGGGGCACTTTGTTGTTACCAAGCTTATCTAATTTTTTCTATTAATCATGGCAGTGCAATATAGAATCATGTTATCAGCGTGCGCAGAATTGATCTCTGTCACTCTTTAGGCTCAAGCCCTGGCTGGAGGACTGTAAATGAACCTGGTTACAGATACAAAGTTTCAGCCTTTGTTCAGGAGACTTTATTAGTTTTTTATTTTTACCAGCAGCAGTAAGTATGAGATGCTTGGCAGTTTCATAATAGTTCCACTGCATCCTTTTGGGAAAAAGTGGTTTCCAAGGACTTCATGTCCAGATAAGAAACGTTAGGTGGAGAGACTTATATTTGAACTTGCCAAGTCCCACACAAGTCTGCCTGTGTTTTGACTTTTTCCAAAATGTGACTTGACAGTCCTTGAGGAGGGCTTTAGAAGTCACTCTGCCTGAGCAGCCAGGGCATCTCACTATGCCATGATTAGGCTGATTTCATACCCAAAAGTCCATTATGTATACATTGTTTATGGTGGATTTATGAGGTGCAGTCTGACCCAAGTTTGATAGAACACTTTTTTTTTAACCTTTTAAATTCACTGACACATGGTAGCGTGTGGCCTTGTTCTCACTGGTTTGATGCTCAGTCCATAAAGCCAAGGTTCAGTGTTTTTAAGGTTTATCACAGCTGGGATGTTGATGGTTTTAATAAGAGTTAACTACTAAACAATTATTATTCTTTTAGGTGAATGGAAGAGAATCAGAGGAAGAAAATCTCAATAAATCTGAAATAAGTCAAGTGTTTGAGATTGCACTTAAACGGAACTTGCCTGTGAATTTTGAGGTAAGTTTATTTTACATGTAGGATTTTGTATTATGAAGTTCTGTTGGCATTCATAGTTGAAATTAGATTTTTCCTAAATAACATTGGAATAATCACATATATGTGAACTTCAAATTTACGATTCAAACTGTATGTTTAGCCAAGTGCAGTATTCTCTCTTTCTAGGAGTTGTTAGGGGCAGCGGGTCCATGGATGGCCTCAGTAGGTCTATAAACCTAAAATGGGCTGAGGAACATTGCATTTACGCTCACATGTATATTCTAGAGAGGGTCAATTATTTTTATAAGACTTAAAAGCATCTGTTATCCCAAATGTTAAGAACCTTAAGTGTTCCCTAAAAATCTTGGCAGAGTAATTTTTTATTGTTGTTTGTATTAATCCTCACCCAAGAATACTTTTCCATTGATTTTTAGAGAGTGGAAGGGGAGGGGAGAGACAGAGAGAGAGAAACATCAATATGAGAAAGACACATCATCGATTGGTTGCCTCCCGCATGTGCTCCAACTGGAGCCAGGAATCGAGCCTGCAACTGAGGTATATGCCCGTGACGGAATCGAACCTGGGACTCTTCAGTTCTTGGGTCGATGCCCTATCCACTGTGCCAAACCAACTAGGGCCTAGTTACTAGGCCTTGTTAGAGTAAATTTTAAAAAGACGTAGGCTTTGTCATTATCCAGCATCTACCCCCCTACACCCAGTTCACCCATTTAATAACTTAATTGTTGGAGACTTTATAGTCTATAATTCAGATGTTGTTACTTTTCATGTTGTCCCAGAGCTCCCATAAGCTACCTTCCTGCTTTTTATTTATTTATTTATTTATTTAATTTTTTTTATTGCTTAAAGTATTACAAAGAGTATTACATATGTCTCCTCCCCCCCCCCCCCCGCCCTTGACAATCCCCTGGCCTCCCCTACCCCCCAGTGTCTTATGTCCATTGGTTATGCTTATATGCATGCATATAAGTCCTTCGGTTAATCTCTTACCCCTCCTACCTTCCTGCTTTTTTAAATTATTTTTTCTATTTGCTGTTCTAATTGGGTATTTATTTCTACCTTGTCTTCCAAATCGCTGATTAGATCCTCTGCTTCACCCAGTCTACTTTTCATATCTTCTAGTGTGTTCTTGATGTAAGATATATAATTCTTCATTTCTGTCTGGTTCTTGTTCATGGCCTCTATTTTCCTTTTCATGCTGTTGCAATTTGCACTAAGTTCCTTAAGCATCTTTATAACCATTGCTTTGTGAACCATGTCCAGCACGGCCAGGGGTGAACCTGAGGAGGGGTGGTGAAGCGTTAAAGAAGACAGACAAGAGAATACAGTTGGGGCCAGGTAGGATCACTGTGCCTGGATGAGGAACAGTGACACAGCCTGTAAGCCAAAGGTTTATTTTATAGTCAGATCACACAAAGCAAAACAAGGGCAAGATGTTTACAGTGTTCTTATGAATTTCAAATCTGCTTCTTTCCTGTTGTTGCTGTTCTCTGAACTCTATCAAGCTTCATTTAGGCAGCACTTGCTGCACCATCACCCCCCTCCGCCCTCCTCCCCCGCAGCCCGCATGCCTCAGCTACCTAGGACTGCAGGGTCGGACTATAAGGTCAAGCTTACAACCATAGTCTTTTGGCTATAATTGTGCTGGGAGGGCTTTGCCCTCCAAGCTGGAACTTGTATGTGACTTTTTAAAAATTTTATTTTATTAATTAAATCTTTATTGTTCAGATTATTACATTTGTTCCTCTTTTTTCCCCCCATAACTCCCCTCCACCCAGTTCCCACCCCATCCTCCCTCACTCCCCACCCACTGTCCTCATCCATAGGTGCACGATTTTTGTCCAGTCTCTTCCCGCATCTCCCTCACCCCTTTCCCCCCCAAGAATAGCCAGTCCACTCTCTTTCTATGCCCCTGATTCTATTATAATCACCAGTTCATTCTGCTCATCAGATTGTTCACTTGATTTTCAGATTCACTTGTTGATAGATGTGTATTTGTTGTTCATAATTTGTATCTTTACCTTTTTCTTCTTCTTCCTCTTCTTAAAGGATACCTTTCAGCATTTCATATAATACTGGTTTGGTGGTGATGAACTCCTTTAGCTTTTTCTTATCTGTGAAGCTCTTTATCTGACCTTCAATTCTGAATGATAGCTTTGCTGGATAAAGTAATCTTGGTTGTAGGTTCTTGGCATTCATCACTTTGAATATTTCTTGCCACTCTCTTCTGGCCTGCGAAGTTTCTGTTGAGAAATCAGCTGACATTCGTATGGGTACTCCCTTGTAGGTAACTGAGTTTCTTTCTCTTGCTGCTTTTAAGATTCTCTTTGTCTTTTGCTCTTGGCATTTTAATTATGATGTGTCTTGGTGTGGTCCTCTTTGGATTCCTTTTGTTTGGGGTTCTCTGCGCTTCCTGGACTTGTAAGTCTATTTCTTTCACCAGGTAGGGGAAGTTTTCTGTCATTATTTCTTCAAATAGGTTTTCAATATCTTGCTCTCTCTCATCTTCTGGCACCCCTATAATTTGGATGTTGGTGTGCTTGAAGTTGTCCCAGAGGCTCCTTACACTATCTTCATATTTTTGGATTCTTTTTTTCATTTTGCTTTTCCGGTTGGGTGTTTTTTGCTTCTTCGTATTTCAAATCTTTGACTTGATTCTTGCGATCCTCTAGTCTGCTGTTGGGAGTCTGTATAATATTCTTTATTTCAGTCAGTGTATGCTTAATTTCTAGTTGGTCCTTTATCACAACCTTGAGGGTCTCATTAGATTTCTTGTAGATCTCATTAAGTTTATCGGCGGTTTCTAGAAAATTCTTGAAAAACCTTAAAAGTGTGGTTTTGAACTCTATATCCAGTAGTTTGCTTTCCTCCATTTCTGTCATTTGTGTCCTTTTTCTTTGTCTCCACATTTTTTATGCTTCCCTGTGTTGATAAAGTGGTTTTCTATTCTGAGTGTCCTCTAGGGCCAAGTGGTTCAGCCTCCCCAATTACCTGAGGAGGACACTCTTGGTGCACCCCCTTGTGGTCTTTGTGCACAGTCTTGTTGTAGTTAAGCCTTGATTGTTGTAGTTATCACTGGAAGGAATTGACCTCCAGGCCAATTGGCTGTGAGAATCAGCTGCGTCTGCAGTGGGAGAATTTCTGTGCTGAAGACACCCCTCTGGGGCAAGACTTGCTTCAATGGGGCTTTGGTGCTGGATGAGTCTGCCCCCTGAGTGTGTCCTTTATGGTTCCACAGAGCTGCAAACTGGATGGTCCCACTCTGACCTCTGGGTTTCCTGGCTCCTGGATCTCTAGGGAGGTGATAATCTAGCCTTTGCCTGAGGCTACCCAGCAAAAGCCTCCCTGCAGGACTTGGGCAGGGCGGGTCCCACGGGATCAACAGGGCGGGGCTAGCAGTTATGGCTGCTCTCAGTCCTGCCCTCAGAGGCTCTGCTTCTCACTGTCCCGGTAATCACTGCAAGCCCCTCGGAGAGAAAGCTTCCCTTGAGTTCCGACCAATGCCAGACAGTCCCGCTTCTCCCGTATGAGTCTGGGTCCCTAGAGACTCGCCCGGAACTGGAGCTCAGAGCCTGAGACTCCCTCCTGATTGAAAACGACAACCGCGCCCTCAGCTGCCAGCCCGCTCCGCATGCACCTCCGCACCTTAGTATTTTACTTCCGTACTGCACCTCCTCTGAGTCTCGGTATGCTTTTCTCTTTCCTTCTAGTTGTAGAATTTCCACTCAGCCAGCCTTCCTGTGGTTCTGGATGATGTCCGTTCCGTCTTTTAGTTGTATTTTTGAAGTGGTTGTTCAAGGCAGCAAACTCTGGTGTTTACCTATGCCACCATCTTGGTTTCTCTCTCTGTATGTGACTTTGCCACAAGTCAGTCTGAGGCTTGAACCTGTCTGAATGCTGTATCCACTCTCCACAGCTTTGAACTCTGTCTGATAGGTTGCTTGCCTCCATTTCACTTAGTTCTTTTTCTGGAGATTTCTTCTTTTTTTTCCCCCCATTTGGGAGTTGCTTCTTTATCTCCTCATTTTAGCTGTCTCTTTGTATTTGCTTTTATATATTAGATATAACTGGTATGCCTCCCAGTGTTTGTGGGATTGCCTAATGTAGAAAGTGTCTTGAGGGTCCAATGGTGCAGTCTCTTTGTTCACCTGAGTTGTATGCTCCGGGAATGCCCTTTGTGTGTGTTATTTGGGGTCGCCTGTTCTAATTGGGACTTGATTGTTGATGTCCCATTTGTAGGAAGAATCTCCCTTCTGACTTGCTGCCAATGAGGTTCAACCCCAGTGTCATTGTGCCAGCTGTTCTGTAGGTGCTGATGGAACAGAATAAAACACAACAGGGCCAAACCAAAGACACCATGAAAATCAATCTACTCAATTCAGCAACAACAGGATAGACTAAGAAGGAAAAAGAAGCGAAAGCAAAGGGAAGGAAAAAATAAAAAGTATTCTAAAAGACACACAACCAAAAACTTAGAGGGGATATAAAGAAAAAGGGAGGCCCTAACTGGTTTGGTTCAGTGGATAGAGCGTCGGCCTGTGGACTCAAGAGTCCCAGGTTTGATTCTGGTCAAGGGCATGTACCTTGGTTTCAGGCACATACCCAGTGGGGAGTGTGCAGGAGGCAGCTGATCGATGTTTCTCACTCTCTATCCCTCTCCCTTCCCTCTCCCTTCTTCTCTGTAAAAAATCAATAAAATATATTTTTTAAAAAAAGAAAAAGGAAGAAAGAATAAGATGAAAAAATGGCTATATGGAAGCAAGAAGGAAGCTAAAAGATCTAGTATAAGGAAGAAAGAAGAGGAAACAATAAATGAAATAATAATGAATTTAAAATGTAGTAATAATGGGTATATTCAGATATAGATAGTAAAACAAAAGAAATGAGAAAAAAAACAAGACAAATTAATAAGAATAGGCTAAAGTAGAATAGAATCAAAGGAAAGAGAGAAATTTGAGATATGCAAGAAGAAAGAATAAAAAGGAGAAACAACAATAAAAATACACACCCCAAAAAAAACAGAAACACACACACACACACACACACACACACACACACTCACTCACAGACTCACACTCACACACTCAAATATCTTTGGGTCCACTATTTGTGGGCCTATCTAGATTTTGCTCTGAGGTTGTTGAATCTGGTCCCTTGGTGGACCTGGGCCTCCTGGGAATTGCTCCAGTATAGGTGAATATGAGTGACTGTCCCTTCTGGCCCTGAGCAACCTGATTGAGGTCCCAGAGGTTGAAACCCCTAGTAATCTAGTGGTTGGTGACTCCTTAGCCTAGAGGCTGGGTCTTCCCTGAGTCTCACACCTTGGTTGTCCCTGTTCTGAGCTCTACTTTCCCCCACAGAACTGGTCCTGCAAGTGTCAGTTGCAGACACTCAGGGTCCCTCTGGCTTTTGCCACAGCATGTCTGGGTTGGACCCTGTGGTGGGAGCCGGTGCAATGTCCCGCTGGTGTTCAACTCACTGTGAGGTCCAGAGTGGTGTCCAAGCCTAGTCTGGGTGGTGGCGAGGCTGGGCTCCTAGCTTCTGCTTCTCCCCCTTTCAAGATGGTGTGGCTTCTGATCTAGAGCCCCACCTGCCTAGAGAGTGCCTGTGGCCATAGCAGGGGCTCTTTGTCCAGGAAAGCCCGAATTGCCTGCCCCCAAGACTCCTGTGAGATCTGTTTTACACACACACACACACACACACACACACACGCGCGCGCGCGTGCACATCCACACACTCCCCTCTCATTCCCTTACACACACTTCCTCACTCCAGTTCTACCGGCCGCCATGTTGGAGTTCCCAGTACTTGGAGCTTTATGGTCTAAAAACAATAACCGCTGTTAGTTGAAAATGGATACCTACCATATCCATGAGCAACACACTCACGGGGCAGACTCAATGAGCACCAAAGTTCCACTGAAGCAAGTCCTACTCCATAGGGGCATCTCCTACACAGCAGCTCTTCCACTGTGGTCGCAGCTGGTTCTCACAGCCATTGGCCTGGAACGTTAATCCCTCCCAGTGGCACCAATAGCAGGACAGTGCACACAGCTTAAACAGGGAAGCACCTAGAGCAGGGATCCTCAAACTTTTTAAACAGGGGGCCAGTTCACTGTCCCTCAGACCGTTGGAAGGCCGGACTATAGTTTAAAAAAAAAACTATGGACAAATTCCTATGCACACAGAGGCAGCAAAAACACCCAGCGGGCCGGATAAATGTTTTCGGCGGGCCGCATGTGGCCCGCGGACCGTAGTTTGAGGACACTTGAGAGTGTCCAGCTCAGGTGACTTGGGAGGTTGAGTCAGTGGGTCCTACAAGACACCTACTACACAAGGCCACTCTACCAATTCCAGGAGACATAGGGGCTCTAACAAACACAGGGAAGCAGCCAAAATGTGGAGACAAACATGTCACAAATGAAAGAACAGAAGAAATCTCCAGGAAAAGAACTAAATGAAATGGAAGCAAACAAACTACTAGATACAGCGTTCAAAACAATGGCTATAAGGGTACTCAAGGAACTTACTGAGAACTTCAAGAAACATAGTGAGAAATTCAAGGAACTTTGTTATCATCGACATAAAAAAACGTCAGAAATGAAGGATGCACTAACTCAGTGGTTCTTAACCTTCCTAGTGCCGCGACCCTTTAATACAGTTTCTCATGTTGTGGTGACCCCCAGTTTCAATGTTACAAATTCAACATAATTAAAGTATAGTGATTATTCACAAAAACAATATGTAATTATATATGTGTTTTCCGATGGTCTTAGGCAACCCCTGTGAAAGGGTCGTTCGACCCCCAGGTTGAGAACCGCTGCACTAACTGAAATGAATAATTTATAGGGAATCAACAGTAAAGTAGAGGACGCTGAGAACCAAACCAGCTAGTTGGAATATGAGGAAGCAAAAAAACAAAACACAAAACAAACATCCCAATCCAAAGAGCAAAAAGAAAAAATCCAAAAATACAAAGATAGTGTAAGGAGCCTCTGGGATAACTTCAAGCATACCAATATTTGAATTATGGGGGTTCCAGAAGGAGAAGAGAGGGAGCAAGAAATTGAAAACCTATTTGAAAAAATAATGACAGAAAACTTACCTAGCTGGTGAAAGAAATAGACATACAAGTTCAGGAAGGGCAGAGAGTCCCAAAAAAGAGGAACCCAAAGAGGTTTGCACCAAGACATATCATAATTAAAATGCCAAAGATTAAAGACAGAGTCTTAAAAGCAGCAAGAGAAAAGGGAGGGCCCATACCACTGTCACCTGATTTCTCAGCAGAAACTTTGCAGCCAGAAGGGAGTGGCAAGAAATACTAGTATTCAAAATGATGAAGCTCAAAGACCTACAACCAATTACTCTATCCAGCAAAGCTATCATTTCTAATTGAAGGTCAGATAAAGAGCTTCCCAGACAAAAAAAAGCTAAAGGAGATCATCCACCATACCAGTATTACATGAAATTTTGAAGGGTATTTTTTTAGAAGGGGGGGGAGGGAGATAAAAAATATGAACAATAAAATTGCAATAAGTGTCTATCAACAATTGAATCTAAAAGTCAAAATAAATGAACAAAGAATCAAACAAAATAAACTGATTAATAGAACCAGAGGCATGGAAACATGGAGCAGACTGATAAATCTCAGAGGGAAAGGGGGTGAGGGGGTGGGAAGAGATTAATAAACACATAACTTACATCCATATATACATTACCCATGGACACAGACAATAGGGTGGTGAAGGGGTGGGGTGGGGTCCATGTGGAGGGGAGCAATGGAGAGGAAAAGAGAGGGGGATATTTGTAATACTTTCAACAATAAAGATTTAAGAAATAAAATGTCTAAAAGAGAAGAAAATGGACAATAATATTTAATGCGTTTTTCGTTCAAAGATAAAGTGAGTCCAAATAGACTAGTCAGGTAAAGGAGAATTTTTTCAAACATTTTCCTTAGAATGTGCCCTATTTTCTTTTGATTTCCATGCTTGGTTATGCAGGGTTATGTTGTTGTTGTTGTTTTAATTCTTTATTGTTGAAAGTATTACATATGTCTCCTTTCCCCCCCATTGACCTCTCCCTGTCACTTCCACCCCCCAAGATTATGTTTTAATGTACAATGCAGATTTCTTTATCAATCCTTTGGTCTTTCAACATTGTAAATAGAATAGATTTAGTTTTCCAAAGAGCTTTAAACTCACACATTATTATTTTAGGCAAATGTAATTTGCAGTGGGACATCTGCTTAAAATAATTCAAAGTGATTCATAAACTTCGTTTGTAGTGTTTTGCAGTTACAGCTGATCCCCATATTTTATGCCTGACTTTTCATATACCTTCTGCCCGACCGGTGTCTCAGTGATTGAACATTGACCTATAACCAGGAGGTCATGGTTTGATTCCCAGTCAAGGCACATGCCCAAGTTGCAGGCTTCATCCCCAGTGTGGGGCATGCAGGAGGCAGCCAACCAATGATTCTCTCTCTTCATTGATGTTTCTATCTCTCTCTCCCTCTTCTTTCCTCTCTGAAATCAATATAAAAGTATATATATTATACACACACACACACACACACACACACACACACACACATACACACATATATATCCTATATAATAAAGATGTAATATGCAAATGGTTGTTATGCCCTGAACTGTAATGACCTACCCATCACAGATCAGCAGGAGGGTTGGGCATCGAGCTACAAGCGGGAGGCGGAGAGCTACAAGAGGGGGCAGGGCAGCAAGCTATGGGGCGGGGGAGGGCAGAGGGGAGCTACAGGAGGGCGGCAGCGAGCTATTGGCAAGCTACTGGTGCACAGTAGTTGTGTGTGTGTGTGTGTGTGTGTGTGTGTGTGTGTAGCTTATATTATGTGCTAGCATCCTAATCAGTCTAATCCAGGGTTGGGGAACCTTTTTTCTGCTAAGGGCCATTTAGATATTTATAACATCATTCACGGGCCATACAAAATTATGGACATAAAAATTAGCCTGCTCTAGTTGGTCAAACATTTAATTAACTCACCCCTATTTGCCTGGGCAGGGCCAGACCAAATGATTTCATGGGCCTTCAACGGCCCTCGGGCGAGATGTTCCCTATCCCTGCCATCAGCTGATTGATGATGATTTCTTTCCTACAGCTTAGCAGTGTTAACCTGCCTGCCATGGGGCGCAGGTGGTGGTGGAGAGGTGCACTTGAAAAACAGGGCCACCCTACACCCCTCCACAACTACCCCTTCCCTGTTCTGGCATTCAAGACCAGGTTTATATTGTTCCCCTTCCAGAGTGCAGTGCACCAGGTGGTTCTAGGGCTGGTGTCTTACTACCTGGCCCTTCATTCCTTCCAGCTTTTTTCCCTCTGTTGGGGGTGGGAGATAGGGATTGGGGAGGCAGTGAGACAGGGGACATACAGAATGACAGGACTAGTTGTTAGGTGGGAGCTTTACCCCAAGAAGCCACAAGGTATCCTTGGGAAGGGAAGACATGTTCCTTTTCTCCACCTCCTGAGGGACTAGAGTGGCATGAAAATGGATTTGCAAATATTGGAGGGAGTGGTATCAAGATTGTGAGAGTCAGAGATGTCTGGCTTCCTGGGTCACTTCAGGGTTACAGAGATGACTGCTAGGGCCAGGGCCTTGAATCCCTGTGAAGCTTATCACTTGCTCACACTAGTTGCAACCCTGCCTAAGAGTCACGGAGCTTTCTGGAACCTTAGTGAGGGATTGCCATTTTAGATGTGGCTCTGTGGGATTTGGGGACCAGATGTCTTTCATTGCACTTCCACTTTTGCTTAGGTTTCAGATTTGGCTTTCAGATGGGTGTGCAGGAACATGTAAGTGTAGCCGGGAGTTTTCAAATAGTCACAAAAGAAATGGTGGGAGTGCCCTCTAGTGGTGAATATCTTTTAAAGTATTTATTTATTTTAAAGTAATAATTTAAAACATTACAGTTTGTGGCATTGAGAACCAAACCAGTTGATGTGAATACTTAAATAACTCATATGTCAAAGGTTCATATTAACTTCCATTATTAGGTTGAACAAAGGCTTCCATTTTTCCTAACAGTTCTATCTCTTGTGCCTGGCAGATTACCTGGCATATATCGGATGCTCCACAAATATTCATTGACTAAATGAACAGAATATTCTTTCTTAACTAAGCTTTTGATAGTGAATTCTGTCACATAAGAAAGCTGGGTTAGATGTTTGATAGAAGACAGGAGCCATGCATACAGTACTTCAAAAAAAGTATACAACTTGATTTTTTTTTTTTTTTACAACTTGATTTTTTGATAAAATACATAGTTTTAGTTAGAAAATCACTGGGAGACATTTGTGATTTGACCACAGGTCAAACTCCAAATGTAGATTGGTGGGATCATGATGTGAATAGACAGTGAAAATGGTTGCTGAGGGGTCAGGCTGGGCTATGAATTTGACATGAACCATCAGGGTGGCTGCTCTGAAGACATGGAGAGCACTGTTGAGGGAGGGAGAATTTCGGAATCTAGGCTGTCAGTATGGGAGGTGTGGTGGAGGAGGTAACCTGGGGGAGCTCCCTAAAATCAGTCGCAGGGACTGTGCAAGCTGGGCTCTTGCCAGCACACCTCTTTCGGTGTAGGGCAATCAAGGCCTCTGTTGAGATGCCTCTTGTTCTCATCTTGGGAACACAACACTGCTGGTGAACACTCTTTAAATGCTTCTTGGCCATGTAGAGCTCTTTGTTTGATTGATTGTTAATACTCATCAGAGGATATTTTTTCATTGACTTTTTTTTTTTTTTTTTTGATAGAGTGGAAGGCAGGGGGAGAGACAGAGAGAGAGAGAGACATTGATTGGTTGCCTCCCACATGCACCCTGACGAGGGCCAGGGATCACCCTGCTACTGAGATATCAGACCAGAATTGAACCCGGGACTCTGTAGTCTTCGGGCCATGCTCTATCAACTGAGCCAAACCGGTTAGGGCTAAAGCTCTTATTTTGTAAAATACCTGTTCAAGCTTTTCTTTAATTGAGTAGTTTATCTTTTTATTATTGACTTGTAGGAGTTCTTTAAATATTCTGGATATCAGTCCTTTGTTTCAGATACATATATTGCAAATATTTGCTGTCATTTTATAGGTCCCCTTTTTCACTTTTTAAATGTTTTTTTAATGAGCAGTTTTAATTTTGAGAAAGTTTTTGTGTGTGTGTATGTGTGTAAATCACTATATAAGCACACGTCTATGTATACGTACATGTGTATATGTATACATATATGTAAAACTCTGTTTTAACACAAGTTAGGGGATCATATATACTCTTCTGCAGTTTGCTTTTTTTACTTACTGAGCCAGTAGTTTTTAATCACTCTCAGTGTTAGAGGTTTTCTCATTCTTCTTTACAGCTGCATAGCAGCCAGTATTTAATAAAGTTCAATATTAAACTCGAACTCTTTGTGCTGCAGTTATTTCTGGGCTTTGCTGGGACAGCTTCCTTTATGCTGTTCGCGGTGGACGTTCTGTGACCTGTGGAGATGTGAGCCATGTTTTTAGGAAGGTGGTAATAGAAAACGTTCCCCTGGTTTGGATACTTCAGACCCCAGAACATTAAAAAGTTTGAAAAAATAAGAAAAAGTATTGAGCATGATCACTGTTTCATTTTGCCGACATTTAGGCTCCCTTCACTTATTGCAGTGGTTCTCAACCTGTGGGTTGCGACCTCTTTGGTGGTCGAACGACCCTTTCACAGGGGTCGCCTAAGACCATCCTGCATGTCAGATATTTACATTACGATTCATCACAGTAGCAACATTACAGTTATGAAGTAGCAATGAAAATAATTTTATGATTGGGTCACAACATGAGGAACTGTATTTAAAGGGCCAGAAGGTTGAGAACCACTGACTTAATGGATTTTGTCCTTAGTTCCCCTTTACCTGTGTCTCATGTGAAGTAGTGTACTAACCAGTGTTCCCTGCAGCTTGTAATAAGTGTCTGTCATGCTTTCACTCAGTCTTTCCCTCTAAAACAGGTCGCCCGGGAGACTGGCCCACCCCACATGAAGAGCTTTGTGACCAAGGTGTCCGTTGGGGAGTTTGTGGGGGAAGGTGAAGGGAAGAGCAAGAAGATTTCAAAGAAAAACGCTGCTATAGCTATTCTTGAGGAGCTGAAGAAGTTACCACCCCTGCCTGTAGTTGAGCGGGTGAAGCCCCGAATCAAAAAGAAAACAAAACCCATAGTCAGGGTAAGCACCTATCTGAATGAAGAGGGTGTTTTCACTGCCCGCAGACAATTGGGGAGCTGAGGAGGCTGGCTGCTGCCTCTAGTGAAAGGGGAGGGAGCTAATGTGCACACGCCAGGCCCCAGACACCCTTTACACGGCTGCCTTGTATAGTTCTCTTGGGAGTCCCAGGTCAGTCAGGTAAGGACACTGAGCTGGGTTCAGTGGAGTTACCCACAGGCTTGCACGTGTCTAATGGACGTGGGTGTGCTCGCAGCCCTGTGATCACAAGGGCAGTCAGTGCCCACCCGTGGGAATAGGAGTGAACCACGCTTCCTCTATCTCGTGGACTGCTGTGCTGTTCCATTGTGAAGGAGATTCATGGGAGGAAAGCTGCCAAGGGCAGATATAGGAGCGAGACATCTCACTATAAACCCTGTTTTGGAGTTTTGAGTCATACCAATGGATCTATCAAAAATTATATTGCTTCTCCACTTCAACCCCAAAGAAGGGACAGAGTCCATGTGGGGACATTTATGAATGTCAGTATTGTCAATACGGTTTCATGCTGTATGAACATCCAAATTTTTTTACACATAAGTTAGCATCTATACATAGAAAAGTTAGCATACTTTTGAAGTTTTCTTTATTTTCTTAATAGCATACTTCAGCAATTTTCTTTTTCTGCTGGAAGTCACTCCTCGTCAGAATAGGTGAGGACTCCTTGAAGCTGAAGGTGCCCACTGTGGAATTCTTTCAATGTAGCATCAGCTTGAAAAAAAATTTGTTTTTAATCGTTTCTGGATTTGAGTCATTGTTAAGAAAGCTGGGAACCCATCTTATAATACAGAGTTATGGGAAATTTTAGGAGTAGTGTTCTTATTTTTCTACCTTTTCATTGTAATTTGTTGAAATTGTTAAAAAGCAGAGATTACAATGATGCTTGCCTACTCAGTGAAATGTTGATGTTGGTTTGCCAGGAAGACCTTAAAATCACTTTAGAACAATCATAGAAAATCATTAAACATCTTTCAATTAAAAATAGGTTTTAAAAAAGCAGCTTAATTTGGAGCTATTAGATCAATATAAAAGTAACTCTTGTCATGTCCTGATCTCTGAATTGGCAAGGTTGTTTCTGTGACTAACATGGCACATGGTTTCTGTAATAATTGTTTCTCAGGTACAGAGTGGCCCAGAACATGGCCAGGTGATGAACCCTATTAGCAGACTGGCCCAGATCCAGCAGGCGAAAAAGGAGAAGGAGCCGGAGTACATGCTTCTCACAGAGCGAGGCCTCCCGCGCCGCAGGGAGTTTGTGATGCAGGTGGGTTAGTGCAGCTTGTGGAGGGCCCTTCTCTGACTTCGTCCCATCTCAGAGCCTGACAAGACCCCAGGTCCAGTGGTCCGCTCCCTGGCATCAACATTGTCCATGTTAAGTCCACGTTGATTGCAGTAACTTGGTGCCTTAAAGCCTTACTTCTCTGTACAGGGCTGCTATTTTTGTTTACATTAACAAGTGAGATGAAAGTAAAACATCAAAGACATGTTGGAACTTCTCTTATTTGTAAACAATATAAGTGACTTCTCTGCTCAATCATAATAATTTTTGAAGACTAGAATTTTCAGTTTTTTCTAGTTATAATGTCATAGCTGAGACTTGACATACTTTTAAACTTAATCTGCATTATTAACCCTTTCTCCATCACTTAAGTCTAGAATAGACACTCAACAAAACAACTTAATTCTTGCTCTATAGAGTTTGCAGATTTCGGTGGTATAAAACCCCAATCATGGCTGTTTCCACACCTGGTTATGGAGTCGGGAAGAGATGAGCAGCAGCACACAATTATACAATATTTCCACCATACAAATACAACAGATGTGCCCTGGCCAGTGTGGCTCAGTTGGTTGGGCATTGTCCTGTGCACCAAAAAGTTGTCAGTTCGATTCCCAGCTGGGCACATGCCTGGATTGCGGGCTCTATCCCCAGTAGGGTGTGTGCAGGAGGCAGCAAATCGATGTGCTCTCACATCAACGTTTCTGTCTTTCTCTTCCTTTCTCTTCTCTCTCTCAAAATCAGTAAAAATATTTAAATATAACAGGTAAAGAACTTCAGAAGCATAGATAACTGCCAAATGTAGTCAAATTAGAAAGTGATGTGTCTTAAGTATTCATTACCTGTTAAAATAATTTAATTATAAGCTTATATAATACACAGTTCGATAATGGCTGCCTGTAACAATGAGCTCTCCCAATTCCTGCATATTTACCAGTCTGCTCTCGCAAGCTGGTGCAGGCAGCTCCCGGGTGCCACTGGTAAGCTGTCTGGCTTCGACCGTTGCTGGATTCTTTGGCCAGCACATCAGTTCCTGACCGGTCTTTACGCTGAAGGTTTAAGCACTGATGAGTCCTGCCTTCTTTCTGCAGGTGAAGGTTGGAAACCATACTGCGGAGGGAACAGGCACCAATAAGAAGGTGGCCAAACGCAACGCAGCTGAGAACATGCTGGAGATTCTTGGTTTCAAAGTCCCGCAGGCTCAGCCCACCAAACCAGCCCTCAAATCAGAAGAGAAGGTGACTGCGTGGGTCTCTGTGTCCTTGCTCTCTAATTGCAAGATGATCTTCTCCCCTTAACCTGGGGGACTCTGGTACCCCTGAGCCATAAAGCAGCCCTGCTGTGCAGCGTCTTCTCCATTTGGACTATTATAATGTAGTCAGAAAGAGAGTTGCATGTCCATGGCCACAAAAATTACTCTGGGTCGTGTTATTGTTCCAGTATCTTTGTGGTCTAGGATGCTTTGCTGGAGGGCAGCTTGCTCCTTTCCGTTAGTGCAGCGGTAATCAACCTGTGGGTCGCTACCCCTTTGGCGGTCGAACGACTCCTTCGCAGGGGTCGCCTAAGACCATCCTGCATATCAGATATTTACATGACGATTCATAACAGTTGCAACATTACAGTTATGAAGTAGCAACAAAAATAATTTTATGATTGGGTCACAACATGAGGAACTGTATTTAAAGGGTCAGAAGGTTGAGAACCACTGTGTTAGTGGGTTGCTGGATAATGGGGTTTGAAATTAATGAATGTGTGATTCTGTCATTTGCACTCTTAGAATGAGGTCCATATAAAAGATGCATCAACTTGGGCTCTCGTGAGTTGTGGAGCAGGCTCTGATTTTTCTGGGACATTGCGATAGTGTGATTTTAGAGTTATGGCCAAAGCCATAGTTTAGACTTGAGTTTTCTTATCTATAGACTAGAGGCCCTGTGCATGATTGGGGCCACGGAGGGACTGTGGGAGGGCTCCAGAGCGTGCCTGGCCCATCTTGCCCAGTCCTGATCAGCTGGACGCCAGCAGCAAGCTAACCTACCAGTCAGAGCATCTGCATCCTGGTGGTCAGTGCACGTTATAGCAAGTGGTCGAAGGGTCAGACACTTAGCATATTCGGCTTTTATTATACAGGACGATATAAAAGGCTAAGTGACCGACCACATGTCTGTCCAACCGACTGGCCAGTATGTATGCGCACTGGCAATTTAAAAATAAACATTGACCCGCATATGCGAGATACATATAATGCTTTCACAGGCACCAATTGCACGCATGTGTTTTGATCTGTCATTGTTGATTGTTTCTTTGTCCTAAAAATGAGCACGTTCATAAATTAAATGAAGAAATTTTGGGGGGGGCGGTGAGGGCATGAGCGGGGGGGGGGGGGTAGAGGGTAACGTGGGGACAAGGACACATGTGTAATATCTTAATAAAAATATATTAAAATAAATAAATAAATAAATAAATAAAAAGAAATTTTGGATATACTCCATAGAGATTTTTACAACTATTTGAGCGATGATTTCATCAATTCATCAGATGATGCCAAAAAGGAAAATTTTCCCACTGAATTTCTTAATAGTATTACTCCTTCGGGAATGCTGTGTCATAAATTAAAATTGAAAGTAGGTGCAATCATCATGCTACTGAGAAATCTTAATAGTAAATGGGGTATTTGTAATGGTACCAGATTTATTATCAAAAGATTGCAACCTAACATAATTGAAGCTGAAGTATTAACAGGATCTGCAGAAGAAGTTCTGATTCCAAGAATTGATTTGTCCCCCTTTGACACTGGCCTCCCATTTAAATTATTTCGAAGACAGTTTCTTGTGATGCCAGCATTTGCGATGACTATTAATAAATTGCAAGGACAAACTTTAGACAGAGTAGGAATATTCCTACCTGAACCTGTTTTTGGACATGGTCAGTTATATGTTGCTTTCTCTCGAGTTTGAAGAGCTTGTGACATTAAAGTTGTAAATACTTCATCACAAGGGAAATTAGTCAAGCACTCTGAAATTTTTTTTACTTTTAATATGGTGTACAGGAAGATAATAGAATAAGTTTAATCAATTTATCAGTCATTGCTTTTATCAGTGTTTTTATATCATGTTTTTGTTGTCTTTATATCATGTCTTTGTTATGTTGTTTATTAACTAATTTATATATTTTTATATACATTCTACTAATTTTCATCTCTGACACTTCTATTATAGAGAAAGGGCAAATAGCGATATTAAAATATTTCTTCTAATTAATTTCCTTTCAGTGTGCACAAATCCATGCACCGGGCCACTAGTTTCTTTATAAATTTAAAACTATATAAAACTAATCTTATATTGAAAATTTTACTTCTGCTAAGACTGTTAAGCACTACCCTTAACCTTGACTGACCTTGTCTCTAGTTACTGAAAGCTCCTATTGGATTAAACATGAAAAACCCAGGACTGATTCATTCACCTTTGCCGGTTAGTTGTATCAGTGGTGAGAAGTGGCACCCACTGTGGCCACATAGTTAATAAGTGGGACCCCAAATACTCATCAGAGAATCTGCATAGATCCTAGACTTGGCTTTCAGGTACCTTACCTTCTCAGAAAGGAGACCTTGTGTTTGACAAAATTTTTATCTAGTAACATTTCCTCGTAAGTTTGTCAATGTACAGAAATGTCACCTTATCTCTTAATTGGATTTTAGCTCCAAGAAATATTGTGTAGCTTGTTTAAAGTGTCTTCTCCATCTTGGGCTCTGCCAATCTAGTATCTTCTTTTTCTGGTTTAATGTTCCCCTCTCTTCCTGTGAGCGCAGACAGAGGCTCAGTGTTTAGTCCGGTGCAGTTAGATGGTCTCATGGGCCGGCTGGCTCAGGCGGGTCTGTACACTGCGGGGGAGCACTGGCTTTGCCTTAAGGCTTGCTGGGCAGCAAAAGCAAACTGGTGTTCACGCTTTGGGAGGAGGTTACTGCTGATTGCCTCCTCAGATTCCTAAAGTGTGAAAATCAAAGATTATGCTGGTTGGAATTCATAATATTTTTAGAGAGAGGAAGTAATTTTTAAACAGTTTTGTTTATACTCATAGCCTTTTGTTTGTTTGTTTGTTTGTTTGTTTTAAAGACACCGATAAAGAAACCAGGGGATGGAAGAAAAGTAACCTTTTTTGAACCTGTCTCTGGGGATGAAAATGGGACTAGTAAGTGTGATGTTAATATTGTTTCAATCTGAATGTGATTCTGGGATTTGCATGGTTCCTGGTAATAGCAGGTGCCCAGTGAATGATTTACAATGTGTTTCAGTTCTGCATCATTGTGTGCCCATGTGTGCAGAGAGTAGGCCGGGTGAGGTCTTTCCAGGCAGGCAGTGTGTGTGCACTTGCATTGATTTGTCTGTGTCCCTTTCTAGGCAATAAAGAGGACGAGTTTAGGATGCCTTATCTTAGTCATCAGCAGCTGCCTGCTGGAATTCTTCCTATGGTGCCCGAGGTTGCCCAGGCCGTAGGAGTCAGTCAAGGACATCACACCAAAGATTTTACCCGGGCAGCTCCGAATCCTGCCAAGGCCACAGTAACTGCCATGATAGCCCGTGAATTGTTATATGGGGGCACCTCGCCCACAGCTGAGACCATTTTAAAGAATAACATCTCTTCAGGCCACGTACCCCATGGACCTCTCACAAGACCCTCTGAGCAGTTGGATTATCTTTCCAGAGTCCAGGGATTCCAGGTAACTGCTAAGCCTGAGCCGTGTAGCCTGTACCTCAGTGCAGTCATCTTTGGGTTTCTCTCAGAAAACAAACTTTGCATCTTGTTCCTGTTTTTTTTTTTTTTTTTTTTTTTTAAGATTTGCTTACAAATATATTTTTATTGATTTCAGAGAGAAAAGGAGAGGGATAGATAGAAGCATCAATGATAAGAGAATCATTGATTGGTTGCCTCCTGCACACCCCACTGGGGATTATGCCTATAACCTTGTCATATGCCCTGATAGGTTGATGCTGAACCGCTGAGCCATGCCAGGCTTTTTTTTTTTTTAAGATTTTGTATTGACTTTTAAGGGGGAGAGAGAGAAACATTGATTGGAGAGCCAAACATCAGTCAGCTGCCTCTGAGCCTGCAACCCAGAATGTGCCCTGACCGGGAATCGAACTGGCCACCTTTAGGTAGACTGGATAACACCCAACCAACAGAGCTATGCCAGCCAGAGCTGTTCCTTTTTCTTTAAATCAAGCTGCCCAGGGGGATGGGTAAGGCAAGCATGGTAAAAGGGTCATCCTGAGGAAGGGTAGAAAGGTATGGAAAGTATTACAAGCCTGTATGGTAAAAGAAAATCCGTGACTTTTGGTAATAAAATTTTAACTATCCAAGCCAACCATAATAATAACAAAGCCTCTGACCTAGTGGTCGGTAAGAATTTAGATTTCAGTGAGAACACATTCATTGTGCTGCCCCTTTCTGCCTGGTAGGAAAGGGCATGGCTTCTTTCAGACAGGTTTTTGAGTAGATATCTAGGTTCCTGGGAACTGGCCATGCTCTGCCTGCATCCCCAGGCCCTCCTCAGTAGCAGGCCCCTGGCCGTCTTTTGTGCTGACTGAGCATGTCAGGTGCTGAGACCAGGGAGTGAGAAGTGTTATTTCCCTCTTTGCTGGGCCCAGAGCCACGGTCCAATTCATATGTATACTTCCCTACCCTTGCCTCAGTTTTCTTTTCCTCCTTAGGTTGAATACAAAGACTTCCCCAAAAACAACAAGAATGAGTTTGTATCTCTTATCAATTGCTCCTCTCAGCCACCTCTGATCAGCCACGGTATTGGGAAGGATTTGGAGTCCTGCCATGACATGGTATGTTCTCCCTCACTGGGAGTCTGGTTTCACCCTGTTACTGGTCTCAGAAAGATAGGTAAAGGGGTCTCCAACAGACTCTAGACAGTTTATTATTTTATAGATTTCATGTTTCTGAAGATTTTTTCCTTAGTTTCCTGGATTGATTTCACATTATGTTTATGAGAACTCATCAGCTTTAGCCAACCCTTCCCTTGTGGACCTTGGATCCTGGACCTCTTCCAGATACCATATTTAGTCTACCTCTTACCAGGAGCAGGTATTGCAGGCCCAAGTTCTGGCAGCTGTAGAAAGCCCCTTACTTTGGTATTCTGTTCAGATGAAACTTTTGTTATAAGAAATACTAAAATAGAAAAGAAATTGATTTATCTGCATAAACTTTGGCATATTGACCTAATGGAATATAATGTATCCATCAAATTAATGTCTCCAAAGATAATGTATTCTAACAAGGAAATATGATATAACAGTCCTGTTACAAGGTTAAAAATACTAGAAGGAAATATGTAATAAAATTAACAGGTGATTTAATGTAAATATTAAATTAAAAGTTCAAACATTAAAGAAAAAGTTTATTTAGTGGGACCACCTCTTTGTTGGACAATAGGAAAATCTCTCCCCTCCCTAATCAGTGTCTTATGCTGTGGTCTCGAGCAGTGGCTAAGGTCAGACTTTTCTTTTTATTCCGTTAGGCTGCACTGAATATTTTAAAGTTGCTGTCTGAGTTGGACCAACAAAGTACAGAGATGCCAAGAACAGGAAATGGACCAATGTCTGTGTGAGTGAGCTGATTTACATGGAAAGGCAGTTCTGTCCTTGTTGCATTAAGTAAAAACTGTCTGCTCAACTCAGTAGTTAAACATTTGCCTCAGTCCCTTCCTGTCCTGTTCTCTGGAAAGCTTTCCAAGTCTGGGGCAAAGAACTCCACTTTTTAAAAAATACATTATCATTGATTTCAGAGAGAGGAAGACAGAGGGGGAGCAACATCAGTGATGAGAGAAAATCCTTGGTTGGCTGCCTCCTGCGAATCCTCTACTGGGGATCAAGCCCATAACCTGGGCAAGTGCCCTGACCAGGAATAGAACCATGGCCTCCTGGTTCATGAGTCAGTGCTCAACCACTGAGTCACACTGGCCCAGCTCCACTTTTTTTTTAAAATTTAATTTTGAATAGTTAATACATTCACGTTTCCAAAATCAAAATAATTTTAAAAGGTATGCTGTGATAACTCTTGCCCTCATGCTGTCCCCATCCATCTCATTATCCCCACCCCCTACCTAGAAGTCACATTTCTTATGTATAGATACTTCATTCTTTATGCAAATTATATATTTCTTTTTTTAAAAACATTTTTATTGTTCAGATTATTACAGTTCCTCTTTTTTTACCCCCATAGCTCTCCTCCACCCAGGTCCCACCCAACCCTCTGCCCTTACCCCTCCCACTGTCCTCATCCATAGATGTACGATTTTTGTCCAGTCTCTTCCTGCACCCCCACACCGCTTTCCCCCCAAGAATTGTCAGTCCACTCCCTTTCCATGCCCCTGGTTCTATTATATTCACCAGATTACTCTGTTCATCAGATTTTTTATTCACTTGATTTTTAGATTCACTTGTTGATAGATACGTATTTGCTGTTCATAATTTTTATCTTTACCTTTTTCTTCTTCCTCTTCTTAAGAATACCTTTCAGCATTTCATATAATGCTGGTTTGGTGGTGATGAACTCCTTTAGCTTTTTTTTTTTTTTTTTTAATATATTTTATTGATTTTTTACAGAGAGGAAGGGAGAGAGAGAGAGAAAGTGTTAGAAACATCGATGAGAGAGAATCATCCATCAGCTGCCTCCTGCACATCTCCTACCGGGGATATGCCCGCAACCCAGGTACATGCCCTTGACCGGAATCGAACCTGGGACCTCTCAGTTCGCAGGCCGACGCTCTATCCACTGAGCCAAACCGGTTTCGGCCTTTAGCTTTTTCTTATCTGTGAAGCTCTTTATCTGACCTTCAATTCTGAATGATAGCTTTGCTGGATAAAGTAATCTTGGTTGTAGGTTCTTGGCATTCATCACTTTGAATATTTCTTGCCACTCTCTTCTGGCCTGCGAAGTTTCTGTTGAGAAATCAGCTGACATTCGTATGGGTACTCCCTTGTAGGTAACTGAGTTTCTTTCTCTTGCTGCTTTTAAGATTCTCTTTGTCTTTTGCTCTTGGCATTTTAATTATGATGTGTCTTGGTGTGGTCCTCTTTGGATTCCTTTTGTTTGGGGTTCTCTGCGCTTCCTGGACTTGTAAGTCTATTTCTTTCACCAGGTGGGGGAAGTTTTCTGTCATTATTTCTTCAAATAGGTTTTCAATATCTTGCTCACTCTCTCTGGCACCCCTATAATTCGGATGTTGGTACACTTGAAGCTGTCCCAGAGGCTCCTTACACTATCTTCGTATTTTTGGATTCTTTTTTCATTTTGCTTTTCCAGTTGGGTGTTTTTTGCTTCTTCGCATTTCAAATCTTTGACTTGATTCTTGCGATCCTCTAGTCTGCTGTTGGGAGTCTGTATAATATTCTTTATTTCAGTCAGTGTATGCTTAATTTCTAGTTGGTCCTTTATCACAACCTCGAGGGTCTCGTTAGATTTCTTGTAGGTCTCATTAAGTTTATCGGCAGTTTCTAGAAAATTCTTGAAAAACCTTAAAAGTGTGGTTTTGAACTCTATATCCAGTAATTTGCTTTCCTCCATTTCTGTCATTTGTGTCCTTTTTCTTTGTCTCCGCATTTTTTATGCTTCCGTGTTGATACAGTGGTATTCTGTGCTAACTGTCCTCTAGGGCCCAGTGGTTCAGCCTCCCCAATTACCTGAGAAGGACACTCTTGGTGCACCCCCTTGTGGTCTTTGTGCACAGTCTTGTTGTAGTTACGCCTTGATTGTTGTAGGTATCACTGGGATGAATTGACCTCCAGGCCAATTGGCTGTGAGAATCAGCTGCGTCTGCAGTGGGAGAACTTCCGTGCTGAAGACACCCTTCTGGGGCAAGACTTGCTTCAGTGGGGTCTTGGTGCTCATTGAGTCTGCCCCCTGAATGTGTCCCTTATGGATCTGAGGAGTTGTAATCTGGATGGCCCCACTCTGACCACTGGGTACACTGGCTCTTGGATCTGAGGAGGTGCTAATTTAGCCTCTGCCTGAGGCTACCCAGCAGGAGCTACGAAGAGATCTGCAGATTCCCTTTCCTTTTTTGGGGGTTTGGAGGTGCTCAGATGAGGCCCAGCTGTGAAGCAATGCAAGCTGCTGTGGGGCCTTGGGCCTTCTCTTGGAAGTTCTGGGTCTGTCTGGCCCAGCTGCAATTTGTTAGGTAATTTTCAGATTGCAAAGGGCCAGGGCATTCATATGCAAAAGCCTCTGCTGAAGCCTGGGTGGGGCGGGGTCTCGGAATCAACAGGGCAGAGCAAGCAGCTATGGCTGATCCTCAGCCCTGCCCTAAAGGGCCCCGCGTCTCAGTGTCCTGGTAATAGCTGCAAGCACCTCTGAGGGAAAGCCGCCCTGGAGTTCCGAGTTCTGCCCGCTGCCAGACAGTCCAGTTTCTTGCCGTATGAGCCCTGGGTCCCCAGAGACTTCCCGGAACTGGAGTTCAGAGCAGTCGGGAGCTTGTGACTCCCTCCCGATTCAAAAAGACAGCCGAGTCCTCAGGTGCCAGCCCCTTTCCGCGTGCGCCTCCATACCTCTGCACTTTACTTTGACAGCTCCCCTGAGTCTCAGTGTGCTTTTCTCTTTCCTTCTAGTTGTAGCATTTCCACTCAGTCAGCCTTCCTGTGGTTCTGGATGATGTCCATTTTGTCTTTTCGTTGTATTTTTGAAGTTGTTATGGGAGGCAGCAATTTCCGGTGTTTACCTATGCCACCATCTTGGTTTTCCTCCACAAATTATATATTTCTTATTTTCCTCTTTTCCCCCCAGAGATAACATACCATGCACACATTCTCCTCCTTGCTTTTTTCATTTGACAGTATATCCTGTGAAAACTTTATTGTAATCCAATTATCATAAACTAGGGCCTGTGCTTTTGGGCTTCATTATCTGTGTTTGTTTGTTTTTTTGTCATGGGTGTAATTCTCTTAAGTTTCAAAACTAGTGTCATTTTCATTTTCCTTCCTTAAAGGTGTGGGAGGTGCTGAATCCCTTCTGGCCATGAACCATTGTAAAATCCCCAACATATACTGAAAATACTGAAACTGCTTTGAAAATTTGGAATTTCTGATACCTCCAGTGGGCCGAGAGACATGATGGGTAAAGAACTGGAGACAGCAGTGGTGACGAAGGCGGGAATGCAAGGAGGTGGCCATGGCTGTGCTCACGTGTGTTATGGTTTGTCCTCACACAGCAGCAGCTGTAGGGGAAGAGAAGATGGGGCCTGCCAAGCAGCCCTGGCTCAATTGGAAACCAGCAGGTCTATGCCCTAGGCACCTCATTGCTTGGTTTTGAGGTGCATTTTTGTTTGTATTTTTTTGCTGTGTGAAAGAAGAAAAAGAAAGCAGAAAGCACGACCCCTTCTCAAACTGGCTCACTCAAACACTTTGGGACAAATCCTGGACACCCACGCCAGAGAGAGGCCTTGGACCAGCTGGCCCAGAGCCGAAAGCACCAGAGAAAAATCAAATGCTTCCTACTCAGCGCAAACTAATCTTTCTAGCGTGCTGGCCATCACCTTCTGTGGTACCTACACCATCACCATCACCATCACCACTGCTTTCTTTTCCAAAAGAGATATATATTCTGTGTTTCATTATTTTCTTTCCATTGAAATGACACTATATAAATTTTCATTTGAGTTTCTCAATTGTATCTAGTTTCATAGCACAGTTTAGAAACTTTTCTGAGACTGACTTTATCAATAATCTAACTGGCAAAGATTAAATCCATGTGTATATGGTTATACATTTTTATTTTATTGGACTAACCCAGGACCATTTCAGTGATGTAAATTGTCTGCCCTCTGGTTTAGCTGAAACAGTCCTGGATTTCTCAGAAATCTTGATGAAGTCTCCCACAGTTGTATAAATTGGACAGTTTAGGAATTTTAAACTTTAAACAATCATTTGGCTCCTTTGCTATTTCATTTTTAATGCAACAGGACTTAAATGAACTTTGATCTTTGTTTTAAAGGTTATTAAAATTGTGTGTATATACATATGGCTCTTGAGGACACACAGCTTTCACTACACTACAGGATATGATCTCCATGTAGTACATATAAAATTGCAGATTCGTTTTCCTGAGTGCTTTATACTGTTGATTACATCTCCCTGTAGGGCTGAAAAGAATGACCTACCTATGTTTATCTCTAAAACTGTTGCTTTTGATGTTGTTACTGTGCACAGAAATGTGTGCAGTAAGGTCCTGCCCATAGTCCAGATGGAAAGCACGGTAGCTTGCAAGTTAAGTACTGCTTTGATTCATTGTTTACGCTGGAATTTTTCTCCCCATGGAATGTAAGTAAAACTTAGTGTTTGTCACCAATAAATGATAAGACTAAATTTTTTTGTTAATTTATTCTCAAATGTCACTACTGCTAGTACTCCCAACCTGCCCCCTATCCTTTTTTTTAAGGGAAAAAGAAAACTTTGTAATGCTTGTGATTCCATTTGGGCAAATTCTGAAGATCTGAAATAACTTTATATCAAACCGTTGATCAATAAACAGCTACTAATAAATTCTTTGGTCCTGTTGAGCAGTAACTTAAGGGAAGATGTGAGCGAGGGCACAGAAGTCGGGGGAGGGCAGGGAGGCGTTTGCATTGCTTCTAAAAGAGATACACATTCTTTGTTTCACTATTTTCTTTTGATTGAAATGACATCTCCCGGGTGAAGGGAGACGCCTCTCATCTGAGCCTGACATTGTTACCCAAAGATGACCTGGAGGAGACTTTCTGACACCAGGAGTCTCCACTTTCTCAGGTGCTCTCACAGAGGAGTCAAGGTGAGCCATTGCTTTCTAGCCGAGCTGAGGAGGGGGCTGGTGGTTTGCTCTCTTACTTTTAGATGTTCAAAAGGTTGTTCACTATAAAACCAGCCTATGGATTGGACTGCCAGAATAACCAAAAGTGGTAAGAAGGTTATAGTAAAACGCTGAGTAGGGGGTATCCAACACTACCAACAGAAAGGCAGTAAAAGGAAATGACACTTTCCCTTCCCCAATCCTAGATGAAGCCTTTTCTCCAAGGAGCCCTGGTCCCTTTCAATGACAGCATTTAGAAACCAAGATCTGGGTGCTTGGAGCACTCATTGCTACTGGGGTGTTGTTTCTAGGCCCTCTGAGCCAGACAGCTAGGAAATATGTAGTGTGTGTGTGTGTGTGTGTGTACACATGCCTACGAATTTGTATGTATATTTAAAAGCCATGCATTTATTTAAAAAAAATACTTACTGTTGAAAGTATTACATATGTCCTTTCCCCCATTGATCCCTTCCAGCCCACCTCTGGCCCCCATCCCAGGCCCTCTCCACCCATAAGCATCCATGGGTTATGCATATATGCATACGAGGTAAAAGCCACACATTTATACTGATACCTCCAGCAACTCCCAGTTCTTCACAACCTTCCCCGTCTATTCTTAGTACTTTCTTCAGCATGGAGATTATAGCCAATCTCCCAGCCTTGCCAACCACCTCCTCCACCTGCAACCTACCAAACATGCCATGTTCTTAGGTGTCTGTTGAGGGTGCAGTGCCTGTGCCTCACAGTATACACACAGGTGACAAGACAGAATAGTCTTAGAATTCATAACTTCTAGTGGCTGTTTCCAATTGGCCTTCAATGACAGCACTCCAAAAGGGAAACATTTCCACTTAACATCAGGGATGTGGTCAGGAAGGATTTCTGGGTTCTTTTGGCTGCTTTGGAAAGATGTTCAGATGGGACATCCTTGAATGTTCTGTGTAAACTTTCAAAACAGGCTTGCCTCTGAACAGGCATCTGCTGAGGGCTCATTCATTCTGTAGTACTTGTCTCCATGAGCTTTGAGAGAGGGCCTGGGAATTTGCAGTTTTACCCCAACATGATCTCTCTTTAAGAGTGGCAAGAACATTTAAGCTCAAACTAGGTATTTCTGCTATTGGAATAATATATATGCAGTCCTGGTATTCAGAATGGAGGAAGAAAAGCAGACAGGAAGGGACCAGAGAGGCAGATCTAAAATGATCAAAGGTGCTGTGAGTCAGCCACAGTAAGACTTAGGATTTGTAGAGCAACTAATCCTCAAAGATCCTTAGGATAGACAAGCTTGGAACCCATCACCCCAGAGTGGTGTGCCAACTTTGTCAGGTTCCTCTGATCACAAGATGTTAACAAGTGAAGATTTCCCTGTAGGTGGGGGTTTTGTTTTGTTTTTTCAAGTCTTAGAAAAGTGTTACTTCTGAATTGTCTTTCCATAGGGCACGGAGCTAATATGTGTGTGGCTTTGCAGGGTGAATGCCCAGTGACAGCCTCCTTGACTTGGATTCCAAGGTCTGCTGAGGTAGGTGGGATGGGTGTGATCAACAGGAAATCAGCCATTCCCAAGAAGCAATATGCTGATGTTTGCTATGTAAGAGCTAACATGAGCTAGAATATGACCATCCAGGGAATAAACATGAAAATGGAGATGTAGTTTTTTGTTTGCTTGGATGTAACTTACCTTTAGAAACTTCCCTAACTACCATCTTTGGTTTTAGTGCCTAAATATCTTTTTGCCCTTAAAAACAGACCAAAAACTTACTTGAAATTTCCAAATGCATAAATGATTTGTCAAGCACTTCTGCATTGAGGAGTGGTATAGGTTTCAATTCCTGAAAACACCATTTATTTTCTTGGAATTCCTTTGTCTCTGTGTATACATTTGAAACTATCATTTTTAAAACATTTTAATCAGACTGTACTTTAAATGGCATCCCAATTTTATTAGCAAAAATTATGTATAACTTAGATTATGTAGAACGTAGAAAATTTGTTCTGCTTTGCTTAATGTGCTTCATAACTCATTTAATATTTTAAAAATACTTCCTTTGTACATTCTTTCACAAATACTAATCAAAACCTACTGAGACGGAAATACCCACTAGTCCTGCAGTGACAACAGTTAAGCAGTATTTGTATAGTGGCATTTTTAAAAATGATTTTTAAATTTAAAAGTAAATTGTGAAAAATTAGTAAGTGTGCAGTGCACTTGCAATGGTGTATCCATTCTAAAGCTGGACTGTGAGGTATGCTCTAAGCACCTGGAGCTTGGCAGGGTGTAGGCAGGATTGGGTCTGCTGGCCCCTCCCTTCCACCATCATCAATGTCCCCACTTCCTTAGGCTGTCAAACAGTGGGAATCTCTCTTTCTCTGACCATTGATATTGCTGTGATGGGTTGATTAGTGGGCAGTTGGTTCCCCTTTGGAGCAAGATTCAGAATCCTCTATCACTTGTCACTTCTTCAGAAGCAACCGCCTTTATAATTGTGTATTTGCGGTTGATCTTGTCCCAGAGGTCCCTTAAACTATCTTTTTTTATTCTGTTCTGATTGGGTATTTTCTGCTATTTGTCTTCCTGCTTCATGTAATCTGCTGTTGATTCTCTCTGACATATTCTTCATTTCTGATTCTATTTATGATGTCTCTTTGTTATTCTCACCTAGTTCACCTATTCTTCTCCTAAACTCATTGAAAATCTTGTAGCCATTTTGACTTTATTGTTGTTCTTTATTTGGGACATGCTTCTTCATCTTCGCATTTTGGCTGACTGCCTGTTTCTGTGTGATCGGTAGATCTGCTACATTTCCCAGTCTTGATGTAGCAGGCATTTTGTGAGGCCCAAAGGCTCAGTCTCCCTGGCCACCTGAGTCTGGTGCTCTTCTGTAGATTGTGTGCACCCTCCTGTTGCAGTTGAGCCTTGATTGCCATTGGCATGTCAGTGGGTGGAAGTGACCTTCCAGCTGACTAGCTGTGAGGTGGGGGTTGATCCCATTGAGTGTAAGTTGCTTTAGTGGAGTTCTGGTGCCAACCACGTCCAACCTTCAGGTGTGTCGTTTGTGGAGCTGGCTAGGAGGCGTTCTGATGTGTTCTGCAGCTAACCACCAGCTGCATTAGTTCTAGTGCCTTAGGAGGGACTCCAGCATAGGTCAAAGTCTGCTGCTGTTTGTGCCTGACATGGGGCTGCCAGGTGGGAGCTATAAAGTGATCTAAGGTTGGTCCTGGGATTGGGAGGCTCTGGAGTGAGGCTATGCTGCAAAGCAGGGCTGGTTGCCACGAGTGTCGGACTCAGGGCAACCTGATGGAAGTTACTGTGCAAGTTGAGACTCATTGCCTCTTATGCCAGGCTTGGGGCTGCTTAGCCAGAGGTTCAGGGTATTCTGAGGCTAGTAGCTTGTTTGGGGGCCTTTGAGAGATTTTAAGTAATGTCCATAGCACCATGGAGAAAGGACACTTGTGTGGAAAAGCTGCTAGAAGTGGCTTGGGAATCCAAGTTGGAGCATAGATCAGTGTTAGGTTAATGGAGAGTTGATTGGCCCAAGCCTGAGCCTGTTAACAAAGGATCGGTGGTGCCTGCCTTTGCTTCTATCCTCGGAAGCTGCCCTGAAGCTAATCCAGCCGTGGGCAAACTACAGTCCGCAGGCCGGATCCGGCCGTTTGAAATGAATAAAACTAAAAAAAAAAAAAAAAAAAGACCGTACCCTTTTATGTAATGATGTTTACTTTGAATTTATATTAGTTCACACAAACACTCCATCCATGCTTTTGTTCCGGCCCTCCGGTCCAGTTTAAGAACCCATTGTGGCCCTCGAGTCGACAAGTTTGCCCACCCCTGAGCTAGTCAATTCACTTCCTCCCCATCGGCCCTTGGAGCTTTTCAAGCTAGAATCTGGTAGCCCTGGCTGGTATCACTCAGCGGAGCATCGGCCTGTGGACTGAAGGGTCCCAGGTTCAATTCTGGTCAGGGGTGTGCAGGAGGCATCTGATTAATGATTCTCTTTCATCACTGATGTTTCTATCTCTCCCTTCCTCTGAAGTCAATAAAAATGTATATTTTTTTTAAAAATTAAAAAAGAAAACTGGAGTCTGGTGTGGGTACCCCTCCACAGATGAGATACTCCTCCCGATTCTTGTCACATGTGGGGCCTTCCCAGTCACGTCTCTGCCCCTCCTACTAGTCTCATCCTTGTTCCTTCTTCATATCTTGAGGGGACTTTTATTCATCTAGTCTTCAGGTGGTGGTTCTATAATTTAGTTGTAATTTGGATGTGGTTGTGGGAGAAGGTGGGCACAATGTTTACCTCCTTCACCCTTCTGACTGCAAGTCTTCCTTGGAAAGGTTTTGGAGCCTCACTGATTGGCCAGGGTGCTCAGCAGGCACCATCTCAGGGACTTCTTCCATCGTTCCATCCTGAAATCTGTAGTCTCAACGAAGGATGCTGTCTGTGTAGGGTTGGTTCCAGCTTAACTATGGACTTCAGGTATGGGGCTCCTAGGACACTAAGGTTGCTGCTCTGCCTGCGAGTGCCAGGACCTGGACTCCCTTCTTCCCCTGCAGACCCATTTGGAGACAGATCAGGATGTCTTCTCAGCTGATGTTTACTGCATAACCCAGGCTCCTCAGAACAGCAATCGCCCTCCTCTCCAGATGCACAGGGCTGACTCTTAACTGCGAGAAGATGGACATGTTCTCCCGGTCCAAGGTAAATAAGCCTCCTCTCATGTTTCCCACTCTCCAGTAGGTCTCCTTGGGTCCATGAAAATTTGGCCTTGACCTGTCTATTGGGGCATTTTTCACATAGACAGTGCCTCCCCATTACCACGTTTCTCTCTCACATCATCCAGTTTATAAGGGAGGAAAGCCAGAAACAGGTAAATGATTTCATGTAGTTCATCGCTGCTTTCCCCCACCACACATATCATACAGCAATGCCAAAGAAGAGTATTAATGTTCCCTTGTAAAAAGACAAGTATTCTGAGTGAATTACTTAGAAATAAGGATTTTTATGGAGTCCGAGAGAGGAAAAAAGAAGAATTTAAAGAAATTCATTATAAAAGTATCAGAGAGCACCAAAAAGCTGTCCTTAGATACATTAAGTTTAGGGCTTTTTTAAATTGCTGATTACAGGTTTAAAACTATGAAATGTGCACTTTTTGGCAAGTCACCCAAGTGATTACTTACATTGCCAAACAAAAGCTGAGGGAAACAAAAATACAAAGGACAAGAAAAACACAAATTGGCATCAACCTCAAAACTAAAGGATTTAGTAAGAGAAAAAAGAAGTTTCCACAGTCAGTGTCCATCAAAATTCTAAAGTTATCCTAACAGTGCAAATGCTCAAATCAGTGTCCTATACTGAACTATTAACGCTTGGCCCTTGAAGCTGCAAACGGGACAGACAAGCCATCCACTTAGATTATTTATTATAACACAAACCACCTAATATGCTCAGGGTTGAGTAAAACAACATTTAATATTTTTTACAAGATGGAATTTGTGACAAGGAAAACTTGCTTTGCTTTTATGCAGTTGTGCTCAGAAGTCTCCCAGCTTTCCCCATAAATCATCCTGGGCTTTATTAGCCAAAATCATAGTTCAAAGCAGGGTCACACTGGCCGCCTGAAGGTACCCTTGGAGATACTGGAGGGCTTCTGCATTGAGGCTGGTGCTCACCATTGATGGAACCTACAAGAACCAAGAAACACACAAACCAGCTATTAGAAATCCTACCAACACAAACCCATCTCTACAAGAGAGCTGCCACAGCTCTGGGAAGAGCAGTCCGCATGACTATTGAAGGAATTCATTCCCAAGTAACTCAATTACTTTTATGCCTTAAAATATGAAATGGGTCTAAAAAGGGGAATTACTACTATTGTTCACTGGTATAGGCAATGTGATGATGTTTTAAAAAGAAAGTCTTTATGAATTAGTGACGCATAATGAAATACATATGGGTGAAATGACATGCTGCCCGATGAAAAAATATAAACATATCTTAGGACTGTAAAAGGCGCCTTAGCTGGTTTGGATCAGTGGATAGAGCGTCAGCCTGTGGACTGAAGCGTCCCAGGTTCGATTCCAGCCAAGGGCACATGCCCAGGTTGCGGGCTCGATCTGCAGTAGAGGGTGTGCAGGAGGCAGCCAATCAATGGTTCTCTCTTATCATTGATGTATCTATCTCTCTCTCCCTCTCCCTTCCTCTCTGAAATCAATAAAGAAAAAAAAAAGACTGTAAAAGGCAATGGCTAATGTAACAGTATAGGCATTAATAGGTTTGCTCTATATTCCATTATTTAATTTCTGAGTATGCATATAAAATCAATTACTCAATCTGGGAAATAAATACATTCTTATTTTAGAAACACTGATTGGTTCCCTCCTGGTACACACCCCAACCTTTGATCAAATAAATGCGCAACGTGGGGATGTGCCCTGAAACCCTAGCCCTTTTGGTGCACTCCAACCGAGTCACAGCAGAGTGGAAATAAATTTCCAGTCAAAGGGCTTTATCCCTGAGATTTTCCCCGACAATGATTTGCTTAAAATATTTTTGTAGCCCATAGTTTTTAAAATAAGTCTTGACTATAGATAAATGAAATGTTTGATTATGCTAGCCAATGATAACAGGCACCAGAACAACTATTATCCTCTTACCTTCCCATAAAGGTGTCCTATTGATCACAGCATCCTTTGATAACAAAGATACTCACCCTTCCTGGACAGGCAGTAGACAATTTGTGAAGTGACTGTGCCAGGTGAATCTTGGGGTTGGTCACCATTTGACCTACGGGATCATGCTCTTTTTTCCCAGCAAATGCCAACTGTGAGAAGGCAGTCTGGTATCCTGGTGTATCTTCTATGTCAATAAAATGTTCCTCATCAGGAATGGAATCATCCTCAGGTAACTCAAAAAGGCCAATCAGAGACTGCAATAAAGGAGTCCTGGATTGAAGAAAACAAGACAAAAGATTAATACACAGCAATTCCTTAGAAACACAAATTATAGACTCAGTCTCAAGAATAGCAAGGGACCAATGAAATAAAGATGGACATCAGTGCTAAGGCCTATCCAGAAACCATTTTTCAATTCTTTAGTCAGAGCACCCCAATTTCTCCTCTGAAAACTATTCCATCCCCAGAGATCTCAAGCGAGCTGTGTAGTGAGAAGGCTGAGTGACTCAAGCCAAATGAAGGAGATTGAATGCTAGAAGGTGGAAGGAATAAGCCTCATGTTGTCACTTATGAAAGGACTAGCTGGCTAAGTGAAACCATAAAAGAAGAGGCAAGAGGTCAAGTAAAGTTAGGTCTGTTGGACATTGAGCACACACATGTAAGACCTTCCCTAAACCTATTCAGTTTCTCTTAAGACTGAGGCCAGTTTACTTGGGCACCTATCAAAATAGTGTTAGAGATTATTGAGAACAGGAACTTTTACCAGACTCTCAAGAGGTCTATGAATTTTTCCCCTCACCCAACCAAATGTTAAGAATCAGGAAATAAGATCTTCTTAGGCCCAGAAGGATTCACACAAGTCCTGTCTTGGACCTGATGGTTGCTAGTGGAGAAACTAAAATCAGAACCAAATTCTCTTGGCCCTCAAGAAAGTACACTTGGCTGATTTTGCAGTCATAGGAAAGGAAGCTATAATTTCCAAGAACTTTAGAATGAAGTACTTGCCACAGTTTGGTATACTCAGTGTCCATCATTGGGGGACATTCCGTTAGTAATTTGGTTATGCCAACGGCACAAATTTTTTTCTCTACATTTCCAGATACTTTCTGAATTTCAGGAATAATAATTTTTTCCAAAACCATTCCAAACATTCTGTTAAAACAAAATAAGCCCAGTCAATATTAAGTTAGACGACTATAATTATCAGTTCAACAGGTGTTATTTATACTCAGTGACTCCTTATAAATATTAAAAATTTCAAAATAACAAGGTTGCATTGAACGGTAGAGCCTTAGAGATGACAAAACACCAAACCTGCCCTGTGGCCAGCTGCCACCATCTTTTGTGAAGACAAAAGCCTATGCTCAATCTTCACAGTCATTGTTGGTTTTATATGTTTTTATTTTTAAAGTACTCAAGAAATCTTATAAAACTAGAAATTATAAAAAAGCATCACACATCATCACCCAGCAATAACTAGTTTTAACATTTTAGGTTTATAAACTTCCCAATTTTCTATGCCTACATATCTACAACTATGTAGATGTTAATGGCTGTACTAAAAAATTATTTTGGCCATCATTCCATGCTGTTACAAACATCTTAGAACTTTCCCATGATGCAAATGTCTCAGATTATACATTAATGAATCCTTTGAAATGGAAATAGTGGGTATCAAAGAGTATAGACATTTTAATGCTCTACAGAAAGGGTGCACATATGTTGGCTTTCTAGAAAGATCATGCCATTTTAAGCACCCACTAGCAGTGCATGAACTGCTGACTTCCTCACAAGCCTTTATTACCAGAAAGTGTATTTTCTGGTCCTACTCTTTAGGTTAATTCATTTTTTACATTTTATTCAATTTTGAATTATTTTGATACCCTCACAGATACAGCGATCTAAAGTGAGTTTTTTTTCCCTATCCTCTATCAATTTCTTTACATCCTTCTTTCCCTACTAAATGGGGAATGTTACCCAACATTCTTTGCATATACATGAAAGCAGTTTTACTGATCCAAACTTTTCTTTTGAAAAATCATGCTGTTAAAGGCTCCTAAAGACAAACACTGGCTTTGGAGAATGCTAGAGTAGGGAATAACTTTGAGAATTAGGGAAATGTTTACAGGATGTTCTTCTTTATGACCTAACATACCCCAAGAATATTTGAAAACCACACAGATAGAATCACTGCACCAAGAACTATGAAATTATCTATAAAACAGATATTGGCTTATTCCTTTAAAAATAAAATACAGCCCTGGCCAGTTGGTTAGAGAATGGTCCTGAGATGCCAAGGTTGCAGGTTCAATCCTCAGGCAGGGCACATACAAGAATCGACCAATGAATACATGAATAAGTGGAACAAACTGATGTTTCTCTCACTAAAATATAATAATAAAAACGAACTTACTTTGGTTGTATTCCATCAAATATTTCTTGTAGTGCCAGCGCCCCATATTTTATGCAATACAAATTAATAAAGACTAAGAAACCTGTTGAAAGGAGATGCAAATTTATCAATACATAGGACTCACTGCCCTAAATAAGTGATTTAGTAGTTTACCAGATATATTTATCATCATTAAAAAAAAAACAACCAATGACTAACTTTAGCATCAATACTTCCCTTTTAATACAATTTAACATATAGATTTTCTGCCTTTATAGTACAAGCAAAAAAAATCTACATGTAGTTTATGATTTATATTTTTTATCATTTCTATTTAAAATATTTTGATATTTAAGTTTATAAACTAACCTTTGGAATGCAATATATTTGAAAATGATTTAGTGTTTGAGAAATGCAAACATCTTAAAGTATTTTATATGTAACATTTATAACTGATAAAAACGTTTGTATGTAACCTTAACATCTAAGAGTTTTAAGCTACTTTCCTTCATTATTTCTGCAGGAACACTGAAATTATTTTACTTACTCTTGATAAACTTTGTTGTTTTGGAATTTTGAAGTCTCTGGAATAATAGAATGAAGATTTGCTTCCTGTATTGGTCAACTGACTCACTAAAGAAATGAGTAAAAACAACAATGTAAAATCAGCATTTTTCGGAGTTCCTAACAGAATCCTTGTCTAATGTACGAGATTGTATTTCATACTCACGGAGGCATGTGCTCTATGATACTGTTTAGAAGATAAAAACCTTGGTGGTCATTGGCTTTGGATGCAATGAGCTTCTGGAAAACACCTAACAACCCAGGCTACAACAAAACAGATCAAATAACAGTTAAAGTGGCAAGGCTTAATTATTCTAGAAGTTAAGCAGGTGATATATCTTGGAAAAAGGAGCACACTGTAATAATCTAATTTGCATTTTCACTTTAGTTCTTATGTCTGAGGTGTAAAAAAATAATCCCACTTCAACAAGCCCTTAGTTTTACATTCTTAAATTAACCTTAACCTATATGACTGTTATCTTTTTATTTTCCACCATTGCAATAACTAACGGATACCTAATGCTAATAAAATATACATTAATATTTCCTAATTACTTCCCTTTTTACTAAATTTAAGAATTTTTAAAAATCTGCCATCTCTAGTTTCTCTCAGCTACCTTAGAAAATTACATTTACATCAAAATAAATCTGACTCACTATTTTGTCAGCTGCAGCACTTGCTATTGTGTTTGAACCGCGTTCTAGGAATGCTTGGAGAAGCCTCACTAGGGCAGGGATATTTCCTGTTCTTTCCCAAAGCACTGGCTGAAGGAGATGAGGAAATAAGGCCATATATGAAGACGGAATATCATTTTTGTGTGTTTCCAGAAGCAAAGACATCACTTGAAAGACATATGGAATAAACTCTGTTGAGGAAAATAACAGCTGTCAGCTTTATTATCAATGGCTCTGACACAAAAGGTTCATATTGTTAGGAACACTATGTTTATAACCCCTTGAATAACTGTATTCAGTTAAGAAGAAGAAAACTCCCTTTAACTTACCTTGTACATCATTCTGTAAAATTTCAGTAAACACCAGAAACAAAGCCTCTTCAAAATTTACAACAGCAGCAGGGTTGGCTTTGCACGTTATTCTTATGGATAAACATATTGCTTCAAACATATAGTGATTAAAGTGAGGTTTGCTTGGGTTCTGAAATTTTTAAAAAAGGCTTATTATTCTAATAATCCAAGTGACTATATTAAATGTCATTTAGAAGAAAACACACCTAACTGTCTAAAACACATTACAAGAGATGCCATCTTTTTAAAAGTCAGTACAGTATTAAGAGAAAGTACCAAATACACTAAAAAGCCTGCATATATGTTAAAATTTTACTCACTTTAAAATTCAGAAAACAAAACAATACTTGCTAATATGTTTGTATTATTTTTTTTAAATACTATTACTAAAAAGTACTTCAGAGTCACAGGGAGGTGACAACACAAGCCTCAGTTGCCTGTGCTGTAAGGAACTTATCTTCAATTCATGCTTTTCCGTCGCCCTAAGTAGTGGCAGAAGAAATGAGCAGGGACATGTAAGTCCTGGCTCTGCCAATAGCTTTGTGTGGGACCTTAGACAAACTTTAACCTCCACAGGCTTTGATGTCTGTATCTACAGTGATAATCCTTCATATCAGCAGTTTTCTTGGAAGGCTACTACATAAAGCTGGTGACCTCAGAAGATGTGTGAGGAGGGGAGCAGGGGGACGCAAAGGATGTGACCCTGCTTCTCTTCTCGAAATTCCCCAAGGCCCAAAGTAGTCCAAAACCCTTACCCAGACCTCAGTGAAAAAATTATCACTGTTCTCCAAAATCCCTCTAATACTTCCCATAAATTTATCTCTTTCCCATATACTTATTAGGAAAAAGAATGAATCAAATATCTGTAAAATTTCTGATCAGAGGAGGAGTTAATAGACTCTTGTGTGTCTACCTGGTAGAAAACTTTCCTAAGATTTCAGATTATCTATACTTTCTCAATTTTCTTTAACATGTTACTTTTTAAATGAGAATAAAAACGTTCTAGCCCTGACCAGTTTGGCTCAGTGGACAGAGTGTCGGCCTGCGGACTAAAAGGTCCCAGGTTCGATTCCGGTGAAGGGCATGTCTTGGTTGCAGGCCCATCCCCAGTGGGAATGTGCAGGAGGCAGCTGATAGATGTTTCTCTCTCATCGATGTTTCTAACTCTCTATCCCTCTCCCTTCCTCTCCGTGAAAAATCAATAAAATATATTAAAAAACAACAACAAAAAGTTCTAAAGTTTTTGAGACTATACATAAAGGGGAGTGCTTCCATGTCTGCAATCTAATGTCACCCCACACTTTTAGAAATGCACATTAACTGTTGGGTCAAGAAGAATTCGAAGACCTTTTCCTTAAGTCTGACCTATTGCCAGGGAATCCTGATGCTTAAACAGTTTATAGCATGAGTTTTTAACAGGCTGTACTTTCAGAAGTGGTTCTGTTACCTTACTAACAGCTAATAGCTTCTGGGTAAGCTGAGTGATGAGAGTAGGGATATAAGGGATTATGGCTTCTTGTAGGAGGGAAAAACTTCTCATGATAGCTGTAAAATATAAAAACAGCAAAAACAAATAGTTTAGTTAAACTTCAGAACAAAATAGTGGTTGGGGAATTCATCATCTGACATTTTAAGACCCTTAGACAACCTCCAGATAGCTCTATATTTAAAATCTAAATTTCCTTTTTAAAATTAGGCCAGGGACTGGCAACAATAGTTAGCTGGGAAATATTGAGTATTTCCAGAGGGCATAAGGCTTAAAGAATTTTAAAAGGGACAATAAAAAAATAATGAAGTGACTAAAGATACAAAGAGGAGGATGAAGTAGTATTAGTATTCCAAGTTTCTTTCATTTAGAAATCAGTGGCAGAAAGCATTCAGTCCTGGCCTATTGGAAACATGATTGCACCTGCTCATCCCCCCTAAAAGAGAGATTAGGAGCATAAGAAAAATCTGAATATACATATGAAGCTATGGAGGGTCCATATTGCAAATATATTGCTCATTAAGATGCCTAAAAACATTTGTCATGGGAGATAAACACATTAAGCTAAAAAATGTATGATAGCCAATTTTGCACAAACAGAATAGATATTCCCTAAGTAGAGCACCTACTATATGCCAGACACATAGGATAGAAAGTTACACTCCCTTGCCTCCTAAACTTTGCAATGATGTTTCCTCTACTCGAGCCAAAGCCTCACTCTCCTACTAGCTAACTGCTACCGATTCCTCACCTCAGCTTAGACCTACTTCCTAGAGAAAGCCTGTCCCTGAGTTAGGTTACTAGGGTTAGAGGAAGGATCAGTGTTGCTCCTCTGGGCTGACAAACCTTTCATTCACTCATAACACAGTACTTCCTGGGTGCTCTTGCATACGCGAAGAACACAGCAACAAAGGCCAGCAGTCATTACCTATCACTGTTGGGGGAAGTCCAGTGCTGAAAACACATACATATAAATACATGTACAAATGTGTACACACCCCAGGGGTCCTGACCCAGGACAGGCATCAGTTTCTTTGAAAAGCATTTCCTACGAACCTGACACTGCTAGTCTCTTGGAATCCGGCACTGAATAAGACAACGCCTGCCCCTGAAGTCAGAGCTGTCAGCAAGACACTCTCCTAATGGACAACCTGGCAGGTGGTTATAGCTGCTTGTATGCTCGGCAGTATGTCTATGAGGGCAGTAGTGTGTGGGGTCCACTAAATGCAGCCAGGTGTCACACCAAGACCCAGCATACACAGCGTGCCATCACTGAATGTTGTTTGCTCTAACCTTTGCCCTCAAGAAATTCAATCTAGCCCTGGCCCGTTTGGCTGAGGATAGATTGTCGGCCTGTGGACTGAAGGGTCGCAGGTTTGATTCCAACCAAGGGCACACGCCCAGGTTGCGGGCTCAATCCCTCCCACTAGGGGGCATGCAGGAGGCTGCCGATCAATGATTCTCATCATAGATGTTTCTATCTCTCCCTCTCCCTCTCTGAAATCAATATATAAATTAAAAAGCAACCTAGGGAAGGAACAATAGGAGTTTGCTACTTTTTCTTTAATAAGAATTCTCTATCAAATTAAGGTAAAACTTTTTCCTGAAATCACTGTTAACAGTAAACAAAACAATATTCTTTATTTCCAAATACCTAAACCTAGCTAATTCTTGGCTAACAGTATACAACTCACTATTTACCCTTATAACCAGAAATTAAATACTTATAGTCTATACACCAGGGAAACGGCCTACCTTTCATAATATATTCATTTTCTGAAGAGCCAGGAAGTGTGAGAGCTTTGAAAAGGTTTGTTAGCAGAATCTCAACAAACGGTGCGATTTCTGCAGCTGTAAAGCTATAGATGAAAAAACAGCTTTCAGTCACTACCAACTCTTGATCTTGTCGCTATGGATTACCCTTGGCAACTATTAAATCACACTTCTTGGCATAAAAGTGAGCCATCTCCCACCATCGACAATCGGCAGACAGCTTAGGAAAATAATTTTTTATATGTGCTCATGTTACATTCCTAAGGCACATCTGATACCAATCAGTTAAACAAGCCAAAACCCGAGCAAACCCAACATCATCATCTGAAGCTGTTAAGGTCATCCCTGGTTCATATCACCATCAAGGACAGGACTCAGACCCTCAGGGAACTGTCACTTATTCTTCCTGGAGGTGGAGCAGAATTCAGAACTGTTTTCTGCATAAATTCCAGTCCTGAAGAGATACTGGCTTGACTCAACAAAATAATCTCCTTTCAACCCTTGGTTTCTGAGAATATCTGCATTTCAAGTTCTTGATGAAGAAAACCTAAAATTGTTTTCAATCTCTTACCCAAAGCTCAGTTTAAGAAATAACATTGTTAAAGAATGGCCTGAAAGACATGCTGTTGTACATTTTATCCTTGGATCGGGCCAGAAAAGCTACCATCTTGGACCATAGAAAATTCTTTTCACTCAGCTGTGTCATATCTCAGCACTGCATAAAAACAGCCAGCTGAAAATAACTATACTACATGATGCTGCTCAGAACACAACTACTACACATACTCCCTCCATGAAGGCCCACTTCTGAGATGCCTTCTGAGTAACTGTTTAATCTCATGGACATTGTGGAAATTTTAACTCATCAAGTTTCCCCTCTTTCACTTGGTTGCTAGGAGACCACACATAAAATTCAAGAGTTTCTTTAACTACTGTATAGGATCCTGACACACATTTCTGTTCATTAAATGCACCCCAGTTACTTTCCTTTGCTGCAACTTCCTCTACTCAACTTGATTATCATAATTTATCTATTCTGGCATTCTGCCTCAGATCCTTCCGGATTGACAGTATAAATGAGTATACAGTACACATTTATTTTTCTGACTCTTAGTGAAATTTTGAATACATTGAGATATCTCTGACCCACCCCACCCCAAGCTGAAGAAATGTAAATTGCTTGGAACTCAGTACTTACAGAGTGGCGTGGTTAGGCCCCTTCATAGTGAACAGCCTCTCGAGAGCATGTGCTGCGTAAGTATGAACAACAATACTTTCAGCTTGAAGATAATTAATCAAGAGAGGAACAGAGACCAAAAGCTGTTCTTTTGGTACCTGAAAAATACAATAATATGCATGCTCTAACTCAACAATCTTTAAGTAAAAAACAACTAGAAAAGGACTTGCTGAATCTAAAAGTGTTCTTCCAACTGTTACAATGGGAAATATGATGGAGAAACCAAAACGTCTATCACAACACAATGGTTCAATTCACATTCTCTTTTCCAATTCTCTTTCTCTGAGCATAAAAGCTATGATAAGGGTAAAATCTTGCATACCATAAAATAGTATCATGGAGAAACAGACTAAGATTTCATTAATCTTAAGAAATAGACTTTTCCCCTTGTAGCCATTTCTTGGAAAAGTCATTCAAACTTTGTGCCTTATTTTCTCTTCAAGAAAGGGCAACAAAAATAAAAATACTAATCTTCATTAAAAGCATCTAAAATTTACATTATTCATTCACTAGCCTCTAAAACAGAAGAGCTTCATAAGGTTGCATGTAACTTTGGTGAATACTTGCCAAAGACACAAAAAAATTACGAATGAGGAAATTAAAGAATCATCCACAGGAAATAAACTATGGCATATTCTTACAATGGAATACTACAGAGCTATTAAAAATAAACTCTAACACCTCTAATAAATGAATAACTCTCTAAAACAATGTTAAGCACACAAAAACAAGATGTGTGGGCCAATACCGATATTAGTTATAATTAAAAATTTTAAACCTAAAGGGACCTATAGAATTTTTATGGAAACAAATATGTAGTATACAACCATAAAGAAACACTTGTAATAATGGGCATAAAACACATTGAATTCGTTATAGCAATTATCAAGGGGAGAAGGAGAATACAAATCAGATGTATAGGTACATTAAGTAATTATGGCAGGGAGTTAAGATTTGTGGTGGTTATGAATCATTATATAGGCTGAGGCAAAAGCAGGTTTACAATTGTGAGTACACAAAACAAGAGTTTATTCTTGTATTATTATTTATTAATTTAAAATAGAACAGCTTCACAAGGTTGCATGTAACCTTATTTTCCATACGAATAACTATAAACCTACCTTTACCTCACCCTGTTGTTTTCTATTCTTGCTTGCGTATTTAAAATTTGCGAGATGGCCGCACTATAATTTAGCAGAGGTGTAGGAGCATAAGATGACTTTTCATGCTTTATTTTTATCTCACTAAAATTAAAGTGCTAAGAATCAGAAGGATCATATAACTCAACAGCAAAAAACCCCCCACAAAACAATCCAATTAGGAAATGCGCAGCCCTGGCCAGTGTAGTTCAGTTTGTTGGAGTGTCGTCCCATGCACCAAAAAGTTGGTTCAATTCCTGGTCAGGACACATACCCAGTTTTCAGGTTTGGCTCTGGTTGGGGTGCATATGGGAGGCAACCAATCAATGTTTCTTTCTCTCTCCCTCTAAAACCAATAGAAACATATCCTCAGGTGAGGATTAAAAATAAAAACCCACACACAAAAAAACACCCCACAGTGAGCTATCCGTCACCTGACACCTGCTAGAAGAGCTATTATCAAAGCCAAAGAATAACAAGTGTTGTTCAAGGGTCAACTGTTCATACAAGCATGGACTCAATATGCTATACTAGTATACCTAAAACTTATGTTTATAAGATTTATTTTTATCAATTATATTTCAATTAAAAAAGAGAGGGGTGAGGAACTGAGAACCACTGAGGGGACAGTGGGTTATTGGAGTCTTCCCTTGGGGTTGTCAGCTCACTGACAGGCATGACTGGTGGAATTTCTTTTATTGTTTCCATCCTCTGATGCAAAATGCTACTGATGGGCTAGAGCAGGGGTGGGCAAACTTTTTGACTCGAGGGCCACAATGGGTTCTTAAACTGGACCGGAGGGCCGGAACAAAAGCATGGATGGAGTGTTTGTGTGAACTAATATAAATTCAAAGTAAACATCATTACATAAAAGGGTACTGCCTTTTTTTTTTTTTCAACAGTTTTATTCATTTCAAACGGGCCGGATCCAGCCCGCAGGCCGTAGTTTGCCCACGGCTGGGCTAGAGCCTGGGCATGACAGCAAAATGGGAATGATAAAATTTTATAAAGGGGATTTATGGTTATAAAATTAAATACTTCAGTATCCACAAACTCTTATTCAGAGTCCAAACTATTTGGAAAATATATAAATCAAACAATGAAAAATGTTAGGAGTGTTTTTTTGTTGTTGACTTTGAACATGTTCAAGAAGCTACTGTGGTGAAATTTAACAAGGGTTGTGACCAAAAGACTGAGTCAATGACTTGAGGGGGTGGCCCAGAGTCTCTTTGTTCTCGTTGGACTTTTAACGTTTATTGGTCCAGTAGAATAAGGAAAAATGATCATATCTAAGAATATATAAAATTAGATCAATGTTTTGTCAGTTATGATACAAGCACCCTGCACTTGAGAGTTGCTTGAAATAATTTTTGTTAAAAAAAATAAGAAGAAAACTACATGTTTTCTAAAAATGAAGAATAACAATCAGAAATATGGGCAAAGTACGACTGAATAATTCACAAAAAATACATTACAATGGCCCATTAAATGAAAAGGTATGCAATCAAATTCAAACCGAGAAATGAATTATTAAAACTGCAATAAGATACCATTTCATATCTATGACACTGGCAAAATTCCAACATACTCTACTGGGAAAATCAGCACTCATTCAATTTATAAAGAAATGCAACATGATACCTCAACCCCTATAGAGGCAAATTTGGCAAGATCTAACAAAATTACATGTGTGTTTACCCTCTAATCTAGCAATCCTACTTCCAGGAATCTATCACAAAGTTACAAAGGCAAAAGCACTAAGTGACATATACACAAGACTATTAAAAGTATTATTTAAAACCTATCCTCCTCAGACTACTACAAAAAATACAAGAGGAAGGAACACTTCCAAGCTCATTCTATGAAGCCAGCATCACCCTAATACCAAAACCAGGTAAAGACAACACATTGAAAGAGAATTACAGGACAATATCCCTCATGAACATAGATGCCAAAATCCTCAACAAAATCTTAGCAAATCGGGTCCAGCAGTACATCATAAAGATCATACACCATGACCAAGTAGGATTTATCCCAGGGATGCAAGGATGGTACAATATCCGCAAATCAATAAACGTGATACATCACATAAACAGATTGAAAGAAAAAAACCACATGGTCATATCAATTGATGCAGAAAAAGCATTTGACAAAATCCAACACCCATTTTTGATAAAAACTCTCAGCAAGGTGGGAAGAGAAGGATCATACCTCAACATAATAAAAGCCATATATGACAAACACACAGCCAACATCATACTCAATGGACAAAAACTGAGACCATTTCCCCTAAGAACAGGAACAAGACAGGGATGCCCACTCTCACCACTCCTGTTCAACATAGTGCTGGAAGTACTAGCCATTGCAATTAGATAAGAAGAAGAAATAAAAGGCATCAAAATTGGAAAAGAAGAAGTAAAACTGTCCTTATTCGCACATGACATGATATTATACGTAAAAAACACTAAAGACTCCATCAAAAAACTATTAGACTTAATACATGAATTTGGCAATGTAGCAGGATACAAAATTAACACCAAGAAATCTAAGGCATTTCTATATACCAATAGTGAACTTACAGAGAGCAAGACAAAAAAACAATCCCATTTACCATCACACCAAAAAAATTAAGCTACCTAGGAATAAACTTAACTAAAGAGGTAAAAGACCTCTACTCAGAAAACTACAGGACGTTGAAAAAAGAGATAGAAGAAGACATAAACAGACGGAAGAACATACCATGTTCATGAATTGGTAGAATCAACATCATTAAAATGTCCATACTACCCAAAGCAATCTATAAATTCAACGCACTTCCCATTAAAATACCAACGGATTATTTCACAGACCTAGAACGAACTCTCCAAAAATTCATCTGGAATAAAAAAAGACACCAAATAGCTCAGCCATCCTGAGAAAGAACAAAGTAGGTGGGATCTCAATACCAGATATCAAGCTGTATTACAAAGCCACTGTTCTCAAAACTGCCTGGTACTGGCACAAGAACAGACATATAGATCAATGGAATAGAATAGAGAGCCCAGAAATCGGCCTGAACCAATATGCTCAATTAATATTTGACAAAGGAGGCAAGAACATACAATGGAGTCAAGATAGTCTCTTCAATAAATGGTGTTGGGAAAATTGGACAGATACATGCAAGAAAATGAAACTAGACCACCAACTTAAACCATACACAAAAATAAACTCAAAATGGATAAAGGACTTAAATGTACGACAGGAAACCATAAAAATACTAGAAGAATCCAAAGCCAACAAAATCTCAGACATATGCCGAAGCAATTTCTTCACTGATACAACTCCTAGGGCACTTGAAACTAAAGAGAAAATGAACAAATAGGACTACATCAAAATAAAAAGCTTCTGCACAGCAAAAGAAACCATCAACAAAACAACAAGAAAACCCACTGCGTGCGAAAACATATTTGCCAATGTCATATCTGATAAGGGCCTAATCTCCAAAATTTATAGGGAACTCATACAACTTAACAAAAGGAAGATAAACAATCCAATCAAAAAATGGGCAAAGGACCTAAATAGACACCTTTCAAAAGAGGACATTCAGAAGGCCAAGAGACATATGAAAACATGCTCCAAGTCACTAATCATCCGAGAGATGCAAATCAAAACAACAATGAGGTACCATCTCACACCTGTCAGACTGGCTATCATCAACAAATCAACAAATGACAAGTGCTGGAGAGAATGTGGAGAAAAAGGAACACTCGTGCACTGCTGGTGGGAATGCAGACTGGTGCAGCCACTATGGAAGACAGTATGGAGTTTCCTCAAAAAACTAAAAATGGAACTCCCATTTGACCCTGTGATCCCACTTCTAGGAATATATCCCAAGAAACCAGAAACACCAATCAGAAAGGATATATGCACCCATATGTTCATAGCAGCACAATTCACCATAGCTAAGATCTGGAAACAGCCTAAGTGCCCATCAGTAGATGAATGGATTAGAAAACTGTGGAAAACTATGGATTAGAAAACATCTACACGATGGAATACTATGCTGCTCTAAAAAGGAAGGAACTCTTACCATTTGCAATGTCATGGATGGAACTGGAGAGCATTATGCTAAGTGAAATAAGCCAGTCAATGAAGGAAAAATACCACATGATCTCACTCATTCATGGATAATAAAGACCATTATAAATTTATGAACAAAAATAGATACAGAGGCAGAGCTGCCTCGAACAGACTGTCAAACTACAGCGGGAAGGCCAGGGAGGGTGGGGGGGTCAAGAGGGGGGGGGGTAAGAGATCAACCGAAGGACTTGTATGCATGCATATAAGCATAACCAATGGACATAAGACACTGGGGGGGGGGGGGGCAAGGGGATTGTCAAGGGTGGGGGAAAAAGGAGACATATGTAATACCCTTTTTGTAATACTTTAAGCAATAAAACAATTAAAAATAATGAAATGTGGATTAAAATAAATAAATAAATAAAATAGCGAAAGGTAGGGAAAAAAACAGAGTATTTATCCATTGGGCAACTGGATGAGTAAACCATGGGCAGACCATCCAATGGAATACTACGGGTATTAAAAAAAAGAGATAGAGAGAGAAATCTATAAATACTATTATAGAATGACACCCTGGATTTTTTAACTGAAAAATGCAAGGTGGAAAAAAGTTTACTTAGTATGCTCTTTTCTGTAAAAGAAGAAATATAAATATACATAGGATAAGTATTAGGTTATATTTTTTACAAATAAATAATGAGCCCTAGCAGGTTCTGCTCAGTGGTTAGAGCGCCAGCCCACAGACTGAAGTGTCACCGATTTGATTCAGGTCAAGGACACGTACTTCTGTTGCAGGCTCAATCCGCAGCCCCGGTTGGTGTGCATGCAGGAGGCAACCAATCGATGTGTCTTTCACATCCATCTCTCTCTCTCTCTCTCTCTCTCTCTCTCTCTCTCTCTCTCTCTCTCTCTCTCTCCCCCTCCCTCCCTCCCTCCCTCCTTCCCTCCCTCCCTCCCTTCCACTTGCTTTAAAAATCAATGAGGTCAAAAAAAGCAAGATGGCGGTATAGGTAAACACTGGAGATTGCTGCCTTGCACAACCACTTCAAAAATACAACTAAAAGACGGAAAGGACATCATCCAGAACCACAGGAAGGCTGGCTGAGTGGAAATTCTACAACTAGAAGTAAAGAGAAAAGCACACTGAGACTCAGAGGAGGTGTAGTGCGGAAAATACAGAGGTAGAGAGGCGCATGCAGAGAGGGCTGGTGGCTGAGGACACGGTTGTCTTTTTCAATTGGGAGGGAGTCTCAAGCTCTGAGCTCCACTTCAGGGCGAGTCTCTGGGGAGCCAGACTCATACGGGAGAAACTGGACTGCATGGCATCGGTCGGAACTTGAGGGCAGCTTTCTCTCCGAGGTGCTCGCAACAATTGCCGGGACACTGAGAAGCAGGGCCTCTGAGGGCAGGACTGAGAGCAGCCATAACTGCTTGCTCCGCCCTGTTGATCTTACCTAACAAACTGCAGCTGGCCCAAGGCCCCAGGGCAACTTGCATTGCGTCATAGCTGGCTCCTGCTGGGTAGCCTCAGGCAAAGGCTAAATTAGCACCTCCTTAGAGATCCAGGAGCCAGTGTGCCCGGTGGTCAGAGTGGGACCATTCAGATTGCAGCTCTTCAGATCCATAAAGGACACACTCAGGGGGCAGAGTCAGTGACCACCAAAGCCCCATTGAAGCAAGTCTTGCCCCAGAGGGGTGTCTCCAGCACAGAAGGTCTCCCACTGCAGACACAGCTGATTCTCACAGCCAATTGGCCTGGAGGTCAATCCCTCCCAGTATTACCTACAAGAATCAAAGCTTAACTACAACAAGACTGTGCACAAAGCCCACAAGGGGGTGCACCAAGAGTGTCTACCTAAGGTACTTGGGGAGGCTGAGCCACTGGGCCCTATAGGACACCTAGTACAGAAAGCCACTCTATCGACACAGCGCAGCATAAAAAAATTTGGAGACAAAGAAACAGGACACAAATGACAGAAATGGAGGAAAGCAAACTACTGGATATAGAGTTCAAAACCACGCTTTTAAGGTTTTTCAAGAATTTTCTAGAAACCGCCGATAAACTTAATGAGTCCCTCAAGAAATCTAATGAGACCCTCGAGGTTGTGATAAAGGACCAACTAGAAATTAAGCATACACTGACTGAAATAAAGAATATTATACAGACTCCCAACAGCAGACTAGAGGATCGCAAGAATCAAGTCAAAGATTTGAAATGCGAAGAAGCAAAAAACACCCAACCGGAAAAGCAAAATGAAAAAAAAAATCCGAAGATACGAAGATAGTGTAAGGAGCCTCTGGGACAGCTTCAAGTGTACCAACATCCGAATTATAGGGGTGCCAGAAGATGAGAGAGAGCAAGATATTGAAAACCTATTTGGAGAAATAATGACAGAAAACTTCCCCTACCTGGTGAAAGAAATAGACTTACAAGTCCAGGAAGCGCAGAGAACCCCAAACAAAAGGAATCCAAAGAGGACCACACCAAGACACATCATAATTAAAATGCCAAGAGCAAAAGACAAAGAGAGAATCTTAAAAGCAGCAAGAGAAAGAAACTCAGTTACCTACAAGGGAGTACCCATAGGTATGTCAGCTGATTTCTCAACAGAAACTTTGCAGGCCAGAAGAGAGTGGCAAGAAATATTCAAAGTGATGAATACCAAGAACCTACAACCAAGATTACTTTATCCAGCAAAGCTATCATTCAGAATTGAAGGTCAGATAAAGAGCTTCACAGATAAGAAAAAGCTAAAGAAGTTCATCACCACCAAACCAGTATTATATGAAATGCTGAAAGGTACCCTTTAAGAAGAGGAAGAAGAAAAGGTAAAGATACAAACTATGAACAACAAATACACATCTATCAACAAGTGAATCTAAAAATCAAGGGAATACATAATCTGATGAACAGAATGAACTAGTGATTATAATGTAATCAGGGACATAGAAAGGGAATGGACTGACTATTTGGGGGGGAAAGGGGTATGAGGGATGCGGGAGGGGACTGAACAAAAACCGTGCACCTATAGATGAGGACGACGGGGGGGGGGGGGGGGGGGGGTGGTGGTGGTGGTGGTGGTGGTGGTGAGGGTGGAGGGTTGGGTGGGAAACAGGTGGAAGGGAGCTATGGGGGGAAAAAGAGGAACAACTGTAATAATCTGAACAATAAAGATTTAATTTAAAAAAAAAAAATGAGGAGTGCTTGCTTCAGTAGCACATATACTAAAATTGGAACAATAAAGAGATTATTAGCATGGCTCCTGCACAGGGATGACAAGCAAATCTGTGAAGTGTTCCATATTTAAAAAAAAAAAAATCAATGGGGAGCCTGGCCAGCATGGCTCAGTGGTTGAGTGTCGACCTATGAACCAGGAGATAACAGTTTGATTCCTGGTCAGGGCATATACCCAGGTTGCCGGCTCGATCCCCGGTGTGGGCGTTCAGGAGCAGCCAATCAACGATTGTCTCATTATTGATGTTTCTCTCTCTTTCCCTCTCCCTTTCTCTCTGAAATCAATAAAAATGTATTTTTTTAAAAATCAATGGAGGGAAAAAATATCCTCAGGTGAGGATTAACAATAAACAAACAAACATAAACAAATAAATAAATCAAACCAAAACTCAATAGGGAAAAAAACTGGTTAACCACTAGGAAGAGAGAGGGAACAGGGATGAAAGCTACACCTTTCTGAATGTATCTTACTGTATACAGTCCTACTTCAGAGGCATGACCACCCAAAACAAAAACACACAATGAAATGAACCTAATTGTTTATCGAGTTTATGGCAAAAAATGCACAAAGAATAATTTCAAGTTGCTTTAAAGACAGTATTTTTGTAAATACATATAAAAACCACAAAGAAATCAAACTGCATTCAGCAGTCTTAGTTTAGTAATAATATTGGTACTATTATTTATTGCCTTACGCTCTCCTGTGAAAAAAGCCTAGAACTAATGGCAATTCATTAGTTGTATCTCTAGCACTTAGATTACGGTCTTTCAAATAACATTTCCCATCATCTTCAAGAGGCACCTAACTGAGATCTGTAGCAGGAAATGTACCAAATGAGCCTGGAATATTTTGTCATGTATGAAAGAGGCCATTACAAGCTACTAAGTATATGTCAAAAGGGCACAGGAATCTATAATTCACTGGCCAAAGATGGAACAGCTAGGGCATCAAAATACCCTCATATGTCACCTTTGGAAGTTGGTAAAGCACTCTCGTTACTCTAAAAATTGATAAAGAGGGAAAACCAACAAACACTTATCCTACTTTTCCCAAATTGGTAATTAACTATCTAAGAGAACGTGGTGGTGGTTGAACAAAAGAATGAATATACTAAAAACCATTTAAGTGTACATTTTTAAATGGTGACTTTTAAGGAAAGTGTATCTCAAAACATAAGTCAATGGTGGAAAATTTCTCTTTACTTGAATCCGCTGATCACTCTTTAACCATTACTAAAAGTAGACACCCAGACATGGTGTATGTCCTAATGAAATGAAACAAAGTATAACTACGACAAATTCTTGCCCCCCCTCCCAAAGGATTAAGTGGTACATAATAGAAGTGAAAAGCAACTTACTTGATTCCTAAAAATCATAATGTATTTGATACCATCAGCTTTAAGGACAGGAAATTCATTCACTATTTAAAAAAAAAAAAAATCACAGTTATTAGAATGCTGAGGACTATTTTTCCCAAATTGGTGAAAACATTATCGGATTTTTAAAACTTGGTTTTGGTAACCAAACTGTCAAGTAATTCAAGCTTAGTTAACTCTAAACTAATCTACTATGTAGCTATTCTGGTAAGATAATAAATAATTTTCCCCTTTACCTTTAAGTTCATTACAAATTCACATGTATTGCTTATGTAACTGAATAAACATGATTGGGACCATGACTAGTGACCACATATCATCTTCTTCCCAGAACTGAAGCTATTGTGAAGCAAGAGCATGTTTCTTTACCTGAGATTTACTTCAAATTGCTCTGGTGGTGGGAAAATTAGTAAAAGGGAGAGAATACTAGTCAATTGTTAAAAATTCTTAAAACTAGATGATATTACCATGGAAGTTCATTACACGACTCTCCCTTTTATTTAAAATTTCCATACAAAAAGTTTGCAAAAAAAAGAATATCTATGTACCCTGATAAATATAATTTCATCAGTGTAAGAAATTATCTGTAATATTTATTAGTTTCATGTACTTTAAATTTACTTTCATTTTTAAGAGTTTATTTTTCAAAGAAGAAGAAAAACTAAAGTGTAATTCCTAGACTATATACCAGGATAACAAAAAGCTAAGATACAATCTTACTTATTCGTATTTTCCTTCTACATAAGCCAATATGTTAATTTCACCTGAGCAAAATCTGGAAGATCATTTGAGATTTTATTCAATAAAACAAACACCTGCAACAAGCACAAGAGCCATTGTTTTGAGTCCTATAGTGATATAGAGCCCCTATTATGACTTTTGCCATAATGTTACTTATTTTGGTAGCTCAGTTGATTAGAGCGTCATCCCAATATGCCACGGTTGTAGGTTCAATATCCAGTAAGGCACATATAAGAAGCAACCAATGAATGCATAAATAAGTGGAACAACAAGTTGGTGTTTTTTTCTCTCTCAAAACAATTTTTAAAAATTGCAAATAAATATTGCAGGTATGGTGTTCTAAGCTGTATAAATAATTTACAAAACTCACCATTAGCTGATTTTAAATCAGGGAGAATGTGATTCACAAAGAATTCAGTCAAGTTTACAAGTTCATTTGCTTGTGTAATTCCATGCTGAAAAACAAATTTGTAACAGGGTAAAATAACATGAAATACCTGTATATATCTATACATTGGACATTTTGATAACTTTAGAAAACCAGGTTAAAAAATGGAAATGAGCCCTGGCCAACGTGGCTCAGTAGATAGAGTGTCGCCCACGGACAGAAGGGTCCAGGGTTCAATTCAGGTCAAGAGCACATACCTCGCCGAAACCTGTTTGGCTCAGTGGATAGAGCATCAGCCTGCGGACTGAAAGGTCCCAGGTTCGATTCCGGTCAAGGGCATATACCTGCGTTGCGGGCATATCCCCAGTGGGAGATGTGCAGGAGGCAGCTGGTTGATGTTTCTCTCTCATCGATGTTTCTAACTCTCTATCTCTCTCCCTTCCTCTCTGTGAAGAATCAATAAAATATATTTAAAAAAAAAAAAAAAAAAAAAAAAGCACATACCTCGACTGCAGGCATGATCCCAGCCCCGGTCGGGGCACAGACAGACATACAGGAGGCAACCAACTGATGTGTCTCCGTCACATCGATGTTTCTCCCTGTCTGTCTCTCCCAGTCCCTTTCACCCACTAAAAGAAAAAAATAAAATAAAATAAATGGAAAGATATTCTGAGGTGAGGATGAAAAAAAAAAAAAAAAGAGCCCTGATCGGTTTGGCTCAGTGGATTGAGCGTGAGCCTGGGGACTGAAAGGTCCCAGGTTCGATTCCAGTCAAGGGCATGTACCTTGGTTGCGGGCACATCCCCAGTAGGGGGTGTGCAGGAGGCAGCTAAATGATGTTTCTCTCTCATCGATGTTTCTGACTCTCTATCCCTCTCCCTTCCACTGTAAAAAAAATCAATAAAATATATTTTTAAAAAACACAAACTGCTTAAAAACAAAACAAGACTAGCTCAGCCAATGTAAGTCAGTGGTTGAGCGTTGACCTATGAACCAGGAAGTCATGGTTTGACTCCTGGTCAGGTCACATGCCCAGGTTGTGGGCTCGATCCCCAGTGTGGGGTGTGCAGGAGGCAGCTAATCAATGATTCTCTCTCATCATTAATGTTTCTCTCTCCCCTCCTTCCTCTCTGCAATCAATAAAAATAAATTTTTAAAAAATGATTTTAATAGATAATAAAAGCAATTTCCTTAACCCCTAGAGTGCTGAGGAGCGCAATCGTGCCCCTCCTGCAGTGTCCAGTTCTAAGTCTGCTTTTATTAGTGATGATGATATTGCTAAATACGTCAATTCTTCCTGTGAAGATGACAATTTTGTGGAATATATTGAATATGTAACTTCATTTACTTGCGATTCATAATTTTTTTCCTAAACTGCTGTAAAATCAGCAAAAATGCCTTGGCAATTTTAGCATAGTTCCTAGGATATTGGTTGGCACTCAAAGGGTTAAATTAACAAACATTGAGTCTCAGCTAAGGGAACAAGTGTGGCATCTGTGAACATTTTGGTCTATAAGAAACTTAAGTGCTTAACACATCAACATAAAGTCCTCTTTGGAAACCACATGAATTCTAATCAGAACTAACAGGTTATCTAGCAGAGTAGAAATATGCATCATCAGAAATATATTCTTCCTTTTTACTTCTGTGGTCACCAACATGTCTGATTTAGAAAGAAAACTATATTGAAAAGATTCACCTTCTGTGTTTGGGCTTTTGATGCCAAAGATGTCACTAAGTAAATGGCTGCATCTTTGTGTTTCCAGTTGACAGATGGATTTTTTGCATATTCCTGCAGCATGGAATTAACATAACCAGAGAAGATTCCTGTCACGGGTCCCTCAAAAAACTTGCATAATCCTCGTACTAAATCACAAGCAGCCCTTCGTCTAGTATCAATATCTATAAAATCAAAGAGAATTACATCATGAGAAAGAAACAATCACCAACCAACTGATCAAATTTATTAAGAAAGCTGCTGACAGCTATCAGCAACATAAATAATGAACAGTTTTCTCACACACACACACACACACACACACACACACACACACACACACATACACACACAAAATAACACAAAATGAGGATGAAAAATAAAAAGGTCATAGTGGTATGATAAACACTACTAAGTACATAAAAAAGAGAAGACAAATGATTTAACTGATATAGCTCACATAAGAGATGCTTTTTAAGGTATAGGAGTTAAAGAAAGAAAATAGTTTTCTGACAAAAGCCAGTTAAAATGACACTCTAGTCTTAACTCCCTCTTCCACATTCACAAGAAAAAAAGAGCCACTTTAAAACTAGCTTGCCAAGGCTGTTAAAAACCAAAATACAATCCCTAGGTGGTTTGGCTCAGTGGATAGAGTGTCAGCCTGCGGACCAAAGGGTCCCAGGTTCGATTCCAGTCAAGGGCACATGCCCAGGGTTGCAGGCTCGATCTCCAGTAGGGGGTGTGCAGGAGGCAGCCAATCAGTGACTCTCTCTCATCATTGATGTTTCTATCTCTCTCCCTCTCCCTTCCACTCTGAAATCAATAAAAATATATTTAAAAACAAACAAAAAACCCAAAATACATACCAGATCCTTCCAAATCTCTTCTTATGTACTCCTCAGAATTATCTTCAAAGGCTTCTTCATCAGCAGCTACAAAGATAGATGACATTTCTGTACTCAAAAGACAACCTCTCAAAAGATATGGCAATCACTATACTCTTACAGCTGAGTATGCTGAAAAGTGTGTAGAATTGACATTTTACAGCAAATTGTTCTTTCCCAACACATAACTACTTCATATATTACTTTTCATTAATTAGAGCAGCAAATGCTATCACGAAAGGTTAAGTAATAGATCATTCACACAGACGTGATACCAGCTCACTTGTTCTAATGTGCAGTGTCCCCATAACTGGACTTTAGCACCAACTTTCAAAAGTGAGTGTTGGAAACCAATCCAGGGGGTGCCAATTTTTTATTTTGACAGATAAGGACATTTTAAAAACAAGCTTAACAACTACAATCACAATTATTTCACAAAAATAATTTCAACACCAAAAATCTAGGACAGACAACATCAGAATAAAGCTGTTCTTTAAATAAATATATCGTTTTAGAAAAACACAAAAGGAAAGACATTATATTGTCCTTTATTTCCTCATTTTGTTCCAGATAATTGAGAATCACTGATCTAATGACTGCTTTGATATAGAACACAATTCCTACATTTACTACTTGCTCTTCCCAACTAGAAAAAGGAAAGATATTCTGTATACAATCAGTCTCTTAGGACTATCGGAACCTTAAGCACAAACTAAGTGGGCTTTCACTCTATTTAAAAGTTATCAATCACTTCTAATCTCAAGTCAACTGTTGGAAAACAGTTATTTGCGTTGGTGAAATACTAAAATCAAACAAAACCAAATTATTTCCATAAGTTGAGATCCTGGACAGTTACTTTCTTCTCAATATACCAGGATTGTATAAGTCTTATTCAATATTTCCATGAAAAAACCTCCACAGCATACAACAAAGTTCATCACAGCAGCATTCATTTCACAAATGCCTTTTATACCAACCACACTTTGTCTTGGTTTACAAAATGGACAATAAATGATCTACAAAAAGTTTTATTTAGCAATAAAAAAATTAGAATATGTTACAATATTCAACAGGGAAAAGACTTACTAAACTTATACTAACACAGTCTTTAAAAAATCGAGTTTTTGATCCCCTGAAAAGGCTTTACGCTCAATGTAATTACCTCTAAATTCCATGTTAGGCACAATAACCTTTTCACAGATACTTGTCAGCGTGTTCTGGTCCTCAAACAGATTCTTATAGTGAGGTCTCTCACAAACTGAAGCCAGAAACTGAATTGCATTACTTACCAACTGGAATAAAACACAAAAATAAGCATATTTTTAAAAGCAAAACGGAACCATTTATTTCTTGGGGAAGTTGGAAGGGGGGTGTTTTAATTATTTTTCTCCAACATCATCTTACCAAGTCATATTTGACCTCTTGACCTGTTGTAATTAGTAAATTCCAGATGGCTCTGACAAAACGAGGCAGGTACCGTTGAAATTCTTCATCATACTTTTGTGCATACAGTGCAGCATTATCACAAATCTGGGATTTTAGGAGCTCCAATAAGCCTGCTTCCTCTTCATCCTCACATAAGAGAAACCAGAAAACTCAAACATACAACTCTAATGCTACCATAAATACAGAGTAGCTGTAATGCCTGAACTCTTTAAAAATTTAAATCCAAAGCCACTGTAAATTTACTCACCTAGTCTTTCAAATAAATGCAAGATGAAATACTCATTTATTAATTACTGAGAACAGATCCCAAAAGTTTTCAAGTTTTATTTTCTTCTGGTTGCTAAATTATAAAATATTTACATACCAAACTGAAAATAACATATTCCTACAGAAACCTGAATGATAAAGATTATATCACACTTTCCTTTGTAACATGGTTATTGTATTGTCTTACTGTCTCCCAAAAGGTTCTCATTTCAAATGTTAAGATGTGTCCAACCCCCCAATAAGGTAATACTGTAGGATTCTCAAATAATATTTTGGTTATAAAATATAAAACAACAATCTAAATCAAGGGTCAGCAAATTCAAGCAGAGCCTGCAGGTCTGCTGCCTATTTTCATAAGCAAAGTTTTATTGAAACACAGCCATGCTCATTCCTTTTCCTCATTTATACAATTCCTAGTATTGCCTTTGGCTGTGTTCAACTACAACTGCAGAGGTGAGGTGCTGGAACAGAGACCGTATAGCCTACAAAGATAAAAATATTTACGATCTGGTCCTTTACAGGAAAAGTCTGCCAACCCCAATCTAAACAATAACAGTGATTTATATAATACTCTCAACTATAACAGCAATTCACAAAAACCTTTTGAACTATACTATGTGCCAAACAGCTCATTTCTTAAGGCATAAAAACAGGGGCTGCTACAAGGATGACAAGGTAGTACATGGCACACAGCTCTCTGTAAGAATCTATGTGAAAGCGTCTTTTCCTAGTGGAGCCAAATCCTTTTTTGTTGCTTTTTATTTAATAAATCTTAGACATTTGCTGTAAACTCAAGTAATGACTCTCCTTCTGCAGCCCACTCTCAAAAACTGACTTGAATTACTAATTCCAATTTTTCTTTCACTTGGTGTTGAAGTATTTTAAAATTTTGCTTTTTTATGCTTTTGTTGTTTCTTGGGAAAGGGGGAGATCATAAATACATTAATAAAGAAGCAAATGAGTAAAAGAATAAATGCTATGCACGGAAAAGCACATATTACAGAGCCCAGATCAGAAACGTATACATTACACAATTTCTTCATGTCCCCTATTTCCTATGCTGTTTAACTTTTTTAAAAGAGACTATTATTACAGAGGTCCAAGTTTTATGTTTTCTTAATATTTTCAGTGACAAATAATTTTCTATTTCATAAATGTTCACACTGTGAATACTCTAAGGCCTTATTTCAATGTAATAAAATAGCCTAACCTATACATGGTGACCTAAGCCAGGCCCACAATAAGAGTAATTGCTTCTGTACACTACACATAACCAAATATGAAACATCCCACATAATTAAATTATTTGCATTCTTGGAATTCTAGCTATTAACAATGCAAGAGTAAATAATTTTTAAGGAACTAGAATGCCAAATGTTCTCAAATAACTTTATTTCATTTTCTGAAGTCTAAATACCCTCCAAGGTTCTCAGAGGGTACTCAAATGTTTTAAATTAAAACAAAGTGAGATATAAATGATTATATTTCAAATAATTCTTAATTTTAACAAAAGGCTACTTGGGAAATATTTTAAACAATACTTACATCAGTTTGTAGAAGTTTATTATCTAATGTCAAGAGAGTATGAAAATTGTTCATCCAAGTTTCCATATTATCTTCAAAAAATTCAGGAAGATCCTAAAGAATAAATGCAGACTTGAGACTTTTAATTAAAATAAGTAGGATATTGCCTGGCCAGTGTGGCTCAGTGGATTAAGCATTACTCCATGCACTAAGAGGTCACTGGTTCAAGTCCCAGTCTAGGCATATGTCAGGATGGCAGCCGATCAATGCTTCTCTCTCACTCCCTCTCTCTCTAAAAAAATCAATAAAAACATATTTTAAAAATAAGTATGCTATGTACATAAGTTCCCCCTGCACACACACCAAATGTTTTCCACATGCCTACAGACTCCAAGTCCACATTTCTTAGCCTGAACCAACCATTATCTATTTTGACAAGAATTCTCTGTTCTAATTAGATCTGGCAGCTGAATAAACCATTCTGACTTCTGTCTCTGTTTATACACTTTTTTTAAAAATATATTTTATGATTTTTTACAGAGAGGAAGGGAGAGAGATAGTTAGAAACATCGATGAGAGAGAAACATCGATCAGCTGCCTCCTGCACATCTCCCACTGGGGATGTGCCCGCAACCCAGGTACATGCCCTTGACCGGAATCGAACCCGGGACCTTTCAGTCCGCAGGCCGATGCTCTATCCACTGAGCCAAACCGGTTTCGGCTGTTTATACACTTTTGACCACAAATAATGCTGTCTTGATTTCCTGCCCCAATTTAATTTAAATCAACTTATTCCTTCCAGGTCCAGCTAAGACTGTATGAATGAAGCCTTTCCTTATAAAACTCAGTGTTTACCAATATATCCCTTTTCCTTTCTGAACTATCACATTTAGTGTAAGATGACCATCAATTCAGACTTGCTGTCTTACACAGTAATGGTTTCCTATGTAACAGTACTGCCTTCTTAATGAGGTTGATAAATTCCCCAAGGGTAACATTATGCCTTTGGTGTCCCTGACTCTGCCTAACAAGTTATTAAGAAACCTGCCGAAACCGGTTTGGCTCAGTGGATAGAGCGTCGGCCTGCGGACTGAAAGGTCCCAGGTTCGATTCCGGTCAAGGGCATGTACCTGGGTTGCGGGCACATCCCCAGTAGGAGATGTGCAGGAGGCAGCTGATCGATGTTTCCCTCTCATCGATGTTTCTAACTCTCTATCTCTCTCCCTTTCTCTCTGTAAAAAAATCAATAAAATATATTTAAAAAAAAAAAAAAAGAAACTTATTCTACCTGACTTCCAGGAAGCAGAATTCAAAAAAAGATATAAGCGGGTTAGGTGCGAGCAAAAAAAAACAAAACACAAAACACACACACACACAAAATGTATAAGCAAAACGTGGGTATGGCATTTGGGGCTGTTCTACTCCTACTCTATCCAATCCTTTTTCTGCCAAGGGCCTTTTGAATATTCCTAACATCATTCGCGGGCCATACAAAATGGTGGAATGCTTTCCCTACCACTGTGAGTCATGCTGTAAGGATTAAGTCCCTGCCTTGGCCTTGGCTAGGAGCAATGAAAAGGCCAGATCCTTCCTCTAGCCTTTCTCAGTATAGTAATCTGTACCATTAAGATCCCCTTTTGGTTCCTGGAACCCTGAATCTTAATGAAATGAGTCAAGAACAGAAAGAATGACTGGAGGCCACTATTTCAGTAGCAAAAGGGTGATTGGGCGTTTTCTACTATAAAATTGTGGCTGTGTTTCCCCTGAAATAACATTGCTTCTTAAACCTTCTAAATGCTGGTTTTCATCTTGTCTCCCCCAGATGTTTCCAATAAGAGCCTTTTTGAATAAGCTAACCATACATCTCTAAACAAAACATGGCTCCCCCAGTGCTAAGACCCACTTAAATGAACAAAAGGAAAGCCTGAGAATGTGATCTCATGGTCTTCAATAAAAGAGTAGAGCAGGGGCAGGGAACCTTTTTTCTGCCAAGGGCCTTCTGAACATTCATAACATCATTCTCGGGCCATACAAAATTATCAACTTAAACTACGCTGCTATATTTGGTCAAACATTTAACTAGCCTCTAGTGCCTTGCCAGAGCCAGACCAAATGATTCCTCAGGGCTTATATGGCATGTGGGCTGGACATTCCTCACCATTAAAGTTCCCCATAACACTATTTGTAGACAAAGAATGGAGGGAGTAAAAAAAAAAAAAAAAACAAAAAACTTATTTCTTTACTTTCAGAAAAATCAATGCTGGCAAAGAGGTCTTCATCAAATGGAAAGTTGCATATTTTTTCAACAAAGAATAAGAATCAAAAACAAGAAATAAAATAAAGCTTACCTGAAAATTTAAACTGTAGAACAGTTTTGAGATCAGTATCAGGGAAGAAAAAAGAATTCTCAGAGCAGAGGCATCATTTGCATGGGTACTACAGAGTTCAATGGTGGCCTTGGAAAGGAATTTAGGAACACAGTGTTAGTGTATTGTAACACTTCGTGAAATAAGCTTTGCACTAGGCTGAGATTACCTATATCTCTTCTACAAAATTTAGCTTTTAATTAGAGATTTTGAAAAATATTTTAAAGTACATATTTTGAAGTTGCTATCATGGTACTATTAAAAGCTCCAATGTTAGTATTTTGGACTAGATCCTTCCACTCTTCTCTGTGCACACATAAATATACTAGAGGCCTGGTGGTGGTGGTGGTGGTGGTGGTGGTGGTGGTGGTGGTGGTCCCTCAGCCCCACCTGTGTCCTCTCACAGTCCAGGAGCACTTGGAGGATGTCTGGCTGCTGGCTTAGGCCAGTTCCCTACTGCCACGGAGGTGGAGAGGTTCCCGTGAGCTGTGAGCCCGGCTTCTGGCTGAGCAGCACTCCCCCTGTGGGAGCGCACTGACCACCAGAGGGCAGTTCCTGCATTAAGCATCTGTCCCCTGGTGATCAGTGCCCGCATCACAGTGACCAATCATTCCACCATTCAGTCAATTTGCATATTGGCCCTTTTATTATATAGGATTATACAAAACTCTCTTTACATGATCTCATTAAATAATTCCCCTACCACTTGGCATTTAGGTTGTTTCCAATTGTGTATTATTCTAACTGTAATAAATAGGCCTATCTAGAAAACTTTGTGCACACCTCTAATTTTCATAAGTTGAGATTCTATAAGTGTATTACCAAAGCATCAGATTAGGCTATGAGCATAGATTTTGGAAGCCAGATAGACCTAAATATAACCCAAACTCTGTCACTCACAATAAGCATTACTTTGAGCCAAATTAAGTTATTTTACTGAGATCCAATCTCAACTGTAATATGAGAACAATGCCTGCCTCATAGAGAAAATATGCAAATTAAATGAGAAAATCTACATAAAAGGTCCTAGTGCTTCGTGTACAACTACTATGTAAAAGACACTCAACAAATGTTACTTCCTATATCCTGCAGCTAGAAAAAAATACTGACTGGCCAGTGTGGCTCAGTGGTTGACCGTCCACCTATGTACCAGGCCATCAAGGCACATGACCCAGTTGTAGGCTCCATCCCCAGTAGGGGGGGATGCAGGAGACAGCTGATCTATAATTCTCTCATCAATGATGTTTCTATCTCTCTCTCCCTCTCACTTCCTCTCTAAAATCAGTAAGAATACACATATATTTAATAAATGAATATTAAGGTGTTCTTAATGAAATGTCAAACTCTAAAAAGCTAGTATAATTTTTAATCTAATGAACAGGACACCAAAATGTTTGTTTCATTGCACTCCAGCTAAGACTTTTAACATTATTAAAAAGAAGTAGAAATCTTTGCTAATTAAATAGATGGAAAAAATTGATCACATTTTGTCCAGTGTTGTTTTTTAAAATAAAAATGTACCATCAGTAAGCTGTTCTAACCATGAAAAATCTTGTGTACACTCTACATTTTAGAAAGTTGTAACTATCACACAACTTTCCCTTTCTTTTTTTTTTTTAATGGGGTTATTTTATTTTATTTCATTTTTTTTAACTCTTTATTAGTTAAGGTATAAATGTGTCCTCATCCCCCCCCCATTAAGCCCCCACCCTCCCCCCACAACTTTCCCTTTCAAAACTAGAAAATGAGCACCTTCTCTAGAGTCAGCAAAAGTAGGTTTGAGGCCTGTGGGATACTGAACCCTCTTTCCTTATCTGGACAAAAAGGTTAACAATATATCTTTTGATATTACAGGATTCTCTAAAAGGTAAAGAACATGTTTAAGGAAGTAGCTTGCTACGACATGTTAATTAAACCACATAAACAGACAAATCAAAATGTGGATCTATTCATTTAGAGACACATACTCAAATACTTGAGTGAAATAATTGATGCCTGGGATTTGCTTTTCAATATTCCTACAAAATGAGGGGAAAGCATAAATTTTTTAAAAACCAAAATGTTAGCAACTGTTTACCTTGGATAATAGATACATGGTAGTTCATGATATATCATCTGCTCTATTTCTGTGTAGGTTTGAAATTTTTCAAAAGAAATGGTGCTCTAAATATTACCTACAAAATAAGCTTTCAAAGATTTCTCTTAAACAAAATTTATTTAAATATTTAAGCAATAAGCATTAAGTAATTATATTATTCCATACCTTAAATAGATTAGTCAAAGGCAAAGCAAAGGCATCCAGAACAAGTTTAATTTCAGTCCATAACTCATTTGACTTAAATTCATGGCGGTATCTAGAAAATTAAGATAAAATAGGCAACTTACAAGTTTTTGCTTACTAGCTTTGGTTCCTTAAGAATAGATTAGAGAAAAATCTAACTTTCTGAAATTCTTGGCTTTCTTTTTAAAGGAATCAAGCTCAGTTTAAGGAGACTAGGTATGTTACAGATGATAAGGCAATATGAAATAAACATCCTGCCTAAGAAACATACTAATGAATTGAGAGGCTTATGCTCTTATTCCAGGATTATTATATTCAAAGAAATGACATTAATCACAGAAATATGAACTGCTTACACAAGCAAAAACATGAAAAAAAGTATTTTAAAAGTATGAGTTTATATATCAATACCTTTTAAATAAAGAATGTGCTGTGCGAAGGACTCCATTAATAACGTGAAAATCGCCACTCTGAAAGCGATTCACCATTTCTGTCAACAAGTCAGGCCATTTCTGAGGGAAATCTTCTCTACCAATTATGCTAATCGCATCGCTTAACTGAGAAGAGGAGGAATCAGATTAATTAGACGAAAACTCTACAAACAAGCCTACCTAGAAAACAGGGCCTTACATTACCTGCTTCTGAATTTGTTCCGGGCTGCTAAGCATCAAGTGAACTATGTTGGCTTTAATGGCTACTCGATCAGCTTCACAAATTTTATTTGGTTCATCTTCAACCTAAAAACAAAGTATCCATGAGCAAGTAACATAAAATCCATGTCCATGACCAGATAGATGGATTTGTAGATTTATTTCCTGGTTTTCTAAGAAAAGCAGAGAGAAAGGTAGGCCCTGAGTCACAGATTCCTTTCCGCTCATGAAAGCATGAATCCTTGGATTAGAAAATGTATATTCCATCCCAATGCAAATATTTTACATACAAATTAATGAGCTTCTGACTCCCTGATGCCAATTAAGACTCCAGTTTTATAAACTAATCAAAACATGTGATTAAAATCTTTATATATGCAACTTAGTCCATATTTATCTTCAAAAGCTTCAATTTTGACTCTCACCTTAAGTCAAATTTCTTTTTCAATTAAAACCTCTTGACCATTATGAGTTTGAATGCATCCAGGACTACATCACTCAAAAAGGCCTACAAGTCTCAGTAGTTTACAAATCAAGATAGAGGTAAAGGGAGGGATTTTTAAACATTTTAAGAATTTTTCTCACATGTGCTTATTAAAGATACCAAGCTTAAACTAGTATTTACTACTTTTAAATTATTTTATGGAAGAAAAAGGATTCTAAATAAATATTTAAGAAGATTTAAAGTTGACTTTTTAGAAAAGCTAACTATTTTTGCGAATGGTAATAATTTCTAAATAATTATCATTATTGCTATCACCATAAAACAATTCTTTTTTTTTTTTTTCTTTATCCTAAGCCAAGTTTCCTCAACCTTGGAATCACTGACTATCTTGGGTCAGATAAATCTTTGTTGTAGGAATCTTTCTTGTGCCAATACACCCACTCTCCCCACCCCAAGCTGTGACAACCATCATTTTACCAAATATTGTCTGGTGGGCAAAATCACCCCCAATATCTGTTTCTTAATTTATAACAAATTTATACTAGTCAGTAAACTGCAGCACAATAAGAGTCACCTTAAAATTAGTATATATTTCCATATCACACAAGACATAGGGCACAATCCCTTATCGAAAAGTTCAAAATAAGGTATTTTGCGTTTTACAAATTTTCACATATATAATTTTCAGCTTTATATAATTTTTCCCAGTCCACAATACAAACTGCTTCAGTTATTCACTTAGACCGTTTTCCCATATGTCTCTTCAGTAGACAATGAGCTAGAATTAAATGGAGGTTAAAACCTAGTTTCACAACCCTCTGGCAACCTGGGTTAATGTTGAAGTAATCTATATGAATTCAAATGAAACAGGAACTTTGGAAAAGTGTCCTTCTTTCAGATTATCTACATAGGCGATCATGCCATCTGTGAACAAAGACAGTTTTATGTCCTCCTTTGCTCTTTTTATTTCCTTTTCTTACTGCATCAGCAAAGACTTCCAATATAATGTTTTAAAAAAGCTACCTGGCCAGAGCTGATTCTTCTTCTTCTTTTTTGTCTACTGATGTGATGGAATACATTAATCAATTTTTAACTTTTTAATTAAATTTATTAGGGTGACATTGGTTAGTAAAATAATATAGGTTTCAGGTATACAATTCTATAATACATCATTTATATATTATATTGTGTGTTCACCACCCCAAGTCAAGACATTAATTAATTTTTGAATGTTGAACAAGCCTTGCTACCTGGGATAAATCCCACTTGATCATGGTGTATATTTTTATATTCTATGCATTTGATTTGTTAATACTTTGCTGTGGAGGGTCCTGTTCAATTTTATCTTTAATCTGTGTCCAAATCTTTCAGGAGCACTGCATATATAAATCTTATAAACATACAGGGTATTGAACTATGTATTCACAAAATACTTACAATTCTCCAGTTTCTTTTAATATAGTTCTTGAATGTTACGGAGGCACACACTTTGATAACATTATCCTGGGACTTCTCCAGTAATGTTAAAAGCAACAGTGGGTAATTCTGATTTCCTTCTACAGATTCAAGAAACTTCTCAGCTATAAAAGAATTTCCATGTTATATTCGTTATTATAACCAAATCTTTCTACTTTATGTATATGTGGAACTATACATATACATATCTGATTGAAGCATCATAAAATGGAAAAGATCTTTTCCCTTCGAAAACCTATCAAGGGTCTACTGAGTCTCACTTTCCTTATCTATTAAAAGGACTATATATGATGTTATATTAAACTTACATAATACCTCAGTTTTCAAGTCATTTGACTCACCTGATTCACACAAACCTATAATGTGGCCTCATCAGACCATCCCATCTGAAGGAGAACCTGCTTCTTAGAGAGTTTAAGTGACTTTAGGTCAAAAGTTACATACCCTATCTTGTTCCAGAAGGGCCATTATTAGTACTACCAGAGGCCTGGTGCACAAAAATTTGTGCACTCGGGGGGGTCCCTCAGCCTGGCTTGTGTCCTCTTGCAGTCTGGGACCCCTCGGGAGATGTCCACCTGCTGGCTTAGGCCCGCTCCCGGGGATATTGGGCCTAAGCTGGCAGTCAGACATCCCTCTGGCACCCCAGCATCCCTTGGGGGATGTCCACTTGCCAGCGGGGAGCAGGCCTAAGCTGCAGTCGGACATGCTTAGTGCTGCTGAGGAGGCAGGAGAGGCTCCAGCCACCACCGCTGTGCTGGCAGCCATCAGCCTGGCTTGGGCTGAGTAGAGCTCCCCCTGTGGGAGCGCACTGACCACCAGGAGACAGCTCCTGCATTGAGCATCTGCCCCCTGGTGGTCAGTGTGTGTCACAGTAACCAGTCATTCCCAGTCATTCTGCCATTAGGGTCAATTTGCATATTAACCTTTTATTATATAGAATAGAGGCCTGGTGCATGAGTGAGGGCCGTCTGGTTTGCCCTGAAGGGTTTCCTGGATCAGGGTGGGGGTCCCGCTTGGGTGCCTGGCCAGCCTGGGTGAGGGTCTGAGGGCCATTTTCAGGCTGGCCACACCCCCTTCAGGGTGGGGTCCCCGACTGGGGTGCCTGGCCAGCCAGAGTGAGGGGCTGATGGCTGTTGCAGGCTGGCCAAGCCCCCCAGTGGAGACCCTCACCCCATGGGGGTGTGGCCAGCCTGGGTGAGGGGCTGATGGCTGTTTGCAGGCTGGCCAAGCCCCCCAGCAGGGACCCTCACCCCATGGGGGTGTGGCCAGCTTGGGTGAGGGGCTGAGGGCCGTTTTCAGGCTGCCCACAGCCCCTTCAGGGTGGGGGGCTCCCGCTGGGGTACCTGGCCAGCCTGGGTGAGGGCTGATGGCCGTTTTCAGGCTGGCCACGGACCGCGGGCTGGAAGCAGGTATCTGAGATTTATTTATCTTCTATAATTGAAACTTTGTAGCGTTGAGCAGAGCTCAGGGCTCGCAGGGCAGGTGGGAAGCTTGGCTTCCTCCATTGCTGGGGACAACCCAAGCCTCCTGCTCACTCCAGTTCCATGGCCGCCACCATCTTAGTTGGGTTAATTTGAAAATCCACTCCTGATTGGCTGGTGGGTGTGGCTTGTGGGTGTAGTGGAGGTGTGGTCAATTTGCATGTTTCTCTTTTATTACATTAGTAATGGTAGTTATTATTTCTTTTACAGTATTACCGTGATCAAGATTAAATGAATTATGGCTAATATGTTATCATTAACTATATATGTTTGGAGCTTTACTCACGTATTTATTTCATTAAGTTGTCACTAATACTATTGGTAATACTATCCCAATTTTAAAGATAAGGCCAATGAGATTAAGTAACTTGTCAAACATCACAGAGCTAGAATATTTCATCACTGAAAAAGTTTTAGTCTTGTCCTTATTCGACCACACTAGATTTCAGTTTTCCTCTAGATATACACATTTCTAATACCAGCAATAAAGTTATGCTAAGATTTTAACACATATTCACATTGATATTATACTGAGAAATATTAAATATCCTAAGTTTACTGATTACACAGGGAAGGTGTATAGCACTTCTAATTTTTCCTATCTTAAGCCTCACCCATTCCAAGGATCTAATACCTACTAAAAAAGCTGCTGTTAGCACCTATTACTTCCTACAATATGATCTAGCCTGGCCAGTGTTGCTCAGTGGTTGAGTCTTGACCTGGACCAGGTCACAGTTTGATTCCCAATCAGGTCACATGGCCAGGTTATGGGCTCGATCCCCAATGGGGTGGTGTAAGCAGCCGATCAATGATCCTGACAACTCTAACTAAAGATGCCTCTATCTATCTATCTATCTATCTATCTATCTATCTATCTATCAAAAATATATTTTTATTGATTTCAGAGAGGAAGGGAGAGGGAGAGAGAGATGGAAACGTCAATGTTGAGAGAAAATCATTGATCGACTGCCTCAATCCTCACTGGGGATTGAGCCCATAACCTGGGCATGTGCCCTGACCAGGATTCCAACTATGACCTCCTATTCCACAGGTCGACGCTCAACCACTGAGCAACACGGGCCGGGCTAAATCATATTATGGTAGAAAATAATAGGTGCTAACAGCAGGTCTTTTCTTTTTTTTTTTTTTTTTTTTTAGGTCTTTTCAATAGGTATTGGATCATTGGAATGAGTGAGGCTTAAGATAGGAAAAATCAGAAGTGCTACACACCTTCATTGTGTAATGAGTAAACCTAGATTTAATATTCCTCTCTGAAATCAATAAAAGATATATATTTTTAAAAATAGTATGATTTAACTTTTTTTCTCTCTGAATTGAGTCTCAAGAGTTTAGCTTCCATCCTCAAACCTTTCCTGCTTTGTGTCACCATGTCTTTCTTGAAAGATGAGAAATGAACTGGAACATGTTTTTAAGTAGCAGACACAGTTTTGTACAAGTCTATCAGGCTTTCACGGTTTCCTTAGTGTCAGGGCAACACACTATATCTATGATTTGGGGGAAAGCCCATACAGACTGCCAGGTCTCTTTCTTAAATTATAATTAATATCTTGGAAGCAATTTTCTCATGAGTTTAAGCCTATTCCTTTCTGTGTTCATTTCCCTCAATTTGTGCTCAGAATATTCAATTCACACTGACATTTTCCACACACTCAATGAGCTTCAAAATGTCTTCCAGTTTATCTATACCACTGTCACATCTCAATAACCCATGAGAAGAGTGGTAAGCTGGAATCCACTATACATTGCCACCTCCATATCATTTTATAAAGATGTTGAGTCAATCTACTACCAATCCCTGAGAAATATGTCCACAATTCTCCCAGAAACACCAGTTTATTCCTACACTCTGTCCTGGATTCATAAAAAAATGCCACCTTCACCTTAAAAGACACAATTGTTAAAAATAATTTTAATAAATAATGTTGGCAGAGGCTTTCTGGGAAAGTCTAAGAAGATTATTTCCCTTTATCCAAGAACACATTACTTCTTTAAGCACTAATGGGAAGTTCACAAATTTTTCCTCTCAGAAATCACAAAGGCTAGGATGACTGCATTAACATGTTTACAATTCTATGTTTTATATATAACATCAGTATCACACACACACACACACACACACACACACACACGGCATTTATCTGTGTCTTCATGGGGCCCTTCCAAAATCCTCTTCATGAGCATGCACACTAGTAAATTCTAAAGAAGCAGATTAAGAGCATTTCTGGATAATATGGCTTACATCAAGGATCCTCAACTGACTACTCACAGGACACATATGGTCCTCAAAATTAAATTTGTATAAATTTCAAAATTGTTCGAAGTTATTAGCTGCTATCATTTAAAAGTAAGGACATTTCATATAAACACCATTATTTTTCAAGTAAAGCTGGAAATGATTTTGCAAAACTAGTTTGAATCCCCCTAAGATAGCTGGTTCCAAATAATAACTGCCCCTTAATCAAAGCATGTAGTCACAGGAGATTACCAGTCCCCACTTGGCCTGCTCCCTCATTTACCTTCACATCTGATTCCTGTGGGCACCTGAGATTGCAAGTCTAAGTTTATACTAAGTTTCTCTGGAAACTGACTATATTTGGGAGAAAGGGGGTAGAAAAGAACCCTAGGTTTTAAAATGTAATAATTAAATCAATCCCAGCATGAAGGTAAGCATGGAGTGTCTGATTGCCTGGTTTCATTCACTTAATCACTTTTTAAGCAGTTAACACTCATCTCTATGCCCCAATTATTATCTTTCTAAAACTGGCAGGTGTAGGAAATTTCAGAAAAGTGAAGGGACAAAGCATTCCAAACATATTAGTACTTTATATTCCAGAGGAGGACAAATAAAAGCTATTTTATTCAAAAAACAAAACCAAAAAAAACCCCCACACCATCCTATGTTATAACAGTTGAAGACAGCCAACCACACACTTTGTGGCTACAGAATGAAAAATAAACTGAGAATCCAAGTGTAAATCTTTTTTAAAAAAAATCTATATTTACAAACAGCAGTTTGCATAAAGTTTTCCCTCACCTGTCCTTTAAGAATACATCAACCACAAACAATATTTATTCTCTTTACCTGGACGTCTGATGGCAGGGTCAGGATCAAGAGTTTTCTTTAAATATTCTGTTAGCGTTTGCAAATTTGCATCACTGAGCTCCATTGCAATGAAATCTAAAACAAGAAATGAGGCTTGGGTAACTGGTCACAGGCGAACACAGTAATTTGCATAAAAAATCATTTCATGTTATTAGTCTTCTCTCTGAAAGTCATTCTTTTTTTTTTTTTTTTATTGATTTTTTACAGAGAGGAAGGGAGAGAGATAGAGAATAGAAACATCGATGAGAGAGAACCATCGATCAGCTGCCTCCTGCACATCTCCCACTGGGGATATGCCCGCAACCCAGGCACATGCCCCTGACCGGAATCGAACCCGGGACCCTTCAGTCCGCAGGCCGACGCTCTATCCACTGAGCCAAACCGGTTTCGGCTGAAAGTCATTCTTGCTATGTTTGGGCATAGACTATAAACCTGACTCTGACCTAAGATAAGAAGGGCTTTTCTGAAACAATGGTGAGATGATTTTGATATAAAGGAGAAGAAATAACATGTCATAATTTTAAAAAGGCACAGAAAAGCAAAATTGAAGGTTTGATCAAAGTCACCATAAAGTTTATCTAATTTATGAAACAAAGCAAAGGGTAAAAAGACTCACAAAAAATGTTTTTAAAGTCCTGTTGTAAAAAATTAAAAATTAAAGCAGTAAACATATATGCATCCAATATCATATAAGAGCACCTAAATATATAAAAAACTTCTGCCCTAGCTGGTTTGGCACAGTGGATAGAGCATAGGCTTGCAGACTGAAGAGTCCCAGGTTTGATTCTGGTCAAGGGCACATAACTTGGTTGCAGGCTCCTTCCCAGTCCAGGCCCTGGTTGGGGCTCATGCAGTAGGCAACCAATCAATGTGTTTCTCTGACAATGATATTTCCTCTCTGTCTTTTCCTCTCGCTTTCACTCTCTAAAAATCAATGGAAAAATATCCTCTGGTGAGGATTAAATATGCATATAGTGTGTGTGTGTACACATCCTATCTAATAATAGACAAACATGATAATTAACCATACCTCCAACACACTTCCCATTGGCTAATCAGGGCAATATGCAAATTAACTGCCAACCAAGATGGTGGCTGGCAGCCAGGCAGCTGAAGCGAACAGGAGGCTTGCTTGCTCCAGTGATGGAGAAAGCCAAGGTTCCCCGCCTGCCGCTGCTGGCATCTGAGCTGCACTCTAAGAAACAATGTTGCAATTATAGAAGCTAAACAAAACCCAGAAACATGCTTTCAGCCAGTCGGGCCTCAGAGCTGGAGCTTCAACAGTGTTTCAATTATAGAAGCCAAACAAACCCAGATACCTGCTTTCAGCAGCCAAGGTCCCAGAGCTGGAGCCAAGCCTCAGAGCTAAAGCCGGCTCTCAGTTCCAGTGACAGCCATAGAAGGTAAATAAATCCCAGAATAAAAAAGAAAAAAAGGAGAGGTTGGGAGCTTCAGTCACCCGCCAGCCTGAAAATGGTCCTCAGCCCCTCACCCAGACTGGCCAGGCACCCCAGTGGGGACCCCCATCCTGAAGGGGGTGTGACCAGCTGCAAACAGCCATCATCCCCTCATCCAGCCTGGCCAGGCACCCAAGTGGGACCCCCACCCTGATCCAGGACACCCTTCAGAACAAACCAGCCGGCCCCCACCCATGCACCAGGCCTCTATCCTATATAGTAAAAGGGTAATATGCAAACTGACCCTAACAGCAGAAGGACTGGAATGACTGGTCACTATGACACACACTGACCACCAGGGGGCAGACGCTCAATGCAGGAGCTGCCCTCTGGTGGTCAGGGCGCTCTCACATGGGAGGAGCTCTGCTCAGCCACAAGCCAGGCTGATGGCTGCCAGTGCAGCAGTGGTGGTGGGAGCCTCTCCTGCCTCCTCAGCAGCGCTAAGGATGTCCGACTGCAGTTTAGGCCTGCGACCCGCTGGCAAGTGGACATCCCGCAAGGGCTGCCGGGCTGCCAGAGGGATGTCTGATTGCCATCTTAGGTGCAATCCCCCAGGGGAGCAGGCCTAAGCCAGCAGGTGGTCATCCCCTGAGGGGTCCCAGACTGAGAGAGGGCACAGGCAAGGCTGAGGGACCCCCTTCCCCCCCCCCCCGCCGAGTACGCAAATTTTTGTGCACCGGGCCTCTAGTGTATATATATAAAAGCCTAAGTGACCATTACGACCAAACAACTGGTCAACTGGTCACTATGACACGCACTGACCACCAGGAGGCAGACGCTCAACACAGGAGCTGCCCCCTGGTGGTCAGTGCACTCCCACAGCCAGCCAACCTCTCCCAGTCCCCCCCCCTACCCGGCAAACGCCCTGCAGCCCCTCCCCACATCTGACAGGCCGTGTCCAGCAGCCAGCCTGGCCCCAATAGGCCCTGATCACCGGCCAGGCCTAGGCACCCCACCCATGCACAAATTTCATGAACTGGGTCTCTAGCATACATATAAAAACTTCTGAAGTATTCTAAAGGAGAGATAGACAGCAATACAGTCATACTAGGGAACTTTACCATCCCGCTGACTTAACAGGATAGATCTTCCAAACAAAACGTTAACAAGGAAACAGTAACTCCAAATGACACACTGGATCAGATGGAATTAATTGGCATTTATAGAACATTTCACACCAAAGCTGCAGAATTAACATTCTTCTCAAGTGCACATGGGTCATTCACAAAGATAAGACCACATGTTAGCACACAAAACAAGTCTCTATGAGTTCAAGAAGATTGAAATCATACCAAGCATCTTCTTAAATCACAATGGAATGAAATTAGAAATCAAGTACAGTAAAAACACTCAAAAACATTCAAATACATGGAGGCTAAATAGCATGTTATTAAACAATGAATGGGTTACCAATGAGATCAAGAAAGAAATAGCTTTCTGGAAAAAAATGTACACATAACAACCCAAAATCTCTGGGACACAGCAAAAGCAGTCCTAAGAGGGAAGGTTCATAGCATTTCAGGCCTACCTCAAAAAACAAAATCTATACTAATAAAAGCCTAAGTGGTCCCCGCGCCCTCACGCGACATTGTCACAAAATGGCCGCACACACAGTGGAGGCAGGTCCTGGCAGGTGCTCCGTGTGGTGAGGCCTGGGGGTCCCATGGCTCCGCGCGGCGTAGAGGAGGCTGGTCCCGGCGTCTCTGCCGCATCGTGCAAAGGAGGCGGATCCCAACGGAGGAGGCAGGTTGCGGCAGAAGAGGGCAGTTGTGGGCGATCAGGCCGGCAGGGGAGGGCAGTTGGGGATGATCAGGCCCGCAGGGGAGCAGTTAAGCGTCAATCAGGTCGGCAGGGGAGCAGTTAGGGGGCGATCAGGCTGGCAGGCAGAAGTGGTAAGGGACAATCAGGCAGGCAGGCGAGCGGTTAGGAGCCAGCGGTCCCGGATTGTGAGAGAGATGTCCGACTGCCAGTTTAGGCCCGATCCTGCGCCTAAACCAGCAGTTGGACATCCCCTGAGGGGTCCCAGACTGGAGTGTGCAGGTCGGGCTGAGGGACACACCCCCCCTGCATGAATTTCGTGTACTGGGCCTCTAGTACATTAATAATAAGCTATTTAATCCTACAGCTTAAAAAATTAGAAAAAGAACAAGAAAAGCCCAGTGTAAATAGAAGGAAGGAATTAATAAAGATCAGAGCAGAAATAAATGACAGAGACTAAAAAAAAAAAAAAAAAAAAAATACAAAAAATTGATGAAACCAAGACCTGGTTCTTTAAAAAAAAATAAACAAGATTGATGAATCTTTAGCTAGTCTCATCAAGAAACAAAGAAAAGGGGGGCAGTAGGGGTAAGAGATCAACCGAAGGACTTGTATGCATGCATATAAGCATAACGAATGGACATAAGACACTGGGGGGTAGGGGAGGCCAGGGGATTGTCAAGGGCAGGGAAAAAAGGAGACATATGTAATACTCTTTGTAATACTTTAAGCAATAAAACAATTTAAAGTCTCAAAAAAAATGAAACAAAGAAAGAGGACCCAAATAATTAAAATCAGAAACGAAAGTGGTGAATAACTGACACCACAGAAATAGAAAGGATTGTAAGAAAGTACTATGAGCAACTATATGCCAAAAAGATGGACAATGTGGATGAAATGGACAAATTCCTAGAAAAATACAATCTTCTAAAACTCAATCAGGAAGAATAAAAAAACCTGAATAGGCCAATAACACTTGATGAAATAGAAGCAGTAATCAAAAAACTAGCAGCAAACAAATGGCCCTGTCCAGACGGCTTCACAGTGAGTTTTACCAAACATTCAAAGAATTAACACCTATTCTCTTCAAACTATTCCAAAAAATCCAAAAGGAACACTTCCAAGCTCTTTTTATGAGGCCAGCATTATCCTAAATCCAAAACCAGATAAAGACACTACAAAGAAAGAGAATTACAGGCCAATATCCCTGATGAACATAGATTCTAAAATCCTCAACAAAATATTAGTAAATCAGATCCAGCAATATATTAAAAAGATCATACACCATGAACAAGTGGAATTTATTTCAGGAATGCAAGGCTGGCACAATATTTGCACATCAACGAATGTGATACATCATATAAACAAACTGAAAGACAAAAATCACATGATCATATCAACAGACGCAGAAAAAGCATTCAACAAAATCCAACACTCATTTTTGATCAAAACTTTCAATAAAGTGGGAATAGAGGGATTACACCTCAACATGACAAAAGCCAAATATGACAAGCTACAGCAAACATTATATTCAATGGGCAAAACGAAAACCATTTCCACTCAGAAAAGGAACAAGAGAGGGATGTCTACTTTCACCATTCTTATTCAACATAGTACTGGGTCCTAGCCACAGCGATCAGACAAAAAGAAGAAATAAAAGACATCCAAATTGGAAAGGAGGAAGTAAAGTTCTTGTTATTTGCAGATGACATGATATTGTACATAGAAAAACCTAGACTCCACTAAAAAACTACTAGGTTTAATAAATGAATTTGGCAATGTAGCAGGATACAAAATTAACAACCAGAAATCAATGGCATTTTTATACACCAATAATGAATTCTCTGAAAAGAGAAACTAAATAAACAATCCCGCCCTAGCCAGTTTTGCTCAGTGGACAGAGCGAGGGTTCCGGGTTCAATTCCCGTCAAGGGCACATGCCTGGGTTGTGGGCTTGATCCCTTGTGGGGCATGCAGGAGGCAGCCAATCAATGATTCTCTCTCATCACTGATGTTTCTCTCTCTCCATGAAATCAATAAAAATACATTAAAAAAATAATACAATAAATAAATAAACAATCCCATTTACCATTACAACATAAAAGTTAAGATATCTAGGAATAAACTTAACCAAGAAGGTAAAAAAAAGACTTGTACTCGGAAAACTATAGGACATTGCAAAAAGGGAAGAAGAAATAAACAAGTGGAAGATTATACAGTGTTCATGGACTGGTAGAATTAACATCATTAAAATGTCCATACTACCCAAAGCAATCTATAAATTCAATGTAATCCCTATTAAATTAACAATGACATATTTCACAGATCTAGAACGAACTCTCCAAAAATTTATATGGAATCAAAAAAGATCCCAAATAGCTGCAGCAATCTTGAGAAAGAATGACAAAGTTGGAGGGGTCACAATACCAGATATCAAGTTATACTACAAAGCCACTGTCGTCAAAATAGCCTGGTTCTGGCACAAGAATAGATAGATCAATGGAATAAAACAGAGTCCCCAGAAATCGACCCAAGCCATTACACTCAATTAATATTTAACAAAGGAGGCAAGAACATACAATGGGGTTATCAAGAGAGTCTCTTCAATAAATGGTATTGGGGAAATTGGACAAATAGATGCAAAAAAAAATGAAACTAGACCACCAACTTACACCATACATGAGAATAAACTCAAAATGGATAAAAGACTTAGATTTAAATGTAAGCCGTGAAACCATAAAAATACTAGAAGAAATCACAGGCAGCAAAATCACAGGCATCTCTCTTAGCAATATATTTACAGATATATCTCCTAGGATAGTGATGGCGAACTTATGACACGCGTGTCAGAGGTGACATGCGAGCTCATTTTTTTGGTTGATTTTTCTTTGTTAAATGGCATTTAAATATATAAAATAAATATCAAAAATGTAAGTCTTTGTTTTACTATGGTTGCAAATATCAAAAAATTTTTATATGTGACATGGCACCAGAGTTAAGTTAGGGTTTTTCAAAATGCTGACACGCCGAGCTCAAAAGGTTCGCCATCACTGTCCTAGGACAAAGGAAACTAAAGAGAAAATAAACAAATAGGGACTACAGCAAAAGAAAAAGCCTCTGAATAGCAAAAGAAACCATCAACAAAACGAAAAGGGAGCCCACTGTATGGGAGAACATATTTGGCAATTATACATCTGATAAAGGGTTAATCTCCAAAATATATAAAGAACTCATACAACTTAACATAAGGAAGACAAATAATCCAATTAAAAATGGGCAAAGGACCTAAAAAGACACTTCTCCAAAGTGGACATACAGATGGCCAAGAGACAAATGAAAAAATGCTCAACATCACTGTTCATCAGAGAGATGCAAAATAAAATGACTACAAATATTACCTCACACCTGCCAGAATGGCTACCCTTAATAAATCAACAAATGACAAGAGTTGGCCATGATGTGGAGAAAAGGGACCCTTAGTACACTGCTGGTGAGAATGCAAGACTGGTGCAGCCATTATGGAAAACAGTACGAGGTTTCCTGGGGGGAGATATATATATATCCTAGGTTTCCTGGGGGGAGATATATATATATCCTATCTAATAAAAGAGAAACATGGTAATTAGCCATACATCCACTACCCTTCCCATTGGCTAATCAGGGCGATATGCAAATTAACTGCCAGCCAAGATGGCGGCCGGCAGCCAGGAAGCTTAAAGTGAACGAGGCTTGCTTGCTCCAGTGATGGAGGACTCCAATGTTCCCCGCCTGCCTTGCCGGCCTCTCAGCTGCAACTCTAAGCAACTATGTTGCAAATATAGAAGCTAAACAAAACCCCAGAAATCTGCTTTAGTCAGCCGGGCTTCAGCCAGCAGGACCGCAACATTGTTTCAAATACAGAAGGTAAACAAAGGCCAGAAACCTGCTTTCAGCAGCCAAGCCTCAGAGCTAAAGCTGGCCCAGAATTAAAAAAAAAGAAAAAAAGGAGAGGTTGGGAGCTTCAGTCACCGCCAGCCTGAAAACGGCCCTCAGCCCCCTCACCCAGACTGGCCAGGCACCCCAGTGGGGACCCCCACCCTGAACCAGGACACCCTTCAGGGCAAACCAGCCAACCCCCACCCATGTACCAGGCCTCTATCCTATATAGTAAAAGGGTAATATGCCTCCCAGCACCGGGATCAGCGGAGCAGCGAGGCCTCCCGGCATGACAGGGTGCGGAGCCCCAACCCCCCTGATGGGCCCTGCTCTGTGCATGAAGGGGGTAGCGCCCCAATCCCCTGATCGGCCCTGCTCTGTGCGTGACGGGGTGGCGCCGCAACCTCCCTATCGACCCTGCCTTGAGTGTGACAGGGGACGGTGCCCCAACCCCCCAATTGGCCCTACCCTGAGCGTAACTAGGGGTGGCATCGCAACCTCCCGATCCGCCCTGCTCTGTGCATGACAGGGGGCAGTGCCCCAACTCCCCAATCAGCCCTGCTCTGAGCCCAACCATGGGCTGCACCTAGGCATTGGGCTTGCCCTCTGCCACCCGGGAGCAGGCATAAGCCAGCAGGTCATTATCTCCTGAGGGGTCCCAGACTGCGAGAGGGCACAGGCCGGGTTGAGGGACCCTCCCCCCCGAGTACACAAATTTTTGTGCACCGGGCATCTAGTATATATATAATTGGAACTGCCATTTGACCCAGTGATCCCACTTCTAGGGTAATATCCTAAGAAACCTGAAACACCAATCAGAAAAAAAATACATGCACCCCTATGTTCATAGCAGCTCAATCCTATATAATAAAGAGCTAATATGCTAATTAGACCGCACAGCCAAATGACCTTCTGGACAAAGCCATGGCTGCGAGGGCTGGGGCCCATTGCACAAATTTCGTGCATCAGGCCTCTAGTTTAAAATAGGTAAGAACTAGAAACAGCCCAAGTGCCCATCAGTAGACTAGTGGATAAAAAAGTTGTGGTACATTTACACCATGGAATACAATGCAGGAATAAAAAAGAAGGATCTCTTACCCTTTGATACAGCATGGAGGGACCTGGAGAGTATTATGCTAAGTGAAATAAACCAGTCAGAGGAAGACAAGTATCACATGATCTCACTCATGGACTCTAATGAACAAAATAAATTGATTAACAAAATAGATCCAGAGACATAGAGCATAAAACAGACTGCAGAATCTCAGAGGGAAGGTGGGTGGGTGGGAAGAGATCAACCAAAGAATTTGTATGCATATATGCAAAACCCACACACACAGACAATAGGGTGGTGGAGGCCTGGGGGGGAAGAGCCAGGCTAGAAGGGGGCAATGGGAGGAAAAAGGGGACATATGTAATACTTTCAACAATAAAGATTAAAAAATAAATTAAGCCCTAACTGGTTTGGCTCAGTGGATAGAGCATCGGCCTGCGGACTGAAGGGTCCCAGGTTCAATTCTGGTCAAGGGCATGTACCTTGGTTGCAAGCACATCCCCAGTAGAGGGTGTGCAGGAGGCAGCTGATCAATGTTTCTCTTTCATCAATGTTTCTAACTCTCTATCCCTCTCCCTTCCTCTCTGTAAAAAATCAATAAAATATATATTTAAAAAATAAAAAAATAAAAATAAATAAAAAATAAATTAAGATGGACAGGGGATCTGAATTAACATTTTTGCCAAGACATACAGATGGCCAACAAGTACATGCAAAGGTACTCAACATCACTGATCTTCAGGGAAATTCAAATATAAACCATGAGCTATCCCCTACCACCTGTTAGAATGGCTACTGTCAAAAAGACAAGAAATGTCAAATGTTGGTGAGGATGTGGAGAAAGGGAACCCTGTTTACTGTTGGCAGGAATGCAAATTGGGGCAGTCACAAGTAGTTCCTAGGGACCTGGGGAAATGTAGCCTTTTCAGGGCACCCATGCACCAAATTAATCTGGGGCCTCTATGACAAAGAAAAAATTAAGTTCATAATAATTTCTGTAAAATGTATTAAAGCTAAGTAGAAAAGAGGTCAAGTATACATTATTCAAACTGTGCTAAAATTTACATATAGTCAAATGTATAGAAAAAACTAAAAATACACTCCAAATGTAAAGGGTGTTAATATCTACATGATAGATATGGGGAATTTTTATTCTCTTCATATTCTTCTAGATTGTTCTAATATACAACTAACTGTATGTATTATATTTACTATCACAAAATTATCAATCAAATTCAGGTGCTCAAAGAAGCTTAGAGACTAGCTGGAAGACAAGACAACTGAAATACCTACTACAGACCTATAATCCTTTTTCTCAGTATGTAAATTTATTTCACTAAAGAAGTAATGTGACCAGGCTGAGGTGGCTCAGTGTTGAGGTTTGATCTATGAACCAGGAAGTCATAGTTTGATTCCCATGGGGGCATGCAAAAGGCAGCCAATCAATGATTCTCTCCCTTTCCCTTCCTCTATGAAATCTATGAAAATATATTAACAAAAGAAAAAGAAAAAAATATAATATGTTTGATTGTAGGATACTACCCAAAACCCCACTGGGATGTTATATAATCCACAGTAAAAATTCTGAATTCAGAAACATATTTGTCCCCTGTAGAAGTACCAAATGAATCACATATATAGCAACTTAACTGCTAGGAGGTTAAGAGAGACGCTGGGTATTCAGTGGTCCAAGTTTTCCCAGAGGCTCCGAGTCTTGCTTGAACTGAACTTGAAGGATATGGAAAGGCAAAGCACAAGGACCCAACTCATGAAGGAAATAGTGAGCAAAGTAACAGACACAGGAAGAGTACATCGCCCCTTTGGGGAATGTGGACTTGGAGGCTGAGATCAGTTAATGTGGGTTCCTCAATACTTAAGAGTTTCATGATGTAATGTATAATAGGGATGTTTTTTAGAAATGGGTAAAAATTTAATGCACGTGGAATATAGGACCTCTGGGCTGGTAATGGTTTAAAAAGAACAGCCAGATGGGAATTAGGGAGAGGAAGAAGCCTATGACTCTGAGATTTTGAATAAGACTTAAAGGCATGGCTCAGTGATTGAGCCTCAACCTATAAATCAGGATGTCAGGGTTCTATTCCCAGTCAGGGCACATGCCTGGGTTGCAGGCTCATTCCCCAGTGTGGAGCATGCAAGAGGCAGCTGATCAATGATTCTCTCTCATCACTGATGTTTCTATCTCTCTCTCCCTCTTCTTTCCTCTCTGAAATCAATGTGTGTGTGTGTGTGTGTGTGTGTGTGTGTAAATAAAAGGGGGGGAGGGGCGTTAGAAATGGGCAATAAGCTAATGCTGTGCTTGTGCAGAGTACTACTCCACAACCAGAAACTACGCCTTCTAAGGAGGACAACCTGTTTGAAACTATCTATAGTCTCCTTACTACTATTGTCCTTTCCCTTAATTAGAAAACATTTTTATCAAAAGGGAAGCCAATATTTTGACTGAGTTAATAGATACCACCACCTGTCTATTCACTTCCTTCCACCCAGAACAAACCACACTATGGAGATGAATTATCAAATCCCATTCAACCGCACACACAATTTATTACGAGGCCACCCTTTCTGGTTTTTATGTCAAAAGTTTGGGAGGTGCAACACATATTCCTCCCTTTTTGGAGATTCACTTTAAAGATTTCAGGAACTCCAACAGAACATTCTCAGCTTAACACTGTTTAATCCAGAGTTCCTGCATTACTTGGCCACTTTATTATGGAACACATTTTGAAAAGCAATGATTTAATCAATTCACTTTCCATTCTTTTTTCCTGTGTTGAAATGCTGACACTGAAATCTTGAAAGTTTACTGTTGCAAAGCAAAATCATCAATGTACAGTAGGTCCTCGGGTTATGTCGAAAATCCATTCCTACGTTGCGATGTATTGCGATTTTGCCGTAAGGCGGAACCCACCTACATAAGCACCTACATCACTCACATGGAGCACATACACAGCAGTAATGAAGTGAAACAGTAAAAAAATTTAAAAGAAAGATAACAATTCCTGACCTTTTACTTGTGGTAAATAAATAATAAAAAACATAAAGCACATATGTACATACGTCGAAATGATGGAACTTTTTTTTTTTATAAATGAATGGGAGATGGCCACATAACCACAAAACGACATATGTCGAGTCCAACGTAACCCGAGGACTGTCTGTATATGAACTAAAAACAAAAACAAACCACCTGCTCTTTCTTTGCCACATGTAAATTTATTCTATCTTTTGAGATTTATGCTAGAAACTGTGTGTGTGTGTGTGTGTGTGTGTGTGTGTGTGTGTGTGTCGGGAGGATTACAGAGGTTAGCTAGATCCATTTTACTGAGTTTTTAAATAAACTCAAATCTGCATTTCACTTTCTTCATTTTGTACCTGTAGCACTATACACATCTCAATCAAAATCTCTCAGACCCCTCATAATTATACATATTAAAAATCCAAACAAGAGTCCCATGCAATCTGGCACCTGTCAACTTCATTTCCTAACTTCTCCTTGCCTTGTCTCACACTATGTTCTAGCCACAAAAGCCTTCTTTCTATTTCTTGAACCAGCAAAGACACTTCTCTGTGCCTGTAATACTGCTCTTCCTTCTAATTTGATATTGAGTATCATTCAACTGTCAGCTATTAACTCTTCAAAAGGGTCTTCCTCACCTATTATGTACCTTATCCTTGTTATACTATTAACAGCATTAATCATCATCTGAAGTATCTTTGACTTATTTTCTGTTAAAGTCCTTAGGACAGGGATTTTGTATATTTTTGTCTCTATATGCCCAGGATCTTCAACATTGCCTGGCACATAGTAGACATTCAGTAAGCATTTGATGCATGAACTAACGAATGAGGCAATGTTAGCCAGCCAGCTAAAACATAAATCCCATTCTGAACTAGAGACTATTCTGGGATCAGCTACTAGTAGCCCCAACAGAATGCAGGAACTCAGTTACATGTCAGATAAAGAAATGACCAAATTGCTGTCATAATTAATTTGTTTATTCAAAAGAGCTTTCAAGAAAGAAGTGAGCCCCACCCGGTTTGGCTCAGTGGATAGAGCACTGGCCCTCAGAACGAAGGGTCCCAGGTTCAATTACAGTCAAGGCCATGTACCTCAGTTGCAGGCCTAATCCCCATCTCCCTGGAAGCAACCAATTGATGTGTCTTTTTCACACTGAAGTTTTTCTGTCTCTCCCCCTCCCTTCCACTCTAAAAATCAATGGAGTCCAGCTGGTGTCTCTCAGTGGTTGGACACTGACCCATGAACCAGACAGATCACGGTTAGATTCCCGGTCAGGGCACATGCGTGTGTTGCAGGCTTGATCCCCAGTAGGGGGTGCAGGAGGCAGCAGATCAATGATTCTCTATCATTGATGTTTCTGTCTCTCTCTCCCTCTCTCTGAAACTAATAAATATATATATATTTTTTAATTTAAATATATTTTATTGATTTTTTTACAGAGAGGAAGGGAGAGTGATATAGAGTTAGAAACATCGATGAGAGAGAAACATCCATCAGCTGCCTCCTGCACACTCCCTACTGGGTATGTGCCCACAATCAAGGTACATGCCCTTGACCAGAATCGAACCTGGGACCCTTGAGTCTGCAGGCTGACGCTCTATCCACTGAGCCAAACCGGTTAGGGCAATAAAAATATATTTTAAGAAATTAAAATAAATGGAAAAAATATCCTTGGGTAAGAATTAAAAAAAAAAAAGTGAATTTGAAATCTGTCCTGTATTACTGTTCATATATGGCAGTGCTTATATTTTTGCCTCAGGGCTTTGCACTTACTGTCCCATTTGCCTGACAGCTCTGTCCCTGGAGAGCTGCATGGCTCGCTGCCCACTTCATTCAGGTCTCTTTTCAAATGTCATCTCTTTTCAGAGATGCCTTCTTGGGCTGTCCTCTCTCAGAGAGCACTCACCCAATCTCCATTCCCTTACTCTATTTTTCTAAATAAATTTATCAGGGGAGAACCAAGATGGCGGCGTAAGGTACAGACCTGTACGTGCTGTCTCCCACAACAACATCGAGACTACCAACTATAAAAGAAACAGTTGACATTCAGAACCATGGGAAAACTGCCCCAGTGGACACTCTACAACTGGAAGAAAAGAAAGAAGAGCATTGAGACTGAGTAGGTTGTGCAGAGGCTCCAAGAACGGAGGTACAGAATCGCGCGCCAGGGTAGCTGCAACTGGATGCGCGGTATTTTTAAATCAGAAGGGGATGTGGACTCTCAAATCCACTGAGCGTGTTTGGAGTGGGATTCTGAGGACTCAGAACCCTACGGGGAGAAGTGGGACGGCCTTGCAATGGACTGGAGAGTGAGAGTGGCTGTCTCGTGGAACTGCTTGCCGGCATTCGGGGACAGCACTCGGGACGTGAGTCGCGGAGAAACCATTGCCCTTGGCCCTGCCCTGGTGATTCCCGGGAACCCCACCCTACTCAAATTACATCCCCAACCAAGCTGTGCTAGTGACACAGAGAACCAACGACGCTTTTGCAGCCCAGCCCAGCAGAATGCAGATTTCAACTCCTCGCATACATAAGGAACACAATAAAGAAGCAAAATCAGGTTCAGAGGAAGCCGGAGCCAGACACGGCTGGGCCGGCAACGTGGAACCGCTGTACCAGCAAACGCACAGGCAGGCCCACCAGATCCAGTCTCACATGGGACGCTGGGTGACGGCAGACAGGCAGTCTGTGCACTTGGTAGAAAACGAAATCCAAGCAAGCATACCAGATATTCAGCCACCAGGAACACCTGGAGATTTTGTCCAGCACAGAGCCGCCCAACAAAGGACAGAATGCCAAACTTCGTGTTGCTGAGACGGCCCCTGGTGAGGCTGGGACGGCCCCAGCAAGGGTGGGACGGCCCCTGTGAGGTTGAAACGGGCCCGGTGAGGTTGAAACGGGCCCGGTGAGGCTGAAACGGTCCCGGTGAGGTTGAGACGGCCCCGGTGGGGTGAGACAGCCCGGTGAGGTTGAAATGGCCCCGGTGAAGTTGAATCGGCCCCAGTGAGGTCGAGACGGCACCAGTGAGGTTGCAACGGCCCTGGTGAGGTTGAGACGGCCCCGGTGAGGCTGAAACGGCCCCAGTGAGGCTGAATCGGCCCCAGTGAGGTTGGGACGGCCCCGGTGAGGTTGAGATGGCCCCAGTGAGGTTGAGACGGCCCCGGTGAGCCTGCAACGGCCCCGGTGAGGTTGAAACGGCCCCTGTGAGGTTGAGGCAGCCCCTGTGAGGCTGAAACACCCCCATGAGGTGGGGAAGGCCCCTGGGAAACTGAGAAAAATACCACATGAACTCACTCATTTATGGATAATAAGAAACATTATAGACTGATGAACAAAAATGGATACAGAGGCAGAGCAGCATTGAGCAGAATGTCAAACTACAGTAGGAACCCTGGGGAGGTTTGTGGGGAGTAGGAGATCAACCGAAGGACTTATATGCATGCATATGAGAATAACTAATGGACACAAGACACTGGGGGGTGGGGGAAGCAGGGGGAATGTGAAGGGGGAGAAAAAAGGAGACATGTGTAATACTCTTTGTAATACTTTAAGAAATAAAATAAAAATAAAAATAAAATAAAATGTAGCTGCTAGGAAAAAATAAAATAAATAAATTTATCAGGCACATTAATTTGCTTTCTTGTTTACTGTGCCTCTCCTTCCATGAGTAGGAACTTTGTGTTTTCTTCACTGCAATCTCTCTAGTGCTTTACAACAATGATGAGCACCTACTACATACTATCATTGATCTGTTGTACTATTTTCTTTTTTTTATATATATATATATTTTATTGATTTTTTACAGAGAAGAAGGGAGAGGGACAGAGAATTAGAAACATCAATGAGAGAAATCGATCAGCTGCCTCCTGCACGCCCCTCACGGGGGATGTGCCCGCAACCAAGGTACATTCCCTTGACCGGAATCGAACCTGGGACCCTTCAGTCCGCAGGCCGACGCTCTATCCATTGAGCCAAACCGGTTCGGTGTGTTGTACTATTTTCCAAAGCTACATGCCCTTGATTGATTTTTCCATCAAAAGCATTATGTTTTTTCACATTTATTCTGGTCAACTGTGACAAACAGGAAGAAGTGAAGACAACTGATTCTAAGGCCACGTGATAGAATAACCCTAAAATGACAAAGTTGAGGTGCTAGGATAAAACTATTTTTAAGTTTTTAAAAAAAGCATGTTGGGGGGAAAAAGTGTGTGTGTATGGGGAGGATGATGTTTCATAAATATGCATGCTACAATCTCTGAAAGTTAAAATACTACATAGATCCTAGAATTTTAATGTTAGATAAGGGACTAAATATTTGTCAACAAACCCTTTTTATATCTCCTTAGTGATAATGTCTATAAAACCAAATTGTAAGCTTAGCCCCGATTTGGGAAAGCATGACAAACCAGGTAATTTTAGAGAATACTCCACAGGTATTCACAATATATCAGCAAGATCCAGGTCTAATTAAGTTCTTATTTGACCACAGATGAAGGTACTTTGACACTTTAAAATATTAAATATACGATCTGAAGAGAAACCAGAATGATATATATATATATATATATATATATAAATGTAAAGTGTTATTGATTTTAAAATAAAGACTCAAACTAGAAATGGAAAATTCACTATTTTGTCTTTAAATGAGGGATGATACTGAACTTTCACCACAAAGCTATCTTTGGAAATCCTTATCAATATACACACACAGAAAAATAAAAAACATGTACCACAACAAATCAATTATGACAGATTTATCTAAATTCTAAGCTTTTCCTGTTGAAATGGCTGTAGCTAAGTCTTGCCTCTTCCCACAGGCCCTCAGGTATAGATGAAGACTTTTGGAATAAAAGCTTTGCTTTCCAATGCCATCTCACAGACATCTATGACATAAGCTAATCCAACATGGGTACCTTTTCTTTAGATACTTCCTCCACATTAGAGAACCATTCCTGATGCCTTACATCTGGAGAAAGGAAAAGAGATCCAATGTATGAAAACTATCTGGCACACATACATTAAGAACATAACCCAATCCTAGACGGTTTGGCTCAGTGGATAGAGTGTCACCCTGCAGACTGAGGAGTCTCGGGTTTGATTCTGGTCAAGGGCACCTGCCTGGGTTGCAGCTCAATCCCTCATAGGGAGTGTGCAGGAGGCAGCCAATCAGTGATTCTCTCTAATCACTGATGTTTCTACCTCTCTCTCCCTTTCCCTTCCTCTCTGAAATCAATAAAAATGCATTAAAAAGAAAAAAAAGAACATAACCCAACATCTCTCCACCCTCTGCTTTCTGCTCACAGGACCACACACCTTAGCATCAAATCTAAACTCTTTAAATTGCCTACAAAGCCCTATGTGACCTGGTCCCTGGAAACCTCTCTCTTCTTCACTCTAGCAAGCTCCATTTTCCTAATATCCCATTATTCCAAGGTTGTTCCTGTCCTTGAGCTCCTGTACTTTCTATTCCCTCTGCCTGGGAATGTCTGTCCCCTCACCTTTCCATGGCTGGTCTCAGCTCAAATGTCACCTCCTCTGAGAAGCCTTCTTCATCATCAAATCACCTGTTACTTGTCCCTATCTGAAACTATCTAATTCATTTATCTGTATTGTTGTCCCCCCATCCCCAAACATAAGCTACCCAAGGGACGGAACCTTGTCCATTTTTGCTTCTTCACTATTATCTCAGAGATTAACAGGCAAATAATGTTCATAAATATGCATGCTACAATCGCTGAAAGTTAAAATACTACATAGATCCTAGAATTTTAAAAGTTTAAAGCTCAATGAAGTTTAAAAGGAACAAATTAATTCCAAAACTAGAGCAGTGCTCTCCAACCGATCTAATCCTGTATAGAAAATGGTTTCCCTCTGTTCCAGCCCCCAGCTAGCAGAAATCAAAGTAATCATAAAGGGAGAGAATTCCCTTGCACTGATGGAAAGAAGTGAATTATGCAAAACAAATGGAAACACAAAAAAGGGGCCAAACAGTGTACAGATGATGTGTTGTAAAACTGTGCACCTGAAACTTGTATAATTTTGTTAGCCAGTGTCACTTCAATAAATTCAATAAAAAGGGCAAAAAAGAAAAAAAGGCCAAAAATTCCAGTATGGGGGTCCACAGAAAGGAGAAAATGAGCACTGGTGAGATCCAAGAGTACAAAATCCCCTTCTGTGGCTCCAAGGAATAGTAATAATTGTGCACCTGGCGGTGGCAAGCCCTGGCCACTTGGACACAGCAGTGAACAAGACAGGCAAAAAAAAGCGCAAGGCCCTTGCTCTCCAAGTTTACATTTTAGCAGTCAAGACAGACAATAAACAAGTCAACTATTAAGTGATTATAGATGACGATCGATGCATGAAGTATATTAAAACTAGTGCGAAGTGATGAAGAGTTGAGGAGGGGTTGGTCAAAGAAGGTCTAACTAAGGTGAGTAAAACTTGAAGGATAGGGAGCCAGCCTTGCAAAGGTCTGATGTTGGTCATTTCCACGCAAATGAAAGGCACGTCCAAATGCTCTATAATGGGCATGAGCTTGGAACATTTAAGAAAAAAGAAAGGCAGGTCAGTATGTCTACCGTGGCTAACGAGGAAAGATGGGTGGGGGAAGTAGACAATGAGATGGGACTATACAGCGCGGTAATAACTCAGTGGATCCTCACAGCCACTTTACCAGGCAGACTGTTTTCAACCCCATTTTGCAGATAAGGAAGTGGAGGCTCGGCCCTAGGCTACGCTCCTAGGGGAGGCTAAATCTTAGAACGAACCCGGGCGTTCTAATTCCAAAGCCCATGCTCCGAATTACCAAACCATATCGCGTTTCCCCCAAGAGGGGTATCCCATATTACAGGGCAGGTACATGGAGTAGAATTTAATCCTGACAAACAACTCAGCAGAGTGAGATCACCATGCCCATTTTACAGTCGGAGAGAATGAAGCACACTCTTCCTTAGGAAGGTGAGTCCAGGGAAGGGGCGGTCGGGGGGCGGCCGGCATCCCCAGCCGTGCAGCCAGACAGGCCTTGCCGCGCCACTCCACCCACGTTGCGGGTGACCGGGCCCCGAGAACGGACGCGCGGCCATGGCCAATGAGAGGCGGTCTTCACGAGCGACACGCGGCGGCGCAGCCAATCAGAACGGCGTGAAAGGGGAAGGGGCGGGCGCTAGGGCGCGTTAGGCCGCGCCGCGGCTGCCCTCGACCCGCTACAGGCCCGGCGACCCTCAGACCTGAGACAGAGCGAGACGAGACGAGACGAGAAGAGGCCGGTGAGCGAAGGCAAAGACCTCGTTCCAGGGCTCTGCCCGACACGCAGGCCCACATTCCGCTCTCTCCCAGAGGCGCGGTCCTTGCTCCCCAGCGCTCGGGAATGCAGGGAGTGCCTCAGCCCTTCCCCAGCGGGATTCCCAGAGGCCACCCTGCCAGGCCGTGCACGCCCCGGCCTTACCTGGTGGAAATACGGGGTCAGAGAAGAAAATCTCGGCCGCGGACTGCAGCCGTACTACCCACTCCTGCCGCCGTTCCACCTCACATTCAAACCCGGCAAAATGGCGCGGCGGCGAGGCTGTGGTCTGGGCGCATGCGTGAACAGGGTAGAGGCACGGGGCGGGGGCCAGGGGCGGAGCCCCGCCCACCCAAATTCGAAGGACCAATCTCTGATTTGCATGCCCCGGCTCTGTGTTTGCGCTGACGTCACAAGCGACAATGCCCTTCGGTTCAGGCGGTTCTAACGGGCTTCACAATCCCCATTTTCCTGAAATAAACACAGATTAAGTGAGTGGCTGCTGGATTGTGGCCTATTTTGGTGTCAGGACTTGATGTCATGCACGTAGTAAGTCTTGAACGAACTGCCCGAACTCATGTCCATAGCAACTCAGACATGTAGCTTGAAACAGAATAAACAAGATAAGTTCATATCGTTATAAGTGCTATGAGGATAAAATTAAAACCGGGATGATATGACAGGCAGTGACTTGGAAGGTCAATGGGAGGGTCCTAGAAGGGCTCTGAACAGGTGAAAATTGGCTCGAGTTTCAACAAGGAGACAGGTGCGTGTAAATCAGCCTGGAGAGCATTTAGGAGGAGGGGAGATCAGTAGCAAAGGCTCTGAGTCAGAATGAAGTGGACCCTGTTACAAGATGAAATCAGGCCAGCCTGGGCCAGACGATGTAGGCCTCATAAGCCAGTGTTTGAACTATGTCTTAAGTGCATGACCTCCACATTTATATTTTAAAAGGCCCACCAGTTGCTGCTTGGAGAATGAACTGTATGGGGGGCGGGGGTGAAGAACATGAAGCAGGGAGACCAGTCAGAAGGCTGCTGGAGACATCCAGGAAGATGTTATGGCCTGATCTAGGGTGTGTAGCATGAATATGGAGAGAAGTGGACAGCTTCAGGATATATCTTGGAAGTAGAGCCCTTAGGATCTTATGATACCTTAAGTGTAGGAAAGAGAGGACCCAATGGACACTTATGGAAATCCAAGCCTTCAGTTTTGGCCTCCTCCCTCAACAGGCCCAGCTGCCTCCACTCAGAGCCCATCTCTTAGAATTGCTAGTTTGCTACTCCTAGGACTGAAGGGCACACTATTTGGTCATCATTCGAGGAAACAAATATAAGAACACAAAATTATACAGACACTGAGAAATGCTCTTCTTCTAGATCTCTGAATGACTGGCTTCCTCTGTGCACTCAGTTCTCAGCACATGATGAATGACTGTCCAAACCTCTGCCCTAAAAGAGGATCAAACTCTAACATGGCTTCTAGTAGCATAAGGCCATTTCCCTAGGACAAGTGAAGCACAGGTTGTTCAATGCTGCCAGGAGAATTTACTGTTTTTCTAGCCAACACTGGAGGAAAGGCCCCAAATACCCTTTCTTAGAGCATTTGATAAAAAGGGCTTACAACTGTAAACTTTTCCTCTGTCCCTTTGAGAATGTGTATGTGTCTTCCACAATTCAGCAGTGTCCTTCCTAAGGGCCTGACAGCCAATCCTTTGAAATCGAATCATCAGGAAGGTAGCTCCCCTGGAAGCCTAACTTAGGAAAATGCTAGCTAGCAGACACAGCTGGCCTAGTCACTTTTTTTTAAAGGGAGCAGGCTCTTCATTTTTAGATATCCTCACCTGAGGCTTTCCCCATTGATTTTTAGAGGGAGTGGAAGGGAGGGGGAGAAACATGATTGTGAGAGAGACATCTATTGGTTGCCTGCTGCACATGCCCCGACAAGGGACAGGGGATCAAGCCTGCAACTGCGCTATGTGCCCTTGACCAGAATCAAACCTGGGACCCTTCAGTCCACAGCACAAAGCTCTATCCACTGAACCAAACTGGCTAAGGCTGGTCTAATCACTTATATGTTGATCAACCCTTTGTAACTTTTCACTTGAGCACCTGCTCATTCCCTTACTCCCTCATTCTCCCTCTAAAATGTCCAGTCAGCTCTGCACAAGTCAGAATGGAGCTCAGCTTTCTCCCCTACTGTCAGTAGTTACTGAAGAAAATCTGCTTGCACAGCCTTATCAATCTTTGGCTGTGCTTATCTTTGACAGCACTCTGTCACATGTAAAAGCAATTCCTATGGATAAAATGTAAAAAGTTGATGTTCTTGAATGAAAAGGTTATGGACATAAGTTTTGGTAAAAGTACTCATCTTATCATAGCCACAAACCCTACAAGATTTGACCCCTGCCAACCTACCTGACCTCATCACCTTCCTCCTTCCTCCCCTTCACCCTCTCACAGCTCTTCCTTTCTGTTCTTCCAAGCTCCAAGCTTATTTCCACCATAGAGCATTCATCCTTGCTCTTCCCTCTGCCTAAAATGCTCTTTTTCTAGATCCCTGAATGACTGGCTCCCTCTGTACATTCAGATTCCAGTTCAAATGTCACCTCCTCAAAGAGGCCTTCCATCTGTCTTGACATTATCCACTCTCCACCACCCAATAACATGACATTTAGGGTTGCCGGACTTAGAAAATGAAATACAGGACACCCAGTTCAATGTGAATTTCAGAAAAGCAATGCATAATTCTTAGTATAAATGTTGTATGGAACATATTTATACTAAAATAACCATCCATGGTTTACCTAAAATTCACATTGAATGAGGTGTCTTGCATTGTATCTGACACCCTTAGCTCCATTTTATCATCTGTTTTCTTTTTTTTTAATTTGAGAGAAATAGAAAAAAACAAACAAACATTGATTTGTTGTTCCACTTATTTATACATTCATTGGTTGGCTCTTGTATGGGCCCTGATGAAGGTCAAACCCACAACCTTGATGTATCAGGACAATGCTTTAACCAACTAAGCTATCTGGCCAGGGCTCATTCTGTTTTCTTCATAACATTTGATTGTCTCTTTGTTAATTCTTTTTCCTCCAGCTGACGACTCTATTAGGACCAAGGATTTTATCTTATTTACAGCTGTACCCCAGCACCTAGCACATAGTAGCTGCTCAATAAGTATTTGTTGAATGTTGAATGAAATGCCCTATAGAAGTAGGCAAAGTCTATTGAAAAAGGTATGTTATTAGAACATTGGGGGAAAAGATGTATTTTTACCATTGCAGCAATAGTACAAGTAATCACCTTCATTAGACTAATCTGCTCTCCTGGACATTTTCCTCTGGTTCTGGTGAGAATGAACCTAATGACATAACAGTTCCATCTTTGAGAGCAAATCAGAAGGAGGCTGGCTGGCACCCTGCATCAGTGTAGCATCTCTGCCAGTTTCTGCAGGAAGCCCTTGAGCTGTGCCAAGATTATAATGTCTACAGACATAGCTGTAGGGGTGCTCTCTCTCCTCACCCTTTGCAACCACAAGAAGAGTGAGTCGTGATCTTATTGCTGGTGAAGGGTCTTGCTTTCAATTTGTAAAAAATGCAACATCTCTGAAGAACAATAAAGCACAATGAAACAAGGTCTGTCTTTATTCATGTAGTTTTCTTTCTTGCCAAACCCCGATAAAACCCATCTATCTAGTGTTAACCTTCTGAACAGATGAGTTATCTATGATATGTTCCACAAGGAAGATAATTTTATCTTTTATTGGGACACTTCTGGCTGTGTTTGGAAAGAGCAAGTCTCTTTTTTTGTTTAATATCATTGGGGTGCCAAAGAGTATTGACAGCTGAAATTGAGAGATGTCAGGTTGTGGTTTTTACCTTTTTAAAAATGGAGGCAATTTTCTTTCTTTTTAAACATGCATGCACATGGTAAATACTTCACACAGTAAAAACAACAAATAGCATTTGGTCTTTCACTAATCAGGACATCAGCTGTAGGTGATATATCGAATTTATGTCCTCTATGCCCTTATTTTTAACATGTTCTTTATCTGATGTTCTCTGAGAGGCATGTGAGTCTCGCATCAGGATTCTGGCTTTGTCTTAATTTTTTTATTGATTTGAGAGAAGGGGGGAGGAACATTGATTTGTTGTTATACTTATTTATGCATTCATTGGTTGCTTTTTGTACGTGCTCTGACCAAAATCGAACATGCAACCTTGGTGTATGGAGACGATGCTCTAACCAACTGAGCTACCTGGCCAGGGCGGGTTTCTATTTTTAAGTTATTAGGTATTTAAAGGTTCATACCATTTCATTTTTTAAAAAAAATTTTTGTTACTCCTTACCTGAGGATATTTTTTCTTTAAAAAAATAAATATTTAGCCGTGGCCGGTTTGGCTTAGTGGATAGAGCGTCGGCCTGCGGACTGAAAGGTCCCAGGTTCGATTCCGGTCAAGGGCATGTACCTTGGTTGCGGGCACATCCCCAGTGGGGAGTGTGCAGGAGGCGGCTGATCGATGTTTCTGACTCTCAATCTCTCTCCCTTCCTCTCTGTAAAAAATCAATAAAATATATTAAAAATAAATAAATAAATATTTAGCACCATAGCTGGTTTGGCTCAGTGGATAGAGCATTACATCAGCCTGTGGACTGAAAGGTCCCAGGTTTGATTGCGTTCAAGGGCACGTACCTGGGTTGCAGGCTCCTCCCTTGCCCAGGCCCTGGTCAGGGTGCATACATGAGGGAACCAATTGATGTGTTTCTCTCAAATCAATATTTCTCTCCATCTTCCCCTCTCTCTAAAATAAAATCAATGGGCCCTAACTGGTTTGGCTCAGTGGATGCAATCAACCTGTGGACAGAAGAGTCCCAGGTTGGATTCTAATCAAGGGCACATGCCCAGGTTGCGGGCTTGATCCCTAGTAGGGGGCGTGCAGGAGGCAACCAATCAATGATTCTCTCTCATCATTGATGTTTCTATCTCTCTCTCCCTCTCCCTTCCTCTCTGAAATCAATAAAAAATATATTTAAAAGGGGGGAGGGACTTAATGGTATCTTATTTTAAAAAATCAATGGAAAAATATCCTCGATTGAGGATTTAAAAAAAAAATCTGTAAAAAATATATTTTGCCCTAGCCGGTTTGGGTCAGCGGATAGAGTGTTGGCCTGCAGACTAAAGGGTCTCAGGTTCGATTCCGGTCAAGGGCATGTACCTCGGTTGCAGGCTCCCGGCCCTGGTCAGGGGCATGCGGGAGGCAACCAATCAATGGGGGTAGTGGGGGCAGAGTAGTTGACAGGTGGAGGTGGACCTCAGGGAGCCTCAGTTTGATCTGCCCCCAGATCTAAGCTAGATGAAACCAACCCTACACAGTTTGGTCCCTTCCATGAATACAGAGGTCTAGCAGATGCAGACACAAACAGAAAACAGAATGGTAACTACACACAGGAAGCCCAAGGTCAGTTACACACAGTCTGACAACAACCTGTATCTGAAACCCACCCAGAACCGAACCGGTATATTCCTTCAAATGATAAAACAAATTTCCAATAGATAATGCATGTATTAGTGCATGAAATAATGTATAATCAATACATTTGTAAATACTACTAGCAAACTCAGTCTAGCACAATTTAATTTTTAGTGTTTCAATGATAAAGCGTTGTGTAAAACCTGTAGTGACATGTTAGAACCCTCTTAAATTTAATCGTTACCAAGTGAGATTTTGGCAAACTCTTTTTAGTACAAACTATAATTACAAGTATATAATGATGTTCCAACCTGCTTTCTCAGTATAAAGCAGTATATTATAATATTTCACAGAAGATACCAGCACTTCTCCACTAAGATCACCTGTATATTTATTTAAATACTAGAGGCCTAGTGCAAAAATTAATGCACCTGTGGGGTCCCATGGCCTGGCCTGCAGGATGGGGCTGAAACTGGCTCTCTGACATCCCCCAAGGGGTCCCGGATTGCGAGAGGGACCCCACCAGTGCACAATTGGGGCTAAGGAGGGATGTAAGAGGTTGACCAGCTGGGGAGGGACCATGGGAGGGCTCCAAGGCGTATCCAGCCTGTCTTGCTCAGTCCCAATCGGCCAGACCCCAGCAGCAAGCTAACCTACCAATTGGAGTTCTGCCCCCTGGTGGTCAATGCACATCATAGCGAGCAGTTGATCGGCCTTAGCATATCATTAGCATATTATGCTTTGATTGGTTGAACAGCCGACCGGTTGACCGGACACTTAGCATATTAAGCTTTTATTATATAGGATTATATAGGATGAAAACATCCTAAACTGGTAATGCATGCATTAGTTTTTAACATACTATAAAATCAATATGTTTGTAAATGCTACTAGCAAACTCTTTGTAGAAGTCTACTTGTAGTGTTGTAATTAGCTGCACATTGTGTAAAACCTGTAGTGAACCATCTGAATTCTCTTAGAATTAATTTGAACCTAGCAGGATTTTTGAAAACTGTAATTAGCACAGATTAATATCACCAAATGAAGGTCTTACTAACTATGTAATGAATGTTCCTACATGCTGCCCCAGTAAATAACATTATGTTATAATATTTTACAAAAATTACCACTTTTCCACATTCAGGTTGACCTTTTTATTTGTTGAAAGAGTGAAATGTATTTTCGGTAGGTTATGCATGTTGTAGTTTGTGGCACAACATATAATCAGTACAGCAAACTAAAATGAGGTGTCACCTCACCCCTGCCAGAATGGCTATAATCAATAAATCAGCAAATAACAAATGCTGGCCAGGATGTGGGGAAAAAGGAACCCTAGTGCACTGTTGGTGGGAATGCAGACTGATGCAATCACTGTGGAAAACAACATGGAGTTTTTTCAAAAAATTAAAAATGGAACTGCCATTAAGAATCCTGAAACACATTGACCCTAACTGGTTTGGCTCAGTGGCTAGAGCGTCAGCCTGTGGACTCAAGGGTTCCAGGTTCGATTCCGGTCAAGGGCATGTACCTGGGTTTCGGGCACATCCCCAGTGAGGAGTGTGCAGGAGGCAGCTGATGGATGTTTCTGACTCTCTATCTCTCTCCCTTCCTCTCTGTAAAAAATCGGGGCGGGGGCGGGGGGAGAAAGGAGACATATGTAATACTCTTTGTAATACTTTAAGCAATAAATAAATAAATAAACCATTTAAAAAAAGACAGGAAGTGGAGCAGCGGCCCTCTGGGCAGGCGCGTAGGCCGAGTCCTGCTGTCCGCACCCTCCGCCCCGGACCGCGCCATTGGGGGGGGGGGGGGGGGTCACTCCGCCGGGAACAGGTGGCGGGGCAGCGCGGGCGCGGACACTCCCGCCGGGGCCGCCTGCCGTGGACGCGGATTATTACCGCGGCGACCAGTCGGATGATGGTGGCGCTACCCCAGCGCAGGAGGAGCGGGACTCAGGGTCAGACCTAGAGGAGGATGTACATGCGCAGCACCCTGGGCCAGACACGGGAAGTGGGAAGTGTAGACCGTCACTCAGGGGTATTGGCGACACGACGTCTGGGAGCTTTTCCCTCGCATTCTGTGAGACCTGTCTTATGTTGGAGTTGTAGAGACCCTGTCACCAGGTTTAGGCTTCAAACCCTGGGGTACAGAATTGTAAGTTTATAGAGGGATAGTCTGTTATTTACAAAATCACAGGGAATTAACTTCTGATTGGGTCCCATTTCAGATATTAGGCAGTTCTTGGCAGTTTTTGGTTGAGAAAATAGGCCAGGCTTTTGATATTTGACTATGCTTTCCCCATTCCCAAAAGGATGTCTTACTGGAGCAATGACCATTTGCAAACTGAAGATATTCCTATTGAAATCGAAAGTTTGAGGGCTATCACCTTGCAAAAATTTTATCAGAATTTGGCTTCGAGCTGTTCCAATGTATGAAATAACAAAGCACATGTCATTTAAAAAGCTGCTGTTGCTTAGTAATACAGAGTTGTACTGGATTTTGTGTATAGCATTTCAATATATTTGGCCTATTACATCTTTTTTCTATTTAGTTAGTGCTAATTTAATTTCTTTCAACAGTATTCTGTAGTATTGAGAGTAAAAGTTTTTTGTTAAACTCATTCCTAACTTTTATTATTTTTTTACTTATTGATTGATTTGAAGAGAGACATCTCATTGTTGTTCCACTTGTTTATGCATTCATTGGTTGATTCTTGTATGTGCCCTGACTGGGGCTTGAACCCATAACCTTGGCATATTGGGATGACGTTCTAAGCAACTGAGCTACCGGGCCCAAGCCAGCCATATTTTTTAAACTGTTTAATTTGCTTCCCTGGTTGTATCATCTGTATTGCACAATGTTAACAAAATAAAGCTGGGATGCTTTTCAATAAGTCAGCTATGAGTTTTGGTAAACACAAACTGAAACAAACACGTAGGAATGATAAAGATGGCCAAATTTTCTTTTAAGAACTGATATTCCATATATTTTGCTTGATTATGCATGTGCAGAAAATTGTCCAGTTTTTTTTTTAAGTGGTAGGTCTAATTGTTAGAGATCGTATTATTGACTCTGTTCTTTGACATGTCATTAGTATATTCATATATTCAATAAATATTTATTCAGCAAAAAAAACACACACACAAAAACAAAACAAACAACAACAAAAACCAAAACCAGAGAATAGACTGACAGCTATCAGAGGGGAGGGATTTCGAGGTGCTGGGTAAAAAAAAGGTGACAGGGTTAAGAAAAACACGTGCTCACAGGCACAGACAACTGTATGGTGATTATGGAGGGAAAGGAGAGGATGGCACACAGAAGAAGGTAGGCAGGGATAAATGGTGGGCGTGCGGAGGCTGGACTTGCAGCACACAGATGATGTGTTGTGGAGTTGTGCACGTGAAACCTCTGTGGTTTTATTGATGGGTGTCACTCCAATAAATTCAATACACATTTTTTAAATTCCCAGGTGTTCTGGAACAGAAGATTGCTGACAGCTGCCACTGTGATAGGTGTCCAGAGAAGCGTAGCTAGCCAGGCCTCCCCTCCGAACACCTGCACAAAAAGGGGGTCAGAATTCAGAAAGGACCGGGATCCCTCCCTGCTGATCAAATCTTGTATAAGTAAACCATTCATTCACTCATGCAATCACCCAGGACAAACTAATTCAGGACCTGAATGTGCAGACACTGGACTAGTCAATCATGGCTTTGACCACAAAGAGGGTGGATAAGGCTCCATGTCTCAGGGATGGAGAGAAACATCCTGGTGGAGAGAAGCATATGATAAACACACAAATGAATGATATCAACTCCATTCATTGAAGAGGGCTAGGAGTTGCAGAATGCTTTAGAAGATTAAAAAACCGCCCTGGCTTGTTTGGCTCAGTGGATAGAGCGTCGGCCTGCAGACTGAAGAGTCCCAGGTTCGATTCCAGTCAAGGGCATGTACCTTGGTTGCAGGCACATCCCCAGTGGGGAGTGTGCAGGAGGCAGCTGATGGGTGTTTCTCTCTCATCGATGTTTCTAACTCTCTATCCCTCTCCCCTCTTCTCTATAAAAAATCAATAAAAAATATTTTTTAAAAAAAAGAAGATTTGCCGAAACCGGTTTGGCTCAGTGGATAGAACGTTGGCCTGCGGACTGAAAGGTCCCGGGTTTGATTCCGGTCAAGGGCATGTACCTGGGTTGCGGGCACATCCCCAGTAGGAGATGTGCAGGAGGCAGCTGATCGATGTTTCTCTCTCATCGATGTTTCTGACTCTCTATCCCTCTCCCTTCCTCTCTGTAAAAAATCAATAAAATATATTTTTTAAAAAATAAATAAAAAATTAAAAAAAGATTAAAAAACCACACTTGGTTGCAAACATAAGGAATATTCCTGTGGGTTTAGTGTATAAATGGAGTGTTTAAGCACTCCACAGCCCTTTGCCCTTGACTTTCCTTGCCCTGTAACTTCTAGTGTTGTCACCCTGCTTTAGAAACAAACATTGGGCCGAAACCGGTTTGGCTCAGTGGATAGAGCGTCGGCCTGCGGACTGAAAGGTCCCGGGTTCGATTCCGGTCAGGGGCATGTACCTGGGTTGCGGGCACTTCCCCAGTGGGGATGTGCAGGAGGCAGCTGATCGATGTTTCTCTCTCATCGATGTTTCTAACTTTCTATCTCTCTCCCTTCCTCTCTGTAAAAAATCAATAAAATATATTTAAAAAAACAAAACAAAACAAAACAAAAAAAAAAACATTGGCCCTGACCGGTTTGGCTCAGTGGGTAGAGCGTCAGCCTGTGGACTGAAGGGTCCCAGGTTCGATTCCGGTCAAGGACATGTACCTTAGTTGCGGGCACATACCCAGTAGGGAGTGTGCAGGAGGCAGCTGATAGATGTTTCTCTCTCATCGATGTTTCTAACTCTCTATCCCTCTCCCTTTCTCTCTGTAAAAAAACCCAATAAAATATATTAAAATAAATAATAAAAAAAATAAAAACAAACATTGGTTGTAGAACTTTCAGGTTTCCCCCGTTCTGGGTGGAGTAGCCTCTGGCCCTGCTCAAGCTCCAGTGTGGCCTCAGTTGGCAGCACAGATGCTCTGCACCTCAGTTTCCCCGTCCAGCCCTAAACCATTCTAAGTGCCTTTAGGCTGGAAGCCCAGGACCCTCTTCTTGAGTTTGGCATTTTTGGCTGACACTGGCCATCACCATGGGAGATAGCCAGAAGGACCCCTTCTTCTGCTCAGCAGGCCCCCACTCTGGGTTCCACTCCTGGGCCTCTCTGACAAGAGCTCTGTTTATAGAAACTAAATCACCTGCTTAATAAACTCAGTTTATTAAAACTACCTAAATCATCCTCCCGAATAGAATTCTTGACCTGCCCATGGTTGCTGCCCAAACCACATCTCTGAGGCAAATAGGACAAGGTTTATTGCTCCCATTGTCCAGATAAGGAAAACTGAGCTTTAATGGACCAACCAACAGAGCCACTCATTTCCAGGGCCTCCTCCTCCTAGAAGCCCTCCTCACCACCTGGGTCCAAAAGTAGGGTCTCCTTGGTCCTTCCCCAGACCCTGCACTAAGGCTCTTTGGGGCACTGGTGATACAGCGGGATGCACTATGGGACCCCTTCTGCACACTCAAGTTGACCTAGGCTTCTGTGCCCAGGGCACTAGGACCCCAGGCCCCCCTGCCTCTGGAGATAGGCCCTCCAGGGCTGCCTGCAGGGGATAAGCCAGGCTATTTTTATCACTTCCTTCCTCCCTCTCAAGCAGTGGCCACCATCAGCTATTTACATAGAACTGCCACCTCAGCCTCAACCCGGACAGTTCAGGTCACAGAAAGGGGAACTGGACTGCAGGCCTGGAAGGTAAGAAGCCCCCCTTATTACCCAGCACTGCCTCCCACACCAGGGGTTCCTCCCAGGTGGTGAGGAGGTGGGCTGTCAATTCTTACTTCTATGCCCACTTTTGCTCTCCCTTCTAGAAGGTGGCGTTGGGTGCGGGCATTCACTCTGAGACACCTGCTCCTTGGCTAAGTCAAGATTCACTGGTTTATTCAACGAATAGTCATTGGGAGTCTGCCATGTGCCAGGCCCTGGGGGTTGAAAAGAGCTTGCCTTCAAAAGGGGGAAAACAGTGTGGAGGCAAGGCAGTGAATCAGGCAGAAAACTGGGGCTCGTGAGACCTGAGTTTGAATCTGGTTTCTGACACAGGCTACTGTGTGACCCTGCACAAATCTCTCTTGTCTCTGGGCCTCAGTTTCCCCAAGCCTGGCTGAGGGGCTTGCAGAGGGAGCTCCTTCCGGGTTCCCTTCCCGCCCCCACCTCAGTATCCTTGTGCTGGTTTCTACATCGAGTACCACATAAGGGTTCACTTCATCACGGCCAGCTGTTTGGAATTGGTGGGGTGAGGTGTGGTCTGTGAAGGCCACACCTTTGGCCTAACCCCAGGCTTAGGCAGGGAGGCTGGGAGCAGCCTTTCCCAGCCCTACGGGTGGAGGACCAGGACTGTAAACCACGGAGCAGGGACCTGCTCCCCCCACCTCCTGAAGTCCTGTCCTCTTCCGAAGTCACCCCTGCTCCCTCCCCTACTGTCTTGCCTTCTGAGTGTTCAGTGAGGGTCAGCCAGGCCTAAGTTGGGCACAGTTCAGTTCCTTCCGTCTTCACAGCTGCAATTTCACAGGTCAGATACCATTGTTCCTATGGTACCCGCTGGTTCTTGGGATGGGGTGCAGGCTACCCGACCCTCCCTCACCTCACAGCCACTCTCCCCACAGCCAGCCTGCACAATGCCTGCCTGGGGAGCCCTGTTCCTGCTCTGGGCTGCCGCAGAAGCCACAAAGGACTGCCCTGCACCATGCACCTGCCAGGCCCTGGAAACCATGGGGCTGTGGGTGGACTGCAGGGGTCGAGGGCTCACATCCATGCCTGCCCTGCCAGCCCACACCCGCCACCTCCTGCTGGCCAACAATAGCCTTCGTTCTGTGCCTCCCGGCGCCTTCGACCACATGGTCCAGCTGCAGACACTTGACGTGACACAGAACCCCTGGCACTGTGACTGCAGCCTCACCTACCTGCACCTCTGGCTGGAGGACCACACACCAGAGGCCCTGCTGGACGTCCGCTGTGCCAGCCCCAGCTATGCCACCCTCCACCCACTGGGCCAGCTCACAGGCTATGAGCTGGGCAACTGCGGCTGGCAACTACAGAAACCTTGGGCCTATCCATGGGTCTGGTGGGATGTGGCACTGGTTGTTGTGGTCATAATGGGCCTGGCTCTCTTGGCAGGTCTACTGTGCACTGCCAGAGAGCCCCTGTTCCTAGGGTCGTTCTTCAGGCCAAGCGGCCAGGCCTGAGCCCCTGTCCAGACTCCACCAGCCCTGATCAGCCAGTTCTACCAGTAACTTGAAATAAACTGGCTGCTCAGTCATTTTGTCCAAACTCAGATATTTTATTTTTCCCTCTCAGTACCTTCTGGAAACCTGGGTTCATTTTTTTTTATTACCAGATATCAACTGGTGCTTTTCTGTCCCCCAAGTTCCTAGTAGAATGGGCTGTCCCACTTCCTTCCAACCAGCCACCTGCAATTCCACAATTTGGACATCCAGAGCCTTTCCCCAGTGCCTGCAGGTCCCGGGACACCAGCTCTCACACCCTCCCTTCTCTAGTAGTACCAGCTTCCCACATGGACCATCCTAGGCAGCCCAGGCCAATTGCACATCAAATTCCAAAAATAAACCAAAAACCAAAAACAGCTTTATCTCACAACACAGCAGTGAACAGACAGGAAGTACTGACGAGGGCCTGGTCATCTCTGCAACAGACATACACTGAAAGGCACTTCACCATTCCCAAATGGCCTTGGCGCTCTGGCCCTGAGGCCATCTGGGCTCACCTGGCCCCATCTCCCGCACTAGTTTCTCTCCTTTATTTCCCCTCTCCCCTCTTCTTCAGAAACAAAACATCAGAGTACTCCATTTCTCATGGAACAAAAACTCCCCTCCAAGTGCTGACATCAGACACCTGCAAACTCTGGGGTCTCACTTCTACCCCATTCAACAGATTCTTCAAACAAGACACTTCTCTCCCTCAGAGGAATTCTGGTGCCGAGCAGTGAAATTAAACTTTTCTCCGCTGTGCATGCTAACGTTTAGGTCTGTTACTGGCCAACCCAAATCAAATATAATTACACCAAGGTCCCTCCCTCTAGGAGTTCCATGGGGTGGTCCCATGGCTCAGAAGGTGCCACTAGGAAAGCCAAGTGAGCATAGTGTGCCACTGAAAGGCACCGGTAACAGAGGTGAGGCTGAAACAGGACCCTCAAACTGAGGATGAGGGATGGACAGTAGGGAGTTGTGGAGACTGTGGCAAATCAGAGAGCCCATGTTCCATCCAAAGAGGTCCAGCCAAATGCTGCCGTGTGGAGATGTGGACCTAGGTGCCCTGTATTCCATTCTTCTAGAGAGACTGGAAATCTAGATTTTTATGTGAAATCTCTGAATTTGGCAACTTCTGGCAACTAAATGAAAATTTTAATTGTTCTTTCAATAGGGCAAATATAACACATATTATCAACTCGACAGAGTCCACAGCTGAGAGTCTGTAATTTGTCTGCATTAGGCATCGGCTGAACCACTGCTGCCTAATGACAACAATGGTAAAAGATGGCATCTACTGATTGTATGTGAAGGCCCTATGTGAAGCCCCTTACAATGCACCCTGTAAACACCCCGAGGGGAAGATACTGTTCTCCCTGCAATGTACGGAGGAGAACACAGCTCCAGGGGCCCCAGCGGTCACTTCATAGGCATGATCCCAGACAGGTCCCCTTCCACATCTGAAAAGTGCTCCCTTAGGAACTTCCTGGGCTCCCTGGAACTAAGGCTCTTCCGCATCCAAGTCCCCACATGGGATGTCCATAAATTCTGCCACTTCTCCTTCCTGGGGCCAACGTGTGCAGCCACAGGTCTGGTGCAATGATTATTATAGGCCTTGATCCTGTTGACTGAGTGGCTTGGTCCAGTGAGAACCTGTTAGGAGCCTGGGAAGCCCAGCGTCACCAATGCAGGTGATGATTCCCCTGAGGGTGGAAGGCGTGAAGGGAACCTCAGTGGCCAAGCAGGAATTTCCCAGGTAAATAGAGAATGGACACAAGAGCCCTAGGAAAACCGCCCTCTGGGGACGCATATTTACCATTTCCATCATTCCCACGTTCTCTATTTCAGGCCAGCAAGGCTTCCACCACAGAACCACCCACCACACAGCCACCAACCCCATCATCAATGTCTCCCCCCACCGCTGTCCCCTTTAGGACACAGTCAGCCACAGAGCCAGCTCTCCATGACCACTCACACAGTCTCCCCTCCCTACGGACCAACCCAGTACGGAGTAACACTTGGGATGTCGCATTAACACCACCCTTAGTACCCATCACGGCCCGCACGCACACCAGCATCACATCTGCCTCCTCTCCGTTCTCTCCATCACAGCCACAGACATTAGCCCCATGAGTCGACACTGTTCCGCACTGCCATTCCCCCATTTCTGCTGTCACCACTAGCACCAAACAACCGTGGACCTTACCCCATTATATAAGCAAAATGCCAGCTCTGTCATTGACATCAGCCTATCCAAGCAGTCACCATGACATCATCCTCATAATCATTTCCTTCATAAATATTTTCAAAATCCAACTACACATGGAGAATTTGCCGAGGTAATTTTTACTAGCTGATATGACAACCACCACACCTTGCTTACCCCAATTGAGGTTTGCTCCTTCCTCATACCTCGGTATGTTCAGCTGTTCACCAGGAGGCCTTCCATAGGACTTCTGGCTCCCGCTGAGCCTGTTTTCTTGGTTCTGCTCAGAACCAGTCCTCTGCTGGCCTCCTGCCTTCTTCTGTCCCTGGGTAAGCAGGGACAGCAGAGAGGATTGTGCAGATGCTCACAGCCAGGCCTAGAAATGTATAGATGACTTTCAGAAGAAATCATTGTTTCAAACCCCAGTCACTGGCACCACCCTAACTGCAGGGGAGGCCAGGAAACACAGCCCTCCACTGTGCCCAGTAACAGGCAGCGGGTGCGCATCTAGCAATTGTCAATCCCATGTAGCCTAAGGTAATAAGTGCCTGGTCAGAAACAGGACACGCCATAGAAAGGGCATTTGTGACGTGGTGGGCACTCTTAGGGGGCACATGCTGAGTCGTGGCCCTGAGACACAGCCAGACACAGTTCCTAACACAGTGCCCATCTCGTGTTTTTTGTTTTTGATTGTATTTTTATTGATTTCAGAGAGGAAGGGAGAGAGAGATAGAAACATCAATGATGCGAGAGAATCATCGATTGGCTGCCTCCTGCACCACCCTCCTACTGGGGGCGCGGGGACCAAGCCCGCAACTCAGGCATGTGCCCTTGACCAGAATCGAACCTGGGACTCACCCTTCAGTCCGCAGGCCAATGCTCTATTCACTGAGCTAAACCAGCTAGGGCCATCTCGTGTTTTTTGCACACATACTTACCCCCACCTCCTGTGAACAAAAATGAGTGTGTGTACACACACACACACACACACACACACACACACAGTCTTCCAAGGACTCCATGCTGACCCAGACAGGATCCCCACAACTCCCGACACTTGGGATGTCGCATTATTTGGAGTTGTACGGCATGCACTCCAGCCCCTGGGTGTGTGCCAAGATGGCAAAGAGCAGAAGGGGGAAGGCTCTGTCCTGGCTCAGCTCTGCCCAAGTTGGGGAACAGTGAGTCTGTGGCCTGGGGAACCTTTCAAGAACAAATCTAACTTGGCAGACACCCCAGCCTCTGATTGTCAGCTTCCTAAATGGTTTTGGAATTGAATCTCATTTTAAATCACGCTGGATAATGAGCAGTGATGACATACACTGCAGGCTTGAGGAAATATCTCCAAGTCTTGGTTGAGTTTTCTTATATAGGTCTCTAATAAAGTGGGTAAAACAAAGAGAGCACAGCTAAACTGTATTACTTTCTTAATTACAAATTTTAAAGCGGTACACCCCTCTACTGCTTCTAGTGGCCACTGATACCACTTTGTGTTAGGTCGCCCAAGGAAGAACGCATGAAGCCAGACTGGTGAGCGGGTGAGGGATTACGAATTTATTCAATCATCCGCACACCAGGTGGCTGAGCCTGGATGGCTCCAGCACCCAGTGAGGGGAGTCAGCGGCTTTTAAAGGACTTTTGGCGGGATTTTTCTGGGTGGAGACTTCTTTATGCATACCCGGGAGAGAATGGAATGTGGTCACAGCAAGTGAAAAGTGGTCTTCAGCAAAGGGAATGTCCGTAGTTAAATGACCTGAAAAGCCAGTTCCCAGGGGAATGGCATCAACTCAATTGCTCCATCAAACCTAACACTTTGATATGGACCTTTCCAGACATTTTCTATGCACTTATAAATATGTGTATGTACCCACCAAAAATATTACTGTCTTATGGCAGGTTTCTCCAGAAATAATATACTTATGTATTCTTCTGAAACTGGCTTTTTTTTCATGGCCACGCAATTTAGAGAATTATCTGTCCATATCAGCCACCTCTCAACCTCCCTCCCTCTTTTTAACACAGAATTAGCACAGTATTTCATAGTATCATGTTCTACAGTTTATTTAACTTTCGTTGGCAAAGATGCAATTACTCCAATACTCTCCTTTACAAACCTGAAGTTTCTGTTGAGAAATCAGGTGACAGTCTTATGGGAGCTCTCTTATAGGTAACTCTTTCTCTTGCTACTTTTAAAATTCTCTCCTTGTCCTTAACCTTTGCCATTTTAATTGTGTCTTGGTGTCAGCCTCTTTGGGCTCATCTTGACTTGGACTCTCTGTGTTTGCTGGACTTATAGTTCTATTTTCTTCAACAGGTTAGAGAAGCTTAGAGAAGCTTTTAGTCATTATTTGCTCAAATAGGTTCTCAATATTTTGCTCTCTTCTTCTGGAACCTCTATGATGCAAATGGTGTTGCACTTGATGTTATACCAAGTTAGGCCCTTTAACCTATTTTCATTACTTTTCCATTTTCTTTTTTTAAGATAGATTTTTATTGATTTCAGAGGGCAAAGGAGAGGGAGAGAGACATAAAAGCATCAATGATGAGAATCATTGATTGGCTGCCTCCTGCATGCCCCGTGGTGGGATCAAGCCCACAACTTGGGCTTGTGCCCTGACTGGGAATTCTACCCTGACCTCCTGGTTTGTAGGTTGACACTCAACCACTGAGCCACACTGGCTGGGCTCATTTCTTTTTCTTTTTGCTGTTCTGATTGAGAATTTTCTTCTACCTTGTCTTCCAAATAGTGGATTCAATCCTCTGCTTCATCTAATCTGTTATTGATTTAATCTAATATATTCTTTATTTCAGTTATTATATTCTTAATTTCTGACTGGATTTAAACATAGTTTCCATGTACTGTTTACGCTTACTATCTCTTTGTTGAAATTCTCACTACATTTCTTGAGCATCCTATCAACAGTGTTTTGAACTCTCTGTCTGCCTCCATTTTGTTTAGTTATTTTCTGGAGTTTTATCCTGTTCTTTTATTTTGGACATGTTTTATGTCTTTTCATTTTGGCTGCGCCTCTGTGTTGTAGGTAGCTCTAAACCTGACATCAACATTAGCCCTCGCTCTAAACCTAACTGTAACATTAACCTAACCCTAACTTTAACCCTAACCTAGTCATAGCCCTAGCCCTAAACCTAACCCTAACCTAAAGGATAAACCTAAACTTAGCCAAAGTCCCAGATTTAAACCTATCCCTAGCAATAAACTTACCCCTAACCCTAGCCCCCATCCTAAAACTAAATATAGCTCTAGACCTAGTTCTAAAACTAACTGTAAACCTAACCATAGTCATAGCCCTAGCCTTAACTCTAATTTTAACCCTAGCTATAACCCAACCCTAAACTTAGTCCTAGCTCTAAGCCTAAAACCTAATCCTAATCCTAGTTCTAGCTCTAACCCTAACACTAGCCAAACCATAATGATAGCCATATTCCTAACTGTAAATCTAATCCTAAACCTAGACCTAAACCTACCCATATCCTTAGCCATAAACCTAAACCTAATGCTAGTGCTACGCCTAGCCCTAACTTTAAACCTAACACTATCTCTAGTCCTAACTACAACACTAAACCTAAACCAAAGCCTAGCCTTAGCCTTAGCCAATGAACTAACCCTAGCTCTAGTCGTAAACTTAATCCTAAACCTAGCACTAACCCTAAACATTGCATAAGCCAAGCCCTACCCCTAATTCTAAACCTAGCTTTAACCCACATTCTAAAATGTTTAATTCCACATTTAAACCACATGGGTTGTTTTAATTCCATTTTCACATCTGCTAAAGCAAAAATCCCATTGTTTCATAAGCTCTATCCCACATGCTTGTAGAGAGAAAGAGGCCCTGCCCCTCTGTTTATGGAAACTATTAATAGCTACACATATAAAGATAAAAGAAATAAACAGAGAAAGAGACAGTTGGAGGGATTTTTATTTTTTTAAAATATATTTTTGTTGATTTCAGAGAGGAAGGGAAAGGGAGAGAGAGATAGAAACATCAATGATGACAGAGAATCATTCATTGGCTGCCTCCTGCAAGCCCCCTACTGGGGACTGAGTCCACAACCCAGGCACGTGCCTTTGACGGAAATGAATCCGGGACCCTTCAGTCCACAGGCTGACGCTCTGTCCACTGAGCCAAATTGGCTAGGGCTTATGATTAGACACAACTACAGAGAGATTTACTCTATGGTCAAGTAGGGTTGTAGATACAGTTACAACTTTGTTTATATATTACATATACAGTATATTCAATTGGCAAATATCAGAATTTTAAAAATATTTACACTTTTGGAGAAATATGTACTAGAAATATGAGCATAAAATTAATGGGCCCATGCTGAAACCGGTTTGGCTCAGTGGATAGAGCATTGGCCTGCGGTCTGAAAGGTCCCGGGTTCGATTCCGGTCGGAGGCATGTACCTGGGTTGCGGGCACGTCCCCAGTGGGGGATGTGCAGGAGGCAGCTGATCGATGTATCTCTCTCATCGATGTTTCTAACTCTCTATCTCCCTTCCTCTCTGTAAAAAATCAATAAAATGTATAAAAAAAAATTAATGGGCCCATAATGTCTCATTTGAAGTGTACTAGAAAAATATCTTGGTAAAATAGAAAATATCAAGTAAAGGAACTACTGACACTTAATCATTGCATGTAATACTTTTTTTTTTTTTTACAATTTATTCAGAGTATCTGAAGGGATTTGTCTTTTTATTCTGCTTTTTTTTTTTTTTTTAAAAAAAAAAAAAGGAAAATAGTTTTAAATAAATACAAAAAAGGAGGCCTATACAGCAAGATTTTCTTCCTAATATTCTATAATCATCTCTAGGACTTGCTATGACCATTGTTGAGTATGACGTGTAGCACAAAATGTGATGATTGGATGAGTATGGCACTTCCACTTTTGTATATACTTTTGTGGAATATTCACTCAACCTGCATCTAGAATGCAAATTGAAGTTATTCTCTGCAAGAAGTTCCCACTGCTTCCAATCTAGTATGGGTGCAGAAAGACGCTATAAACTTGGTTAGGCGTTCTGACTTTCTCACAGTGTCTCAGGTAAATGAGGCATTGCAAATCTCTGAAAAATTGTTGCAAATACTGGAAAAAAAGGCAAACAGAACCAATCATAGTTAAAAAGCCATTATAAGTTTTTAAATATGATTTTATTTTATGAATTAAGAGTCATATTCAGCTTAAAAATCTAAGAGGCATTTTTCCCCAAAATACAAACAAAAGAAATTGAAGATAGACAATGAGGAGGCTCAGAGATAACTTATAATTTCTTTATACAAAAAATATTTAAAATTATGGGCAATATGTTCATATATACAAAAATGATAGAATAAGGGAAAGATCAAAATTCAGACAATTTCCTGATTATTGACTCAGAATTTCTATTAATAGTACCTTTTCCTCCCATATTACTTATGTTTTAAATGTTCCAAAGGAAAAACTGATGCAAAAATTTCAAGGTGTTATAGACTTCACCTTTAAATCAATTTATCGCATGCAGAGTTTAAAGTTATATTTGACTCTCTGTTCTAGGACTGAGGACTAGAATTACAAATCATGGTTCTGGATTAACATGCTCAAAATCTTCAGCATCTACTCCTGTCACCTAACTAACGTCAGTTTTCTCTCCTGAACTTCAGAACAACAACCAAAGAAACAGTGGAGGAGTTCTTCTCAAGCTCTTCTTGCCTTGTTTTATTTACAGTTATAGCATTGCACAGATAGCACAGTTGGTGGTAAGAGCAACGAAGAAGTCATGTTTGCCATTTCAAAACTTTTTGTTGTCATTCAGACTTTGGGCAAGGCATCTACTGTTTGGTGCTTTTACTGCTTCCAGATGCCCTGCGGGGCTTGACAACCATCAGTTCCGGTGGTCGGCAAACTCATGAGTCAACAGAGCCAAATATCAACAGTACTTCTTCAAAACAGACTCGTCCAGGCCGAAAACCGACTTCTGCGCTTGGGCCACGAAGTTTCAATCGCACTGTACGTGCGCCTGCACGTGGTATTTTGTGGAAGAGCCACACTCAAGGGGCCAAAAAGCTGCATGTGGCTCGCGAGCCGCAGTTTGCCGACCACGGAGTTAGGCAATAAAGTGTTACATGCAGAACAGGGATAATAAAACACTTTCTGGGTGTTCGTGTGATGGCTACACCTTTCTGCTTTGGTCTTGCTCCAACACCTGGTGTGTATTCCAAGATCGTAATACTTTGCTGTCACTATGGATTTGCATCTCAAACAAAAGACCTGTTTTGGGGCGTGAAAGAATTATGCCATCGTCTTCCTACAGCCCAGGTTCTGACTGCATGACTGCATGCTCAGTAGAGCCTAACATTTTTCTGTAACTGAGGGGTGATTCAGATAGTCCTGGAGGCTCATCGTCCTGAGGTTTCTCATTTGGAAATGCTTGTGCCTAGTCCTGTAGCAAGGGGGTTGAGAGGATTTCTTCCAGGAGCCTCATAGCTTGTGTGGAATGGCCCAGTGTAGGCAGGCTGTAGAGTTGTCCCTTTCTCTTGTCTTCACATGGACATCATGTAGGCCCTGTAGCACCATTGCATTAAGTCTTACAAAGACAGTGCTATTGTGTTAGTTGTGGGCTGTCCGCCCACCCCGCCGCCCCCACCAACTCTGGGTTATCAAGGGGAACTCTGAGTAAATTAGAAGCCCCTTCCAATGTCAGTTCTATTTATAAGTGATTCCAAAACTGTAAAATATATCTTGTTAGTATATAGCCTGTACAATGATTGACCTAATCAGTTTCTGGGGGAAAAACAAACAATGAGAAAAGCTGTTGCTGCTACACATGACTGTATGCTACGGAGGAAATAAAATTGAGGAACGTGATGGGAGCTGCTGAGAACTGTCAAAAGGTTGCTTTGGTCCAACTGAGGTGACCGGTGAGGCTTAGGATCAGGGCCTGCGCCAAGGCACTCAGGTTTCCACTTCTGCTCTGCTCTGAGCGCTGACCTATTCCGTTCTGAAACCAGTTCTAGAAGAAAAACAGTAACACAAGAACATTAAAATAAAAGATTCCAGTTCTATATCCATCCCACATACTGCCAGACAGAGGAAAATGTATGTAAAGCCTTATATCAGGAGTGTTTTATTAAAATATGTTTTATTGATTTTTTACAGAGAGGAAGGGAGAGGGATAGAGAATTAGAAACATCGATGAGAGAGAAACATCACAAGGTACATGCCCTTGACCGGAATCCAACCTGGGACCCTTCAGTCCGCAGGCCAACGCTCTATCCATTGAGCCAAACCGGTTAGGGCAGGAGTGTTTTATATATAGCTTTTACCTGGTCCTTTTTAACTGGAAGCAACTTAGGGCAACTGTGAACAGGCAGCTAAGAGTGGATTCAACATTGATCCATTAGAATGATAGACAGCTACACACGCCCCATTACATCTCATTCCCAGTTCTTTCCTTATAATTGATGTCTTAATAGTATCCCCTTATCCATTCTATGGAACATGAATAGAGATCTGCCCCCTTCTCTATCTTAAATACTCTAATTCAATACACAGGCACTCATCCAAACTTTCCCCCTTTCTGCTGATGGCTGACAGATAAATTTTTTTAAAAAACCAACTTCTATGGCTCAGATGCTTTTTCTTATTTAGAAGTGTGATGAAATGCATCCCTCTATTTTATGCGTTTACTTGAGGAACCAAAAAGCCTTCACACAGGATGGAGACTATTAGGGTTAGATATATTAGGTTTAAATCTAGGGCTAAGATTAGAGTTAAGAATAGGATTAGATATAGGGTTAGCTTTAGGATTAGGATTAGCTTTAGTGTTAGAGTAGGTTTAGGGTTATGGTTAAGGTTAAGTTTATGATTTGGTTTAAGGTTAAGGCCAGGTCTAGGCTTAGGGTTAGCTTTTAGTTTAGGGCCAGGGTTTAAGTTTAGCTATTGGTTTAGGGTTAGGTATAGGGTTAAATTTTGGTCTAGGGCTAGTGTCAGGGTTAGAGTTCAAGTTTGAGCTAGGTTTAGGGTTAAGTTTTGGCCTATGGGTAGTTTTAGCACTAAAGCTAGAGCTAGGGTTAGGGTTAATGTTTGGTTTAGAGTTAGTGTTAGAGCTAGAGTTATCGTTAGGATTAGGCTAAGGGTTAGTGTTAGGGTTAGGTTAAAGTTTAGACTTATAACTAGGTTAGGATTATGTTTAGGGTTTAACTTTGTCTAGAGTTTGGTTTATTTTTAGGGTTAGTGTTAAGACATGGGTTAGGCTTAGGTTTAGATTTAGGATTAGAATTACAGTCAGTAGTTTTAAGGTTAGAGGTATTGTTAGGGTGAGGGCTAGAATGAGGTTATGGTTAGGTGTAGGACTAGGTCTAAGGTTAGGGTTAGGATTAGAATTAGGGTTAAGGGTAGGTCTATGGTTAGAGTTAGGCTTAAAGTTATCATTTGGTTTAGGGTAAAGACCAAATCTAAGTTTAGGGTTAAGTTTAGGTTTAGGTTTAAGGCTAAGGTTATGTTTAGGGCTAGGGCCAGGGCTAGTGCTAGGTTTAGGGTTAGGGTTAGGTTTGATCTAGTTTAGGATTAGGATTATTGTTACTGTTAACTTTTAAGGCAAAAGCTAGTGTTAGAGTTTGGTTTAGAGTTAAGGTTACAGTTAAAATTAAGACTAAATCTAGAGGTAGGCTAGGGGTAGGGTGAGAGTTAGGGTGAGGGCTAGGACTTGAACTATGTTTAGTGTTAGAATAAGGTTTAAAGTTAATGTTATGGTTAAGGTTAGGTTCAGGGTTAGGTATAGGGTTAGGTTTAGGGCTACTGCTAGGACCAGTTTAAGCTTTAAAGTTAGGTTTTGGGTTAAAACAAGGGTTAGATTAGTTTTGGATTATGTTTAGGTTTAAGGCTAGAGCTATGGTTAGGATTAGGCTTAGGGTTAGGGATAGGTATTTTGTTAGGTTTTGGTTTAGGTCTACATTTAAAGTTAGTGTTAGCTTTAAGGTTAGGTTTAATTTTAGGGCTAGTGTTAGGTTTAGGGTTAGGGCTAGAGATAGGAATACACTTAGGGTTACTGTTAGGGAGAGATTTGAGGCCAGAGCTAAAGCGAGGATTAAGGTTAGGCCTAGGGTTGGAGATAGTGTTAGGGTCAGGGTTAGAGTTAGGGTTGGGGTTAGGGCTAGGATTAGGATTAGGATTAGGATTAGGGTTAGGTTTAGGTATAAGGTTAGATGTAGGACTGGTACTAGGGCTAGTATAAGAGTTAGGTTTAGATTTAGGGATAGGTTAGGTCTAGGGCTAGTTTCAAGTTTAGGTTTAGTGCTATGGTTAGGGCTGGGTCTAGGAATAGGGTTAGGATAAGGTTACGGTTAGGGTTCAGTTCAGGATTAGCTTTAGGGGTAGGATTAGGATTCGAGTCAGGAATAGGGTATGGCTAAGGAAAGGGCTAGCAATAGGGTTTGGGTTAGAGTTAGGGCTAAAGGCTATGGTTAATTTTAGGGGTAGAGCTAGAGACAGGGTTAGGGTTAAGGCTAATGATAGGGATTTTACTTGGTCTAGGATTAGTTTTAGAAAAGGGGTTAGGACTAAGGCTAGGGTTTCAGTTAGGGTTAGTTTAGGTTTGGGGTTAAAGCTAGCATTGGGGTTAGATTTAAGATTAGGTTTAGGGTTAAGGCTAGGGTTAGGGTTAGGTTTAAAATTAGGTTTAGGTCTGGATGCATGGTTTGAGTTAGGTTTTTGGCTAGGTTTAGGGTTATGGTTAACTTTAGGGTGGGTTCAGGTTAGGGCTAGTGTTAGGGTTGAGGTTAGATCTAGTGTTAGAGCTTGGTCTAGGGTTAGGGTTAGGTTTAGGATTAGAGCTAGAGCTACGGTATGGTTAGGGTTAGGCTACAGTTAGGATTATTGCTAAGGCTAGGTTCAGGGTTAGTGGTAGGTCTGTGGTAAGGGTTAATTATAGGATTAGGACTGATGAAGTTAGGGTTAGGTTTAGGAAAATGTTTAGGGCTTGGGCAAATACTAGGGTTAGTGTTAGGGTTAAGGATAAGTTTAGTATAGGTTTAGTATTAAGGTTAGGTTTAGGTCTATGGCTAGGATTCGTGTTAGGGATAAGGTAAAGAATTAGGGTTAGCATTAGGGCTAAATTTAAAGCGAAGTCTAGGGCTAGATTTTGGATTTGGGTTAAGGCTATTATTAGAGTTAGCATTAGGACTAGGGTATAGTTAGGGCTACAATTAGAGCTATTGCTAGGGCTAGGTTCAGGAGTATCGCAAGGTCTACAGTTGCTGGGGTCCAACCCCAGCAGGTCCAGGGGTTCCCAAAGGTGTGGACGGAGTCGGCGAAGAAGGAATGACACGGAGACAGCGTTCAGTTGATCAGCAGCCTAGCCAGGATCTCTAGCCAAGTTCTGGTCAGGATCTCCAGCGAAGTTCTGGTTAGGATCTCCAGCCAGGTTCTGTGTCCATGTTCTCTTGCTAGGTTCTCCAGGTTCTCCAGCCAGGTTCTGTAGCCATGTTCCCTCACTAGGTTCTCCAGCCAGGTTCAGTCACCAGGTTCTAGTCAGGTTCTCTTGCCATGTTCTATCCAGGTTCTGTAGCCAGGTTCTGTCTCTAGGTTCTTCAGCCAGGTTCTCTCGCTAGGTTCTGTCTCTAGGTTCTGAGGCCAGTTTCTGTCCAGGATCTTTTGCCATGTTCTCTCCAGCGAAGTTCTTCTGTCTCTAGGTTCTGTGTAGGTTCTGTGTCTAGGTTCTGTGTCTAGGTTCTGTCTTCTAAGTTCTGTTGTCTTGTTACATCTGTATACCAGTTGATTCCAATCCAATCTCTATTCAAAAGGTTAGGGCGTTTCTTATCTCCATTCCAGGGAGTAAAGATTATGTAGTTTAAGCATGATTGTTCATAGTTAAAGCGATTAATTACCCACCTGGCAGTTAGTTAAGGGGTTTTATTCCCTCTCTAACTTCAGGGGAAAATCCCTACCTGGGGAAACAACCTTTCTCAGAGAGGTGACCTTGGTTAAAACACATAGTGCCAAGAAGGTGAGCAAACATATTAAGAACAGTATGCCATATATGCCAGGTCCCTTGAAACAACAAGGATGGACCGGCTCCCGGCATACAGTTAAGGTTAATTACAGGGATAGGGATAGAGTTAGAACTAAGACTAAAGTTAGGGCTAGGTTTAGGAAAGTGTTTAGGGCTAGGGCAGCCGTGGGTAAACTACGGCCCGTGGGCCGGATCCGGCCCATTTGAAATGAATAAAACTAAAAAAAAAAAAGACCGTACCCTTTTATGTAATGATGTTTACTTTGAATTTATATTAGTTCACACAAACACTCCATCCAAGCTTTTGTTCCGGCCCTCTGGTCCAGTTTAAGAACCCATTGTGGCCCTCGAGTCAAAAAGTTTGCCCACCCCTGGGCTAGGGTAAAGGCTAGGGATAGGGTTAAGGATAAGTTTAGGGCTAGGTTTAGGGTTAGTATTAGTGTGGGTTTAGAATTAAGGTTAGAGTTAGGGCAAGTGCTAAGGCTAGTGTTAGGGTTAGACCTAGGGTTTGGGTTAGCATTGAAATTAGTGTTAGGACTATAGTTAGGCTTGGATTATGATTAGGTCTATGGCTAGGGTTAGTGATAGGGATAAGTTTAGAGGTAGGGTAGCATTAGAGTTAAATTTAAAGCACGGTCTAAGGCTAGATTTAGGGTTAGGGTTAATATTAGCACTAGGGTTAGGTTTAGGGTTAGATTTGTTTAGGTCAGTGGTCGGCAAACTGCTGCTTGCGAGCCACATGCAGCTCTTTGGCCCCTGGAGTGTGGCCACGAAGTTTCAATCGCACTGTACGTGCGTACCCGTACATGGTATTTTGTGGAAGAGCCACACTCAAGGAGCCGCAATTTGCTGACCACTGGTTTAGGTCTAAGTTTAGAGTTGGGGTTAATATTAAGTTTAGGGTGTTAAGGGTAGGTCTAGTTTAGGGTTAGGTTTACAATTAGGTTTAGATTTAGGACTAGGGTTATATTTAGGTTTAGGGTTAGGTCTAGGGTTAGGTTTAAGGTTAGGGATAGGGTTAGACCTAGGAGAGAGCCTGGGTTAGGACTAGGGTTAGGTTTAGAACTAGGGTTAGGACTGGGATTAGGTATACTGTAAGGTTTAGGTCTAAATTTTGGGTTAGGATTAAGGCTAGGGCTAGGGTATGATTTAGTTTGGTTTAGAATTAGGGATAGGGATTAGGCTGGACTTCTATTTAGGGCTGTTTGTTACAAGGTACTAGAGGTCTGGTGCATGAATTTATAAATGGGTGGGGTCCAGTTGGCCCACCCAGATGGGGGCCAATTGGGGCCAGACTGGTGGGGGAGAGAGGACGTGGGAGGTTGGCTGGCTGGGCCCGCCCTGGATCAAGCCGGTTGGCCAGCTGCAGTGGGTGTCATAGTAACCGGTCATTCCAGTGTTCCGGTCACTGGCTTTTTATATATATACTAGAGGCCCGGTGCACAAAAATTTGTGCACTCGGGGGGGGGGGGGGGCGTCCCTCAGCCTGGCCTGTGCCCTCTTGTAGTCTGGGACCCCTCGGGAGATAACGACCTGCTGGCTTAGGCCTGCTCCCGGGTGGCAGAAGGCAGGCCCAATCCCTAGGTGTAGCCCCTGGTCGGGCTCAGAGCAGGGCCAATTGGAGAGTTGGGGTGCCACCCCCTGTCATGCACAGAGCAGGGCAGATTGGGAGGTTGCGTTGCCACCCTCAGTCACACTCAGGGTAGGGCCGATTGGGGGGTTGGGGCACCGCCCCCTGTCACACTCAAGGCAGGGTTGATGGGGAGGTTGCGGCGCCACCCCGTCACGCACAGAGCAGGGCCCATCAGGGGGGTTGGGCCTCCATACCCTGTCATGCACAGAGCAGGGCCAATCAGGGGGTTGGGGCGCTGCCCCTTGTCACACACAGAGCAGGGCCCATCAGGGGGGTTGGGGCACTGTACCCTGTCATGCACAGAGCAGGGTCAATCAGGGGGTTGGGGAGCTCCCCCCTGTCACTCACAGAGTAGGGCCGATAGGGGAGTTGGGGCACTGCCCCGTCACACTCAGGGCAAGGCGGATCAGGGGGTTGGGGCGCCGCCCTCTATCACCCACAGACCAGGGCCGATCAGGTGGTTGGGGCGCCGCCACTCTCACATTCAGGGCAGGGCCGATGGGCAGGTTATGGCTCTACCCCGTCACACACAGAGCAGGGCCCATGGGGGGGGGGGGGTTGGGGCGCCGCATCTTGTCACACACAGAGCAGGGCCCATGGGGGGGGGGGTTGGGGCGCCGCACCCTGTCACACACAGAGCCGCAGGGTGATCAGGGGGTTGGGGAGCTCCCCCCTATCAGGCACAGAGCAGGGCTGATCAGGGGGTTGGGGCACCTTCCCCTGTCACAAACAGAGCAGGGCGGATAGGGGATAGGGAGGTGGTGGCCCCGACCCTGTCACACACAGAGCCGCAGGGCAATCAGGGGGTTTGGGCGCTGCACTCTCTGACGCTGATCCCGGTGCCGGGAGGCCTCTTGGCTTCGCTGATCCCGGTGCTGGGAGGCATATTACCCTTTTACTATATAGGATAGAGGCCTGGTGCATGGGTGGGGCTGGCTGGTTTGCCATGAAGGGTGTCCTGGATCAGGGTGGGGGTCCCCACTGGGGTGCCTGGCCAGTCTGGGTGAGGGGCTGAGGGCTGTTTTCAGGCTGGCGGGTGATGGAAGCTCCCAACCACTCCTTTTTTTCTTTTTTCTTTTTTATTCTGGGCCAGCTTTAGCTCTGGCTCCAGCTCTGAGGCCTCCTCTGCTGAAAGAAGGTATCTGGTTTGTTTGCGTTCTATAATCGAAACTCTGTATCAAATCCAGCTCTGAGATCCCGGGCTTGCTGAAAGCAGGTTTCTGGGGTTTTGTTTAGCTCCTATATTCGTTACAATGTTTCTTAAACTGCAAGCTCAGAGGCGGGCAGCAGCAGGTGGGGATAGGTCCTAAACTGGCAGTCGGACATCCCTTTTGCAATCTAGGACTGCTGGCTCCTAACCACTCACCTGCCTGCCTGATTGCCCCTAACCGAATCTGCCTGCCTGCCTGATGCCCCTAACCGCTTGCCTGCCTGCCTAGTAGCCCCTAACCACTCGCCTCCCTGCCCAATGGCACCTAACTGCTCACCTGCCTGCCTGATTACCCAAACCACCTCTGCCTGCCTGCCTAATCGCCCCTAACCACTTTGCCTGCCTGCCTGATTGCACCTAATCACTGGCCTGCCTGCCTGCCTGTTCTCCCCTAACCTCCCCCCCGCCCCCTCCCCCTCCCACCTTGGCCCCTGCCATGGTGGCTGTCAGCTGTCTGGTCTAATTTCTGGTATCGTTTTAAGGCTAGGTCTACAGTTAGGGTTGTGGGAACAAACAGGGTTAGTTATCAAGTTAAAGCTAGGAGTTGCTGCTGAGCCGCTGAACCCTTGTAGGTGGGAAGAAGCATTGGGTGGCAAGTTGGTGAGAGGGAGTAGGGGGAAGCTCTCCTTTGCCCTTTTCTTCTACTTTTTAAACAACATTATAAATAAGCCTTGTCGAAACAAGGCCACCAAAAATTTTGGTTGCCTCCCAAAAAAAAAATTGGGAGAGAGAGAGATACCTGTGAACCTTGTAACACACACCTCAGGTAAAAGCAACTCCCATTACACTGATGGTGGCTAGTTTCACTCTTTGAATAAAAATTTCCAGCTCATTCTCTAAATAGCAGTCTCATTTTCAGAACATATAAGTGGAAGAAAATTTTAAGTTACTCCTTTTTCAGCTTGAATTTACTCGAATATCATTTTTTTATCTAGTGTCATTTACATATATGCAAATTTTACGGTGGAGGTTTACTAGTTCTAAAATAAGTGGTGATAAACTTCTAGGGTATATTATAAAGGTAAACAATGGCTGTAAATTAAGTGAATAGTCTATAGGAAACCCAAGATGAGTCACTTGATTCTTTCAAGCTCCTCTCAAACCCCATTTTTTCCTTTTCTCTTTTTGCATTTCTACATCACCATAGTACTTTTCTGTTGTTGTTAACCCTCACGCAAGGGTATTTTTCTCTGATTTTTAGAGAGAGAAGAAGGGAGGGGGAGAGACAGAGAGAGAAAGATCTATGTGACAGAGACACATTGATGTGAGAGACACACATTGGCAGGTTGCCTCCTGCACTTGCCCTGACCCTGGCCGGGGATCGAACTTGCCACTGAGGTACTGCCCTTGACTGGAATCAGGCTGACAGTCCATGGGCAGACGCTCTTTCCACTGAGCCAACCTGACTGGGGCCACTTAGTACTTTTATTTATTTAATTTATTTAAAAATATATATTTTATTGATTTTTTACAGAGAGGAAGGGAGAGGGGTAGCGAGTGAGAAACCGATGAGAGAGAAACATCAATTCAGCTGCCTCCTGCACACTCCCTACTGGGGACGTGCCTGCAACCAAGGTGCGTGCCCTTGACCGGAATCGAACCTGGGACACTTCAGTCTGCAGACCGCTGCTCTATCCACCGAGCCAAGCCGGTTAGGGCTATCCCCTTATGATCTTGACGACCCCCTTTCCCTCAGCAGGAAGTAACTATGGAAGAAATGGCCTCCATCCCTAGTCCATAAAACGAAAAGGCTGGAATCTTAGATTTGATCAAATAATAGAAACGATACCCTCTCCCCTAGGAAACTGACCTTTAGGTCATTTTGCAACTGATATTCCTTTCCACTTAGACCACATTCCATTTGCTAAGACCCCTATCTTTCCACTCCACACTTGCCCAGGATCCGGACCCACTCAGAGAACTCCCCACGGACAAAGCCTGCTTAGGGTCCTTTAAAATCTCTGACTCCCCGTCCCTGGGTGCTGCTGCCATTGTGGGGCTCCGCCCATCTGGTATCCAGATGACCGAATAAATGTATAATCCCTCCCCACTTTTGGCCTTGGGCATTCCTCCTTGGGGACCCTAACAGTACCCACCAATGTAAAAGTAGTATGTGTCTCTCCAGTTTGTTTTTTACCCAAATCCCACAGTTTTCCCTGCTTTGCTGCCTCCTATCCCCTTGCTCTACCACTAATGGATTTCATGTAACCATCCTTGCCTCTCCCCCTTTTATTCTAATGTATAAAGTAAGCTGTAAAACTGCCATTCTCCAGAACATTTTCTTGAGCCATGGAGATTTTGCTCGCCCACAATGATCAATTTGGCTCAAATAAACTCAGTTCTCTCTAGGTTTGGATATTTTTTCAAAAAAATGTATTTTTATTTACTGCAGAGAGGAAGGGAGAGGGAAAGAGAAACATCAAGGGCGAGAACCATTGATCGGCTGCCTCCTGCCCGCCCCCTACTGGGGATCGAGCCCGCACCCGGACACGAGCCCTGGACCGGACTCCAAGGGGCCCTTAGTGGGCGGGCCGACGCTCTATCCGAGCGAGGGCAGGTTTGGACATTCCTTACGCTCCGTTACTCACGGTGACCCACCACGGCCATCGTCGCAGACTTAGTGTGGTAGACACACAGGTACCCTAACCTAAGGCAAAGGCCCAGTGACGCTTCCGGCCCCCCTGCCGCCTGCCCGCCTATCCCGAAAAGCCAGCTTCTCCGTCTCCTTCCTGAGCGCCAGACGTCACGATCCCACCACCACCAAGCCCTCCCCAGCCCCGCCCCGGGACAGCAAGAGGAAAAAGAGATTAGGTACCAGCGGATCAGGTAACCACGCCTGCGGTGACGCAATTACCCGCCCCCGGCGCAGCCCGGAGACCTGGGTCCCGAAGCGCCACCGGATCTCGCGCTCCTCCGCCTCTCGCTGGCGTTGGGAAGGGGGCGGGGCAGGGAGGGTCAGGTGACCCATAAGCTCCGCCCAGGGGTTCCTGGCCCGGTGACCTGCCTTGCGCATGCGCGGCCGAAGCCAGCGTTGGAGCATCGTGTACTCCAGCAGCTGTTGGGATGGGGCTGAGCGTGCGCGCCGTTTTCTTTGACCTGGACAACACGCTCATCGACACGGCGGGGGCCAGTAGGAAAGCCATGTTGGAGGTAATGCCCCGGTACCCGCAGCCCTCCTCCGGTTCACTTCCCTTCGCGTCTTCTTCCTCCGCTTACCCGGCGCCCGGAGTGCGGGATCCCGCAGGGGACCCGGAACTCTGGCCTCTGCTACTTTGAGACTCCGGTGCGGGAGCCGCGGGAAAGGGTGGGTCGGCCGGGAGGCTGCCTGCCCTCAAGCCTGGCGGCCTGGGTTACCTGCCTGTCTACTCTCAGGCTCCGGCAAGCTGGGTTCTTTTTTTTTTTTTTTTTGGTGCCTGTGACCGGAATCGAACCTGGGACCCTTGAGTCCACAGGCCAACGCTCTATCCACTGAGCCAAACCAGTCAGGACAAGCTGGATTCTTGAAATTCGTTCCAGCGCTTTGGGACCCAGAAAGATGTCATTAAAGCTGCCACGATGGCAGAGTTGAACTAAAACGTAGGAAGACTTGTCACCAGGCTTTCTTATTTAATATATTTTTATTGTGATTTCAGAAGAAGGGAGAGAGAGAGATAGAAACGTCAATGATGAGAATCATTGATCGCTGCCTCCTGCATGCCCCACACTCGGGATCGAGCCGGCGACCCAGGCCCGTGTCCTGACCGGGAATCCAGTCGTGACCTCCTGGTTCATAGGTCGATGCTCAACCCTGAGCTAAGTCAGCCAGCCCGGTTTCAGAGGATCTTTGAGGAGATCTAGGGAGTTACACAACTATCAGCTGTGAGCCTGGACTTAATCGATTCTAGAGAATTTTCACTGCCGAAAGTTTTCTCCTGTGATCCCAGGGAGTGGTGGAGTAAGGGAAGTGAAGGAATTGAATACAGTTTACATAAATGAGCAGGTTCCTGTTGCGAATAATTGGGGAATTCTTGAGATAGTATGCAGAACAGACTTTATGTTCCTCCCAAGGAGCAAGAAGGCTGTGATATTGATTCACCAATCTGTCCCTCATTGGTTGAGGCCTGCTCCCAGGCAACACTTTGGCCTCAGCCTATGTGTACGGGTGCCCCTGAGGCCAAATAAAGCCCTAGGGCCTAGGCAGAGAACTCCAAGTACTTACAGTGTGAAGCCATCGATATAGTATATGGGAATAGTGTGTGCCAAGGTGATTTGGGTAGCATCTCGTATAGCCTGGGACTCATGGCCCTTTACAGACTGATTCCAAGCAGCCTCTAGTCCAGGGGTGGGCAAACTTTTTGACTCGAGGGCCACAATGGGTTCTTAAACTGGACCGGAGGGCCGGAACAAAAGCGTGGATGGAGTGTTTGTGTGAACTAATATAAATTCAAAGTAAACATCATTACATAAAAGGGTACGGTCTTTTATTTTTTTTTAGTTTTATTCATTTCAAACGGGCTGGATCCTGCCCGCGGGCCGTAGTTTGCCCACGGCTGCTCTAGTCTCATCTCTTAGCATCCTCCCTCACATGACTTTCATTTTGGCTGAACTAAGCTTCTTGCCTTTCCCAGTTTACAAAATTCCAAGCTCTGTGTCTTTGTTCCTTCTCTTTAGAATGATTTTTATTGTCTTCCCATTCCCACTTTAGGGGCTTGGTAACTGCTTTAACTATTACTTCCTCTGATAAGCCTTATCTAGTCCTGTGGAATGGCTTGCTCCTTTTTATTTCCACAGTCCACGTTCATAAGATTGTCATAGCACTCAATCCAGTATTTGTGGAGGTTGCATTCCTAATTTCCCCCAGATAATGTCATGAAGACAAGAGACCCGGTCTCCAAGTGCCTAATTCAATAGTGTAAAGGCAAGCATATGGACTTTGGAAGCTCATGCAAGTTACATAACAATCCTGAACTTCCATCCTCATCTCAGCAAAGGAACTCTGAGAGTTAGAAAGGTAGAGATAATGTATGTAAGCACTGGGCATAATGCTTGCCACATTAGGGTCTTAGTAAATGTTAGAAGACAGGCCAAATGAATAAGAACCGAATGTAATAAAAGCCAAGATAAAGAGCTGTGGAGACATGAGGAGGTGTGCTTAATTCTGAAGAGGGAATCAGAACCAGGGTAGTAAAGAGAGTGACTCAAAACTATTTGGAGTTTTTAAAATCTGGAAACCCACGTTTGGAAGAAGCACTGGATCGTTAACTGCTGAAATCACAGAACATGCTTGATTCCATTAGAGCTACATACACATTTTTAAAAGTACAGAATTAACCCGGCAGGTGTGGCTTAGTGGTTGAGCATCAACCTATGAACCAGAAGATCAAGGTTTGATTCCCAGTCAGGGCACTTGCCAGGGTTGCAGGAGGCAGCCAACCAATGGTTCTCTCATCATTGATGTTTTTTTCCTTTCTCCCTCTCCCTTCCTCTCTGTAATTGATAAAAATATTTTTTTTTTTTTAAAGAAAAGGTGAGGTGAACTAGTGTTATTTCTGGAGTCTAAATAATAGTTAGAAATTTAAAATATTTTACTAATTATAAGCACAAGTTCATGTGTTTATGACCATAATGAAATGTGGTGGACTTAAACTGCTAAAAGAAGGATTTTTATTAGTTGTATATAAAGAATGTTTATAGAATAGAAATTGGTTTAAAAAAATTATATATAAATGAGCTGTCTAGAGAGGTTGGGAGATCTTTACTCTGACGTTCTTTAAAAATAAGACCGATTCCCAATGGAAATGGTGTGATAACAGATCTACCAGACAACTGCTCTATTGGAGTGGAACCTGGCCAGGTGGCTCAGTAGGCTAGAGTGTCATCCCGTGCACCGTGGTGGGGTTGTGGGTTTGGTTCCCAGCTGGGGCACATGCCTGGGTTGTGGGTTTGATCCCCAGTCAGGATGCATGCAGGGGGTGGCCGATGAATGATTCTCCCTCCCTCTCTTCCTTCCTCTCTCTAAAAATCAATGAAGAGCATATCCTCTAAAAATAATAATATCCTATAAAATAATAATAATAAATATTATTGGGCGGAAAAGAGGAGTGGAGCTAGAATCTTTTTGCTCTGGGTTTATAGGATCACATCTTCTCCTGGCATAACTATTAAAGACATAAAGTGTGTTAATGGAGCTGTTTTCCTTTACTTAGGTAATAAAGCTCTTACAATCAAAATACCATTACAAAGAAGAGGCTGAAATAATTTGTGACAAAGTTCAAGTTAAACTCAGCAAGGAATGTTTTCGTTCTTCCAATATATGCATTACAGATCAAAGGACTTCACACTGGGAGGAAGCAATTCAGGAAACGAAGGGTGGTGCAGCCAATAGGGAGTTGGCTGAAGAATGTTATTTTCTGTGGAAATCCACACGTTTACAGCATATGACACTAGCAGAAGATGTCAAAGCCATGCTCACTGAACTTCGAAAGGATGTCTGCCTCCTTTTATTAACAAATGGAGATAGACAGACCCAGAGGGAGAAGATTGAGGCTTGTGCCTGTCAGTCCTATTTTGACGCCATCGTCGTAGGTGGAGAACAGAAAGAAGAGAAACCGGCACCTTCCATATTTTATTACTGCTGTGATCTCCTTGGAGTACAGCCTGGGGACTGTGTAATGGTTGGTGACACACTGGAAACCGATATACAAGGAGGCCTCAATGCAGGGCTGAGAGCAACAGTCTGGATAAATAAAAATGGAATAATGCCGCTGAAGTCATCGCCCATGCCACATTATATACTTTCTTCTGTGCTAGAGTTACCTGCTCTCTTACAAAGTATAGACTGCAATGTCAGTATGTCAGTTTAAAGGAAATAAAAAGGCATGGTCTATCTGGAAACCTAGAATAAATTAGTACAAGTTAATTTTAGTAGTGTGATTGAGAAAACCTGAATAAATATATTATTTGTTAATCTGTGACTTGAGGTTTTTAAAAATTTGTTTTATTAATCGTTTAGCATCTGGGATCCAAGGAGATACCAAGCAGGATAACTTATATATGGGTATACAAATACAGGTTTTATGTACTGACTTAAAAATAAATATTTGTTAAAAATAGACATTCTAGCCCTAGCCCTAGCTAGTGGATAGAGCGTCGGCCTGCAGACTAAAGGATCCTGGGTTTGATTCTGGTCAAGGGCACATGCCTGGTTTGTGGGCTCAATCCCCAGTAGGGGGCATGCGGGAGGCAGCCAATCAATGATTCTCTCTGATCATTGAGATTTATATCTTTCTCTCCCTCTCCCTTCCTCTCTGAAATCAATGTATATATAAAGAAACTTTAGAACTTAAAAAAAAAATAGATATTCTAAAACATATGTAATAGAACAACTGGATCTGGTTAATATGAAATAAGTACTAGGTCACATGCAGACCAAGGCATTTCATATGAGGGTATTTTGTATATTTTTGAAAATATATATGCCATTTTTTTGCCTACTTAAATGTATACTTTCTTTTATTAATCTGATTTTTCTGCATTACCTTTTCTGAGGGGCCTCCAATTTTCCTTTGCTATAAATATGACAAATAGATTCCTCCAATAGAAAAAGCTGTTCAGCCCGACTGGCGTGGCTCAGTGGTTCAGCATGAATCAGGAAGTCACGGTTTGATTCCTGGTCGGGGCACACATGGGTTGCTGGCTTAATCCCCAGTGGGAGGCATGTAAGAGGCAGCTGATCAGTGGTGCTCATCATTGATATCTCTCTCTCTCCCTCTGCCTTCCTCTCTGAAATCAATAAAAATAGCTGTAAAACTCAGCATTGTGGTACTCCTTTTCTATTATCACATCTTTCCAGAGTGAGCTTGTCGTTTCCTATTAGTCTTTACTGCTTATGGAAGTGTTTTTACTATCTTTTCCCAAACACACAATGGAGTTGAGGGAACTAGACTGAAGATAAGTGCAATTCATAAAAGTCATTTTCCTTTTGTGGATACATCAGAAGGGAACTGTCTTGACACAGCCTCACCCGGCACCCTCACCCCACCTCCATCTGTTCTCTACTATGAATAGTTTCATGCATATGACAAAAACTAATAGAAAATTAGGTTTTTCTAGGAATCATTTCAGGGTGCAACTTTAATATTTGACTCGCTCTTCTTGGTGTTACCATCCTCTTAAGTCTCCTGTTTTTCAAATTTTAGAAGATATGGTTCACAAATTTCTGTATCCAATTCAGGGTTCATTTTGAGCTTACTAATTAATGACTCCATTGCAAAGCATCTTGCAACTAGAAAAATTTCTCTAGATAGTCTCATTATTTCACCAACTTAGAGTAAAATGATTAAGGAAATAAGAAATAATGACGTGGGTTGTTTTTTGGTAGTTTTTTTTTTGAACTTGTATAAAAAAACTACTAATGTAAGATATTAGACTCTGTTAGGATTACTTAGATTCTAAAATATGCCTGTCCATGAACTTGTGACCAATTATTTCCTGTCTACTATCAAGAACAGGATTGTCTGCCAATGTGCAAAAGCCCTGTTGGGTTTACCTCTCTTGATTTTTTTTAAAACTATATTTTTATTGATTGCAGAGAGGGAGAGAAAGATAGAAACATCAGTGATGAGAGAGTCATTGATCAGCTACTTCCTGCATGCCTCACAGTGGCGACTGAGCCTGCAACCCGGGCATATGCCCTGACTGGGAATCTAACCTTGACCTTCTGGTTTATGATCGACGCTCAACCACTGAGCCACGCCAGCTGGGCTACTTCTCTTGATTTTTAAAAATGGGGCTGTGCAATTGACTATCCCAGGATGCTGTTGCTATAAAGCTGAACATTAGTTGCCGTGGACAGTGTGGCTTGGTTGCTTGGAGCATCATCCCTTACGAAAAGTCGTGGATTTAATTACTGGTCAGGACTCATACCCAGGTTGTGGGTTCCATCCTTGGTCTGGGTACATACAGGAGGCAACCCGTCACTTTTCTCTCTCTCTCTCTCTCTCTCTCTCTCTCTCTCTCTCTCTCTCTCTCTCTCTCCTTCTCTCCTATCTCCCTCTCCCTCTCCTCTTCCTTCTCTCTCCAAAATCAATAAAAACATCCTCAGGTGAAGTAGAAATAAAAAGTCTTTTAAATAAATACAACTGAACATTTGTGAACAGAGTATGTTTATGTGTAGTTCCAGGTATGGTGCCCATGTGACTGACCGAAATTATATTTTAGCTATTTAAAAACTTAACAGTGCCTGATTGGTGTTGTTCTTATATCAATTAGGGGCAGAGCTATTTCATGCCTGAAACACATAAAATGATAATTGCTAGGTCTTGGAAGGGAAAAGATCAGAAACACTGGTCTCATAGTAAGTAGATTATTAGTATTAACTGAGGCTTAGGAGGGAGTGTAGTTTTAAAGTTTGTGGAGATGTGATTACTCTAGTAACTTCTAGATAACAGTTAGTAGGTAGTTCTAGCACAACTCCATTAGGAGTGAACATGTCACCTAACAGTTTTTGTGGCAATTGTGCAATAGGACATGGATATATGTCATTCTGCACATACTAATAAAACTGGGTGCTATGAGAATAATAAATGGGTCACTATTGGCTTTCAGAAAATTGGGTGGGGGTCTAGTATGGTAATACTGGAACTATTTCAGAGGGCAGTTACTGTGAATCATGTATTCTCAGGAGCCAGAATATATTCAAATCCTGAGTTTCTGCCCTTTAACTGCCAGTGTGGTCTTAGATGCATTTAATCTGCCGGTTTCTTGCCTGAAAAGTGAGTTTTAATGATAGTGCATATAAGTTGTTGGAAAAAAATAAAACAAGAGAAGCACTTAAAATGGGGCCTGGCACAGTTGTAGCTAATAATATATATGATCATTATCTTTTTCAGGGTTCAGAAAAAAAAAAGTGGGGGATCTTGACAGAAAAATAATTATGTGCACAATTTCTCTAATAGATACTGAGGGTTTGACCTTTTAGCTATCCCACAGATGAAGGCAGTGTCATAACCATAACACTAACTGGAAAAAAGGTTCATCACTCATAGATCACAGTGGCAGATCTCAACAAGATAGCTTCTAGAATGTTAAGTGAGCAGTTCTTCAACAAAAGTGATCTGGGGATAGAAATGGAAATAATTGAGTTTCCTTGTCTTCATAGTTTGTATCCTATACAGTGAAGGAATGCAATATTATTTTCCAATTATGCCCATCCTTAGAGAAGGACTTTGTGGCTTTCTGCCTTCTGAGTGGAATATTACAGAAGATATTAAGAAATCTTGAGCCTGGCCAGCGTGGCTCAGTGGTTGAGTGTCCACCTATGAACCAGGAGGTCATGATTCAATTTCTGGTCAGATACATAATCAATAAAAATACATTTTATTTCTTTTTTATGGTGCCAATTTTAATTAGTTTTAAGGCGTCGCGTTTTCCACTTAACAATTCAGTGTTGTAAAGTGCATTATTTACTTTCCCTGTGCACATAGTCCATATTAAGTATCAAGAATGCCCAGTTATTTACTATGCAGCAGCTCAACTTTTAAAATTGCCATGGAATTTGTTACAAATTTGCATCCTTCACTATTTTGTGTGGGAAAATGCTAAACCTATGCTCAAAGTTGGCTTAATCAACCTCTTCAATGGTGGGCCCAGAGGAGACACCACCAGATGGAGGTGCTCTTCCACCAGGAAAGCCCCCAGGCATTCCTCCTGGCATGCCTCCTGCACCCTGGTACAACTCGATAATGATGAGGTTGCAGATTTTTTTCCAACTCCTTCTGCTGATGTTCAAATTCTTCCTTTTCCGCAGTCTGGTTCTTATCAAGCCAATGATGATTTCATTGCACTTGTCGAGACTCTTGTTTGTCCTGATTGATCTTGCCTTGAAGTTTTTCATCTTTTTTTTAAAGTTTTTTTTTTTAATATTTTTATTGATTTCAGAGAGGAAGGGAGAGAGATAGAGAAATAGAAACATCAGTGATGAGAGAGAATCATTGATTAGCTGCCTCTCCTGCATGCCCTCTACTGGGGGCGGGGGAGATCTAGCCTGCAACTTGGGCATGTGCTCTTGTCGGGAATCGAACCTGGGACCCTTTAGTCCACAGGCCGACGCTCTATCCACTGAGCCAAACCGGCTAGGGCAGTGTTTCAACGTTAACAGTTGCTTTCATGTTGAATGCATAGGATTCAAGTGACTTCTTGGAAGACACCTGGTCCCACTGCTTCTCCTCTTTAGCTTTGAACTTAGCTTCCAGGACCATGTGCTCAATGTCTTCCTTGCTCAGACAACCCTTGTCGTTAGTGATGGTAATCTTGTTCTCTTTTCCTATACTCTTATCCACAACAGAGACATTGAGGATGCCATTGGCATCAATATCAAAAGGGACTTCAATCTGAGGAACACCATGAGGTGCAGGAGGTATCCCTGTGAGTTCAAACTTGCCAAGCAGGTTGTTATCCTGGGTCATGGCACACTCACCTTCATAAACCTGAATGAGCACACGAGGCTGATTGTTGGAGTAGGTGGTGAAGGTCTGTGTCTGCTTGGCAGGAATGGTAGTATTGCACTTGATGAGGACAGTCATGCCTCCACCAGCCATCTCAATGCCAAGGGAAAGAGGAGTGACATCCAATGCCAAGGGAAAGAGGAGTGACATCCAACAGCAGCAAATTTTGGGCATTTTTGGACTTGTCTCCAGAGGGAATGGCTAACTGGACAGCTGCACCATAAGCAACAGCCTCATCAGGGTTGATGCTCTTATTCAACTCCTTTCCACTGAAGAAGTCCTGTCAGAGTTTCTGAATCTTGGGGATATGGATAGAACCACCCTCCAGGACAATATCATGGATCTGGGACTTGTCAAGTTTGGCATCTCAAAGGGCTTTCTCTACAGGGTCCAGGATGCCAGGAAAAGGTCAGCATTTAATTCTTCAAATCAAGCATGGGTGATAGAGGTATAGAAGTTGATTCCTTCATAGAATCAATCTCAATACTGGCCTGGGTGCTGGAAGAGAGAGTACACTTAGCACGTTCACAAGCAGTATGAAGGCAATGGACAGCCCTCTTGTTCTCACTGATATCCTTCTTATGCTTGCATTTGTACTCTGCAATGAAATGAACTCTGCAGAAGTTCATTTGGTTGTCAAAGTCTTCTCCACCTAAGTGGGTGTCCCCAGTTATAGATTTTACTTCAGAGATTCCATCTTCAATTACGATAATTCACACATCAAAAGTGCCACCTCCCAAGTCAAAGATCAGCATGTTTCTTTCAGCTCCAATCTTTTTGTCTAAGCTGTAAGCATTAGCAGTGGCAGTTGGCTCACTGAGGGTTCTAAATACATTGAGACCAGCAATAGTTCCAGCATCTTTGGTAGCCAGACGCTGAGAATCACTGAAGTAAGCAGGTACTGTGACAACAGCATTGCTAACAGTCTTCCCAAGGTAGGCTTCTGCAATTTCCTTCATCTTTGTCAAAACCATAGATGACACCTCTTCTGGATAGAAACTTTTTGTCTCTCCCTTGTATTCTACTTGGACATTGGGCCTGCCAGCATCATCATTCACCACCATGAAAGGCCAATGCTTCATATCAGATTGAACAATAGCACTTAGCATCAAAAGCTGTGTTGGTAGGATTCATTGCTACTTGATTCTTTGCAACATCACTGATCAATTGTTTGGTATCAGTATAGACAACATAACTTGGGGGTGATTTGGTTTCCACGATTGTTGGTAATTTCCACTTTTCTATACTGGAAGACATCCACACAAGAGTAGGTAGTGCCAAGATCAATGCCAACTGCAAGTCCTTTAGACATGGTTGCTTGTATCTACACATGGCTTTACAGACCAATCAGAACAACTGCCCCCACATTCAATGAGGAATAAAAATATATTTAAAAATAATAAACAACCCTTTGTAATACTTTAAGCAATAAATTAAAAAAAAATAAAATAAACAAAACAAAGTCTAAAAAAATACAAAAGATGAATGAAATCAAATGTTGGTTTTTTGAAATGATAAAATGGATACACCTTTACTCATACTCACAAAATAAATAATAACAACAACAACAGAAACACACTTACTCAAGCAGGAAACTCCCAGGGCCTCCATGTGACCTCTGAATCACCGCTGCTGTGGAACCAGCACCAGCACAGTTTGGAGGACATGTTCAGCAGGAAGCCTCACAGTCAGCCGCCTGAGGGTTGAGCCGCCCACAAATGCGACAACAGCGATTAAAACCCAATTACAAGAGGAAGGCTTACATAACCCACACAAGGAACATTCCTAGAGCACACAGCTCAGGAGATCAAGGAGACAGCACCACGGGGTCCCACACGACACCTACTACAGAAGACCAGCCCGCCAAGACTGGGAGTCATAGCAGATATACCTAATAAATAGAAACAAGCACAAAGAGACAGCCAAGATGGGGAGACAAAGAAACATGCTCTAAATGAAAGAACAAGAGAATTCTCCAGAAGATGAGCTAAATGTAATGGAGATAAGCAATTAGTCAGATACAGAGTTCATAGTAATGATTATAAGGTTGCTCAACAGCATAAAAAAGACGTCAAAACCATGAAAAACAACCAGTCAGAAATGAAGAATGACATAGCTGAAAGAAGGAATGCACAGCAAGGAATAGACAGTAGATCAGAGGAAGCAGATAATTGAATCAGTGAAAGAGATCAGCAGCAACATGGGCATAGTAGAGGACTTTAACACTCCACTGACATCACTGGATAGATTTTCCAGACAAAAAATCAGGGTACAAAAAATCAGGGTAGAAGACAGGGTAGAAAAAAAATCACTCAATATGAGCACCAAAAAACAAAAAAATAATTAAAAAGCAGGAGGACAGTTTAAGGGAACTTTGGGACAACATGAAACATAACATCTGCATTGTAGGAATACCAGAAGGATGATAAAGTGAGCAAGGATAGAGAACATGTTTAAAGAAATAATGACAGAAAACTTCCCTAACCTGGTGAATGAAAAAGTAACACAAGTTCTGGAAGCACACAGAGTCCCCTAAGATGAACCTAAAGAGGCCCACATCAAGACACATCATAATTAAAATGCTAAAAATTAAAGACAAAGAGAGAAGGCAGCAAGAGAGAGATAGTTAGTTACCTACAAGGGTATTCCCATAAGGGTGTCAGCTGATTTATTTTATTATTATTTATTTAAAATATTCTTTTTAAAATTATTTTTATTGATTTCAGAGAGGAAGGGAGAGGGAGAGATAGAAACATCAATGATGAGAGAGAATCATTGATTGGCTGCCTCCTGCACACCCACTGCTGGGGATAGAGTTCGCCACCTGGGCATGTGCCCTTGACTGGAATCGAATCCGGGACCCTTTAGTCTGCAAGCAGACACTCTATCCACTGAGCCAAACCAGCTAGGGCTCAGCTGATTTTTTAACAGAAAGACTACAAGCCAGAAGGGAATGGCATGAAATATTCAGAGTAATGAAGAAAATCAAGGATCTGAAACCAAGACTACTGTATCCAGCAAGACTATCAGGCTATCATTTAAAATTGAAGGTGGAGAAACCAAGATGGCGGCATAGGTTAACGCTGGAGATTGCTGCCTTGAACAACCACTTCAAAAAACAACTAAAAGACAGAGCGGACATCATCCAGAACCACAGGAAGGCTGGCTGAGTGGAAATTCTACAACTAGGAAGAAAGAGAATATCATACCCAGACTCAGAGGGGGCGCAGTGCTGAAGTGAAATACTAAGGTGCGGAGTGCACGCGGAGCGGGCTGGAGGCAGAGGGCGTGGTTGTTGTTTTCAATCGGGAGGGAGTTTCAGACTCTGAGCTCCAGATCCGGGTGAGTCTCTAGGGACCCAGACTCAAACGGGAGAAGCGGGACTCTCTGGCTTCGGTCGGAACTCGAAGGCAGCTTTCTCTCCAAGGTTTGCAGCGGTTGCTGGGACTCTGTGAGGCAGAGCCCCTAGGGACGGAACTGAGAGCAGCCATAACTGCTCGCTCCGGCCCGCCCTGTAGATCCCCAGGGACCCACCCCGCCCAAGCCCTGCACAGAGCCATTTGCCGGATAGCCTCAGGCAAACGCTAGATTAGCACCTCCCTAGAGATCCAGCACAGAAGCTCTCCCACTGCAGACACAGCGGACTCTCATAGCCAGTTAGCCTGGAGGTCAAATCACCCCCGGTATTGCCAATAACAATCAAGGCTTAACTACAACAAGACTGTGCACAAAGACCACTAGGGAGTGCACCAAGAAAGCATAAAAAATGTGGAGACAAAGAAACAGGACAAAACTGTCAATGGAGGATATTGAGTTCAGAACCACACTTTTAAGATCTCTTAAGAACTGTCTAGAAGCCGCCCATAAATGTAGTGAGATCCTCAAGAAATCTAATGAGACCCTCGATGTTATGATAACGAACCAACTAGAAATTAAGCATACACGGACTGAAATAACGAATACTATACAGACTCCCAACAGCAGACCAGAGGAGCGCAAGAATCAAGGCAAAGATTTGAAATGCGAAGAAGCAAAAAACACCCAACCAGAAAAGCAAAATGAAAAAAGAATCCGAAAATACGAAGATAGTGTAAGGAGCCTTTGGGACAGCTTCAAGCGTACCAACATCAGAATTATAGGGGTGCCAGAAGATGAGAGAGAGCAAGATATTGAAAACCTCTTTGAAGAAATAATGACAGAAAACTTCCCCTACCTGGTGAAAGAAATAGACTTACAAGTCCAAGAAGCGCGGAGAACCCCAAACAAAAGGAATCCAAAGAGGACCACACCAAGACACATCATAATTAAAATGCCAAGAGCAAAAGACAAAGAGAGAATCTTAAAAGCAGCAAGAGAAAGAAAATCAGTTACCTACAAGGGAATACCCATATGACTGTCAGCTGACTTCTCAACAGAAACTTTGCAGGCCAGAAGGGAGTGGCAAGAAATATTCAAAGTGATGAATACCAAGAACCTACAACCAAGATTACTTTATCCAGCAAAGCTATCATTCAGAACTGAAGGTCAGATAAAGAGCTTCACAGATAAGGAAAAGCTAAAGGAGTTCATCACCACCAAACCAGTATTATATGAAATGCTGAAAGGTATCCTTTAAGAAGAGGAAGAAGAAAAAGGTAAAGATACAAATTATGAACAACAAACATGCATCTATCAACAAGTGAATCTAAGAATCAAGTGAATAAATAATCTGGTGATTATAATGGAATCAGGGACATAGAAAGGGAATGGGCTGACTATTCTTGGGGGGGAAAGGGGTGTGGGAGATGCGGGAAGAGACTGGACAAAAATCGTGCACCTATGGATGAGGACAGTGGGTGGGGAGTGAGGGCGGAGGGTGGGGCGGGAACTGGGAGGAGGGGAGTTATGGGGGAAAAAAGAGGAACAAATGTAATAATCGGAACAATAAAGATTTAATTAAAAAAAATAAAAATAAAAAAATTAAAATTGAAGGTGAAGTAAAGAGCTTCTCAGATTTAACACACACACACACACACACACACACACACACACAAACACAATAGTGTGGTGAAGGCCTGGAGTGTGTGGTGGGTGTAGGCTAGAAAGGGCCAATGGGGGAAAGAAAGAGGACATATGTAATGCTTTTAACAATAAAGATAAAAAAGAATAATAAAAATAAATACATAGTTTTTTAAAAAGAATAAAAATGGCAATAAATAAGTACCTAACAGCCGAAACTGGTTTGGCTCAGTGGATAGAGCGTCGGCCTGCGGACTGAAAGGTTCCAGGTTTGATTCTGGTCAAGGGCATGTACCTGGGTTGGGGGCACATCCCCAGTAGGAGATGTGCAGGAGGCAGCTGATCAATGTTTCTCTCTCATCGATGTTTCTGACTATCTCTCTCCCTTCCTCTCTGTAAAAAATCAATAAAATATATTAAAAAAAAATAAGTACCTAACAATAATCTTAAATGTAAATGAATTAAATGTTCCAACCAAAAGACATAGGGTAGCTGAATGATTAAGAAGCCATGACCCACATATATGCTATCTACAAGAGACTCATCTCAGAGCAAAAGACTCACACAGATTAAAAGTGAAGAGATGGAGCCCTAGCTGGTTTGGCTCAGTGAATAGAGCGTCGGCCTGCGGACTGAAGGGTCCCAGGTTCGATTCCAGTCAGGGGCATGTACCTTGGTTGCGGGCACATCCCCAGTCGGTGGTGTGCAGGAGGCAGCTGATCAATGATTCTCTCTCATCGATGTTTCTAACTCTCTATCCTTCTCCCTTCCTCTCTGTAAAATATCAATAAAATATATTTTTAAAAAAACCAGATAAAGACAAAACAAAGAAAGAAACTTATAGGCCAATATCAATAAAATATTAACAAATCGGATTAATACATTACAAAGATCATACACCAGGACAAGGTTGGATTTATTGTGGGGATGCAAAGTTGGTTCAATATTCACAAGTCAATAAATGTGATACATCACATAAACAAATGACGGCTAAAAAATCACACGATCCTATCAATAGATGCAGAAAAAGCATTCAACAAAATCCAGCACCCATCTCTCTATATAAAAAGCTATTATGCAAAGTGTCCCCTTGAGAATTCAACTGGGAGACCAGGAGTTTAATCGCTCGCTATGATGTGTGCTGACCACCAGGGGGCGGCGCTGAATGAAGGAAGGCTCTGGTTGGCAGCTGGAAGGCTCCCATAGGCCCTGATTGCCTGCCAAGGCCTAGGGACCCTACCCTGCATGAATTTAGTGCACTGGGCCTCTAGTCTATGATAAAAACTCTCAACAAAGTGGGAAAAGAGGAAAATTCCAAAGTGGAAACAAGGCTTTCATCATATTCGACATGATGAAAGCCATATAGGAAATACCTACAGCTAACATCATACTCAATATGCAAAATCTAAAATGTTTTCCTTAAGATCAGGAAGAAAACAGGGATGTCTGGTTCACCACTCTTATTCAACATAGTGCTGGAAGTCATAGCCACAGTGATCAGACAAAAAGAAATAAAAGATATCCAAATTGAAAAAGAGGAAGTAAAATTCTCATTATTCACATGACATGATATTGTATATAGAAAAACCTAAAGAAAGAACCCACCAAAAAATGACTAGATTTAATAAATGAATTTGGTAAAGTAGCAGGATACAAAATTAATATCCAGAAATAGGTGGCATTTTTATATACTAATAATGAACTCTCAGAAAGAGAAACCAAAAAAACCCACAATCCTGTTTACTATTGCAACATAATAAATAAGGTACCTAGGAATAAACTTAATCAAGGAGATAAGCTACCTATGTTCAGAAAACTATGGGTCACTGAAAAAAAATAGTGGAAGACACAGACAAGTAGAAGTATATACCATGTACATGGATTGAAAGAATTAACATCATTAAAATTTCCGTACTACACAAAGCAATGTATAAATTCCATGCAATCCCTACGGAATTTATACTAATGGCATATTTTTATGGATACAGGACAAATATTTCAAAAATTTATATGGAACCAAAAAGATCCCAAATAGCTGTAATAATCTTCAGAAAGAAGAACAAAGTTGAAGGAATCACAATACTGGATATCAAACTATACTGCAAAGCCATTGTAATCAAAACAGCCTGGAACTGGCACAAGAACAGGCATATAGAGCAATGGAACAGAACAGAAAACCCAGCTGTCAACCCACACCTCTATGGTCAATTAATATTTGACAAAGGAGGCAAGAGCATACAATGGAGTCAAGATAATATCTATACTAATAAAACGGTAATATGGTAATTAGACCGGATATCATCCGGACAAAGCTACAGCGGCTGCGAGGGCCAGCAGCACGAGAGAGGCCATGCTGCGAAGAGAGCCCCTCCCCCAATTGCCCCACCAGTCGCCCCACAGATCGACCCTGATCGCTGGCCAGGCCTAGGGACCCTACCCATGCACAAATTTCGTGCATTGGGCCTTAAGTGCTAATATAAAAAAGAAAGAACTCTTACTATTTGCAACAGCATGGATGGACTGGAGAGCATTATGCTAAGCGAAATAAGCCATTTGGAGAAAGATAAATATCACATGATCTCACTCATTTGTGGAATATAATGGACAACATAAACTGTTGAATAAAATATATGCAGATACGTAGAAGTATCAAATAGACCGTCCAACCTCAGAGGGAAGGGAGGAGAGGCTGAGAGGGGGTGGGTAAGAGATCAACCAAAGGACTTGTATGCATGCATATAAGCATAACCAAAGGACACAGACAGTAGGGAGGCGAGGGCATGTGCTGGGGGTGGGGAGCGGCTGGGGTGAGGTCAACGGGGGGGTGGGGGTGCTGAAGGAAATATATGTAATACTTTCAACAATAAAGAAGTTTAAAAAAAAAAAGAACCTTGGGCTTGAGGAGGCAGGGGAGATGGGCTTTGAGACAGAAGTCCAGCATTTTCCCAGGTCCTGTGACACCTGAATAAAACCTCTTTCTGTGTGCATCAGAACCTGCCCAAGGAGTTTGACTTTCATTGTGGCAGGCAACAGAACCTGTGTTGTGTGTGTGTGTGTGTGTGTGTGTGTGTGTGTGTGTGTGTTTTGTTACAGCTTTTGTCAGTTCTGCTGGGACAGCGTGGACCTTGGTAAGTCCGGAGAGCCTGGACTGGGGTCCCAGCGTCCTGTGGTGGGACCCTGGAGGGATATTGTGGGGATTTCCCAGCAGCTGTGGAGAGCATTTATCAAAGAACTTCCCTACACTCCTTCTCAAGGTGTCAGCTGCTTGACACACCGGCTGGTGAAAGGAAATAGGTTTCTGGAGAGCAGACGGACTTCAAGACTGGGTAAGTTGAACCGGCATGCCCACAGGGGGCCCTCTATCCCTGCCACTTGGGCTTCATGCCACTTGGGTTTTGTAAGACATGGGTCCAGTTAGGATTATTTGTGGTACTGGTTGGTAGGCTATTCCTGCAGCTTGGGCTCTGTGCCACTTGGATCCAGATAGGACCACTTGTGGTATCCGTTGGCAGGAGGTAAGATGCTAAGACTTGCTTGTGAACACTTGTTTAAAATAATGGAGTATGGATTCACATTTTGTTTATGTTTCCACTTTGTCTGGGGTTTCTTGCTATGGGTATGGCTTTTGGTTTGTACTTTTGTGCCATCAGGGTTTGTTCTGTTTGTGCTGCTGAAGGGAACCCGCTGGGCTGAATTTTATTTTATTTTATTTATTTTTTAAAAAATATATTTTATTGATTTTTTACAGAGAGGAAGGGAGAGAGATAGAGAGTCAGAAACATCGATGAGAGAGAAACATCGATCAGCTGCCTCCTGCACACTCCCCACTGGAGATGTGCCCGCAACCAAGGTACATGCCCTTGACCGGAATTGAACCCGGGACCTTTCAGTCTGCAGGCCGTCACTCCATCCACTGAGCCAAACCGGTTACAGCTGGGCTGAATTTTAGCACAGTGGTCCATGGACAGCTATGATCCAATGACTGAGAAGGAATTGGTTTTCTACTGTAACACTGCTTGGTCTATGTAGACTATGGGGGGAAATGGCCCTTTAATGGTTCCCTAAGCTATTACACCAGAGGTTCTCAAACTTTTTAAACAGGGGGCCAGTTCACTGTCCCTCAGACATTCCTCACATGCACACTGCGGGCCCGGGACGAGTCGGCTGCTAAGCAGGATGGTGTAATAATTACACCACCACACAATTGGAATTATTTTGCCAATGGTCAGGGAAATGGGACAAAATCCCTTACGTCCAGGTGTTTATGTCTTTACACAATAAGGATTCGGCAAAGAAAGGGAACAACCTAATGATGCAGAGAAGGAAACTGGCTTCAAAACCCCTCCCTGATAGTAAGACACAGGAAGAAAAGGAAAATGAAGAAACGAGTCTCTTTAATGCCCTGAACCCAGGAGACCCAGGATTAGCAGCAGGAAGATTTCCCCTGCCAACACCCCTGTTGGTAGGTACCCCTGAAATAGGGCCCAGAGGGGTGACAGCCCCACTCCTGTATGATGAAGAAATGGCCTCCCCCTTGAAGACCCAGCAAGGCACCCAATTTGAAGCATCCCTATCTGGAGCAAGACAATTCCATTTGAGACGATATCCTATAGGTTGAATAAACCAGGAAGGCTAGCCCACTGGCTACTATTGGGCTCATACTCCATTTTCCACTTCAGATGTACTGAATTGGAAGAATTCCAACCTTCATAAAGGGAGAGTCCTCAGAAAATGGCAGATCTCATTGCCTCCACTTTTTGCTGCTCACCATCCAAACATTCTGCTGATGCCAGATGAAAGATGGCTAGTTATAAATAAGACTAATGAAGAACCTCATTACCTCCATCAAAAGAATCCAAATGGGACCCCCAATCCAGGCGGGGCAATTCCCTTGAAAGAGCCCACCTGGACCCAAATAGTGGGGACTTAGCCTTCCTACAACATTATAAGAGGTTTATACTGGAAGGGCTTAAGAAAGGGGTGCCTAAACAAAGGTACCTGAATATGATACAGGCCATTCAACAGAAACCAAACAAAGATGTTTCTCATTTTTATTTTTATTTTTTAAATATATTTTATTGATTTTTTACAGAGAGGAAGGGAGAGAGATAGAGAGCCAGAAACATCGATGGGAGAGAAACATCGATCAGCCGCCTCCTGCACACCTCCCACTGGGGATGTGCCCGCAACCCAGGTACATGCCCTTGACCGGAATCGAACCTGGGACCCCTCAGTCCGCAGGCCGACGCTCTATCCACTGAGCCAAACCGGTTTCGGCGTTTCTCATTTTTAGAAAGGATCTATCAGGCCTATCGAAAGCCCACTGATGCTGACCCATAGGCACCAGAAAATGTCCGGATGGTAAACGTGACTTTTATTGGGCAAAGTGACCGGAATATCAGAAGGAAACTCCAACGTTTAGATGGGACATTGGGAATGAATCCCTCCCAGCTGGTGGACATAGCCTTTAACAAGGAAACCATGCCCAGGAAATAAGAAAATTAAAGCAGGCCACTGTTATCTTAGAAATAGTGCAGGGAAACCAGAAGGAAGGGCGGGGCCTGAAAGGAAAAGGGGAAGACTCAGTAGGCACCTGTTGCAAAGAGAAAGACCATTGGAGAAAGGACTGCTGGAACAATAAAAATAAAAAGGATAGGAACCCTTCTGAGAAATGTTACACAGGAATAATGAATCTGGAGGTCCAGGGACTTCCCTAGACACCTCCCAACCTATTACTAGTTCCCCACAGGAGTCTCAGGTACAATTGGCAGTGGGGAACAATCTAATTGTCTTCCTCACAGACACAAGAGCTACATACTCAGTGCTAAATACAAAGCTAACCAAGAAAATAGATCAGCTGTGGTGTCTGTTACTGGAGTGATCCGGCAATTATGAAAACAGGCATTCCTTCTACCTCTAGAATGCCAGCTTTGGGATCAGAAATGTACGCACAGTTTTCTGTACATGCCATACTGCCCCATTCCATTGTTGGGCTGAGATTTACTTTGTAAGTTGCATGCACAAATAACTTTCCCCCTTAGAACCAGCAATTATTGCCAGCGACCAATTCCAGCATGTCATAATTTCAAGAGTTTCATCAAAAGGTTGATGAGACTTGGGGACTCAACAGAGTTCAGTCACACATGTAGTCACCTGCATCTGGGAATAGCTAAAGGCATTTCCCCAAACCTGAATAGAATACATTAAATTGATTGCTGTTGCCAGGCAGTTAAAGGGCATCTTAGCCCTAACCGATTTGGCTCAGTGGATAGAGCGTCAGCCTGCGGACTCAAGGGTCCCGGGTTCGATTCTGGCCAAGGGCATGTATCTTGGTTGCAGGCACACACCCAGTAGGGAGTGTGCAGGAGGCAGCTGATCGATGTTTCTAACTCTCTATCCCTCTCCCTTCCTCTCCGTGAAAAATCAATAAAATATATATTTAAAAAAAAAATAAAGGGCATCTTAATTTACATGTTATTACCTCCTACTGGTCAAACACCTGTACAGCCGTAGGCTAATTTCCCCATTCTGACAACGTTTCTGTATACCCTTTGAAGTGTATATCTCTGCCACGCCTCAGGACAAGTTGTGTTAATAAAAAGCATGGGGTCCTGGGGTCGGAGAGAACCTAAGACCCTTAGACTTAAGATCTTGGATCTTAGCTCCTTTAGCTAAGCTCCTCTGACCCCCAATGCCTTTCAAAATTATATCTCATCTCTGGACTCTTTATTAGTCTCTGGATTCGTATGTCATCTATGCACAGCCCCTTCTCCAGATTCCTGAACCCTTCTTGATTCTGGGACAAGAACCCCAGCAAATTATGTTTAGAAGTCCTGCTGGAACTTGCTCTCCAGCCCCAGGTGCTCCTGTCTTGCCTAGAAAGGCCCAGAAAGAAACTCTTCCCATTCAAGATCTATGATCAGGTTGATGGAGCCGTTTGAGCGGACGGAACCCCAGGTAGGAAGGTTAACATTCAACCCATAAATATTAACCTAAAAGAAGGGGCACAGATCCCATAAAAGAAAAAATACCCCCTTAAAAATGCAACTTTAAGGGAATTCAACCTGTATCACAGAAATTTTTAGAATCAGGCACTTCAGAAATCTGCCAGAAAAATAGGACAGGCATGACAGATTCATTGGAAACTACATGCATTGTGGAGACCTCAATCTATGGGAAAAACTGGGAACATAAACTACACAATAAGGAAGACCCTGGTAAAAATATGCCAGGAAACACATAGGAAAGGGGACTGGGCACTCCCTGTTGCCTTGCTCTGGAATAAGGTATCACTCCAAAGCAGCCTTAAATTAAGTCCTTTGAAGTAGTTTATGGGATAATCTTCCAAGTTTCTGTTTTAGGGACAATCCCTCTAGATTTAGAACATGAATCAAAAGTCAAACAATCAGTTGATTGTCTCTTTTGCTGTACAGAAGCTTTTTATTTTGATGTAGTCCCATTTGTTTATTTTCTCCTGTGTTTCCCTTGACCTAGGAGATGTATCGGCAAACATATTGCTACGAGAGATGGCTGAGATTTTGCTGTCTATGGTTTCTTCTAAGATTTTTATGGTTTCCCAACTTACATTTAAGTCCTTTATCCCTTTTGAGTTTATTCTTGTGTATAGTGTAAGTTGGTGGTCTAGTTTCATTTTTTTTGCATGTATCTGTTCAATTTTCCCAACACCATTTATTAAAGAGACTATCTGTATTTCACTGTATGCTCTTGCCTCCTTTGTTAAATATTAATTGAGTGTAATGGCTTGGGTCAATTTCTGGGTTCTCTGTTCTGTTCCATTGATCTATATGTCTATTCTTGGGCCAGTACCAGGCTATTTTGATTTAATGCAAAGAGAGCCCACTGTATAGGAGAACATATTTGCCAATGATACATCTGATAAGGGGTTAATTTCCAAAATACATAAGGAACTTCTACAACTCAAACTATCCAAGTAAAAAAAATATATATATATTTTATTGATTTTTTTACAGAGAGGAAGGGAGAGGGATAGAGAGTTAGAAACATCAATGAGAGAGAAACATGGATCAGCTGTCTCCTACACACCTCCCACTGGGGATGTGCTCGCAACCAAGGCACATGCCCTTGACTGGCATCAAACCTGGGACCTTTCAGTCCACAGGCCGACGCTCTATCCACTGAGCCAAACCGATTAGGGCCATTTTTTTTAAACTTACTTTTTTGTTGTTGAGTTGTGAGTTCTTTTCTTTTTTTAATTTATTTTATTGCTTAAAGTATTACAAAGGGTATTACATATGTGTCCTTTTCTTTTCCCCCGCCCTTGACAATCCCCTGGCCTCCCCTACCCCCCAATGTCTTATGTCCATTGGTTATGCTTATATGCATGCATACAAGTCCTTCGGTTGATCTCTTACCCCCCGCTCCTGCCCCCCAACCCTCCCCAGCCTTCCCGCTGCAGTTTGACAATCTGTTTGAGGCAGCTCTGCCTCTGTATCTATTATTGTTCATAAGTTTATAATGGTCTTTATTATCCATGAATGAGTGAGATCATGTGGTATTTTTCCTTCATTGACTGGCTTATTTCACTTAGCATAATGCTCTCCAGTTCCATCCATGCTGTTGCAAATGGTAAGAGTTCCTTCTTTTTTACAGCAGCATAGTATTCCATCGTGTAGATGTACCACAGTTTTCTAATCCATTCATCTACTGATGGGCACTTAGGCTGTTTCCAGATCTTAGCTATGGTGAATTGTGCTGCTATGAACATATGGGTGCATATATCCTTTCTGATTGGTGTTTCTGGTTTCTTGGGATATATTCCTAGAAGAGGGATCACCGGGTCAAATGGGAGTTCCATTTTTAGTTTTTTGAGGAAACTCCATACCAGTCTGCATTCCCACCAGCAGTGCATGAGTGTTCCTTTTTCTCCACATCCTCTCCAGCACTTGTCGTTTGTTGATTTGTTGATGATAGCCAGTCTGACAGGTGTGAGATGGTACCTCATTGTTGTTTTGATTTGCATCTCTTGGATGATTAGTGACTTTGAGCATGTTTTCATATGTCTCTTGGCTTTCTGAATGTCCTCTTTTGAAAGGTGTCTATTTAGATCCTTTGCCCATTTTTTGATTGGATTGTTTATCTTCCTTTTGTTAAGTTGTATGAGTTCCCTATAAATTTTGGAGATTAGGCCCTTATCAGATGACATTGGCAAATATGTTTTCGCACGCAGTGGGTTTTCTTGTTGTTTTGTTGATGGTTTCTTTTGCTGTGCAGAAGCTTTTTATTTTGATATAGTCCCATTTGTTCATTTTCTCTTTAGTTTCTAGTGCCCTAGGAGCTGTATCAGTGAAGAAATTGCTTCGGCATATGTCTGAGATTTTATTGCCTTTGGATTCTTCTAGAATTTTTATGGTTTCCCGTTGTACATTTAAGTCCTTTATCCATTTTGAGTTTATTTTTGTGTATGGTGTAAGTTGGTGGTCTAGTTTCATTTTCTTGCATATATCTGTCCAGTTTTCCCAACACCATTTATTGAAGAGACTATCTTGACTCCATTGTATGTTCTTGCCTCCTTTGTCAAATATTAATTGAGCATATTGGTTCGGGCCAAAGTTGTGAGTTCTTTGTATATTTTGGATATTATTGGAAGTATCATTGGCAAATATCTTCTCCCATTCAGGTGGTTGCCTTTTTGTTTTCTTGATGCTTTCCTTTGCTGTGCAGAAGGTTTTTAGTTTCTTGTAGCTCCATTTGTTTATTTTTGTTTTTCTCTCATTTTGAGTTAAATTCACAAGAACACCACTGAGACCAAAGTCTAGAAGCTTAGTGCTTATGTTTTGATCTATGAATTTTATTTTTTTGGAGCTTACATTCAAGTCTTTAATTCATTTTGAGTTAATTTTTTGAATATGGTATAAGATAGTGGTCTAGTTTTATTCTTTTGTATGTAACATTCTTCAAAATTTTTTTTTTTATTGATATCAGAGAGGAAGGGAGAGGGAAAGAGAGATAGAAACATCAATTGATTGGCTGCCTCCTGCAAGCCCCTGGGGATCGAGCCCGCAACCCTGGGCATGTGTCCTTGACTGGAATTGAACCAGGGACCCTGTAGTCCACAGGCCGACACTCTGTCCACTAAGCCAAACCAGCTAGGGCTGTATGTAGCATTCTAGTTTTCCCAACACCATTTATTGAAGAGAATTTTCTTTCTCCATTGTATGTTCTGGGCTCCTTTGTCATAAATTAGTTGTCCATATGTCTATCAGTTTAGTTCTGGGTTCTCAATTCTCTTCCATTGGTCTTTGTGTCTATTTCTTTGCCAATACTATATTGTTTTGATTACTTTGGAATAAAGTTTGAAATTGGGGAGAGTGATGCCTCTGGCTTTGTGTTTTTTGTCTCAGAATTTTTTGCCTATGTGGGGTCCTTTGTGTTACCTTACAAATTTTAGGAATTTTTGTTCTACTTCTGTGAAAAATGTTATTGTCCTTTAGGCATGCCATTCTTTTTTTAAAAAAAAAAATATATTTTATTGATTTTTTACAGAGAGGAAGGGAGAGGGATAGAGAGTTAGAAACATCGATCAGCTGCCCCCTGCACGCTCCCCACTGGGGATGTGCCCGCAACCAAGGTACATCCCCTTGACCGGAATCGAACCTGGGACCCTTGAGTCTGCAGGCCAATGCTCTATCCACTGAGCCAAACCGGCCAGGGCAAACATGCCATTCTTAATGGTCTCCTTACTTCTGCCTCTGTCTTCTTTCTCCTACTGTCAACAGATGGTCATTGGTGCCAACTCAATGCCAATAGGAATCCCCAATTTGGAGAGTGGTGAAGAAAATTTTTTTCAGTGCAAACAGTTCAGTTGTGATACAGCACAGCTATGAGAACAGCATGGCTGTGGAACAGCTCAATAGCGTTACAGCTTAACTATGAAGCGGCATGACTGTAGAACAGCACTGTTGTATGGCAGCCTTGGTGCAAGTGGCTCTGAGACAAGGCTCCACTCCTTCCCACCCCCCATTGTCCGGGCCCCCATCAGCCCCCATCGGGGCAGGGCAGCTGGGCCCCACCCTTGCTTGAATTCAAGTACCAGGCCTTTAGTACAGAGATAAGACCCCACCCTTGGTCTGATTGTTCTATCCTCATGTAAATGAAGACTCTTAAATCCTCTTGGCTCCATTGGTCCAGAAAACACTGTCCTGATTGGTTAGAATGGAGCAGCTCTGATTGTTTGAATGGAGTAGCATCTGGAGATGCACACCTCTGACTAGACAGGGAAAGTCTCAGTCCTGTTGGCTGAAATACAGTTCCAGGAGTACTTTGTAAGGGTTGGCTTTGATGGCAGGAACACAGTGCAGTCAGGCCAGTTCGGTGCCAGAGGCAAGCAGCGAGGTGTAGGAGGCAGGCAGCCTAGTGCAGGCTTCTCGCTGAAGCTTGGCTTATGAGAGACCCCCGTTCAGAAATAGCTGTTAGGCTCTGTTTTTAATTTGAGCCAAGTTAGCCACCAGGGGTCCTTCTTAGTAGATATCTTCTCTCTCAGGCTGGACAATACTCATGTTCACACAGAAGCCATGCGATTTTGTCATATCAGACCATAAGTTCCCTTTGCTAAATACCCTCAAGTAGAAACCCTGCCTTTACAAGGGGCAACGGGGCCCTACATACCTTTCAGTCCATCTCTAACTTCTCTGTGACCTCACATACCATACTTCCCACGTGTACTCTTCCCATCACATTGAAACATCCCGGGCATCCTCTAGCCTTAGGGCCTCAGCAATCTGCTCCCACACATGTCTGCCTGTCTCTTTCCCTGACTTCCTTTTGGCCTTCACTTAAAATGTCACCTCCCCACTGACCTTTCCTGGCCAACCTCCTATACGCTCTGTCCCTGTCGCTTACATTGCTCCACTTTAGCATTTGTAACTACCTAACATTTATAATATTTAAGTTTTTAAATTGTTTTCCAGCTGTGAATTCCAAAGGGGCAGGGATTTTGTTGTTGTTGCCTCTGTCCTCCCGATCCCCAGTTGTGACTGCTGTATTCTCGGCCCCTAGGACAATTTCTGGCAATGAGTGGATATTTAATAAAAATTTCTTGACTGGCCCTAACCATTTTGGCTCAGTGGCTAGAGAGTCAGTCTGCAGACTCAAGGGTCCCAGGTTCGATTCCGGTCAAGGGCATGTACCTTGGTTGCGGGCACATCCCCAGTAGGAGACGTGCAGGAGGCAGCTGATCGATGTTTCTCTCTCATCGATGTTTCTAACTCTCTATCCCTCTCCCTTCCTCTCTGTAAAAAAAATCAATAAAATATTTTTAAAAAAATTTCTTGACTGTATAAATGATGGGAAGATAGTAACCAGAGGTCTTATGACTCCCAGTTTCCTCAACTATGATCTGAGTTATTGCTATTGCCTTGTCGGCCTCCAGTTGTTTCCAGAAGAGGATGCTGGACCAAGAAGCAAATCCCACGGGGATCAGCGAGGTCGGCGAGCGGCTCACACCTGAGGCTTGCACTTTGCAGAAATACATCAGAGGCAGTGGAGGCACCTTGGTCCACACTGGCAGCAACATACGCCGCCGCACACGCCATACCCGTCCCCGGGGACTAATCGGCCCGCCCCGCCCCGCGCACTTCCGGTCCCGCCCCGCCTGGCCCGCTCCCGGCTCCCAGCTCCGCCGGGCTCCTGGTTTGGCCTGCGGTCCCGGCGCCGAGGACCAGGGGGCGGCGCCCGGCGGCCCGGAGAAGCGCAGCATCGGGACCTTCTGACACAAAGAGCGGCGGGCGGACGCGGGTGGGAGCCGCGCGCCTGCCCAGTGCCCTTGGGCCGCGTCCCTGGGACCCGCGCGCGGGCGGAGACGGTGCGTCCCCCGCTGCCCAGGTGAGCGGGGTCGGGGCGGCCTGCGGAGCGCACGTGCGGGCCGGGACCGGGTGCGGGCAGGGCCGGGCGCTCCTCTGTGGGGGCCGCGGAGCCTGGAAGTCAGCAGGTGGGACGCAAGTGTAGGCGCCCGCGACCCTGGACGGAGCGGAGACGGGGTGAAAACCTGCGGTTCTCCTGCCCCGCGTCCCTCGCCGCGGCGCTCGGGGGCTGCGGCTGCGTGGGGTCCGCGTCTTCCCCTCGCTGCGGGTTTGGGGGCTGCAGGCTCGGTCAGGGTGACCTGGCGCCCCGCGTTTCCCGTCGCCGCCGAGGGCCGGGGTGGTCCTGCGGGAGGCGGCTGCTTGGCCAGCCTTTCTGAGCCGGGTCCTACCATCCGGCCGTTTCCCAAGTGTCGGTGCCCCTTTGAGCAGCGTTTGCAGCGTCCCGGCTGCTTTGCTGAAGCGGGCGTTCAACTCCCGGCGTGCGATCCGGGGTGGGGATGGGGAGGAGCCGGTGTTTTCACGGGGAGCGTGGAGGGTGGCCGACTGGGGAGAGACGGGGGAGAGCCGTGGCCTAGGAGGGTGACTGCAGCCTCTTTGCCCCCCAGATGCGCCGCCGCCGGTGACCAGGTCCTCCTTTGCCCATCCTGCCCCTGCCAACTCCAATCCTTCAGGCTCCCCGGGTCACCTCCAATCCTCAGACAAGTCGAATTATTGGATAGAATCATCTCCTGTAAATAAGATTGCGTTCCACCATAGAACAACTTTTTAGGATGTACCTGTTTCCTTTTCTTGTGTTAGGAGTTTGCACTTGGAAAACGGTTTGAACTAAGAAGCCACTGTCAGGGGGCAGAAGAGTCCGTTTTATCTGTTGTACTATAGTTGTTTGGCAGAATCGCCCCTTTCCTCACCACAGAGGCTGCAGGAGTCTTCTCAGTCTCTTTAGATGTTTCACGCGCATAAATATGCCCCGGGGCGTTGTTAGGCGCTCCCTGGAGGTCTGTGTTTGCACAGGATGGAAGTGAGGCAGGGTCATTTGGGTCCTGTCTGCTCTAGGAGACTTAGGCCAAGCTATGGAACAGGGAGGCAGGGGCGGGGGTCCGCGGGAGAGCTATGATGGCCTGGAGAAGCTCAGAGGCCCCATCACCAACACTGTTAATCGGAGGGAAGGGTATGAGTTGAAGGTAGTTGGTGGTGACTTTCTTCTTAGAGGCCTTTGCTGTGGATTCCAGGTTTTACACATTGGACTTTGAATATTTTTAAAAGAAGAAGATTAAAAAAAATGAATGATAGTTAAAACTGGGCTATTAAAAACAACACTATCAGCAGCCTCACAGTTTTAATAGCTTTGTGCAAGAGAGTGAGTGTGTGTGTGTATATATATATATTTAAGAGTATGTGTATATTAAAAGAGAAATGCTAAGGCAGTTAGAGAAGCAGACTACCACCGTGGTGCCCCTGTTGTTTGATGTACAAATCATCCAGTGGCTTAAAATATTACAAATCTAACTGGTCTATATTGGCAAAACAAAGCTGCTTTGCCACAAAGGTGTATGTGTTTAATTATAGTTTGTATTCAATAAAAACTAGAGGATAATCATTTTGTAGAATGAAAAAATAACCTTTTCCAAAGACCTTGAACTTCAGATAACATTTAATACCATCATATTAGAAAGAGAACACTTTATAGAGGAAAAGTTAGGCTTTTAAATGAAGAGTTTATATAAACTTTGATGGAATACTGTTTTCCCTAAATCATTTCCCTGGTGAACTGACAGTCATTTGCTAACAGCATTTGTAAGTCCCTAGTGTTAGTGCATCCTTTGTTCTGAGTCCTTAAGAATGCTTGGTGGTGGACAATAGAGTAACAAAAGAATTGCAAAGTATATTAACCATAAGTATTCAAGGCATTTAGATCTTGCCCTTTCATGGTGATTGACTTTGTATACTAGTTTTTTAATTTTATTTTTTCTTTGAAGATGAAACGTGTGACATTTGAGACTTGGGGCATCTGAGAGGTCCTTCTGATCACATTCTTTCTACTTTGGACAGTTAGGTTTGGTTTTGCCATAAACAGGTGGTTGCTAGATATCTTTTCTTCCCTGGCTCAAGAAAAGTCTAGAAAAAGGAGCCAAAACACAGTGTCCTGGCCTCCCTCCTGATTAGAGGGAATGGCGCCCTCCAGCCTGGAAAGGCATTTCCAGAGCCATGGCCCCTTCCTTGTTCTCCAATTCCATGGTCATTCCGTAATGAATGGCAGTGGCCATAACTGCACTCTAGATTTGGGTTTAGCTTAGTCCTTGGTTTCAAGTACAAATTAGGAATTCAGGCGCAAGGCCAGAGATTTTGTTATTCACAAGCAAGAGGCCAAACCTTTGGGTCAGACTACCTGGAGCTATGTGGAGGGTGGGGTTAGCAGAAGGTTTTTGCTTCCCCTCTTTGGGATAAAGTTGAGCCTCCTGGTGAGAGTTCCCCGCCAAAGGATTCTGACTGTTGTCTGAACCATGGGCAGAGATATCTTATGGAGCATGTTCTCTATGTTTATCTTCTTTTCACAAAAGTTGGAGCATGCCTCTGGTGCTGCCTATTTTTTGTCTCTCTCAATCCTGGATTGTCCTCTAGGCTTTAGGGATAAAATGACTTCTAGCTTCTCAGTCTGATTCATAGTCTGCCTTCAGTTGAAATCATTTGTTTGTCAAATAAACCAAAGTCTTCCAGGTAACTGTTATGCACTCAAACTGGAAAAGCTTTGGCATATGCGTTGACTGTAATTTTGTATTTTCTTTTTTTTTAAAATATATTTTATTGATTTTTTTATAGAGAGGAAGGGAGAGAGATAGAGAGCTAGAAACATCGATGAGAGAGAAACATTGATCAGCTGCCTCCTGCACATCTCCTACTGGGGATGTGCCTGCAACCCAGGTACATGCCCTTGACCGGAATCGAACCTGGGACCTTTCAGTCCGCAGGCCGACGCTCTATCCACTGAGCCAAACCGGTTTCGGCAGTAATTTTGTATTTCATTAGGCAAAACTGACAAATCTTTTTGTGTTATGAGAAACACTTTTAATTCAGTTACTGTATTGGAGATCTGCTTTGTTTACTAAGTTAAGATTTTGGTGTGTTGGAGTTTCTCAGAATGGTCATCATTTATTGTTGTTGTTAAAGATCTGAAAGGAAATCATTCTCCACAGTTTCTAGATTTTCAAGGTTCCAGTAAGGAATTTTACATTTGTGGGTGTCCATCAGTTAGTATGTTTTTAGCTGCCGTGATGGAATACCTAGTCTCAGATTAAACAAATAGAGAGGTCCTAGAAGGAAAACCCAGGGCTTCAGGATGGGTGGTTTCCCTGGCTGAAATCAGTTGGGGGGCCGGAAATCACTCCGCTTCTTCATAGCGTCAGATTGGTGGCAGCTGTCTCACTCACCGGGGGAACGAGAGGGAGGTTTGGCTTTTGTAGCTCTCCCTTTAAAAACAACAACACATTTTTCAAGTATAGTTGACATACAGTATTATATTAGTTTCAGGTGTACAGCATAGTGATTAAATATTTACATGACTATTGGGGAAGTGATCTCCCCAATAAGTCTCGTACCCATCTGACACTATTGCAATATGATTGACTATGTTCTTATGCTGTACTTCACATCCCCGTGACTTGTTATAAGTGGCAATTTGCACCTCTGGATCCCTTTCACCTTTTCACCCATTCCCTCCTCAACTTCTCATCCATCTGGTGACCATCAGTTTGTTCTCTGTACCTATGAGTTTATTTCTGTTTTGATTGTTCTTTTTTTTTTCAGAGTTTTTATATAGGTGAAATGATAGGATATTTGTCTTTATCTTATTTTACTTAGCATAGTACCCTCTGGTTTCATCCATGTGGTTGCAAATGGTAAAATTTCATTCCTTTTATGGCTGAGGGATATTCCATTGTATGTGTGCCCCATATTATCTTTATTATTCATCTATTGATGGACATCTAGGTTACTTCTATATCTTGGCTATCTATATATAAAAGGCTAACATACAAAGTGTCCCCTTGGGAATTCGACCGGGAGATCGCTTGCTATGATGTGCGCTGACCACCAGGGGGCGGCACGGAACATGGTGGGTGACCAGCTGTGGTGGTCGTGGTGGGGCACTGGGGGAGGGAGGTAAGGAGGAGGCGGGGAGGCGGGGAGGCGCGGAACCTGATGGGCCCTGATCTCCGGCCTAGGGACCCTACCCATACCTGAATTTCATGCACCAGGCCTCTAGTTATAAATAAGGCTACAAGAACATAAGGGTGTGTATATCTTTTTGAGTGAATGTTTTGGATTTCTTCAGGTTAATACCCAGAAGTGGAATTTCTGGGTCATATGGTAGTTCTATTTTTAATTTTTTTGAGGAACCCCCATTCTGTTTTCCATAGTGGATACACCAGTCTGCATTCCCACCAACAGTGCATGAGGGTACTTTTTTCTATATATCCTCACCAGCACTTTTTGTTTATTGATTTATTGATGATAGCCATTCTGACAGGTGTGAGGTGATAATCTCATTGCAGTTTTAATTTGCATTTCTCTGATGATTAGTGACATTGTACATCTTTTCATATGTGTTGACCATCTGTATGTCCTCTTTGGAGAAGTGTTTATTCAGGTCCTCTGCCCATTTTGTAATTGGATTGTTTGCTTTTTTGGTGTTAAGATGTATGAGTTCTTTCTTTTTTTTTAAATTTATTTTTTAATTTTAATTTTAATTTTTTTTTAGCTTTTATAAGATGTATGAGTTCTTTATAAATTTTGGATATTAACCCCTTAGCGAATATATTCTCCCATTCAGTAGGTTTTCTATTTATTTATTTATTTATTTATTTATTTATTTATTTTTGTTTTCTTTTTATTTAGATGATAGTTTCCTTTGCTGTGCAAAAATACTTTAGTTTGATGTACTCCCATTTTTTATTTTTCTTTTGTTTCCCTTGCCCAAGGATACATATCCAAAAAATATTACAAAGAGTAATGTCAAAAAGTTTGCTGCCTATGTTTACTTCTAGAAGTTTTATAGTTTTAGGTCTTCCATTTAAGTCTTTTATTCACTATGAGGTTTTTTGTATATGGAGTGGTCTAGTATCATTTTGCATATGTCTGTCCAGTTTTCCTAACACCTTTTATTGAAGCGTCTGTCTTCATCCCATTGTATAGTCTTGCCTCCTCTGAAATAGATTAATTGTGTATATAGGCTTGAGTTTATCTCTAGGCTCTCTGTTTCATTCCATTGATCTAGAAGTCTGTTTTTATTCCAGCACCATACTGTTTTGATTATCATAGTCTTGTGGTATAATTTGATATAAGATAATATAATAAATTAACTTTGTTCTTTTTTCCCAATATTGCTTTTGCTATTTGGGGTCTTTTGTGGATCTATATGAATTTTAAGATTATTTTTCCTAGTCCTGTGAAATATACCATTGATATTTTGGTAGATTTTGCATTGAATATGTAGATTGCATTGGGTAGTATAGACATTCTTTTTTTAAAAATATATTTTATTGATTTTTTACAGAGAGGAAGGGAGAGGGACAGAGAGCTAGATACATCGATGAGAGAGAAACATCGATCAGCTGCCTCCTGCACACCTCCCCCCCCGACCCCCCCACTGGGGATGTGCCCGCAACCAAGGTACATGCCCCCGACCAGAATCGAACCTGGGACCCTTGAGTCCACAGGCCGACGCTCCATCCACTGAGCCAAACCGGCCGTATAGACATTCTGGTGATGTTAATTCTTCCTTTGCATGAGTATGGAATATCTTTCCATTTATTTGTATCTTCAGTTTCTTTCTTCAGTGTTTTACAGTTTTATAGTTTTTTGAGTACAGGTCTTTTACCTCCTTGGTTAGATTTATTCTTTTTCACGCATTTGTAAATGGGATTGTTTTCTTAATTTCTCTTCCTGATAGTTCATTATTGGTATATAAAAATGAAACCAATTTCTGAATATTAATTTTGTGTCATGCAACTTTACTGAATTCGTTAATTCTGGTGTGTGTGTGTTTTTGTGGAATATTTAGGGTTTCTATATATGGTATCATGTTATCTGCAAATAATAAGTTTTACTTCTTTCAAATTTGGATGCCTTTGCTTTTAAAAAAAAATCTGATTGCAGTGGCTACGACTTCCAATACTATGTTGAATAAAATTGGCAAAAGTGGAATTCTGGTCTTGTTTCTTCTTTTATCTTGGCAAGTCCCAAGACTTCTGACTTCTTTGTTCCATGTATAAGATAAATTGTCCCTCTACTTCTCCCCTCCCCCTCCTCCTGCCCTAGCAGCTCTCTTTCCTGCCTAACATTCCCCACTCAAGTGATACCATCCAAATGCTTTTGGGGTTTTTGTTATTTGTCCCCCAGACGTCATCTGTCCTTGGGTTCAGCTGGCACAAATGGCATTAATTGGGTCTTTGTTCTCTATTTTCCCAGGCTAAGGTGATTCAAGCTATGTATTCTCTGGTTAAGGAGGAGAGGTATAAACCATTTGTTCTCAAGTGTCCTTGGTTGGGGAAGATAACGTCTTGCAATTCACAAGCTGGCTGCAAGCTGCCCAAACTGTTTGGCCTTGTTTAACTTTCTTGTCTCAGTTTCCCCATTCCACGTGCCCAGGAATTTCCCTAGTTTCTTACTATCCTGCCACAGATTAGAGAGTAGTATTGCATCAGTGCCATATTTTGATCATTGCACTGTGACTGTGTCCTTGAATTTAGTAAATGCATACTGAAGTTTTTAGGGATAAGAGGGCACAAAGTCTGAAACAGTCTGAAACTGAGGGAACGAAGGGGAGAGAAAGAGGAGAGAAAAATGATAAAATAGACACGATAAGTGGGTCAAAATGAAAACAGTTAATTGGAGAAGCTAGCTGGGTAAAGGGTATTCAAGAATCCTTCATACTGTTCTTACAACTTGTCTATAAATTTGAAATTTTTTTCAGAATAAAAATTTACAAAAACAAATGTCCACCCTATATTCACTGCAATCTAAATACCTCCTACCAATAAAAAAAGCTCACTGTATTTTATCTATTTCATCTTATAAACATCTTCGAATTTGGGATACATTTTAAAATTAGTGCTGTCTTGGCATTGTGTCAGATTTTGACAGCAGTTTTTCTTTTTTAGTCATTTGTTTTAGAATCAGTGGCATCTTGGGTTTATGAAATGTAGTATTTTCTTTGGCTTTGTTGTCCGAAGAGGTGGTGGTGGTGGTGGTGGTGGGGCAGACAGATCTTTGAGTAGCTTCATCTATAAAAATGTTCAGTCCCTCATGCTCACATTTACGCTACAGACCAGATATCCAGCTCCCTGTGCTCATCCCCACCGCCATGCCTCATAGATATCTCAAACTCAACATATTCTAGACTGATTTCTATATTTACCTCCATCAGCACCAAAATGCTCTTCCTCTGTGTTTCCTATCTCAGGTGAAACATGATTTTTAGCGAGTGATGGTTCCAGAATGTCCTTGTCGAAGGAGTATAGGAAACTGTGCCGGTGTTCATAAGGGGGATGGGGTGGTGTTACCGGACTAATGAGGTCTATCAAAGTCCAATAAGCATGAACAGGAGTTTGCAGCAAAGAAAGTAAGGGTTTATTTTAGGAAGTGATCCTTGTTTGGAGACACAGGGAGGCTAAGGCTAAAGGCCTGGGTCCTGGATGGTTTCCAGGGGATGGGTTATATAGGGGAAAAAACAGCATCGCTTCATCTGGTTGCTTCACTTTTGATATTTGCAGGGACCACCAGGAACGGGCACGTTTTGAAAAACTTGTGGTGGCCTGATTCTCCTGGGCTCACCAGCCACTGCAGTGTCTGAAACTTCTGTCGTAGTGTATCAAGTCTCATTAGATCTTGAACAGCACTCTGTCAGATTGGATATGGTTCTTTCCTAAGTATTTTTAGTACTTTTTAGTCCCATTTGACTCAGAGGAAACTTTGCATCAGCCCAGGATTGTAATATATTATTATAGTTTATTTTGTTTGGCATGGACTTCAACTAACTGTAATAGCAAAACACAGCGATTTCCCCATGGCCTAGTTTCTTGGATTGCCTTATTTTATCTACATTTAAGATGATTGATTCTAGGCAATTCTGAATGTGCTTTTTAGTACCATTGAGTTCTTGGTGTTGACACTGACCTTCACATGGGCTCGTCCTTTAGGAGTAGAAAACCCAAATATTCAGTACCTTTTTGGACTCTGTGGACTTTTAAATATACTATAGTGAGAGTTAAGAAGACTAACAGTGTGTGATGTGCCTTTCGGCTCCTATTTGCATGTCTGGAATTCAGATGAATTTGGGATAGTAATGAGAAAGGAGTGAATTGTTCTTATAGTTTTCTAAATATATGTTATAGGCTGTGCCACTTTATTCTTTCTTTGTTTTTAAGTATATTTTTATTGATTACAGAGCGGAAGGGAGAGGGAGAGACAGAAACATCAATGATGAGAGAGAATCATCGATCAGCTTTCACCTTCCCATCCCCTCCTGGGGATTGAGCTCGCAACCCGGGCATGTTCCTTGACCAGGAATTGAACTGCAGCCTCCTGGTTCATGGGTCGATGCTCAACCACTGAGCCAAGCCGGCTGGGCTCTCTTACTTTCTTTAAAGCCAACATGAAACAAAGCTTACACCATGGTTCTGGCGAACAGTGTCTTGGTATTTTCCAAATAAATGGATAGAAGTGGCTTGAGATAATGGAATATTTGGTTGACGTTTTGCTTTTTAACTTTGGGTACTACTCAAGTTAATTGCTTTTTTCCTAATATAAAATTCTTATGTAACATTAGGCCTTTCTGTAGTTTAGAGCTACAAGAGACATTTTCTCATAATCTGCTGTGCGGAGCGTAAGTGGCTCCATATTAAAGTGAATTCAGCATCTTGACATCTGGGAAAACCCGGACCTCTGACCCTGACCCTCTTCCCCTGGTGAGCTCTGGAGTCCTATCAGCCCAAGACTAATCTCAGGATTCCCATTGATTCTCTCGCTGGGGCAGGTCACCCTCCATGTTAACACGCTCTGGCACCAGAGCCTTATTGTTCCTGACCCCTTTGATCATTCACACCTTTTTACAGCTTAGGAAATACAAGCACAGAGCTTGAGGGAAGAAAGGCATGGAGGACATCCACATCCTACGGGTGCCGCCCAGAACAAGCCTTGTATGTACCTTGCTTTAATAAACTCTTACTGTCCCGAAGTTGTTTGCCTCTCTCCAGTCTCTCAGCCCCTGGACATTTTATGTAACATTTGGATTTAGTTATTCATGGGAAACAAAAAAAACCTAAACTATTTGTAACAAATAATCCTAAATTTTATATGAAACCATAACAATGAATAGCCACGGCAATTTTCTAAAAAAAAATACATATATACTTTTAAATATATTTTATTGATCTTTCACAGAGAGGAAGGGAGAGAGACAGAGAGCTAGGAACATCGATCAGTTGACTCCTGCACACCTCCCACTGGAGATGTGCCCGCAACCAAGACACATGCCCTTGACCGGAATCGAACCCGGGGCCCCTCAGTCCGCAGGCCGACGCTCCATCCACTGAGCCAAACCGGTTACGGCTAAAAAATATTTTTAATTAAAAATTATTTTTATTGATTTCAGAAAGGAAGGGAGAAGGAGAGAGAGAAACATCAATGATGAGAGAGAATCATTGATCAGCTGCCTCCTGCATGCCCCACGCTAGTGATTGAGCTTGCAACCGGGGCATGTGCCCTTACCGGGAATTGAACTGTGACCTCCTGGTCCATAGGTTGATGCTCAACCACTGAGGCATGCTGGCTGGGCTCTTTTTGTTTTGTTTTAAATCCTTACTTGAGGGTATGTCTACTGATTTTAAAGAGAAGAAGGGAGAAAGAGAGAAATATCAATCCGTTGTCTCCCATACATGGCCTGACTGGGAATTGAACCCAGGACCTTTTGGTGTACAGGATGATGCTTCAGCCAACTGAGCCACACAGGCCAGGGCACCACAGCAGTTTTGAGAAAGAAGAACCAATTTAGAGGTATCATGCTACCTGTTATCAATCGATACTACAAGGCTATAGTAATCAAAGCAGCATGGTAATGGCATAAGCAACACATAGATCAATGGAATAGAATAGGGAGCTCAGAAATAAATCCATACCTATGTTGTCAATTAATCTATGACTAAGAAGGCAAGAATATACAGTGGGGTAAAGATAGTCTGTTCAATAAATGGTATTGGAAAAACTGGGGAGATACATGCAAAAAAAAAATGAAACTACATCACTTTTTTACACCATATGTAAGAATAAGCTCAAAATAAACACTTAAATGTAAGACTTGATACCATAAAAATCCTAGGAGAAAACATAGGAAGTAAAATCTCGGACATCTCTCTTAGCAATATTTTTTCCTGCTTTATCTCCTTAGACAAGGGAAACAAAATAAAAAGTTAATGGGATTATATCAAAGTAAAAAGTTTTAGCTCAGCAAAGGAAACCATCAATAAAAAGAAAAGACAACCTACTGAATGGAAGAAGATATTTGCCAATGATACATCAGATAACAGGCTAATTTCCAAAATTTATAAAGAACTCATATGCACACACACACACACACACACAAATAATCCAATTATAAAATGGGCAGAGGACCCAAATAGATACTTCTCCAAAAAAGACATATAGATGGCCAACAGACCCATGAAAAGATGCTCAATGTTGCTAATCATCAGAGAAGAGCACATTAAAACTCCAATGAAATATCACCACACATCTGTCAGAATGGCTGCAATCAATAAATCTACAAACAAGTATTGGCAATGATATGGAGAAAAGGGAACCCTCGTGTACTGTTGGTGGGATTGTAAATTGGTGCAGCCATTATGGATAACAGTATGAAAGTTCCTAAAAAAATTAAAAAATTGAACACCAAATGACCCTGCAGTTCCACTTCTGGGTATTTATCTGAAGAAATCCCAAACACTAAAAAAATATATGCAGCCTATGTTTATTGCAACATTATTTATATTAGCCAAGCTATGGAAGCAGCCGAAGTGCCCATCAGACAAGTGGGTAAAAAAGCTGGAGAATGGATATACAATGGAATATTACTCGGCCATAAAAAAGACATTTGTGACAACATGGATGGAGCTAGAGGGTATTATGCTGAGTGACGTAAGTCAGGCGGAGAAAGACAAATACCATATGATTTCACATATTTAGAATCTAAAGAATAAAATAACTGTATGGTGCCAGGTGGGTACTTGAAATATCAGGGGGTCACTGATATAAAGTATGTGGGTGTTTAACCACTATGGTGTACACCTGAAATTGAATAGAAATTATATTGAAGGTAAATTGTAATTGAAAAATAAAATTTAAAATAATAAAAAGCTATAAAATAATTAAAATCCAGGGAGAATTAATTTAACGTATTCGTGTTTTTTTGCCAGAACAAAATCTCCACAGGACCCATGAACATTTCATGGCTGCTGTGGTATCAGTGCTCTGGATTTGACATATCTCTGCCACCACCTCCAAGTGCCTCCATACTGCCCCCTCTGCCACCTTGCTTCTGTCGCTCCTCTTTACCCACATGCTGCATGGTTGTTTGTGTCTCCTACCTTGTTCTTTTTGGATTATGGCAAAGCCTTTGCACCACAGGCCATGATGTCACTTGGTGTTCAAAGTGTACGTTTATGACTTTAGTTTGCCTCTGGTCAGAGCACTGTGGTGTGACTTGTGGCTAGACATCTGTCTCCTCTCTGCCCTCCTCCCACGTCCTGGGCTAAGAAATCATTGAGACAGATGAAAACCAGTCTCAGCCACAGTTCACAGCAATGTTGGCCCACATCGTGGTTTTGAAACTGTTTTTCCCATCCCCCCCTTCCCAAGAAAGAGCCATTGTCCAGAGAGGAAGGACTGAGATGAGCTGCCCCTTTCCCCAGCATCAGAGACCATGAACCACCCATTCCCTGTCCTTGCCCAAAGTTAATAAAAAAAACAAAAACCTCTACCCAGACTCCCTGGGGCAACTCACTTCATGAGTCTGTGCTCATTCCTCTTCTGAGTGCGTACTCACTGTGCTGAATCTCTCTGTCTTGCTCTCAAATCCTTTCTTGCATGGTGACAAGAACCTCTACACAGCCAGTGGTTGAGGCCTCCCTTGGCTCCCTATGAGCCCGCTGGCCTCACTTGGTGCTAGCTAATATAACTGCTAACACTAGCACTGAATTTTCTGTTTTCAGTCCTCACCCAAGGATATGTTTAATTATTTGAGAGAGAGGAAGAAGGAAGGGGGAGAGTGTGGAAGAGAGAGGGAGGGAGAGAGAGAGAGATGTGAGAGAGAAACATCGATTGGTTGTCTCCCGTAGGCGCCCCAGCCAGGGATCGAACCCATAGTGTAGTTATGTGTCCTGACTGGGAATTGAACCTGCAACCTTTCGGTGTATGGGACGACGCTCCAGTCAACAGCCATCCAGCCAGGGCAGCTCTGAATTGTTGAGGCATAGCTTGAAAGGTGATTATTGATCAAACAGTTTTCTATCTTTACATAGAAAACTGATGCCTGAGAACATGGGAGACTTGGGCTCGAGAAACCCTATTCCAAAGCTCCACCTCCCATCTTCGTGTGGATGGTCTAAAGAGAACAAGATGACAGCTTAGTACTGCCACAGTGGGGAATCTCCAGGGTTTGTTCAGTTTTTGTTTTTGTTTTTTAAATATTTTTATTGATTTCAGAGAAGAAGAGGGAGAGAGAGATAGAAACATCAATGATGAGAGAGAACCATTGGTTGGTTGCCTCTTACACACCCTACACTGGGGATTGAGCCCACAACCCGGGCATGTGCCTCGACCCGGAACCTAACCGTGACCTCCTGGCTCATAGGTCGATGCTCAACCCCTGAGCCACACCGGCCTGGCTGTTCACTGCTAAATAATGTTGTACAAACTCCATAAAGTCGGTGCACTGGAATTGGGTGTGTTTCCACCACAGGCTAGAAACACCATGCGTTAGCTTCTCTGTGTTCTGTATCTGTGGGGTAAGTGCTGTTTGAGAGGTTTGCTTGTTAACTGTATCCGCCTTGCTCCTCACTCAGTGACCCCATGGGTTCTGGACGGTAAGCACCCTTTCTCCTGTAAATGAGCAAAGCCCAGTCATCAGCCATATGCTTCCATGGTCACCTGGTGACACTGGAGCACTGCATGCTAGCTTTTCACAAACCATCAGGTATTTCTCCTGGATAGTATGGAATTAAATAGTCACCCTCTCCCCATTTAAGGGAATTTCAGGTTTTAAAAAGGAGGCCGCGAATACTTGAGTTCAAGGACCTTCTGAAATCTTTTGAGGGCAACTTGACTGGCTTTGATGGTGCCTCGTTTAGGTACTTCAGGGCAGGAACAATGCATCCTTTCAGTGGTTTTCTCTGTATACACATGTATGCAGACTAGTGGAGGGCACTTTCATACATGAAGAAAGGTCATCTCAGTGAGGCCTTTCCAATCCACCTTATTTAAAATTATAAACCATCGCCCTAGCCAGTTTGGCTCAGGGGATAGAGCAGTGATGGCGAACCTATGACACGCGTGTCAGAGGTGACACGCGAACTTATTTTTTTGGTTGATTTTTCTTTGTTAAATGGCATTTAAATATATAAAATGAATATCAAAAACATACATCTTTGTTTTACTATGGTTGCAAATATAAAATAATTTATATATGTGACACGGCACCAGAGTTGAGTTAGGGTTTTTCAAAATGCTGACACGCTGAGCTCAAAAGGTCTGCAATCACTGGGATAGAGCGTTGGCCTCCAGACTGAAAGGTCCCAGGTTTGATTCTGGTCAAGGGCATGTACCTTGGTTGCAGGCTCCTCCCTAGCCTGGGCCCTGGTTGGGGCGAGTGCAGGAGGCAACCAATCGATGTGTTTCTCACATCGATGTTTCTCTCTGTCTTTCCCTCTCTCTTCCACTCTATCTAAAATATCAGTGGGAAGCTCTAGCCGGTTTGGCTCAATGGATAGCGTGTCAGCCTGCAGACTGAAAGGTCCTACGTTCGATTCTGGTCAAGGGTACATGCCCAGGTTGTGGGCTCGATCCCCAGTAGGGGGCTGCAGGAGGCAGCTGATCAATGATTCTCTCTTATCATTGATGTTTCTGTCTCACTCTTCCTCTCCCTTCCTCTCTGAAATTAATAAAAATATTTTTAAAAATCTGGAAAAATATCCTCAGGTGAGGATTGAAAAAAAAATTATAAACCATCTTTACCACCTCACCCTGCTTAATTTCTCTTCATACCACTTCTCACTATCTGAAATATAATTTATGTTCTTATTGTTTTTGTCTACCTCCACTAGAATGTAAGTTCCATAAGGTGAGAGATGTGTCTGCATTGTTTGTTGTAGTACGCTACGGGCCTAGAATGTGCGAGGCACATAGTGGGTGCTCAGGAAATATTTGTTGAATGAATAAATGTATAATATTTTGCACCTTGCTTTTCTTTTTTAAAAAATATATTTTATTGGTTTTTTTTTACAGAGTGGAAGGGAGAGGGATAGAGAGTAAGAAACATCGATCAGCTGCCTCCTGCACATTCCCAACTGGGGGTGTGCCCGCAACCAAGGTACATGCCCTTGACCAGAATTGAACCTGGGACCCTTCAGTTTGCAGACCGAAACTCTATCCACTGAGCCAAACTGGTCAGGGCCTTGCTTTTTTTTTTTTTTTAAGTAAGCTCTTTCTGAGATCCTCCTGTGGCATTTGTAGATACACCAGTCCCTTTAACGGACTGTGTTGTAACCTAATCCTGATCTTCCTTCTGTTCCTCTAGCCACACAGAGCACATTATGGCAGTGAACATGCAATGGGGCCTTTGCTCCTTAGTATGGAGTAGCACAGAGCCCCTGTGGTGGCTTCATTCATATGAGCGAGGCTCTCTGGGTGTGCAGATCCCTCACCTGACACTGGCCCTGTGTTTTCAGGCTTTGTGGGAGTCATTACATGATAATTCCCTACCTATGTTGAACAAGGTTGTACATATCTCTTGACAGATAGAACCTTGCAGGTAATTGCTAAAAAGTAACAGTGTTAAAAACATGTAAAACCCTGGAGAAGACCTTGGCAGAAAAACAGCCTCTTTGGTAGAAACACAGATGCAAGCTTGTGTCTTGCCTCTGTGGCTTAATCTTCAAAAATGAACAAACAACTTTCTAGGTGTCTACTGCTATGTGTATGCAATGGGAATGTGGGAGGATAATAACCAGCTAGGGAAATTCCTAGGCAAGCGGAATGGGGAAACTGAGACAAGAAAATTAAACAGGCCAAACAGTTTGGGCAGCTTGCAGCCAGTTTAGGAATAGCAGGACCTTATCTTCCCCAACCAAGGACACTTGAGAACAAATGGTTCATACCTCTCCTCCCTATCCAGAGAATACATAGCTTAATCACGCTGGCCTGGGAAAATGGAGAACAAAGACCCAATTTGTGCCAGCCGAGCCCAAGGACAGATAAAGTTGGGGAAAAATAACAAAAACCCCATGAAAGCCAGACAGAACTAAGATAAAAGTAAAACAATAAAACGGACCAAAGAAAAATCCAAAACTCCCCAGTACACTAATTTTAATGTGTCAGCATATTAAAAATGCACCTGGAAAGCTGATGAATATTCTACTGAAACCCTCCCCTAAGATTCTCACCTGCAGAAAAAGAAGGGATGAAATACCCTCAGGACAAAGACTCAATGTGGGCTCTCTCTAGAGCAGGGCATGAACTTTTTATTTCTTCCTAAATTGTAAGGGTCCTCACGAGACTTGCAACCAGGGAGCAGTGGGCAGCTGCAGCCTGACCCGGGCTCACCCCTGATCCTGTCTCCACGGCCCCCTTTCCTCTGACTTCCCAGTGAGCTAAACAGCCCTGCCTTGGCTCAGTTCTTTCCTGTAACATTTCTAGAGCCAGAGCAGAGCACCCCCTAGGCTCTCCCCTGCTGCTGCTTCTACCCTAATTCCTTCCCTGTTTCACTGTCCCCCGCTGTAGTAAATGTACCCTCAAACCATCTGGGCTCGTATTACGGAATCTTCCCTACATGATGTCAAGGACCCACACACTACAGACCAGCCCGAAGCAGACCCTCTGCAGGTCGGTCCCTGTCCATTAACAGGAACACAGGCTAACTCCCCTTTTCACTGCATTCTGTTGGCAGTGCTCCAGAAACACTATGCTTGAGTAGTGCATAGTTTTGGTTAGCCATAAAACACTTCTGAAGGGAACCAGGGCTTCTTCTCAATAGCCACATGGGTGCTGAGGAGTAGAGAATTTAAAAATCGAAGAGGAAAGAATAAGGTGACTGAGGACACCATGCATGGATTTATACAAATGCACACCCCCTTCACTCTGGGGCACATGTGAACACACATGTAGACGCTATTGGCTCTGGACCCGATGTACCCCGAGGTGGCAGCTGGCTGGCTGTGCACTGCTCCGTAGGCCACATGCTCCCCAGCACGAGGTGGCACAGGTGTGTATATGGTGAGTGCACCCTGGTCCCACCAGTGTAGAGGAGGGAGGGCCAAGGCTTTCACCATGAGGAGGGCACCCCAATTCCACCAACAGAGCCTGGCCCGGCCTCCTCGCCTCCCAGCTTCCTGCTGGTTGTTCTGTTCATGAACCCCCCTTGGATCTTGGCTGAAAACCCTGGGCAGGTTTTTCACACTACTTGGCAGGGGACTTGCCACCCAACTCGGCTCCTTTGGGGCAGGGGACTCCCAGGTCTAGGGAGGGACAATGGCACGCGAGGGGCCTGGAAAAGCGGCCCCGGGGAGGGCCACTGCTGTAGCGTCTAGTTGCGTGTGCTCCTGTTTTCTGTGACGAGGGGCAGAGGAGGCGGAGGTGGAGCTCAGGGTGCCTCTCTGGTGGGTGCTAAGAAATCTCTTTCCAAAAGACAAGGAAGCCAGCAAGAGCCCCACGGCCTCACGTGCTGGCCCTGTGGGCTTCCTGGACCCTGCAAGGACTGCTAGGGGACACAGCTCTGTGGCGAATGAAAGGAGGTGGGGAGGGGAACCAGGGTTAGTTACACTAGTGGTGAGGCTGAGAGAGGAAGTAACTGTTTTAACCTTTCCATTTGCTTTCATGAGTGTTTCCCCCAAGATAACATTTAACACTCACATATAAATTTTTGGAATATTTGTTCTAGACCTGTGAAATATGCCATTGGTATTTTAATAGGAATTGTGTTGAATCTGTAGATTGCTTTGGGTAGGATGGACATTCTAATGATGTTGTCACCCCAATACATTTAATAAAAAGTAGTAATGATGTTAATTCTTCCAATCCACCAACACACTTTTCTGGTATGTTTCCACTTGTTTTCATCTTCCTCTATTTCCTCAATATGCTCTAGTTTTTGGAGGACAGGTCTTTTACCTCCTTGGTTGTCTGTTCCTAGATAACTTTATGTTTGTTGTTTCAATAGAAAATGAGATTGTTTTCTTAGTTTCTCTTTCTGATAGTTCATTAAAAGTGTGTAAAAATACCACTAATTTCTGGATATTAATTGTATATCCTGCTACTTTGCTAAATTCATTTCTTTTAATTCTATTTTATGTGTTTTACAATTTAAATACTTTATTGCTGAAAATATTTCCCCTTATTTTCCCCCATTGACTCCTTTCAGCCTACTCCTGCCCCACACCCCAGGCCTTCACCACACTATTGTCTGTGTCCAGGGGTTATGCATATAAATGCATACAAGTTCTTTGGTTGATCTCATCCCACCCACCTACCACCTTCCCTCTGAGATTTGACAGTCTGTTCCATGCTTCTATGTCTCTGGATCTATTTTGTTCATCAGTTTATTTTGTTCATTACGCTCCACATATGAATGAGGTAATGTGATACTTATCTTTCTCTGACTGGCTTATTTCACTTAGCATAATAGTCTCCAGGTCCCATGCTGTCTTAAAGGTTAAGAGATCCTTCTTTTTTTACAGATTCATGGTATTCCATTGTGTAAATATACCACAGCTTTATTATCCACTCATCTACTGATGGGCACTTAGGCTGTTTCCAGATCTTAGCTATTGTAAATAACACTGCTATGAACACAGGGATGTATATATACTTTCTGGTTGGTGTTTTAGGCTTCTTAGGATATATTCCTAAAAGTGGGATCACTGGTCAAATGGCAGTTCCATTTTTAATTTTTTGAGGAAACTCCATATTGTTTTTCGTAATGGCTGCAGCACCAGTCTGCATTCCCACCAGCAGTGTACTATTCCCTTTTCTCCACATCCTCACCAGCACTTGTCATTTGTTGATTTGTTGATGGCTGCCATTCTGACAGGTAGAGGTGATACTTCATTTTAGTTTTAATTTGCATCTCTCTGATGCTTCGTGACTTTGAGTGCTTTTTCATTTGGCTCTTGGCCATCTGTATGTCCACTTTGGAGAAGTGTCTATTTAGTTCTTTGTCCATTTTTAAATTGGATTGTTTGTCTTCCTTTCGTTAAGTTATATGAGTTAACCTCAGGAGGTATTTCTCAGAACATATCCCCATCATTAAGCGATGCATGACTGTACTGATATATGCTACAACACTGATGAACCTTGAAAACATTATTCTAAGTGAAAGAGGCCAGTTATAAGAGACCACATATAGTATGATTCCATTTATGCAAAATGTCTAGAATAGGCAAATCTATAGAAAAAAGTGGATTAGTGGCTACTTATGGTTAACGGGGGTGGGAAGGAGTTAGAAAGAATTAGGAAGTGATTGGTAATGTGGAATTCTTTTGAGGTGATGAAACTGTTCTAAAATTTTTTGTGGTAATGGTTGCCCAACTCTGTGAATATACTCAAAACCATTAGAATGCATATGTTTTATGGGTGATTTGCATGCTATGTAAATTATATGTTAGTAAAGCTGTTATTTTTAAAAAAGTAAGTGGTGGGAAACCCATACCATGCATCCTATAAATCTAAGAATGCTGAAGAGGCCATATTAAAAGACTTCTAGAAGTAGAATATTACCAGAGATAGACTTTTCATAGTGATAATTAACCAGGAAGACATATCTCTATCTCTATCTCTATCTCTATCTCTATCTCTATCTCTATCTCTATCTCTATCTCTATCTCTATCATCTCTATCTATCATCTATCTATCTATCTATCTATCTATCTATCTATCTATCTATCTATCTATCTAATCTATCTCTATCTATAAAACTCTAATATGCAAGTAGACCGAGTGGCAGAACAAATGAACAACTGAACAACCGGTCGCTATGATGTGCACTGATCACCAGGGGGCGCGTGCAGAACATGGTGGGCATTGGCAGCAGGCAGCAGAGCGCGGAACATGGTGGGCATCGGCCGCGATGGGATGGTGGAGCAGGTGAGCGGGGGCGCCAGACCAAGGTGGGGTGCCAGTTGCTGTCACCAGGGCGAGCCTTGGTGGTTACTGAAAATTCTTTGCTCCTGTGCGCTGTGGTCCCACCAGGCGCTTGCACCTGCTGCCAGTTCTGGCCCCGCTTGCACCCGCTGCCGGCGCCTGGTGCTGGCCCCAGTCGCTCAGCACCATCAGAGGGTGAGTGGCGGCAGCCAGCCCCAATCGCCCCTCGGGGCTTCTTCACCTCCCCCTGCTCCTGAGGGGCGATCAGGGCAGCAGCCACTACTTGCACCCGCTGACAGCATTGGCCCTGCTTGCACCAGCTGCTGGCACTGGCCTCAATTGCTTCACACCATCAGTGGATGCGAGTGGGGCTGGCGTCGTCAGTGCGTAGGAGTGGTGGTGGCGGGAGTAGGGCTGTTGGCAGGGGCATGGAGGATGGGCTGAGACCTGCCCCTGTGCCTACTGCAACCTTGCGGACCACAGTTCCTTTCAAGGTACACGAATTTGTGCACTGGGCCCCTAGTAAATAAATATTTATGTGCCTAACAATAGAGCCACAGAGCAAAAACTCTCAGAATGAGAGAAGTAGACAATTTATCAATCATAGTTAAAAATTTTAATACTAGTATCTTGGCAGATGATAGAACTAGATTTTATAAAAAGAATCAGTAAAAACATAGAAAATCTAAACAATGCTATCAACTACCTTGTCTAAAAATAAATATGCTAAGGGGGGGGTTCAAGATGGTGATGGAGTAGATGGATCTGCTTGCAAAGCCTCCCAGAACCAGACAAGAAGTTACAGCTAAATTGGGGAACAATCACTCTGGATTGCTAACTGGAGACTATCTGCAAAGGAGACTTTTAACCAAGGACTGCAGAAAGCCACCACGAGACTGGTAGGAAGGGTGGAGTCTCAAAGGGGGGCCAGCCCCACTCCCACGGGTGGTAGACTAAGGTCATGGAGGGATATCTCAGCTGTGGGAGGTTCACCCTGAGAAACATGAAGCCTAGACCCCAGAACAGGCTTCCCAGCCCAGAGCGCCAGAGACAGGAACAGGCACCCACGCACCATCTAGCTGTGAAAGGCAGCAAGGTTTCTGTCTGCCAAGGAGAGGCGGAGCTGGCTGGAGTCAAAGCCACCCATTTAAAGGGCCATCTTGTGGGGTGGAGCTCTTAACCTGTGGAATCTGAATTTGATGCTGTCTTCAAGTAGATAGTGTCAAAATTGAGTAGAATACTAAGTTATTCAAATGGTGTCAAAGCATGTGGTGTGGTAACCCCCACTTCCCATGTTGGGATTGGGTGTTAGAATCATTTTATTACTTTTGTGGAGAATGACGCAATAGGGTTTTCTGTTAGTGTCTTTTTCTTATTCTGGATGGTAGTGACATGGGTGTGTTCTCTTGGTAAGGACTCCTTGAATCATTCCTATGTAACGTGCACTTTTGTCTTTGAATATTTGTTTTTCAGTATTAGTTTTACTTAGAAAACATTTTAGAGGCTCTTTACCTACCTGAACAATTATTTATGATATGTTACTAATTTAAAATAAAAGATGCAGTAATATGTACTTTATAGTAGCCCAAAGTATAAACAAAAATACCTGTAGTACTGTATTGATGAGGGATGAAGACCCAAACTACTGGTGGGAATTTAAATGGATACAACCTCTATGGAGGGCATTTGGTCATATCCATCAAAATGTAAATGTAGCCCCGCCATTCTGGCTCAGTAGTTGAGCATTGATGCATGAACCAAGAGGTCATCAGTTCGATTCCCAGTCAGGGCACATACCCAGATTGCGGGCTCAGTCCCCATAGGGGACATGCAGGAGGCAGCCATTCGATGTTTCTCTCTCATTGATGTTTCTGTCTCTCTATTCCTCTCTCTCTAAAATCAGTAAAAACATTTTAAATAAAAAATTATGAGTATACAGATAGATCATTTGTTTTAATATTTATCAATTCTAGTAATACATCTTTCAGATATGCTAGGAGATTTGCTCAATGATTTATGTACAAAAGTATTCACTGTAGCATTATTTCTAGTAGCAAAGGATTATAAATAACCTGTGTTCATCAATAGGAAGTTGTGTGGTACATGCAGGTATAGAAAAGAATGAGTAAGCTCTTCCTATATTAGAATGATAATTTATACTTGCATTTTAATATATTTTTGAATACACATGAGGAATACTATCGAAGCTGTGTTATTCAGCAATGAGAATTTCAGGTAAGGCTTTTATTTCTAGGTCATTTGATTAGACCATCTCTCATTTTGAACTGGGGAATGGAGTGAAACATTCAGTTTTTCTACGGTGACTTGTAGCACAGATTCATATGGTTCATAAGAATTTGAAATTTTGAAAGTAAATTGAAATGGTCTCAGATTAGTATTGCCCCAGATAGCTACTGGCAGAAGCAAATTGAAAATCCTCTCCGGCAGAAAATTTTATTATTCTATGCATCAAAAATTAATACCCCAAGTAGTTTTTCATTTACAATGTTCACAAATAGTCAAATATAACCAGACACACAAAGAACCAAGTATCATGAGCCAGGACTGGCAGAAACAAAGAAAAACAGAAACAGCCACAAAAAACATGAGATATTAGAATTATTAGGCAGAGACTTTAAAATAACTACTCATGATTATAATGAAAGAAATAAAAGCCAAATTTGGAAATTTCAGTGTGAAATTATTTAGTAAATAAATGATAAGTAACATATAGTACATTAGAAAAGAAATCCTAGAACTCAAATATATAATGACTAAAATTAAGACATCAGTGGGCATGCGTAATGGCAGTTTAGACAGAGCTGAAGAATTAATAAACTCAAAGCTGGGTAAATAAAAATTATATAGAACACAGCATATAGAAGTAAAATGTGAAAGAGAGATTAGGCAACAGAATGGCTAGAATAAGAAAGGCCACCGCATTTTTAAATTGAGATTATTAAAGGAGCCAGAAAAAAGAAAAATATCTTTAGAGACAACAGGTAGACTGACAATTGACTTTTCAGTGTAATAACTGAAAAGAAGACAGGTGATCTTCAATGTGTTACAAGAAATCGCCCCCCCCCCTTTTTTTTTTTTTTACAAGAAATCTATATATATCCAGTGGAAATATCTTTTAAGAATGCAGGTAAGCTTTCTGGACAAAATGGTATCATAGTAAATGCAGTACTCATATCCTCCCACAAACACATCACAATTGCAGCTAAACTACAGAAGAGCCATCGTTCAGAACCCCTTAAATGTAGATGAACAGAAGTCCTATAACTAAGAATATATAGAAGAAGCCACATGTCAAGACTGTAGGAGGGGCAGAGATGTGGAACGGGCTCTCACCATTGATGTTTCTCTCTCTCTCCTTTTCCCTTCCTCTTTGAAATCAGTAAAAATGTATATTTAAAAAACATTTTTAAAAAATGATAAAGACAAAACCCAAAATCTGATAATCAGAGTGGAAAGCAGGTTTGCTACAAAGGACTCACATTTGTCTTTAGCAACTTGGCTGCAGAAGTCACATGAGTAATACATTGCTTCCGAGTGCTGAAGAAAAATAACTTTAAAACAAGTTGTACAAATGGCTCGATCCTTGAGTATTTGATTCTTTGCCAATTCTTTTTTTTTTTTTAATATATTTTATTGATTTTTTACAGAGAGGAAGGGAGAGGGATAGAGAGTTAGAAACATCGATGAGAGAGAAGCATTGATCAGCTGCCTCCTGCACACTCCCCACTGGGGATGTGCCCGCAACCAAGGTACATGCCCTTGACTGGAATCGAACCCGGGACCCTTGAGTCTGCAGGCCGATGCTCTATCCACTGAGCCAAACCGGTCAGGGCGATTCTTTGCCAATTCTTGATATATGCCTGTAAGAGGGAATTCACAGTCAGTTCCCTAAGCTTCTCTGCAGAGGGTCTCTCATCTTGCTCCACCCACACTCTGCTTTCAGGTCTCAGGTTGGAAGTCTTGTTCTCAAATTATTTGCAGTTTTTGGTGTGGCTTTCCAGTCATTAGGCATGAACCTCAAACACCAAGGAAAATCTCCCTGTTGGTCTGTTCCGTTCTGTTCTTTCTTACTTGAAGCAGGGAGTACAGACTACCCTCCTGCTGCCTGAGTGCCACATCTAATCCAAGATGTGACATTGCCTGATCGAAGGTCATCATTTATTACTATGTTGTCTTCTAAGAGGTTTGTAGTTTTAGATCCTACATTTGGGTTTTTTATCTAATTTGAATCAGTTTTTACATATGATGGGAAGTAGGTAGGGTTTCAACTTCATTCTTTTGCGTATGACTAGTCAGATGTCCCAGTACTGTACCTTGAAAAGACTGTTCTTTCTCCATTGAATTATTTTGGCCCCTTGTCAAAATCAATTGACTATAAATGTGAATTTTATTTTTGGACTTTCACTACTATTTCCTTGGTCTATATGTTAACCTGTATGCCAGTACCATACTGTTTTGGCTTATATGTTTGTAGTAAGTTTTGAAATGGGGGATGTGAGTCTTCCAACTCTTTTCTTCTTTTCCATGATGGTTTTAGCTCTTCTGGGTCTCTTGAATTTCCATATGAATTTTAAGATCATCAGCTTGTCAATTTCTTTAAAGACACCAGCTGGAATTTTGGCAGGGGTTGCATTGAATCTGTAGGCCAGTTTAGGGAGTATTGCCATCTTAACAATACTAAGACTTGGGCTTTTGTATTAGTTTCCCAGGGCTGCTGTAACAAATGGCCACAAACTGTGTGGCTTAAAACAACAGACATTTAGTCTCTCATGGTTTTGGAGTCGAGGAGTCCAAAATGTAAGCAGAACCACTCTCTCCCCATCCATTCCAGGGAAGAACTCAGTCCTTGTCTCTTTCATCGTCTGGTGGCCCAGGCATCTGCAGTTTATGACTGCATCACTCCAGTCTCTGCCTCTGTGGTCACATCACCTCCACTTCTTTCAAACTTCTTGCCTCTCCCTTATAAGGACACATTTGATTGCAGTAGTCCTACCTGGATGATCCAGGGTAAACTTCTCTCAAGAGCCTTAACATAAGAGGTAATGTTCAAAGGTTCTGGGGATTAGGAAGGAAATATATTTTTAGGGGGCCATTGTTCATCCTACCACAGATTATTTTTCCATTTATTCACTTCTTTAATTTCTTTTAACTACAGGTATTTTTTTAAAAAATTGATTTTAGAGAGGAAGGGAGAGGGAGAGAGAGATAGAAACATCGATGATGAGAGAGAATCATTGATCAGCTGCCTCCTGCATGTCCCTCACTGGGGATGGAGCCCGCAACTCGGGCATGTGCTCTGACTGGGAATTGAACCATGACCTCCTGGTTCATAGGTAGACGCTCAACCACTGAGCCACGCATCAGGCTACAAGTGTTCTTTTTCCCCCCCAGAGTATAGGTTTTGTATTTCTTTGGTTAAATTTACACCCATGTATTTTTTTGTGCTATTAGAAATGCAGTTTTTTTCTTAATGTAAATTTTGAATTATTGATTACATGGGTATAGACATAGAATTAATTATTGATTTTATAGTCTGCAGCTTTGCTGAGTTTGTTTATTAGTTCTCATGGTTTTATTAATGAATCCCTTGGGATTTTCTATATGCAAGATCATGCCATTGCAAATAAAGATAATTTTCCTTCTTCCTTTCCAATCTGGATGCCATTTTTTTCTTGCCTAATTGCCTTGGCTGGACTCCTCAGTATGATTCTGAATAGAAGTGGTAAGAGTGGACATTGTTGTCTTCTTCCTGATAATAGGGATAAAATATTCAGTTTTGGCTAAAGGCTGGGAGGTGGGTGTAATCTCCTTTGACCTGGACCTATTGGACTGAGGAACTGAGGAAACGGAAGAGACTGAAGATTGGTAGCACATGTATAACAGCTGGCACAATGACACTGGGCTTGAACCTCACTGGCAGCAAGTTGTAGGGGAGATCCCTCCCACGGATGGGACATCAACAGTCAAATCCCAGTTACAACAGGAGAGCTCAAATAACGCACACAAGGGGCATTCCTAGAGCATTCAGCTCAGATGAACAAAGAGACTGCCCCACTGACCCCTCAAGACACTTTCTTCATAAGGCCATCCCACAAAGACTGGGAGGCATAATAGTTACATCTGATACATAGAAGCATATACAGAGAGACAGCTAATATGGGGAGACAAACAACTGCAAATGAAGGAAAAGAAGGAATCTCCAGAAAAAGAACTAAATGAAATGGAGGTAAACAACCTATCAGACTTAGAGTTCAAAGCAATGGTTATGAAGATGCTTAAGGAAATTACTGCAAATTATAACAGCATGTTCAACATAGTACTGGAAGTCCTAGCCGTAGCAATCAGACAAGAAGAAAAAGTAAAGGAGGAAGTAAAACTCTCATTATTCGTGGATGACATAGAACACCCTAAAGACCTCAAAACTACTAGATATAATAAATGGCCCAGCCGGTTTAGCTCAGTTTAGCTGAGTGTTGACCTATGAACCAAGAGGTTAGCCAGGGCACATGCCTGGGTTGCAGTCTCAATCCCCACTAGGGGGTGTGCAGGAGGCAGCAAATTGATGTGTTTCTCTCTCATCAATGTTTCTATCTCTCTATCCCTCTCCCTCCCTCTCTCTCTAAAATCAGTAAAAACATATTTAAAAAATAAATGAATTTAGCAAAGTAGTGGGATACAAAATTAACATGCAGAAATCTATGGCATTTTTATACACCAATAATGAACTCTCATAAAGAGAAACTAAAAAAACCAATCCTATTTACTATTGTAACAACAACAACAACAAATAAGATACTTAGGAGTAAACTTAACCAAGGAGGTAAAAGACCTGTACTCAGAAAACTACAGGATGTTGAAAAAAGAGATAGAGGAAGATATAAACAAGAAGAAGCATATACCATGTTCATGGATTGGAAAAATTAACACCATTAAAATGTCCATGCTGCACAAAGCAATCTATAGATTCCATGCAGTTCCTATTAAAATACCAATGGCATATTTCACAATCTAGAAAAAATACTCCAAGAATTTATATGGAGCCAAAAAGACCCCAGATAGCCTCAGCAATCTTGAGAAAGAAGAACAAAGTTGGAGGGATCACAATACCAGATATCAAGTTATATTACAAAGCCATTGTAATCAAAACAACCTGGTACTGGCACAAGAACAGGCATATAGATCAATGGAACAGAACAGAGAACTCAGAAGTCAACCCAAGCAATTATACTCAATTAATATTTGACAAAGGAGGCAAGGGCATACAATGAGGTAAAGATAGTCTCTTCTATAAATGGTGTTGGGGAAATTAGACAGGTACATGCAAAAAAATGAAACTAGACCACCGACTTACATCCTACACAAGAATATACTCAAAATGGGTAAAATAATTAAATGTAAGCCATGAAACCATAAAAATTCTAGAAGAATACAAAATCTCAGACATTTCACATATCAGAATTTTCACTGATACAATTCCTAGGGTGAAGGAAACTAAGGAAAACAAACAAATGGGACTATATCAAAATAAAAAGCTTCTGCACAGCAATTGAAACAGCATAAAAATGAAAACAGAATCTACTGTATGGGAGAGCATATTTGCCAATGATATATGTGATAAGGGGTTAATTTCCAAAATATACAAAGTACTCATACAACTCAACAAAAAGAAGACAGTCCAATTAAAAAATGGGACATACAAATGGCCAAGAGACATATGAAAAATACTCTATATCATTAATCATCAGAGAGATGCAAATTAAAACTACAGTGAGGTATCACTTCACACCTGCCATCAATCAATCAATCAACAAACAGCAAGTGCTGGCCAGGCTGTGGAGAAAAAGGACCCTAGTATACTGCTGGTGGGAATGCAGACTGGTGCAGCCATTCCAGAAACAGTGTGGAGTTTTCTCAAAACATTAAAAATAGAGCTGCCATTTGATCCAGTGATTCCACTTCTCAGATTATATCTTAATAATACCATACGGGTGCAAAGTATAAATGCACTCCTGTGTTCATAGCAGCACAATTTACAATAGCCCAGATCTGGAAATAGCCCAAGTGCCCGTCAGTAGATGAATGGATAACAAAGCTATGGTACATTTATACCATGGAATACTATGCAGCTGTAAAAAAGAAGGATCTCTTACCCTTTGAGACAGCGTGGAGGGACCTGGAGATCATTATGCTAAGCAAAATAAGCCAATCAGAGAAAGGCAAATATCACATGATCTCACTTATATGTGTATTCTTATCAACGAAATAAACTGATGAGTAAAATAGAACCCGTGGCATGGAAACATGGAACAGACTGAAGAGTCTTAGAGGGAAGAGGGAAGGGGGAGTGAAAGAGATTAATTAAGAACTTATATTTATATATGCATTGCCCATGGACAGAGATAGGGTGGTGAAGGACTGGGGTGAGGTGGGAACCTAGTAGAGGGTGCAATTGGAAAACAAAGGCAACATCTGTAATACTCTACAATAAAGAATAGAAAAAAATAAATTTCTGAAAAAATGTGTTTTGACATATAATAGGAATTTACAAGGTTAACTGTATATAGTTTATTTTGAAAGCCACAAACACCTTCCTTGTTTATAGATGATTACAGATGTGTGTATAGCCTCAGACACATATGCCTGTATAACAGTGTTTTATTTAGTAATTGCTGTATGCCAGACACTGGTCTCAGTATTACATTTAACACATCAAAATCTATAATAATAAAAGCACAATATGCTAATTAGACCGGACAGCCGAACGACCTTCTGGACATCATTCCGACGTCCTTCTGGATGAAGCCCTGGCGGTGGGGACTGAGGCAGAGGTGGTTAGGGGTGATCAGGCAGGCAGGTGAGCAGTTAGGGGCATCAGACAGGCAGGTAGAGTGGTTAGGGGTGATCAGGAAGGCAGGCAGGGGCGGTTAGGGGCGATCAGGCAGGCAGGCAGAGGGGTTAGGGGTGATCAGGTAGGCAGGCAGAGTGGTTAGGAGCGATCAGGCAGGCAGGCAGACGAGCGGTTAGGAGCCAGTGGTCCCGGATTGCGGGTTAGGGATCAGGCCTTAACCAGCAGTCAGACATCCCCCAAGGGGTTCTGGATTGTGAGAGGGTGCAGGCCGGGCTGAGGGCCCCTCCCCCACCCCCCTGCATGAATTTCGTGCACCGGGCCTCTAGTGTCTAATAATAGCTCCTTTAATTCTTACAATGTCCTAATGAGGTACTCAGGAACAGAGAGTTGAAGTAACTTGTCCAAGATCCCAGAGATAGAAAGTGTCCATATTTAATTAAACTGGAGTCTCTGACCCTAGAATCTGCCATCAGTATGTACCACAATGTCTTCCTTAGGAGACCCTAGAAAAGTAGGTTTTCTAGGACAGTTTTAGAATTTGATATCCTTATAGTTTTCTGTCTAAATATCTACCAATTAAATGAGGTATCAGCTTATGTTTATATTATTGAAACTGGAAAATCTCTTTGATAAAAAAAAAAAAAAAAAAAAGCTTTTCAAGCCTGATTGCTGATGTTTAGGGCCTACATAGGCAAAGTAAATAAATAGTATACATTTTGAAAAACAAGAAGAAAACATGAAAATGTAATGCAGAAACTAATCCCAAAAGCTCAGAATGTTCAGCTTAAGTAGGAAGGTTAATTACTAACCGCAAGGCTATTTAAAGAGGCATCGAGGTCTGCTGTGCTGGAACCCAAGGACTGGCTTCAATATTTAATAGGGTTGTAACATCTTTCCAGATAAAGAATGAACCTAATTAGAATGGCTACCCTTGGTCCTATTCATTATGAGTGAGCAGTTTTTTTTTGGAGGGCCTTTTGGGGAACTGTTTCTCATTACAATACTCTGGGTCTGCAAACATCAGCACACCTAGCTGCTCTGAGAGACCACAGTTCTCGTCCCTATCCTCAATACTCAGTATGTTTCCAGGGGCACAGATTAAATTCCCCCATCATTGTGCATCAATTAAATGCAAACCAACACCTTGCTTCGTCAGCCTACAGAGGACTGTGTTGTGCAGAATGCTGGCAAGCAGCATCTGTCTCTGGGCCAGTATCCAATTTGTTTGGGGCAGGCAGGTTTTTCTCCTCAGGATGAAAACAGGGTTTTGCTTCACCTTTTAAAAAAATGTTTGTTTTTTATTGATTTTTTAGAAAGAGAGAAAGAGAGAGAGGGAAGAGGGAAGAGAGAGAGAGAGAAAGAGAGAGAGAGAAACATCAATGAGAGAGAAACATGGATGGACTGCCTCCTCACACCCTCTACTGGGGGTTGAGCCCATAACCCAGGCATGCGCCCTAACTGGGAATTGAACTAGCAACCTCGTGGTGCATGGGACTAGGCTCAACCAACCAGCCAGGGCTGTGCTTGCATTTTAAGTTAAGCTTTATAGCAATAGAATTATTGAGATTCTACTAATTCCAATTTCAAAAGAATAAAACTTCTCTAGCCAGTTTGTCTTAGTGGATAGTGTCAGCCCATGGACTGAAGGGTCTCGGGTTCGATTCCAGTCAAGGCACGTGCCTTGGATGCCGGCTCGATCCCTGGCCCCAGGTGGGGCACATTCGGGAGGCAACCAATCTATGTGCCCCTCTCACATTGGTGTTTCTCTCTGTCTCTCCCCCTCCTTCCACTCTCTCTAAAAATCAATAGAAAAAATATCCTTGAGTGAGGATTAACAACAACAACAACACAAAGAATAAAAACAAGTGTTTCTCTTCATCTGTATGTTGTCCACAGTTCTGCATCAGCCACTGAATTTGTCCTGGTTTTCGGGTGGTGTTGATGTGGAAACACTTTGTGCATGTGTGGAATCCGGAGGAGAATTAGGTAATTCAGTTTGTAAGAAGAAGAAACCGAAGAGGCCCTTGAGCCCCCAGGAACATTTTACCTGCTTTGCTGTGAGGCCTGCGCTGAACCCCAGCCCCACCTGAGAGTTTGGGGGAGGCACTCCCTGTGTTTCTTTTCTCCTGGCCGGGGCCCGGGGAAGGATCAGAGGGGAAGGGGTGTTCTGGCCTCTGCTCTCACACATGGACCTGAGGGAGTCTAAACAACTTCCTGTGGCTACTGCACCTTGGGTTCCCAGCAGGGGGCAGGATTAAGGCAGCTTGGTTTTCTTACCTTACTTAGTGGCCAGTACTTTAGGTTGATTGCCTTTCCAGAGAGGGAGGGAGGAGCAGTTTTCAGTGAGGCATTTGTGGAATTAGGATTTGAGCAGGAGGAAGACTGGGAAGCTGGGGCCCTCTGCGTGGGAAAGTAGTTCTGATGTTATTGACACTATAATGAGCTCTAAGAATAAGTAGCAGATTCTCGGTATCCAGCCGTGGCCTTTTCTATAACTGTTCCTTCAGCAGCCCAGGGAAGGTGTTTTTGATCCAATTGAGGCGTCATGCGCGGCTGGTGTCTGACTTCCTTGCAGCGAGGGTATGGGGAAGGGCACTTAGTTGTGAAGGCACCATTGCCAGCCTCTTCGGGTACTTAGAGCCATCTTTGCAGCAGTCAGAAAGATTCTGATTCTTTAAAACATTTGCACAAAGTCCTTGGCCCGTTTCCATTTACGTTGGTGGCAGGTATGTGCCACTCTCTGGACACCTTACCCTGCAGTGTTGTAGCTGACATTAACATGCAGGGGAATCAATTGCCTAGAGGCTCATAAGTTCAGATTTGGGGGCTTCAGCATTGCTTTATGGGAATGGACTGCAACCCAGTCCATTTCCGTGTCCATTTTGATAACTTATGTTAAGTGCCCACCTGACATCAAAAGGCAAAGCTCACATGATTTGATCAAATACTGAAATTCAGTATGACGGATTGTGCAGCAGCAGGAAGCTGTGTCCTCATAGCTCCTACCTAGTGAGTGTCTTCTGTCACCACCCTCTGTGTCTGAGCCTGTAGCCCACTGCTTGTCCCTCTTCCCTGCCCAGCTCTGTGACCACCCAGTCAGTCACCACAGGCGGAGAGGCCAAGGGAACATGACTGTCCTGCAGGAGACACCTTGTGCTCTGTTTACCACCGGCACCAGGTCCAGGCCCAGAGGAAGCTTGGACGAACTGAGAGAACTAGGAAAACAAATTTCAGTCAACTCATCTGGTGGGGGAATACAACTTTTCCCTGTAGTATTTTTACAGGAGGAAGGTCACTGGATCAGGAAATCAGACCGCAGGAAATCAGATGCTCAAACCTGGGATTACAGACCTGCCTCCTGTTGGACATCGCCAGCCCTGGAGCCAGGCCTGTTCAGAATGTCATAGGCAAGAACAGAGTGTTTGCATGTCCACATGCGCTCCTTAAGGTTTAGCTTCTCTTTGAGCAGGGGTGGGGAACCTTTCTTCTGCCAAGGGCCATTTGGATATTTGTAACATCCTTCTCAGGCCATACAAAATGATCAACTTAAAAAATTAGCCTGCTAAAAATAAAAAAATTAGCCTGCTATATTTGGTCAAACAGTTAATTAACTCACCCCTCATGCCTTGGCAGAGCCAGACCAAATGATCTCATGGGCCTCATACCGCCTGCGGGCCAGACAGTCCCCACCCCCGCCTCAGGGAAGAAAAGTAAATGAAAACACAGTGATCATTCCACGTGGAGGACAGTGATCTGAGTTGGAAAGGCCACATTGATTTCCTTGCTGTTTACTCCCGTTTGGATGGTGTCATGTTTATCTTTCAGGTGATACACCAGGGTTTGGACTGGCCACAGCTCACCTGAGTGCACAGGCCAGTCACCAGTGTCTCAACTCCAGGTGTCGTTCACTCAGATAACCCCAGGACCTGACCCAGGACTTCACTATTAGTGGGGCAGAGACAGGCCAGTTCCCAGAGAGAGAGGCAGGAGGGCTGGGAGAGAAACAGAGGGAGGGGGGGAGGTGAGAGACAAAAACGGAGGCAGAATGCACAACACAAATGGAAGTGGTAGACTTATTTCTACTCCTTTCTGGAGCTCTTTATGGATGCCCGTGAAATCCTATGCTGGCCATAAATGGGACAGAGCATCCTGAGGCAACAACATCTTTTTGCAGGTCCCCCACACCCTGACTTCTGCCCCCTTGCACAGCTCAGAGCTGTTACCTCATATGCCCCCCCTCCCCCGCCCCCTTTGAGGCTTCCCTGTCCACCCAGCAGCTTGGTGCTGCCTGACTGCCACACTGGCATGTTGTGTGGGCATAACATTTCCATTCCTGTGCCAAGTTTGGCTTTCTAGAGGTTAATGTTTTCTTAGTTTTTACTTATTTACTTCTTAATATATTGATTCTTTCCCAAATGTTCCATCAGCTCTGTCAGAAACCTAGCCACGTTATTTTCCATATGGTCACAAGAACACAGGATCTGTTGGTTCCCTGGTTGTCTGTTTTGTGTGGGTTGCTCTCTGGTCCTGCTCAGGGCTGCCCTCTGTGGACACAAAAGAGGGGTGTGTGTCTGTGGAAAGTAACCTCACAGGGTGATGTGATCATAAATTCCTCACTGGGTAGGTCATGGTTAGTAGTCACATCCCAGGCATGTAACTTCTTTATTAAAAGGCTTATCTTTGCCTTAAGCCCTTTGTTTCTGTGCATCTATCAGGGGTGGGGAACCTTTTTCTGCCAAGGGCCATTTGGATATTTATAACATTATCCACTTAATATAATTCACTTAATATGAATTTATGTTGCTATGAAAAAAAGCTCCTAGATTTATTGCATTTCGAGTCCTGCCTACGGTTTCCTTGGCAGAGCCAGACCAAATGATTTCGTGGGTCTTATGTGTGGGCCTTATGCGGCCTGGGTCGGACATTCCCCACCTGACTCTGTTAACACACCTTTGAAATGCTCTCTCAGATCCCTCAGGAGAGCACATTCATCTTAACTGCCTTGTAATTCTATCCCTGGCGTTGCTTCCTCCCACCTTCATGTAATCTTCCTTACATTCCTTCTTTAATCAAGTGCATAAAGGGAAGCTGCAGAACTGTTAATTCTCTGGAGCTTTGAAATCTTGCTTCCTGGCGTATATTGTCAGTTTGGCTCAAATAAACTCTTATAAAATTCTCTACAGGTTTGGATGTTTCTTACTTCGGCCTAGAACAGTTCCCACTGCTTGCATGTCACCCAGATCCTAGATCCTGTGTCTTCCTCTTTCTTGATTAATCCCCCGATTTGCAGTACAAATTCTGGTAGCTTCCAGATTAGGTTGAAAGGGTTCTTCCCAGAGGATGTGTGTCAAAGGCAGTCCTCTAACTCTCAGTCATGCTGTTGAGAGTCCATGCTGTGCCACTCCCCCCCGACCCTCCCTTGTCAGTGTGGGACTGCCCCACTCTTTCCCGACTTGTTTGTTCTAAAATTTCATGAGGATGTACTTGAAATTATGGTATGGATATGTTTTTTTCTTTTCTTTTTTTTTTAGACATTCAATTATTTTTCTTTAAAATATTTTTGTCCAGCAACATTTTTATTAGAAGTGTATTTACAGTTACATAGTGGAGATGAACCTGATATTAGAAGAGGTTGGTAACTCCCAGATTGGTTGATTAGGTCCTTTAACAAGAGTTCATGTAATTATCTGCAAGCTACTTGTTGCGTAACATGAGGGCTGTGGTCAGTTCCAGGTGGAGGGGCACCACTGCGTGCTTCCTGCCTAGTCTGTGGAGGTGATATGGCCCATATCACTAAACTGGAGTCTTGCTGGGTAGCACACAGATTGTACACACTGTGCAGAAAGAAAAATGATTAAAAAAAAATGAAATTGTGTTGCATTTTTTTTTTTTTTACAAACTCTTGCAACCCTAGAACATTTTGGGGATAATCAGAGTTTTAAAATAAAATTAATATGTAAAACTTGAACCGATTTGGAAACCTCCAGTGGGAATTGTAAGACTTTGCTGTTTTTATTCACTTTATTCCTAAAGTTTATTGCTTCTACTCTAAAGTTGATATATTTTTATTGCAAAAAGTGTTTTGGATAAGACTAGCAGAATGGCTGTTTTAAAAAAATCACCTGTTGCACTATTCATTCTAGTGGTTCAGTAGTGAAACTGTCAAACTGTAAATGTCCATCCTGATGTGTTGGGTACCTCTTACATTGACAAAGTGATTCTGCTCTTAGGTACTCAGTTGAAAATTCTAGCGTTCCTTTGGGAAAAGGAACCAAACTGTTTGCTCCCTTGGGTTCTATTTCTGATGGTGACCCTGACCTTTTTTTTTTTTTTTAAATTCTTTATTGTTGAAAGTATTACATATGTCTTCTTTTCCCCCTATTGCCCTCTCCCCACCTGCTCCCACCCACCTGCACAGGCCCTCACCCCCCTACTGTCTGTGTCCATTGGTTATGCTTATATGCATGCATACAAGTCCTTTGGTTGATCTCTTACCGCCCCCCTCACCTTCCCATGCCTTCTCACTGAAGTTTGATGGTCTGTTTGATGCTTCTGTGTCTCTGGATCTATTTTTGTTCATCAGTTTATGTTGTTCATTATATTCCACAAATGAGTGAGATCATGTGATATTTATCTTTCTCAGACTGGCTTATTTCGCTTAGCATAATGCTGTTCAGGTCCATCCATGCTGTTGCAAATGGTAAGAGTTATTTCTTTTTAACAGCAGCATAGTATTTTATTGTGTAGATGTACCACAGTTTTTTAATCCACTCATCTGCTGATGGGCAATTAGGCTGTTTCCAAATCTTAGCTATTGTAAATGGTGCTACTATGAACATAGGGGTGCTTATATCCTTTCTGATGGTGTTTTTAATTTCTTGGGATATATTCTTAGAAGTGGGATTACTGGGTCAAATAGGAGTTCCGTTTTTAATTTTTTGAAAAAACTGCATACTCTTTTCCACAGTGGCTACACCAGTCTGCATTCCCACCAGCAGTGTATGAGGGTTCCTTTTTCTCCACATCCTCGCCAGTGGTATGTTTTTTCTTGTCCCAGATGGTGGGACTTTGCCACCTGTCTGCTTGGAAAAGTCTTGTATTATTCTAGTAACCCCCCTTCCCTTCAACTGGTTTCTTTCCTTTATTCATAGAGGATGCCTGGAGATTTGGGATTGATTTTTTTTGTGTGTTAGGAAAATCCAGATTAAAGTGCCATAAAACAAAACCAGGTAATTTCAGAAAGCAAGCCATCAAATTTAGAGCTATTTTTTTGTTGTTTGTTTTTTTAGCATTTGAAAAATTAATTATTTAAAAACGTTTAATTATGGAAGAAAACATAATATAAAATTTACCCTCTTAACCATTTTTTAATGTACCTTCAGCAGTATTAACTATATGTACATTGTTGCACAACAGATCTCTGGAACTTTTTCATTCTGCAAAACTGGCCAGTGTTAGAGTGTCAGCTCTCACACCAAGGGTCGAGGGTTCAATTCCCAGTCAAGGGCACATACCTGGATTATAGGTTCATGTGCCCCCAGTTGGGGCTTATTTGAGAGACAATCAGTTGATGTGTCTCTCTCACCTCAATGTTTCTCTCTCTCTCCCTCCCTGCCACTCTCCCTCTGAAAAGCAATGAAAAAAATATCCTTGGGTGAGGATTAACCAAAAAAACCTACTCAAACAAAAAAACTGAAGTTCTGTACCCATTGAACAAGTCCTCCCATTTTCCCCTCCCCCAGCGCCTGGCAACCTTGGTTCTACTTTCTGTCTCCATGATGTTGACCACTTTGAATAGTGCATTTAAATGGAATCAAACAGTATTCGTTCTTTTGTGACTGACTTATTTCAATTAAAGTAATGTCCTCAAGGTTCATCTATTGTAGCATGTGGCAGGATTTTCTTCCTTTTAAAGACTGAATAACATTGCAGTATATAAATAAATAAATAAATAAATAAATAAATAAATAAATCTTCTATATAATAAAGAGCTAATATGCTAATTAGACCGAACAGCACTACGGACAACCTTCTAGACGAAGCTGGAGCTGTGAGGGCTGGCAGGGGCTGCAAGGGCCAGCGAGTGCATTGGGCCTCTAGTCCTATCTAATAATAGACAAACATAGTAATTAACCATACCTCCACTACGCTTCCCATTGGCTAATCAGGGTGATATGCAAATTAACTACCAACCAAGATGGCGGCCGGCAGCCACGCAGCTGAAGCAAACATGAGGCTTGGTTGCCCCGGCGATGGAGGAAGCCAAGGTTCCCTGCCTGCCTGCAGCCCAGCTCTGAGCTCCGGATGCAACAATGTTGCAATTATAGAAGCTAAACAAACCCCAGATACCTGCTTTCAGCCAGTCGGCCTCGGAGCTGGAGCTGCAACAAAGTTTCAATTACAGAAGGTAAATAAATCCCAGATTAAAAAGAAAAAAAGGAGAGACTGGGAGCTTCAGTTGCAGGCTTGGCCTGCCTGAAAACAGCCCTCAGCCCCTCATCCAGGCTGGCCAGGCACCCCAGTGGGGACCCCCACCCTGAAGGGGGTGTGGGAAGCCTGAAAATAGCTATCAGCCCCTCACCCAGGCTGGCCAGGCACCCAAGCGGGACCCCCCACCCTGATCTGGGACTCCATTCAGGGCAAACCAGCCGGCTCCCATCTGTGCACCAGGCCTCTGTCCTATATAGTGAAAGGATAATATGTAAACTGACCCTAACAGCAGAAAGACTGGGAATGACTGGTCACTATGACACACAATGACCACCAGGGGGCAGACGCTCAATGCAGGAGCTGCCCTCTGGTGGTCAATGAGCTCCCACATGGAGGAGCTCTGCTCAGCCACAAGCCAGGCTGATGGCTGCCAGTACAGTGGTGGTGGTGGGAGCCTCTCCTGCCTCCTCAGCAGCACTAAGGATGTCCGACTGCAGCTTAGGTCTGCTCCCCGCTGGCAAGTGGACATCCCCCGAGGGCTGCCGGGCTGCCAGAGGGATGTCTGATTGCCATCTTAGGCCCAATCCCCCCAGGGAGCAGGCCTCAGCCAGCAGATGGTAATCCCCCGAGGGGTCCCAGACAGAGAGGGCACAGGCTGGGCTGAGGGACCCCCCCTCCAGTGCATAAATTTTTGTGCACCGGGCCTCTAGTCTAATCCAATAAAAGAGAAACATGCAAACTGACTGCACCTCTGCTATGCCCAAGCCACGCCCACCAGGCTATCAGAGCAACTATATGCAAATTAACCCAACCAAGATGACGGCCGGCAGCCACGGAGCTGGAGCAAGCAGGAGGTTTGGTTGCCTCGGTGATGGAGGAAGCCAAGCTTTCCACCTGCCCTGGCCCGCTGTGGCCTCCGCTAAAGGCAACAAAGTTTCAATTATAGAAGATAAATAAATCCCAGATACCTGCTTCCAGCCAGCCTCCACTGGGAGCTTGGGTAGCTGGGGACCATGGCCAGCCTGCAAACAGCTATTAGTCCCTCACCCAGGCTGGCCGGGCACCCCAGCGGGGACCCCCACCCTGAAGGGACTGTGGCCAGCCTGCAAACAGCCATCAGCCACTCACCCAGGCTTGCCAGGCACCCCAGCAGGACCCCCCCCTCCCTGAAGGGTGTATGACCAACCTGAAAACAGCCCTTAGCCCCTCACACAGGCTGGCCAGGTACCCCAGAGGGACCCCCACCCTGATCTGGGACACACTTCAGGGCAAACCAGCCAGCCCCCACCCATGCACTAGACATAGAATAAAAGGGTAATATGCAAATTGACCCTAACAGCAGAACAACTGAGAATGTGTGGTCACTATGACACACACTGACCACCAGGGGGCAGACGCTCAATGTAGGAGCTGCCCCCTGGTGGTCAGTGCGCTCCCACAGGGGGAGCTCTGCTCAGCCACAAGCCAGGCTGATGGCTGCCAGTACAGTGGTAGTGGTGGGAGCCTCTCCTGCCTCCTCAGCAGCTCTAAGGATGTCCGACTGCAGCTTAGGTCTGCTCCCCGCTGGCAAGTGGACATCCCCCGAGGGCTGCCGGGCTGCCAGAGGAATGTCTGACTGCCATCTTAGGCCCGATCCCCCCAGGGAGCGGGCCTAAGCCAGCAGGTGGACATCCCCCGATGGGTCCCAGACTGCGAGAGGGCACAGGCCGGGCTGAGGGCCCCCCCCCCCCAGTGTACAAATTTTTGTGCACCAGGCCTCTAGTATAGTAATAAAAGCATAATATGATCATTAGACCAGACGTCCTTCCAGATGAAGCCAGGCTGTTGCTGCAAGGGCCGGGATGGCAGCCAGGGCTGCTGCTGCGAGGGCTGGGGCCTCGGCCCTCGGAGCCCTTGCACGAATTTCGTGCATCGGGCCTCTAGTGTATATATATAATTTCCTCTATTCGTTAATTTGTCAATGAACATTTGGACTGCCTCTACCAGTTGGCTATTGTGAATAATGCTGCAATGAACATGACAGTGCAAGTATCTCTTTCAGATCCCTCTTTCAATCCTTTAGGATAAATACCCCAAAGTGTGATTTTTAGTTTGTTTTTTGAGGAGCCTCTTTACTGTTTTCTGTAGCACTTGCACTAGTTTATATTTCCAGCAACAGCGTATAAAGTTTCCAATTTATTTTCTTTAATATTTATTTATTTATTTATTTTAATCCTCACCTGTGGATATGTTCATTGATTTTTAGAGGATGGGAAGGGGTGGGGGGAGAGAGAGAAACATCAGTGTGGGAGAGAAACATCGATTGGCTGCCTCATCATATATGCCCTGAACCCTGGAAATAGAACCCACATGCTTGGCATGTGCCCTGATGGGGAATCGAACCCAAAACCCTTCAGTGTACTGGCTTGCTAGCACCCCTTTGCTTCCACCTCAAACAGGAGAGGATAACAAAATTTAGCACTTGGCACTCCAATCTTTCATCGTGGCTGGCCCTCCACCCAGGTGCCAACCAGGCCAAATGTCCTAGTCTCCCACGCCGCCACACCCAGCCACAAGGGTGCAGATTTCCAGCTTCAATGTGGCTTTTTCTGTAACTTGGCTGTAAAGCTTTTCTCCAACTAGTCTTCAGTAGGTTTTTCAGGGTGATTTTTCTATAATTTAGTTGTAATTTCAGTTTAGTCCTGGGAGGAGGTTAGGGTAGCTTCTACCTAATCTATCGCCATCTTAAATCTCTCCCTTTTATTAACTCTCGTACACACCTTCCCATCAACCATTTAAAAATTTCATCTTCGCCCTGACTGGGTTGGCTCAGTGCATAGAGCATCAGCTTGCGGACTAAAGGGTCCCAGGTTCGATTCTGGTCAAGGGCATGTACCTTGGTTGTGGACACATGCCCAGTGGGGGATGTACAGGAGGCAGCTGATCAATGTTTCTCTCTCATTGATGTTTCTAGCTCTCTATTCCTCTTCCTTCCTCTCTGTAAAAATCAATAAAGTATATTTAAAAAAAAATTTCATCTACAAGGTGTGTGTGCTATAAATAGAAGAGATGTTGTTTCATTGTTTCATGTTTTCTTGCTTTATTTGATTAATGAGTTTGCTTGGTTTTCCTTTTTTTTTTTTACTTATATTTCTTCTTTCAGAATTATCCCTTACGTCCTGCTGCTATTTTTGTGGATGAAAATGCTCAAATAATAATAATTTTGTATGGCTCATCCTAATATATTTAGGAGCTTAGTGTTTTTTCATAATATTTTTTGGTTATAAAGTGTTCTGCTTAGATACAATAATTTTTAAAAAAGATTATTTTTATTGATTTCAGAGAGGAAGGGAGAGGGAGAGAGAGATAGAAACATCAATGATGAGAGAGAATCATTGATCAGCTGCCTCCTGCATGCCCCTACTGGGGATTGAGTCTGCAATCTGGGCATGTGCCCTGACCAGGAATTGAAAAGTGACCTCCTGCCCTGGCTGGTTTGGCTCAGTGGATAGAGCATCGGCCTGCGGACTCAGGGGTCCCAGATTCGATTCCGGTCAAGGGCATGTACCTTGGTTGTGGGCACATCCCCAATAGGGGGTGTGCAGGAGGCAGCTGATTGATGTTTTTCTCTCATCAATGTTTCTAACTCTCTATCCCTCTCCCTTTCTGTAAAAAATCAATAAAATGTATTTAAAAAAAAAAAAGAAAAAGAAAAGTGACCTCCTGATTCATAGGTCAATGCTCAATCACTCAGCCATGCTGGAGGGGCTACAATAATTTTTAAGAAATATAAAAATACTAGAGGCCTGGTGCACGAAATTCATGCACTCGGGGGGTGGTTCCCTCAGCCTGGCCTGCGTCCTCTTGCAGTCTGGGAGCCCTCAGGAGATGCCTGTGGGGAGCAGGCCTAAACCACAGTTGAACATCCTTAGTGCTGCTGTGGAGGCTCCCACTACTGCCGCTGCACTCACCAGCCATCAGCCTGGATTGAGGCTGAGCAGCGCTCCCCCTGTGGCAGCATACTGACCACCAGGGGGCAGCAACTGTGTTGAGCATTTGCCCCCTGGTGGTCAGTGCGCGTCATAGCAACCAGTTCTGCTGTTCGGTCGATTTTCATATTAGCTTTTTATTATCTATCTATCTATCTATTTATCTATCTAAAAGGTTAATATGCAAAGTGTCCTCTCAGGAGTTTGGGAGTTCAGTCACTTGCTGTGACATGCACTGACCACCAGGGGGCGGCACAGAATAAAGGAAGGCCCTGGCGAGCAGCAGGAAGGTCCCAATCAGGCCCTGATTGCTGGTCAGGCCTAGGGATCCTACCCATGCACGAACTTCATGCACCAGGCCTCTAGTATAGGATATAAATTAGGAAAATATGTAATAGTACAAAGTCATCCCTTACTATTTTGGTGGGTTTTTTTTCTTTTTTCTTTTTTGAATATAGAGTTTGGCAAAAGTAAGTTTATAGGTGTGAGTATGGGAAACAGAGTTTATTCTTGTGTAATTTTTTATTAATTATTGTATTATTTTCCATATAAACAACTGTAAACCTATTTTTGCCCCACTCTGTATATTTTCCTCAGGAAGTTGCAGAGTTTTTGATAGAACTATTATGAGCCATAAGTGAATTATATGTATAGTGACTAGTGAATATATTAGCTCTAATTATTATAAGTAGTAGTTATTCTTTCTTAATGTTTTATTAACTATATTTTCTGTGCTATTAAATATTTTTTTAGGAATGGATTTTCAAGACTAGTTCTTATTCTGCCATGCACATACACTATAATTTAGCAAAAATTCTTTTGTTGGATGGTTTAGGTTATTTTCTGTCCTTATATAAGTAGTAGTCTGATGAACTCATATCTTTGTGTGTGGCATTGTTTCTTTTAGTATAAAGGAATTTTTAAAAGGGATTATGAAATTCATTTATTTGAAATAACTAGGTGAGATAATCAAAATACTTCAAAATTTCTTGATGTATAGACCAAGTAGCCTCCCTAGACATTTACTAACTGTCGCTTCCTCCAGGATGTGTGAGACACCCTTCTCTGACAGCCTCAGTTAGCAATGAAATTTTCATTCTTGATAATTTGAAGGTCGCAAATAGTATCTGTTTTAATAATTTGAACATTTTTAGATGATTATTAACCATATATTTTTCTCCTTTAATGATTTGTCTACTTAAATTCTCTCTTTTTATTGGAGTTTCCATTTTTTCTTATATTTGTAAGGGAAAAAATCATACTTGAAATGTGTAGAGAACAATTAGAATGTATATTAATGATTTTTTTAGGTGGTGAAATTTTGGATGATTTTAGTTATCTTCATATTCATCGTTTTACCTGATTATTCTGTAATAGGTTTTTGTGGGTTGTTTTTTTTTTTTTTTTGACAGAACAAAAATTTCTTCTTCTTAGAAGGAGGACTGGCTCTCTAGTGACACGTTTTTGGCCTCTTCTGCAAAGGTGCAGGCGATGCCTCCCAGCCCCACATAAACCCGAGAGGCTCTGGTCACCTTTCCTTCCACACCAGCTTCTACCCTGGGCCTGAGCCACACCGTCTGGAGCATAGCAGTGAGAGAATGTGTGAGGTATGGCAGTAATAGTGTACCGTTGTTTTTGTTTTTTCGCATGTCATGTCCAGCCTGCTATGGGATGGATGAAGAAGAAGAGGACCACTATGTTTCACAGCTCAGGGAAGTCTACAGCAGCTGTGACACCACAGGGACAGGCTTTCTGGATCGGGAGGAGCTGACCCAACTCTGTCTTAAGCTTCATCTGGAAAAGCAGCTTCCCATCCTTCTGCAGACACTTCTTGGAAATGACCACTTTGCCAGGGTGGGTATTTGACTTCATTCTCATTAAGAAAGGCACAGAATACTTTTGTTGGCGATTATTGGCATTTGATAAATATCAGCTGAATAAAGATACTTGTCAAAGGAAAGTTACACAGCTTGAAATTCATCTTGCAGTTGGACAAAATTTCAGTCTACTATTAAGGAGCAAAGGATACTTACGTTTAGAAGTAGTCTGTGATTTCATATAAGCAAGAAAGAAAATGAACGCAGATAGTTCTTTTTTCTAGGAAATTGAAGATCACCTAAATGGTGATCCAAAACCTAGATAAAAACTTTCCTGATAGAAACACTCACCTTGTTCCAATCTCTTGAATGTGTCCAGATGCTAACATGTCAGTGCTAAAAACAGTGCCTGTTATCCCAAGGTATTTTATTTTTTTGATGCAATTATAAATAGGATTGTTTCTTCTTAGTTTCCCCCCTTTAAAAAATATATTTTTTTATTGATTTCAGAGAAAAAGGGAGAGGGAGAGAGAGATAGAAACATCAATGATGATAGAGAATTATTGTTCAGCTGCCTCTATTGGGGATCAAGCCTGCAACTTGGGCATGTGCCTTTGACCGGAATCTAACCCAGGACCCTTTAGTCTGCAGGCTTACGCTGTACCCACTGAGCCAAACCGGCTAGGGCAGCTGTGGGCAAACTACGGCCCGCGGGCCAGATCTGGCCCGTTTGAAATGAATAAAACTAAAAAAAAAAAAGACCGTACCCTTTTATGTAATGACGTTTACTTTGAATTTATATTAGTTCACACAAACACTCCATCCATGCTTTTGTTCCGGCCCTCCGGTCCAGTTTAAGAACCCATTGTGGCCCTCGAGTCAAAAAGTTTGCCCACCCCGGGGCTAGGGCTTAGTTTCCCTTTTTGATAGTTCATTATAGGTGTATAGAAATGCAACTGATTCCTGGGTATTAATTTTGTATCCTGCTACTTTACTGAGTTCAGTGATCAGTTGTAGTAGTGTTTTTGGTGGAATCTTTAGGGTTCTCTATGTACAATATCATGTCAGCTGCAAATAATGACAGTTATACTTCTTCCTTTCTAATTTGGATGCCTTTTATTTCTTCTGCTTGTCTGATTGCTGTGGCTAGAATTTCCAGCACTATGTTGAATAAGAGTGGTGAAAGCGGATATCTGTGTCCTGTTCCTGATATTAAGGGAAACGCTTTTAGTTTTTGCCCATTGAGGATATCTTCCTTGATCCATTAGTTGTTTAGTAGCATGTTGTTTAGTCTCCACATACTTGTTTTCATTCCAGTTTTCTTCCTGTAATTTATTTTTATTTTCATGTCATATGGTCAAAAAATATGCTTCATATGATTTGCATCTTGTTGAGTTTATTGAGGTTTGTTTTGTGGCCTAACATGTGATCTGTCCTGGATAATGTCCCATGTGCACATGAAAAAGTATATTATTTTGAAGTTTTTGGATGAGGTGTTCTATTACTTTTTATTAAGTTAATCTGGTCTAATGTGACATTTATGACCACTTATTAATTTTCTGTCTGGATGATCAATTCATTGATGTGAATGGGACATTAAAATTTCCTACTCTTATTGAATTACCATGAGTTTCTCCCTTTATATTCATTAGTATTTGCTTTTTATATTTAGGTTCTCCTATGTTTGGTGTATAGTTACAATTGTTTATATCCTGTTCTTTTTTTATTTTTTTTACTTTTTTTTTTAAATTTAAGTATATTTTATTGATTTTTTACAGAGAGGAAGGGAGAGAGATAGAGAGTTAGAAACATCGATGAGAGAGAAACATCGATCAGCTGCCTCCTGCACATCTCCCACTGGGGGTGTGCCCACAACCCAGCTACATGCCCTTGACCGGAATTGAACCTGGGACTCTTCAGTCCGCAGGCCGATGCTCTGTCCATTGAGCCAAACCGGTTTTGGCCCTCTTGGTTTCTTACTATACTTTCTAACTCTTTGTTGAAGTTCTCCCTAAATTTCTCTATTTCACTCTCAAGTTTGGTGTGTATCCTTATGACTTTTCTTTTAATTTTTTATCAAATTGCTTATCTCTGTTTCATTAGTTTTATTTTCTGATTGATTTTTCTTGTTCCTTCATGTGAGAGGTATTCTTCACTTCATTTTGTTCACCTTTCTTTGTTTATATGAATTAGACAAAATATTTCTCTCTCCCAATCTTGAAAAAGTGACCTTGTGTGTGCTGGGTGGTTTTGAGAGTCCATTTGGAGCCAAGCAGGTGCCTATGGCATCTGGGGCACTGGCCTACAACGCTGAAGTAGTCTGGGAGGGCAGGCCAGGTTCATGTAGGAGTGTCCTGTTGATCCTGCTTGCTTCCTTTGTTTGGAGCCAAAACGGGCTCCCAGAATGTGCTATGGCAATCTTGCAGGTAAGCCAGAGCACGTGGAGAGCCCCCACCTGACTGATGGAGGTGGACAAGGGACATAAACAGTGGTGCTCACTGGCACCTTCACTTCTGGAGAATTCCTGCAGATACTCGGGGCTCCCGTGGTTCCCTAGCCTTCTCTACTCGTTCTCTTTCTCTCCTTTATTCATAAGCTGTCTAATCAGTCCCCAGTTGTCTCTCAGGCATGATTGCTCTCTAAATAGGTGTATATTTCAGTGTGCTTTCAGCGTCTTCCTGTGTTATTACCATCTTGGACCTCCTCCTTTTAAAAAATCTTAGGTAAATTTTGGGGGGAAAATAAAAGTTCTCAATGCAAAAAGGCAACAATAAGATGTTTTCATCTGAGGAAATAAAACAAACAAAAGGCTGATGCATTATATATTTGTTCTGTTGAAAGTAACTTTGACCCCTTTTCTTAAATTCACCCAGGTTAACTTTGAGGACTTTAAGGAAGGCTTTGTGGCAGTGTTATCATCAAGGGCTGGTGCTGGCTCCTCGGATGAAGACAGTAGTTCTTTGGAATCGGGTAAGAGGATTTCCTCCCCTCACTTTAGTTTCTTTTCATTATGTATAACATTTTGGGGTATAATATCCTGATCGAAGAATCTAGTAGGTTGAGTTTAAATTCTAACCCTGCTCTATCACTGCTGAGCAGTGACAACTGGGACAAAACATTTCTGTTTTTTTCTCCTATTTTCTTCTTTGTAAAATAGTATTATAAGATAGAAATCCTGTTATTTTCCTTTAAACTGTGCACAATACTCTGAATGCTGCTGACACTCTGGTCACCAGATGTGTGGTAGTTTTTCCCGTGCTGCAATTCTCTGACACCATTTGGGTGCTCTACAATTAATTAATTCTGACATGATCTACCTAGAGATAGTGTCAGATCTGACAGGTTAAGGGCTGAATCCCATTAATTCTTTTTTTTTTTTTAATATATTTTATTGATTTTTTACAGAGAGGAAGGGAGAGAGATAGAGAGTTAGAAACATCGATGGGAGAGAAACATCGATCAGCTGCCTCGTGCACATCTCCTACTGGGGATGTGCCCGCAACCCAGGTACATGTCCTTGACCAGAATCGAACCTGGGACCTTTCAGTCCGCAGGCCGACGCTCTATCCACTGAACCAAACCGGTTTCGGCAATTCTTCACTTTAGATACTGGTCGCAAGTCTAGGTTGTCACCTGTGCTTCTGACCAATAGCTATGAGTCAGAGGTTCTCAAAACTGACTCCTCTGATTCGATTAATTTGCTAGGGCAGCTCACAGAACTCAGAGTTTTACTCACTAGATCACTGGTTTATTAAGGAAGTATTTAACTCAGGCTCGGCCGGTGTGGCTCAATGGTTGAGCGTTGACCTATGAACCAGGAGGTCAGGGTTCAATTCCCGGTCGGGGCACATGCCTGGATTGCTAGCTCAATCCCCAGTAGGGGTGTGCAGGAGGTAGGCAATCAGTGGTTCTCTCTCATCATTGATGTCTCTATCTCTCTCTCCTTTGTTCCTCTCTCTCTAAAATCAATAAAAACATGTTTTTTAAAAAAGTAAATAACTCAGGAATAGCCAGATAGAAGAGATGCTAAGACAAGGCGTGGGAAAGGGCCCGGAGCTTCCAGGTCCTCTCTACGTATGCCAGTCTGCCCAGGCTCCAAATGGTCACCAACCCAGACGTTCTCCAAACCCCATCCTGCTGGCATGAGAGGGAGAAGGTGTCTCAGGGAGGGCATACAGCAATTTAACTGAGGAAAGCTTTGAAATCTAAAAGAAATTACAAAACAAAACTGTCATCAGTGCGAAAAAGCACAAGTTGTATGTCCTCCCTGAGACACCTTCTCGCTCTCATGCCAGCAGATGGGGCTCATGCTAGTGTCCTTCTCCAAGCACCCATCCAAGAGGCAGGGTGCGCACTGCTCGAAGGCCTGACAAGCATTGGTGGTCCTGGAGAGTCAGAACAAGCGTGGTGCCCTCCAGGATGGTGTTCATTTCAGCTTTCCAGCCCTGGTTCACCTTCTCTGTCTCAGGCCCTTTTGTCAAATGTGGTTTAGGCCTCTGCCTCCTCAGCGCCTCATTTACCACCTGCTACTCCATTCATAGCATCACTCTCTTCTTGTTTTCTAATCTGCTTGCCAGTCTTCCCTATAATCTCCCACCCTGATCAGAAAAATGTGCTTTTGATACTCCAGGAAGGCGAGTGTCATTGTGGAATCAAATCCTTGGGATTTTGAAGGACATCCCTGCTTCCCCTCATTCTCCTCTTTTCATTAGAGGCCATTATTGAACATACTAGAGGCCCGATGCATGAAATTCGTGCAAGGGTCTCCGCCCTCGCAACCCCAGCTTCGTCTGGAAGGTTGTCCTGAAGGTCGTTTGGCTGTCCACTCTAATTAGCATATTATGCTTTTATTATTATAGATAACCACATGTACTTTAATGTTTAGATTTTTTTACTCTTTTCCTATAAATAAAAATGTACACCAGGAAGACACAACTGGATGTCTAGGGCTTGAGTCAGCAGGTATGCTGCCCTGTCTACCAGAGCCATGAGGGGCCATATCTCGTGTTCTGTGGACACTTTGCGGTGTGTTATGGGGGCTGGGCTGGGCTGTGCCTGCGCTGAAATATGCGTGGCCGGGTGACTTACCGTCCTTCCCACCTCCAGAGGGTATGACTCTTATGAATCTGTGGGCTGTTCCATTCATTTTACCATCATTCCTCTGCCCTTGTTGTTTCTGTTCTGACTTGCTACATGGACACTTTTCTAGAGTAGCATTTCTCCCTGTTGGAGGGAGGGAGGTGATAGGTTTCTTGAGAACATTGGTGAATATTATAAAAACGTGTTTTCCCACCTTACCTGTCCACATCTGCACAGAGCATGTGTTTTTCTGGGCAACTTGTTACTCAAGGGAAGTGCTGACTTGCTGGCAACTGAAAAAGTGGGGCCAGCATCCAGGACAGGGTGGGACTCCGGACATGGACTAGGAGTTATCTACGGAGAGGCAGTGGAAGGAAGGAAAATCAAGCCTACAAGCCTACAAGGCAGGAACACATGCTGGTTGCATGATCTTCAGGTGTGCCAACAAGTAGACTGAGCCCGGGAAGTGGCCACGGTACGGACCTGGGGGCCAGGACTCTGCTTCTGTGGAGGTCTGATGGCTTAGGAGGGCGCGCAGAGCTCCCCTCCAAGCGTCCTGCACCTGGTTTCCCCACACGTGCCACAGCTTCCCCTTCTCACCTGACACAAAAGTCCCTCTTCTGACACTACCTTTGGGTGGAAAGAGGAGGATTCTTCCCCACCCACTTGGCCTTCTTCTTGAGCAGATCCCATGAGCTCTCTCACATGGTGAGAGTTTGTTGGGCCAGGGCCTGTCAATGCCTGTTGTTCCAGGGTGGTTAGTAATAGTGCTTGCAATGACCTCAAAGTGCCTCAATGGGGTGAGAAATTATATGGTCAACCTGCATACTGTCAGCTGCCTTGTATGTCACTCTCTTCATGGTCTACATGTCCCAGGCGAGCATTTTCCTCCCAGAAACTCTGCCCCTGTCCCTAGTTTTTGTCTGTCACTGGCATCACCATTCTTCCTCTGATGGTCCCAAGGTTAGTGGCTGTGAAATAAAGAAAGAAATGTGGTGGTACTTGACCTTAAGGGGCGTGACTTCTGTTGGGGTGAGGCTCAAGATGCATCTGCAGTGAAATGCTCCTCGTCTCCTGGCCTGGCCTCTCTGGGCTCTGTCTCTCTCCAAGTGGCCCATTCTGGTTGCTTCCCTCTGAAGCCCTGTCCTGTGCTGGCCACTGCCTGTGCTGCCCTCCCTGTCTCTCTCCGGCCTGCCAGGCTCCAGCACAGAGTCAGCGAGTGTCTTCTCTGCCTGAGAGATCCCAGCTGCTCTGTGCAGATGTGGACAGGTAAGGTGGGAAAAAGGAAGTGCAAAATTATTCAGGTTTAGGGGATTCTCATGAACCTCAAAACTAAGCCCATACCTACCTGCGCCCCAGACTTGAGACCCGCATGGAGCCTGAGCCTGCACAGCTCCGTCTGAGGTCTGTGCCCATCCGCATCCTCCATCCAGGCCTGGGGTCCTAGAGTGAAGTGAGCAGGTGGAAGGTGACCTTCCTGTCTCTGGAGTGGTCTGTTCCTGGATTATTGGGAAGGTTTTTTCCTTTGTATGAAAAGCTAGATTTTGTATTAGTTTTTTATTACCTAAATAAAAGCAAAATATGGTAAAAAACAAACAAACAAAACAAAACTTAAAGCCTTAGCCAGAAAAAAAAAAAAAAGCCTTAGCCAGTGTGGCTCAGTTGATTGATCATTGCCCTGTGCACCAGGGGCTCACCAATCCAATTCCAGGTCAGGGCACACACCAGGTTGAGGGTTTGAGCCTCAGTCGGGGTGTATGCAGGAGGCAGCCGATTGATGTTTCTCTCCCACAATGATGTTTCTCTCTCGGCCACCCTCCCTCCCTTCCTTCCTCCCTCTCTTTCTCCCTCCCTCCCTCCCTCTCTCCCTCTCCCTTCCTCTATCTCTAAAGAAAAAAACCAAAAAATTTAAACAGCATGTAAAGTTTAGAGTGGAAAGTCCTTGTCTCCTAGCCTGGCTTTCTCAGTCCCCAGCCCGGGGAATAGGATAACTGCTGTTAACTGTTCCCTCTGTTCTCCCAGGTGAGTCTGTGAGCATAAAAGTGCATCCGTCAGTGAGACATGCACTCTGTGTCCAAATCTCTGCCTTCTTAAAAGGCATCTCAGTAGCTTGCATGGGCCCAGAGGTTGCTTTAAAGGCCCACCCCTCTGAACCTCCCATTTTCTTTCTAGCTGCCTCCCATGCTGTCCCACCAAAGTATGTGAGTGGCTCTAAGTGGTACGGCCGGAGGAGCCGGCCTGAGCTGTGCGACTCTGCACCCAGAACCAAATGTTTCCCAGAACAGCAAGCCAAGGCCTCCCCGAAAAGCCAGATACGACGCTCTGCATCTCTGGAAAGTGTGGAGGTGAGTCGGGTCCCCCCTTCCCCACCCCAGGCTGCCAGGCATCGGGGAAATGGCGATTCACTCCGTCACTGCTCACTGCAGGAAGGTGTGAAGGGGCAGGCGGGCATTCCTGAGCATTTTGTCACCAAGAAGCACTGCACTTTGGGTAATGACATTTCCTGAAGTGTCTTTAGGCCTGCTTGTCTGCGGGGAATTCAGACAGTGGGGTGGTAGAGAGCTTGTACTCAAATCGCTGGTTTCTCTCCCTCCGCTGCTCACCACCACCACCTTTCAAGAAGACTATTTTTATGGTTTCACAGGAGTGAAGTGGTAATTGGCCAAGGATACAAAAAAGAAGGTGTTTTCTGATGCAGCTGCAGGGTTAGGAATTTGGATGTATCAAGCCCACCGTCCCACCTGCCTCGAGCACTTAGAATATCCCAGGCATACATTTACACCTTGGCGAGCGCGTGCCAGATCCTCTGGGGCCTTGGGAGCTGGCTCTAGCTCCCAGTCTCGCTGAGCTGTTCACTGCAGCTCAGGGATTGACCCAGGACCTGGGCTGCAGGAGCCTCATAGGCTTCATGTCCACAGGGCAGATCCACAGCCTGTGAGTTAATTGGACTTATTTCTTTTTTCTAAAATATATTTTTATTAATTTCAGAGAGGAAAGAAGAGGGAGAGAGAGATAGAAATATCAATGATGAGAGAGAATCATTGATCGGCTGCCTCCTGCACACCTCCTACTGGGGATAGAGCCCGCAACCCAGGCATGTGCCCTTGACCAGAATCGAACCTGGGACCCTTTAGTCCTCAGGCCAACGCTCTATCCACTGAGCCAAACCAGCTAGGGCAATTGGACCTATTTTCAAGGGTTCAAGAAGGTTCCTGATTCCGGTCTCCGTGATGACATTTCTGTCAGATGGTGTGATATGGGGTCTTATCTTTAATAAGATGGCCCTGGACCCCCAGATTAACTTTTTTATGTGCTCATCATTTATTGAGACAAAGAAGAAAACAAACAAATAGGAATTGCGATTCCCACCAACAAATCCCACACATTTGCCTTTTTATCCTATTTTTAACTTGGCCCTCATGGATGGAGGGCTGTGTTGGTGCATCTTTGTGGTGCTTTCTACTTCTCAAAACCCCTTTGCTCTCTAGAACTAAAACATGGGGACATTGCTTTTAAGGTTGTCAGTTGGGTTGAAAATGGGACATCCCACTGCTCCTACATTCCCGCCCTCAGCTCAGTCCTGGCTCTGAGGAGTGCCGAGTCTTGGTAACCGGCACTCATTCCAGAATCCATCACCTGTGAAAAGCAAACTTTGATGTTGTGGTCAGCTGCCCGGGTCACAAAACATGAGGTTTTTGCTCTAGTCAGGAGTTTCTTGATGGGCCTCCCCCTTCAGGATGCAGCTCTCAAAGGGCACCCGGGTGTCAGGTGCTTGCTATGCACCGTGCTGTCCACGGAGCTCTTGCAGGGACAGGGAGACCTGCTCTCCTCCGACTGTTTACAGAAATGATATGGGTGATGAGGGATGAGTTGAGGACCTTCAAACCTCAAGTTGAGATCCTGTCCTGTGATGCAGCGTTTAATCAAAGCTCCAGGGCTATTCTTGAAGAGATGCTGGTTGGGGGAGCGTTTTTCTCTCAGTTAGGTAGGGTATGAGCTCTTTTATTTTTGTTCTTAAATGTTTGATGTTGACATTATTCAGTGTCCTCCTCCCTCACCCCCCCATCCCTTGCCCTCCTCTCCCTCCCTTGGACTTCACCAAACTGTTGTCGGTGCCCATGGGTTATGCATATATGTTCTTTAGCTAATCCCTTCACCTTCTCTAACCAGTCACCCCCAATCCCCCCTCATCTCCCCTCCCCACCGCTCAGGCACTGGCCAGTCTGTTCCACGTGTCCATGCTTATGGTCCCATTTTGTTCTTCATTTTATTTTGTTAATTAGATTCTGCATATTAGTTAGATCATATGGTATTTGATTTTTGCTGACTGACTTACTTTGCTTAGCATAATATTCTCCAGGTTCATCCATGCTGTTGCAAAGGCTAAGAGTTCCTTCTCTACCGTGAGGCATGTAGCTTCAAGTTACTCTGCAGCCACCTTGCCTCTCCTGGGACAAGCTCTGGACTGTGTTTTTATTGTGAACTACTGTCTGTGTGTGAGGGCCACCCTGCAGGGTGGGGTTTTATTTGGAGCTGCTGCGTCTCACCAGGATGCTGTTCCTCTCCCTCAGTCATCCCTACCCGTCCCCAAGATATGCCGTCTACTCACTCCCGCTCTGCCCACTGCCACCTCCTCGGGGGACTCATGTCCTCTTTTCCTTTTTGTGCAGAGTCTCAGGTCAGAGGAAGAAGCGGAAAGTGCTAAAGGACCTCAGAATGAGCTATTTGAAGCAAAAGGTAAAGCCTTGGCCTCACGCTTGGTGCTTTCACCAGAGCCCCGAAAGCCCCAGCAGCTGGGTCTTTGGACAGTGAGCCAGCCAAGTGTCATTTTCTGGGAAGCGTGTGGTGTGGATGGTGTCCTTGGTGGGCCTCTGCTCCAAGGTGGTTCTAGCTATGAGGCTGCCACTGCATTCTCAGCATCACCGAGGCCAGACCTCAGACGGAGACCACTGGCTCAGGAGGCAGTGTGGATCTAGCACACTTCATGGTCTGCAGGGACCTGCACCCCCTTCCTGCTGTGGATGAGTAGCCTTAGCACCTGCCAGGACCCCTGCCTGGGCCCCATATGGAGAGAAGACATGTGCTGGTCCTTGGGAGCCTTACGGGAGCATCCAGGAAGGAGCAGCAAGTATATTAAGCAAATTGCAGTACATCGGCCTGCGATGTGTCTCAGGGCAGAAACGTGACCTGGAGAGAGGGATGCCAGGATTGACATTGAATTTCTGCTGCAGCAAAGTATCAGCAGTTGGCACTGAGTATCTTCTAGATCAGGGGTGGGCAAACTTTTTGACTTGAGGGCCACAATGGGTTCTTAAACTGGACCGGAGGACCAGAACAAAAGCATGGATGGAGTGTTTGTGTGAACTAATATAAATTCAAAGTAAACATCATTACATAAAAGGGTACGGTCTTTTTTTTTAGTTTTATTCATTTCAAACGGGCCAGATCCGGCCTGCGGGCCGTAGTTTGCCCACGGCTGTTCTAGATTGTGGCCCTCAATTGCAGGGCTGTTCAACGTTTACCTGCACAGGTTTCAGGTGAACGGATCTGAACATCGCCTGTGCCACTGGATGAAGCAGATAGACACCCTTAGTGTTAGGAAGAGCATCCAGGCCATCACATTTTAATGTTCTAGACTCAGAGCCTGAGAAAGGGATCTTGGGGCAGGTTATTCACAGAACGACTTGGTGTTGCTCTCTGTCCAGAGAGCAGGCTGGTTTCTTCCCAGCCTTGAACAGAAACCTCTCCATCTGGGTTAGAACACTCACGTCAAACCTCAAAGGATTTATCTACCTCCCCTGCCAGCCTTGAGAAGCAAACCCCAGTATCAGAATTGCTTTTACATTTTTCTAGAAATTTTAGACATTTTAAGTTGGAAGGGATCTGAGAGGTGGCCCTTTTCTGCCTGGTTCTATTCTTGCATTTTCTTCAGCCGAAACCTATAGCAATATTTGTGAGCACTCAGGCCTGGATTTCCTTGGGGAAAGTGTCTTTCTGGTTATTAGTTGGGCTATCAAAGTAATTAACACCAAGGGGGCTCATCTACCTGAAAGGTACTGACCACTGACATAGAACTCAAGTCTGAATTAGATGGGCCCTGTGGTGAACTCTTTCTGTGTTGGGCTGGCTGTGAAGGTGAATGTCTGGTTTGAAGCATAGCTTATCTATGGATAGCTTCTCGTGGATACCCTCAACTTATGTCCTCTTCCACAAGTTGTTTCTCTGGCAAAACTTCAGAAACATTAGTAAGCCAACTGGCTAAAGTGGAAAAGTTATGGAAACTGGCCATCTGTCACCCAAACCTACTGATGAGTCTTTTTTTTTTTTTTTTTTTTTTTAAGATTTTTAGAGAGGAAGGGAGAGGGATAGAGAGAGGAAGAGAGAAACATTAATGTGAAAGTGAAACATCTGTCAAATGCCTCCTGCATGCCCCTAACTGGGGTCAAGCTCCATGTGCCCTGACTGGGGATCGAACCTGCAATCTTCTGGTGCATGGGACGACTCCCAACCAACTGAGTCACATGGGCCAGAGCCACTGAAAAGTCTTTGCATCGCAAAGGCACCTGCACCTCCTGATGTGAGGTGGTGTGGAGCGCACAGTCTCACCTGTGGAGTGTTTTTGCCAAGAAAAAAGAAAAAACAGCCTAAACCCAAATTACAAACTAGACTTTGATGCTAAATTTATGTTTACAGGAAATATTAGGGCTAGAGACACAAGTTAGATGATACCATGAGGAAGCAAACAGACAATCCAGATGGGGGACATTCTGTAGAACCACTACTGGTCCAAGTTCTTAAACAAGGCAGTGCTAGGAACTGGGGGACAGGAGAGTAACTCATGGTTGAAAGACTTAAGATAAGTAGTAACCAAATGTACTGTCTGGTATCAGTTCAAACAAACAAGTCAATTATAAGACTTTTTTGAGACAGTTGGGAAATTGTTGATTTTGTTAGGTTTAAAGTGGCATTGTGATTAGGTAAGAAATGTTCATATACTTCAGAAATACATACTACATATTAAATTAGGTAGGGGTAAAAGCGAGATCTGGGATTTATTTTCAAGCACTTCAGCAATAGCAGAAAGGGAATCTTTGAAGTCAGCATGCAAAGCCTTTATCATCACAGAGCCTGGGTGACAGGTGCACTGGGGTTCAATGGACTGTGCTCTTTACTTTGGGTAGGTTTGAAAATTTTCTAAAAATTAATTTTTTAAAAACTTTTCATTGTACATACAGATAATGCAGTCCTCTTTTATGTGCTTTCAGTGGTGTGACTTTAGTAGGTTCCTTTCAGAAAAAGCTTTCCCCATGTGGAGCAGAGAGGTTTGATCATGAAATTTGCAAACACAGAATGAAGTTGAAAGAATTGTACCCACCACCTAAATTTCACTTTTGATGCTTTGCTACTCACCTGTGTCCATCTGATTTCAGAGTAACTTACAGGCAGGTGTGTTCCCCCTCGGGGCTTTCTCCTGGAGCATCGGGTTTACCTGTCACTCCCTCTGCTTCAGGCCAGCTGCCGCTCTGGGGTTCTGAGGCCTTTGGGAATACCCAGAAGTCCTGCAGCCCCTTCTTCGACACCCCTGAGAGCCAGGTCCGGGCCATCTGGGAAGAGCTGGGCGTCGGCAGCAGTGGCCACCTCAATGAGCAGGAGCTGGCTCTGGTCTGCCAGAGCATCGGGCTCCACGGACTCAAGAAAGAGGTACGAGGGGCCGGGACAGACCGCCCTCCATGACTGCGATGGCCGTGGTTGATGTTGGATCTGGAAAATCCTTTCACCCTGCAGATGCTGACTCAATTGTATTAATTTCTGGTCTGAAAATCTTTGGTGACCCCAGTGCTTCTGCTGAAGTCTGCACCCTCCAGGGTCCGTCTCTGACCAGGCATGACCTCAGCCTCGCCAGCCTCTAAGCACTCAGGATTCTTCTGCCTGTAACACCCTTTCCCCTACCTATCTGGCCTTGTTCGACCTCTGAGCCCAAACACAATGCCCTCGGAGCCTGACTACACTCCCAACAGCTGTATTCACTCCTCCTTTCCTCCTGCAAGGGCCAGGGGGAGGAGGAACACGCAGTGGTGATGGGGCAATCCCGCCCCCTCTTGCTAAAGTCCCCCTCAGCCCTACGGCCCTTGCTAGGCCAGGAACCTCTGGGGCCAGGCCATGCTCCATATACACATCTTTTCTATCCTCCAGCAAGTCCCTGCCGCATTAGACACTGGAATTTAGGAAGTTCAGGTAGCACCCACTCACAGCAGGATGAAAACTGACCAGATGTGTAGATTTCATAAGCCAGAGCCTGGGGAGGCCAGGTGTGACCCAGCAGTTGAGTTTGGATGGGGACAAGCAAACCGCCCTGCTTGGAGAGGGAGGGTGAGTGGGAGGGTGGATGGGTGGGCTGGGATGGCTGTAGCTGGCACGGAGCTGCTTGTGGGCAGAGCCTCTGAGCACAGGTGTGTGGCTTTTGTTTAGGAACTGGAAGACCTGTTTAACAAACTGGACCAAGACCAAGATGGCAGAGTGAGTCTTGCGGAATTCCAGCGTGGCCTGTTCAATCACGGGCCCACTTCACTTCTGGAATCTTCCTCTCCCGTCAAACTGAGCGGGTCCTGGTCTCATTCCCAGGTAAAATGGGACAATTAAGTCTTGAATCACAGCATGAACTGCTGTCACCCTCTGGCCTTCAGCATTTTTTCACAGGCCTGACCCTTCTGCCTGTGTCACCACAGTGAGCCCAGCAGTTGGTCGGGGCGTGCACACATGTGTGTAAGTGGGAGACAGTGTGATTTAGATCCTAGAACCACACAGATCTTGGCTTGCTTCTCCCTAGTTGTGTGTCACTGGGTGTTACCTTCGCTGAGCCTCAGGCTCCTCATCTGTGAAATGGGCACCACGTCATTGGGGTTTTATAGGATTCCTTGGTAGTTCTTCGCTATGTCTCCTAGTGTGGGAATCACTGTTCCAATAAGAGAACCCTCTCTCCTTCCTCCCGACCAGTGTCACTGAAGGATTCTGAACTGACCCTAGGATTACCCTCCAAGTGCTCGTTAGCCTGTGTTCTCTGTCCTCACAGACAAATACCAGGTGTCTGCAGTTGGAGGAGAGCAGATTTCAGGCAGTTGTGATTTTGTTTGGTGACTGTTGGCCTAGTACTTGGTTTTCTCAGCCCCAGGACAGTAAGGCCGCCCTCTCCCACCACAGGCAGGCGCTCTGGGAGTCTTCCTGATACTTCTTTGCTGACAGGGCTGATCCCGTGGTTTGTGGGTGATGGTGCAAAACCAGTAACATTGCTCTCTGCCAGGCTGGGTAATTTGATCATCAGGTTTCTGAATCTGAAGTCGGGAAGAGCAGACAAAGAAGAAACTAGGAGTGTTGTCAGGCCACATAGGGTCAGAGACCACAAGGAAGTCCCACAAGTCACGCACGGGGCCTCTTGCCATATCCTGAGATGGAGGCACAGCTGGAGAGGGGCCTGAGCCACAGGAGCAGGCGCCCGGCCGGCCGGGACCCACCGCTGGTCAGATGCCGGTGGCCCAAGCAAGACCTGGCTGTCCAGGAAGACTGTCCAGGCTGACATGGCTGTGGGGGGGAAGGTGTCGCAGCCTGGCGTGTGGACTCTGTTGTCACATGGCAGTGCGTGGCTCTCAGATGTGTGCCACAGATGGAGATTTGCCTCAGCCCCATCCAGCCTGCAGGGTGGCCCCTGCTCCCAAGCTCAGTCCTCAGAGAGGAAGCAGAGGGAGGGAGACTAGGGTGGCCTGGGTGCATTTGGGTATCTGGGTTTGTCTGTGGTGGCCATGCATTCTGAGTTCCCTCTTCCCTTCTGTAAACACGATACTTTGTAGGGCTGTAAAGTGCCCAGTGCAGCGTAGTGAGCACCCAGTCCTTAAGTAACTGGGAAGTGGTAGGGACACAGTTGAGGGTTGAGGAGGGCAGGCGGCATTAAGGCCAGTGATCCCTGCTGAAGGAGTGAGTGCTGTTAGGGAGGTGGGCTGGCAGGGGCTCGGCCAGGCCAAGGGAATGCCATCTGATTAGGGGAGCAGCCATGGAAGCATTGGGGGGAAGTGTTTTAGGCAACAGGACAGGCTTGCAATGTTCAGGAAGAGCAAGGAGGCACTAGAGCCTGGCTGGGTTAGAAAACAGCAAGGAAAATGATCTTCCTTGTGGATTCTTACAGCACCTAAGCTTAGGAGGTCAATTTTCCCGCCAAGAGTTTTTTTTAATCCTCATTTGAGGATATGTTATTGATGAGAGAGAGTGACAGAGAGAGAGAGATCGGTTGCCTCCTATATGCGCCCAGAGCAGGGATAGAACCTGCAACCTAACGGGGAATCGAACCCACAACCTTTTGGTGCACAGGATGATGTTCCAACTAACTGAGCCACTGGCCAGGGCCGGCCACGATTTTTTTGCCTTCATCTTAAAACTCCCTGAGACTGTTTCTGAGGAGAAGCTCGGGCTGTCCCACCTCCTCTCTTTAACTTGTCTTGGGTTTCTTTCCACAGACTGCACTTCCTAGTGCTGGCACGTGCCTTCTTGGGCTCTTTTGTGAAGCCAGGCGCACACCATTACCGATTCGGGGAGAGATGTGAGACTTCTTCATGTCTCCCGCTAGGCGGTGCGTGCTGACAGGCCAGGCCACTCGGGTGCTGGGACATGTTCCTTGCACGGCCTCGGTGGATGGTAGGAGAGGAGGTACCCAGGGTCTTCAAGAGAGAGTTGAACCGGGTGTAAGGAGTCCTGGGTTCAAACCCCCACTTTGCCACCTGCAGTGCCATGTGATCTTGGGCACCCCGAGCAGCGGTGCCGTGCCTTTGTTTCCTCGTCTGTGAGTTGTTCTTATGCAGCCTCAATGGCACAGTGAGAGCCGCGCCCAGGCTGGCGAGGTTGGAAAATGTTAAAGATGAACAGGAGGCCCGTGTGCTCACAGCATCTCCCTGATTCCCACACAGGTCCTGGAGGAGGGTGGCTGCCACACCACCACGACATCCTCTCTCGTGTCCTTGTGCTCAGGCCCGCGCCTTTTCTGCAGCGTCGACAATGGCACCGGCTTCGCCTTTCCCGAGCAGCTCATTGCCCTGTGGGCCCAGGAGGGGATTCATAATGGCAAGGAAGTCTTGCAGGTATGGAACTGCTCACTCACAGCTTGCCACTCCGGGAGGCATCCAGGCTGTGTGGGGCCAGCAGGGGACCTCGGGGCCATCTGCCCACAGAGGTGGCCGGGCACAGCACCCTGTGTAGACACTGGGTGTGGAGAACCCCATGTAGGGAAGGAAGGCCAGTTGGAAACACGTTTTTCTTTATTTTTTGCTGTTAAAATAGAGGAAATTTTCACTTAAAAATAATAAATAAAAAGAGAGGAAACATGAATCCATTTGAAGGTCGGTTTGAATACTTTAGGCATTTCCCCCAGTGCATTTCAGCCTTGGAGACATTCTGTTTTTCTGGATGAAGGTCAGTCCCACAGACCAGGTGGTGCAGATGTCCTCTTCCTTGTGGAGATGTCTTAGTGAACATCACTCTCCGAGAATCTGAACGTTTCCTCCCAGAGCTGCCTGCCCAGCTCGTTGAGCTCTTCTGCCCGCATAGCCCCTGCTCACCCCAGATCTTCCCCCACTGCGCCGGGCATGGGGAGGCTCCTCCCAAGCTCCCCCTTGCTCTTTCAGGGGCTGGTCCAGGAGACTGTCCTCAGAAGGGCCCAGGCCTCTTCCTAGGGGCCAGGCACACCTCCCCGAGGGCCACAGGGTCAGACCCTGGGAGGAATGCTAGGGAAGTGTGGTGAGCTAGACTGACTATTTTTATTTCCACGTTTCACTTCCTGTTGTTAAAGAAAATGTCAACTCTAAATATAGTAAAGCTGTCCCCACTCCAGGAGTGGCAACAGCTAATGGCTTAGTGGGCATTCATTCTACAGAGCATTTTCCTGGCACAAAAAGGAAATACATATTTAAACATCCCAGTTAATTTTTTTTTTTTGGTAAAATTGGTATTATATCCTGTATCTTGCTAATTTGTGTTACTTTTTCTTTATTGTTGTACATGTAGGTTTTTCCTGTTATAAATCTGGGCATTTAAAATGCTTGTATATCCTCCTGCTTTAATGCTTGCATTTCTGTAAGGTTAGATTCCTGAAGTTACACATTTTACCTTTGATAGGTTCTGTCATATTGCCTCCAAAAATACCCTCATTAGCACAAACCAACAAATGTGAAGGCTCCCAGAGACAACCTTTAAGATAGTCTGCCTCGCTCCTTGAGCCAAATCCTCCTGGGCCTAAACTCAGCCTTTGCCATGTCTGGCCAGCCAGCAACCTTGGGCAGAGCCCAGATGGCAAGGCCAGACCTGGACAGCTGGCCCTCAAAACTATTCTGAGAACTAGAGGCTGAGCCTAAATCACAGAAATTGCCCCCAGGAAGGGCAAAGAGGGAAGAGGCTCAGGGTTTGAAATTCTCCCTGAAGCTCTGTTCCTGAGTCCCAGTATTTGGAGGTGGGCTGGCTGCCATCATAGTCTGACCAGTGGGGAGTCTCAGCCTTGCCTCTGACATTTCAGAATTTACTCTTTTTATTGCTTTCCTGTTATTAGAGCATATTTCCCCTTTTAAAACTTTTTTCTTTTTATTTTATTGCTGAGGGTATTTCAGATGTCCCATCTTTGCCCCACTCCACCCACCTCCCACCCCACCCCAGGCCTTCGCCTGTCTATGGTCTGTGTCCATGGGCTATGACTACTCTGTGCTTCTAAATTCCTTCACCTTCTCACCCATCCCCCCAACACCCCTCCCATCTGGCAACCGGCAAAATGTTCTCTGTATCTATGAGTCTGTTTTTGTTCTGCTTACTTTTGTTTTGACTTTTAGATTCAGTTGCTGATAGATATGTATGTATTATTCATGTTTTTAATTTTTATTTCTTTTCCTCCTTCTCTTCCCCCTCCTCTTCAAGAAGACCCTTTAACATTTCATGTAATACCAGTTTGGTGGTGATAAACTCCTTTAGCTTTTTCTTGTCTGGGAAGCTCTTTATTGACCTTCAATTCTAAATGATAGCTTTGCTGGGTAGAGTAATCTTGGCTGTAGGTCCTTGCTATTCATCACTTTGAATATTTCTTGCCGCTCCTCCTGGCCTGCGTAGGTTCTGTTGAGAAGGATGTCGGGTGGTGGTGCTCCAACCTTGGTGTTGTCCTTCTGCTTGCTTCTTGGCGGTGTTGGTGTCAGCTCAGGCTTCCCCATGCATCTCCCCAGACCCACAGGTCCTTACAGCATCTGACTTCACAGGGAGAAGGGCCTCTCTCCTCCATCCCCTGTCAATCCCCTTGAGTCCTCTGCTTGAGGCATGGCCCCCGTCTGTGTCAGTTACTTTGCCCAGAGAGGGAAACGCTGTCTGGCCTGTGTCACGCCCGCCGCTGAGGCAGGGACGGTGAAGGGGGCAGAACTGGGCATTGACAGGGTGGGGGAGAGTTGTATGGGTGGGGAAGAGGCATGTCCAAGAGGCAGAGACTTTGCTGATGGAAAAGTGGCAGGTGCTGCCTATAGAACAGCATGGATCACGGCCTGGACTGTCCCTAAGACAGCCAGGAAGTGTCTAGAGAAGCCACTAATCCTGTTCTGCCTGATGGGTTTTGCTGTTTCCAGAGCCTCGACTTTAGTGTGGATGAGAAGGTGAACCTTTTGGAGCTGACCTGGGCCCTTGAGAACGAGCTCATGATGATCCACGGTGTCACCCAGCAGGCGGCCTTGTCCTGCTATCGCCAGGAGCTGAGATTCTGCCAGTAAGAGGCCACATGTGCTTGGGGTGGGCCTGGGAGTCAGGCTGGTCTGGTCTGGCGCCCGCAGTGGGACTGGGAAAAAGCTGAGCCATGGGAGCAGGACGAGTGCTCCCTGTCCTTCAGGTTTTGTCCACGTGTGTGGTTTCAGTGAACTGCTCAGTGGTCACTGCTGGGGCTTTTGTGGCCACAGAATTTAAGGGCCACTGGCCTTCTCTCCCACTTAGAAATCTTTGTCAAAGTCATCCCTTAGCCCCTTCTAGCAGTTCCACAGAGAAGGATTTGAACTTGACGCTCATCCTGCATATGCTGGAGCTTTCGCAGCACAGAGGTGCAAACCCTCCAGTCAGTAGGTTGTGCTTCTGAGAACAGCCAGAGGGCACTTGGGTCTGGTGGCTGGAGAGGAAAAAGAAGTATTCTTTAAACATGGCCACCAAGTAACAGGCTAAGAATACATTCCACTTTAGTTGGATCAGCTTTGGATTCGCTGAGTATTTTATCCACTGGGGGGTGGGGTGGGAGGCTCTGTGCTCCTTCAGTGGGAGAAATAGTCACCAGAATAGTGAGTGCCGGGTGAATTGAGAGCCTCCGGGGGGTGGGGTGGGGTGGGGTGACTGGACAATCCAGGGCCACACACACAGATGGCCTTCTCTCTGGGTGACTCACCTTGCACTCACTCAGATGCCAGGCTGCAGGTGTTGGGGCTGTGGCCAGGCAGGGTATTGGTTGGCCACCCTGCTCCTCTCATGTGTCCAACCCCAGGTTAGGTGCTGAGGACTCCTGGGGTCCAAGTCCCCGCTGGAGACCTAGGGGGACACAGATGAATTCTCACCATTCGGCGGCCTTCTGCAGGTGTGGCACACTGTAAGCCTTTAGGCTGGACTTCTTTGGTTCAGAAACCTTGTAGAAACTTTCCTTGGGAAGTCATTTAACCCTCTCTCTCAGTGTGCACACCTGTAAAATGGGCACAGTAATGGAACAAACCTCTTCAGGAGGTGCATGGTGGTGGCGTGAGGTTAGAGCACAGCGCTGGACCATGCCGTGCACCCAGCGAGTGCCGGCCCTTTAATCATTCGTGTAGACACAGAGCTCGCTGGGCCCAGACCGTGTGTTCTGTTAACGTCGTCTCTTCCCTGCGCAGGGGGCAAGCGGAGCAGATGGTGAGGGAGCGAGACAAGGCGAGGCAAGATCTAGAGAAAGCGGAGAAGAGGAACCTGGAGTTTGCGAAGGAGATGGACGACTGCCACTCGGCCCTGGAGCAGCTCACGGAGAAGAAGATCAAGTAGGTCCTGCCAGTGGTGCCGAGCCCAGAGCTGTAGCTCCTCGCAGCAGGGCAGCAGCTTCCCAGCCATAGCTGAGGGCAGTTGTAGACCAAGGGCTGCCACCAGCCGAGGCTGTGGTCATGACCATGGCAGAGCCGCGGCCCTCTTGTTTCACCTGAGCCAGTAGGAATCTAGAAGACACACCTTTGGGGGTGCCTTTCCTTGAAAGAAGAGAGAGGGGTGCATTTAAAAAGTGGCCTGCCCTAGCCAGCTTGGCTCAGTGGATAGAGCGTCAGCCTGCAGACTGAAGGGTCCCAGGTTCGATTCCGGCCAAGGGCACATGCCTGGGTTGCGGGCTTGATCCCCAGTAGGGGGTGTGCAGGAGACAGCCCATTAGTAATTCTCTCTCATCATTGGTGTTTCTATCTCTCTCTCCCTCTCCCTTCCTCTCTGAAATCAATAAAGAAATATATTTTAAAAAAAGGTGGCCTTACCAGCCAATCAATGATTCTCTCATTATTGATGTTACTATCTCTCTCTCTCTCTTTCTGTTCCTCTCTGAAAAACAATAAAAATATATTTAGCCCAGCCGGCGTGGTTCTGCGGTTCTGCGTCGGCCTGGGAACCAGGAGGCCACAGTTCGATTCCCGATCAGATGGCACGTACCTGGGTTGCAGCCTCTATCCCCAGTTTGGGGCGTGCAGGAGGCAGCCAATCTATGATACTCTCTCATCATTGATATTTCTATCTCTCTCTCCCTCTCCCTTACTCTCTGAAATAAAAAATATATATATTTAAAATGTTTTAATTAAAAAATATTTTTAAAAATCTCCAAAAAATAAAATAAAAACTGGCCCTGCTCTTTATGGCGGGGTGCATGGTGGAGGCATCTAGCTGTGCACGCCTGTGAGCTGCAGGGAAAAGTCCTCTCTGCTTCCCTCACTCTGCTCTGCTTCATTTATGGGGTCTGTCCCACTCAAACCACGTGTTCTGTGTGTCTGTAATCGTGAGACAGATGGACATTTCGAGACTGGGCTAGTGGATGGCTTTGGAGCTTGTTGGCTCAGCAAGAAGGAGCCTGACGTGGAAGAAGCTCAGAGCTCGAAACCTGACTGTAGGCATTGCACTGGGCAGACCCCTGGTGAATGGTCTACGCTACTTGTGGGGCTGGTAGCTAGACAGACGGTACAGTTCACTCGCCACGGTCACATAACCAGTGTGGCCTGCAGTTTAAACCCCAGGTCCTCTCTCTTTGTCTTACGCTATTTCTGAGAGAGCATAGGCCCGGGCCTGCTTTATCCTGGGAGTGTCAGAAATGGACCCTTAAGCGAGAGGAGCCCTGAGGGGTAGAGAGCGCATCACTGTCCCAGGATAGGGTTGTCCAGTCATGGACATCCTACGTCAGCTCACAAGGGCCCCACCAGCTCCCTCTACACAATTCATATACTCAGGGTTCGCAGGGACAGCCCTGGCTGCCCCTCCTAGAACTGCCACCTTTCCATGTATCACAGTCTGTGGGGGAGCGGCCTCAAATCCGCATCCACATGCTTCCTGTTTCCTGATTCCAAAGGCCTGGGTTCTCTTTGCCTTCCTGGGGTGGCTAGGGAAGGCCAAGTGCAGCAGGTTGAGATACTGGCCTGCTCACCAGTTGGAATCCTCACCTACCTCTGTGGGTGTTGAGAAGGCGTATGTGAGAGATTGCATCAAGGGATGTGAGTGTGTGAGAGTATGTATCGGTATGAGTGAGAACGCATGGGCATGAGTGAGTGTGCAGGTGTGGGTGTGAGCATACACACAGGCATACTCACTTCCACCAGCTCCTGTACTCTTAACAGGATAATAGTAATTTTCAGGAAAGCTAAAAATTAAATATCCTTTCACCAAACTTTTAAAACTATTTCCAATCAAACTTGAGAAACTAAATAAATATGGTCTCCCTCACTATACCAGTAAAGTGGTGTCTGCAAGGCCAGGAGCCCCAGTGTGGAGAGATGGGCCATGGACATCTTGACTTCCGCCTAGACGCACCGAGCCGCTAGGTGGAACATGTGCAGTGTTCATCACAAAGGAGCATGTGGTTAAGAAATAACTAGGTTTTGTTTCTGCTCTTGTCAACAGTCTCTGTCCAGCTGGTTCCCTGCAATGTCTAGCCTTAAGCTTCCCCATTTACCATTTCTTGCTGAGCAAGTTCCTGTGGGTGAAACGAGAAAATTCAAACCGGTGATTCTTGTAGCTACAGATGTTTAACTTTGCTCGTCTGAGATATTATCCTTAGTTCCCTGACTTCGCAAAATAGGGTGTAAGGAACTAAAAGAATCTTGAAAGAAGCCAAGAGTGCAATAGCTAGCACATTTCCCCCCATTTCTTGGTGCCTCTTCCAGCCTCCTAATGGAGACCTTAGGTTGCTGGCTGTTTGGGACACGGGAGGCGAGGGCCCACAGGGGCCTCCTTAGGCTCTGCAGCAGCCCAGCTTCCACGCAGTGCTCTCTGTGCAGCACTGCCAGCTCTTCAGCCCCCAGTGTTGTTCAAGAAGAAAACTCCTTTTTAAACAATCGCATTCCAGCTCCCAGGAGGGGTACCCACCGTCAGTCCCAGGTGTAGGATTGAAAGGAGGGCCCTGGCCTCACAGCACGTGCTGTCTAGCTGAGGAACAGTGACCCCATCTGTCAAGCAGGAACTATTGAGTCCAAGACCGTGGCCAAGTGCTCGTGAAGGGGAATTCCAGGGAATGAAGAGGTCTTGTTGGCTGGAAAGGGTCCCTGGAGAGGCAGGAAGCCCAGTGTGATGTGCTGTTGTGTGCCTTACAGACACCTGGAGCAGGAGTACAGAGAAAGGCTGAATCTCCTGCGGTCTGAGGTGGAGATGGAGCGTGAGCTATTCTGGGAACAGGCCTGTAGGCAGAGAACCATGCTGGAGAGGGACCTGGAGCGCTTGCAGGCTGAGGAGGCCAGCCTCCGAGAGAAGCTGACCCTGGCTCTGAAGGTAGGTAGGCAGAGACGGGGAGGAAATGGAGGAGGGTAAGGACGCCTCCACAGGGCACCCCACCCAGAAGGAAAAGACAGAAACGAGTTTACCTGCCGGTCCCTCCTCCCACACCCCACATTTTCCCAGTCACGGATTCAACACCTCCTGGAAGTTTGCATCTCTGTGGTAGGGAAATCCCTAGGATTTCAAACTGAGGAACGTTTGCCATGGAGATAGCGCGTTTCTCAGCCAGAGCAGAAAGGGTCCCGGCTTCGCCAGCACCAGCACTGCCCCGGCGTGCTCTCTGGTCACCGGGGCAGCAGGACAGGTGGGGACCTGAGACCCTTGTGCTCTTCTCTGGGTCTGTGGGCCAAGGTGAGGAAGGGCCAGCAGCCCTGGAGACCAGAGCACCTGTGAAGTCAGCAAACCCGTGGGTGTGGCCTGGGGCACAGGTGGTTTCGGGGCTTTGGTGAGTGTCCCTCGACCCACAGCCATCCTGCATTGGGTTCAGTGAGATGTCCCCTGCTCCTCCTGTGCTCCTGCCTGTCTCTTCCTCTCCCAACTCAGAGCCTGTGGGTTGTCTCACACCTGCCTGCTTCTCTCAGGAGCAGAAGCCAGGCACCCAGGGGCCTCGACGGCAGCGAGCACAGGCCCTGCCTCCTCTGCCTGTCTGGGCTCTCCCCCGAGCTGTCCTCACCTCTCCTTACAGGCTGCCCGTGTCTGACAGTGCTGCCTTCCTCCCCGGTGGACCTCTGAGTGGTAGTGGTGCAGCCTCAAATCCCTCATTTAGAAAACAGCTCCGAAGGGCCTGCCACTAGCCTTTGCTTGTGATACGCATGGCCTTCTGAGCACTTGGAATGGGAGGAGTAGAGGCCAAGGGAAGAGCAATGAGCACTGGTGAGGGCTTCGCAGGTCTGTCCCAGGGTAGCTCTGCATTGGCCCCTGCGACAGCCGCCTCTGCACGTCAAGGCGTGAGTGCCAGGCACCACGAGGTGTCTTCCCTGATGATGAGTGCTCCTGGGAGCAGGCCTCTCACTCAGAGGAAGGGCAGACCTGCCCACAGCTCCCTCTTCCACTCAGAGCCTGGCAACCACTAGCTGTGTCTTGTAGGAAAACAGCCGATTACAGAAGGAGATCATCGAAGTTGTGGAAAAACTTTCGGAATCAGAGAAGCTGGTCCTGAAACTGCAGACTGACCTGGAGTTTGTTTTGAAAGACAAGGCAAGTCCTTTTGCTGACGCTTAGTCTTGAGAGAGGAGCCTGGGGAGCTGGGTAAAAAGTATCAGGGTGTTGAAAAAGAATATCGAGGTGGCTGGGTTTAGTTTTTCCTGTTAAACTTCAGAGAGAAAATGAGCAAGGTGAATTTCCCTCTGTCCCGTCCCCCCCTCCCCCCCTTCAGGCCAATGCAGGGCCTTGCATGTGGGCCTTTTAATGGTGAGACCAGGGCCAGCTGGCACCATCGACCCCAGTGACAGGCTCTCAGTGATGAGGGGCATAGAGGAGAGGGTAAAGTTTGGTGCCCACCACAAGGTCTCCCACCCACCAGGCCCTGCCCATCACCTGGGGAGTAGGCGGGGCGAGGAGTTGCTGCACTGGGGAAGGATCCAGGCAGGGGGTGTCTCCAGGAGCCAAGGCCCGATCATCCTACTGCCCTGAGACCTTTTAAACAAGGGGAGGAGGGGAGGAGGAGGAAGGGACTGGAGGGTGTAACTGGAAGTGCTGAGCCTTAGGTAAAGAGCATGAGGGGTGACAGCATGCACTCTACCTGGCCTGAGGTCTTGTGTGTCATTCTCCTTTTCTGGTATGACCTTCAGCTGGAGCCACAGAGCACAGAACTCTTGGCCCAGGAAGAGCACTTCGAGGAGGTCCTGAAGGAGTACAAGCTCAAGTGCAGGGTATGTGCTCCCCTGGCCCCTTCACCGTCCTGAGCCTCAGCATGCCCTTTGTCTCGGACCAGGCTGTCGCTTTTGTCTTTTGTGCACTGGGCCGTCACACACTCCTGTCTCCCCCCCGCCCCCCGCCCCCATAGCAGGGGTGGTTCTTTCTAAGAGCCTGAGTCTTCAGAGATCTCCTGTGCCATAAGCTGTGGTACCATCTCCCAGCTACTCCTGCAAAGAATGGGGTGCTGGAGCCCATGAGACAGGCTGGCCCTGCAAGTCATCAGGGTCTGTCTGGCTCAGACCTGGGTGGTGGTATGCAGGCTTCATCCCTCCACCTCCTGCCCGGGAGTGGCCTGGCATCCTTGGCAGGGCACACTCCTGGCCTCCACACGAAGTGGTCCAGCATGGGTGTCAGGAGTATCCTTCTAGCAGAGCAGGAAGAGCCTCTGCTCTGGGCCTGCATGTGGCTGACAGGGTCCTCCAAGCCTCCTGTTCTGCTAGGAGGTGGAACAGGACTTGCCTGCACCCCCTGTGTTTAGCCCCACATGGGCTGGCCAAGTCATTAGACCAGCACCAATTCCGCAGGCCCCTCTGTGTCTCCAGGCACCATGTAAAGCTTCATCATGTTTTCTGTTGTTGAGTGTTTAGATTTCCTGGGCCAAACCTACCGATGTCAGTCCATTTAATTGGAGACACTGCAGTGCAGAGCAGGGCAGAGATGATGAACAATGTTAGTGGTGCTGACCCCATTACACTCTTAAAATGATCGAAGACCCCCCCCCCCCCAACAGATAAAACATATATATATGTACACACACACACACACACACACACACACACACACACACAATTGATTTCAGAGAGGAAGGGAGAGGGAGAGATAGAAACAACATTGATGAGAGAGAATCATGACCCCTACTGGGGATTGAGCTTGCAACCTGGGCATGTGCCCTGACCAGGAATCAAACAGTGACCTCCTGGTTCATAGGTTGTTGCTCAACCACTGAGCTACACTGGCCGGGCATAATTCACTTCTTAATGGTCTCTCTCCAAATTAAAGTAAAAACTGACTTTTGTTCCTGCTTCACATTGCTTTGGCAACACCAGAGGATAAAGGTGAGGCACGCTGTTCTGGAGTGTGGCGTGATCTGCTGTTTCCTTCCCTGTGTTCTCACCTCCACTGCAAACCCTGGGTCCTGGGTGCCCTTTTGAGAATCCTGTGTGTGGTCAGCGGTGTCACCCCCTCCTGAACCAGATGCTGTGTGGAGGGTCAGGGTTGTGGGGCTGTCACGCAGGTGGGAAGTGCCACACAACCTTCTGCTGGAATCGTAGCTCCAGGCTGTGCACTTTCCCGCCCTTTACGCTTGTTGCAAAGACTTAGAACCCACAAGTAACCATTAATTCATGTTCCTTCAGTGCAGCAATTTTCAACTTTTTCATCTCATGGTACACATAAGCTACTAAAATTCTGTGGCACACCAAAAAATATATTTTTGTCAATCTGACAAAAAAAAATAGGTATAATTTTGATTCATTCACATCAGATAGCTATTGTGTTGACTATTGTCATTTTTTTTTGTTAGGTAGTCTAAAGGAAAAGAGGTCAGTGCCCCTGACTAAGTAGTCAGGTATTCATGTTTAAAAATTCTTGTGGCACAACGGTTGAAAATCGCTGCTTTAATCCCCCGGATTTTTCTAACAAGTCTAAACTCCGTCTTTCTTTAGCATGACTCTCTTACTCAAATAACTGCTACTCATTTCACATTTGGTTCTTGAGATTTTAGTTTTTGAAACATCAGCAGAAATATTTTACATTTTAGTGCTAATCTGTTTAGAAGTTTTCCCTCTAATTTTTTGCTATTTCAAACTAACATTTAGTGCATTAAAAAAATTTTTATTTGAAAATAATTTCTAATACATAAAATTACAAAAGTAAAAGTAATGCAGGGAATACAGATTACCCTTTTCCCAGATTCACCTGTTGTTTACCCTGTTTGCTCTGTCATTGTGTACTTGCTCACTGTGTGCGTGTGTGTGCGTGTGTGTGCGTGTGTGCGTGTGAACATGCATGCATCCTGATGTGAATGCATCAACATAGTTATTTTCTGAACATCTGAGGGTAAGTTATATGCATCATGGCCTTCCACCTCTAAACAGGTCAGTGTGCATTTCCCAAAAACAGGCTTAATCCTAAAACCTTGAAGTGGTGTGCAGGTGCACTAGAGTTGATTGTTAAATGCTCAGGAATTTTGCTAGCTTCTTGTTAAACCTTTGATACTTGAAATAGGCTATGGTGGGATCATAGAAATGTGCAAAAGCTACAGATCTGGGATTTTCTTCCTGGAGAGCCAGCTTTCCAATGCACTGCAGAATGAAAATATTCCTAGTAACTGTTTAACATCCTTTAGTCTGAAACAGTCTGTCTCAGTCTAGTCAGACTGCTACAACAAAAATACCGTAGAATGGGGTTGGGGCCGGGCTTATAAATAGCATAAATTTAGCTCCCACAGTTCTGGGGGGCTGGGAAGCCCAAAATCAAGTTGCAGAGAGATTCGGTGTCTAGGGAGCATTCTCTTCCTGGTCGCAGATAGCTGGCTGTTTTCTCAGTGTCCTCACATGGCGGAAGGGCATGAAGGCGCTCTCTGGGGTCTCCTATAAGGCTCCATCCTCATGACCTAATCACTTCTCAAAGGTCCCACCTCCAAATGCTATCACATAGGATGTTAGAGTTTAACATATGAATTTGGAAGGACACATTCAGGCTATTACACATTTCTTTGTCTTTGACATGGATATTATTGAAGAGTACAATCCCCCCTCCCTTTTTTTTTTCTTTCTTTCTTTCTTTCTTTTTTTTTTTTTTTGGTGTGAGTCTGTGGGAATTTTATTTTATTTTATTTTATTTTATTTTATTTTATTTTATTTATTTTTATTTATTTATTTATTTTTTTAATTAAATCTTTATTGTTCAGATTATTACATTTGTTCCTCTTTTTTTTCCCCCCATAACTCCCCTCCTCCCAGTTCCCGCCCCACCCTCCGCCCTCACTCCCCACCCACTGTCCTCATCCATAGGTGCACGATTTTTGTCCAGTCTCTTCCCGCATCTCCCACACCCCTTTCCCCCCCAGGAATAGTCAGTCCATTCCCTTTCTATGTCCCTGATTCTATTATAATCAACAGTTCATTCTGTTCATCAGATTATTTATTCACTTGATTCTTAGATTCACTTGTTGATAGATGCATATTTGTTGTTCATAATTTGTATCTTTACCTTTTTCTTCCTCTTCCTCTTCTTAAAGGATACCTTTCAGCATTTCATATAATCCTGGTTTGGTGGTGATGAACTCCTTTAGCTTTTCCTTATCTGTGAAGCTCTTTATCTGACCTTCAATTCTGAATGATAGCTTTGCTGGATAAAGTAATCTTGGTTGTAGGTTCTTGGTATTCATCACTTTGAATATTTCTTGCCACTCCCGTCTGGCCTGCAAAGTTTCTGTTGAGAAATCAGCTGACAGTCGTATGGGTATTCCCTTGTAGGTAACTGAGTTTCTTTCTCTTGCTGTTTTTAAGATTCTCTCTTTATCTTTTGCTCTTGGCATTTTAATGATGATGTGTCTTGGTGTGGTCCTCTTTGGATTCCTTTTGTTTGGGGTTCTCCGCGCTTCTTGGACCTGTAAGTCCATTTCTTTCACCAGGTGGGGGAAGTTTTCTGTCATTATTTCTTCAAATAGGTTTTCAATATCTTGCTCTCTCTCTCATCTTCTGGCACCCCTATAATTCGGATGTTGGTACGCTTGAAGCTGTCCCAGAGGCTCCTTACACTATCCTCGCATTTTTGGATTCTTTTTTCATTTTGCTTTTCCGGTTGGGTGTTTTTTGCTTCCTCGCATTTCAAATCATTGACTTGATTCTTGCGCTCCTCTGGTCTGCTGTCGGGAGTCTGTATAATATTCGTTATTTCAGTCCGTGTATGCTTAATTTCTAGTTGGTTCCCCAATATAAGATCGAGGGTCTCATTAGTTTTCTTGTAGATCTCATTAAGTTTATCGGCGGCTTCTAAACAGTTCTTGAGAGACTTTAAAAGTGTGGTTCTGAACTCTATATCTTCCATTGACAATTTTGTCCTGTTTCTTTGTCTCCGCATTTTGTTATGCTTCCTTGGTGCACCCCCTAGTGGTCTTTGTGCGCAGTCTTATAGTTAAATCTTGATTGTTGTAGCTAATTCCAGGGAGGGTTTGACCTCCAGGCCAAGTGGCTATGAGAATCAGCTGTGTCAGCAGTGAGAGAACTTCTGTCCTCTAGGGAGGTGCTAATCTAGCCTTTGCCTGAGGCTATCCGGCAAATGCCTCTGTGCAGGGCTTGGGCGGGGCGGGTCGCACAGGATCAACAGGGTGGGCCGGAGAGAGCAGTTATGGCGGCTCTCAGTCCTGTCCCCAGGGGCTCTGCCTCTCTGAGTCCCAGCACCCGCTGCAAAGCTCGGAGAGAAAGCTGCACTCGCTCTGACCGAAGCCAGACAGTCCCGCTTCTCCCGTTTGAGTCTGGGTCCCTAAAGACTCGCCTGTATCTGGAGCTCAGAGTCTGCGACTCCCTCCCGATTGAAAACGCCAACCGCGCCCTCTGCCGCCAGCCCGCTCCGCGCACTCCGCACCTCAGAATTTGACTTCAGCACTGCGCCTCCTCTGAGTGTCCATATGCGTTTCTCTTTCCTCCTAGTTGTAGGACTTCCACTCAGCCAGCGTTCCTGTGGTTCTGGGTGATGTCCCTTCCGTTTTTTGGTTTCACTTTTGAAGTAGTTGTTCAAAGCAGCAAACTCCGGCGTTAACCTATGCCGCCATCTTGGTTCCTCCTTATTTTATTTTTATTGCTTAAAATATTACAAAGGGTATTACATATGTGTCCATTTTATCCCCCCGCCCCCCCTCCCTTTTAATAGAAACTTCTTCATTTTGTGTTTTTCTTTCTTTTGTTAAAAATTGGTGTTTTATTTAAATTGACTTTAAAGAGAGAGGAAGGGAGAGGGGGAGAGAGAGATAGAAACATCAATGAAAGAGAAACATCAACATAGATCGGCTGACTCCTGCACCTCCCCCCACAGGGGATGTAGCCTAAAACCCTGGACCTGGAATCGAACCTGCATCCTCCTGGTGCACCGAGCCACACCGGCTGGGCTCATTTTGTGTTTTTCTGATACTTCCTTTGGATTAAGTTGAAGTTACACATTCTCAGCTGGACAGCATAGGTGATGTTAATTTTGTTCTCTTGGTCAAGGCATTACCTGATTTTTCCACTGTATAATTACTGGTAGTAACTAGTAAGCAGCAGTGGGGAGGCATTTTAAGAACATGCAATATCCTGCTATTCATCTATATTTTCCTTGGATTTAGTATCCATTGATAATTCTTGCCCACTCCAGTCTTTACCATGATGATTGCAAATGACAATTTTCCAACTTCAGCACCCATTCCCCACATCTGGCAGTGGCCCTTGGCATTCTACTGAAAGCCAGAGAAGTCTGATCTTTCTTTCTATCTATCTATCTATCATCTATCTATCTATCTATCATCTATCTATCTATCTATCTATCTATCTATCTAGCTAGCTAGCTAGCTATCTATCTAGATATCTATTGGCTTGGACTCATGAATTCCCATTTCCCCCCAGTAGTTTGTAATTCATTTCTAAGTCTAATTATTTTGGAGCTCAGATTGTGTAAGATTTGGCCAATGGGAGTGTCTTCTAGCTTGCAGCCACGTCCTTGAGGCATGTCTCCATCATTTGTTTTGTTTTATTGATTAGTTCCATACTTTCTAGCATCATAAGGTGCTGCAGACTCATCTTGCACTTTACCTGCACTTGCCCTGGACCAGTCACTTCTCCACGGCATCCTGGTTTCTTATACGAGGTATCACAGACCTAGATCTGGGTGCTTGGTGTACTGGCAGAGGGGCTGGGGTCTCTGCCTCTTGGCTGAGGACATTAAAGTCAGTCTCCAGAAGTACAGGTAACCTTGTACCTTCCCTGATGTGCGTCACCCAGTCTTTTCAAAGTCACTGCTTGGAGTTTCCTTTTATTGTTTAACCAGGACATTTGTTAGCAAGGAAACCATCCCTTCCCTTGTTGTCAAATCCCCTTTCTATTTAACTATCATTTTAGCTTTTTTGCTTTTTTGGTTTTTTTCTCTTTTTTTCTCTCAGCCTCAGTTCTCTTGGCAAGGCTGCCTTTGGTAAAAGGGAGTGTAAAAGATTAGTCAGATCCTCCTTAGAGATTATTTGCAGTTAAATGTTTTCACTGTGTGCTGAAACCCGTTTGGCTCAGTGGATAGAACGTCGGCCTGCGGACTGAAAGGTCCCAGGTTCGATTCTGGTCAAGGGCATGTACCTGGGTTGCGGGCACATCCCCAGTGGGAAATGTGCAGGAGGCAGCTGATCGATGTTTCTCTCTCATCGATGTTTCTAACTCTCTATCTCTCTCCCTTCCTCTCTGTAAAAAATCAATAAAATATATTTTTAAATGTTTTCACTGTTGTCTTGAGTGGACACCATAATGGAGTAGCATATCCTTGGTCAGAAACCCCAAATGCAGGTTTTTTTTCCTGTATTTCCACATACTGAATGTTTGTGTTCCCCTAAATTCATACGTTGAACCCTATTCCCCCACCGTGGTGGTGTTAGGAGGTGGGGCCTTTGGGAGGTTGTGAGGGTGAGCCCAGAGAAGGGGATTAGTGCTTTAATAAAAGGGACTCATCACTTCTAGCCTCCAAAACCCTGAGAGCTTGCCCAGCCAGAGTGCCTCAGTTGGTTGAGTGTCATCCTGTACACCAAAAGGTTGCCAGTTTGATTCCCGGTCAGGGCACATACGTGCGGTGCAGTTCTGATCGGCAGCCTGGGCATGTACAGAAGGCACAGAAGGCAATCAATCGATGTTTTTCTCTCACATAACTCTCTCTCTCTCTCTCTCTCTCTCTCTCTCTCTCTCTCTCTCTCTCTCTCTCTTCATTCCTCTCTTTAAGCATGTCCTCAGGTAAGGATTAAAAAGGAAGCCAAAACACTGAGAGAGAAATTTCTGTTGTTTTTAAGCCCCCAATATGGTATTTTTGTTATAGCATCCCAAATGGATGGAGACGTGCACCAACCCCTCACACCTTTGCCTGTCTGTGGGCAGGTCTTCAGGACCTCCCCTGCCCCCAAAATGTGTGGCTTACTTAGGCCCAGCTGGTTGCTCCAGGCACTGGGCTTAGCTGTTCCCTGGGTGGCCCAGTCTCCATGCCAGTGGTCACAGTATCTGGAAGAGGTGTCTGGCTCTGCCCCACAGGACCTGCAGGACAGCAACGACGAGCTGCAGGCTGCGGTGGAGGGTCTGCGGGCACAGTTGCCCCAGAGTTGGCGCGGCCAGCCCCATGCACAGCCAAATGGACGTCTGCTCTCTCGACATGGCCGAGCAGGTAGGAGCCGAGTCCTGGGAGTTGGCAGTGATGTGCTCCTGCTGGGGATGGTGGGGGCAGTGGGCTTCTACCTACCTCTGCTGCACAGGCCGCCTTTGGTTCCAGGGAGCACAGTGCTGGGCAGGCCGGCTTCACAGCACATCAGGCCCAGCCCAGCCTCCAGGTGGTCACGTGCCCCTCCGATTGCCGCATGTGGGAGAAGGGCCAGTAACCCAAGGCTAGAGGTTGACACAACACCCAGAGCCCAGAGAGAGGTCAAGGAGGGCGAGGGCTTTACCATTTGAGTAGGATGTATGACCGTAGGGTAGATGCATCCAAGTGACTCTCCAGTGTTGTGAGAGGTACCCAGGGGATCCAGGTGAGTGGTCAGCACGTGCCAGATGCAGAGATGGTCATCTAGAAAAGGGAAGCGGAGTTCTGGGGTAAGCAGGGGGGTTGTCACAGGTCTGTGACAGCTCTTAGAAAGGGAAGGCACTAAATCATGTGAATGTGTCAGGGACTCCCCGTATTCACAGGGGCCTCGCGTGGACTGAGGCGGACCTTACTTGGTGTTCACCGCCTGGGTTATGTGGATAGCATCTCCCTCGAGCTCTTGAAGCCAAATCCCAGGCTGGTTGCCTTCTGCCAAGAAAGCCAAACTCATGAGACAGAACCTGGTGAAAAGGGAAAGAGGTTTATTCAAGTGTCGATCACCTGAGAAAATGGGGAGTTTGCGGCAAAGCCCACCTCAGCCTCTCGGTACAGGCAGAGTTTTATAGGGAGGGAGCGGGAAGCAGGACAAAGCGGTCAGGAGGAGGGGCCGTGGACGTGCGGGCAGTGTCCTTGCTGGTCACGATATGGATCATTGTTGTCAGCACACTGGAACTGCCAGTGCCAGCAGATTCCTGCAGTCGGACGATCTGCGCCAACCGAAGTCGTGGTCAAGGCCATTTCTGTACAAGCAGGAGCTGGGACTGCTGATGCCTGCAGTGTGCTTATAAGGACACTCAGTGTGTGAGCTCCTTTTATCAGTTTGTTTGTACATTCTATTCTACTTCCATTTCATGGTTAGTCGAGTAGAATAAAGTTTTTATTCCCTGCTATACTCTGGAAGTGACCCCACCTGCTCAACACAGAGCTGCATTTTGAAGCTGTAACTTGAGAAAGACCAGGCTTCATGCTTCCTAAACAAGCCATAGACTTGGGATGAGCTCTGGGCTCCAAGAGGCCCTGAGGCCCTGTGTGTGGTTAAGTGTTTGGGCTCCTTTTGAGATCAGGCTGGGGGTGGAGTTTCAGATGCTGGAGCTATGCTTGAGGTTTCTGTGGTCCTTTTGGAGGACAGGGTGGTTATGGCTGGTTGCTACCCTTCCTGGCAATTGTCCAGGCGGGTGCCATGCAGGGTCACATGACATATGTGGCTTCACGCCTGCTGCTGCCCCTGGGAGTCAGGACCACAGGGACTGCCCCAGCAACCTGATTGCTTCCATCGATCAAAAAGCTCCTCAGAGAACATGCTCCCATCTGTAGCCCCGAGAGCACTCAGAGTTTCCCATATTGCTAGGGAAAAGCTTACTTAATAAAACAAGAAAGTGTGTGCTCAAGAGAGTCGTATGGGAACCTCCACAGGAACCGCGTGGGTTTTCTGTGCACGTGGGCCCAGCTTCCTTGGCCGCTAAAGAAACCCCTCACCTGCAGCTTCTTTACTGGAATCTGCTGGCTTCTGAGACCCATAGCCCTGACTGCCCTCAGCTGGGTGGGTGGAGGGTGTGGCCAGCTCATCGGGTGTTACCAGATCCCGGGCCAGGTGTGATGTCCGGCCAGGTGGGCACTGGTGGAGGCTGAGCTGCACGGGGTGTATGACTCTCATCAGGAGCCAAGTGTTCCTGTAGCGAAGGGCATGCAGAGCTGGGGTACTATGCCAGTGTTGTCCTTGTCCAGGTCTCAGGATGTGGCACTCTAAGCAGTCCCCCACTTTGTGTGTCACTGATAAAACTAAAACAATCTCCAGCTGGGGCCTTTTCCTTCCCCTTCACCCCTGCATCTGGTTGTAGAGGTTCCATCAGCCTCCTCAAGGGAGGAGGGGTCTGGCTGCTGCCATAGGGGACAGTCACAATGGCGGCGTTACAGAGAGGAGGCCATGTGGGTTATGGTGGCCGGGCATTCAGGGCATTCAGCTGGAGCAGCTCCTGGTGGTGCCCATTTACCTGTGCCCATTGGCCAGACCCAGATGGCAGCTTCTGGCTGTCAGGGCATTGAATTGCCTTCTTTCCTGGGGTGCTTATCTTGGGTTTCCAGCCCATGTCTCTGAGTCTGTCAGTTTGTTTTTTTTTTTCCATGGAAAATGATTTGGGAAATGGGAGATGGTGCGATTAGGGAATATGTCTTTTCCTCTCGGTTTTCTGACCCCTGGACCAGCACAGATGAAACCCTGGCACTGGCCAACTCCCACATTCTGAGGGAACCCTGTGGTGTATCCCCCACATACACAATGTTTGGAATGCCTGGTACCCTGGAGAGCTGGCAGAACTTGTGGGCCTACAGGTGGCCCATTAAAATGAGCTGCCCAGATGTCTGACATTGTCAGTGAGGAGGATCTTCTGGAAGAAAATGTTGCTTCCCGCCCTAGCTGGTTTGACTCAGTGGATAGAGCGTCGGCCTGCGGACCTAAGGGTCTCTGGTTCAATTCCAGTCAAGAGCACATGCTCAGGTTGCGGGCTTGATCCCCAGTAGGGGGCGTGCAGGAGGCAGCCGATCAGTGATTCTCATCATTGATGTTTCTCTCTCTCTCTCCCTCTCCCTTCCTCTCTGAAATTAATAAATATATATTTAAAAAAAGAAGAAAAGAAAATGTCGCTTCCTGTGATCTCGCAGAACCTTGACTCCACAAGCATTTCACTCCATTCTTGACTTATTTGCTGAAACCCCACATGACCTGTATGTGGGGCATGTGTGGTGTACATGCCTCATCATAAAGCACTGACTGTCACGGAGGTTTGTCTGTGCTCCAGGTTACACTTTTTTTCTGTCTTCGCAGGTTTTCTGTGTACCTGGGTCAGGGAACACAATTTAGGGTGCAATACCTGTACCATGTGCAGCATCTTTTCGGGAATGGAAGGGCCTGGCAAATCTTGCAGGGAATCTCCTAGTTATATCTTGGAGTAATCTGTGTTCTGGCAAAGATTCAAAATGTTGATTTCTCAGAGCTCCAACTTTGAGAATGGAGCAGAACAGACCCGTGGAAATCCGCAAGGGCCTCCCCTCACCGCCAGCAGAAGGTGCTCGTGGAAGGCTGTGCGCTGTCCTGGGTGGTGGAGGAAATCCGGGGGAATTCGCAGTGCCGTCCAAATGCCGGATGGGAGGGTGTGGACCAGGTCCAGGGCACCCGAGCAGAACATAAACAGAAGTGGCCTTGTTTGCAGGCATCATCTCCTTCCTGGGCGATTCCACTCCCGTGAGTCTAGAAACGGAGATAATGATGGAGCAGGTGAAGGAACATTACCAAGACCTCAGGATCCAGCTGGAGACCAAGGTCAGGAGGGATGGGGAGGCCGCAGGGAGGTTTGGGTAATTCCTGCTGCATGCCTGAAAGCTTTGCTCACTGTGCTACCTGCACACGTCCGCCCGGCCCCCCTGCTCCAGAGTAAGCCTGCTCAGGGGAGGAAAGTGCGGGGAAAGGGAAATAAAATCGATGTTCAACCTCAAGCCCTCTTTGGAGGGAGTTGGACATAAGGAATAACTAATAGTGGGAGGGAATGGGGTTATGTGTGTCTGGAGTGTCACAAGGCACTGCTGAGGCCCGACCTCCCTGCTTGCTCTGTCTTTGGGGAATCACAGCTCCTGGCTTTGTTCTACACTAAAATAACCCTGGGACTTACCCTTGGTGGGGTACTTCATGGCCTCATGGCCTGGCCAGCTCTGTCTTCTCAGATGACCAGGCCTCCTGCTCTGTTATTAGATTGTTGTGGGTTTTGCTAAGGGCCGGTGTCCATGACTTGTTATCAGGGGTCAGATGTCTGAGTTTGAGTAGCAGCGAGGCAGGGCCACCTCTGTCTTGCAGTGATGCCTGTGGGTTCCCTGGAGGTATTAGCTGGTAGTTGCTGTAGTAGCCTTGCCCATGGCTGGATAGTATTCCTTCCCATTGGAGCCACCAAGGAGTTCAGAACTGCCCTGCCAACCTCATGAAGGCTCCCTGTTCTCTGTGTTGTCACACCCTCAGCCCTCCTCGTGCTTCCCGGCTGGGCACCTGCCCAGCTGCCTCCAGCCTCCCATCCCCACCTGCTGGATCTGCTTTGTGGGGCTGGTGGAAGGTTACCGGGAAAAATAAAGCCTGTCGCTACCTGGGCCCGTGGGGAGCCATAGGCATTGCTGGCGTGGCTGTCCCCTGCACCTCAGCAGGTCTAGGCTCTCTGCTCTCGGTGCCACTTGGCAGCCTCATACTTCTGTGTTGTATTGTCAGTGAGTCATTTTGGGGACCTCCTGGTCGACATTGCTCATATTTCTCCTCTCAGGTAAGCTGCTATGAAAGAGAAATTGAGATGATGAAAAAGGACTTTGCAAATAAGAGAAAAGACATGGAGCAGGCTTTCCAGCGTGAGGTCGGTGTGCTGGAGGGCCAGAAAGCCAGCCTGGAGAAGCTCCACGCGAAATCTCAGGAGGTCATCCAGGTCCTGCAGGACCAGCTGCAGAGTGCAAGCCAGGGCCCTGAGCTGGAGAGGACGTTCGAGCTGAAGCGGGCGGAGATGGAGCAGTGCTACGCGCAGGCGCTGTCTGGCCTGGCGCAGCAGCTGGCCCGGGAGAAGGAGCAGCTGGAGGCGGAGCTGCGCCAGAGGCATCAGCAGGAGCTGCAGCAGTTCAGGTCCAGCTCCCTGTCCCGGCAGGATTTCATGTCTGGGGTTTCTTGCCAAGAACCAAAATGTGAAATTGGGTTGTGCACACTGTGCAGAAGGGCAGCACCTGTAAACCAGGTGGCTCTTCTCAGGGCAGATGGGTGAGCACTGGCAGATCAGGCCATCGTATAAGGATTTTTACTCCAGATTTGACGTGTATTAGCCAGAGCTTAGGCCATGAAACAATCTGCCTTGTAGAATTTTATCTCAGTGTTTTTCACCTTCTGCCTCAGACTTGTCTGATATAGCAAAGGCAGTATGTTCTTCATCATTTAATATCTTGTTCTAATTTCCTAGGACATGGTGGTGTAGCACACGGGGAGATGGATAAGAGATCTAAAAGCCCTAAAACAATGGGAAGAACCATTAATTTGGGTTAGTGAGATTCTTGAAAAGGCTAAAATATATGAGCACAGGAGAGAAAAGGCTTATTTGGAAAACTGGAATGTGGTCTTTTCTGTTACAGTGTAACTAGTAGCAACTAGTTATTGCAGGCTCAGTGCTGGTCAGCCATCCCTCCCTGTCCCGCGAGGAGTCTTGGATCCTCCCAGCTCAGGAGAGGATGGCCACACCCCATACATGTTGGCATAGAGCTGAGCGGACGACTCCCGGAGAAGGTGCCCATCACACACCTGCCCTCGTGGGGGGCTCTGTGTGGACCTGTTTGGGTGCCGATGTTGTTGCCAAGTGGACATGCCCCCAGTCAGCACACTGAGTGCAGGTGTCAGGGCCCTTCCTGAGGAGTTCATGCCTCCCACTGGGTGAGGGGGGAGGTGCTGGTCAGGGTGCGCCTGTGCTCCCTTCCTCCCTCCACTCCAGATGACACCCTCGGGCCTGCAGGGACTGGCTGACACTTCTGGAGGGGATAAGTCTTTTTTAAAAAAATGTTTTATTGATTTTTTAGAGAGAGAGGAAGGGAGATGGAGAAAATATCAATGATGAGAGAGAATCGCTGATCAGCTGCCTCCTGCATGCCCCCTATTGGGGATTGAGCCAGCAACCTGAGCATGTGCCCTGACCAGGAATCGAACTGGTGAACTCTTGGTGCATGAGCCATACCAGCCGGGTTGATAAGTCATTTTTAAGTCACGTGCTTCCCCTGAGCTTTGTTATTTTCTCTGAAACCCAAGAGCTGTGTGATACGGGGCCAAAGCTCCCTCCAGACCCCACCAGGCAGCAGAGGATCAGGGCAGGGCGGTGCCCTCCTGCCCATCCTTCCCATCTCGAGCCCGAGATGTCTTTGTTGGGAGGATCTCCTGCTGCTCACCGTCTGTCTGGCTCAGGCCTTCATTGGCAGAAGCAGAGAGCACTCCTGTCCCAGGCTTGGTGCCCTCATGTGGCCCTCATCTCAGCTTTGACTCAGTTCTCCCAGCTGCCAAGGCCTCAGGCTCAGCCCCTGACAGAGTTTTCCAGGGCAGTTTGACTGTGGGTGCGTTTCATTCAGCTGACTAAGACCAGGCCGGGCTGTCCGCAACTTCCTGCGACGAGGGACATCCCTGTGTCTGCTGGGTGCGAAGGCCGCCGCCAGCCTCACATGCTGCTGAGCATGGATATGTGGCCTGGGCAACTAAGGGACTGCATTTTAATTGTTCATTTTTAATCAACTTGCATTCATCTGTCACCTGGTGAATGGCATCTGTGTTAGCTTCTGCATGTGGAACCCAGCCATAGTGAGAGATAGTCCTGCGGCCTCTCTAAGAGTCCTAGGGCCTGGGAAGCCCAGGTGCCCTGGAAGTGAGAGGGGATAAAGCCAGCCAAGCAGAGAGGAGGCCTGAGGCCAGAAGAAGAAAAGCCTGTAGTCTTTCTAACGAGACCGGAAGTTCTGGGGCTTAGAGCTGCAGCTGCAGGGCCTGTGACTCCTGTTTCTATAGAAAAGAGGCCAAAGTTGAGCTGAACCCAAAGCTCACAAGGATGGAAGCCCAGCTGGCCTCCCACTGTAAGAACTTATTCACACAACATGAGCAGAAGGAAGGGATGCTGCAGAAACATCTGCTGCAGGTGAGAGAGATGACAGCAGCTTGACATGGAGAAGGAGCAAAGGGAAGAAAGGGAAAGGGAGATCCTCACACGCTGTACACAGCAGCCACTCAGCTGCAGGTGTGGATGAGTGAAGAGCAGGCACAGCTCTGCAAGTCTTTTACCCATGAGGGTGGAGCTCACCTTTAGGAAGCAGGTGGAAAGCCTGCTCCCTGCCCTGGCACCCAGAATGCCCTCAAAGAGTGTCAGCCTCAGAGAGCGCAGTTGGAGTGTGCTCAACCCCAAGAAGGTGGCTTCTGCTACCACAGGCGAGGGGTCCCTGAGGACCTAATGCCTTCTGATGGCCCAGCCGGCCTGAGCCAACCTGAAACCCAGGGAACAAAGGGTGGACTGAGTCCCAGAGGGTAGGCTAGGGCAGTGATGGCGAACCTTTTGAGCTCGGCGTGTCAGCATTTTGAAAAACCCTAACTTAACTCTGGTGCCGTGTCACATATAGAAATTTTTTGATATTTGCAACCATAGTAAAACAAAGACTTATATTTTTGATATTTATTTTATATATTTAAATGCCACTTAACAAAGAAAAATCAACCAAAAAAGTGAGTTTGTGTGTCACCTCTGTCACGCGTGTCATAGGTTCGCCATCACTGGGCTAGGGGGACACTAAGAGGCAGTGGGCTGTTGTCAAGGAGCGGCCTGGGAACCTGAGCAGGGGGCCAACCCCTGCTGGGACCGTGGGGCAGGCCTAGTGCGGTGAGACCACCCTGGAGTGGGGCTGCAGCACAGTGGGGAAAGGCCAGGAGGGGCACCTCGAGCCCACCCAGGCTCACTGGCCCCTGGGTGGCTGGGCAGGAAGAGCTCGATGCCCTGGGGGAGGCAGAGGCTGAAGTGGCCCTGAAAGAGAAGAATGACAGGAAAACCAAACTTCCGTACCTGGAAGATGTTATTCGGGCTCTTGAGAAAAAAGCAGATTCAAGAGAAAACAACAGGTGTGGTGTCTCCCATTTTCAGAATGGCAAGTTACACCCTCTAACCTCTCACTAACTGCACATGTGCCTTCCCCCCCCCCCCCCCCCCAGCTCGCAGCTGCTGAGGAGGTGCTTGTGCAGGGGTCCTAAGCCCAAACTCGACCTCAGGCACCCCCAGGTCACCAGGCTCCCAGGAGGGGGCAGAGGGCTATCTCAGCTGGCTCTGGTGTCCCTTGCCCTTGTCCTTAGGAAGTTCTTGGTGGTGTCACAAGACAAGACACTGTGCCCGGAGCCCCTTTTCATCCTTGGTCACCTGCGCCCTCTTCCACCTGTGCAGGATGCACCACTGCGCCCACCAGTGTGTATACCAGGCATTGTCCTTGAACGGCAGGTTTCTGTGCTGTTGGGGCAGCAGCAGAGGAGGCCGTCCATTAAGGAAAGTGCCCCTCTGCTGCTGTGTGTGGGCTTGCAGCGACAGGGCTGGGCAGGGTGCCCCAACAGGCCCTGAGACTGCTGCAGCCAGTGCCTTCAGGGGCACCCCAAGGTGGGGAGGTGGCCTGGAGATGTCCGTCTGTTGGCAAGGTACAGAGAGCCCAGGTGTGCAGCCAGGTCCTCCTCCAGGCTCCCCTGAGGGACGCAGGCCGGCACATGCTCTTTCTCAGAAGCCTGGAGTTCTAGGTCTTTCTCGATGCTGCAGAGCACGGCTCCAGGTGCTCTTCTGGCTCCTCGGGAGACAGGGCTGCCCTGGGAGGTGTGGGCACTTGCATGCCACAGCGACTGAGTGACATGGTCACTGCTCCGCATGCAGAGCCATTGGGTCCCACCTGGGAGGTGCCTGCTTCATGTGGAGATGGAAGCTGCCTGGGGTCCTGTGTCATTTGTCCAAGCAGGTGATCCTGGTTCACAGCAGACGCGGGCTGTCTGAGCATGATCACAGGCGTGTGGGGAGACCTGCATTCCAGCTCAGGCGCCAGCTCCTCTAGCTGGGACCATGGACAAGCTGCTTTATTGAAAAAAATCAAAGGTAATGTAGGAGTTATGATAAACCTAAAAGAGTAAATGTCAGTACCCCACCCAGCTTAACAAAGAAAATATTAGCGTGCTAGAGGTCCCTGGACACTCCCTCCTCCGGGAGGTGCCTGTCCTGAAGGGGCTGTTCACTGCCCTCTAGGCATTGCTTCATGCTCCTGCCTCTTAGGTGGGTGTTCCTGAACAATGTGGGACCTTGTTTGTGGGCCTGACTTCCAAGTTTCCTTATCCATAGAGGGGTGGTGCTGTACCTCAAAAAGGGCATGGAGCTCTGGCCGGTGTTGCTCAGGGGTTAGAGCGTAGGCCTGGGCATGGAAGAGACACAGGTTTGATTCCCAGTCAAGGGCATGTACCTGGGTTGTGGGTTCATTCCCCATCCCTGGTCGGGGTGTGTGAGGGAAGCAAACAATTGCTGTGTCTCTCTCACATCAATGTTCCTCTCATCCTCTCTCTCCTTCCCTCCCGTTCACTCTCTCTCTCTGAAAAGCAATGGAAAAAAATCCTTGAGTGAGAATGAACAAAAAAAAGCAGGGGCAAGAAGCATGAGATGAATGTATGAACATGAGCTTACCATTGAGGCTGTTCCATAGCAAGTCCCCCACAAACAGGCCACTCATGGGCCCAGCGCGAGCACCTTGGGGACCTGCTCCATGTGTGAGTCCACAGCCGCATACCAGGGACTCGGGCACAGAGCAGCCCTGCGCCTGGAATCCCACTCTGTCGTCCCTTTCAAATGCTTCTCTGTGGACAGACACATGTGCCCGGATTTGTGCTATATGAATTCTCCACCCCAGCCCCCAGTGGTCCGCCACTCACTGACAAGTCCTGGCAGGCTGCGCTGTTCTCTTCCTGCTTCCCTGACATGCGCATTCCGTGGCCTGTCGGACCCACTGCTGGTCACAGTTCATCTCAGTAGGGTCTCCACTTGTTTAACAGTGTTTCGGGGCACCTACTATCTGCCAGCACAGTTAGGGTTGCAATTGGGAGCAAAACAGATGTTTGGAGCTTCCATCCCACTGCAAAGCACACGCTTCCTGCATGTCCCTGTGTTAAAAGGAAATGCGTCATCCTTCAAAAGATGAGGAAACAAAGGCCATGCCACTCAAACCAGGTCCATTTTTTCAGGGACACAGGCATGTGTGGTGAAATCCTAAGAGAATATATAGAAAGAATCAACCCAAATTCAAGCTGTGGGTTTCCTGCGAGGCTGGGGTTCAGGTCTGGGAAGACCACATGGCACAGGCCTAGCCCCCATCAGGCCGAGGAGACCTACTGTGTGGCTGACAGGGGAAGAGGCTTGTCTCAGGTTAGAACAGTGGTTCTCAACCTTCCTAATGCCTCGACCCTTTAATACAGTTCCTCATATTGTGGTGACCCACAACCATAAAATTGTTTTCGTTGCTACTCCATAACTGTAATTTTGCTACTGTTATGAATCGTCATGTAAATATCTGATATGCAGGATGTATTTTCATTGTTACAAATTGAACATAATTAAAGCATAGTGATTAATCACAAAAACAATATGTAATTATACATGTGTTTTCCGATGGTCTTAGGCGACCCTATGAAAGGGTCATTCAGCCCCCAAAGGGGTCAAGACCCACAGGTTGGCGACTCACAGGTTGAGAACCGCTGGGTTAGAGGGATCTGCAGTGTGAGGAGACAGTCTGTTCGAGGGGAAGGTGGGCAGTTGCCTGCTCTAATGGGAATGGGAGGGCTTCCTAAGAGCAAGCTGCTGGGGGCTGGACTGGGCACAGCAGTGGAGGAGAGGGCCGAGGAGGTGGCTGCTGCAGCTGCCGAGGCAGGAGGTGACGGTGGCTGGGCCATAGTGATGGCCGCAGAGGTGCGGGACGTTGACCAGCAGAAGCTGGAGACTGAATTGATGGGTTATGGGTGGATGGGATATGGGCAGGGAGGTTGGAAATGGGTCACAGAGCAATTAAAGAACTCCCAGGAAATGCCACCAGGAAGGGAGAAGAAAGGGGGTGGGATTCCATTACTTTTGAGGAGCCTTTGGTACTGTCCCCTGTAGAGGGTGGTTGGGTGAAGAGACGGGGGCGGATCCCAAAACCGAGGGGCTGGTGTCTTTTGGAGAAGGTTGCTGCAGGAGGAAGGGACACCTGTGTCAGGAGCCACTGAGAGCCTAGGGAGCAGGCACCCCCAGCAGGAGACCACCAGCATCCTTTATCCCGAGCTGGGCCCCCAGCCTCGGCTCCTGCTCTGTGGGGGCAGGTCTGTCCCCAGCCAGTGGGGCCTTGGCCACAACTACAGTGTGTGGTCTTATAGCCACTGTCTTTGTTATGGGGTGGGGCCACAACATTAGTAACAAAGAAACAGAATTTCCGGAGGATGAGGCCCAGAAATCAGGATTTTAACAAGATTCCCAGGTGATTCTAACGTGCAGCCAAGGTTGAGAACCACTGTCTAGAGTGACATGACCAGATTTGGGTCGTGAAAGAATCTCTGCCAGCAGTTTAGAGAACAGCAGGGATGGTCGTCGCCCCTTCCCACCCCCTCTCTCCATCTCTCTCTCTTTTGCACTGCACATCCATATGCACACCCTTTTTATTTTTTATGAATTTGAGATAATTGCAGACATTATTGCAGACACTTTATTGCTAAATACTTCAGCATGCTATTTTGTAAGAACAAGGACATTCTCCTATATATCCACAATATCATGATCAGATATGGGAAATTTAACATAAATTCAATGCTATTTTTAATTTACACTCCATGTTCAGTTATCCCTAATTGTTTCAATATGTTCTTTTTTTAAAAAAAACTTTTTTAAAAAATATATTTTTATTGATTTCAGAGAGGAAGGGAGAGAGAGATAGAAACATCAATGATGAGAAAGAATCATTGATCGGCTGCCTCCTGCATGCCCCCTACTGGGGATTGAGCCACAACCCGGACATGTACCCTTGACCAGAATCGAACTCAGGACCCTTCAGTCCGCTCTATCCCACTGAGCCAAATCAGCTAGGGCTCAATATGTTCTCTATTGTTCATACCCTCCAGACCCAACCAAGGATTCTGCTATGCATTTAGTTATCACATCTCTTTAATTTCCTTTCATCTAAGAGAGTGTATCAGTTTTTAAGTTAATTTTTGTCAGTAAAAATCAATCATTTTAAGTGTATAAATCAGTGGTGTTAAACATTCACAGTGTTGCAGTTTTTAAGTTAATTTTTGTCAGTAAAAATTGATCATTTTAAGTGTATAAATCAGTGGCGTTAAACATTCACAGTGTTGCACAATTGCTACCACTATGCACTTCCAAAACTTCCATCATCCCAAACAAAAACTCTGTGCCTATTAAACAGTAATTTTTGCTAGTGTTGTATTGAGGGTTTTAGCAGCAATATTGATAAGAAATGTTGGTCTGTAGTTTTCCTCGAGTGTCTTTGTCTGGCTTTGGTATTAGAATAATGCTGGCCTCATAGAATGAGCCGGGACGTAGTTCCTCCTCTTCAGTATTTGGGAGGAGTTTGAGAAGGATTGCTATTCATTCTTTCAATGTTTGGTGAAATCCACCAGAGAATCCATCTGCTTCCTGGGCTTGTCCTTGTTCCGAGGTGTTTGATGATGATTAAACCTCCTTAATAGTTAGTTACAGGTCTTTCAGATTTTCTGTTTTTTTCATGAGTCAGTCTGGGTAGATCATGTATTTTCTAGGCATTTGGACATTCACATTTTAAAAGACTCAACACCAGGTGTGTTGCAGACTGGCCCTCAGTTTGGGTGCCTGTTTTCCTCATGGCTCGATTCAGATGGACTATATTCGGTGAGATTACTGTTTGCGGATATTGCATCCTCCTCAGCTGGTCACGTGGAGGCTCCTGTTTCATCCTGTATCTCATGCCTTCCTTAGAGGACCATGTCCTTTCTTTCTGATGTGGAGCCTGTGGAAAAGTTCTTTTAGTGAGACTCTCCTGCGAATAAATTCCCTCAGTTTTTGTTTGTCTGAATGTGTCTCAAATATGTGTCTATTTTTGAAAGAGAGTATTCCTAGGGATACAAATCTAGGTTAACAGTTCAAGAGCTGTCTGCTGTACATGTTCAGTATCTTCGAGATTCCTTTGTTGGCATTGAATAGTTTGTGCTGTGTCTAATTGTTGTCCCTTTGTATGTGTATTAGCTTCCGATTGCTGCTGTAACACATCCCCACAAAGCTAGTGGCTTAAAACAACACAGTCTATGATGTCACAGTTTCAGAATCCCTTTTCTTGCCCTTTTTCAGCTACTGCTCTCATTCTCTCATCCTGTGGTTTCTGACCCCTTCCACCTTTAAAGCCAGCAATGACTGGTCAGGTCCTCCTTATATCACATCAGTCTGATACTGACTCTTGTTAATCCTCACCCAAGGATATTTTTTCCACAGCTTTTTCAGAGAGTGGAAAGGAGGGGGAGGGGGTGAGAGAGAAACATGGATGTGAGAAAGACACATCGATTGGTTGCCTCCTGCACACACCCCAACTGGGATTGGAGCTCGAACCTGCAACCCAGACACATGTTCCTGACTGGGAGTGGAACCTCTGACTCTCTGGTACGTGGGGCGATGCTCTAACCACTGAGACCACTGGCCAGGGCCTGACACTAACTCTTATGCTTCCCTCTTCCACATTTAAGGACCCTGTGATTACAGTGGGCCCACTTGGATCACTCAGGATACTCTCCCTAAGTCAGCTAATTAGCAACATTAGTTCCTCTTTGCCATGTAATACAACAGTCACAGGTTCTGGGGACTAGGACATGGGCATCTTTTAGAGTCCGTTATTCTGCCTACTATGGTAGGTTATCTGAGTTAAGTCCTCTGGCTGCTTTTTTTAAAAAAATAATATATTTTAAAATTGATTTTAGAGAGGAAGGAAGAGGGAGACAAAGATAGAAACATCAGCCCTGGCTGGTTTGGCTCAGTCCGCCTGCAGACTGAAGGGTCCCGGGTTCGATTCCAGTCAAGGGTACATGCTTGAGTTGTGGGCTCAATCCCTAGTGAGGGGCAGGCAGGAGGCAACCTATCAATGATTCTCTCTCATCATTGATGCTTCTATCTCTCTCTCCCTCTCCCTTCCTCTCTAAAATCAATAAAAATATATATTTTTAAAAAAGATAGAAACATCAATGATGAGAGAATCATTGATCGGATGCCTCCTGCACTCCCCCACGCTGGGGATGGAACCTGCATATGCCCTGACTGGGAATCGAACCGTGACCTCCTGGTTCATAGGTTGATGCCCAATCATTGAACCACACCAGCCAGGATGGCTGCTTTTAAAATCTCTATATTTTGCAGTTTTCCTTTTATGTATTTAGCTGTATATTTTTTAAAAAAATTTTTATTGATTTTTTACAGAGAGGAAGGGAGAGGGATAGAGAGAAACGTCGATGAGAGAGAAATATTGATCAGTTGCCTCCTGCACGCCCCCTACTGGGGATCGAGCCTGCAACCAAGGTACGTGCCCTCGACAGGAATCGAACCTGGGACCTTTCAGTCCATGGCTCAGTGCTCTATCCACTGAGCCAAACCGGTCGGGGCTAGTTGTATATTTTTAACGTTTTATTACATACACAAGAAAAAATACACAATTAGAAGAATTGTCAGCAAATTGAACACATCTATGTTATCAGCAACCAGAACAAGAAGCAGAGCCCCCACATCCTGACTTCTAACCGCGTAGATTACTTTTGCCAAATTTTGTACTTTATGCAAAGGACTCACACAGTGTGTGCTCTTTTGTGTCTGTCTTTCTTGGCTCAACATGTGTTTGTGAGGTTCATCCAGGTTTTTGCTTATACCTATAGTTTGTGCATTTGTGTTGCTATGGCAGTCTGTTGTGTGAGTTAACCACAATGTATTCATTGATGAGTATTTGGGTAGTTTCTAGTGTTTATCTATCACGAGTAATAATGCTGAAAAAGTTCTTGTAAATGTCTTTTTGAGCATGTAGGTTGGGATGTACCTAAAAATGGAATTGTTGGGCCATAGGGAATAGATGCGGTTTCCTTTTAACTTACCTTACTTAAAATATTATGCCTATTAAATGTATAGATTTGTGTCTTAAAAAACTCTCAGCCCGGCCCAATGGTTGTGTCGACCTATGAACCAGGAGGTCAGGATTCGGTTCCCGTTTAGAGCACATGCCCTGGTGTAGGCTCAATCCCTGGTGGGTGGCGTGCAGGAGGCAGCCGATTAACGATCTCTCTCATCGTTGATATTTCTCTCTCTCCCTCTCGATTCCTCTCTCTGAAATCAATTAAAAGAAAAAACATATTAAAAAAACCTCTCAGCTATTAAACTATTGCCTCTCCTCTCACCCTCTTGAATTAAATAAATGATGTTAGAACTTTTCTCTTTTCTTCCATGTCTTAAACTCTTTTTCATATCTTCCATCCTGTTTTCTCTCTCACATTCTGGGTACTTTTTTCATATATCTGTGTTTAAGGTTAGTAATTCTTTCTTCAATTGTGTCTAATCTGCCATTTAACCCATTCAGTGTTTAACATTGACTTTTTTCATTTCCAAAAATTCTGTGGTTTTCTTTTATTTCCATAAACTCTGTTTGGTCCTGTCTGGACTCTCTTGATAATTTATTCATGTTCATTTTTAAATTTCAATCTTTTACTTATATAAACATTCCATAATACTTATCCTTACTTTTTGTCTGATGATTCCAATATCCAAGATTTCTATGGGGTCTAATTCTGTTGTTTTTGCTCCTGCTGACTCTCATAGGTGGCTTTTTTCCATGTATATTGTGGTGATTTTTGATTGTGAGCTCCTGTTTATGTGATATTAATCTCTGGAAATCCTGAGAGCTGTAGAAGAGGATGCTTTCTGCAGGAAGAATGCATATTGCTTTTGCCCACAATTGGGGGCCTACTAATCTGGGACCACGTTAACCTCCTTCTAGGGGACTGGCTTAATGCACTTGTCCACTGTGCAGTTTCTCCATGCTGCGGACATAGGCACTGGCCTCGGGTAACCCCAGCTTTGTGTTACTTAATGCTCACAGCTTTGGTTTCAGCTTCCAGGTTTTTGTTTTATTTGGGGGCCCTTGGTGGTTTCCATAACCTTCAGAGAGAACAGTCACACATTGTGTGATCAGCTTCACACAGATTCTAGTTGTTTGGTGAGTGTGTGGGGGATGGGATGGGGCAACCATCAGCTTATCTGACATCTAGGAAGCTGGAAGTAGATGCCCTGCTTCCCTCCCCTTATCCCCCCCCTCCCCCTCCCCCACTACACACACATATACCTGCCTTGAATCAATTTGTTTTCCATACTGGAGCCAGAGTGACAGTTTCAAAACACAGATCTCATTTTTTTTTTTTTACTTCCCTGCTTGAAAACCTTTGCTGCTTTTAAAATTCCAGTGATTTCTATTTTTTTATATTTCTCTTTAGTTCCTTGTGAGATAAAATGAAGCCATGAAAGAGGTACTTGATATTATAACCATAATACATAAACTGTCACATTAATGAGACCATGTGGCTTTGAGTATTTTTAGATTGAAAACATTACAAGCTAATGCCAGACAGAGACCTATTGGGGGTAATAAATGTCAGCCAGACCAACATGTATTAAGAATAAAGTCTCTGGCCCAGCTGGTGTGGCTCAGTGGATTGAGCATTGTCCCATGCACCAAGAAGTCGCTGGTTCGATTCCTGGCCCGGGCGCATGCCCAGGTTGTGGGCTCCATCCCCACTAGGGGGGTCAGTGTTTCTCTCATCAATGTTTTTCTCTTCTTCTCTCTCCATCTCCCTTCCTCTCTCTCTAAAATCAATAAAAACATTTTTTTAAAATCCTCACATGTTCAGGTGAGGATTTTTTTTAAATGTAGCTTTTAAAACAGGAATAAATTCCCTGGGCAGCAAGTATGGGTTTTAGCCGCCTCATTTGTGGTATTTGCTGGTAAGCTGCTCATGTGTCACACAGTGATGGTGTTACATAAGCAGAGACTCTAGAGTCATCAGAGGGCAGGGGTGGCTTTAGACACAGTTGGTTCATATAGTAGCTGTTTGTACTTGCTTTTTTCTCCCTGGAAGAATTCACCTGATACCAGGTTTCTCTCCGTAATCAATGTGGGCATCTTCCTAGGTTTCTCCTCCCAGTGCTGTGGCCTCAGAGAACAGGATAGGGGGGGGTACTCTACCTAAGGAGGAAAATGTGCCCGTGTGTTTCGATCTTCTTGTTCCTGTGTTTCTTAGCTCCATGCTGGAGTTCACTGGTGGAAGGACGGATATCCTCTGCAATAACCGAGGACTCACACCCAATATTGTGCATTGGTACCAACCACAGACACTCACATGTCAGTTAGAGTTTATAAGGTGCAGGAACAGGTCAGCTGTAAACACAGAGTAAATGGAACCAAGGTACTGAATATAGTAGTGAGTTGTTGGTTGTGTGACCATTTTGGAAGCTAAGAAAGCTTTGCTTTCTGTAGCTTCTTTCTGGGGAGATGCAAACTGTAGCATGTTGTAACTGGATAGAAAGGAAAAGGAAGAGTATGTCCTGTGCCATCATCTAGAGAAGGGGAAATGTAGACGGCAGGACTACCATGACTTCCGACTTCAAGACCCGACTGATGTGGGCTGCATTTGGCTCCTAGTGCCCGAGTTTCCAGTCTTCTTTCTCTTTTCTGTCTTTCATGCAGAATTAAGTTGGATAGGCTTTCTGAAGAAAACACAGTATTGAAAAATGAGCTGGGGAGAATGCAGCAAGAGCTTGAATCTACAGAAAGGACAAATGATGCACAAAGGTAAGAGCCCTGTCTCATGGGTTCACTCAGAACTTACAGCCTATGACACATGTTACTCTTTGTCGAATGAGCTTAGAGGTATTGCTGTAGAAAGTGGGAGATGTTCACAGAGCGACCCCGCATTCCAGAAAACCCTGAGTGGGCGAGCCGTGCTGACCTCTACCAGCCTGGACATGCATGAGAGGGCTCAGGCCTCCTTCCAAGTGCTGGCAACCGCCTTCCTTCCCGAGAGTCCGGTCTCAGAAGTTTGGGTAGAAGGTGTGAGCATGCAGCACAGTCATCACCACAGTGAGCAGCTCCAGCTCAGGCCCGCTTACCTCTGAAGTCAGTGTCCCATGCTTCTCACCCCTGCAGAAATAGTCCACATTATGCTAAGGGCGGGGGAGCAGCAAGTACTTTTATAGGGGTGAGTGGTGCCCCCGAGGCCTTTCTGGGCAAGGAAATCTGTTCACTCATGTCCTGATATGGTTTCAGCTATGCTTTTCTCCAAGATTCACTTCTGCCTGTTGATTTTAGTGAGTCTGTTGGGGGTGAGGCGGACACAGACAACCTTCTGGTGGATTTCTGCTTTCACTCCCATAGCCCTGTCTTATCCAAGGACAGTGGATTGGCCTTTTTTTTAGCTCTGAAATTGAAGATGAGCTCAGCTCTAAAAGGCTGAGAATGTGGAACTGATTTGATTAAATTGCCATGATTAATTAAGATATGGAATCCAGAACAGGTAGGCAAACAAGTGATTGCGATCACATTATAGCAGTTCTGAAATCTAAGAGTTTTTCACCCCAGGAACCATTTTTCCCTACATTTTCTGCCAGCCCCCCTTTGACAACAGACCTTAGTGGATGTAGGGCTCTTTGTGTCTTTATGCTGTTGGTAGTGAACAGTCGCATGCTGTGCCGGAGAGAGATTCATGGGTGCAGTTGAGGGATGTTATAGAGCAGTGGTTCTCAACCTTCCTAGCGCCGTGACCCTTTAATACAGTTCCTCATGTTGTGGTGACCCCCAACCATAAAATTATTTTCGTTGCTACTTCATAACTGTAATTTTGCTACTGTTATGAATTGTAATGTAAGTATCTGATATGCAGGATGTATTTTTATTGTTACAAATTGAACATAATTAAAGCATAGTGATTAATCACAAAAACAATATGTAATTTTATATGTGTTTTCCGATGGTCTTAGGCGACCCCTGTGAAAGGGTCGTTCAACCCCCAAAGGGGTCTCAACCCATAGGTTGAGAACCACTGTTATAGAGGCTTTTGTTCTGTAATACTGGCAGCGTCTGCTGGTTCTGAGGATTGGGACCCGCTTGGATCAGCAGTGGCAGTAATGTACAGTAGAAACAGAGTGGTGGCTGTGGGTGCCAAGAGCAGGTGTGAGAGTGGTATATGGCCACAGATCCAAGGTGATGCAGTTACCATGGGCGATGACGGGGGAAAAAGAAACTGCTGGTCGAAGTGATATTGTTAATTTTGCTTTTCAACAGGAAGGAAATTGAGCTTTTAAAGAGAGACAAGGAGAAGGCCTGCTCCGAAATGGAAGAGCTCAACAAACAGGTCAGGTATCGACCCTGGCACGCCGCTAATGCCACCCTCCTTTTCTTCATTATTCTGAAACAATTTCAGACTTACTGACAGGAAATAGAGAAATGTCTTTCTGGAAGATCTAAGGGAGTTGCTGACCCATCGCCCCCTTCATCCCTCAATAGTCAGGAAATGAATGTGGTACAGACCCCGCCTCAGTCTCCTCCTGTTCCGTTTTGCCAGCCGCCCCTCATTCAGAATCCCGCTTGGCATTTGTCCCCTTCTGTCAGTCCGCCCTTGGATTTTAGGACCTTGGCACTTTTGATGACAACAAGCAGTTACTTTGTATGAAGTTCTTCAGTTTAGTTTATCTGATGTTTCCTTGTGATTAGATTTAGATAATGCATCTTTGGTAAGAATATAAAAAAATGAGCCCTAGCTGGTTTGGCCCAGCAGATAGAGCGTTGGCCTGTGGGCTGAAGGGTCCCAGGTTCGATTCCGGTCAAGGGCATATGCCTGGGTTTCGAGCTCAATCCCCAGTAGGGGGCGTGCAGGAGGCAGCCGATCAATGATTCTCATCATTGATGTTTCTATCTCTCTCCCTCTCCCTTCCTTTCTGGAATCAATAAAAATATATTTTAAAAAAAGAATATAAAAAACGATACTGTGTTCTTCTCATTTCATCCTGCCAGGGGCACAGTGATTTGTCCCATTACTAACAATTCTTGGTTAGTGGTGCTGGCCAGGCTGCTCCACAGTGAAGTCACTTTTCCCTGTGTAATTAATGAGCATTTTATGTGTGGGCACTTTGATATTATGTGAATATTCTGTTCTTCGTCAAACTCTCACCCACTTACCTTAGCATCGTTTGTTTCTTGGCGGAGTCAGTTATTACTCTGATGGTGGCCAATTGGTGACGAACTCCGCCATTCCTTTTGTTTTATTATTTGGTATTCCAGTGTAAGGAAGAACTTTCTCTTCTCCTCATTTATTTATTTATTTACACCATTATATTCCTACACATATGTTTTATTCAATGGGCTATAATATGTTACCATCATTTACTGATGGCTTAGAGACAGCTGTCATCTCCTATGTCCTCACATGGTCTTCCCTGCTTCGTGTCTGTCCTATCTCTTCTTTTTAGGACACCATTATATTGGATTAGGGCCTACTCGAATGACTTCCTTTTACCTTAAACACCTCTTTTTTTTTTTAAACACCTCTTTAAAGACCCTATTTCTTTCTCTAAAAATACATATATATATTTTTAAATATATTTTATTGATTTTTCACAGAGAGGAAGGGAGAGGGATAGAGAGTTAGAAACATTGATGAGAGAGAAACATCAATCAGCTGCCTCCTGCACACCCCCTACTGGGAATGTGCCCGCAACCAAGGTACATGCCCTTGGCCGGAATCGAACCTGGGACCTTTCAGTCCACAGGCTGACACTCTATCCACTGAACCAAAATGGTTAGGGCTAAAAATACTTATTTTTGATGTCAGAGAAAAAGGGAGAGGGAGAGAGAGACAGAAAGATCAATGATGAGAGAATCATTGATCGGCTGCCTCTGCACGCCCTACACTGGGGATTGAGCCCACAACCCGGGCATGTGCCCTGACCGGGGCTCAAACCGTGATCTGGCTCATAGGTCAGTGCTCAACCCCTGAGCCATGCTGGTCGCGCTAAAGACCCAATTTCTAAATATAGTACAGTTACATTCTGAGGTACTGAGAATTGTGGCTTCAACATAGGAATTTTGGGAGGACACAAATCAGCCTATTACAAATATCACAACCAATCTATTGACATTGATACAATCCATGGGTCACATTCTGATTCCACCAGTTTTACTTCTATACTTGTGTGTGTGTGTGTGTGTATTAAATTCTACACAATTTTATCCCCTGTGTAGGTCCATATATCCACCACCAGTCAAGATACCAAATAGTTCCAATTCCACAAAGACACTTCATGTTTTTATAACCATACCCACCTTCTCCTTGCCTACCTACCTCATCCCCTAACCCACTCTGAAGGCGGGACTTCCTAGTTGCTGTTTCAATTCAGTGCATTTGCACATCCATCCAATGAACTATGTTCAGCACCCACTATCTGCTGGGTGGTGGTTATTTAGAAAAAGCAAAACACACAGTTTAATCAATTCCTATACCCTACTAAAAGCTGCATTTATGTGTTTAATGAAAAAGATCAGAGGGTATTTTGAGGAGATTTATAAATTTCATTTAGGGTTTTTCCTTCAAATTGCTTAAAATAATGTTAGAAATAACTGGAAGAAATGGGAAAAATGTGAAAGGTCTTCAGAACAGTGGTTTGGATCTTCATGGCAAATAACCACCTCTGGTTTTCCAGATGTGGCTCCTTTTTCCTAGGGGTAGAGGAGTTTCCTGTGCGTGCACTGGCTAGATCATTCTCTGCATTGCAGGGTGCTGAGTACCTCACCCACTAGCTGCCAGTAGCAGTCCTCTTACCACAGGTGGTAACAAAAAATGTCTCAAGACATTATAAATGTCCCCTGGGAAACAAAAGCATTCCTGGTTGAGAATCACTGAAATGATCTGAATTGAGCTGTTGGTTAAAAAAAAAATAACTTTTTCATCTATTTCATCCCTTTTGTTCTAGAGTCAGAAATGCAATGATGAATTGCTTCAGCTCAACCACAGGGTCCTTCAGCTCGGAGAGGAGGCCTCTAGCCAGCAGGCCCACATTGAGAACAATGGCATCACCATTCAGCTGTTAACACAGAGATTGGAGGAGGCTGGACGCAGGGAGGAGGTGCAGGTGAGTACTGGCCAGGTCAGTGGGGTAGAGAGGGGCAGGCACATAGGAGAGGCAGCCCTAACGTGCCAAGAGGTAGGCACTGCCCCGCAGGTGAGAGTAAGGCACCTAGCAGGCAAGCCCTGGGAACTATGTGGACTTCAGCAGCTTTTGCAAGTCCCCAGGCAGCAGAAAGGAGTTACATTCTGATGGTAAAAGAGTAAAATTGTCAGCCTCTCCAGAGGGCAGTTGGGCAAACAATGTATCAAGAGCCTCAAGAATGTCAGTATCCTCTGACTTCATGATTCTTATGGGCATTTCACTGGAGTATTGTGGAAAGACTGAGCTGGAAGTGTTTTCGTTGCTGTGGTATTTGTAATAGCAAAACAGAATTGGAATCTACTTGAATCATCCATCAACAGTTTACTGAATGAGTCAGTAAATTTAACTGAAAGCTGTTAAAATCCATGTTTTCAAATAATATCTAATGTCGTGAGAAAATGAAAGCTATAATGAGAAAAGCACAGCAAATGACACTGTACCAGTCTTATGGTAAAAATGCTGTGTGTAGAGGATGACAGCGCAATGTCAGGTGGGGTTCTGGGCTGCTGGGAGCATGGGTGGTTTAAATTTTGCAATTTCTGTCCTTCTGTAATATTCTGACATTTCTACATTAAACATGTATCAAATTGCTATTGCTTACACTCAGGAGGTTGATTATTTTTAAAACAGGGTGACCAAATTAAAAAACTCGAACTTGAACTTGAACTCATAAATCAGGAATGCCAGAGCCTGAGACTGTCATGGTCACAACTGAGAGAGACCCTTGAGGAAAGTCGAAACCAGGTGGGTGTACCTGCTGGCCTGAGACGCTGGGGCCCTTCTGGGAAGGTCCATGTGCTGGCCTGAGACGCTGGGTCCTGCTGGGAAGGTGTATGTGCTGGCCTGAGACGCTGGGTCCCATCTGGGAAGGTCCATGTGCTGGCATGAGACACTGGGTCCCTTCTGGGAAGGTCCATGTGCTGGCCTGAGACACTGGGTCCCTTCTGGGAAGGTCCATGTGCTGGCCTGAGACGCTGGGTCCATCTGGGAAGGTGTATGTGATGACCTGAGACGCTGGGTCCATCTGGGAAGGTGTATGTGATGGCCTGAGACGCTGGGTCTGTCTGGGAAGGTCCATGTGATGGTCTGAGACGCTGGGTCCTGTCTGGGAAGGTCGTGTGATGGTCTGAGAGGCTGGGTCCGTCTGGGAAGGTCCGTGTGATGGTCTGAGACGCTGGGTCCTGTATGGGAAGGTGTATGTGATGGCCTGAGATGCTGGGTCCTGTCTGGGAAGGTGTATGTGATGGTCTGAGACACTGGGTCCCATCTGGGAAGGTGTACGTGATGGCCTGAGATGCTGGATCTGCCTGGGAAGGTGCACGTGATGGCCTGAGATGCTGGGTCCCCTCTGGGAAGGTGTACGTGATGGCCTGAGACGCTGGGTCCGTCTGGGAAGGAGAGTCAATGCAGTCAGTCTGACAGAACGTTGCTAGGACTAATCCATCCCAGAGAAGTTTTCGGGTCGGCCTGAGATTGCACAGCCAGTGGGGCACTTACCAGGCCCAGGACTGAAGTCAAGCCTAGTCCAGAGTTGGGTGACCTTGAGCAGCCGTGTGAAGAGCTGTCTCTCAGGGAGCATGTCTTTGGTGCCCTTTATAGAACCAAGGAGCCAGAGCAGAGCTTCATGAGGCCAAGGGAGGTCCCGTGCTGTTTTTTTAAAAACATGCTGACCAGATCCAACATTCTGTTGGTCCAGCCTGGATTCGAGGGGAGGGCTCAGAGCCCACCTGTCAGTGGGTGACGGCACAGTCCCCACCTGTGAATGAGGGAGAGGCTCAGAGCCCAATTCTCAACGAGGAGAAAGAGCCGCCTGTGCGCTCCGGAGCTGGCCAGCTCCATCTGCGTCTCACTTCCATGAAGAGGGAGGTGAAAAGGACTGGACAGAATTCAGCTTGTGGATGCTTATGGGCTAGTTGCCCGTGTAGATAGTCGCAAAGTAACGCTGCAGGGACTCCCCTGCTCTCCCCGCAGTAAAGGTCCATGTCAGGCACCAATTCAGAGAACGGGGTGGCTGTAAAGGCGGCAGTGAGGAGGGTAAGGCAGTGTGTTCAAAGGAAGCGTGCACCAGGGCCTCTCTCTGGGATGACTGCTGTCCTAGAACTGCTGTGTGTCAGTGATGATGTGGTCCCTCAGGTGGCCCTCCAGAGATGTGAGGTGAGCAGTGACTGTTGAGAGGAACCTGGGCTGGAGGTTTGCAGCTGCTCACTCTTGGGTGGCACCCGCCCTTTCTCTCTGGCCACGTGGCCGCTTTGAGACCTGCCCTAAGTGTGACATTTTTGAAATTTTTGTAAGAGTGTCTTTGAGCCAAACTGATGACATATATCAGGCGAGCAAAGATACCCTCCTGAGTGTGACATTTGATAGAGCCTCAGAGGTGCATGAGGGCTGCTGTGGCCAGTTCTTTTAGGGGCCAAGGGAATGGTGCATATTCTAGATGAAGCCCCCAGGGCCAGAGTGAATTACTAGTAAATGGTGTTTGGATCTGAACTCCCGCTTGCTTAGTGAAAACACTGGCCACATGATATGCAGTTCAATCATGAGGACTCAGCATAACTCCATGAATTCTGGGCAGTCCTCTGTGGCTGGGGAGCTTCATCCCACAGCTGCTGCCAAGTTTCCTTCTGCTCTCATTGTGTGCTACTTACCCTGTGACCCTGGCCTCAGCGGGTCTCAGAAGTGTAAATTCTCCTCTTAGATTATTACCATGTCTGGATTGCGTGGGTTATATAGTGTTTAAAGAATCAGGCTCCAGTGAGGCATGCTGGATGGTAGAACTGGACAGCATATACCGTGATCTCCCGTGGATCCAGTGTGAAGTCTCAGCGTCATTCTGAAGATTGCAGGCACAACTTTTCCTCTCACTGTGCAGCTCTGGCTACCTGGGAGTTTTGCTGTCAGAATTCCAATGAATAGGCCCTTTACAAATTCTGCATTTTGCTGCAGATGCAGGGACCACAAAGGAGAGCAGATGCCTTTCTTGTGCTTCCAGTTGTAGGGTGTCCTTAAACAGTCCTTCGTGTCTGGCAGTGACCCTGTAACTCTCAGCAGTCACACCAAAACTGTTGTGGCCTTTTCCCTGGTACAGCTGCACGGAGCCAACCTGAGCCCTGAGCAGCCCTTGCAGGACGTCCACCAGCTGCAGAAGCAGACGGAGCAGAGCGTGCCTGTGGGCTGCATGGCAGAGCTGCGGCAGCTGCTGGAATGGGAGCAGCGGGCAGCTCAGCAGCTCTGCCAGGAGTGCAGCCTCCAGCAGGAGGAAGGGAGGCGACAGCGGGTGAGTGGGAACAAGAGCCCTGAGGTTCCAGCTGATGGTGAAGGGGAGGGAGAGGTTGGATCATGGGTCACTCAGCCTAAAACTGTCCTAGTGCCAAGGGGAAGATGGCCCAACAGCCATCCTACCTCCATGAGAACTGGTTGTACAGAAGCTGTGGGACCCCAATTTCCACTGTGAATAATGAGGACTCTTAACAGATGCTGAGGAAGGACCAGGGTGGTGAGAGGTGCAGAGAGCCTCTCTAGGAGGCACTGAGTGAGCTGATCCTGAAGGTCTCTTCAGCCTGGGGGCCTAGTTCCTCTCAGCTGCAGTCTGTCCTTATAGGCTGCAGAGGCTGCGGTAGGCCCATGGCTAACCGTTAGGGGCCCCACACGAATGCTTACAGGGCCTGAAAGGTGGAGAGGAGAGGCAGTGGGTGCTGCTCCTCAGCTGTGTAGCTTCTGCATTTCAGTGCTCCTGATTTCAAAGAAAAGCTAAAAACTAGATTTTCATATAAACACTCCGTTTCCAAATGATGCACCTAATTAAAAAAACAATCTTAAACTTTTATGCAGACGGAAAAGAAAATCCACCCAAAGGCACATAAGGAATACAGAAGTTACTTATTGGGTACACACTGATCTAGGTATTGGAGATACAGGAATGACACACAAGGCAAAAATCTGGAGCCAAATTATAGTGGTGGTAGGGAGCCCAAAAATAAAAAAATGAATCATGTGGATAGCACGTCAGATGGTGGTGAATGCGGTGGAGTGGGGGGTCTTGCAATCTTAAATAGGATAGCTAGAGAAGGTGGTTCTTGAGCCAACGTCTGAAGTTGTTGAGGCAGCAAGCCATCCAGTTACCTGGGGAAAGAGGACTGTAGGCAGTGGGACAACACGTGAAATGGCCCTGAGGTGGGTATGTATTTGGCATGTTTAAGAACAGCAAGGTCACCGTGGCTGGTTTTCTCAGTGGTTAGAACATCGGCCCTCAGACCGAAAGGTTGCAGGTTTGGTTCCCGGACACAGTGGGGGTTTGTGTGGGAGGCAACCAATTCATGTGTCTCACATCAATGTTTCTCTTTCTCTCCCAATCCTCCCTCCCTTCCACTCTCTTTCTAAAAAAAATCAATGGAAAAAAAACTCGTGAGGATTAAAAAAAAAAGAATAGCAAGGATTGGAGGGAGGGTGGGAGGAGGATGGCAGTGGGACAAGAGGTCAGCCAGGTAACAGGATTGACCTGAGGAGCCTGCTGTGTGCCAGGCACTAGAGATGCAGAAAGAGGGTCACTGCCTTAAAGGCCAGCAGGACACAGTGGCTCAGCATTGCCTGCGGAGATTGGGACTGTGGCTCCCCCACCTCCCAGCTGAGTAACCTTGGGCCAGTTACTTAACCTTTCTGTGCTCCAGTTTCCTCATCTGTAAAATTCTGATACCAGCCTCAAAGCATTATTGTGAAGCATCGATGCGTTAGCACTTCTAAAGTGCTTGAATTGTCTGTGGAACGTGTGCCCCTGTGTAAGTGTTTCATTTAAAAGCCTGAGAAAGTAACCTGATCCTGAGTAACACAGTTCATGTGGAAAAGTTCAAGGCAGGAGGGATGTGGAGATCAGGAACCAGAGGGCAAAAATTAGAGCAAGACTTGAAAGGTGGGTAAAATTTAATGTTTGTAAAGCATAAATTCTACATCAAATAACCTTTCAGCATTATGCAAAAGTGTTCAGCTAGAGATAATGATAAATTATAATAGATTAATGACAAAAAAAGGAATTTTGATCAGAAATTCTTTAGGAATACTTAGTCTGCTAATTCTTCTTCTTCTTTTTTTAATATACTTCTATTGATTTCAGAGAGGAAGGGAGAGGGAGAGGAAACATTGATTGGCTGCCTCATGCACTCTACTGGGCATGTGCCCTTGACCGGAATCGAACCCGGGACCCTTCAGGCTACAGGCCGACACTCTGTCCACTGAGTGAAACCAGATAGGGAGGTCTGCTAATTCTTGAACTATAAAAAGAAATAACAGTTTTGTGGTTTGTGACAGAACATTTTTTTTAACTTACTCTATACAGATGAAAGGTTATCAATAGTCACTCTCATATTTGTACATTTTAGCTAATTTCCACTCATAAATAAGCCTGAGATGATTCTTTTTAAAATGTAAAATATTGGTGTGTAACCTTCTTTTGTGGCAGGAAGAACATAAAAAGCAGCTTAAAGATACAGAAGAGCAGGTGGAAGAGGTGGAAATGATTTTGAAGAACATGGAAATGCTCCTGCAAGAAAAAGTGGGTGAGCTGGGAGAGCAGGTGAGTGAGGGGCTTCTGTCAGTACATGCCACTATCCTCTTTCAGAACATTTTTTTTTTCTTTTTATCGGTGTTCACTTGGAACCAATGAATCTGGGGATCTGCCTAAATTTCATTTTTAGAATCTGATTGTACAAATATTTTTCAGCTGTGTCCCCCAAGGTCTAGCCTGCGATCAGGGCCATCTTCCCTGGCTGCCACCCGGTTCCCCATTCGCCATCGGGCGATCAGAGCCTGACAGCCAGGGAGAGGGACCGAGGTTGGCTGTTCCTGCCCGTTCAACAGAGGCCAGGTTGGCATTTTAGAAGGGAGAATGCGTAGTGGGTGGGACTGTCTTGTGCATTATAGTGCTAAATGCCAATAGCACCTCCAATCACTGGGACAGTCTCCACATGTGGTGGGGGACATGTAGATCCCCAACAAGGTGCATTCCACAGAGGGAGCAGTGCAGGTAAATGTCCTTAGATGGGACCAGGCATGGGAAGGGAGGAGTCATTGTAGCTGGTGTGAACTGATGGGCAGGAGCAAGTAGGCAGGGTCCCATCAAAGTCAGTAGTTCAGATTTTATTCTAATTACTAGAGGCCCAATGCATGAATTCCTGCAGCAGGGGTGTGGGGGGAAGGACCGAGGGAGGTTGGCTTGGTTGCCAGCTCCAAGGAGGGAGCTGGCCCTCGGCGCCCCCCTGGGAAAGGGGCTGCATCCGCTGCCACCCATCCCTGGTTCCCCGACCCAGCCTGGGGCCTGAAGGCCCTGGCGGAGTCGGGGGAGGAGGTGATGGTTGCTGAGCCGGGCGCGGAAGGAATGGATGCCGATGCCGCCCCACCACTGCACGGTTCCCTGCCATCCCCCCTCCTTTCCTCACCACCGCGATGCCACCATGGTGGGCGGGCAGCCCCCGGGGAAGGGAGACCACGGGAGCAAGACAAACCCTTGTGGTGAGGGCTGACTTTCAATAGATTGCAACAAGGGAGCTGTTCTGCTACATATGAAACCCCAACCCAGAAGCAGGTCGTCTATGAATGGTTTAGCACCAGGGGTCGATGGGGGCCGGCTGGCGGGGGTGGGGTGGAGGGGGTAGGGACCAAGGGCGGTTGGCTGGCCATGGGAGATTGGCTGTGGGAGCACACTGACCACCAGGGGGAAGCTCCTGTGTTGAGCATCTGCTCCCTGGTGGTCAGTGTGCATCATAGTGACTGATCGACCAGTCGTTATGGTCATTTAGTCGTAACGGTCACTTAGGCTTTTATATATATAGACTAGAGGCCTGGCGCACGAAATTTGTGCGCGGGTACGGTCCCTAGGCCTAGCCTGCGATCAGGGCCATCTTCCCTGGCTGCCACCCGGTTCCCCATTCGCCATCGGGCGATCAGAGCCTGACAGCCAGGGAGAGGGACCGAGGTTGGCTGTTCCTGCCCGTTCACTGGCCCCACCCCCACCGTGGGTCGCCCTCTGTGTGTGGGGCAACTGGCGGGGTGGGGGCCTTGGCCTGGCGCTACCTGCATCCCCCACCACCCATTTGCCATCAGGCGATCAGAGCCTGCCGCCTGGGGAAAGGGACTGAGAGGTGGTTAATGTACCTCATAGTGACTGGTTGAGCAGTCGTTCTGCCTTACTGGTCACTGGGTTTTTATTATATAGTATAGATAATTAGAAGCTATTGGAAGAGTTTAATTAAGAACATGATCTGATCTATATATATATATTTTTTTTTTTTTTTTCTTTTTTTAAGAAGGGAGAGGGAGAAAGAGATAGAAACATCAATGATGAGAGAGTCATTGATGGGCTGCCTCCTGCATGCCCCACACTGGGGACTGAGCCTGCAACCAGGGCATGTGCTCTGACTGGGAATTGAACCGCAACCTCCCGGTTCATAGGCCAATGCTCAACCACCAAGCCATGCCAGCCAGGCTGATCTATATTTTTTTAACAATCACCATTGGGGGCGGGGAGATAACCTGGGCTGCTACAGAAAAAAACAAGAAGATCACAGCTGCCCTGAGCATTTACAATCTCGCCCAGCCAGCAGTTAAATCAGTGGAACATACTTGCACAGGGAGTGTTGAGAGGGGAGGCAAGGCTAGAAGGTGAAGAGATGCAAAGGCAAATGCCAGCTACTCCCGAAAGTTCTTTTGTAGTGCTAGAAGAAGCTACGAGAAATGTGAGAATCTGTAGAAACATTTGTATTACATAGTAATCAAGTATGTTTATCTGAGAGCTCCTGAGCCCATGAAACATTTGTGTCACCTCTTGTTCCTGAATCTTCGTGGAAAGTTCCCAGGCTGAGTCACTCTTGGAGGCCCGTCCCCCTCCTTGTCTAACCTCCTGGCTTTGCTCTGCCACCCACTAACCCTCACTCTCCCTGGTCCTCACTTTTCCTCCCAGTGTCAGAGTCTGACTCCCCTTATAGTCACTCATTTGCACACTGTGTGCTTCCTCACCTGGCAAAACCAGTTCTAGTTTAATCTTGGGGCTTTTGCCCACCAGCGCTGCCCACACCTCCTGGCTTGCTAGCACTCTGAGCCCTTGCCCTCCCTTCTGACCTCCAACACCTCTTCTCTCTCCTCGCAGCTGTCCCTGGGAGACCCCAAGTGCCCAAAGCGAATGTGCACTGTACTCGGGCCATGCACACCTAGACCTGGCCTGTGTCACCTTGCCTGGACCACCCCATCTCCTTCCTCTGGGGCCCTGGCTGCCACCCAACACAAACCTTCGGAGGCTTGATCTGACCAGTTCTCTGCTCTTCACAGAAATACCTTCAAAGAGTTGTCTTGGTTCACTTGCCATTGACTTAAACCCAAACCCTTGGGGTGCAGTGGGCTCCTCCCCCCACCCACCCTGTCTCCATCTAGTCCACCAGTTCCGCCTTCCGAGTGGAGACAGCCCCGCCCCCACTGCTCTCACCCTCATCTTTGGCGTCCTGACTGGCATGTCTTATTTCCTCCTCGAATCTGTTACCAGCCCCGGAGCAGCAACAGTCCTCACCAAATGTGGCTGAGGCGCTGGCCCTCCTCTGCTGGGAACCCTTGTTTTCCCAGGTCCCTGAGTAAAGGGCAGAGCTTTTACAGTACCTCAAAGGTTCTGCAGGATCTGTGCCCTGCACAGGCAGCCTGGTAGGTGGTTTCTTCTCCTTAGGCCTCCTGCCACCATGCCCTCGTCACAGGCCTGCTGGCCATCCTGTCACCCACAGCATGCACCCTCTGGCTCTTCGTACTTATTCCTCCCGCTGCCTGGAATGTTCAGGCCTAGCCAGCCTCGGGACTTACTCCTGTGCCTTATTCAGACCTGTTCAAATGTCACCCAGAGACACACTCTGCTCTCCCTAACCAAAACGGAACCCTCCTCAGCTGTCTGGGTTTCCTCTTAGCACTTCTCACCACCTGACACACTACATGTGTTTCTGATCTGTCTCTGTCCACTAGAATGTGTGCTCCATGAGAGAAGGGTTGTTGCTAGGGCAGTGCCTGGCAATGAGGGGTGCTCTGTGAATGAATGATTTCAGTGTTGACTTAAGAAGCACAAGGTCAGGACGTCCATGCCTTTGTATCTTGAACAAGGATTCATGACTAGAGGCCTCGTGTCCCTGTGGCTGTTGTGTGTGGTGACTGCACCGGTCTGTGAGGGTGAGTGCAGTGCCTCAGTGACCTGGGTGACAGGATGGGCTTACGGAGCACACTTGGATGAACAACACGTTTTTGGCACTCTTGACAGTTTCCTTGTTTTACATTGCCTGGAATAGTTCTTTTTGAGACCTATGATTTTGGCCTTTCATGTGATTTCATGGTAAAAATCTTTGATAAAGTTGACTTAAATGTTCTCTACCACATAGTTCCTCAGATTCTCAATTTCCTGTCTCATGCCAAGATAACAAAAATTGTTATGACATCCAATGTTTGTATCAGATCTGTAAGAATCCCAAAATATGGTTTGAATAAAGATGGAAGAGTAAAAGGGTTGTATAGCATTTCTGCACTAGATTCACAATAAAGTATGGCTTTCTTCCCTCTCTAGTTTGAGAAGAACACAAAATCCGATTTGCTGCTCAAGGAGCTCTATGTGGAAAATGCTCACCTGATGAAAGCACTTCAGGTCACTGAAGAGAAGCAACGAGGGGCTGAGAAAGAAAACCGAATCTTGGAAGAAAAAGTAAGAGCTCTCAACAAACTCATCTGTAGAATAACTTCAGCATCCTTCTCTGTCTAGACTGCTTGTTTTTCTGAAATTCATTTTGAAAGAGCGTCTTTTAAACTTAAGCCACTGTGATGCCATAATTTTCTATGGTTCATTGGCCATGCACCCCTGGACATATGAGCCAGATGCTGGGGAAACAGACATGCTGGAAAAGACTACACCTTTATTAGTCCAAGGTAATTTCCAATTGTGCTTAGTCACTGGTGAAATCAGATCATGGGGGCTCTCAGCAAAGAATGACTAAAACACAATGATAAAGCAAAAGCAATTTCAATGTTGTGCTTTTGACTTTGGCTGCAGAGATTAAAGTGCAAAATTAGAGCTTTGCACAGTTTCACCATTCCACTGTGACTGCTTTGGGTTTAAATCATTAGTATCCTTAATGGTGAGTCTGTACAAACATTCCAGAAAGGCTTCACTCTCTGTGACTGTCACCCAGTGATAAGGGACAAAGGAGGGAAAACCCTTGTTTAGGGACCGCTGCACAATGGAAAGGTGTTTGGACAATGCTTATTTTAAGTCTATGTGCTCAGGGATAATGATATTTATTGTGAATGCAATCTTTTCCTCCTTGAAATGTCATCACACTGGAAAATGTATTATATAGTTTTAAAAAAGTATAGTTTTATATCCAAAATACACAAATTATGGTCATTTGGTTTATCAGAATAAACTACTGTAATATGAAGAGTCACTATTTGCAATAAATTTTTCTATTAAAATTGATTCAACTTCTAAGTTTGTTTTTAATTTTCTTTGTTTGTTAGTTCTCGCCGAAAGATATTTTTCCCCATTGCTTTTTCAGAGAGAATAGAAGGGAGGGAGGGAGGGAAGGAAGGAAGGAAGGAGGGAGGGAGGGAGGAGAGCAGAGGAAGAGAGGGAAACATCAATTGGTTGCCTCCCATAGGCACCAGGGAGCGAACCCTCAACCCAGGTACGTGCCCTAGACCCAGAATGGAACACGAGACCCTTCAGTGCACGGGACAGTGCTCTAACCACTGATCACACTGGCCAGGGCCAATTTTTTAAATCTTCATCCAAGGATATATTTATTAATTTTGAGAGAGAGAGAGAAACATCAGTGTGAAAGAGAAACAAGGATCAGTTGCCTCCCATACGCACCTGACCTTGAGTTTAACCCACAACCTTTTTGGTGTAATGCTCCAACCAATTAAACCCGGGCTTAAATTTTTAAATATCTCAAACATACAGAAAAATAGATGTGTTTTTTTTTTTTTTTTTGTTAATCCTCACTCAAGAATATTTTTTCCATTGATTTTTAGAGAGAGAGTGGGAGGGAGGGGGAGAAACGAGAGAGAAAAACATGGATGTGAGAGATACACATCGATTGGTTGCCTCCCACACACACTCCCGACCAGGGCCAGGGATTGAGCCTGCAACCGAGGTATATGCCCTTGACAGGAATCAAATACTGGCTGATGCTTTATCCTGAGCAAAACTGCCTAGAGCAGAAAAATAGTTTTTATAAGAAACATTCCTGTGCCCATCAACAAGATGCACTAAAAAAAACATTCTGCTAGCCCTAGCCGGTTTGGCTCAGTGGATAGAGCGTTGGCCTGGGAACAAAAGGTGTCCCAGGTTTGATTCCAGTCAAGGGCAAATGCCTGGGTTGCAGGCTCAATCCCCAGTAGGGAGCATGCAGGAGGCAGCTGATCAATGATTTTCTCTCATCATTGATGTTTCTATCTCTCCCTCTTCCTTCCTCTCTGAAATCATATAAAATATTTAAAACAAATAAAAAAAACCCATTCTGCTATATTTCATCCTCCCTTCCTGGAAGTAACCGCTGTCTTGCAGCTATTGTGCCCCATCCTCTTCTATCTGTATATTTACTATACGTACGTGAAAAACCTTAAAGGAAAGACCCAAAGACTGGAATAAGTGGAAAGCTCAGTTCTTAGATAGGAAGACTCAACAACATTAACTGATTAATGTAACATATTCCCAATAAAAATACAAACTGCCCAATCAACTCTTTGTCCAGAATTGGGCAGTTCTACAGTTTATATGTACAACTAGGTAAACAAATAATCTGAGATACTGGGGGGGAAAAAAAACAATGAGTGGGAATTAGTTCTACCAGTTATTAAAATATCAAGTCTCGCCTGACCGGCATGGCTTAGTGGTTGAGTGTTGACCTATGAACCAGGAGGTCACAATCTGATTCCCGGTGTGGGTGTGCAGGAGGCAGCCGATCAATGATTCTCTCTTATCATTGATGTTTCTATCCCTCTCTCCTCTCTTTCTCTCTGAAATCAATAAAAAATATATTTAAAAAAAACACCCCAGCAAGTCTCAATATAGTTTGGGTTACATGGATGTATACATTGGTCAAAACTCAGGCTAGCCCAGCTGGTGTGGGTCAGTTTTTGAGTGTTGACCCATGAATAATTATTAGGAGGTCATGGTTCAATTCCTGGTCAGAGCACATGTCGGGTTGTGGGCTGGATCCTCGGTAGGGGGCGTGCAGGAGGCAGCTGATAAATTATTCTCTCTCATCATTGATGTTTCTATCTCTTTCTCCTTCTCCCTTCCTCTCTGAAATCAATTAAAACAAAACCAAATTCAAAGGATACACGTCTTCATTCACTTTGGGCTTCTGGCTGGGACTGGAGTAACAAGGAGATTTAATCTAATACACCTGAATAACACTAATAACCAACTGATGTTTATAGAACCCAATAGCCAACAATAGCAGAAGTGCACCTGGAACATTTACCAAACTAGACCAAATTCTGGGCCTTGAAACAAGTCTCAAAAAATGAAAAGGATTCAAGTCATATAAACTATGTTCTCTCACCACAATGAAATTAAATTAGAAATCAAGCCCAGAACGATATCTTGAAAATCCCTAAATATTTGAGAAATGAATAACACACTGATAAATAACACACAAAGCAAAGAAGAAATAAAAGTCAGAAAATATTTCAAACTGAATAAAAATAAAAATGCAACATACTAAACTTTGTGGGGTGGAGCATTACTTAAGGGAAAATTCATAGCACTAAATACTTGTATTAGAAAAGAAGCAAGATCTCAAAATTAATGACTTCAACTTCCACCTTAAATAACTGAAAGAAGAAGAGCAAGTTAAACCCAAAGTAATCAGAAGAAAGGAAATAATGAAGATCACAGTAGAAGTTAAGGAACAGACGAACCGGGGTTGGCAAACTACATGCTTATAGGTCAAGCCCAGCCCTGGAGCCTGTTTTTATAAAGTTTGGCACAACTACACCCATTCGTGTATGTATTGTCTCTGCCTGCTTTTGTGCTACAGCAGCAACCATGAGACTCTGGCCTACAAAGTCTAAGATACAGAAAAAGTTTGTTGGTCCCTGCAACAGAAAACAAAACAAAAAACGGAAAAAGCCAATGAAGCCAAAGGTTGGTTCTGGATGATCATGATAAAGAGAAAAAAAAATGTACCAACAGGATGGGAGGGACATCATTACAAAAATCTATGACAATATTATAAACAGCACTAATTCAATAACTTAGACATAATGGAGCAGGTGAAATGATCAATTAGAAAAATAAGCTGAATAGCCCTGTATCTATTATAGAAATTGAAATTGTGGTTAACCTTCCTACAAAGAAACTCCAGGCCCAGATGTATTAAATGTGAATTCTAGTAAGCATTTATGGAAGACATAATATCAAGTCTACGGAACTCTTCAAAAAAATTGAAGAGGAAGAAATATTTCCTAGCTCATTACATGACAGGGTTACTCATAGACATGACAAGAAAAGAACATTTCAGACCAATATCCCTCATGAACATAGATACAAAAATTATAAACAAAATTTTAATAAATCCAGTGGGGTTATGCCAACAATGCACAGTTCTTTTAACACTGGAAAAAATACATAACAATGATCAACATCTATCCCCAAGGTTCATACCCAGATGGCTCTATCATTATTAAAGCTATTACATTTCTATTTAAAATAGGCAAAGGAACAAATAACTCATTTTATACACCGGACACTGACACCAAAGCTGGTAGCTACTCAGTGTTCCCACCTTCATGTGGCTCATGTAGTCCCTTCACTCATTTGGGCATCCTGTGACCACACATACCCACTGGTGGAATGCAGCAGAAGTGGTGCTAGCCCAGTACCAGGCCTAGCCTTTCAGAACTCTAACAATGCCCACTTCCATTCTCTTAGCACTGTGGGAGTCCTGAGCTGCCAGGTAGGAAGCCCAGCCAGCTTGCTGGAAAAAACCACATGGAGAGACCACACAAAGACAGGAGGCTCACTTGTGTACATGGTTCTCTGTGCTCTGGGAGTAAATATATAGGAGTGAAGTGACTACAGACCCACAGTTAAAATGTCAACATTACTGATCCCATTCACTAGAAAAATTTTCCTTATTCTTTATCAGCAGAAATTTAGCTGAAAATCTGATCTGGCTACCAAAGCAATGGGGAGAAATCATTTTCAACAATGAAAATAATCTGCAAAGGGGAGCCTACTGACCTAAGTAGGTCTATTATGAAAACATACAGATCCACATCCTAGTTTGGAAAGCCTCTCTATGACTTGATTTTGGCCAGAAACATTCCCTTATACAAAAACGAAACTGCATGTACAGTACGTACCAAGTACCAGACTTCTGAATCTTTTACATTTGAAAGCCTCTTTCATGTTATTGGGCTGGTAATGGAGGGGATTAGCGGGGTAAGGCCACCGACCACCAGGCAGGACCACTCTGTGCCTCTCCAACCCCGACCATTCATAGTTCACCAGACAACAGAAACTGCCCTCCCTTTAGCTGACCAACTCTTCGTGTGGCTTTTCTGTCAATGTGAATCTGGGGGAACACTGTACAAAGGTTCTTTCCTAGCCCCAATTTCTATTTCCCTTTTCAAAGTGGCGATACTGGTGCTCACCCTACAAGCTCACAGGCAGGCATGAGCCAGACCACCCACCACTGCTGGAAATGGGCAAATTCATTGTGTCCTTACTTCTTCCTTCCCCAATAGCCAGGCAGTTGTCATTAAACGTTACATATACTGAAAACACTTACAGACCACCATCTCCACTTGCCCACATCATCTGAAAACACATACTCCAGAAATTCAGCTCCCTGGCTTACACAATGCACACTGTCAGAAACAACACAAGATGCACAGGGGCCTACTTTATCCCAGAACAGCCAAGGGTAACTCTTATTGTTTAAAAGATTCAAGTGTAGCCCTAGCTGGTTTGGCACAGTGGCTAGAGCGTCGGTCTGTGGACAGAAGGGTCACGGGTTCGACTCCAGTCAAGGGCACATGGCCGGGTTGTGGATTCGATCCCCAGTGTGGGGCGAGCAGGAGGCAGCCGATCAATGATTCTCTCTCATCATTAATGTTTCTCTCCCTTCCTCTCTGAAATCAATAAAAATATATTAAAAAAAAAAAAGATTCGAGTGTAATAAACATTTACTTTCATGAAAAAAACCACACACAGAGACATTGTAACTATAGGAATGTTATAATTATAGATGCAGATTACAAAAAAGAATCCTATACAATATAAAAACAAACCATTCTCAGCTGAGTATTCCTGGTTATATTAAAGAGTGTCTGTAACCTTTAGAACAAGAGATGGGTGGGCATAAGGGAAGGGAGAAGGAAGTGTATAAGGTTTGTGCCTGGGTACAGCCTCGTACCACAGAAGGAAGTCACCACAGGACGTGCTCCAGAACACCTTGTCTAATCAGCGGCTCACACTTCCATCGAGGTAGAAAGTGCTGAGTGAACAGGGGGGGGAAAGAAAGAGAAATGAATGTAAAAGAGTTTTAAATTATATTTTACATCATTAAAAAGCGGCAACTGATTATATATTATTCAAATTCAAAAAAAAATTCCAACAGTTATATAATTAAAAGTTAAACATAGCATATCTGCTGTTTTCATCTACTGAAACTGATGGTATGCAAAATTGTACTGAATTCTGATTTTATAAGCAAATTCATAGCTTGTTTAAGTTAAATGTAAAGACTTCTGAATTCTAGTTGGTACTTTCCTTAGGGTTTGCATTTTGAATTCATGCACAGAAAACCCAGGTAGGTGAGATTTTTAGGCACCAGTTGACAAGTTGTACAATTCCTTAGGAAGAACAACAAGGAAACGTTTCTATTAAACCTTTTCTAGGATTTGAGTCTGAACATTTATTCTAATAACAAGTGACAACTTTTCTCTTTGTCCTTTTCAAGGATTAAAAGAATTTGTAACCTATGAAGTAGGTGTTGTTCACACACTGTGTTGTGAAGACACCAGTGCCAGCTAACGCTCGTCCTCCATGTCCTGAGAGGGCACCGATTCTCATTCTGAAGTGGAAAGGAGTCTTCTTGTCTGATTCCCTCTCAACACACGGGGGGTTAAAACAGAAGTAAACATTTCCTAAACTTTGGAGTGAGAAGGAATAGGAAGCAAGCTCATGTGAGCAATGAAATCTCAAAGAAAGACATACTTTGGTAAAAATGAAAAATATTAGAAAGTACAGAGCAAATAGCCTTAGGAAATAATGCAGTAGGAGAAATTATCAAAACTATTCAAGGAAGCAAAATGTAACTTCAGCAGCACTGTGTGCCTGAAGGTTCCTCCTCACAAACTCAAAGGTCTTATGCAAGACCCATGACCAAATACATGCCTCCAAACGTGTCATGAAAACACACAGGCCAAGGACTTTTACCTAACATGTTAACTGAATGATCAAAGTCTTTAGAATGAATAATATAAAAAAGGGGGCCTATCTCCACCACTACCCCAAAAGAAAAAAAGGGGTGACATATGAAGTTGTTTACAAGTTATTCCAATTTCTTCTAAAAAGAAGGGGTTCTGATTTCTAGAGAGATAAATGTTTGCCATATTGATAAGCATAAATGGTTGTATGATAAGAAAATATCTCACTATTAATATTTTATATATGGACAGATTCCATAGAAAACTGATTTTAGATGTGGTCAGACATTTTTAGAAGCCCATTAATACCAACTATTGCAGATTACGTTTTTAAATTTTGTTCCCATTTTTATAATGAAGGGAGGGGCGATACTGAGAAACTAAGTTACAAGCACCACCGAGAGGAAGGCTTCTGCATGGTCCACACAGAAAACAGCTAACACAGGAGCAGGACGAGGGGCTCAGCTGGGTTTCCACCTGCCCCAGCCCCACCCAGGACTCCCTGCCACTGAGCAGCCACCACCAGTTGGGCACACTGGTGGGAAGATCAGCCATAAGTTTGAGAAAAAAATTCAACCACAGGACAGTGTTTAGGGGAAAGTGACATTTTCTCATATCTAGCTTTATGAGGATAAGCTTTATTCTTGTGAACCAGAGCTTCACACTGGGTCCTCCAGAAATACAGATTTTTATGAAAGCATTAATTTATCAGTATTAATATTAATCCACTAGTATTATTCAATTCATTAGTATCCTACTTCCAAGAGGACACTGGGAGGGAAATTTTGCCTTAACAAAGAGATTTTATTTAGTGTACCCTGAAAATCTGTCTTTAAAATATTCAATCTTTGTTTTAGGAAACTACTCAAGGCTCTAAGGGTATTTGTAAAATAAGAGATCAAGTCACCCTCTTTTAAGGGAATTAGTCCAAGATTCACAAAACCTGAAGCATGCTTTTGCTCCAGGCATAAGCAAAGACACTAACCGGCTGATAACAAGAAGAAGATAAAGAAAGAGTGGTTTTCATTAAGTCATTTTTCCTCCTGTATTAATGTGACTACAAAAAATAGGATAAATTTAGCTAATGTGAAATTAATCTAATGTGAACTTGAAGATTTCTAAGGAAACAATAATGTTAAGATTATTTTGTAAGGAAAAATTTGATTTCAGTTACAACTTCAAAGTTTTAGTCTTTCCCTATTAAATTCTGTTAATATATTACTTAGAAAATTTTGATCTATCTCATTTGTTTGCTAAAGAACTAGGATTTATAATGTAAAGTACAAGCTAAAAATAAGTGCTTATCACCTATTAAAATATAATTCAAAGGAGCTAAATGCAACATTTTCATAGTGCCTTAACTAGAATAAAGCCCATTGCGATCATTTCCCTGGAAAAGACTTAGTGTTAAACACAAGCAATATTCTAGGAAATTAATTAACCTTTTAATAAATGCAACATTTCCCTCAACCTTTCTTTATATTTATAAAAAGTAGTCTTACCCTAAACATAATGCCAAGATATAAATGGTTATCACAAGGTGATGTTTATTTTACTGCTTTCAACGTTCCCATCATGCAACACTCTTACAAGATTTAAAGTATCTTTAGACAAGAAATACCTGGCTATTTTTTTTTAATAGGACTGAAGTACCATCATCAACTTCAAATTCTCCATAGTCTTTTAGACATCGCACCTGAAAGGAGAAACTGATGTTTTATCTAAATTATTTTTTAATATGAAATGACCACAAAGTAAATAAGGATTATCTAAATACTCACAAAGTAAAAGTATTGGGCTTTCTGTTGGTTTGTATAGTCTCTGTGTACTTGAGCCTCATACTCCTACTGTGGAATGCTAGTGGTTCTAACTGTCCTGTTTTGATGGAGAGGAAGAAGAATGGCTAAATCTCCAAATGTATGTGTGTGTTGTGCCGACAGCAAGGAAACCCAGGGAGCTGCTAAGGGGGAGACATCATTGCATTCTTTTCCCTCTGCAAATCCTGAACTACCAAGTAGTTAAAATATATATTTACAAAGAAAAGAGAATGTTCTAGATCAATTCCAACCTGCCTCTTTATGGTTCCCTTCCATGAAATATCAATATCTGAAAACAGACCATAGGTGAGTCTGCAAAACTTGTTTTAAAACGATTTTTCCAATTTCATTTGACAGACTCTTTCCCAAAAATACTTACAAGTAAACTATGGAAGAGCAGACGCAGACTCATGTTGTAAGAATCAGGAGAGGTTCTTAGTCAGGTGGGAGGTATAAGACTGCCTTTTGATAGACCCTCTACAACTGCAGAGCAAAATGTTCCTAGAGAGAAGGTTACATTCCTGACTATAGTTCCAACTGTTGCCACAGGAAACCAGGACATCTTCTCGTCTTCTATAAGAACTCAGGACTGGCCCTGGCTGGTTTGGCTCAGTGGATAGAGCGTCGGCCTGTGGATTGAAGGGTCCCAGGTTCGATTCCAGTCAAGGGCACGTGCCTGGGTTGCGGGCTCCATCCCCGGTAGGGGCGTGCAGGAGGCAGCCAATCAATGATCCTCGCTCATCATTGGTGTTACTATCTCTCTCTCCCTCTCCCTTCCTATCTGAAGCCAATAAAAAAATATATATTAAAAAAAAAAAAAAAAGAACTCAGGACTGGAGTTTATTTTCCTAAGTACTAGGATTAGTATTGGTAAAGCCAACTCCAGCAATAAGTCTCACCATCTGAAGACGTACTCAATTCAATGCAGTTACTATGCACTTTCATGCTTAAAGTGCCCCTTCTTTGGCAAGTGGGAACTCCTTCAAGTCAGTTCCCAAACTTTAGAGCACTCACATAGACCTTGACACTTTTCGTGCTTTCCAGAAAGACAGGGCATCCCATGCTCAGTTTGTACATTTTTTTATTTAAGATCAAGAATTAGCCTTTTTATCCCCAAGGAGTCCTGTTTTTTTTTTTTTTTTACTGGGAAATGGCATTCAGACTCCACATTTTGAATGCTCATGACTACTGGGCTGGTTTTTTCGGTGGAAAGAGCTAAAAAGTACTTTAACAAAAAGAAAAAGAGATGGCCCTGCCCTGGCAGGTGTGGCTAGTTGGAGCGCCATTCCGTACACCAAAAGGGGCAGGTTCAATTGCTGGTTAAGTGATAGGTTAGATCCCGGGTTGGTGCGCGTATGAGGAGGAAACCAATGGATATTTCTCTCACATCAATGTTTCTTTTTCCCCTCTCCCCCTTCCTCTCTCTCTGAAATCAATTAAAAACAAATAAATAAAAGGAGATGATTTAACTGGACTCCATGCTGATACTTCAAACTTGAGTTTGGGAATACAGAATTTTCACTTAACTTTTTCATTTTAATATTCAAATCTCTTTTCTCTTATTTTAAAAATCTTGGTTCCTACTGCTATATTTTTTTGCTCTATTCTTCAACATATAAGTTGTTTCATATGATGTTTCAAAATAACAGTAATTATTATTACTGAGAATATGACTATAAAAATACATTGATATGTTTGTAATTCTTTTCATCCTTAGAACATAACCACTACCAACATATAATCAATTTATGTGTTTTAAAGTAATTTAAAATAATTCCAGTTTGACTAATTCACCAATTTAAAACATAGGTTCATTGGTTTCATTTTGCTTTCAAAATTTGTGGGTTGGTTTTCTACTTTGATTTAATAATATATAAAACTAGAGGCCCGGTGCACAGATTCGTGCACCCATGGGGTCCTTCAGCCTGGCCTGCAGGGATCGGCCAAAACTGGCTCTTCAACATCCCCTGAGGGGTCCCAGATTGCGAGAGGGTGGTCCTTGGGTGACACACCCTGGAATCAGGCTCCCTCCTCTCTGGTTCCAGGTATGTCACCTGAGAACCGCAGCTGCCAAATCACCACAGCTCGGCAGCTTCTGCCTTGAGTGTCTGCCCCCGGTGGTCATTGCACATCATAGCTACTGGTCGGACAGTCGCTTAGGCTTTGGAACCATGTAAACACATATATATGTGTTTACATGGTTCCAAAGTCAAAACTATTAAAACAGGTCTATTCAGAATATTTTAGCTTTTCTATCTTAGCCCCATCATTCACCTATAGGTAACATTTTTGGTTTCAGTTTATTTTTCCCTTTCTTTTTAAAAATAAATTAATATATATTCATATACCCCATAGACAAAAGGCAGCACAGTCTATGCATTAAATAAAAATCCACTTTTAAGTATACTTACTTCAATATATAAACTTTTGGGAGGTTTCATATCCTGTGTAATATCTAAACCTTCATCTCCTCCCAATGACCTCATATAAGTAGCAAGAGACTTTTTATAATGATTGAACCATTCAACCTGCAAACATAAAGATGCATTTGACAAAGTTTTAAGAAAACAAACTTGCAGAAATTGTATACTCATCTTTTAAAATTAAAATACCAATGGCATATTTCACAGAGCTAGAACAAATACTCCAAAAATTTATACGGAATCAAAAAAGACCCGAGCCCTGACAGGTTTGACTCAGTGGATAGGGCGTCGGCCTGCAGACTGAAGGGTCCCAGGTTCGATTCTGGTCAAGGGCATGTACCTTGGTTGCAGGCACATCCCCAGTGGGGGGTGTGCGGGAGGCAGCTGATCAATGCTTCTCTTTCATCGATGTTTCTAACTCTCTATCCCTCTCCCTTCCTCTCTGTAAAAAAATCAATAAAATATATTTTTTTAAAAAAGACCCTGAATAGCTGCAGCAATCGCGAGAAAGGAAAACAAAGTTGGAAGAATCACAATACCAGACCTCAAGTTATACTACAAAGCCATCGTAATCAAAACTGCCTGGTACTAGCACAAGAACAGGCATATAGATCAATGGAACAGAACAGAGAACCCAGAAATCAACCCAAGCCATTACACTCAATTAATGTATATATTTTTTACGATCAACTAATATTTGACAAAGGAGGCAAGAGCATACAATGGAGTCAAGGCAGTCTCTTCAATAAATAGTGATGGGAAATTGGACAGATACATGCAAAAAAAATGAAACTAGACCACCAACTTACACCATACACAAGAATAAACTCAAAATGGATAAAATACTTAAGTTGGGAAACCATAAAAATCCCAGAAGAAACCATAGGCAGCAAAATCTCAGACATCTCTCGTAGCAATGTTTACAGATACATCTCCTAAGGCAAAGGAAACTGAAGAGGAAATAAACAAATGGGACTACATCAAAATAAAAAGCTTCTGTACAGCAAAAGAAACCATCAACACAACGAAAAGAGAGCCCACTGTATGGGAGAACATATTTGACAATGACACATCTGATAAAGGGTTAATATCCCAAATATAAGGAACTCATACAACTTAAAAGGAAGACAAATGATACACTTAAAAAATGGGTAAAGGACCTAAATAGACACTTCTCCAAAGAGGACACACAGATGGCCAAGAGACATATGAAAAAATGCTCAAAGTCACTGATCATCAGAGAGATACAAATTAAAACAACAATGAGGTATATCACCTCACAGCTGTCAGAATGGCTACCATCAACAAATCAACAAATGACAAGTGCTGGGAGGATGTGGAGAAAAGGAAACCCTACTACACTGCTATAGGAATGCAGACTGGTGCACCATTATGGAAAACAGTATGGAGTTTCCTCAAAAAATTAAGTATGGAACTGCCATTTGACCCAGTGATCCCACTTCTAGGAATATATCCTAAGAAACCCGAAGCACCAATCAGAAAGAATGTATGCACCCCTATGTTCATAGCAGCACAATTTACAATAGCTAAGATCTGGAACAGCCCAAGTGCCCATCAGTAGATGAGTGGATAAAAAAGCTGTGGTACATTTATACCATGGAATATCATGCAGCAGTAAAAAAGAAGGATCTCTTATCCTTTGAGACAGCATGGAGGGACCTGGAGAGTATCATGCTAAGTGAAATAGTTCAGTCAGCAGGGGAGAACCAAGATGGCGGCATAGGTTAACGCCGGAATTTGCTGCTTTGAACAACTACTTCAAAAGTGAAACCAAAAAACGGAAGGGACATCACCCAGAACCACAGGAACGCTGGCTGAGTGGAAGTCCTACAACTAGGAGGAAAGAGAAACGCATACGGACACTCAGAGGAGGCACAGTGCTGAAGTCAAATTCTGAGGTGCGGAGTGCGCAAGCGGGCTGGCGGCGGAGGGCGCGGTTGGCGTTTTCAATCGGGAGGGAGTCGCAGACTCTGAGCTCCAGATCCGGGCGAGTCTTTAGGGACCCAGACTCAAACGGGAGAAGCGGGACTGTCTGGCTTCGGTCAGAGCGAGTGCAGCTTTCTCTGAGCTTTGCAGCGGGTGCTGGGACTCAGAGAGGCAGAGCCCCTGGGGACAGGACTGAGAGCCGCCATAACTGCTCTCTCCAGCCCACCCTGTTGATCCTGTTCGACCCACCCCGCCCAAGCCCTGCACACAGGCATTTGTCGGATAGCCTCAGGCAAAGGCTAGATTAGCACCTCCCTAGAGGACAGAAGTTCTCTCACTGCTGACACAGCTGATTCTCATAGCCACTTGGCCTGGAGGTCAAACCCTCCCTGGAATTAGCTACAACAATCAAGATTTAACTATAAGACTGCGAACAAAGACCACTAGGGGGTGCACCAAGGAAGTATAACAAAATTCGGAGACAAAAAAACAGGACAAAATTGTCAATGGAAGATATAGAGTTCAGAACCACACTTTTAAGGTCTCTCAAGAACTGTTTAGAAGCCGCCGATAAACTTAATGAGATCTACCAGAAAACTAATGAGACCCTCGATCTTATATTGGGGAACCAACTAGAAATTAAGCATACACGGACTGAAATAACGAATATTATACAGACTCCCGACAGCAGACCAGAGGAGCGCAAGAATCAAGTCAATGATTTGAAATGCGAGGAAGCAAAAAACACCCAACCGGAAAAGCAAAATGAAAAAAGAATCCAAAAATGCGAGGATAGTGTAAGGAGCCTCTGGGACAGCTTCAAGCGTACCAACATCAGAATTATAGGGGTGCCAGAAGATGAGAGAGAGCAAGATATTGAAAACCTATTTGAAGAAATAATGACAGAAAACTTCCCCCACCTGGTGCAAGAAATGGACTTACAGGTCCAAGAAGCGCGGAGAACCCCAAACAAAAGGAATCCAAAGAGGACCACACCAAGACACATCATCATTAAAATGCCAAGAGCAAAAGACAAAGAGAGAATCTTAAAAGCAGCAAGAGAAAGAAACTCAGTTACCTACAAGGGAATACCCATACGACTGTCAGCTGATTTCTCAACAGAAACTTTGCAGGCCAGAAGGGAGTGGCAAGAAATATTCAAAGTGATGAATACCAAGAACCTACAACCAAGATTACTTTATCCAGCAAAGCTATCATTCAGAATTGAAGGTCAGATAAAGAGCTTCACAGATAAGGAAAAGCTAAAGGAGTTCATCACCACCAAACCAGGATTATATGAAATGCTGAAAGGTATCCTTTAAGAAGAGGAAGAGGAAGAAAAAGGTAAAGATACAAATTATGAACAACAAATATGCATCTATCAACAAGTGAATCTAAGAATCAAGTGAATAAATAATCTGATGAACAGAATGAACTGTTGATTATAATAGAATCAGGGACATAGAAAGGGAATGGACTGACTATTCCTGGGGGGGAAAGGGGTGTGGGAGATGCGGGAAGAGACTGGACAAAAATTGTGCACCTATAGATGAGGACAGTGGGTGGGGAGTGAGGGCGGAGGGTGGGGCGGGAACTGGGAGGAGGGGAGTTATGGGGGGAAAAAAAGAGGAACAAATGTAATAATCTGAACAATAAAGATTTAATTAAAAAAAAAAAAAAGAAATAGTTCAGTCAGCAAAAGACAAGTATTACATGATCTTACTCATATGTGAAATCTAAGTAACAAAATAAAGTGATGAACAGAGTGGATCCAGAGACATGGAAGCATGGAACACAGTGCAGAATCTCAGAGGGAAGGCAGGGGAGGGTGGGTGGGTGGGAGGTCATCAACCAAAGACCTTGTATGGATATATGCAGAACCCCTGAACAGACAATAGGGGCCTGAAGGCCTGGGGTGGGGGTGGGGGGTGGGCTGAAGGGGGTCAATGGGGAAAAAAAGGGGACATATGTAATACTTTCAACAAAAAAGAATTATAAATTAATTAATTAATTAATTAATTAAAAGTAAATAAGCCTGGCTGATGAGGCTGTGGTTGAGCATCCTCCTATGAATCAGGAGATCACCGTTTGATTCCCAGTCAGGGCATTTGCCCAGGCTGCGGGTTCAATCCCCAGTAGGGGGGCTGTAGGAAGCATCCGATCAATGATTCTCTCATCACTGATGCTTCTATCTGTCTCTCCCTCTTCCTTCCTCTATAAAATCAATATATATATACATATATAAATAAAAATAAATAAATATAATTTCCAACATCCTTAGGGACTAATATTAAATTAATTTATAGATAAACTTTGGTTATCTGAAATCTTTGGTTATCTGGACACGTTCTAAGAGATTGAAAGTTTAAAGATAGAAATTACAAAGGCAATGCAAAATAAGCAACACATATTTGGTCTTTGTAAAGCTGTAATTATGAAGATAAATGTGATGTAGTACATTCATAGTTTTATATAAATTAATGACAGTTAATATATCTAAAGGCTGAAATCTAAGCTTTAAAATTTTCATCTCATTTATATACATTTGTGTGTGTTTAAACTTATATAAAAAGTTATACTAGAATTATGAAACTAAGAACCTTATGAATAATAAACAGAAAAAACAAACAATTCAGGGAGAAATGATCTTTGCCTATTCAGTCTACTTTTTAAAAAAAGAAAAAAAATTGTATCTTCTTATTTGGTAGCTTTTTCGGAAAACAGAACACTCTTATCTCATAGAGAAGCTCCCAAATCTTTGCAGTTTTGTGCTGATTTTTTTATTCTTACTAAAATTTTTTACTTCTGAAAAAGTTAAAATTTCCACTGTTACTGCTATGATTAAATGTTATTTCTGATTATTTGTACAACTAAGAATCATTTTTGTCTTTAGACACGAATAACTTATGTTTATATACTAATATTATAAAATGTTTTTTATATTTTTGATACTGATTTTTCCAAATCTAGACTACTTATTACATAATAAAAATGTTAAAACAAACAAAAAACAAAAAGATAAATACTAATAAATATATTACAGAACAATGCCAGAACCTCAGCATTTTCCAAATTCATAAATTTGAATAACAGTGCTAACTTACTTCTTCAGCAGACATGTGAAATCGTAAAACATTTGGCAGAACACTTCCATATTCCCACCTGAGTGCTCTAATCCGAAGCAATCGGTCATACCTAGGAGATTAAGAAGGTATTAGATGCTTAACAAAAGGGATATCAGAAGCTGTTTTGATCAGGAAAGACGAGAGACTCACATTAATCTAAATGGACTACTAGTATGTGGACTTTATTTGGCTCCTGCGACAAACTGTGAGAAGTCATCTTGGGGACAAGGCAGAAAATATGAATGTTGATTAGATAGAAATCTCATTGATTAGAGATGCATACTAAAGTATTCAGTGGTAAAAATGTCATGATGCTCTACAATAGTGTAGCATAAATAAAACAATATAAGACATTTATGGCAGCCCAGCCGGAATGACTCAGTGGTTGAGCGTCAACCTATGAACCAGAAGGTCACAGTTCGATTCCTGGTCAGGGCACATGCCTGGGTTGCTGGCTCGATCTCCAGGGTGGGGTGGGTGATCCCCAGTGTGGAGTGTGCAGAAGGCAGATGATCAATGATTCTCTCTCATCATTGATGTTTCTGTCTCTCTCTCCCTCTCCCTTCCTCTCTGAAATCAATAAAAATATTAAACAAAAAAACAAAAACAAAAAACATTTATGGCAAAATGTTAAAAATTGTTACACATGTATGATGGGTCCATGGGGGTTCATAACATTATTCTCCCTAGTTTTATGAATATTGTAATTTTTCATAATAAAATTTTTTAAATGGAAAAAAGAATTTAGAATGTTTATAGAGAGACAAATTTAAGAATTTCTGTTTTCCATTTGAAATGGTTAAAAGAAAACCACATGGAAAATCCTCCATTATTCCCTAACACCCCAAGCAAAATCTGAGAGGCTTACAAGTATGCTACAGTGCAGCGTCGATTTCTTAGCAAAGAACAGTGTCGAAATTTGATGGTTGGTATCAAATCACTTCGTCCACCTGACTTCGCTTCATTCCTAGTAAAATTTGAATAGGAAAAGAACAAATATGTCTATTTCAGTATAAATAAAATTTTTAAAGTCAACTAAAAACTGACTTATATGTTTATTTTTCATTTTTTCTAATTCTTTATTGTTGAAAGTTTTACATATGTCTTCTTTTTCCCCCATTGACCTCTCCCCACCTGCTCCTGTCCGCCAGCACATGCCCCCCACACCCCTATTGTCCGTTGATCATGCTCATATGCATGGATACAAGTCCTCTGGTTGATCTCTCACCCCCCCCTCCCCTGCCTTCCCTCTGAGGTTTGACAGTCTGTTCAATGTTTCTATGTCTCTGGATCTATTTTTGTTCACTAGTTTATATTGTTCATTATATTCTACAAACAAGTAAGATCATGTGACATTTATCTTTTTCTGACTGGCTTATTTCGATTAGCACAATGCTCTCCAGGTCCACCCATGCTGTTGCAAATGGTAAAAGTTCTTTCTTTTTTATAGCAGCGTAGTATTCCATTGTGTAGATGTACCACAGTTTTTTAATCTACTTATCTGCTGATGGGCACTTAGGCTGTTTCCAAATCTTAGCTATTGTAAATTGTGCTGCTATGAACATAGAGGTGTACCTGTTTTTTTGGTTTTCTTTTATTAGCAGTTAACCTAAGCAGTACCTACCTCTATTTCAGAGCTTTTATTAATATGTTAAAAGATAAAAAAGCCTAAAGCCAAATAATTTGCCTAAGATCAGGCTATCAGCATTTCATTTAACGATTTAATACTTTGCACTTTTGTACACTGATTAATCTCCGTTATTTCCAAAAGATAAACACTGGAATCCCTTTATCATGCTAGGATAAGAGACAAAACAATGTCATGGTTCATAACATTATGGTCTTATATTTTTTATATGTATTACTGCCCATTATAATTAAGTGACTAAAAATGGGAGTCAACATGGTCCTTCACTCCTCTCCTTAGATACTGGACAAGTATGACATTTTAAAATCAAATGTACAATTGTTTATGGGTACAGAATTTCATTATTACAAGATGAGGAGTTAAGAAGATGGATGGTGGTGATAGTTGCACATTATCAATGCATTTAACACTACTGAACTGTATATTTAAAAATGGTTAATATGGCAAATTTTGTTATGTATATTTTAAAAATTGGAAAAACAAAAACAAAACAAGACCAGATGTACAGAAAGAATAAGAACCAAATTTAGAGTTTTAAAAGGAACCAGATAAATATAAAAAACAACTCCTTCATGCCGGGGTCCAACCCCAGCGGGTCCAGGGGTCCCCAAAGGTGTGGACGGAGTCGGCGAAGAAGGAATGACACGGAGACAGCGTTCAGTTGATCAGCAGCCTAGCCAGGATCTCCAGCCAGGATCTCCAGCCAAGTTCTGGTCTGGATCTCCAGAGAGGTTCTGCTTAGGATCTCCAGCTAGGTTCTGTGTCCATGTTCTCTTGCTAGGTTCTCCCGGTTCTCCAGCCAGGTTCTGTAGCCATGTTCCCTCGCTAGGTTCTCCAGCCAGGTTCTGTCCAGGTTCTCCAGCCAGGTTCAGATACCAGGTTCTAGTCAGGTTCTCTTGCCAATTTCTGTAGTCAGGTTCAGTCCAGGATCTTTTGCCATATTCTCTCACTAGGTTCTGTCTCTAGGTTCTGAGGCCAGTTTCTGTCCAGGATCTTTTGCCATGTTCTCTCCAGCGAAGTTCTTCTGTCTCTAGAGAACGTTCTGTGTAGGTTCTGTGCCTCCTGGTTCTGTCTTCTTACATCTAGGGGAATCCTGTTGCAGGGATTCCCAAAGGTGTGGACGGAGTCGGCGAAGACTATCCACCCTCTTCCTATGGTGGAGTCCTATCCATCCCGAGTGTGGGGCGCTTACCTAGGGGTCCCTGTTCGGGCGCCAGATGCCGGGGTCCAACCCCAGCGGGTCCAGGGGTCCCCAAAGGTGTGGATGGAGTCGGCGAAGAAGGAATGACACAGAGACAGCGTTCAGTTGATCAGCAGCCTAGCCAGGATCTCTAGCCAGGATCTCCAGCCAAGTTCTGGTCTGGATCTCCAGCGAAGTTCTGCTTAGGATCTCCAGCCAGGTTCTCCAGGTTCTCCAGCCAGGTTCTGTAGCCAAGTTCCCTCACTAGGTTCTCCAGCCAGGTTCTGTCCAGGTTCTCCAGCCAGGTTCAGTCACCAGGTTCTAGTCAGGTTCTCTTGCCAATTTCTGTAGTCAGGTTCAGTCCAGGATCTTTTGCCATGTTCTCTCGCTAGGTTCTGTGGCCAGTTTCTGTCCAGGATCTTTTGCCATGTTCTCTCCAGCGAAGTTCTTCTGTCTCTAGAGAACGTTCTGTGTAGGTTCTGTGCCTCCTGGTTCTGTCTTCTTACATCTAGGGGAATCCTGTTGCAGGGATTCCCAAAGGTGTGGACGGAGTCGGCGAAGACTATCCACCCTCTTCCTATGGTGGAGTCCTATCCGTCCCGAGTGTGGGGCGCTTACCTAGGGGTCCCTGTTCGGGCGCCAGATGCCGGGGTCCAACCCCAGCGGGTCCAGGGGTCCCCAAAGGTGTGGATGGAGTCGGCGAAGAAGGAATGACACAGAGACAGCGTTCAGTTGATCAGCAGCCTAGCCAGGATCTCTAGCCAGGATCTCCAGCCAAGTTCTGGTCTGGATCTCCAGCGAAGTTCTGCTTAGGATCTCCAGCCAGGTTCTCCAGGTTCTCCAGCCAGGTTCTGTAGCCAAGTTCCCTCGCTAGGTTCTCCAGCCAGGTTCTGTCCAGGTTCTCCAGCCAGGTTCAGTCACCAGGTTCTAGTCAGGTTCTCTTGCCAATTTCTGTAGTCAGGTTCAGTCCAGGATCTTTTGCCATGTTCTCTCGCTAGTTTCTGTCTCTAGGTTCTGAGGCCAGTTTCTGCCCAGGATCTTTTGCCATGTTCTCTCCAGCGAAGTTCTTCTGTCTCTAGAGAACGTTCTGTGTAGGTTCTGTGCCTAGGTTCCGTCTCTCTTGTCTTGTTACATCTGTATTTATACCAGTTGACTCCAATCCTATCAATCTCTATTCCAAAGGTTAGGGCGTTTCTTATCTCCATTCCAGGGAGTGAAGATTATGTAGCTTAAGCATGATTGTTCATAGTTAAAGTGATTAATTACCCGCCTGGCACTTAGTTAAGAGGTTTTATTCCCTCCCTAACTTCAGGGGAAAATCCCTACCTGGGGAAACAACCTTTCTCAGAGACCTTGGTTAAAACACATAGTGCCAAGAAGGTGAGCAAACATATTAAGAACAGTATGCCATATATGCCAGGTCCCTTGAAACAGCAAGGATGGACCGGCTCCCAGCACCTTCATGCAGTGTATGCTGCAGGCCCTGCAAACGGAGCCAAAATACATGTGCCACCCATCATGTCTTCTAGATCTGTTGTACACACTTCTAAGTCAGATTATTCGCCATACTGTTGACAATGTGCTCTGGATTACAAAGTAATAGTACAAATAAAATACATCTCACTTAACTTCAGAGGACTTTGTTAAGTACAGAAGGATTTGCTAAAAAATTTACATTCACACGAGTAATTTAAAATAGATTTCCTGTGACAAATAAGTTTAACCAGAAACTGGTAATAGTGATTGTCCCCTGAAAATGAAACTAGGAGGATAAGGAATAGAATTTTGGGATTATGAATTTGCAAATGGTACAAATACAGGAAAATCATTCCCTTACTGGACTAAGGTCTATTAGGCCACATCCAAACATGTTTTTAACCTGTTCATTTTTTATCTACTCCAAGTCACCTCTCCTGTCACCAAGATGACCAGCATGCCTCCCCTCGCAGCTTCTCCTTCCACTGTCCACACAGCAGTCAGTGTGATCTTTCAAAGCACAAACATGCTACCACCTGCCCCACACATTTAAAAATCTTACGCGGTGTCATGCTTTGCTTGCTTGTAAGCTTAAGCCACACTGGCCTTCTTTGGCAGTTTCCTGAGCATCCCACCCTCTTTCATGACTCTGGGACTTTGCATATGCTGTTCCCTCTACCTGGAATGCTCTCTGCCACAATTACTACCTAGCTGAAAACCTGCTTCTCCTTCAGGCCTCAGCTGAAATGTCTCTTCTTTGGAAAGAAATTCTCAGATTCCTTGATCTGATTATATCTTCACTTCAGTGTTCTCTCTCCTAGCACTCTGTTGTGTTCTTTCATAGCATGTATCCCAGTTTGGTCTATCGGTCTTCTGCATTAGACTGTGAGGGCCACAGTGACAGAAATCTTGACTATTGTGTTTACAATCAGAGCCATTTATCAGCGCATAATTGTTCAATACATACTTGTTGAGTGAATGAATGAATGTCTCAGGAACTTCCCTTTAGGACTTTAGATTTACTGCAAATCTGTTTCGGTTCAGTCCCACATTCCATAAAGACTTTTCTGTATCCATCCTTAAACAATGCTGTTGAAAGTATTCCTGTTGTTCTATAAACTCCACCATGCTACTGATTTGAATATCCAAGTAACTGATAAAAACATTGTACTTAACAAGGCCAAAGATGAAACCATGTCACATATAACTTCTCTCCAGGTCAGTGGTTCTCAACCTTCTGGCCCTTTAAATACAGTTCCTCATGTTGTGACCCAACCATAAAATTATTTTCGTTGCTACTTCATAACTGTAATGTTGCTACTGTTATGAATCGTAATGTAAATATCTGATATGCAGGATGGTCTTAGGCGACCCCTGTGAAAGGGTCGTTCGACCGCCAAAGGGGTCGCGACCCACAGGTTGAGAACTGCCGCTCTAGGTTGAGATCTGAATACCTCACTTCTGATTAGAATTTGGTGTCTTTAAGACTCTTTTGTGTCTTACTCTTCACCAAATCACAGGGACCTCTGAAGTTTGTTATACAGCCCAAATGCTTAGCTCTAACTAGTCTATAAATCTAGAGCAGCCGTGGGCAAACTATGGCCCGCGGGCCGGATCCGGCCAGTTTGAAATGAATAAAACTAAAAAAAAAAAAAGACCGTATCCTTTTATGTAATGATGTTTACTTTGAATTTATATTAGTTCACACAAACACTCCATTCATGCTTTTGTTCCGGCCCTCCGATCCAGTGTAAGAACCCATTGTGGCCCTCGAGTCAAAAAGTTTGCCCACCCCTGATCTAGAGCCCTCACGTCCAATCTGTAGCATTTTGTAGCCCTAGTTATCAATGACCTTCACTCAAGCTACTGGAATCACTACTGTTCCTGCTAAGTTTACAAAATACCCATTCTCTCATTCTATAAGTGAAAGCAAGCAGTGGAAACCATATATTTCAGTCTGTTGGGGTTTTTATATGCTCAACTCTCAACTCTTTTAGGTTTACCCTAATATCTTTTAAGTCATATCAGTCAAATAACAAATATTTATTGAGCATGTACCATATGCCAAGCACTACCTGAATCCCTGTAGAGATAGCCATGATCAACACAAATCCCTTTTATACAGTACTAGAGGCCCCGGCGCACAAAATTCGTGCACGGGTATGATCCCTAGGCCTGGCCTGTGATCAGGGCCATCTTCCCCAGCTGCTGGCTGCTGGCCCTGCCCCCAGTTCCCTGTTCGTCATTGGGCGATGGGAGCCTGCCAGCCCGGGAAAGGGACCAAGAGGTGGTCAGTGTGCCTCATAGTGACTGGTCAAGCGGTTGTTCTGGTCGTTCTGCCATTAGGGCCAATTTGCATATTACCCTTTTATTATATAAGATACCTAGAGTATAATCACACTCAGAATTTTTAAAAAAGTCACATCTAAAAACTGATGTAAGATTATCTTTCCATATTACATTTCTTCAATTGTTTTAAAATATGAATTTTATCAAAACTTACACATCAGACTGGTTTTGTTCATATAAAGCTTTCATCTCCTCCAGAACTTGCCTGAGTCCATCCTCCTAGAATATACAAAATGATATTGATCCATATTCATTAATTCCCCCACCAAGTCTGCAGCAATATTCTATCTATACTATGTTTATATTTGATTTACATATCATATCAACAAGCAATAGTCCTTTCATACCTACTATGATGGCTATAATAATAAGTGTTGGCGAGGATGGGGAGAAATTAGAACCCTCTTACATTGCAGATAGGAATGTAAAATGGGCCGAAACCGGTTTGGCTCAGTGGGTAGAGCGTCGGACTGCGGACTGAAAGGTCCCAGGTTCGATTCCGGCCAAGGGCATGTACCTGGGTTGCGGGCACATCCCCAGGAGGAGGTGTGCAGGAGGCAGCTGATCGATGTTTCTCTCTCATCGATGTTTCTAACTCTCTATCTCTCTCCCTTCCTCTCTGTAAAAAACCAATAAAATATATTAAAAAAAAAAAAAAAAAGAAAGGAATGTAAAATGGTACAGCACTGGAAAAAAATCTAATGGCTCCTCAAAAAAGATAAACATATTACCATATTAGCCAGCAATTCCACTCCTAGGCATATACTCAAGAGAATTAAAAACATAATCTTACAAAAACATGTACACAAATGCTTAAAACAGTATTATTCATTATAGCCAAAAAGTTGAATGTATTCCCTGATGAACTGATAAACCAAATATGGTATATATCCCTTTGATGGAATATTATTTGGCCATAAAAAGCAATGCAGTTAGCCCGTGGACACAGACAACAGTGTGATGATGATCAGAGAGAGGCTGGGCAGGGTTGGGTGGAGGTGGATAAAAAGGGTGAGAATGGGGGACAACAAAAAGCATAATAGAATGAAAAAAAACAACAAGACAAAACAAAAAAAGCAATGCAGTATATGCATCAACATGGATCAACCTTGAAAACATCACGCTAAGTGAAACAAGCCAGACATAAAGGATAAATATTGTGAGTCCACTTATCTGAAATATCGAGAATAGAGACAGAAAGAATGGAAAACAACAGTTTAAACATCACACGATTATAAAGAGAACAAGAGATCACGTAGATCAAGTGTTTCACACCCTGACTGGGGTAGCAGCAATAAAAAAACAGGAAAAAACCTAACAGTTATTAGCAGCGGCAGCAGCAGAAAGACTTAGTTAACTGCTGTGCCGAGTACTGTTCAGGGACCCTAAGTATACCATCTGGCTGAGCCCTCCCTACACCAAGAACCCGGCACTATTTTCATCATCATCCCCGTTCTCCCAGAAGAGGAAACTGGGCACACAGAAAGCTTGAGCAACTGACCCCAAGTCACCCGACAGGGCCAGAATCCCAGCCTGGCTCCAGAGGCTTAGCTTTTTTTAAAAAAAATTTAAAAGTATTTTTAATCCTCACCCGAGGATATTTTTCCATGGATTTTTTTAAGAGAGGGGGAGAGACAGAGAGAAACATAGATGTGAGAGAGACACACTGATTGGCTGCCTCCTGCACGCACCCTGCCCTGGGGCTGGGGATCCAGCCTGCCACCAGGTACGTGCCCTTGACCAGAATGGAACCCGGGAGCCTTCAGTTCGCAGGCCGACGCTCTAGCCACTGAGCAACACCGGCTAGGGCCGACGCCTAGCTTTTGCCGGGCGTGCACAGCAAATGCTAGATGACCAGGCAAGCAATAAACGTTTGGTTAAGCGAAGAACACCAACACGCCCATCCCGTCCACCCGGTCCCCCTCACATTGAAGGCCAACAGCTGCCCTTCGGGCGCCCGGTGCAGCTCGCGGACCAGCTCAATGGCCCTGTCGCAGAACATGGCGCAGTCGCCCCAGGCCCGTGGCCTCGTCAACTGCCCGCTTCACGCCAAACTGTCCTCCTCAGCTCCCTGCCGCAATTCTCAGATCCCGCAGTTCCGGGCCCCACCGCTCCTGATCGTAGCCTGCGCCGCGGATCTGCGCTTTGGCGCCAAACGCGCCCAGCCAATAGGAGCACGCCGATGAGCCTCCTGGCCGACGGCGGCGGTAAAGGGACATTAACCTCCACCGCGCAGCCGCACTACGAACAGTGCTTCCCTGGCAAATAGGGGACAGCGGGCGGGCCTTTGTTGGCGCCTGTAAACTGAGCAGATTTCTTTTCGAATTCCCAGGCGGTTAAGCAAGAAACTTGGAGCGCAGCACAGCTTCACATAAACGCATGTTGGTCCACTTCCTTTCCCCATTTGATTCATTCATTTTCATTTAGGTTCAAAGAGGTGCGCACTTTGAGGTTAAGGAAGGCTCAGCCCTGCCTGGCTCAGTGGTTGAGCGTGGATCTAAGATCCAGGTTTCCCAGTCAGGGCACAAGCCTGGGTTTGGAGCTGGATCCCCACTAGGGGGCGTGCAAGAAGCAGCTGATCAATGACCCTCTATCATTGATGTTTCTCTCCTCTTTCCCTTCTCTGAAAGCAATAATATATATATATATATATATATATATATATATACACACACACACATATATATATATATATATTTAATTTCTTAAAAAGGCTCAGAAACTTGGTGTGCATTAACCTTTTTTTATATTGGTTTTTATTTTATTTATTTAAAATATATTTTATTGATTTTTTTTTTTTTTACAGGGAGGAAGGAAGAGGGATAGACAGAAAAATCCATCAGTTGCCTTCTGCACACCCCCTATTGGGGATGTGCCCGCAACCAAGGTACATGCCCTTGACCAGAATCGAACCTGGGACCTTTCAGTCTGCAGGCTGACACTCTATCCACTGAGCCAAACCAGTTAGGGCAGCATTAATCTTATGACACAGCATTTCCTTTGTTTAGTTTTGCAGTGGGGGTGTTTTGTTTCATAGAAAAGGAAAACCAGCTTTTATTGGGCATCCCCTATGTGGTAGAGGCGATGACATATTTCATTTGCTTCTCAGGATTAACCAACCCTAAGGTGGTTTTTAAGACTCTTGGTACTGAATAGGAAACAGAAGTTAGGTAACTTGCTTAAGGTCACATAGACCGTGTACTTGAGCTTTCGACTCCACGGTACCACCTTTGGTGTTAAAGTAGTCATTGCAGCCCTAGCTGGTTTGGCTCAGTGGGTAGAGCATTGGCCTGTGGACCGAAGGGTCCCGGGGTTTGATTCTGATCAAGAGCACATACCAGGCCTTGGTCAGGGCTTGTGCAGGAGGCAGTCAATCAATGTGTATCTCTCACATCGATATTTGTCTTTCCCTCTTGCTTCCATTCAACGGAAAAAATGTCCTTGGGTGAGGATTAAAAAAAAATTGTAAAACAGCTCTAGTCACAAGGTCTACAGAGAGGGAAAAATGCCCTAGATTATAACATCAATTCACGTAGCCCTATTCTTGTTTACATAATTATGGAAATTTTCATAATTATAAGAATCAAAAGGTAAGAATTACTGCTATAGAAAATTCATTTTTGGCCATTTTTTTAAAAAGCGGTATTTTTTATGAGCAATATTACTTGGATTCATTCTAGCTAACCTGAGAAACTATGTTCCTCTTTTGCAAATATACAATGGATGTATGATCTGACAAATGAGCATGGGAATGGCCTCTACATTGAGTGCTATTTCCTCTTCAGCTCTACAATAAGGGATAATTTAGCTAAGGGTTTTTATTAAATACACAGTTCTATAGTGGACTGTGATCCAAAGATGAAAAGCATCCACAGCTTCCCTTTGCCATACACCTTTTTAATTTTGAACCTCAGGCCTGAGATTCACTTCCTTACCTGTACAATGTGGACAACGGTATCCACTTCTGAGGGGCTATGATGATTCTTTATTCCTTCAGCTAATATTTATGATGTGTCTACTATGTAGTAGACATTGTTTTAGACACTGAAGATAAAGCAATGAACAAAGTCCTTGATCTTAGCCTATATTCTAGTGTGGGGAAACAGCAACACACAAATACAAATACATTGATCAATATATTAGTGAAAAGCTTGAAAAAAGAAAAAAAAAGGACGTTAAAAATAAGCCAAGGAAGGTGAGCAGAGTGATGGTGAGAGGGCCTTGGGATTCTGAGTTAGTGTTCAGAGAAGGCACAGACCTGAAGTGGGGAAGGGAGTAAGCCATTGGGAGGGCAGAAAATTCAGGCAGCAAGAATGTAGGGCAAAGGCCTCAGAGGAGGGTTGTGTGGTGGCTGGCACGCATGCCACCCACACCCCTCCTGGGGGCCCCTCTATCAGCAAGGAGGCAGTGATGCTGGAGCAAGATGAGCAACGGAGAGGCTGTTGGCTAAGAGCAGATCCAGGGCTAGAGACACTTTCCTAAACGTTGATTGTATTTTCAGTGAGATGGGGAGCCACTGAAGTGTTTTGAGTGAACAAGTGACAGGACTGAACCTAGGTTTTAAAAAAGACCTTTGTGGCAGCTGGGTTAAGTGGACAGAAACGGGGCAAAGGTGGAGGCAGGAGATCACCTAGGTTATTAAAATCATCCAAGAGAAAGATGATGGCAGCTTGGTCCAGGTGACGGGAAGTGGGTGGATCCTAGGTAGATTTTGAAGGGAGATCTGACCTGGTAGACGTGCTGTGGCAAAACGGGGAGGAGTCAAGGGTGATCCCAGGGTTTAACCTGAGGAACTGGAAGGAGGGCCTTGTCACCTGAGGTGGGGAAGGTTATGGATGGAGCTGGGGTGAGAGAAGGGTAGAGAGCTCAGCTTTGAATATAATTTTAGGTTCCTGTAGGATATGGATAAGAGATACAAATGTAGGTGTCACCACTGTGGTATTGAAAGCATGGATAACACCACTAAGAAATAAGTGTGGTCCAAGAGTTGAGGACTCTATGGGCAAAGCCTGGTACCAAGGACACAGTTTCCCCTTACACTTTTATCTCCAGCCTTACCTTCCTAGCTTTTTTTTTTTTTTCCTATTAAAAAGGATTCAATTGAATATTAAAGTGGAAAAAAAATTATTTACTGTTTAGTTGCTGGATTCACAATCTCCAGTATGTGTTGCTATATGACTTTGAAGAATTCACCATTTAAATTCCAAAAGTATGTTTGAACAAATATGAATGATGGCTGTGATTATTTAGTAATATGATCAATGAAACTGTTTTGCAATTTCTAAGTATCACTACAGGAGCTACTGAATTTCTTTCTTTTTTTTTTTTAAATTAAATCTTTATTGTTCAGATTATTACATTTGTTCCTCTTTTTTTTTTTCCCCATAACTCCCCTCCTCCCAGTTCCCGCCCCACCCTCCGCCCTCACTCCCCACCCACTGTCCTCATCCATAGGTGCACGATTTTTGTCCAGTCTCTTCCCGAATCTCCCACACCCCTTTTCCCCCCAGGAATAGTCAGTCCATTCCCTTTCTATGTCCCTGATTCTATTATAATCGACAGTTCATTCTGTTCATCAGATTATTTATTCACTTGATTCTTAGATTCACTTATTGATAGATGCATATTTGTTGTTCATAAATTGTATCTTTACCTTTTTCTTCCTCTTCCTCTTCTTAAAGGATACCTTTCAGCATTTCATATAATCCTGGTTTGGTGGTGATGAACTCCTTTAGCTTTTCCTTATCTGTGAAGCTCTTTATCTGACCTTCAATTCTGAATGATAGCTTTGCTGGATAAAGTAATCTTGGTTGTAGGTTCTTGGTATTCATCACTTTGAATATTTCTTGCCACTCCCTTCTGGCCTGCAAAGTTTCTGTTGAGAAATCAGCTGACAGTCGTATGGGTATTCCCTTGTAGGTAACTGAGTTTCTTTCTCTTGCTGTTTTTAAGATTCTCTCTTTATCTTTTGCTCTTGGCATTTTAATGATGATGTGTCTTGGTGTGGTCCTCTTTGGATTCCTTTTGTTTGGGGTTCTCCGCGCTTCTTGGACCTGTAAGTCCATTTCTTGCACCAGGTGGGGGAAGTTTTCTGTCATTATTTCTTCAAATAGGTTTTCAATATCTTGCTCTCTCTTGTCTTCTGGCACCCCTATAATTCTGATGTTGGTACGCTTGAAGCTGTCCCAGAGGCTCCTTACACTATCCTCGCATTTTTGGATTCTTTTTTCATTTTGCTTTTCCGGTTGGGTGTTTTTTGCTTCCTCGCATTTCAAATCATTGACTTGATTCTTGCGCTCCTCTGGTCTGCTGTCGGGAGTCTGTATAATATTCGTTATTTCAGTCCGTGTATGCTTAATTTCTAGTTGGTTCCCCAATATAAGATCGAGGGTCTCATTAGTTTTCTGGTAGATCTCATTAAGTTTATCGGCGGCTTCTAAACAGTTCTTGAGAGACCTTAAAAGTGTGGTTCTGAACTCTATATCTTCCATTGACAATTTTGTCCTGTTTCTTTGTCTCCGAATTTTGTTATACTTCCTTGGTGCACCCCCTAGTGGTCTTTGTTCGCAGTCTTATAGTTAAATCTTGATTGTTGTAGCTAATTCCAGGGAGGGTTTGACCTCCAGGCCAAGTGGCTATGAGAATCAGCTGTGTCAGCAGTGAGAGAACTTCTGTCCTCTAGGGAGGTGCTAATCTAGCCTTTGCCTGAGGCTATCCGACAAATGCCTGTGTGCAGGGCTTGGGCGGGGTGGGTCGAACAGGATCAACAGGGTGGGCTGGAGAGAGCAGTTATGGCGGCTCTCAGTCCTGTCCCCAGGGGCTCTGCCTCTCAGAGTCCCAGCACCCGCTGCAAAGCTCAGAGAGAAAGCTGCACTCGCTCTGACCGAAGCCAGACAGTCCCGCTTCTCCCGTTTGAGTCTGGGTCCCTAAAGACTCGCCCGGATCTGGAGCTCAGAGTCTGCGACTCCCTCCCGATTGAAAACGCCAACCGCGCCCTCCGCCGCCAGCCCGCTCCGCGCACTCCGCACCTCAGAATTTGACTTCAGCACTGCGCCTCCTCTGGGTGTCCGTATGCGTTTCTCTTTCCTCCTAGTTGTAGGACTTCCACTCAGCCAGCGTTCCTGTGGTTCTGGGTGCTGCCCCTTCCGTTTTTTGGTTTCACTTTTGAAGTAGTTGTTCAAAGCAGCAAACTCCGGCGTTAACCTATGCCGCCATCTTGGTTCTCTGAATTTCTTCAAGAATTTCTAATTGATCTTAAAAGATCAGTTGCCAATAGTTTTCACTTACACAAATGTTGAAATTCCAAAAATTACTTTGGAATAAGTAAGGAAATCTCTTGGTTGCAGATCGTTTGTAAAATACTACTACCATGTTAAAGGAAGCAAAAACTATAAAACCAAATTTGTGACACTGCTCTCTTATTTTCTTGTCTCTTTTTAGGATGGGTTGAGTTAGTACTTACTTAGTCTTGCACAAATGGGAATTTACCTTTGCAATAAGATTTTCCCCCACCAGCTAATTCCAATTGTCTTATAAAAATATAAAACCTAATGCAGTTTACAAAAATAAATTGTTTCAGGCCCAAAGCAAAAATTCAATATCTATACATTTGCTTCCAATTAAAATAAGACTACCTGAAAGCATTTAAAAAATACATTTCTTTATTGATTTCAGAGAGGAAGGAGAGAGATAGAAACATTAGAAGCAGCAATGATGAGAGAGAGTCATTGATCGGCTGCCTCCTGCACGCCCCCTACTGGGGAACGAGTCCGCAACCCAGGCATGTGCCCTTGGCCGGAATCCAACCCGGGACCCTTCAGTCCGCAGGCTGACGCTCTATCCCCACTGAGCCAAGCCAGCTAGAGCTGAAAGCATTATTTTTTTAAGTAAAGTCCTGGTGGGAGGATGGTTACAAATCATTAGAAAAGAACTGTTACTTGTTACCTTTTTCTTTTTGTTCTTATAAATCTTTACAAGGGCATTTCCAAGGAAAGATACAGGCTGGGTTTCCAGCCGTGGGGGCAAGTCGGGAAGCCTGGGGTGGGAGCGGGGAAGCTAACTTCCTACTGCGGCTCCGGCTTCGTGGGCGCTCCCTTCCCGGCCAGCGTCCTCTCCGCTCCGCCCCTGACCGCCGGACGATGCGGGGTTTCGAGCGACCGAGGCCCCTGCTCACGGGACCAAGCGCAGACCCCACGGGGCACGAGTCAGCCGCTCCGCCGGCCTGGACCGGGATGCACCTTGCGGCGACATCCGCCCTCTTCCAAGATGGCTTCCGGTCGGCGCAGGGGACTCTGGGTGCGCTTGGCGCCGAGCGGGGGGCGGAGGCGGGCCGGGGCGGGCCCGGCGGGAGCTGCGCGCTGATTGGCCCCCGCGGCCCGTAGCCGGCTGCGGCGACCAGGCGCTGGAATGTGAGGGGCGGCGGGGTCCCGGCGGCGGCATCTCCTGGAGCGGCGGCGACTGCGGCGAGGGCGGCGCGGGCCAGGCCAGCTGCGCTCGGTGGCCGGCCGTGACGGCCGCGGGATGAGGAAGCGGACGGAGCCCGTCGCCTTGGAGCATGAGAGCTGCGTCGCCTTGGGCTCGTCTTCCCCCGGCTTGACCGCCTCGGTGCTGGACACCGATTGCCGCCTGAAGCGCAACTTGCGTTTGGCGGGCAAGGCGCCGGCTGAGCCGCGCTGCGCCGCCGACGCGGGCATGAAGCGAGCGCTAGGCAGGTGAGGTGAGGTCCCCGCATAAGTTACCGGCCTCCGGGAGCGCCCCACACCGACCCTCCATCCTTCCGGAGGCCGCCTCCGACCTCCCGACGCCCTCCTTCTCCTCTCCGGTTCCTGAACCCCTGCATCCCTTTCCCAGGTCCCTACCCGCAGCAGCGCCCCTGCCACCGCCCCTCGGCCCGCGAGTCTTCTTCTGGTCCCCACCCACCCCGCGCCCCACAACCAGCCCCGCACCCCTACCCTTTCCCCGGTGGGCCTTAGGGACCCCTTCAACTACGAGCTGGACTGGACGCGCGTCTCCCGGGGAGATGGAGAGGCTGGGAAATCACGGCTCCGCGCGGGAGGGGAGGAGGATGGGGGCGGGTGGGACGCGGCTGGGTGGGCGCCGGATCCGAGGGCTTTGGCTCCGCGCGGATCTCCTCCTCCGCCTCGGGCTCAGCCCAGCGCCCCTCTCACCAGGCTGGCCCGGTGCACGGAAGCCGGCGGGGACCCCGGTTCTCTCCGAGCGAATCCTTCTGGGGGACCAGTGGTCAGGAGCGGCAGTCCCCGCTCGGAGCTGCCAGACCTTTAGGGAGAAGTTCAATGGGCTGCTGTGCCCGAGCGGGAGGACGGATGCCCCGCGTTCCCAGCTGCTGGAGGGAAACCTGCCGTGCGCGCTGCAGTTGGCTCCTCGTGCTTGCAATTTGCCCGCTTGGGTGTCTCCTGGGGAAGTCATTTGGTTGGGTTTTTTGCCTCTTTGTGTAGATAAGTACGTTGAATGTAAAACTGATTTCAGAATTGAGATAGTGTATTTACCGTGACCAAATTTCTCTTCCCATAAGCCGGTTTCTTAACTATCTGGCTGTTTGTAGAACGCATCGTTCACGGCAGTTTTAAAGTCCTGATGTTTCGTGGTGTTGGAAGAAGGTGGTGTGTTCTCAGGAGTTGTATCAGAGTCATTTCCTCCAGGGCGAACTGGAATGCCCTTAATTGACATTGGCCACTTCAGTGTAAAATATTTATTCAAATAGTCCCTAAAAATATCAATTGCCTAAAATATGAATTGTTTTAAAATATGAATGTTTGGGTAACTAAAAACAATAGCTCCTTCAAAATTCAATTTTATTTTTTTAATCATGAAATTAAACTACGTACTCCTCTAAGGAAGTGCTTCCCATAGTCCTAGAAGGGCAGGGAACGACAGTATTTTTGATTTAAAAAAACCATGATTAGTTTTACTGCACTTTTATGAACAGGCTTAGCATAACACTGAGGTAGGTTGGGAAATTCTTTAAAGAAATCAAAGGGTGATGCACAGTAATGTTTGGAGAAACAATGCTGATTTGATACCTTCCTTGAAAGATGTACTATATTAAAAGGATTTGTATGGGGGACAAAAGAGAGACCTTCAAGTGGTGTTCCTGTCCTCCGGATGAACAAAAGGCTGTTAGGGGAGGAGAGAGAAAAGCGGAGGGCAGAAAGGGCAAATTTGTGTGTGATACCATGGCTTCCTTCCCTTGCCTGTAATTCTCCTGGGCATTATCCTGCTTTGTTTGCTCCTGTATCCGGGTCTTTGCTCAGTTGTCACCTCCTCGGAGAGGCCTTCCCAGACCGGCACATCCAAAAGAGCGTTCATGCCACCCCAACCCCCTTATGCTATTCATTTTCTTCTCCATTGCATTTATCCCTTACCTGACCTTGTAATTGCCTGCATACTTGACTTGCTTTGTGGGTTGTCTCCTCCCTCATAAGAATGAGAACAGGGATATTGTTTTCTCCATTTCTAATCTCCAGTGCCTGGCACACAGTAGGTGGGAGAAAATACGTGCTGAATTAATGACTAAGATAAATACCTAGAACTGGAATTGCTGGGCCAAGGTTGTGTGTTAACTTTGAAAGGTGATGCCAAAGTGCCTTCCAAAGAAGTTGTGATCTGCAACTTCCTCCAGCAGTGTCAGCTGCCACCCCAAGTATTGAGTAGTACCATGTATTTTTATCTATTCTATTTGATTGAAGGAAACGACATCTGATTTGTAGCATTAATTTGCATTTCTTAATTGTAGGCTGGCAATTTTTGTGTGCTTTTATAAACTATTATATACCTTTGGGATTATTTACATCTTTTAAGATCCTTCTTTGTTTGGGGTCCTCCTACATATTTCTTTTACCTCTCTAATGTGTACATGTTCAAATATACAAAAGTAGAGAAGACGATATAATGAACCTCTATGTATCCATCACTTCATTTCAACAATTTTCCATATTTGTCTTTCTTGGAATGATTTATTCCTCCTCTCCATTTTTTGCAGGATGGGAGACTAGACTATTTTAAAATAAATTATTTCATCTATTAAAATAAATAAAATTATTTCAACTATAAATATTTCACAGTATGTCTTGAACAAATAAGGACTTTTGAAGTAAAATAACCCCAATGCTATTATTTATCAAAATTAACAAATTATCTGTCATTAATTTAATATTATCTAATAGTCTGCATACATCTTTACAGTTGTCTCAGAAATGTCTTCTTTAGTTTGATTTGTCTTTAAATCCTGTACATTTCTTAAGTTTATTCCAAGTTGGGTTTTTTTGGTGTGATTTTAAATAGGATCCTCTCTTATATTACATATTGTTATTAGTTGTTATTTAATAATTTTATAATTTGAAATTTACATAATCTTAATTTCTAGTAATTTTTGCAGTTGGTTCTCTTGGATTGTCCAGGTATATATATTATCTTGTCAGCTGCAAGCAATAAGAATTTTGTCCCTTGTTTTCTAATTTATATGTCTCTTGTTTCTTTTTAAATTATTATTACATTGTATTTCCAGAACAAGGTTAAATAATAGGGATGATATTGGGTACCCTTGTCTTGTTCCTGATTTTAATGAGAATGTTCTTAGTGTTTTTGCCACACTAGTTATTTTACTAAGGGGTGTGTTGTTGCTCTTTTGTTTTTAATAAAAAATGGTTGTTAAGATTTATCAAAGGCTGTTTTAGCATCTATGAAATAATCATATAGATTTTCTCCTTTCATTTCAGTTGTAGTAATAGACTTTATATTACTGAATCATCATTATTGGATCATCAGTGATAACTCACATTCTATTTATTTTACTTGGTAGTTTAACACTATTATTTGTGAGACTAGTCTGTAATTTTCTTTTTAATGCCATTTTTATCAGGTTTTTTCAGTATTTCCTATTAAAAGCTTTCTCTTTCTTTTCATTAGCCAATACTTTTAAAATTATCTGTTTCTTTAATTTTGATAGAATTCCCCTATAAAACTACCGATTTTTTTAGAATATAAGCAACTTGAATAACTATTACAGTTTCTTACATTTGTTATTTCTTTCTGGGTTCATTTTGGTGATTTATATGCTCATGGAAAATCATTAGTTATGTCCAGATTTTCCTCTGTACCTGGGGCTGTTTCCCTAGTCTTGTTTCCCATTTTGTATAGCTCCCTCCTCTTTCCCCCTCCCCCCTTGATCTAGGCTACATGTTAATGTAAGAAACATTAAACTTATGAAGAATTTTTGTGAGTTTATTTGAGCCAAACTGTCGACAATCGCTGGGAAGCAAAAGCTCAACAGACTGAGATAATGCTCCAGAGCAGCGGTCGCCAGCCGGTGGTCCAAGGACCACTGGCGGTCCGTGAGGTCCGAAAGGTTGGCGACCGCTGCTCCAGAGAATGGCAGTTTTGCACCTTGTTTTATACATTACCATCAAAAGAGGAGATGTAAGTGGGTTACATGAAATCCATTGGTGATAGATTAGGGAGATGGAAGAAAGCAAAGTGGGAAAACCTCTTGGATTGCATGAAAAGTAAAATGATAGACACATACAGCTTTTACATAGGTGGGCACAGGATAGTTAGCAGTCAACAACATGATAATAACAATGAGAGGCTCTGTGGCCTTCACGCTGGTGCATTGGCTGTGCCCTGAGGGGTCTGGAAAAAGGGGAGTTACCCTGACATTTCAAAGGAATGTTATTGTAGATGCAAAAGACAATAAACTGGCTTAGTTAAGGTAAAGATTGACTGACTTTTGCCAGTGAATATTCTAGCCTAGGGCATGACTACCTGCCATAAATTGCTTTCAGTTAAAAAGTTTTAATTTCAGACCATCCTTTGTGTTTACTTTAGGTCTCAGAGTTTACAAGGCCTTCTCTGAGCTTGTCAGGTTAGCATGGCACCTTTTTGTCCATACAGGTACTGATACACCTACTACATACCCATGCACCTGTCATCGGATAAATCAGTGAGCCAGATTTCCCAGGCACAAGTGGGCGTGAGGTTCTTGGGGTACTGCTGAAGTAAGCATTTTCAGGAGCCCCCATCGGAGAATGAAATGTGGTAGAAGGCTTTATTTGCATGGAGTTACATTCCTTGGGTTGTAAAGTCCCATGTCCCTTAAACCAGTCCTGAAAGAGGTGCAGCTGGGGTTCCAGCACAGCCAAAAGCAATGCTAGTGTCCACCCAGAGTGTCTGTTCCAAGTTGCAGCTGGGGTCCGGACAGTATTAGACTAATTAAAGTCCATTAGTCCATTGTGCGGGCATGGGAGTGCAGCCCCTGCAAAAGGAGAGCCAGGAGCTTGGCCTGCAAGCGCCAAGAGAGAGGACTTCCTTTTTTAGAAGTTTAAATATTCAGGTTTTTCACTCTTTCAGTGGCCACGCCTATTCTGGCCATTTTACCTGTTCCCAGGTGTGATTGACAAACAGCCACCTTCCCCGTCACTCAGACCTTCCTGGATGTGTGTCCAAACTGCCTTTGTCCAGTCCCTCATTGATCAGCAGGGAATAGACTGGGAGAATGTTAATTTACAGCTTTCTAGCAAAGCTGTGTAAATGCCATGCCTATGTTATCTAGTCTTCTCTTTACTCCTTTCCTGTTAAATAATAACCAGATTATTAACAATGGTATCACACACATCAAACATACATTATTTATTAATTCTGGGAGACCAGGATGATGCTGAGGGCTGCAGAGAAGTGCTGAGAACTTGTTTTGTTGAAGGAGGCAGCAGCTACTGTATTCTCTCCTGTTGTTGCCTGGCAGGAATGTGGGACCAGGGTGGCCAGATCGTCCAGTCTCTCCAGAAGACTAACTGGTTGTGGTTGTGTGTGTGAGATCTCTGACTTTTAATTTAGTTTTTTTTTTCTCCTTTTTAATCCTCATCCGAGGAGTGAGGATTTTTTTCCATTGGTTTTTTTTTTTTTAGAGAGAGTGGTTGGGGGGAGAGATGAGAGAGAGAGAGAGAGAGAGAGAGAGAGAGAGAGAGAGAGAGAGGAGAGAAGAGAGAGAGAGAGAGAGAGAGAGAGAGAGAGAGACATTGAGAGAGAGACATTGAGAGAGAGAGAAACATTGAGAGAGAGGCATGTCGATTGGTTGCCTTCTGCAATCTGCAACCAAGGTATGTGCTCTTGACCAGGAAGCGAACCCATTACCCTTCGGTGAGCAGGCAAACACTCTAACCACTGAACACACTGGCCAGGGTGATCGCTGACTTTTTAAACATTGGCAACTAATTCAGATGAAAACAACTTTGGGGGGTCAACATAAACCTAGCTTTGTTTTGTTTTTAAATTTATGGATTAAATTAAATTTAAATTTAATAAAATTAAATTTCTGGTTATTCTTAAAGGTAAATGTTTATCTAACTCAACCCTGCATTCCACGGGTGGAGAAACTAGATAATAGTTTTGCTTTGCAATCTGGTATGAGGAAGGACTTGCCAAATGAGAGATTTTGTGGGCCTTTCATGTTCTTTTCAGTAACCCTAGAGTTCTTAGAAATAACGCATTAAAGGCATAAGTGATCTAAATTGGACCCTATGAAGGCAATAATGAGATGTATAGGTCTGTGTGTTTCAGTCAGCTAGGCTTTATCCTTCAATTTCCAGCCCTCAGGCCAGATCTGCAGGATGACCGAGATCTTTGGGCTGCATGGGAGGTGGCATAGCTGTCAACGTAGGAAACATTCAGACTTGTGAAGAATATTTGTGAGTTTATTTGAGCCAAACTGTCCATGCTTGCTGGGAGGCAAGTCTCAATGGATTGAGATAATGCTCCAGAGAATAGCAGTTTTGCACCTTACTTTATACATTACAATCAAAAGAGGAGACCGAAGTGGGTTACATGAAATCCATTGGTGATTAGGGTGGTGGGAGATAGCAAAGTGGGGAAACCTCTGGGATTGGAGGAAAAGTAAAATGATAGACACATACATCTTTTACATAGGTCAGTACAGGATAGTTTTATCATGTCAACAATTAACAAGATAAAATAATGAGAGGATTTATAGTTTCCACCTAGATGTGTTGGTTGTACCCTGAGGGGTCTGGATAAAGGGGGGTTACCCTGACATTTCAAAGGAATGTTATTATAGATGCAAAAGACAATAAGGCAGGCTTAGTTAAGGTAAAGATTGACCTTTGTCAGGGATGACTCTAGCCTAGGACATGAGTACCCACCATAAACTGCTTTTAGTTTAAAAAGTTTTAATTTCAGACCATCTTTGGTGGTTATTTTAGGTCTCTGACTACACAAGGCCACTAAGCAGGCCTTCCCTGAGCTTGTCAGGTTTTCTGTAGTATGTGGCCCCTTTTCATCCACATAGTGATGATGAACCCTTACATGTAAACACAGAAGAGCTGAGGTATCATCTTGTTTCCTCTTTGACCCAAAGGAAGGGACTTCATCTAGAACTGCTAATGGCTTCACCATAACCTAGAAAGGTGGGTGACTGAGGTTAACATTAGCCTTCAACATTAGCCTTCCTGGGAGTTAATATTAAGCCCATCTTCTAAGCCTCTCTTTATCCATCAAGAAGATGAGAATGTGTTCTGAGTTAGCCTTTATATTATAGTTCAGGTTTGCTTTTTTCCCCCATCCCCTTTCTCCTCTTACTTTCCCAGAGTATAGTTTGTGCCTGGACTGTGACAAGCAAGGGGGCAGACTTTGTTATGAAGCCTCAGCAGGGGCCCCTGGTTGGGTCCGTCTCTTCCCATTTGTGGTTTATCTTATCAAGGCCAGATTCCAGGACTCTGGAACTTGGTTCTTTGTTTGCATTTGGGGGAACTCTGTGTCCTTGTATGTGTGCTTGCTTCCCAGTTCTTTTCAGCTAGTGTGTACTCCCTTCTCAAGGGAGTGTCTGTCTGCTACAGTAACTTTGAGCAGACACTGCTCAAATGTGGGACATATTTTGGGGTAGATTAAAAGCTCCTGAAGACACTTTGATGGACATAGCCTTAGAAAGAGGTATAGAAGATGGGTCATTTTCTCAGGGATGTTGACAGCGACAAAAACGGAATGCTGTTCCAGACGCAGGGTCTTCCTCCCATTAGAGCACTTTTCTTTCCAAAATGACGTCCGTAGAAAAATTTTCTGTAATAGGATCTTGAAAACTGACAGATTAAGTGAACACTCTTTACCCAGAGATGGTGCCTACAGAACTGGGGTGTCAGTGGATTTATGCTTTGCCAGAGAATTCTTTCAGCATGGAGAGTGGGTAAGTCGTTTGTTTCATCCTGAACTGAAATCTGGACTGGCATTGAGAAAAGGGGATGCTGACATAAGGAAGAACAATATCTAGGAAGCCTTGATGAAAATGTCCAGTTAGCAGAAAGACTCATTATTTAGGCTTGGTGCCCATTGTGGTATCATTTGCTTTTGTAGAGGAAAGCTTGCATAGATAACTGAGCCCCAAGTGAGTGTTTTCAGGTTCTGTGGCTTGGGGTGAGTTGCTTAACTTTCTGAGTTTGTTACTTCCTCTGTGATGTGGGGATAAAAATATCTTCCCTGTAGGATTGGGGTAAGGCTCTGATGTATCGAAGTTGAGAAAGCTCTGTTAACTTAAGTCAAATAGCATTTACCCCTCCCCTCCTTTTTTGCCCCCAAACTGTTATAGTATGTCTTAGCCAGTTTTCATGCCTATACTTTAGTTGTCTTCATGATTAACATATGTGTTGGTATTAGAACAATTTTAAACAATACTGTTTGGTTATTCAACACTTTTTTTCACCTGTTTATTTAGCAGAGTTTGAATACCTGTTACACACAATAACTCTTCTAAGTGCTGAGGCTATAGCAGTGGGTGCAGGTACTGTCTTCTGGACTTTACAGGGGGAGACAGATACTGCATCAGGTGCTCAGAGCTTGGAAGAGAAAAGTAAAGCCAGTAAGGAGCAGCTACTGTATGTGCACAATTTGGGTGGTAGAAGGCCTTTCTGATAAGGGGACATTTGAAAGGAATGCCACTGGCTGCTTTAGAGCAGAGAAATGTCATTACCGTGTCACTCTGACTACTGTGATGAGGACAGACTGGAGAGACCGCAGGAACAGAGGGACCAGTTAGGAGTCATCCAGGCAACAGATGATGGGGGTTTAGGCCTGGGTTAGCTATGGAAATGACAAGTGTTGTGTTCTAGATCTGCTTTGAAGTAGGTGTCAACAGGATTTGCTGTTGATCAATTAATATGAAAGAGCAAGGAGTGTCAGAGAGGATTCACCAGTTCTCTCCCGAGCAACAGGAAGAATGGAGCTGCCATATGCTGAAATGGGGTGATTATGGGAAGAGCAGGTGCTTTGGGGTGTAATGAGTTTTGTTTGGGGATAGTGAGTGCTTATTAAATGTTGAAGTGGAGTAGATAGGAGGAATTGGAGTTCAGGGAGAGTTAGAGCAACATATGACTATTAACGTACAGATGGTGTTCAGAGTTATGATGGGGATCATAGGCTTGGCCTGGGCCCTGCATGGTTAGGGGCTGGGACAAAAGGAGGCTCAAGCCAAGGAGACCTGGAGGGAGGGAGTTGGAAGGAGAGCTAGAAGGAAGGGGTCGAGGCAGCCACTTGAAAGCCTGTTGCAGAGGAAAGCAAGATCTGCCACTGGATTTGATGACATGGAGATGAGTGGTTAACGAGTGTGGCCAATTGGAGTGGTAGGAGTAAGAGCCTGATAGAGTAGCTCAAGGGAGAGGTAGAAGTGTAGCTTTTTCAAGGAGTTTTGCCATAAAAGGGAACAGAAATGAGGGGGAAGCTGAAGTGGGAGGAAGTTTCTGACCAGTGTTGCTAGAGGCCTTGGCATGCTCATGGGGACAATCCAGTAGGAGAAAGACTGGCTCTGCAGACACTGTGGGTGTGGTGTCTCTGGGACCCAGTGCCCCAAGGCCAACTGGAGGGTCCCCAGATAAGGCAAGCTAAGGATGCTGTGAAGGTCGAGGGATTTCTTTGGGAAGCATTGGAAGTTCTCTTCTGGTTACTTCTGTTTTCTCTGAAATAAGAACAAGGTCACCTGCTGAAGGGAAAGAAGGTCTTTCCTTTTCAGTTCTCTGTCTGGACCCAGTCTTAGTTCTCTCTTCTTGACCTGACAGACATTTCCTACCATATTTCCTAAATTCTCATTAATATGAACAGTCAAATTGCTTGCTAAGGACTCTTCTTTCTGACATGTAATGTTTCAAAAATGGATGACAAAAATGTCTCCGCTAGGAAGTCGTTTCATCCATGACTTGCGGTGTGTCTGAGAAGCCATGCCTGTTTTGCACAGTGCTGCCCAGTTCTGGGCCACTGAGCAGGAAGACAGCATTCCACGAGGTCCCTGTGAGGAAGGGAGGTCCCTACACAATCCCAGTGAGGAAGGGGTTAGAGCTGGGTTTGAGGGGAGGTGGGAAAAAGATCAACATGAACTAAGGTCAAGATAGAGTGATTTTGTGGGACCTCGGTAGAATTCTTACCTCAGGTTTTGCTGTTACAAAACTAGCTAAATTTCTGAATAGAATTTATCTTGAGATGGTATTTGTGGACTCTGTCTTAATCAGGTGATTTATTTACTAGGTATGAAAACGCCTTGAGAAGGTAAAAAGAAGACCGAGTAGATGGCTGTCAGTATAAGGAGTTTCAGAAGATTAATACTTTCATTTTGCAAAGATGAAGGCAGAGAAAGGGTATCAGTGAAGGAATACTACAAGTGCAGCTCAGGAATGCTAGGATTTAGGGTTTATTCTTGAAGCTTGAAAGAAGTGACCCTGAGCTTTAAGGTAAAGAAAGGAAGTTCAGATAGTTTTCAGTTCTTACCAGATTTGTGGGCTCTCCACATAAGATTTAGATATATTGCCTGGCTGGCATGGCTCAGTGGTTGAGTGTGGAGGTCACAGTTCGAGTCCCAGTTAGGGCACATGCCCAGGTTGCGGGCTTGATCTATAGCGTGGGGTGTGCAGGAGGCAGCCAATCAATGATTCTCTCATCATTGACATTTCTATCTCTCCCTCTCCTTTCCTTTCTGCAAACAATTAAAAAAAAAAGATTTAGATATATTGACTGAATTATTCATAATGGGAAGGGAAAAATGTTCAAAGTCGAAGCAGGTCATTTTGATGCTGTAGTTCAGGGCCCTAAAAGAGATACAAAGCTTTTAACCTTCATCTGTTTTCTTCTAATATTGTGTACACCAGAGACTCCCTATTCTTTTCATCCTGATTTGTGCCATCCTGGTCCTGGCATATCATGTTGTTTGTACCTGAAAGTGGCCCTGTCACTGCTGGGTGTTTATCAAGCAGTTATCATGCCAACAGAAGCCATGCTTTGCATTAGGTATGTAAAGATGAAAGAAGACAGTACCTTGGCCCTGGCCTGGTAGCTCAGTTGGTTAGCACATCATCCCAATACATCAAAGTTTGATCCCCGGTCAGGGCATATACAAGAATCAATCAGTGAGTTCATGGATAGGTGGAACAACAGGTTGATGTTTCTTCTCTCTTCTTTTTCTTCTCTCTTTAAGATTAATGAATTAAAAAATTTTTTAAAAAGAAGATGACAGTACCTATCCCCAGGGAGTTTGTTGTCTATCCATCTTTCTGCATGGCAGCCATCAGTTCTTAATGTTCAAATATTTTTTAAAATTGATTTGAGAGAGAGAGGAAAGGGGGGGGGGGGGAGACAGAGAGAAACATTGATTGTCTGCTCCCTGCACATCCCCAACAGGGAACCAAGCCTGCAACCTGGGCATGTGCCCCAACTGGGAATCGAACTGGCGACCTCTTGGTTCATGGGTCGACGCTCAACCACTGAGCCACATCAGCCGGGCAATGCTTAACTATTTTAATGATGTCTATAGTAGAAAAAAATTCAGGAATGGCTGGAGATGGTTAGTCTGATCTCACATTCAGCCTTTGTTACAGTGACTTTTTTTGTGTGCTGATTTTTCTTCAGAGTATCTCATATTTTAGGCTCTCACTTCATCCCTGGAGTATCAGGGAATCTGTAGGTAAGAAAAACTCATATTTTGGGGACACAGAACACTTTGACAAGGAATGTCATGGCAGAACCTTTAGGAAGGAAAATAAGAAAATGGCTATTCTAGGATATTTGATATTTGTTTTAGGGTTCCAGAAGGAAGGAGCTGTTATACTAGTGGTGTAGACCGGCTAGGAGCCTGCCAGTCAGCCACAGGGCCTCAAGGGAAAGCTCCAGGGAAATTTTGCAGGAATCTCCAGGTGTGAGGCCTTCCTGGGGGATGGTAGTTTCCTTGGTCAAGGTGGCTCCTGAGGCACCCTCTCTGGCTCCATTTGCTTCTCTTTTATCTTTTTTCTCATTACAAAAGTAAAAAGATTTCTTAATAAAACTTTAAAACTGAGAAGATAACTGAGAAAATGGAAAATCCCTTGATAATTACTGTTTACATTATGCCATATAGCAAGGATATTGCTTGCCTGTTTGTACTTTCATTCATTTAATAAATACTGTGGGCCTACTGTGTGCTGGAGGATGTGAATAAAACATTGCACAAGAGTCAGACAGGTCCCACCCTTATGGAGCTTACATTCTCATGAAGGAGAGAGACAGCAAAAAGCTAGCAGGAAAATATTCAGTAAAATTTCAAGGAGTGGTAAAATACTATGAAGAAAACTAAGCAGTGCAGTGTTAAAACAAGACTATAGGCCCAAAATGGCCTGGTGTTACCAAAACAAGAGTTTGGGCTCTCCCAGCAATGGAATCATAACCAGTCAATCAGGATACCTATCGCTAGCACTAGTTAGGCCATCTGCCCGACATACCCCTCCCTTCTCCTAAAGGAAAGTGACCTTGCAACAACCAACCAGCCTTTTTGCCTAGTACAACTTCCTTGTCCTTGCTCCCTTCTGCCTGTAAAATCTCATTTTATACAGCTTCTCTGAGTTCCTTTCTGTTTGCTAGATTGGATGCTTTCTGATTCATGAATTGCTGAATAAAGCCAGTAAGATCTTCAAAATATACTCAGCTGAATTTTGACTTTTTTTTAAATATATATTTTATTGATTTTTTACAGAGTGGAAGGGAGAGGGATAGAGAGTTAGAAACATCGATGAGAGAGCAACATCGATCAGCTGCCTCCTACACACCCCCTACTGGGGATGTGCCCGCAACCAAGGTACATGCCCTTGACCGGAACCGAACCCGGGACCCTTGAGTCCGCAGGCCGACGCTCTATCCACTGAGCCAAACCGGTTAGGGCATTTTTTATTTTTTTAACAGTAGGTAATATAGTTGTGTGTAAAGCACCTGAAAATGAGCTGTGCTTTGGTGGTAAAACATTATTGTTTCGTTTATCTCTGCCAGGGGAGTCAGGCCTTTTCACAGTAGGATACCTACCAGTTACTCAATTATGCAAACATTCCATGATTTTTTTGTTGTTTCTTTCCTCTGGGAACAGAGACATTTATGGGCTGCTCTTGTATATTTTATTAAGGGCTTAAAGTTTTCAATTTTGTTGAGTGAAGTTGCTCCCAATATTGACTGGTCAAATAAAATGTTGAACTTTGTCTATCAGTTTCCACCTATAACTTGAGAAGAATTTAATCCAAATTTTAGTCGGGGAATGAATCTTGACTTTACTCTTTTGTTCCTTCTGAAAGAATATAATGGAATATATGTGATATAATAGGACATATATTATAAAATGTAAGTATATTATCATATAATACATTATGGGATATATCTATAATGAAATAAAACATACTCTTTCTTAATAACATTACTGGTTACAGTTATGGAGGAATTGATGAAAAACAGAGATAGACACATTTTATTTATTTTTTTAAATTTAGTTTTATTTATTTCAGAGAGGAAGGGAGAGGGAGAGAGAGATAGAAACATCAATGATGAGAGAGAATCATTGATCGGCTGCCTCCTGCACATCCCCTACTGGGGATCAAGCCCACAACCCTGGCATGTGCCTTTGGCCAGAATCGAACCTGGGACCCTTCAGTCCGCAGGCCGACGCTCTATCCACTGAGCCAAACCAGCTAGGGTGAGATAGACACATTTTAAAAGAAATACACAACTTCCACTTGCAGCCAAGATGGAGTAACAGGGCCTGAATTTACCTTCAAGTAATCACAACAGCAACAACAAAAGACAAACAAAATGCATGACACAGAAGTTTAACACTGGGCACCAATAATGAGAGACAGTAATCTCGTGACAAACAAATAAGGTGACTCCTGAGATGACCCCAGCTTACTGCCAAGAGAGAGTTTCTCTGCTGCAGCCCAGAAACGGAGATACTGATGTGGTGCCTGGTGCAGTCCCTGAGTTGTGAGTAAGGGACTGAGAGTCTGGGGAGACCTATGTGCCTATGGTTTATAGGAGAGAGGACCAATGAGGAGAAAGGGGCACAGAGACATTTGCAGAGGAGCCATCTTGGGCATTCAGTAGAGCAGTGCTCAGCACATGCGGGTAAGAACTATCTGAGGCTGGGGCAAGAACTTCAAAGAAGGTTTAGATAGAATAGTTCCATTTCTCTATAGCAAGACAGTAATTCCCAGGAAATTGGGTAGATCGCTTAGGAACATCGTGCTTCAGTAATGGGCACTAGACTGATTACTGCTCTGTACCATCCTATCAAATCTGGACCCACCTAACAAGACGCAGAAGAATCAAACTGTTTCCAAGTAACTTAACTACATCCTGAAACAAGATTACAGGCATATGAAAATATCCAGTACCCAACAAAGTAAAATTCAGCAAGGTTTGACATCCAGTTTAAGATTTATTAGTTTGTTTGGGCTGTTATAACGAAGTAACACAGACTGAGTGGCTGAAACAAGAGAAATTAATGTTTTCACAATTTTGGAGGCTAGAAATTTCAATGACTGATAGAAGTAGGAGGCAGAAAAATCAGTGAGGACTTGATCAGCACCATCTGCCAACTTACCTTGATTGACAGTTCCCCCCAAAACAGAAGGTACACATTCTCCTCAAGTGCATACAGAATATTTACCAGATAGACTATATTCTAAGCCATAAAACAAATCTCAATAACTTAAAATAATTTGAGTCATGCGAAGTCTGTTCTCTTGCCATAAGGAATTAAATTACAAGCCAATAATAAAGCATTCCCAAAGCATATGAGAACTGAGTAACACACTTCTGAATAAGCCATGGGTCAGGGAAGAAATCAAAGAGGAAATCAGAAAGTGGTTCAAACTTAATGAAAATAAAGATGTGTATGCCCTACTATAGCATCGTTAGGGAATAGCACTAAATGCCTATAGTGGGAAGGTAGAAATGTCTTCAGTCAATGACTTCAGCTTCATCTTAAGAGACTAGAAAAAAAGCAAATTAAACCCAAAGTAAGCAGGGAAAAAAAGCATATAGTAAAAATCAAATCAGAAGTCAAAATAGAAAATGGTAATAGCAGGTTTTATCTATAATAGGCAAAAACTGGAGACAGCCCAAATGTACCACTCTCATGTGGCATATTGATAGTGGGGGAGGTTGTGCATGTGTCGGGGGCAGAGTTAATGATAAGTCTCTGTACCTAATGCTCAGTGTTGCTTTGAAACTAAAACTGCTCTAAAAAATAACGTTTTTTTAAAAGGATGAACTATTGATACAGGCAACAATGAATGAGGAAATGAATCGCAAAATAATTAAATGCTGACTAAGAGAAGCCAGACAAAAGAAATTCCATTTATAAAAACTGGCAAATTCAATATAATCTGTAGTGACAGAAAGTAGATCTGTGGTTGCTTGGGGTGGGGAATGGGGACCAGAGAGGGGCAAGAGGGAGGAATTAAAACGGGCAAAGGGAGCTTTTGAAATGATGGATAATGTCCACTGTCTTGAGGGTTTCACAAATGTTTACATATCAATGTCTACATAACTTGATGCTTTCACAAATGTTAAAACTTATCAAATTATACACTTTAAATATGTGCAGTTTATGTCAATTATACCTAAATAAAGCTGTTTAAAATATAGAGCTTTTACATGAACATTTTGGAAAAAAAATATATTCCCCAACTTTTATTCTCCCAATTTTTTTTCTCAATTTCTGGCAATATTTTATTCATTCATTCCCAGTGAAAACTTGGTGGAATGGTAAGAATGGGCCAGACTTAGAGGCCCAGGACTTGACCTCATGCCCAGCTGAGGCATTACCTTGAGCAACTTACTTAATAGCTATGAGTTTAGCTTCCTTATCTGTATAAAGGGGTGTGTTATCTGTTCTGCCTACTCCACAGAATTGTATTAAGATTTGTCAGCATTATTCAAGTATGAAGTGGTATATCAGGTTTCCCCTCCCCCCAGTTTACTCACCTCATCTGCTTTTTCTGTTAATTTAAAAGAAGTTAGTAGGAGACACCTATTTTACATGTTTACTTGTTTTCCCAGTTTTTATACTTGTTTTTGGAGAGAGATTATTAAGTTGTGTATATTAATATATGTTAAGTCCTTGTATTTTTGCTTTGTATTGCCACAGGTTTCAGAACTTTCTCAGGTACTTTTTTTGCTATGAAAATAGCATTGAAGAGCAGGTAGTTTCTTGTTCTAGTTGTTAAAGAGTGCTTAGTTATTTTAGAGATTGATAATGTCTCATAAACAATTCTAGAGCTACACAAAAGAATGTTTATTTATTGAACTAAATGAAAAAGGACCTATAATTTCCCAAATGAGATAACCTTTTAAAAATATTTTTATTGTGGTAAAATATACATAACAAAATTTACCACTTTAACCTTTTTAATCCTCACCCATTGATATGTTTATTGATTTTAGGGAGAGAAGGAAGGGAGAGAGAGAGCAAGATATGTCAGTGCGAGAGAGAAACATTGATCTGTTGTCTCCTGTACATGCCCTAACTAGGGATCACACCCACCATCTGTACATGCCCTGACTGGGGATCAAACTCACCATCTAGGCATATGCCCTAACCAGGAGTCTAACCTGGTGGTAGATTGGTGTACAGGGCGAATCTCCAACCAACTGAGCCACCTGGCCAGGGCACCATCTTAATATTTTTTAAGTGTACAATTTAGTGGCATAAGCATATTCACAAGTTATGCAGTCATTGCAACTACCCATCTTTAGAACTTTTTCATCTTTCCAAACTAAAACTCTTTACTTACTCAACACTAACTCCCTACCCCCACTTCCAGCTGCTGATAATCACTGTTACACTTTCTGTCTCTATGAATTTAAATACTCTGGGTACCTATATAAGTGGAATCATAGAATATTTGAAATAAGTATGGCTTATTTCACTTAGCATGTCTTCAAGGTTCATCCAAGTTGTAGAATATTTCAGAATTTCCTTCCCTTTTCAAGGCTGAATATGTATATACCACAATTTGTCTCTTTATTGAGATGGACTTATTAGGGGTAAAGAAAATAAAAGTCACTTTTCATAATTGTACTACTGATAAAATAGAAAAGCAGTGTACGGTATTGCTTTTCTTCAGTGTGTACCTTCTTACCATTTGTGCACTTAACTCTTACTCACCGAAAACCCAGGACCTGTGCTGTCCTGGATCAGGAAGAACAAAACCTCATATAAGATGCTAAAAAGATGTCATTACCACAGACCCCTTTGAGGGATGTTGCCAGAAGTTTATCTTCTAGCTTGTAATCAGTACTATTCATATGAAAGGGGGAGTACAGGACTGGGAGCCCTAAGTTGGATCTGGGGGCTTCCAGAGCCTCTTTGTTCTGAAGCCAGGTCCTTCTTGGGCACCGTAGTTGGATAGAAAATAGGACCTAAAGAAGAAGTGAGGAGAGAGGAAGAAAGACTACATTATTATTCCAGAGGAGTGAGAGTGCCAAATACTGGCACTTTTGGACTAAATTTTTATTATCTGGGAGGGAAATAAAATATAAAGACAGTGTAGAGAATCCCTCATAAAAGTAAATTTATATGTTTGAATTATGAAACATTGTTTAGTGTTACAATGTTCTCATTAGATTAGCTTGTTTTTGAAATTGTTACTTGGTAAAATAAAAACTTGGCAACAGTATGTCAGTCCCCATTTGGTGGAAAATTTAGTCCATGAAATACAAAAATGTAGGGACCAGTTCTTTTGATGGGGAAGGGAGGAGAGTAGGAGTAGGCTGGGAGGAACCATCTCTGGAGACAGATGACTAGGTTAAAGATGAAACAGTCAAGATGATTGCTAAGTATTTTATAACGGAGTACTTGGCTTTTAAAAGTCAGACATTTCTATGCATTTGAGCCTGCTGCTGACTCAGGTTGTAATGGGTTTATGGGAGCTGGTCACAGTGAAATGTGATACCGACTGCCACTTAGGTGCATTGGCGTGGTACAGGTTTACCGCACTTAAATGCCTGTATCACCCAAGGGGACCTTTGGTTGTGGGAGCCAAGGCTACCACTCTAGCTCTCAGTCCCTGAAGAATAGGAAGTCTATATTTGCTGTGCTTTTAAAGCAATAGTCTCCTATTTGGCCTAGTATCTCTTGTATCCTGGACTCCTCAGTCTTTCAAAAATAGCTTCTGGCAAGTTGGTGTTTGCTGATGATGGGAGGGAAGCAAAGTGAAGGAGGGTGGTAGAGGCAAAACAATCAAAAAGAAATGAAGAGAAGGAAAGGGAAGAGTCAGTAGAAGTTAACACAGGCAGAATTAAAAATAACGTTGAATACTTTATACAGATACCATTCTCTTAATCACTTTATATGTATTATTAAATGCTTCCAACTACCTCATGGGTTAGGCACTGTTATCCTCATTTCACAGATAAGGAAACCAAGCCACAGATAGGTCACACAGTCATCCAAGACAGCTGGGCAGGGTTCAAGGTCTGTGCTGTAACTACTGCACTTTTCCAACTCTGTTAGGACTGTCTCTCTTACACATCCTGACTGTTAAAAGAGGGAAATACTAGGTTAAAAATGTTGGTCAAGTGTCACTTGAGGGAAATCAGTGAGTTAACCAGGATGTCACATTCCTTCTCTGACCGCTGTAGTGAACACAGTGTAATGCTGAGGGGGTGCTTCTGAGATCACAAGCCTGCCACAGAGCCTTCCCTTGGGGTTGGTGGCCGACTCTGGGCCTGCCTTGTTGGCTGGTACCTTCCACCTTGTCAGAGCGTTGGAGTGGCTTGCAAGGTCTACACACCTGCTGCAGATGCCTTGGGGAAGCTTCACGTGAAGCCAGCCTTGTTCCCCTCTGGCTTTCTGATGTTGTCATTGTGAATCATGGGGACCTCAAGTCATCAACAGGAGGGACCAGGCACATTGAAGGATATACATGTCCAGGTCTACTGTAATCAATTTAAGTAGGGATTTCTGCAATGCCGGTATGCGTTGGTTTAAAAAAAAAAATAACCCAGCAGCTTAGGCTTCCCAGATAGGAAAATTAAAGCGGGAGGGCAGGTTCACTTAAATCTAAAAATAGTCCTTTGTAAAAAATTTACTTGGGCTTCTTTTAAAGAGTAAGTTTTTCCAGTGTGAAGTTGTGAAATGTCCCGTTTTATCCATTTTGTAAGCGCTGTGCATGCACATATAGCTGTTTCACCCTGTGACCATATCATTATAGCTCACTGAATTTCTAGTTCAGGACCTTGCCCAATTTAAATGAGACATGGTCTCATGATTTGAAGGAAGTGACATGTAACTTTCCAGATAGAAGCATTTCATAGCAGGTTTGTGGTTCTCTTTACCTTCTTTCCTAAAGCCATTTATGGAGATGGCAAAATCACAAAGTGATGGCGCTTCTTGACAGGTTCCTGAGTGAATAGGATTAGGAGAATCCCCTGCTAACCTGTGCTGAGCACATAGCCAGATCGAGAAATAAAGTATACCACTGGATTTGATGGGGATTTGTTACTGTAGCATGGTGTAGCCCAGCCGTGGGCAAACTACGGCCCGCAGGCTGGATCCGGCCCGTTTGAAATGAATAAAACTATTGAAAAAAAAGACCGTACCCTTTTATGTAATGATGTTTACTTTGAATTTATATTAGTTCACACAAACATTCCATCCATGCTTTTGTTCCGGCCCCATTGTGGCCCTCGAGTCAAAAAGTTTGCCCACCTCTGGTAGCCTGTTTATGCTAATACAGCCTTCAATTTTTGAAATCTTTTTGTTATATAAAAGAAATATATGGGGGGGAAAAAGAAAAAAGAAAAAAAAAAGAAATATATATAGCATTTTTTAATATGCTGAAACATTTGTGGTGAATTCTCTGCCCCACACTTCCCCCATCACCGACGTGAAGTTCTTTCTCCTGGAAGACTGTAAGTCCTTCCACCCCCAGCCATGTCACTACATAGACATGCATTCTTTGTTCTTAACAACTGCATGTCATCCATCCATTGTGTGGATGCACTCCCTATTAGAGCAATAGCAAAGTAGTGTGCTATGTATATATAGAAGCACAAAGTAGTGTGCTTCTATATATACAAACAACAATTGGTTGTGGGATATAATGGAAGAGAAGACCCCAGAAAATAACAAAAAAATAATGCTTATAAGGGTACTTAGAAAGAAATATTCAAATTCTCTGAGAGTAAAACGAAAACATTACCAAAGGGCACAAAAATAGACTTGAACAAATATAAGGAAACCGTATTTGAATAGGAAGGCTCACCATCATAAACTGCCTTATCTCCCTAAGTTAGATTATTCATTTAACAAGATTCCAGGCACAAATGCCCAACTTTTTCTTTTGGTTTCTAATAAGCTGATTCTGAAGTTCAATGAAAATGTGGCATACAGGTATCCCAGGAGCCCTCTGAAGAAAGAAGAGTGGTGAATAGAGAGGGGTTCATACTTCATTGCTCAGTTCAGGCAGTTTGGCAATAACTTTGAGTAACAAGTCAATGAGACAGTACAAAAAAAAAAGTACTAGAAGAAACATGAGTGAAATACTTTATAGTTTTGTGATGGAAGAGGCCTTTCTAACAAGAACTTCTAAATTATATTTATTTTTTATTTATTTATTTTTTGTTTTTATCTTTCTAAAGTATATTAAAAGGGTTTTGTTTTTTTTTGTAATCCTCACCTGAGGATGTTTTTTATTTCATAAATATGAAAACCATCTGCATGACATAACGACAAAAGAAAAAAATTGCAATTCATAGGTAAGGAGCTACTTTCTGTATTCGATAAAGAACTTTTAGGAATTGAAAGGAAAAAGAGGCTGGCTGGCATGGCTCAGTGGTTGAACGTCGACCTGTGAACCGGGAGGTCACAGTTCGATTCCTGGTCAAGGCATATGCCTGGGTTGCAGGCTCGGTCCCCAGTGTGGAGCATCCAGGAGATAGCTGATCAGTGATTCTTTTTCATCATTGATGTTTCTATCTCTCTCTCCCTCTCCTTCCTCTCTGAAATCGATAAAAATAAATATTTAAAAAAAGAAAGGAAAGAGAACAAAACTCAATGAGAAGTGTGCAAAGGACATGCATAATTCAGAAAAAAAATACCATAACTTTTCATTATGTGAAAGGACTCAGCCACACTTACTCATAATTAGAGAAATCTTATTAAAATTATTCCACAATGCCATTTCTTACCTATCAGATGGGCAGACATCTTTTGCCATGTTGCAGCATCTTTAACAACCACTGCTTTGTTAGTGAGGCTTTCAGGGAGCCAGGGGTTTGAAAGAGTGATTTTTTGACGCAACAGTGTCTATTGTAGGACTATCCTCTGTGTGCTTGCATAGAAAAAAATTATATATGGACAGAATGATTCATGGTGACACTGATTGCTGGAAACAGTTACCTGAGTGTCCAGCGATAGACTGCTTTAATAAACCTGTGATGTATCAATACAAAGAAATACTATGCTGGAAAAAGGCAGTGGAATTAAAATGGAGAAATTGCCTGGATATGTTGTTGAGAGAGGAAAATCAAGGTGTAAAACAGTTTACAACATGTAGTATGCCACCTTTAAATATATATATATATATATATATATATATATATATATATATATTATTGATTTTTTACAGAGAGGAAGGGAGAGGGATAGAGAGTTAGAAACATCGGATGAGAGAGAAACATCGATCTGCCTCCCACAACCAAGGTACATGCCCTTGACTGAAATCGAACCCTTCAGTCCACAGGCCGACGCTCTATCCCTGAGCCAAGCCAGTTAGGGCAGTATGCCACCTTTATACATGTATTTTGTACTTATACATGTACATGTGTTTGCATAAGTAAACACTGGAAGAATATGTAAATAGTTATTAAAAATGGTTATCTGGGCAAGAAGGGGACAAGGGCACATGGAACCAAATTGGCAGTGAGATTATTGTTTTATTTTTAAGCTATGTAAACATAGAATGTTTAAAAAGTTATTGGTAGGCTAAAAGCAAAAATGAGCATGTAGACAGAGTATAATTTCATAGTAGTTAGGATGACACTAGCTGCTTTGTCAAACCAGTACCTATGACCAGACACATATCTCCTGACTCACATGGCCCCATTCACTCCCTGCTTGGACTGGAAATATAGACCCAAATGGGCAGCCACTTCCATCACCAGCTTATTCCTCAGGAAGGTCGAGAATAAACTTGGTAGTCTGCTAGCCATCTCTACCACAGAACCCAATTTTATAAGATAGGTCCAATATGCTTCTCTGTTTATAAACAAACACATACTACACTAGTACATTAACTCACAGTGGCTTGTTTACAGTCATGTAATTTTAGATGGTTTTTATTTTCTTTTTAATCCTTTTTGCAACATGCAAAATGTTCTGCATTTATCTGTTATCAGGCAGGACATAAAGCTATGAAAAGTAAGCCCTAGTGAATATTGCAAATACATTCCATTTTCCTGTCACAGACCATGTTGCCGAGAGGGCATCTTTGCAGGGCCTTCCTCTCATACTGGGATGATTGCATTTGTGCGGTCAGTCCTTCAGAGTGAAATTGCTTGGTCATCAGAGAGCAGGTTTCACTGGCAGCAGGAGAGTGTTCACTCATATCATTTTGTCAGTATTTTTATTTTTTGCCAATAATATAGGTGAAGATGGAACTTCATTGTTTAATTTGCATTTCTCCATGTCATCTTAACTAATGCCACATGCTTTGGGAACAGGAAATATCTCAAAATAGTTCTGTAGATATGAAGATAAATTCTTAGTTTTGCCTCATTGTGAGTTTTTGTTTTGTTCAAATTAAAATGGAAGGGGAATGATTTAGAGACATTTCAGTACAATCTCAGGGTGGCTTAACCCATAGGGCTGAATGGCATGATGCTGGGACATGTGGTCTATCCTTTTTACCTGGCCGGTGGGGTTCAACAGGATAGGCTTTCGAGCTCCATTCTCAGTACAAGGAACCCCAGGGCCTGGAGATTCTCAAGTGGATGGGTATTGAGGTCTTTGAGGTTCAGTAGGTCTTTCATAAGGCCCAGGTAGTGGTGGTCTTCAAAGTGGGGTGGGTTGACCCTGGGGGGTGTATGAAAAACGGTCACTGGGGTATAGGAAGGAAATATTGGGACTTCTAATTATATTCATATTTAGATATGAACCAACATACACATAGAGACAATTATACTAGTACATATATATTATTTAATATATTGTGGACATGCTCAAATGTTACTGATCAAATATATAATCAAAAAGATTTGAGACTGCCATTGTGTCTGGGCAAAACAACATGTCGCTGGCCTGGACCAGAGAGGCAGCAGTTGAGGTGACTAGAGGTAGATGTGTGGGGCGCGGTTACGGTGTTTTGGCCAGGTTCAAGCCTCGGACTAATGAAAGGACAGGGTCCTCTCATTGCCACGTGCAAGTCCCAGCTGGAGGGCAGGGCCCTCCCAGCACAATCACGGCCAACGGCTGTGGTTGTAAGCTTGAGCCTATGGTCCGAACACGTAGCCCCACGTGCCTTGTGATAGAGTTCGGGTGCATGTAGTTGAGTAGGGTTGAAACTCATGAGAATGCTGTAAACAACGTGATCACGCCCCTACTTTGCCTCGTGGCATCTGCTATATAATAAGGACTCGGCTTGTGGGCGCTGTCTCCTCATCAGGGAGCAGCGTCCCACCGAGACCCAGCTTTCATTCTCTTGTCTGTTTTTTCTCAATCCTTTCACCCCCCCACTCAGGGTCACTGAACCAGGCTGAGCTGGCATGGCACATAAGGTGCCCTGGGGCTGAGTATGCCATGGCCGTGCCGGCTCCCCACAAGATGGATTTGAAATGTATTTTGGAGACGTCATGTGGATTAGAAGTGGAGATAAGGGCAAGAAGGGGGTATCAGGAGTAATCCCTGGGGATCTGCTTAGGGTAGGGAGAATGTGAAAAACTTCTTGATGTTGAAAGGGGATCTAGATAAAGGATTTGGTTTTGGACAATTTACTTTTGAGTTGCCTATGAAACTCCAAATGAAGAAGCCAAGTTGATCGCTGGACATAGTGACCTGCAGCCCAGTCCTTTTAGGTCTTAACATTGTTCATCTTACCTGAGGACCCTCCGTTCAGGTAAAGAAGTGAGTGCAGGTCAGGATGGAGCAGGTCATGCCGCAGAACCCCCGCTCATTGTTGTGTTTCTTGCTCCCACAACATGCCCTGCATGGGCTCTGCTCATTGTGGTTACTTGGGAAGCCAGGCCAGCAGGGACCTCGTCTCATCAGCAGTGGTTACTCCTGAAACATCCACCCAGAAGTGACACAGCTCTGCTCCCTGCTCTTCTGTTTCCTTAGCAAAGTGAGTGACTTGGCCCACCTCTAACTTTACAGGGGAAGGGGGAGGAAACATGTTATTCTATCATAGGCCCAAAGAAAACCAGAGATAACTGGTGAGTGGCTCTGGCGACTGCCACGTAATTCTGCGGAACTAACGGGTAGCCTTTTGTAGCAGATGACAGAGGAGCAGTACTAGGCTAGTGCAGCACAGAACGCTGTGCCCTACCTGCCTTTCCTGGGCTTAGGGCATGCTCTGGGAACCTCTGGCAGAAACCACTCAAGCAGAACTGCTTCAGAAAGGTCCTTTAACTTGGCTATAGGTGTTATTGTTTTCAGGACTAAGGGCTGCAGGAGAAGTGAACTGCCAGGGTTGGGCTGACTCCCCTGAGGAGGCTGGCAGCCCTGTGCCTGCTTGCAGCTTAGCTTCTCTTTTGATGTTGCACGTGGCATTACTAGAGTCATTTCTGAAGCATCAAACTGCTTTTAAGCACTAATGTAGTTAAAGAGTGATTGTAATACAAGATACCAGAGCAAGAAAATAGAGCTCAGCTGGATGGTTTTGCCAAGAAAAAGGGGCCAGTGTCAGTGAGGCCTGGACAAAGCCAGGATGTGTTTGCCTCTTTCCCAGCCCTGGTGGAGGACCTTTCAGTTCAGCTTAATGTTGCCTGCTCCATGTGTGAGACTCTGTGCTAAGCATTTCACCTCATTGCTCATTTATTCTGCACAATGGCCTTTCAGGTAGATTCCATTACAGAAGAAACAGAGTTGGTTTGCCCAGGTATCTGGTCATCGCAGCTCCTTGCTCTCACGGGGGAGCCAGGTTGAGAGACCTGTGTTGCACACTTCCCTCACCTTGTGCTCACTGTAGAGGAAGTGCAGCACACTGGGGCCCCAAGTGCCTGAGGGGGGGCATATTACCAGATTGGGGCCTTGGTCCCTCCCCTCACAGAGGAATCATCTACCCCAGAAACAGTAAGATGAAAAGCAAATCACTATCAAATTGGAAATCAGAGGGGAAGCAGGCACCAGTTCTGCACTTCCCTGCTCAGCAAGTCCTGCTCCTTATTCTCACCAGTTTTCCTGTAACCCCAGCCCTTTTCCAGAGAGTGTGTCCCTCCTCTGTGGCACACCTGAGGAATTCTCATGGAGGAGGGGGTCATGCAGGCAGAGTTGGTGCATGAAGGGCTCTGGTCCTGATGCTGGAGCGGTGGGCATGTCCCCGGCAGCAAGGGATGCACTGGCTGAGATCACGCCCCCAGGAAAGTGAAGGTGGCGGTTCCCGACAGTTTTAAACGCTGGGTGCCTAATCGGGTCATGAGAAAGCCACTGTCTGGAAAGACTCACTGAGTGTTTATTGATATGTGCCGATTTAGGGGGAGTCTGAGGGCTGGTGCCAGCTGCCCCACATAGGGCCCGATGGAAAGTGGAAAGTGAAACCATAGCTGTTTCAGAGACAACCAGCAGGAGCTAGTGTGGTGGCCTGACCTTGGGTATCGTTTTCCCCTTTCAGTTTTGAGATGCCGTTTGACTGGAAGGTTGTAGATTACACACTTAAGGTATGCTTTTCTTTTTCAACTTCAAGTGCAGGAACTACATTTATATAAACAAGCTCGTTCACCAAACTTCTCCTTACTAAAAATTATATGTTGGACTTCCTATTTTAGCTTCTGTTCTCTAAGGAAAGGGGACCCTTTTTATCTGTCAATCAGTGGTTCATATTATTGCCCTAGTTTCACAGCTCAAAGTGGGGAAAAGGAAGATAGGCTCTTTAAACTATAAATGACAACTTTTATTTGGTGAAAGGCAATGAAAGATTTTTGTAAAAATATACCTTTTAAATTCATCCAAATAAAATATTATGCTCTTTTAGCAGGAAATGGTAAAAATAAAAACGAAATGACAACTCCGTCCAAACTCATCATCCTCATTCTTTTTTTCTGTATTGCCCTTAAAATTGGGGATAGGGATCTGTGGTGTAAAATCTTACTTGTTTTTTACCTGTTAGGTTTTTTTGTTTGTTTGTTTTTTTGGTAGGCAATAGCAGAAAATGAAAGTGAATCTCTGCTAGTCTTGACATCCTGCATTAAGTGTTTTTCAGTCTGCAAATGGACAGGATAGAAAACATGTTCACTTGATAATACCAGTTGGTTCAGTATCATATCCAGAAGATCCAGCTGTAGCTTAGCAGGAATGTGATAGCATTTATTTGAGGGAATTTATTTTGGGACTGTCCAGCCATTTTTTTTCCAGTTTCATATACAGAGTCTTTGACAGCTTATACCTCTTAGGGAAAAAAAAGTCCTCTTTGTTCAAGGCAGTTTAATTATGTTTGTAGGCACAGTTTGAAGTATCTCTTTAGAAGGCACAGAAGGAGAAGAAAAGGAGAGATATGAAAGAGAAAGTAAAGTCAGATGAGGAAATGGGAACTTTTGATTGGGGCAGGTTTCTAACTTTGAACTGCCAAAGGGGTCTGAACACCGGTATTTGAAGAAGATGGAAGGGATGGGCAAAAGCTGAACAGACCAGACAATTTCATTTTTTTTCCCTTCTAAAATACAGTCCTGTCTTGCAGATGTTGTGGATTCAGTAGTTTGGCTGCTCAATTTCTGTGGTGTTGCCATGTACCCCAGGCCACGTGGGATCCTGTGTGTCTTTGTGAATGCTGTGACCCAAGAGTGCCCTCCTCTGTGTTCATTCAGTTCCACGTGGACAATATGTCATGTACACAAGCCTCAGTTTAGCATTAGATATCTCCTATCTAATAAAAGAGAAACATGGTAATTAGTGTATGACCGCTACCCTTCCCATTGGCTAATCAGCGAGATATGCAAATTAACTGCCAGCCAAGATGGCGGCCGGCAGCCAGGCAGCTTGAAACTAACATGAGGCTTGCTTGCTTCAGTGACAGAGGACTCCAACGTTTCCCGCCTGCCTTGCTGGCCTCTGAGCCTGCAGTTTAAGAAACATTGTAACAAATATAGAAGCTAAACAAAACCCCAGAAACCTGCTTTCAGCGAGCCGGGATCTCAGAGCTGGAGTTACACATTGTTTCGATTACGAAACAAACCAGATACCTGCTTTCAGGAGCGGAGGCCTAAGAGCTGGAGCCTCAGAGCTAAAGCTGGCCCAGAATTAAAAAAAAAGAAAAAAAGGAGCAGTTGGGAGCTTCAGCCCTCAGCCCCTCACCCAGACTGTCCAGGCACCCCAGTGGGGACCCCCACACTGAAGGGTGTGTGACCAGCTGCAAACAGCCATCATCCCCTCACCCAGGCTGGCCAGGCACCCCAGTGGGGACCCCCACCCTGATCCAGGAGACCCTTCAGGGCAAACCAGCCAGCCCCACCCAACCAGGCCTCTATCCTATATAGTAAAAGGGTAATATGCCTCCCAGCACCGGGATCAATGTGACAGGGGGCAGCGCCCAAACCCCCTGATTGCCCTGCGGCTCTGTGTGTGACAGGGGGCGGGGCCACAACCTTCCTATCCGCCCTGCTCTGTTTGTGACAGGGGAAGGCGCCCCAACCTCCTGATCAGCCCTGCTCTGTGCCTGATACGGGGGAGCTCCCCAACCCCCTGATCGCTCTGCGGCTCTGTGTGTGACAGGGTGCGGCTCCCCAACCCCCGCCCCCTCCCCCCCCACGGGCCCTGCTCTGTGTGTGATGGGGTAGAACCATAACCTCCCCATCAGCCCTGCCCTGAGTGTGACAGTGGTGGCGCCCCAACCCCCTGATCGGCCCTGCTCTGTGGGTGACAGGGGCGAGCTCCTCAACCCCCTGATGGGCCCTGCTCTGTGCGTGACAGGGGGGAGCTCCCCAACCCCCTGATGGGCCCTGCTCTGTGCGTGACAGGGGGGAGCTCCCCAACCCCCTGATCGACCCTGCTGTGTGCGTGACAGGGTAAGGAGCCCCAACCCCCCTGATGGGCCCTGCTCTGTGCATGACAGGGGGCAGCGCCCCAACCCCTGGATTGGCCCTGCTCTGTGGGTGATGGGGTGGCGCCGCAACCTCCCCATCGACCCTGTCTTGAGTGTGACAGGGGGCGGTGCCCCAACCCCCCAATTGGCCCTACCCTGAGCGTGACTGAGGGTGGCATCGCAACCCCCTGATCCGCCCTGCTCTGTGCATGACAGGGGGCGGCACCCCAACTCCCCAATCGGCCCTGCTCTGAGCCCGACCAGGGGCTGCACCTAGGGATTGGGCCTGCCCTCTGCCACCTGGGAGCAGGCCTAAGCCAGCAGGGCGTTATCTCCCGAGGGGTCCCAGACTGCGAGAGGGCACAGGCCAGGCTGAGGGACCCCCCCCTTCCCCCTGAGTGCACAAATTTTTGTGCACCGGGCCTCTAGTATGTATGTATGTATGTGTGTGTATGTGTATTACATTACTAGAAGGCATGAGGCCTACCAGTTGATGCTGAAAAGCCAGAATGCTTAAACACACTCTGAACCATAAATGTGAATGAACTTCAGTGGAAGGATGTATTCTGGTGCCAGAGCTGAAGCCAGTTGGGGGATCCTCCTACTTTGGGCATTGTGAGCCTATAGGTGCTACAGCCTCCTTCCTAGTTCTTCCTGCCCCATGCTCTCCCCAGATCTCCTACCTGCTCCTCTCCTGCTTTCTGGACAGCATGCACCCCTGTGTTTGATCTCCTAACGCGCCCACCACCCCCAGCCTCCCAGCTGTGAACTGGCACTGCAAATAGGAACAGCCTTTTGGGCCAAACTCTGACTGTGGTGTTTGTTTACTTCCAAATGCGATTTTCTGCCTCAAGAAAATAGCATGGCTGTGAGGAGGTGGCCTGTGGCTAGGCCCTTCTTCAGCCAGGCAGCTCTGCTCTGGTCTAGTCTTCACTGGTCTGTGCTCCAACCTGCTCTAGCCTGGGGAAAAGCAATCTGCAGTTATGGTGTAAAGGGAAAGTGTGTGCTCCTTGAACCTGAGGGGATCTGGCTTATATGGACAGATGTCCTTGCCTCTGGTCCCTGATTAGTCTGTCCTCATGCACATGAGGACTCTACATCCTCTGTTTGATCCAAAAGGCACTATCCAGATTGGTCAGAATGGAGCTGCTCTGATTGGTCCGTGAAGATATTGATGGGGAGACAGCTGCACACCTTCAGTTGGACTAGGAAGCCCCAGTACTGTTGGTTAAAAGGATCCCAGGAGCTCCTCTTAGGGTTGACTCAGCAGAAACATTGCAAGAGGCAGGCAGCTAGCTTAGTGCAGGCTTCGCCCTAAAATACTGTTGCATGAGAGACCCCTGTTTACAAATAGCTGCTAGCCTGTGGTTTGTTTGTTCTTTTTTAAATTTAAGCCCAGTTAATCCACCAGGAGCCCTTTTTAGTAAGTATCTTCTTTCTCAGGGTCCACACCTTTCTCATCCCTAATTTTGTATGTTGTTTTTTTAGCCCTAAACTTAATTTGTTTCTTGTTTTTTCTTGAAGAAACCCTCTTGGATTTGTTAATCAATTTTTGTATTTCTTACGTCTGACTTTTTTTAAACATGAAAAAAAAAAGATTTTTTTATAGTTCACTAGAGGCCTGGTGCACAGATTTGTGCACTGGTGGCATCCCTCGGCCTGGCCTGTGGGGATCAGTGGACCTCCCCGCACCATGGCAGCCTGGTCTTACCCCCCAGCTTGTCAGGCTCCAGCCGACTGTCCGCCTCGATCTCGCACAGCACGTGTCGATCTCACATAGCACGAAGTAGTGCGGGAAGCAGCAGGCGGCTGGGAGGAGCCCGAGCCCGGGCTGGGTGCTGCACCACTCCTGCTCATCCGGGCCCCGCTGCACCTGCCACTGCAGCCGCTTGGGCACACAGGGAGAGTGTCCTTGGGAGAGGCTGTCGCTACCGCAGCTGCTCTCACCAGCCGTGAGCCCAGCGTCTGGCGCCTGTCTGTCAGCTGAGCGTTGAGCTTCTGCCCCCTGGTGGTCAGTGTGCATCGTAGCTACCAGCCGGTCATCCGGTCGTCCGGTCTTCCAGTCGCTTAGGCTCTTTTTTAGAGAGGGAGAGAAAGGGAGAGAGAAACATCAATGTGAGAGCACAACACCAATTGGCTACCTCCTACACGCCCCTCACGGGGGATCAAGCCTGCAACCCAGGCATGTGCCCTGACCAGGAATTGAACCAGCAATCTTTGGTGCACCAGATGACAACCAACCAACTGAGCCACACCTGCCAGGGCAACATGAAAATATTTTTATCTTGCTGATTATGCAAGTGTAATACAGACTTGTAAAAACATTTTTCTCTGTGTGCTTTTTAAAAAGATTTTCAGACTTGTGGACAAGATTTACTTCTGATCACATAGTACTGATTGAAAAGAATCTAGAGTCCTAGCTGGTTTGGCTCAGTGGATAGAGCATTGGCCTGTGGACCAAAGATCCCAGGTTTGATTCTGGTCCAGGGTACATGCCCGGTTTGTGGGCTCGATCCCCAGTAGGGGGCATGCAGGAGGCAGCTGATCAGTGATTCTCTCTCATCATTGATGTTTCTATCTCTCCCTCTCCCTTCCTCTCTGAAATCAATAAAAGTAAAAAAAAAAATAAAAAGGAATTTAGAGAAATTAAATTTTATTGTGGGAACATATACTCTCAGCTATTAAATAATTGTGTATTTCATTATTAAATATTCATATAAAGAGATAACATTAGCCGAGACCGGTTTGGCTCAGTGGATAGAGCATTGGCCTGCGGACTGAGAGGTCCCAGGCTCGATTCCGGTCAAGGGCATGTTCCTGGGTTGCGGGCATATCCCCAGTGGGAGATGTGCAGGAGGCAGCTGATCGATGTTTCTCTCTCATCGATGTTTCTAACTCTCTATCTCTCTCCCTTTCTCTCTGTAAAAAATCAATAAAATATATTAAAAAAAAAAAAAAAAAAGAGAGATAACATTAGAAACTGATGTCCTATATAAGAAGAAACTCCCAGGATGAGACAGAAAGAAACATACCCAAAAGAACTATCCAAGTGCACTTCTAAAGGTAATCCAGGAGAGAGTAAGGTTCTGGGGAGAACCCTGTGCTGGCTATGTTTCTAAATTACAGAAACCTTGATTTTAGTTATGGGATTCTTACAGAATTTATTTACAAGTATAGAACTTTCAGATAAAAATAATGACATAAAATTTCTAATATAAGATCTATGGAGTTTTCAAAACTAAATAGTTTTCTCTTGTTCTGTGAATTTCTTAGTGTAATATTTACTTTTGGTTTTATCTAAAATTACTAATCACTAACTGCCATCCCTGCTTTGTCCTTATCTCCCATCCTGGGCTTCAGGTTTCCTGGGGAGTCCCAATACACTTGATAGCTCTGAGTAAAACCAGTTGTCTCTCTGAAAGCCCTTATGTCTGCTCCACTGAGTTGAGAGCACAACATAGATGCACACATCCTCCTTTTCTGCCCTTATTGTCCACTGCCTGAGAGTGCTAGGTGCTCAATAATGACTTGAATAAACCAGATGAATGATTGAATGATATTATCAGATGTGCATATTTGTCATCAGCTTTATTAAGGCATTATTTACATACTAGAGGCCTGATGCATGAATTTCGTGCAAGAGTAGATCTTCCTTCCCCCGGCTGTCAGCACCAGCTTCCCCCTGGCCGCCACCGAGACCTAGGCTTCCCTCGCAGAGGGGGGCCCCACCCACCCACTGCAGCCTGCCGGTTGGTGACCTGGGCCTCCCTCTTTGGGGCGATTGTGAAGCCCCCTGATTGATCGCCCTGCTGGCCGGTGGCCTGGGCCTCCTTTGCTGCCAATCTCTCTGTGGGGCAATCATGGAGCGATGGCCAGGTCCCCGACCAATCACATAGCACCCGCCTTGGCTGGCCTGGCGCTAGTGGGTGTCATAGCGTGGTCCTGGATGGTTGTCCTGTTGGTCGTTCCACTGTTCAGCCGTTTGGTCAATTTGCATATTACACTTTTATTATATAGGATAGAAAAATTTACCATTGTATACTATTGTGTAACCATAATCAAGATAAAAAATATTACATCACTTCAAAAGTTCCCTGTGGCCGAAACCGGTTTGGCTCAGTGGATAGAGCGTCGGCCTGCGGACTGAAAGGTCCCAGGTTCGATTCCGGTCAAGGGCATGTACCTGGGTTGCGGGCATATCCCCAGTAGGAGATGTGCAGGAGGCAGCTGATCGATGTTTCTCTCTCATCGATGTTTCTAACTCTCTATCTCTCTCCCTTCCTCTCTGTAAAAAATCAATAAAATATATATATAAAAAAAAAAAAAGTTCCCTGTGCCCCTTGCAACCTCCTCCCTCCATACCCAGCCCCTGGCAACCACTGTTCTGTTTTTCTGTCCATATAGTTTTGCCTTTTCTAGAATTTTAGATAAATGGAGTTGTACAGTACATAGTCTTTTTGTGTCTTATCTAATTTAGCATAATGCTTTTGAGATAATCTGTATCTGTTTTTAAAACTGCCTTAACTTTTTTTTTAAAACAGTCCTTAAATAAATAACTAGCCCCACTAAGATTTTACTTGTTATGGTAAGTTAGAATAGTGGTTCCCAAGGCTGCTCTAGGGAATCATGGGAGGTCCCCCAAATCATTTCAGAGTGTCCATAAGGATCAAAATGATTTTCATAATAACACTGAGCTGTCATTTGCCTTTTTCACTCATTCTTTCCTGGAGTACTGTAGAGTTTCCAGATACTACATGATATGTGGTGTTGCAATAAAATTGAATGAAAAAAACAGATATGAGAATCCAGCCTGTCTTCTAGTGAGTTGTCTGCCTTTAAAGAAATTTTAAAAGTATTGATGCTGCTCTCCTCACTAAAAATTTTTGTATTTTTGCCAGGCCGGTGTGGGTCAGTGGTTGAGCACCAACCTATGAACCATAAGGTCACAGTTCGATTCCTGGTCAGGGCACATGCCCATGTTGTGGGCTCAATCCCTAGTTGGGGGTGTGTAGGAGGCAGCCCATCAATGATTCTCTTTCATCATTGATGTTTCTTTCTCTCTCCCCCTCTTCCTTCTTCTCTGAAATCAATAAAAATATATTTTAAAAAAAGTTTTTGTATTTTTGCCCTGGCTGGTGTGGCTCAAGTGGTTGGAGCGTCATCCCATACACCGAAAGGTTGCGTGTTTGATTCCCCAGTCAGGGCAACTAATGGAAGTTTCTCTCCCTTTCCCTTTCTCTTTCTCCCTAAATTCAATAAAAGCATGTCCTCGGGTGAGGATTTAAAAAAATAATAAAAAGTAAAATAATATAAAAGTTTTTGTATTGGAAAATATAATCACTTTTTACAACAAATGTTAATTATATTAATATGTAATGTGTGTTTATGTGTTTTATGCATTAATAGATTTTTAATAATTCCTTTGTTTTAACTTCTCATATGACAAGTAGTAAGACATGTAAACCATATGAACAGAAGCTCTTTTGGGTCCTCAATTTTTTAGTTGTAGAGAGGCCCTTAGTCCAAGAAGTTTGCGAATTTCTGGGCTAGAGACGTTTTTGAAAGGGATCAGGAACAGCAAGAGGACGTCATGAAGCTGATTAGAGATTAGAAGAGGATCTTGAGACCTGGGATGACAGCCTGACATGAAGTGCCTGGAGAAGGGGCCTCCACTGGGCGGTGCCACAGGGGATGAAGGCAGAAATGGGAGGACCTGCAGTGATGGCCAAGTTTTATTCTCAGCCCTTGCTCCCTCCTAGGACCTGGTTAGGCAGATTCTGTTGATGTATGCACTTTCTACAACAAGATAATGGGCAGCCTACATCTGTGTCTGGCTTACATCACAAGGTAATCACAAGCCCCAGATGTAGTCACTATTATTTGACATGAAGTTGCAGCCATGGTCTGATATTAGGTTGGGCACTTCCTGAAGATCTGATATCTATGCTGTGTTCTGATCCCAGGGCAAGCATAGGAAATCATCAGGACTGTTTCTTCAGCTTTCAGGAAAAGAAATTCACAGAAGTGTTCTAAGATCAAATCAAAAGACCTAAAATAATTATTTTAACAAAAGTAGGCGGGAAGCTATTCTTATTATTGATAGTATTCTTGTGGGAAAAGATACTTGTGGATCTTGGTTAGTGATTTCAATAATGCCATTAATAAACTAGCAAAATTGTACCTACTGCCTTTGACCTGTTCTTTGCTTTTCTCGCAGGCGAAAGGGAATGTGGTTCCAACTGAGGAAGATCCTTCTCTGTATTTTGGGATTATATGTTGCCATTCCCTTCCTCATCAGACTATGTCCTGGGATACAGGCCAAATTGATTTTCTTAAATTTTGGTAAGTGCCTTGTGTCTGTTTTTTCTTTAACCTTAGTAAGATGATGATTTATATACGGGTAAAAGTAGGTTTACAGTTGTTCCTCTGGAAAATTATACAATAAATAATACAAGAAGAAACTGTGTTTCACGTACTCATGACTGTAACCCTACTTTTGCCCCACCCTGTATTTATATATCTACCACCCAGATCAAAAGATAGCATGTTTCTTTTACCCAGAAAGTTCCCTTGTGCACCTTCCCAGTTACATGCTGTAAGAGTGCTTTGCTTTCCCGGGCTGGCATTTGTGTACACAGATGACTGTTGCATGGTATTGGAGTCCTCCTTTAGCTGAGGTAGGTAAAAAGGTTGACCACATGGAGAGCCTTCTGGAGCTGTCATGTGGAGATGCTTGTCACTTGTGCAGTCTAGAAGGGCAACTGTCCTTGGAAAAGATGACCACTTGAAAAAATAATAATTAGGCCTTTTTTTCTTTTTAAAAATAGATTTTTGTTTTCATTTAAAAACACCTGACATGCTTTGGTTTCTATGAAAGTATATGTTGGCTTTATAGGTGGTATAGTCTCCTTGAGTTATCTTGGACTTTGTGTGTTCCAAAGGTGGCGTTTGTTTGTTTTTTTTTATTACCTCCTACCCACTCACCTTCCCCTGCCTTCCCTCTGAGATTCTTCACTCTGTTCCATGCTTCTATGTCTCTGGATCCATTCCATTCATCAGTTTATTTTGTTACTTAGAGTCTCAAAGGTGTTTGTGTGTGTGCGCGCGCGTGCGTGCTATGTATTTACTTTTTTGCAAGTGGGAGGAGAAAGGTGCAGAAGTATCAAGCATATGAAATAGAAGTTCTGTGATTGTTGGGAATAATCCTTTTAAGGAGCACCATTTTTTTTTTTAAAAAAAATATTTTTTAATTGATTTTAGGGAGGAAGGGAGAGGGAGAGATAGAAACATCAGTGATGAGAGAGGATCATTGATCGCTGTCTCCTGCACTCCCCTTACTGGGGATCGAGGTCTCAACTTGGGCATGTCCCCTGACCGGGAATTGAACCATGACCCCCTGGTTCATAGGTCAGCGCTCAACCACTGAGCCATGCCGGCTGGGCAAGGAGCATCATTTTATACCTACAAGATGAGACTAAGAGGGCAAGGACTTATGTGTGTGGGTGTTAGAGGTTTGAGGATAGAACATGGTGCTCTGTAAATGATGGCCTTCAAATTGGGTATGGGTAGCATTCGAACCAGATGAAGTGGTCTCTGTGTATGCTTTTTGGCTGTGTTGGTTTGCAGAGAGTGGACTTGAACTTTATGTGTTTGAGAGCCAGAGACTAGGAAATTTGGGGATGGTGCTGTGGAGGCAGCAGGGGAACGAGTAGAGGGGAGGGAGGAGGAAAAACGTGAGGTGCCAGGGTCCAACCCCAGCAGGTCCAGGGGTCCCCAAAGGTGTGGACGGAGTTGGCGAAGAAGGAAGGACACAGAGACAGTGTTCAGTTGATCAGCAGCCTAGCCAGGATCTCCAGCCAGGATCTCCAGCCAAGTTCTGGTCTGGATCTCCAGAGAGGTTCTGCTTAGGATCTCCAGCCAGGTTCTGTATCCATGTTGTCTTGCTAGGTTCTCCAGCCAGGTTCTCCAGGTTCTCCAGCCAGGTTCTATAGCCAAGTTCCCTCACTAGGTTCTCCAGCCAGGTTCTGTCCAGGTTCTCCAGCCAGGTTCAGTTACCAGGTTCTAGTCAGGTTCTCTTGCCAATTTCTGTAGTCAGGTTCAGTCCAGGATCTTTTGCCATGTTCTCTCGCTAGGTTCTGAGGCCAGTTTCTGTCCAGGAACTTTTGCCATGTTCTCTCCAGCGAAGTTCTTCTGTCTCTAGAGAACGTTCTGTGTAGGTTCTGTGCCTAGGTTCTGTCTCTCTTCGTTCTGTCTTCTTACATCTGTATTTATACCAGTTGATTCCAATCCTATCAATCTCTATTTCAAAGGTTAGGGCGTTTCTTATCTCCATTCCAGGGAGTAAAGATTATGTAGCTTAAGCATGATTGTTCGTAGTTAAAGTGATTAATTACCCACCTGGCACTTAGTTAAGAGGTTTTATTCCCTCCCTAACTTCAGGGGAAAATCCCTACCTGGGGAAACAACCTTTCTCAGAGACCTTGGTTAAAACACATAGTGCCAAGAAGGTGAGCAAACATTAAGAACAGTATGCCATATATGCCAGGTCCCTTGAAACAGCAAGCATGGACCGGCTCCCGGCAGTGAGGACCAGGGGGAGGACAGACGGGAGGTGTTGAGATGGTCCATGTGTGACTGGCCTGGTCCATGCTAGGAGAGACACACTGGGGTGGGTGTGTCATAGGAATCCAGATCCCCTTTCCTGTGGTAACAAAAGTGCTCCCAGCTCCCCAGGTATCTGGGTATATAAGTTTGGAGTGTTAAGTCTGTAGTAGATTTACTGACAAAAACTTGGAAGTTGCTGGTTAAAAAGGATTTCTGCTCTAAAGAGTAGCAACAGTATTTTTATTTGATGTCAAACTAGAACTTTCTTGCTCCCTGGCCATCTTGGCAGCTGCTCTTGGTTGGGGGCTGTCCCACACTTAGGGTAGAAAGACAGTGACCACAAAGTTGCTGGAGTCAATCAGCTCTAGGCTCCAACTTGTTATATAAAAGTGGAAATTACATGTTGGAGTACAAGCAGACTCTGAAAATAATCAGACAAGGTAAAGGGAAATTGGTCATCCTTGCCAGCAACTGCCTAGCCTTGAGGAAATCTGAAATAGGGCACTACAGCATGTTGGCTAAGATTGTTGTCCACCACTACCATGGCAATGATACTGAATTGGGCACAGGCTGTGAATATACTACAGGTGTGCACACTGGCTGTTATTCATGTAGGGATTCTGATATCAGTAGAAGCATGCCAGAACAGACTGGTGAAACATAAATCATGCGAAATTCTTTTCTAATAAAATTAGCCAGGACGTGTTTCAAAAAAAATTTTTTAAATTGTAAAATACATGTAGTATACTAAGAGGCATTTGACTTTTCTAACAGAAACATAGCTGAACTTCTGGGAATTTATTATCTCTATAAGTTTTTATCACTTGTGAGAAGCTCAAATTTAAAAGGAACTAGCAATATTCTAAAAAGGGAGTTTTGTTTTTTGACTTAAATGTGCACAGTCTGTCCAGCACAGAAGAGAATTAGAGTTTATATATAAACACAAAGCTACAGGGCTGCAGATTATCCCGATGGCAGACTTTAGAATTGACCTTGCACGCTTTTCCCCTTTGCTGGTCTGCAGGTACCTTGGGCTGGTGTCTTTGTGGCAGCAGGTACGTGTGGCATGCTGCTCTGTGGGTCCTACAGCAAATATTTGAATTGAATTGATTTACTTCAGATCAGTTATTTGGGCTACTTTAGACACAGCCCACAGGTTTTTCTTTGTTGGTTTCCTAATGAAATTGCAGATGTTCCTCAGGAATGGAACTTTGCCAGCCCCAATGGTACAGAAGAAGAGGCTTGGGCCACAGTGGTGTTTTTAAAGGAGATTTTTGGTTAGTTGTCTGTGCCCCCTTCCCCTGCAGAGGAGGTGGGGGTCTCTAACACAGCCCTGTAGTGACTTGGCAGTTTCACTTCATGCTGCTGGGGTGGTGCTTCTATTCTTGTCTCCTCAAAATGTGAATCATGAGCCTGTGGTTTTCCATTTAGATATCAAAGGAAGTGTAACAATCTTTTAGGCCTCAAAATATGATTAAAGAATATATTTTTAAGTTCACAATAAATCTATTTGAAGCCAAATTTATAAATCAGATAAATACGCTTTAGAAGAAGGTTAGCACTTATGATTTAAGGCATTATTCTTACTTTAAATGTTTTCACAAGCAAAAAAATACATGGTTATTCTAAAAGATTAACTGAAAATGCCTGAATAACAATGAAGAAGAAAGTGAAAATCACTCTGAGAAAATTGTTAATGTCATCATTTATTTCCTGCTGGTCTCTTGTCTGTCTTACACATAAACATAAATGTATATGTTTCTCGATACTCACAGCACTTGCTCCAACCAGGGCCTGGATCAAACCTGCAACCCAGATACCTGCCCCTAACTGGGAATTGAATCTAAGACCCTCTGTTACGTGGGCCGACACTATTAACTACTGAACCACACCGGCCAGGGCGAAATATGTATTTTTTTTTTATATATTTTACTGATTTTTTTACAGAGAGGAAGGGAGAGGGATAGAGAGTTAGAAACATTGATGAGAGAGAAACATCGATCAGCTGCCTTCTGCACACTCCCTACTGGGGATGTGACCGCAACCAAGGTACATGCCCTTGACCGGAATTGAACCTGGGATCCTTGAGTCCACAGGTCGACGCTCTATCCATTGAGCCAAACCGGCTAGGGCATATGTATTTGTTTTTAAAGCAAAAGGCCAGCCAGTTCACTTCAATGGTTACTGGGACAGTAGTGCTTACGCCTCCTCTTTTTTTTTTTTTAATATATTTTATTGATTTTTCACAGAGAGGAAGGGAGAGAGATAGAGAGTCAGAAACATCGATGAGAGAGAAACATCGACCAGCCGCCTCCTGCACATCCCCCACCGGGGATGTGCCCGCAACCCAGGTACATGCCCTTGACTGGAATCGAACCTGGGACTCCTCAGTCCGCAGGCCGACGCTCTATCCACTGAGCCAAACCGGTTTCGGCACGCCTCCTCTTTTTGCTTCCCTGTAGCAGTCCCTGTTACCCTCTGATAGCTTTCTTTTCTGTTCTGTTCTTATGGAAGCCCCTACAGCCTGCATCATGGAGTTGTGATTTTATAAAACCTAGAGAGCCCTCTTAACCCTCCCCTTGTTGGCTCTACACGTCATCCAGTGTTTCAGGGTTGTTCCTTGCTCAGTAACTGGGATCAGCTATAGCCCCGATATTTAAAATCTTCAGGCAGTCAAAAATGTTCTTTGCAGGTAAGTAGTTTCAGCTTCTTACCCTATCAAATATTTTCCAGATTAGTTTTTAAAAAAGAAGACAGAGTAGGTCTTTTCCCCTTCATTCATATATTGATTCACTGATTATTCATGGAGAATCATTGTGCAGGATCCTTTCTAAATCATGTTTGTTGATGGTTGTGGCTGCTGGTAAATGGTGGATATGGCCAGAGAGTAGACAATGCAAACAGGAAGGAGGAAAAGCCAGAGACCTGGGTCCCAGCGACTGGATGTGCCTTTGGTCCTGTATATTGGGTTCCTGGGCCATGCAGTCAACCTGTGTGTGAGGTGGAGTTTGTAACTCCTAGTGGACTACCTTGCCTGCAGGCCATGTGCTCTGTCCCTACTCCAACCCTGTATATAATGCTCTGGTAGAGGAAGAGCTCCAGCCAGCATCTCAGAGTCAGTGGGGCCAAGGTATATGATCACATGGGAGGTCAGTGAGCCCTGGCCTGTTACTGTGTCTCCTAGGTCTCCTATACCCCTCAACCCCATTCCTTTGTGGCATTTCTGCTCACTTACACCAGTAGTGGCAAGGTAGTTCCTCTGGCCACTGCTCTAGGGTTGTCTGACCCCCAGGAGTGACCAGGGGCCCCCATTAGCTGGAGGGTAGATGCATGGACAGCATCTGCTGGACTTGGGGCATTTACTACCTCCTTTTTCATGGATTGTTTCTAAAACACAAATAAAAGTGAACTGGAAGACGAGCTTCGTGAATGAGTCTATTCTGGAGTAGAATCTGATTCCTCAGTTCCTAACTTTCTGGGGTTTGGAGGCTTTGGGGATCAACTGCTAATCTTTGTAAATACTTTTCGGGGGGGGGGGGGTCCTCTGAGCTCTGGGGTAGTGTATACATAGCTTGGTTGCCTTCTCTCCGGACACAGAACCAGTCAAGGCTCAGAAACTGAGCCAGCGGAAGCCAAGTGCCCTCAGCCCTTGATGGCACACACTTTCTGTTTGGCACTGGGTCTGGGGTATGTAATTCCAGCCTTAGGAGCAGAATTGATTAAATGGTTTGGGTGTGGGGTTGACAGTGGGCACTAGGTATGGATATTCAGAGTTTCACTGAGTAAGTTATTTCGCCTCACACTTGTCGGATGAGGAGCTGTCATATCCGGCTGCAGCCTTCAGCTTCCACAGCATAAAACAGTCACAGAATTGGGACTGCAGGAGTAGGTGCCTGCATCTGAAACAGCGGGAGAAACAGAAGTCCTTCTCAGGCCCTCTCTCTGAGTCTCATTGCCAGAGTAAAATCTGAACTCCATGGCATGGCTACATTTGTTCCCAGGTTGTGAAATGAGTACCACACACTGGTGGGCAGATTTAAAACAACAGAAATTTACTCCCACCCAGTTCTGGAGGCTGGAAGTCAGAAAGCAAGGTGTCGACAGTGCCATGCTCCCTGAGAATGGGTGGAATCCTTCCTTGCCTCTTCCCAGCTTCTGGTGGTAGCCAGCAATCCGTGGTGTTCCTTGGTTTGTAGCTGCACCACTCTAGTCTAGCCTCCAGTGTCACATGGCTACCTTCTCCCTGTGTTTTTACTTTGTCTTTTTCTGTCCTTCTCTCTCTGTGTGTCTCAGTTATCCCTTTTGTTAAGAACAGCAGTTATATTGGATGGGGATCTAACTAACAAGCTTGGTTACTCTGTGAAGATCCTATTTCCAAATAAGGTCACATTCTGAGCACTTCAGTGTATCCTTTTGGGCAGGGGTGGGGGCACAAGCCAACCCATAACAGGGCACTTGGGGTCAATGAGGTCTAGAACCAGTTTACCTTTCTCACTTCCTGTCTGATTAGTCAAAAGTGTGGGTCATGGAGTCGGGTAGCCAAGGTGCAAATCCTAGTTCTGTCCCATGTGAGCTGGTGACTTAACCAGAGCTATGAAACACCAGTAGTACCAGCCTATCAGGATGGTGTGCAGATTAGAAGAAGTGCTGTGGTGAGGGCATGAACAACATAGTGCTGGCACCATAAAAGCACGAGGAATATTATGTCACCTCCTTTGGTTGCCATTTTTCTCTTGAGAGAAAACAGTAATTAGTGTTTAAAAAAATGTATCCTGCTTCTTGAGGAAGAGATGGATTAAGAAGCTGGAGATAATGAAAGCAGCCCTCGTGGGAGGATTTGTCTGCCTGCATGGTCTGAAACGTTTGCTCAGGGAATTTCTGAGGAAAGAGCATATGTATAACCCCATATCCTCAGGAGTGGGATACTTTATTTCTTCAGCAAATGTGTACTGAGCCTCAGGGACATTTTAGGAAGTGAGAACCAGATGTGCAGGCTATGTGGTGGGAGAGCATTCAGGCAAAGGGGACGGCAAGTGCAAAGGCCCTGGAGCAGGAGGTTGATGAGTGCAGCTCAGGAAGGGGACAAGGGTGGCAGGTGAGCGCACTTGGCTTTTATACGGCGTAGATGCGTGAGGTTATTTAATGAAACTACTCACTTCACCAAAGAAAACTAAAAATCTGTACAGCTTCCTTATAGAAGGTGGGATCAGCTGACCCTCACGTCTCTCAGGGATCTTTCCTTCCTCAGTTGCACCTTCTCACACCTTGAATAATCAAACTTCAGGGTGTCCATCTCTAATCAGACCTCACCCTTGCTAGAGGTTCTGAAGACTCATAGTGTCCCAGAGCAGGCTTGCCTACAAATCCACCTGAGGCTGGAGGGTCTGGTATGCCTGGCATTATTGTGTTGGAAAAGACTTGGCACTTTTTTTTTTTTTTTGACAGCTTTACTGTGTGTGTGTGTGTGTGTGTGTGTGTACCCCACTAATCCTGGTTTTCATCTCTTTGTCCCCCACAGTGAGAGTTCCCTATTTCATTGACTTGAAAAAACCACAGGATCAAGGTTTGAATCACACCTGTAATTACTACCTCCAGCCAGAAGAAGATGTGACCCTTGGAGTCTGGTGAGTGTCTGGCCAAATGACTGCAGGGTCGAGGCACCCACTGTGTGGACTCTCCAGGAGGCAGGAAGGACCCTGTGCACTGTGGTCACTGTTGTCCTTGGCAGCAGTCTCTAAAACTGTTGCATGCCCATTTTTATTTTTACCCACTTTATTTCCAAAGCAAAGAGCTCTGCTAAATTTGATCCTAATGAAGCACAATGAGATGGCACCAAACTATCCTGAGGTTTTCAAACAGCTTTGTGAACCAGATTGCTTTTTGTAGAGAGCCTCATTTCCAGGGGAAAAGAAAGTACTAGAAACAGAATATAAGCACAGAATTGTGAGCACAGGCTTGAGATACACCATTTCTTTTCAGAGGCAGGAATGTCTAGCTCAGGGGTCCTCAAACTACGGCCTGCAGGCCACATGCAAATACAAATATTGTATTTGTTCCCGTTTTGTTTTTTTACTTCAAAATAAGATATGTGCAGTGTGCATAGGAATTTGTTCATAGTTTTTTTTTAAACTATAGTCTGAGGGACAGTGAACTGGCCCCTGTTTAAAAAGTTTGAGGACCCCTGGTCTAGATATTGAAAACAGCTTGATTTCTTTTTCCATACAGCACTTTGGCAGTAATTTTGGTGTTTGCTATCTGAGTATGTACTTTTTGTAGCCATAAATTTGAATTGGACTTATGCTCTGTGATTTCTTTGTCTTTAGAATATGTTTTAATGTTTTTTCTGGGGACAAGTGGGTGTTTTAGAACAACTAAATTTAAATTGATCAACCTTTCTGTGGTATGTTGTGCTTTTTCCTCTCAGAATCACTCTGAATCGCTGTCCCTTAATCTAGATGGGGTGTTTTTTCAGTACCATAAAGTCTCTCCCTGCTGTCTCAGAAAACCACTGTGTATGTGAGAAGCTTCTAAATGAAATGTTGTGAATAGCTTCCCAGTGTGGATTGCGAGGAGTTCAGGCATTTCTAATAATGGTCCTGGGTAAAGGACATAAAATGAGAAAGGAGATTTTTGTTCTTACAAGTTGGTGCTGAGACTCTATAGAGTCTTTTGTCATTTCCAATTTGATTTAATCTAGCATTTACTGACCACTGTGTGCACAGAGGGCACTCTGCTTCTCCATCCAGAGCTCTTTGGTGGGAATTGGTTGGCCCTCCTGCCGGTTAATGGGGGTTTGTGCTTTGAAGACATGGGATTTAGTTAGGGCTTCTTCCTTCTGTTGCAAAGGGGCGATTGTGGTGCTGATACTTAGGCTGAGAGCTCTCATAGCAGTTACCCAAGAAAGTTGTATTTAGTGACAACAAATACAGCTTCTGGTAGTGACAGCCAGGCTGTGTGCTGGTGGGCACCTGCTGCCTGCTCATGTCTTGTGCTGTTGGGAGGACAGTGTGGGCCCTTGGGCACCAACTGCTCTCATCAGGCACCTCATCAGATCTAAAGCTGAGGATTTGCTTGGCCGTCAGCTCAATCTCGGCTGCCTGTTGTGGGCAGAGTTATCAATCTGGCAGGTCAGAGGTGAGCCCCAGGAATATTTCCCCTTTTCTCTTGCTGGAAGCTTCCTGGGCCTTTGTCAAGAGTCCCACATTTGTTGTAGGCTGTCTACTGGAAGTGCCTTAGCTCCCAGTACTGAAAGGTACATTTATACCATGGAATGCTATACAGCTGTAAAAAAGGAGGATCTCTTACCCTTTGAGACAGCATGGAGGGACATGGAAAGTATTATGCTAAGCTAAACAGGCCAGTCTAAGAAAGGCAAGTATCACATGATCTCACTCATATGTGGAATCTAATGAACAAAATAAATTGATGAACACAATAGATCTGGAGACATAGAGTATAGAAGAGACTGACGAATCTCAGAGGGAAGGTGGGGGTGGGGGAGATAGGAAGGGAGAAATTAACCAAAGAACTTATATACATACTAGAGGCCCAGTGCATGAAATTCGTGCACGGGGGTCGGGGGTGTCCCTCAGCTAGGCCTGCACCCTCTCCAATCCGGACCCCTCAGGGGATGTCCGACTCACAATCCAGGACTGCTGGCTCCTAACTGCTCACCTGCCTGCCTGCCTGATCGCCCCTAACCTCTCTGCCTGCTTGCCTAATCACCCCTAACTGCTCTCCCTTCCCAGCCTGATTGTTCCTGACTGTTCTCCCTTGCTAGCCTGATTGCCCCTAATTGCTCTCCCCTCCCGGCCTGATAATTTCTAACTGCTCTCCCCTGCCTACCTGATCATCCCTAACTGTTCTCCCCTGCTGGCCTGATTGCACCTAACCGCCTCTGCCTCGGCCCCTGCCACTGTGGCTTTGTCTGGAAGGACATCTGGAAGGATGTCCGGAAGACATCCGGTCTAATTAGCATATTACCCTTTTATAAGTATAGGTATATATAACCCAGGGACACAGACAATAGTGTGGTGAAGACCTGGGCAGGTGGTGGGTGGTGCAGGGTGGAGGGGGTTGATGGGGAAAAAAAGGGGAACAAATGTAATACTTTCAACAATAAAGATAAATACACACACACACACACACACACATACACCTTTTCATTCCATAGGTTTATAATTATAGGAGAGTGATAATTACAGTGGTCAGAAACACCCACAGTGTTATCCCTGGAACTAGTCAAAAAATATGTTAGAAATGAGATGCTGAAACTCAAGAGCTAGAAAATAAGAAATTGGCCATTGACTACAGCATTTTTAAAGGATTCTTACTAATTTAAATAACTTTTACAGAAAGCCTTATTAATTCAGACTCTCCCCAGTGATTAACAGTATTTGATGTGGGCCTGAGTTAAGATTAACTGGAGCATCTCTCTGAAGGAGGGTTTGGCCAGATAGACTGAGTGAGTCTCTGAGAACCTGGCCGGGTATGGAATGAGTTGGCTGACTATAAGCTCAGTCACGAGATGGGGCAGCCTGTAACGCGTCCTCCTGCAGACATGGGTCTGGAATGTGCTGTACTTTAGAAATGGTACTTTAAGGATGGCCAGGTTTCTAGTGCAGCTCACGAGTTCAGTGTTGGCTGAATTAGCACTTGTGGCAACATGCTGCTGTCTTACAGCTTGAAAATATGATATGGGTATGTATGAGGGAAATGCTGTTGTTCAGCTCATATTTATCAAGTGCTCATTCTGGGCTAGTCCCAGGTTAAAGCCTGGTGACCCATCCAGGTGAGGTTTTTCCTCACAGAGCTTCTAGTTCCTCCTGGAGAAACAGCTGTCCCCACACCCCGGTAACTGCTATCTGTGAGCCACTATGGCCAGCAGATATCCATTTGCAAGTTAGGAAATTTACGTAAGCAGTCAAAAGCCATCCCTACACCTTGGGGCTCCGAGTTCAGTAATTTATTCTGGAGACAGGGACAGTTTGCCTCTTCTGCGCACACATCCCCTGCTCTCTGCTCGGTGGGACATTGGCTTCGTAGTTGTTCCTTCGACAGCCATCATCATCTGGTCGTGCTGTTCCTCTCTGCTTCTGTTTCCAGGCACACTGTCCCCGCTGTCTGGTGGAAGACTGCCCAGGGGAAGGACCAGATGTGGTACGAGGATGCCTTGGCTTCCAGTTACCCTGTCATCTTGTACCTGCACGGGAATGCAGGCACCCGGTGAGGAAGGAGAGCTCACGCATGTGTCCTCCATACAGTGCTGGCTCCTTTGTGAGCAGGAGTGTCCTGGCCCAGTCGGGCTTACTGACCCACTGCAATGAGGGAGCAGGCACATGGGGAACAGAGGAAAAGACAGAGTTCCTATGGGGTTTGCTGGAAGGGGGGCGGGGTCTAGGTGAACTCACATGAAGCAGCGTTTCCACAGGCTCAGAGCAAGGCAGGGCTGTGTGCAAAGTGGGCCCTGATCCTCTTTCCTTGGAAGCCAACATGTGAAGCAGAAACCCCTTATCTGAAGCTCACAGTGACTGGGTGGGATGGAGGAAGCTGCATCTCTGTCAGAGTGACCCAGATCCTGGGCCAGAGAGGGATGCGCCCTGCCTGGTGTAATTTAAAAGGCAAAGAGTCTGACGGCCCATGTTTGGAGAACAAGGTTTCCCAGTGGGTAAGGAAGCAGTGGTCCCTCAGGGGGTAAAGAGGGATGGTGCGACTCTTCAGGGCCAAAGAATGCCCTCAGGAAAGTTGTCTCCTGTTCAGTAGCAGCTTCTGTCAGCCCTGTCTGATGACTGCAGGCAGGTTGGCACTTCCTTCCTGGCAGGTATGCCCTCCTGGGGGAGGTGGGACACCTCCTAGAAAGGCCAGCGAGTGCTGAGAAGAGGCAGGGGTGACACTGAGGAGGTACAGCCAAAGGCAGAGGGAGTCCAGCCAAGAGACCCCAGCTGAGGTGCCCCACATGCTGTCAGGTCAGGGTGACTTTCGTGAGTTCTCTGCTTCCAGCTGTAAGCCAGCAGTGCCGGGGCATCCTGCTGGGCTAGTGTGCTAACACAGCTGGCACACAAAGCCCTTGTCCAGGTTTATCCCAACTTCAAGAGTGACGTTGATGCCATGTTCTTCAGACCAAGCTGGGATTGGAGCTACCACCGCCCTTGGTTTAAAGAGGGCTCCTTCCATCCCATGTAGCCAGAATTACTCAGAAGAGTCTGTCTGGGAGAGCTGTGTGTGTGTGTGTGTGTGTGTGTGTGTGTGTGTGTGTTGGGGGCGGGGTGGGGTGGAGGTGGGCATGTGCATTTTCTGAACAAAGCTCTGCCTGAAGCCCTTGGGAGGGTCACTGTTGCTGCAGCTGCCTTAGGTCGTGTGAGAGAGCCGGCAAGGAGCTGGCAGGAGGCAGGGCCACCGCCTGGTGCGTTGGCCGTGGTGGTGGGCTGGGGTGTGGTCATTTTATAGACAGAACTTGCAAGTGAATACTGCACGGGCCTTTCTAGAGGGGAAAGCAGGCCACAGTGGGGGGTCTGGGCAGAGGGGCTGTGCAGAGGACAGGCAGGAAGTCCAGGAAGCGTGGCCCACGAGGATGGTTTCTGAGCCAAGGAATAGAGTGCCTAGCTACTAAATCATGTATGCACTTGGCTGTTTGCTTTCTTCTGTGTCTGGAACAAGCCACGGAGCGTTTCTCTTTTTCTTTTAAAGAGCAAGTGGCTACAAACAGCTCTTGTAGTATCTTTCTGTAAATGAGAGAATTTTGAAGTTTATTGTGAATAAGGTTCAGTTAAGCAATGCCAGTCACTTGGTAAATAAAACAAACTGCCTGTAACTTCAGGCTTAAAGAAATATTGTGACGTTGAAAGGTTTGCTGCTCCCTCCCACTGCTCCAGAGACTGCCTGTGCTGCAGATCTTGCCTGTCCCTGCTCTTTGACCAGACTCATGCCGCTCCCTGAGATTCAGACCCCCAGTTGTTGCCACCCTTGTGTTATGCTCTGAATCCTTCTTTTTGTTCAAGGTAGGACATTTGAAAAATTCAGATAAGAGTCACCATGAACTCTTCCAAAGTTAACTGCAAACATTATGCAGTATTTCATTCTAGACTTGAAACTCATTTCTTTGTATTTTTGTTTCTGCATTTTATTGGTTTCCTCCTTCATCTGGTCCTTGTCTCTCCCAAGGACACACCCTCCCCACCCCCACATACACACCCAAAAGGGACAAAATGCTCGTCATAAAAAACAACAACATACAGCTGAGCAGTCTGTAGAGGGTGAGCCTACCTGCTTTCTTGTCTCAGGCCCTGTTCTGAGGCTGCCCCATTCCCACTTTGGAGTCTGTCTGTCCACAGTGACAACTGACCAACAACTGGACAGAAAGTGAGAAGGAATAGATGGTCCTTGGACAGAGAATACAGACATGTGAAATAGTTCAAATGTATGAAAGCCTATTCAGCCTCAGTAATAAAAAGTGCCCACAAAAACTAGTCTTTTGGTGAGGAGCTGGGAGCCGGCTGTTCTCACACTCTTGGGGTAAAAGGCGAGGGCCCGCTGAAGGACTCAGCAGTGATTGTCAAGATTATGATTGCACGCCTTCAGGTAGTAGTTCCTTGTGTAGGAATGAGTCCCACACATGGTTCACATGTATCTGGCCATGGCAGCAAAACTTAAGTCAGCAGCAGGTGGTAAAGAACCAAATGACCACAAGACAAGCAAAGCGACCACCGCTAAAAAGAGTGTACTTGAGAGTTGGCTGTGATGTATTGAGTAGAAAGTGAGGAATGTGTGTTGGATCCCTGTGGGTGTGTGTCTGCAAGTAAAGAAGGGCCTTTGCTTCTGTTATAGGTGGTCCCTGGACAATAGGCTGAGGAAGAGGCTGGATGCTGGGGCAGGAGTGGGTGGGCCTGCTGTGTATCCTCTTGTGTCTTGGATTTTGTACTGCATGTAGGAATTACCTAGTCAAAAATAAAAGTAAGATAGTAATTAACAAATATCTCCAAAGTACTAACACTATCTCTTGCTTGGCACAGTACTACAGGCAAGCTTAGAGCCACTTAGGGTATCCCAAGGAGGAGGTCATCTGTCCACCAATGTCCCCCCCACCCCCGCTCCCCTTATAGTTTTGGGAACCAAGTCCTTAAAAACCCAGATGCTCCAGTATTGACCCTGGGCCTGCCTCTTTGAGAACATGCATTAACACCTATTCTTGTTTCCTTCTCTCTGACATTCTAGAGGAGGTGACCACCGAGTGGAGCTTTACAAGGTAGGTGAGCATGGCACAGTATGTGACAGAGAGAGCAGTATCCACACAGTCTGTGATGGGTCAAGCAGTGTCTACACAGTCTATGACTGAGGGAGCAGTGTCCAGATAGTGTATGATGGACAGAACAGTGTCCACAGGGGTCTCTGATGGAGGGGGCATTGCCCAAGTGTTGTTTCCTGTCTGTTCTTTCCAGGTGGCATGAACAGCAGGGAGTCCCCTGGTAATTTTGATTGTTAATCATGGTGGCCTTTCTGGCACTGCCTCTGTGGGTGACTCCATCGTGGAGTGCTTCCGACAATGCTGCCTCCAGGAAAGTTTCCAAAATCAGGATAAATGGACCCTGTAGATCTTATGCCAGATGCTGGCTGATTTACATAAAAGCCATTTGAAATTGTTTACTAGTATGTTACTCACATATAAAAGGAATGGAGAGGACAGAGGGTCAGGGAGCTATACTTTACTCCCAAGTTGCAGGCTCAGGAATTGGGCCACCACACAAGTTTCTTGCCTCACAGGAAATATGATCACATTTAAATTGGATTTCAAGCTCAGCAGATCTTCCCAGGTAAAGGGGTGCTGCAGGCAGGCTTGTAGCCTTCCCTTCTACTTGGTCCTTGTCTTCCTCAGGTGCTTGGGTCTAGGAGCCTGAAATGTGCAGTTATTACCAGTGTCCAGGGTCACCGTGCCTGTCTCCCCCATCCTTCTCTTAAATGGGCATCTGCATTTGCTACAGGCAGACAGGGACACAAGCAGATGCGTGGGAACATCAGTACTGTGCGGGCACTGCTCTGTTCGTCATATACCAGGTGGACTGCCCTGGGCTCTGGAGTGTTTGTTTCCCTGTGTGGGTTAGATCAGGTCAGGGAAGGGAATGCTTGGAAAACTGTAGGTCCCGTTTTGAGGTTTCTGTCCATAGAATGGTTCACACCAGGAACAGTGTGGCTCTGGAGAGTGTAGGATCTGCGGGAGGCTGGGAGCTAGAAGGTCGCCTACAGACGGCCCTGGGCAGCCTAAGGAGAAAGGAGCAAAGGCTCGGCAGTGACTTGGGGTGACTCGGTGGCTGGCAGCTTCCATATGCCTGTGGGCACACTCAGCCGCCCTGGCGGGTGGAGTGGGGAGTGGAAGGAGTCTGTAAGTAGATATCTAATGAGAAATCATCAAGTCTAGAGGGTTTTGGTTTTTGTTTTCTTTTTTTTTTATTGCTTAAAGTAATACAAAGGGTATTACATATGTGTCCATTTTTTTCCCCCCCACCCTAGACAGTCCCCTAGTAGAGGGTTTTTTTAATAACAGAAACAATTCAGTGAAAGCTTAAGTCTGAGACATGCTAGGTTGCAGATGGAGTTCCTCCTCCTGGGCTGCTGGGTGGTCAAAGCCCCCTTGTGAGCCCCTGAATGCAGAGGTGCAGGTGTGGCTCGCAGCCAAGGGAGGCTTCCTGCTCACACTGCTGAGGTGGAGGGCATCGGTGTATCCAGTAGCAGCGTTGGCATTGGGTTTTATAAGATCCCACCGGGATTGGGGCAACATGATGACAAGTCTTTGTTAAGCTTCCCATGTGTGCAGGGCGTAAAGACGGAAACCGGAATGGGTTTGGTGAGGGGCAAGTTACCCTCTGTCCAAGGTACGAGGATCTTTTTGCCCAGATGGTTATTTTTCACTTTACAGGTGCTGAGTTCCCTTGGTTACCACGTGGTCACCTTTGACTACAGAGGTGAGGGTTCTTTTGAAATTGCATCTCCTAGCCCTCCCGCTTCCTCCTGTTACCGGACAGGGGACCTGGTCCTTGGTGGGGCTGTCTGCTGATAGTGTGTGTGTTCTTGACTTTGTGCAGGAAGATTTTCACAACATGAGTCCAGATGAATTTTAGAGGATGTTTATTAAAGCTGGGGCAGTGAAACTAAAAACGCTGGGGAAATGAGCCTGTGCTGGTCTGCTTTGGCTTACTAAGAAGTTCGAGAAAAGGAGGCCTTGGGAACAGATTCAGGGAGTTAGCCTGGGATGAGCTGCCACTGCCCATTGCTGCCCTGCTTGCAAGCCTCGTGGAGTCCCTTAGAATTTAGGAGATGCCTGCCTGTGGGGAAAGAAGAGGGTGAGGGGAAAGGCGCCTTGTGCTCCCGGGAGAGGGCATGCTGGGATCTGCTGGGACCTTCGTTTTGAGGGGTTTTAAAGGCTGGGTGTTTAGGGGAGGATCAATAGAATATTCATCAGGTATATGCTGATGTTACAAAATGAGATTTATTCTCTTAAATTCATCTGTCCTTGGGTGTGGTTCACAAATGGCACTAACTGGATCTCTGCTGTCTCCCTGAGTAGGTGATTTAAGCTAATTACACACTGGTTGGGGAGGGGAAGTGCAAATCCTTTCTTCTCAAGTGTCCCCGGTTTAGGGAAGATAGGATTTTCTAGATGGCTGCAACCTGCCTGGCATCTAGATTGTCTAGGTGGCTGCAAACGGCTGTTTATCTGTCTCAGTTTCCCTGTTCTGCTTATCCTGGCTTACTGGCCTGTCCCACTCTAGTTAATGTTCGATGTGTAGCTCGCAGGTTCCTAACCTGTAGTAACTGTGTGTGAAGGTAGTAGAGGGGGACCGGTTCTTCAGTGAGTGTCCTGCATGCAGCCGCCAGGGGCGTCTCTCTTACAGGCAGGCACGAGTGCCTGGAACCCTGGCACGTGTCATCTGTGAGCGACTTTTAAATGGGGAAGATTCTGTCTTTTTTTTCTTTATTGGACTCAAGACTTTCTCTACAGCAGGACATCAGATGCGTTTTATGCTTGGGAGAGTTTGTCTTATTGAGGTTGTAAAAACAGGAAAGGGAACTGCTAAGAGAAGATTGTTACTCTCACCCCCACGGTATTTCTTCTTCTTGAATAAACCAGAGGGCTTGCCCCTGAAGAGATCAAGAACCCACAGTTTTTTTTTGTTTGTTTTTTTTTATATATTTTATTGATTTTTTTACAGAGAGGAAGGGAGAGAGACAGAGATTTAGAAACATCAATGAGAGAGAAACATCGATCAGCTGCCTCCTGCACATCTCCCACTGGGGATATGCCCGCAACCCAGGTACATGCCCTTGATCGGAATCGAACCTGGGACCCCTCAGTCCGCAGGCCGACGCTCTATCCACTGAGCCAAACCGGTCTCGGCGAGAACCCACAGTTTGATGTAAGCTAACAACGTTCTACCTCAGTGAGCCAGGAAATACTTTGTATTAATAGTGAGCAGCTGTGTGAGAAGTGTATGCCCCCAGTTCTCAGTTGGAGAGAGTAAAGGCTGAAGGCCACTTGGCTGGCTTATCTTGACCTTCTTGGAGGGCATTATTGTCCACTATCCTCAGACCGAGGATATGGGTGTTATGTTAGTTTCTTCGTGTTGCTGTAACAAATTACCACAAACTTAACTGTCTTAAAATACATATTTATTATCTTGCAGTGCTAGAGGTCAGAGTCCAAAATCTTTAGCCTCTGATCTAAAATTAAGCTGTTGGCAGGGCTGGTTCCTTCAAAAGGTACTATGGGAGCATCTGGTTCCTTGTCTTTTTCAGCTTGTCTTATATATTTTACTTCAGAGAGGAAGGGAGATGTGGAAGATTCTGTCTTTTTTCTTTATTGGACTCAAGACTTTCTCTACAGCAGGACATCAGATGCGTTTTATGCTTGGGAGAGTTTGTCTTATTGAGGTTATGAAAACAGGAAAAGGAATTGCTAAGAGAGAAGATTGTTATTCTTGCCCCTGCGGTATTTCTTCTTGAATAAATCAGAGGGCTTGCCCCTGAAGAGATCAAGAACCCACAGAGAGAGGGAGAGAGAGAGAGAAACATCAGTGATGACAGAGAATCATTGATCTGCTGCCTCCTGCATGCCCCCTACTGGGGATCGAGCTTGCAACCCGGGCATGTGCCCTTGCCTGGAATAGAACCCAGGGTTCTTCAGTCCACAGGCCAATGCTCTGTCCACTGAGCCAAACCAGGTAGAGCCTTTTCCAGCTTCTTGATGCTGCCCACATTCCTGCCCCTTGTATTTGCATTACTCGGACCCTGACTTTTGGGGTCTGGGGTCATTTTCTGATTAGTTTTACCTTTTTCTTGTATTAGTCTGGCTCTGTTTTTGTTGTTGATACCTGTCTTTCAGACTAAGGTGATTTAAACCACCTTCTCTTCTATATCTTTAGTTAGGAAGGGTAGATTCTTGTGATTACCTGCTGTTAATTGCTCAGCCATTCTGGCCGGTTGTTCAGCCATTTGTCTCAGTTTCTTCATTCACTTGCCAGGGAATTTTCTTCGTTTCTCCCTAACCTGCGTCACTTTCACATAACATATTTACAGGTTCCAGGGATAAGGATAAGGATGTGGGCTTCTCTGGGGGTCATCATTCTGCCTACCTCAGGAATGGTTCTTTCATGAAGGAAGTTAGTTCCTGGTTCCATCAGTTAAAAGTTAGGGTTGGGGAAAAACTCTGAAATGAGGGTCCGGAAATCAGTTCACCCATTTATCCTTTTGTCTGTGCTAAAAAGGGTTTTCTGTTTCTGCTCTACTCTGTAGTAGCCCTTAGGATAAAGCGAAGGGCCAGCGTTCTTCCTTCTTTTCCTCCCGGTGCTTCTGCCAAGAAATGAAATCCAGTATATTAAGCCTCTACATTTCTAAGCCCTATGAGAGAGCAGTTCCGCTTCTAAGTGTCTCCCGCTGTCCCTGTCAAGTCTCTGTCTCGCTCTGTGTGTCTTTGTCCCTCCCTATCCCCGCGTCCCTGCCTCCCACTGTGCCCTGTCTTGCCTTGTTTCTCATATGACTTCTTCCCTAATCTGTGTCTGGGATGCCCAGGGGAAGTGACTTATTGTGCCCATTTACTCTGTGGGTTTCTGCTTATGCAGCAGAACCTGCTCTTTCTGAACCTTATGGTACTTTCAGATCATTTGATGATGACTCATTGCTGAGCTGGTGGAAATGACAAGGGCACTTGACCTTTCCTGGGGACTGGGTGGAAGGGCCCTTGGGGAGGACCCAGAGTGGAGGCAGATGTGTTTGGCTTTCCTCTGTTATGCAAACAAGATGCTTAGAGCCCTTGCCTCTCTGGTTCAGAGTTGCCTGGAGCCTGGAATTACCCCCACCTACCCTGTCACCCACCGTGTTTCTCAGAGCCTCTCCTGACTCCCTTGCCTATTGAAAGCTGGGCTGAAGCTGAGCCAGGGCGTCTGGATTGGGCTGAGGGGTCCCGGGGCAGGCTGGGCTCTCATTGGCCCCTCAACCTGGGCCAGCCACTGACAAGCCCCCAGTGTTGGGGGGGTTGATGTCCCAGCAGGACCACTCCCTTCTTCGTTGCTGCTCATCAGGACTCAGTCTAGGGCAGGGGTGGGCAAACTTTTTGACTCGAGGGCCACAATGGGTTCTTAAACTGGACCGACTCGAGGGCCACAATGGGTTCTTAAACTGGACCCGAGGGCTGGAACAAAAGCATGGATGGAGTGTTTGTGTGAACTAATATAAATTCAAAGTAAACATCATTACATAAAAGGGTACGATCTTTTTTTTTTTTTTAGTTTTATTCATTTCAAACTGGCCGTATATGGCCCGTTAGTTTGCCCGCGGCTGGTCTAGGGTGTGTGACAGCCTTTGGGTTCAAGGGTTGTAATTGGGTAAAGAGGTGGGAGGAGTAGGAACAAGTTTGTCAGGACACCCTCCATGTGGAGCTGTGGATGGTGACGATGGTGATGGCAGAGGTTTGTTTTGCCCCTAATTGTCTGCGCCTGCCTGTGGAGAAAGAGGGGAATTGAATCTGACCCCAAGAGGTTCAGTGAACTGGGCTTGACTTCCTTCTCTTCTGCCTCTCTCCCCCAGGTTGGGGTGACTCAATAGGCACACCGTCAGAGCCGGGCATGACCTATGACGCACTCCATGTTTTTGACTGGATCAAAGCAAGAAGTGGAGACAACCCTGTGTATATTTGGGGCCACTCCCTAGGCACTGGGTAAGAGTTTCCAGCATGGCGTGGCCTTTTCGAGAGCAGGGCTTCATGGGGCGATCTTCCAGCCTGGTCCCCAAGGGTGCCCCGGTGCCCTATGGATCCTGTAGCACCATTAGCTCTAATAAGCCTTGTCTCTCGTCTGCACGCAGGGCAGGGGAAGCGATGCCACAGAGACCATAAAGGTTTGAATGACTTTACCTCCTCAACCCAAGAAGTGACGCGAGACACATGGGCAGTTGTAGGGCGGTCTCCCCGCCTCAGGGAGGACGGGCAGACTCCTCAGCCCGAGGTTGTGCCCTTGGGGGGCCGGGGCAGAGCAGACCAGATGGAGTTCAAGTTCCAGATGTACCTGGACTTCGCATCTCCTGGTTTTGGACTTATGTGCTGGCCAGCAAGCCCCAGTGCCAGGGCTCTGATCACTACGCTGGGGCATTTGTAACAACTGGGCCACCCAGGCCGTACTTGGCTTACCAGAGAACTTGGGGGAGGCAGCAATGCCAAGACAGGAAGCACTTTAGTGTTCCATTTGGGGTCACCTACATTGTTTTTGCTGATGTGAGGTCCAGAATGTTTCTGAAAGATGTCAGTGCCCAGAAGCCCAGGACCTTCAGCAACCCTGTCTTTTCCTGCTGCCTTTCATTCAAGTGCAGTGGCTGCGACACCTTTCCAGGTTGCTGCTCATCTTGATAGCATGCTGCCGTTTGCATATGTACTGCTGAAGCGAGCTCAGCATGCTGCATTTGGGCCGGGCCTGCAGGCGGGGCATGGTCTGGGCCAGGGCCTCCTGGCTTCTCCTCATGGAGAAAATAGCCCTTAGAAATGTTCCTGGGAAGGGGAGGGGACCAGGCCATCTTGCCATGGTTGTCTGCAAAGGACATGGCTGTTTTGGCAAGAGGCCCCCAGAACCAGGCAGGTGGACCACAGCCTGCTCTTAGCTGTCTCAGGAGCACTCCCTCCAACCAGGTGTGAGCTGAGGGGCAGTGTTGTGCAGCCTGAAGGAGGCTGTTCCTGGTGAGGCTGCAGAACACGCCTTGAGGACATGAAGGGTGGCTGTCATCACCATCCTTGACAGAGGGCTTGGCTGAGGCTGGGGCAGCCGGGCCCACCCACAATCCTGGAGCATTTTTGTCCCCCCACCCCCTTCCCTATAACGCTACCAATTTCTTCCCAGATCCCACAGCTTCTCTGCTCACTTTCTAGTATGAGAACAGTCTCATACAAAACAGTTTTTGTCAAAATTCAACTGAACTGTTGTTTTTTTCTCTCTTCAGAGTGGCAACAAATCTGGTGCGGCGCCTCTGTGAGCGAGGTAGGGGCTCACATGGCATGAGTTCTGGTGTGTGGGCAGGGATCCTCCTGGTCCCGGCTCCCTCGGGGCAGGCAGAGTGCTCAGGCCCTGGCTGTGTTCCAGGCCCTGCTGTGAGTTCTTGTGAAGTGGGTGCTTGTGGGCAAGCAACACTGTGCCCGTGTTCTGTGTCTCCTTGGAGCCCCTTGAGCTGGGTATTGAGGTGAGGGCCTGGCAGACCCTCAGCTGCCCTAAGCCTGCATCCCCCCAAGGATTCCTGAGCAGCTGGTGCAGCCTCACCAGGGACCAGGCTCCAAATAAGCAACTTTAGCAGATGTGGTTCTCAGGAGTGACCCAAGGCCACCTGAGGGTCCCTCATGCCAATCATGTGGGAGGGCCTGAGGGGGTGCAGCTGTCCAGGTTGGCACCCCAGCTTCCACTGTCTTTTCTGGGGGGCCAGCCCTTGGACCCTCATGGGGCCATGCAGCTTGTGTTTTGTCTGGGCTTCTTGCCTATCTCACAGTTTCCTGTTTATTTTACCAATAATTTAGAGACGCCTCCAGATGCCCTTATATTGGAATCTCCATTCACTAATATCCGCGAAGAAGCCAAGAGCCATCCGTTCTCAGTGGCAAGTACAGATCTTATTTAAAATGGACTTATTTTCATTATTAAAATAATTACTGTGAAGTGGCTATAGTAAATAAGTATAAAAACAATAATCATAAAAATTATTTAAATATTCTAATGAAGGCAGATTTATTAAGAATGAATCTTTGTTTAGTTCTGGGCACTGGCCTGAATCCAGAGCTGCCCAGGAAGTTTATAACTTGGCAGCCAGGTAGGACGGGTTCACAGCTGGGTTGTCTAGAGTGGCAGGACCCTCAGGAAGCCTTGCCCCCGTGGCCTGGTTTGCCTACCGGGCTTGTTCCCCGTGAGGCTCAGCCCAGGCTGGGTGCTGTTACCCCAGCTGTTTCCTCAGGGGTGAGCTGGTGAGTGCCTTCACTCTCCATCCCCACAGACAGTGCTGAGCAGCCAGTCTCTCACCATTGGATTTCAGGGTAACGTGTGGCCTAGAGGGACTTCCTCTGTGGACTTTCCATCCTTTTCCATCCCACTGCTTTCTAACTGGCTGTGTTTTCTGTGTCAGCCTACCATCTGACCTCACACTGCTCTGTTGCTGACCAAGATTCCTCTTTAGTCTTGCTTCTTTGATGTTCGTTGCTTTTCTCCCAAGTTGTATGGACTCCCATTTTTCTTGAGGTGGTGGCCCTGATGTCTGTGGGATGTCTGGTCTCTAGGCTGCTGCTCTGAGGTGTAGGAGCCCCATTTGCAGATAGCTTTTGCTGCAGCAAGTCTGGGGTCCTCTTGAGCAAGGAATCTGGTCAGGGCACAGAGGAGCAGGGGTGCCCCAGTAGAGCCCTGGTAGAGCTGTAGGTCAGTATACTAGGAAGCAGGGATATCCCCTGGGCACTCAGTGCCCACTGTCTGAACCCTTGACCTTGGCTTTCCATGTGGGTATTTTATTTGATTGATTAGTTGATTGATTGCTTTTAGAGAGAGGAATGTGGGGAGAAAGAGAAATATCGATCAGTTGCTTCCCCATGCTCCCCAGTCTGGGATTGAATCCGAAACCTGGGTATGTGCCCTGACTGGAAATCGAATCCATTTCCTTTTGGTGTACGGGATGACACTCCATTCAGCTGAGCCACACTGGCCGTTTAATTGACTCTTCTGCACATTGTGTCCATGTCTTCCTCAGGTGTATCGATTCTTCCCTGGCTTTGACTGGTTCTTCCTCGATCCCATTACAAACAGTGGAATTAAATTTGCAAATGATGAAAAGTGAGTACTGTGGTAGAGCATCTAATTTTTCACTTAGAAAAACACTGAGAACCTCCAGGATAAGCCTGTTCCGTCACATTAACCAAATAGGATGGAATTCTGAAGCCTTTGGTTCTTCTCTAACCTCTCTTTATAGAGGGAAAGCAGGTAGAGAGTTGCACCTGAGAGAAAGAGGAGTCTGGGAAAACTGCAGAACGAAAGCTTTGTGAAAGCAGAGTCTGCATGGTTTGTATGTGGAAATAGTTTGGCAAAACCAAATCCTGAATAGGCGTTAAAGCAGTAATAGTAACTGTTACTCAAAAACTGATTTTTCCTCAGGCATTTGATTGATGTTGGCTTTGTTTTCTATTAGGTAAATCAAAAGTAAATATTCTAGTGAAGGGTTCATTCTCTGAACAACGTTCATATTCTGTTAACATGGTCTTTTTTATATCTTTATTTCATCTCAATTTTTTTTTTTAAAAGAAAAAATTCTTATCTAAATATTCAGTTAATATCTAAAAATCTACATTTTGAAACAGAATGTTGAAAAATAGCATATTTTCCCCCTCAATTATATTTTTTGGTTCTAAAATAGAACAAAAATTTGAGCAAAAATTATAAGCAAAATACCTGTTTGTAAATACAGTTGTTTTTTTTTTGAACTTAAGAATTATCTGAACTGGACTTTTTCTAAACAACAGCAGCAATGAGTGCTGCTCTCCCCCGCAAGCCGCCTTAGGCCTTGCCCCCCTGCTGAGTAGTGGCAGCTGTGGGGTCCAGCAAGCACTTCACCCCCACGTGGCCCAGCCCTCACCCACTGGAATTCAGGAGCCCCCTCTTGGTGGGCAGGTCTGTTGCCAGTTACTTGGCAAGGTGAAGCATGTGAGCTAGGTCTCTTTCAGAGCAGGTAGAGCAGGGATGTCCCCTGGGCACTCAGTGCCACTGTCTGAACCCTTGACCTTGGCTTTCCATGTGGGTATTTTATTTGATTGATTAGTTGATTGATTGCTTTTAGAGAAAGGAAGAGGGGGGAGAAAGAGAAATATCGATCAGTTGCTTCCCCATGCTCCCCAATCTGAGATTGAATCTGAAACCTGGGTATGTGCCCTGACTGGAAATCGAATCCACATGAAAATCTAAAAAGCGGGTAGTTCAAAGTTTGATTCGCTCCACCCTGGCAGTGGAATGAGGTCAGAGTGGATGGGCTGGGCATTTCTGGGATGACGAGCCCCCTGTCCCAGGTTCTGCCAGGTGCCAGGCTTGCCCACCAGCACTGCCCTCACGGAGCCCCCAGATCAGTGATCAGTATGGAAGCGCTAAGACCAGGTGGGTGCTGTGTCCACCAGCTCACCATGAGACCTCTGTGAGGCAGCCAGGAGACACTCAGCCTAATATGTGGTTTGCTAAAGGGGTTGAAGTAAGTGAACCTATTGCAAATGTTAATTTACTTGTAAACATTCAAGAGTGACCTCATGTTATTTACGCCAAAGATAAATTAGAGGGTATAGACACCAACAGATGCCTAGTAACATTCATTTGCAATAAGTTTCTTGGCCCCCCTAAAATACTCAGTTTGTAAATACTGTTCTGTAACTTTTAAAAAATATGTCTACTGGCAAAAATAATGTTAAATTTTCAGAAACTATGCAGAGGCCAGATTTGGTGAATAAATTGATCTCCAGATTTGATGGACACCTAGAATAGATGTTGATAGAAACATCTGAGAAATTAGCTTTTAGTTCTTTAGTAGAAAGAATCCCAGCAGAAGTAGAGCTGTTAAACACCATGATGAAATACTCCCTAAACCTAGGTCCCTGCTAAAGGTGGGGCCAGGGTGCCAGGAGACCCCAGCCACCTTCCTGAGATCTTGGTCTAGTCCTTTCTCCCCCCCACAGTGTGAAGCACATCTCCTGCTCTCTGCTCATCCTGCACGCGGAGGATGATCCGGTCGTGCCCTTCCATCTTGGCAGAAAGGTGGGTGTCCATGCAGCCCCTGGTGCAGGAGACATCTTTCAGGCCCATGTTCAAGCTGGACTGGGCACAGGCAGATGTACAAGAGGGGCCTGCTGCTGGCAGGGTGAGAGTCAGGCTAGACAGCTCATGCCGTCCACAAGAGGAAGCATAAAAAATAAGCAAATGTTTCCTAGGTCCCAGTACAGGGTCCTGGCCTGACAGAGACTTGACTACAGGGGACCCAGCCGGGAGGGCTTGCCATTTACTGGCTGGAGGATAGGACCCCTTGATGACAAGGCTCCTCCAGCCCCTACGCAGGAGTGCCAGTCAGTAATGTTGACATAGACCAGCCGTGGGCAAACTACGGCCCGCGGGCTGGATCCGGCCCGTTTGAAATGAATAAAACTATTGAAATAAAAGACCGTACCCTTTTATGTAATGATGTTTACTTTGAATTTATATTAGTTCACACAAACACTCCATCCATGCTTTTGTTCCGGCCCTCCGGTCCAGTTTAAGAACCCATTGTGGCCCTCGAGTCAAAAAGTTTGCCCACCCCTGACATAGACTCTCTCATTTGTTCTCCTGCTCTGGGATTGGAGCGATGCTGGAGGAGTACCATGTAGTCTCGGGGCCTCCGCGTGTACTTTTGCTGAATTTGCTTTGCCTTTGCTGCCACGAAACGGGATTAATTTGTAGGTGAGCGTGAGGCAGGAGACAGCATTGCCTGGCCATGGTGAGAAAGAGGGGCAGGGGCAGCCTAGAGGGGGTGAACAGGTCCGAGGTAAGGCGAGTTTGGGCGCACAGTCTGGCTCTCCTGGCGGTAGGAGGAGGGAGGGGCTGAGCCAGGACAGAACCTGAGAGAGCTTGTTGACTGGCCTTGACCTGGCACACAGCAAAGTCTGAGGTAGCTGACCCATCCCAGCCCCCAGGGCTGAGCCCTCAGTGCTGCTCCCAGCTCTTACACCACATCATCATAGCACATGGTGCTGGCCTCATGCACCTCATCTAAGGAAGGGGCAGTCTGAGAAACAGGTGTGGGGACAGGTAGGTTTTTAAATTGCAGGCCGAGGGGCTGCACCTGGGCTGGTCTCTGCCAGCACCCTGGCCCTGGCAGGCTCCTGGGCTGTTTGAGTGGCCATGGGCTGCTCTGCAGAGGCAGCCGCCTCTGACGGGCCTCTGTTGAAAGGAAGGCCACCAGGCAGGTCACTGCGGGGCCGCCATCTCTGTGCACTGACCTGTTTCTCCCTCCTCAGCTCTACAACATCGCTGCACTGTCTCGCAGCTTCCGAGACTTCAAAGTTCAGTTCATGCCCTTTCACTCAGACCTCGGCTACAGGCACAAGTACATCTACAAGAGCCCTGAGCTTCCTCGCATATTGAGGTGAGAGACTCTCTTCTCTCCAGGGATGTTGTCCCAGGTGGCGCCAGTGCAGGCCAGACACGGCGGCTCACCCACCAACGCTGCCTCAGTGGGAGGATTGATGAGCCTTTTATTTCCACGGAGAGGAGCCGAGTGTTTATCGCCCCTCCCTCCTGGACTACTCCCATGATCTCCCCGGGTACAGGTTGTGCAGACCCACACAGACACCCCACACGGGTGCGTCTAGCACAAGACATCCATGTACAGGCGCTATCCCCCACCCATCCCCACACACACCCGAGGCCTTGGTCTCTTCCCACGTACCCGACAGGTCCTGCCCCCACATACACAGCACACAGATGCTCTGGCCTGGACCAGCTCCTCAAAAATATGTTTGTCCCCAGCGGCCTCTCGGAGTAAGGCTGTGTTCCTGGCTGTGAGTTCACCTTCCTGGGCTTCTGAGCTTAGGGGCACCCAAATCAGCCGTCAGCGGGTTTCATCCCGTGTGTAACTGTACTTCCCATGTGAGTTCTCCTCTGGCTGCCTTGAGAGTTCCAGAGGAAAAGCTGCGTGTCTGTCACAGTTTGCCATTCCTTGCCACATGGACCTGGGTTATTGAGAGGGACCAGTGAGCTGAAAGAGTATGGATTTGCTCAGAGGCTGTAATTTTTCCCTATCATTACAGAAAACTTAGACCAGAGTATAGCTCTGAAGTTTAAGAAGAGCTCAGAAGCTAGTCTCTCTTCTCGCGTGTCACTGACTGTGATGCCATTGGTGCCCTGCCTCTTCTCCAGGCTTCTGCTCTTTAGATGGGCTGTGAGGACGGGGGGAGGCGGGATCTCGGGTTTGGCTGACCGTTGTCCTCTGGCCTAGGGAATTCCTGGGGAAGTCGGAACCTGAGCTCCAGCACTGAGCTCACTGCCTGAAGGAGCATGAAGACCTCTGCCCTCCTCCCCATTCCTCTGACCAACCCAGCACCCTGGAGACCGGGTGCCAGCGTCTGCCGTGCACCTGGAGAGAGGACTTGGATGCCAGCTAGGGCAGGCGGAAGAGGCTCTGGCAGACTGGTGGCCAGAAGCATGGATTTTTGTGGAAAATGTGAGTGGCAGGCATGTGGCCCTCTCTCCTTCTTGCTGCCACGCAACCTGAGCTCTTGGAAAGAGTAGCACAGCAGGCCAGCCACCGGCCGGTCAGTCCCACACTTCTGAGCTGGGCATGGAGAACGGGGCAGGAGGTCTGAGGTCTTGGGACCACACTGAGCTTTCCAGCACCACCCATGAGAATGTGGGAGCCTTGGGCCCTGTCCCTTCCCAGCACATGCAGAACAGACTCTAATGGTTCCATCATCCCTCTTGCCCTACATACCCCGCTTGCCTTCTCTGATGTCCCTGCCTCCCTAGGCGGGTCCCACCTCTCACAGAGGTGCCTGTGATCTGCATTTCCTCCTCTTTTTGCCCACCTAACCTGGCCCTAGACTGAGCATTTATTTAATAAAACCTGGTGGTGATCTGTCTTGCCTTCTCAGTTCCGCCTCTAGCCCCACCCCAGGCCACTCACAGAGCCTGGCCACATGGGTGGAGGGGTGCCTGTGGGCAAGGCCCTTCCAGGGAGGGGCCTTCTCCAGATGTGGCAGATGGTATTTTCCTAAAATATAGGCCTACATAGGTGACCCTTTCAACCTCATGCTTAGCAAGCTTACTGGACATGGCCATGTCAGAGGATGGGCATTGGGGTTTCTCGATGAACCCCTGACTGTTGACAGGGCAGCTGCTGGAGTGCAGGGACTTGAGTCTGGCCTATGACCATCGCCATCGTCACTCAACTGATGGTGGTTCTTGTCTTGTTTGGCTTTTTGTCAAACCAGCTTCTCCTCTCCCCTGGCACTGGTGACCTCTTAGAGAACTTAGTAAGAATGGGGCCTTGAGCTGCCCCCTCAGGTGTGTCCCAGTTCAGTGTAGGGAAGCCCACCTGGGACACAGCCTCTCCTGATGGCTGGCTCTCCTCCCCTTGGTCCTAGGCTCTGGAACTGAGCAGTCTCAGCAGATCAGAAATTCTCACCTGCCTGCCTGCCCTCCAAGGCATTAGGGCCAGTGTTAGCATCTGAGGTTTGCTGGGGGCCCAGAGGCCAAAGCAGGTGACACCCCCTTTCTGGGACACTTTAGAACTGCCCATGGCGCTTCTCACATCTGGGAAATGCACACTTTTCTTAAACTGGGATTGAAACGTGAACAGACATTTCTTGTCCTGAAGTCCATGTTTTTTTCCAGGTGTGAGCACTGCCTGTAAGGCACCGTTGTCCCAGGTGAGAGTTGGGACACCTGGGCCTGGTCCAGTAGCATCTTTCTGTGTAACTACTCTGCGTCAGAGGCTCCGAGAACCACTAACCACCACGTGCCCCCTGGGCTGCAGCCCTTTCATGAGGCTGGAGTGCTCTTCTGGCTTTGTCCCTGAGACTCAAAGTCAAGTTCTCAGCCAAGGAAGTGGGTGTGATCTGCTCATATTATCTGAGACCTGCCTGTCCTGCCTGGGTTCATGTTTTTGTTTGTTTTACCTTTTGTCTATGTGAAAGGCCTCACATCCTTTTCTAAGGGGAATGAGATAGGATATAAGGTAAAAATACAAGCTGTTAGTGTTTTTATAGGTGCCTGACAGGCCGACTGAAGATGAGGAAGCACAGAAAAGGGAGCGGTGAGTGGGCAGCCACTGGCCATCACCTCAGTCAGGTCCAAAGGACCCTATTTGATGGCTTCTTAGCTTATTACCTTGGTCCAAGCCACTAAGCTTAAACTGTGGGTAAACCCTGACCCTGGGTTACAAAATCAATGTATGGTCAGGACCAATCCTTAAAAAAAAACAAGAGATGTCGATATGCATAGCTATAAACTGCAGTTACACATGTGTGTCCTGGGAGCCACAGGGCAAGGATGGGAGTATGCATTCCCAGGGCACATCCCCACCTCCAGGAGAGGCTCAACACCACTGCCCCCAGCAAGGGTCCCCCATGCTCCAGGGTCCCATACTTCTCAGGGTCTTTGGGTAACACTGAGCCCCAAGTTTACCCCCCCCCCCCGGGTTTTTTATTCAACTTGCAGCTAGTATACAATTTTGGAGAAAATATTTTTGGGCATTCTACCTGCCAGGGTGGGTGGCAGAAGACAGGTGCAAAAGAAGCCAATACAATTCCGCACAAAAAAGCCAATGCCCAGAGGACAGTTTACCAAGTGACCAGATTTCACAGTTCTTGGAAGAGCTGGCAGTTTAAGCATACCCAGCTCCAAGTCTCACATCAGCTGGGATGAGAGAACTTTGTGTCTTCAATCCCAGGACAATGGCCATCATTTAGCCCATCTCCTCTTTAGGAGGGAGGACTGAAGCCGGCCCCAAGCTGACCCCGAGTGAAATACTGAGGCCAGGCCAACCAAGTGTGGGCAGGAAGTTTTAATCAGTTTCTCACATGAGGCAATAACAGCAAGTGGCACAGTGACGGTCACATACAGCCTAAGGGACAGGGCAATGGAGGGTGTTGGGGGTATGACCACAGGCCCCAGGGGCTCTGATGAAGTGTGGACTTGAGCAAGTCCTCCATGGCCTGGTTCTGCGAGCAGTCAGGACCCAGGATGAGGGCAGAGCCTGTGATGCCCTGGCCCAGCATGCAAGGAGGCAGAGCCTCGGGAAGGGCGCTTCCATCCAAAGTTGCCAACAACCCGCAGTGAAGGGTGCCACCTGCTCCTGGCTTTCTCTGGGCGGCCTAGGTGCTCACCTGCTGTCCTGGCACCAGCCTGCTATCTAGGCAGAGTGGAAAGTGGGCTGCCCTCTGGACACACTTGGTCCTTTTCAGACCAGCTTGTGGCACTGGTGGCAAAGGAGAGAGGAAGTGCACTCTCCAGGACAGGCAGGGTGCAGATCTGCAGCAGGGGCTGGGCATTCAGCCTCCCTCAGCAGGGGCAGCAGCCCTGCCCCAGGCCCCCACAGCCGGACAGAAACATCCCAGAACTGCCTTCCCTGACATGAAATTTCAAAAGTACAGTTTTTAGTTACTAACCAAGGAAAGGCTTCAGCTAGTTTCATTTCCTTGTGAACTTAAATTTTTTTGGAAAAAGCAGAACCAAGCTAACTGCATCAGCCATCCTTATCCCAATCAAGGCCCCCTAGATGCTGGACACGGGTGTCCTCCCCAATGTTACCCATAGTCATCCTGAGGCCCCTTTATCTGATCCATCTGGAAGCCCTGGCCGGAGCACCCACAGGGCAGCTGTAAAGATGCCTGGGAGCACTGGACCCTCCCAGCCTGACCGGGAGGCAGAGCTGGTTCCGCTGTCGGCCAGCCCAGGTCCTGCAGAAACACTTCAGGTTTCACCATTGCTGCTTGCCAGACCCCAGAATCTAGAGGCTCCAAACTGAACACAAGCTCACAGCAAGGAGTGCAAGGTCTCAGATGAGCCCACTAGGTGGCTTCACCCATGTCTGCAGGATGGGAGGGCCAAGGGGGCAGATGGGCTGAAGCTGTGGGGCCAACTAGGCAGTGCTATGAGCTCTGCTTTCCTGCGAGAAACCAGGCAGCATCTCACTTTTAGCACCTTCCCTTCCGTCTATCCATTTCCCCAGCCCCCACTCCAAGCCACACCATGATCCCCAAGCCCTTCCCTGAAACACAGCACTGAAGAAAACAGGGACAGCTTGGAAAATGGCATGAGGTGCGGAGTCAACAAGAAAACAAAACCCCACTGGTCCCCACTGTGCCAGCTCCTAGTCCTTGGGGACATGGGGGGTCGGGATCTGTAGGTCAGAGGGCTCCACACCCCAGATGTCCCGGGCATACTCCGTGATGGTCCGGTCACTGGAGAACTTGCCTGAGCAGGCAATGTTCCTGATGACCTTCTTGGTCCACTCCTTGGGGTTCTGCAGAGAGAAGGAGGACTGAGTAACCTCGGGCACAAGAGAGCCTGTGCTTCCAGGACTTCAGGATGTTTCCAGGTGAGGTCTTGGCTCGCTCTGGGCCGTGTGATGGACGAGGAGAAAATGGCCATCATAGCTCACTGGAGAGGGGCCCCAACTACCAGAAAAGCCACCGAATGACTAGATAAAATGCTCCACATCCCACTGGGGCACAGCCCACACAACAAAAACAAATACTACCAGGTGAGTATTTGCTCCCAGGCAGATCCAGTTCCCCAGGGAGATGGCCAGGTGGTCTTCTGGCCAGAGCCTGGCAGCTGCCCCCAGACTACAGCCACACCCGGAGGGGCCTCCCTGAAAGGGCCACTTTCCTGAGGCCCAGTTTAAGGGAAGCAAAGGTTCCTCCCAGAGCCCTGCCCATCACTCCATATTCCAGGTCCCATCCTGTTCTTTTGCGAGTTGTGTAGGCACAGACAGCAGTTTCCTAATGGCAGGGGCAGAGACTGGCAACAAATCAGATGTACAAATCCGAGGCCTCATCTAAGAACCTGCTAAACAATTTAGGGAGATAAACTCACTGAACCAAAATGCTGCAGTCCCCTCACACTGCCTTCCTCCAAGGGGTGCACAGGTGGGACACCCACAAAATCCCAGAAAAGGGAGGGAAGCAGGCACCTAGACACATCCTCCTTCACTTCCCCAGCTTAGGGCCTGGGCCTTCCCACCATGAGATCCTGCGTGGACTCCTTTACGGGCCACACCAGGGTGGACACACCAGGCCCATGGGGCTGCTATGGGGGACCAGGCACCGCTTCACACAGAAACCTGGGAAGCGGGTCTTCTCCTTGTCTTTTTCCATCAAGTGGGAAGCTGGCTCCAACGTCCCTGCCTCCGAAACTGCTCCTCACAGCTATCAGTCCCTCGCTCTACTGATGGAAGCTTTTACCTTTCCAAGCAAGTGTTCACACTCATTTTAGACATGCTGTCTGTGTGCACTGCCCACCAGACCCGTCCTTCCTCTTGGGCTGAGCACCCATTCCTCACGTGGGGTGATCAGACTAGGGAACAGCCCATCTCCGCCCCCTCTGTAGGGGAAATGTACCAGGTGGGTGGCAGCCTGGCCCCAAGGAGTCAAAAGGCTCCATCGTGGCAGATAGGAGCAGAGGGACGGCTAAGACGGCCTGAGTGGGAGGGGTGCCTGCTCTGGGCCACAGGCTGAACTGTGACCTCCCAGGAGCATCCTAGGCAGCAGGATGCAGATGTGCCCCAAGGCTCCCCCACCAGTGCCGCTCCTACCAACTCGGGGGTCTGAGAGCCTTACCTGGTACAGCTGGTCCACCTGGGCCTGGCAAGCCAAATATGCTTCATAATCCGCAAACACCTTGAACCTGAAACAGGAGACAGGAGATCAGGAAACCAGGCCACGGCCATCTGTGCCTCACGCTCTAGAGCCCACCTGGCTGGAGGGGCTGCTCTGTGAGCAACACTGCTGTCCTGGGGACACTATTCTTGAAAAACCTTATTTTAAGCCAATGTTCCTTTAAAGAAATTGGTGTTTATAATGCACATAGGTGAGAGCTGCACACCTGAGCGGTTTCTTTCACCTCCCACGGGGAAGGGCACAGGATGGCGGGAGACGGGCTCTATGTAGCAGTCAGTTCTCAGGTCTAACTGGGCCAGGAACAGGTGATACAGACCCAAAAATGCAGGATTTGTGAATTCAGAAATGCATTTCTGTTTATAATTGAGTCAGAAACAGAACCGTTAAAAGTCTCCTTGCCCCAACCAGTTTGGCTCAGTGGATAGAGCGTCGGCCTGCAGACTCAAGGGTCCCAGGTTCGATTCCGGTCAAGGGCATGTACCTTGGTTGCGGGCACATCCCCAGTGGGGAGTGTGCAGGAGGCAGGTGATTGATGTTTCTAACTCTCTATCCCTCTCCCTTCCTCTATAAAAAGTCAATAAAATATATTTTAAAAATAAAAAAATAAAAGTCTTTCCTTGATCACAGCCTGTGTGGTTATGATCTGGTCTGGCTGAAGCCAGCTGACAGCAGTCACTGAAATGAAACAAACAAAACCCCAAAGCAGCTAAAAGTGGAATAGGCAGCAATTCTCAGCATTTGCCAGACTCCACTTTTACCAATAGGCTGGAGCAAAGAACTGTCATGATGGCAAATGGTACTGCCAACCTGTTGCAGGTTACCCGAAGCTGAGTTAACTGTGTGCCAACTGCATTGTAATAAAGCACTAACTACACTGCAATTTATGCCACAGGTCAATTCCACTTTAATGACTTTGTGTCACCATGGGCCCACGCTTGCTGCATCCTTAGACCCACCCGACCACCTGAGGAGTCCCGCCCACACATCCCCTCCCGCCACTGTCTGTCACATCCAGATGGTCAGCTGGTGCTGGGGGCAGGGGCTGGACCGTGCAGCTGGCAGTTCCCACCACCAGGGCGTCCACAGCACACCAAGCGCGGCCAGAGGCCACTGCAAGCTCTAGCCTTGGGGTAGGGGACTTCTCAAGGTGAGGGCCTCAGGCCCTGCCCAGGAGCCACAGTTGGGAGGGAGCGAGGGGGTATAAGCCTCACCAAGGCTAGGGTTCACCCCCACACTGCAGTTTTCAGCCCACCACGGAACCCGGCTGTCTGACCTGTCAATGGGGAGGAACGTAAGGACCACGGGGAGGCCGGGCCCACCTGTCGTGGTACAGCAGCATGTTGACGATGTCCTTGAAACAGTCTGGCTGCTGGGGGGAGAAGAAGCCATCCCTGATCTGATCCACGGCCTGTCTCAGCTCGGGCAGACGGTTGTAGTACTCTTGGGCATTGTACCTGTGAGGAGCGGGTGGAGTCAGCTGCCAGCCAGTGTCTGCAGGCGGCAGCCTTGCGGCAGGCAACGGGCACACCCCTCCCTGACCTAGCACTGCCCCAGGCTCCACCTTGACCCTAAGGCAGAGGGTCCTAGGGCTACTGGGCCCTGGAGACCTGGAGAGATGGTGATGTGCTGTGAGTGCTAACTCGGTCCCACCTGCTCCTGTCACTGTTTACAGAATCGCCGTCCCTGAGGATGTACAATGGTGCACATGGCTCCATCGTAATCCCACAGGAGAGGGCTGCTAAAACTTGTAACTCTGCATCCCCACCCTCCCCCCAACATCCTCCCCCTGTGCCTCCCACCTCCCTAGTCCCACCCTGCAGGACACAGGCCTGTGGCCATCAGGAAGTCGGAACAGGAGGCATCTGACAGAGGTGTAATCCTAGTACTCGGAGATGGGGCAGAAAGAGTCTGAATGCGGGGCGTCAAGAAGGGCATGTAAGGTGTGAACTCTCAGGCTGACAAGGACCAGGTTCTGACTTTTTAGGTGACTTGGGTTTTTTTTACCTGGCTGGTGTCTGAGGCCTCACCAACTCCCCTGGGAGCTTTTAGGCAATTGGGCAACATTGTCTTTTCTTGTTCATTATTGCTCAGAATTAGGCTGGGCCAGGACTCCTAGAGCATCCAAGGTCATAGAAAACAAGGAAAGGCTGAGAAACTGTCACAGATGAGAGGAATGCTCTGGATGGGATCCTGGGACGTTAAAGGACAGGCCATTCATGGGGAAATGGTGAGATAAAGGATGGACTTTAAAAAATAACATCATACCATTACTGGTTAATTCATTTTGACAGTGTTCCACACTAATTAATGATATGCAAACAACAGGTAAAAGTGGAAGTGTACATGGCACGCTGTACGTTCCTTGCAACTTTTCTGAAACTCTAAAACCATTCCTAGGCAACTGGGTTATTTTACAAAATTAGGCCACGGCATCTCAGCAGTGGGCCAAATCCCAAATCGGTCAAGAGTATTCAGAGCCCTGTCCCCGGGGGCTCCCCCGGCAGAGACCAGGGCCTTCCACCCTTTGAAACACTTGGTCTGGCCTTAGCCAGTTTGGCCCAGTGGATAGAGCGTCAGCCCGAGGACTGAAGGGTTCCGGGTTCAATTCCAGTCAAGGGCAAGTACCAGTTGCAGCTTGATCCTTGGCCGGGGCGCACGCAGGATGCAAGCAATCAATGTGTGTCACATTGATGTTTCTCTCTCTGTGTCTCTCTCCCTCCTTAACACTTAGTCTGGTTCCCTCTGACTGAGCCGTGGAGAAGCACAGAGCAACCAGCTCCTGCCCAAGCTGGATGTGCGCAGACAAGGCCAGAGTGCCCACAGCCACTCCCCACCCCCTGGGTGGGCATGCACCCTGCCAAGCAGAGGCCTGGCCTGAGCCCCTTCATGGCCCTCCCTGGGGCTTTGGGCAGTGCCCAGGATGATGCCACATCCTTGATGGCATGGGGAGGGACACACATACCCTTTCTGGTCCAGGGCCTGGACATCTTCCACCCGAAGGCCAAAGATGAAGAGGTTCTCGGCCCCGGCTTCCTCAGCCATCTCCACGTTGGCACCGTCCATGGTGCCGATGGTGAGGGCCCCGTTGAGCATGAACTTCATGTTGCCCGTTCCTGAGGCCTCAGTGCCCGCGGTGGAGATCTGCTGGGATAGGTCAGCAGCGGGGATCACTGCCAGGGGGTAGCACAAGAAGGCATGTCAGCCACCAACTACTCAGCGTGAACCACGGATCTGCAAGAAATACCCTACTCTCTCATCCTGCCCTGAAACTGGCGCTCACTCCAGGACGAGCCAGAGCCCTGAGGCACCCCTGCAAGTGGCCAAGGCTGGGCACTGCCCACCCTCCCTATAAGGGCTCCCTTTCTTGATCCAGGGCAGCCTGAGGCAGAGGTCCCAAGAGGGGACCCTTGGAAGAAACATCGCAGGTGGCAAAGGACCTTCGTTCTGAAACCTTCCAGGAACCAGAACCCAGACAAAGCCTCGTGGGGTCCCTGGTCCTGGCCTGTTGGTGTGATCGCTCCCTTTCACCCCAATACCACTTTCTGTCATATTAAAAAGTCTGTAAGTCTCATCAGATCACTTCAAGAGGAATCTGGACACCTTAGGACCCAGAAGACTAGGAAGTGTGGAGTGGGGAGGTGAGGGCATTTCCTCCCATTCACAGTTACTCTGTGCTGTTCAAATTGAGCCCTGCAGCTTCTCCCAGGAGTGGGTTCCCTGCGCCTCCTCTGTCCCACCTGCCTTGGCATCCCTGTTCCCACATCCTCAGCTCACCTGTGAGCTGATACTTCCCTAACCCAATGGCAGCACTCAAGGCCGGTAAGGCCAGAGTCCAGCCCTCTTCAAGGTCAAGCCAGGAGTCAGTATAAAGAGACACGGGCATCTTGGCCCCCATGAGGCCCACCCCACAGGCAGTGATATGGCAAATATAATAGCAGACACACTGCCACAGCAAGTCTAAGAGCTGGAGGAGAAGGTAGGGGCCCCGACCTCAGGTCTCAGGCCCCAGACTGGGCCTCCCGCAGGGTCTGTTCTAAAGAAGCACCAGAGCCCAGCCCCAAATAACTGGGGGGCGGGGCAGCGTTTCAGGCAGCAAAGAGCCGTTAAAACACGTTAGAAGCTCTAAGCGACTAACCGCACCACCAACTGAACCACATGTGGTCCATGGCAGCGGGACCACAGGGATGGTGTCCACGAACCGGCCGAGCTGGCAGGAGGAGGGAGCACAGCTTCACTCAGGCCCAGGAAGCAGCCCCTGGTTTGTCTGAACCATGGACGTGCCTGCTTCTTGGCCCCAGAATTCCAGGCTCAGCTTTGCACCGTTTGGTTGGGCAGACGCTGTCCCGCTGGAGCCTCCAGCAGCAGCCAATCTGGAAAGGCCCGTCCAGATAAGGACAGCCTTGCTCTAAGGCACACTGGGCTGCAGGCCCTCCTTCAGAACCGTCTCCAGATGGCAGCCCACATCCGAGCAAGTCTTCCCAGGGCTCCCTACAGTGGAGCCGCCCCAGAATGAACTCTCAATAGAGCAGAATGTCACCCGCGCCCTCAGAAAGGACAGAAGAGGCAGGTACCGGCCCAAATGAGAAGCAGGCCCTGCTCTTGAGAGTGAACAGGTGGTGATGAGCAGAAGCATTCCCTGGAGTTGGGGGAGGGAAAGGGGAGGCCAAATGGAAGCCCATCCTGCCAGCAAGGGCGAGCCCAGCCCTGGCTGGTTTGGCTCAGTGGATAGAGCGTTGGCCTGCGGACTGAAGGGTCCCAGGTTCGATTCCAGTCAAGGGCACGTGCTGGGGCTGCAGGCTCAGTCCCCAGTAGGGGGCGTGCAGGAGGCAGCCGGTCAATGATTAGCTGTCATCACTGATGTTTCTATCTCTCTCTCCCTCTCCCTTCCTCTCTGAAACAATAAAAATTAAAAAAAGCAAATATTATTATTAAAAAAAAAAAAAAAGAGCCAGCCCCGCAGCAGCAAGGCAAAGCTGAGGGCCCGGAAAAGAGGAAGGGGAGGGACGACGAGATCAGGGCAGGAACGAGAAAGCACAGAACAAAGAGCACCCGAGGTTGAGAGCAGTTCCGCACGTGAGGAGGGCAGAGAGCGCCCCAAAGCCTTTCAATACTAGGCTGAAGGCCCCCTTCGGCTGGGGAGCCTGGTGTCCAGGGCAGAGCTAACCCGACCAGCAACGACCACCCACATCGCACCGGCCGGGGCAGGCTTTCGGTCTGACGCGGGCTCCCCAGGGTACCTTTTTCGGCCAAGGACACTCGGTAGTTCTCTAGGAAGATCACTTTGAGCCTGTTGCCCACAACTGGGTCGTGGTTGACAACCTCACCGATGGACGTGACCAGCTTGATGATCATTTTGGCCATGTGGTAGCCAGGAGCTGCCTAGGAGGAGGAGGAGGGTTACACATGAGCAGGCCTGTGCTTGGGGCCAGCGTTGTTGCTGGTCACTGCAGCCTGGTGCTGGCCACACCGAGGCCGTGTCTAGCCGAGCAGCCCCATGGTGTCCGGGAAGGTAGCTCTCAGAGGGGCCGAGGCCATGGCAACCCTGCGTGTCCTCCACTCAGTCTGGTGACAGACTCATGACGGAAGAAGCTGCGACCCTACCGGGCATGACGCCCTCCTGCCCTCCCTCAGTTCTGCCAGAGCACGTCTCCGACGGCCACCTCTCCCGTGTGCAGACATCTGTCAGCCTCATGCTTGTTTTCAAAAATTAGGAGATAAAAGAAAACTGACTACCAACTTAGAGGAAATAAGGAGCTGAAGGACACACTGAAACATACCAGAGGAGGCGATCAGAACCAGCAGGCCGGGGAAGATGCACCCCCCTTTCTGTAACAAAAATAACTGCAGGGGAAAGAGAAAGAGATGGATCCTAGAGGGTGGGTCCTAGAGCACAGAGTGCAATGATGAGGCCACTAATGCCTACACGTGATTCACCAGATTCCACAATAGTGTATCCAAAGCAAGTGCCACAGGAAATGAGATGAAATAAAGCCCAGCGGAGCCCAGAGCAGGTGCACATCTGGTCAGCGAAGCCGCCGGCAACCTGCGTCCTCTCAGCATGAGTATGTGTGAGGGGTGGGGCTGGGGTATGAGCTGGGCCCAAGAGCCAGGAGAAGTGCGGAAGGGCAGTGAAAGGGTGCCACCCCATCAAATGAAGGGCCAGGAAGCCCACTGGTGGCTGCCCCGGATTCTGGGGACCCATGTGCTGGGCAGGCAAGGGTCCCATCTAGCCGTCCCTGCTGAGCTGATGGAGACTTGGCCCACCTGGGGGCCAGGGTTCCCCTGGCACTGAGTGCATGCTGGCTCAGAGGCACCCGCAGCACCCAGTCAAATAGGCAGCTGGTGCCCAAGTCGGGATCCAGTGGCACTGCTGGAAAGTGGTGGTTTGTGCATTCTGGCCAAATATCAAACAAAGAGGACATCACCTCACCTTACCCCCGATTATGACAGTCCTGGGCACACAAGCCTTGGCAGGGTCCTTCTTTATTCCTGCAGGACAAACAAGAGATTCAGGTGAGCCGTGGTGACCAGTGTCCTCAGAAGTCAACCCAGCACAGGGTAGGGCACGGCCACTGGGCCCTGCACACCCACCAGGAAATGCCACTCACACTTGTGTCCCAGGGTCGTGGGGAAGGCCAGCAGGGAGTAGACCCTTCCAAAGGCCCGGAAAAGCTGCACCTCTGTTCCCAGGACACCCAACACAGGAGCCTGGTTTGGGTCTGGTCCCCAGTACACGACTGGCACTCAAGGAAGAGGTGACCCCAGGATTGTGGTCATGGCACCAATAGCCCTCAAGGGGCATCAGGCAAGACCCCAAGTCCCCCTGCTCTCATCCTGAAGCTCTCCTGCATGGCAGACGGGGTCAGGCACTACAGTCCACCGCGGCCGGCCACCTTCGGCCCCAGCACACTGAGCATGTCCTCGCCAGGCCACCCGTTTTCAGTTTCAGTGCATGTGGGGGGTAGGGAGAGGGTGATGTCTCACAAGGGTGAGAGGCAGCCCTAGGCAGCATTTACCAGAGACCTGGAACCAGCCATAAGCCGTGTAGAGTGATGGCTGATCTTTAACGTGTGACTTCATGTTCTAGTAGAAACACAACTGTACCTGACTTCCGGATCTTCCCACCTCCATAGATCAGATAGGATAATGTGAAGTATAGCAAAATGCAAAACTACATTTTCACTAAAACTTTCCTAGGAAAAGCATGCTAACTCCAGACCATAGGGCCAGTTCTGTCAGGTCACGGGGAGGGGGGGGGGGGGCGGGGGGGAACAGGGCCGGGAACACAAGGGTCTCAAGACCTGGCTTCCCCAGAGGAGCCAAGTGCAAGGGAGACAGGGAAGGAGCCCCCGGCGCCAGGCAGACTGACCTCCTCAGCCCCTCCCCCACAGGGACACCTCGGGAGAGGAGCTGATATCCTGGGGGACAGAGGCCTGTGGGGTGGAAACCATGACAGCCAGGCCAGGGAGCCCTGAGCCAGCGTGGACTTGGAAGAGACAGAGGAGATGCAGCCACAGAGAGGCACCAGGCCTGGGGAGCCCGAAGCTGCCTGGAGCCCCACACCGCTCCTGCCGGTCATCCCGAGCACTGCAGCTCACTCATCTAGGAACCACAAGCCTGAACACAGCTTCCCCACAGACAAGAGGACACGGAATGGAACAAACCTCCCTGTGAGAAACTCCAACCTGCAATGACCGTCAACATGGAAAGGGGACAGAGCTGAACTCAAGACCTCGAGAGTGGGCAGGACTCAGGGGCACATTAAACAAGAACTGGCAGAACACGGAGTGCAGAGACAGAACGTGGAGCTCAGGGGCAGAACGTGGAGCTCAGAGGCAGAACCCGGAGCTCAGGGGCAGAACGTGGAGCTCAGGGGCAGAACCCGGAGCTCAGGGGCAGAACATGGAGCTCAGAGGCAGAACCCTGAGCTCAGGGGCAGAACGTGGAGCTCAGAGGCAGAACCCAGAGCTCAGAGGCAGAACACGGAGTGCAGAGGCAGAACCCAGAGCTCAGAGGCAGAACGTGGAGCTCAGAGGCAGAACCCGGAGCTCAGCGGCAGAACCAGGACTTCAGAGGCAGAACCCAGAGCTCAGAGGCAGAACGTGGAGCACAGAGGCAGAACCTGGAGCTCAGGGGCAGAACAGAGCTCAGAGGCAGAACCCGGAGCTCAGGGGCAGAACGTGGAGCTCAGAGGCAGAACGTGGAGCTCAGGGGCAGAACGTGGAGCTCAGGGGCAGAATGTGGAGCTCAGAGGCAGAACGTGGAGCTCAGGGGCAGAACGTGGAGCTCAGGGGCAGAACGTGGAGCTCAGGGGCAGAACGTGGAGCTCAGGGGCAGAACGTGGAGCTCAGGGGCAGAACGTGGAGCTCAGGGCAGAACGTGGAGCTCAGAGGCAGAACCCGGAGCTCAGGGGCAGAACGTGGAGCTCAGGGGCAGAACGTGGAGCTCAGAGGCAGAACCCGGAGCTCAGGGGCAGAACGGGGAGCTCAGGGGCAGAACGTGGAGCTCAGGGGCAGAACGTGGAGCTCAGAGGCAGAACCCGGAGCTCAGGGGCAGAACGTGGAGCTCAGGGGCAGAACGTGGAGCTCAGAGGCAGAACCCGGAGCTCAGGGGCAGAACCCGGAGCTCAGGGGCAGAACGTGGAGCTCAGAGGCAGAACGTGGAGCTCAGGGGCAGAACGTGGAGCTCAGGGCAGAACGTGGAGCTCAGTGGCAGAACGTGGAGCTCAGGGGCAGAACGTGGAGCTCAGGGGCAGAACGTGGAGCTCAGAGGCAGAACGTGGAGCTCAGGGGCAGAACCCGGAGCTCAGGGGCAGAACGTGGAGCTCAGGGGCAGAACGTGGAGCTCAGAGGCAGAACTGCCACATGTGAGTGCAGCCTCAGTAGAGAAGCCGAGAGGGAGAAGACTCAGCACAGCACACACAGAGGATGGAAATGAGAAGCACAGAGAACCTAATGGAGAAGGAAAGACCTTTAGATGTTCTGAGAGAAACCACCAGGCAAGACACACACACACACACACACACACACACACACACACACACACACTCACACTCACACGTGTACAGGCAGGTGAGTGAGAAGAAGCTGAGAAATAAAATGCAGAGAATTGTGCTTGCAAAAGGGAAACATGGCAAATAAGGGAGAACGCGATCTGCAGGAGTGAGTATTGCTGGCCAGGGAAGCGTGTGGTGAGGCGCCTCCTTCAGCCACACAGGAGGTCCGCCCTGCAGCCTGCCCCGAAGGGTCGGGGTCAGAGCCTCGGAAGCACTCAGCCTGTTACCCAGACGTCTCACCAGGACCCGGGTTCCTCGGCCCGAGTCTTACTCACTGGTAACAGGAGCGTGAATGTTCCTGAGAGCAGCTTTCTATCTGGAAGAGTGCTTGTGCTTCTTAGGTTTTCAAAATTAATCACTTCATTACATTATGAAACTTTAAAAACGAAGTTATTCCTTAAGGTTTTATTATAATATTTATGAAACTAGCAAATATTCATATTTACTTTTAGGGGTCTTTGATTCCTCGTTTCTCATCTAGAAATGCTGCTCTAACCATTAAAGGGTACATGTATAAATTTAATATATACTATTTGTTTTTTATAAGTACGCTTTAAATGCCTCTAAATAAGTAAAATCTCTCCAAACAACTCAAGTCTAATAAAGATAATGAGTAAATTTAAAATAAAAGCTGAACCGAACAGAAAGCCTAGCCTTCGAGTCCCATGAAGCTCCCCACGCCGGGCCCCATGCTGACTACCTGGGGCCGTCCCTGGCCCGTCTGAGGCACCTGTCTGCCTGCCTGCCTCATGCAGCTCAGGCCTGTACCCCAGAGCTCAGGCTTGTACCCCAGTCAGACAGAGAGGCTCACCTGCCACTGCTTGTAACTACTCTGACACTGAGCGCACAGAACACAGAGCTGCTGCTGAACATAAACACGCGGTGTCACACAGGCCCCGGCTTCCCGGCTGCGTGAACGGAGGCCGGGGCCCAGGATGCGCTGGCGGGCGAGAGCCGAGGCCACACTCACGGTTGTACAGGGTGACGATGTGCAGGCAGTTCAGCAGCTGCCGCTTGTACTCATGGATCCTCTTCACGTGCACGTCGAACATGGAGGACGGGTTGATTCGCACCTTGTACTCCTTCTCCAGGAAGGCGGAGAACTTCAGCTTGTTTTCCTGGGGAGAACAGAGGACATGGACGGACGGTTCACAGGAACACGAGCTCCCCAGTGTCCAACTCGGCTGAGAGTATCTCTGTCCCTCGTCGAAAGTGTGGCACCAGAGAGGTGGGGGGGGCGGGGGTGCTCCCAGGACGCCCACTGCTGCCCAGGGGAGGGCCATGACGACTGAAGGCCAGCGCTGAGGGCTGAGGGGTGGCCGCCGTGTGAGGGAAAGTGGGGGTGGGGGAAGCGTGATCCGGAAAGTGAACACCCACCACCAGTGGTAGAAATAAATGCAAAACTAGACCAAAAGGCAAACCTGGAGAAAAGCAAAGCATGAGAAAAGCAGAATAAAGGGGGCCAGTGAATGTGGTGTAAAAGGAGGCAGATGTGGGCAGGAGGGGTGAGAGTTCAAAATGAGGGGCTGGTCCTGGGCACAGCACAGAGGCAGCCGGGGAGCACATGCGCCTCAGGGTCGGTCCTCACTCGCCATCAGGCGGCCCCGTGTGGTCTGAAGCCTCAGCGATCGGGCCTGTGAGGCTGAGGCTGGCTGCGGTGGGAGAGGCTCAGTGCACAGGCCTGACCAGCTTCTCCTACAGAATGCTGGGTGAAGGTGTGCTCGAGGCTGCACTGGGGTCTCCGCCCGCCCCCCTGCCGGTGCCCTGAGGTCAGCCGGGTCCTCATCGGAAGAGCTCAGTGGAGAGGATGGGCCTCAACCCGCAGAGCAGGTGGGGACCTGGTGCCACGCTAGGTCTGAGGCAGCCGGGCTGGCGGCACGCGGGCCTACCTGCTTGACCTGGGCCACCTCCCTGATGAGCGCCTCGTCATTGACCAGGGGCAGCAGCTTCTTCAACTGACTCAGGTCCGTCAGGAAACCCTCCCCGATTTTCTGGAGAATGGTAAAGGAACACGTGGTTTCTGCTCGTGTTGGGACCTGTCCTCGTTCGGTCATCCATGCCTCCCACTCACTCTCTGTCCTTCCGTGACACACACACAGCCCTGCCGGGCAGTGCCCCATCGCAGGCCCTCACCAGGCACCGCCCCACAGCCTGGCACACACCTAGCAGGTAGGAAGCTTCATTCCTTTCCTCCCAAGTGAGCACCTGAGTGAGTCCACCAACTACGACATCTTTGGCTCACAAACCTCTTTGGCTACTGGCCTATGGCTGCTGCTTGGCCGGTGGCCCCACCCCAGCCCCTCCTGAAACCCCAGAACCTCGATTCTGAACTACCCCGCCCCCAGGCCCAGAGGCCACTGACTTCCTGCCCTGCCTGTCCCAGCACTCCCATGTCGGGGGGGGGGGGGGGGGGGGGGAAGCGGCAGCTGGGCGCCACCTACTCCCATCCTGGAGCCACTGCTGGTCCACACACAGGGGTGGCCGGCCTCACCTCCATGATGGTGTCAGCCAGGCCCGGGTTACACAGGAGCAACCACCGCCGGGGCGTGATGCCGTTCGTCTTATTCTGGAACTTTTCTGGCTCCAGCTCGTAAAAATCCTTAAAGCTAAAACCACAGAAAACAGGCAACAGTGACAGATGCTGTGTTCTGAACAAGGCGAGCAAGAAGAACACGAGGACCTTGTGAGGAACTGCCCGGGAGGGTCCTGAAGCTCAGTTTTCCTGCTTCGTTTCCCAGAGAAGGTGGAGCCGCCAGCATCGCTGCACAGGCAGAGAGAGGCGCACACGCAGCCCACGCTTTCCACGCGCCCCACGCCCGCTGTGCAGAGGCGGCTAGCGGTAACCTCACAGGCAGCAGGACCTGGCCTTTTTCTGAGGTGATCACGACAGTGGAGAATGGGGACACCCTCCCCCGGAGAAATCTGCTGTAGGGATCAAAGCCTCTGGGCAGGCGCCAGGCACACAGGCGTCTCCACAGGCACAGACCTGGCCGAGGCCCGCCCAGCACGCTCAGTGTGAGGGTGGAAGGAGGGGCTCTAGGATCACATCCCACTCCCAGGGGATCTGACCTAAGGATTCCTCCATTCTCCCAGTGACCAGCCACTGCCCATCACACCCTGACCGTCGCCCGGTCCAAGGCAGGACACGCGTCCCTGTGGGGCCTCCCGGCACCTGGCCAGCGGCAGAGGCTCTAGGAGCAGAGCCACAATGCAGAAAGCAGGAGCTACTGGTGATGACCAGGTTCAGCTCCTCACCATCGTACCTGTTGGCCAAGGTGCTCTGGGCAGGCCAGCCATGGCCCACGAGGGCAGCACAGTAATGGTGTGGAGCAGGGCCACACGCCTCAGCCGCCGTGCATACGGGCAGGTGTGGGGTCAGAAGGAGGCACGCCCTCGCCCAGGACAGACAGCGGCCCCACTCACACAGAGTGCTTCACGATCTCCGAGTGGATCCTCGCTACGCCGTTGACGGCATGGGAGCCGATCACACAAAGGTGGGCCATATTAATGCGCTTGCAGTCCCCTTCCTCAATCACAGACATCCTCCGCAGGCGGTCCACATCCCCAGGGAACAGGGCAGCCACTTGCTGTTGCCAGGACAGGGAGGCATGAGCAGGAGGGCAGGAGGGCTCACAATGGTCAGGGGCTCTCTGAGAGAAGTTTGGTTTCCTCCAAGAAAATCCTGGGGCTGCTGCACCCCAGACCTGCACTCACATGCCCTGGTCGCACCTCTAAGAGCCCATCCTCCCACCCTGCATCACCCAGGGGAAGCCCAGGGGGGCTCGGCAGAGCGGCTCTGTCAGCGGCAGGGCCAGAGGACCAGCGGGGCTAACGTGACTTCATGTTTGTACCATTACCTTTTCTGCAGGTAACAAAGACAACACGGACTTTGTTTCCAAGTCACCCAATTGCTGCTACATCATCTCTGTCATTACAAGGACGGACACTTAAATCCAAACCCCACAAGGAAATAGGAGCATTTTAAAAAGACCTGAATGCTCAGCCGGCGTGGCTCAGTGATTGAGCATCGACCTATGAACCAGGAGGTCACGGTTCGGTTCCCAGTCAGGGCACATGCACAGGGTTTTGGTCTCGATCCCCAGTGTGGGGCATGCAGGAAGCAGCCAATCAATGATTCTCTCTCATCATTGATGTTTCTCTCTCTCCCTCTCCCTTCCTCTCTGATATCAATAAAAGTATATGTATTTTAAAAACAGACTTGAATCCAATAACTCCCATGTATCTAGCAGGGGCTAGGTGTGGGGACTAGCCAACAGCTCTACCAAGTGACAGCCCCTAGATCTCAAAATCCTCTGCTGGACAGAGGCTATGTGGTTCAAGAAGTAATGTGGGGACACAGTAATGCGGGTGCAGCCCACCAGCCTGCCCGTGCCCGCACCCGCCTCCCTTCCAGCAGGGCCAGTGCTCACGTCCAGGTGCCTCTGGTTGATGGCATAGATGATGTCCAGGTGCCGCGGCAGCAGCTGCCCGAACATGGACACAGGCCAGCGCTCCAAGGCCTCCGGCAGCACCGTGTGGTTGGTGTATGCACACGTCTTCCTCGTGATTTCCCAGGCCTAGAACGTTCCAGAACATTCCAGTTGTGCTTTGTTTAGAAACAATCGGCTCTTTGGCCAGATGCCTCAGCAAGGGGAGAGTCTCTGATCAAAGGTAGACGTTAAGATCTTACTAGAAAGGGGCCTATCTAGAACCTCAGAACTGCAGTTGGGCCCAATGCCCTCTACTTTCCTGATATGATCTACAAATATTATGCATCCTGACCCAGTGAACACACACAATGAATAAAGCTTACCCTTCTACCTAGGGCAGTGATGGCGAACCTATGACACGCGTGTCAAAGGTGACACGCGAACTCAATTTTTTGGTTGATTTTTCTTTGTTAAATGGTATTTAAATATATAAAATAAATATCAATCTTTGTCTTACTATGGTTGCAAATATCAAAAAATTTCTATATGTGACACGACACCAGAGTTAAGTTAGGGTTTTTCAAAATGCAGACACGCCGAGCTCAAAAGGTTCGCCATCACTGACCTAGGGTCACCTCAGTTTCCTCTTTTGTAAACTATTTTATTAAATTTTCATATACAGTTTACATACACTATTATTTTTTCCTTAGTTTCAGGTGTATAGCATTGTTGTTAGATAACCATAGATTTTACAAAGTGTTCTCCCCGATATTTTCAGTACCCACCTGACACCAGTTATTAGAATATTATTGACTATATTTTTTATGTGTACTTTATATCTTCAAGACTATTTTGTAACCATCAATTTGTACTTCTTAATTCCTTCCTCTTTTTCACCCAGCTCCCCAACCCCCAGCCCCCTGGCAGCCTTTAATCTGATCTCTGTGTCTATAAGACTATTTCAGTTGTGTTTATTTGGTTCTTTAGGTTCCACATATAAGTGAAATCATATGGTACTTGTCTTTCTCTGACTGACTTATTTCACTTAGCATAATACCCTCTAGGTTCATCCATACTGTTGCACATGGCAAGATTTCATTCTTTTTTTATGGTCAGGTAATATTACATTGCATTACGTACCACTTTTATTTTTTAACCCTCACCTGAACATGTTTTTATTGATTTTAAAGAGAGAGGAAATGAGAGGGAGGGAGAGGGAGACAGAGAAACATCGATGTGAGAGAGAAATATCAATTGCCTGCCTCCAGACTAGGGATCGAACCTGCAACCTGGGTATGTACCCTGACTAGAAATCAACCCATGACCCTTCTGTGCACAGCACGATGCTTTAACCAGCTGAGCCACACCGACCAGGGCTGTCCCACTTCTTTACTCATCTGTCTATAGACGGGCACCTGGGTTGCTTACACATTGGCTAGTGTAAATAACACTGCAGCAAACATGGGGGTGCACGTGCTTTTTAGAATTCGCGTTTTGGTTTCTTTGGATGTATAGTACCCGGAAGTGGAATCACTGGGTCATTCGGCAGTTCCATTTTTGTATTTTTTGAGGGCCCTCTGTAGTGCTTTCTGTAGTGGCTACACCAATCTGCATTCTCACCGAGTGCACAAGCATTCTCTGTAAACTGTATTTTATTGGTAAATAAAATAGAGCACTGAGCAGTTTTTACTTTATTTCCACTAAATCGACTTGACACCCACAGCCTGGAGAACACTCATAAACTGTATGGTCCTGCCCTCTACTGGCCAGGAGTAGACAGGACCCAAGATGGGCTGCCTAGTCCCACCAGGTGCACCCCAAGACAACAGAGGGGCTCTGGGTTCTATAAAACAGGGTAAGTTTTGTTTTATGGTTTCACATGTTGACTTAATTAGACTAGGTCAAGGACATACCACTATACTAAAGAATCTAGGACCAAAATCGATCATGAAAACAACATGTAAAGATACAAACAATGTATTTCTTTAAACGTAATACTTACGGGATTTTTGCTATGATTTCTAAGATGAGAAAATATATGCTAGGAGCCCTAAGGAGTGTCAGAATCCTTTTCTTGGCTTCCAAAACAAGTGTCCTGTGCCCTTGCACCCCTGCTCCCACTCACTGTGTCCCAGTCCCTGGGGAGAAACACCAGACCTACTCCTGGAACTTTGTTCTCCTCCCCTCAGCCCCTGTCTCCTTGGGGACAATGGCCCTGTATTCCGCCAAGTCCCTCAGTGCTGTAGGACTAGCTCAGCACTCACAACCATTGCTGAAACCAAGGTCAGGGGGATACTCCAAGGTCAGAGGTACATGTGTACCTCTGCAGAGAATACCATCACCCCCATGTGCCCAGCTCTGCAGGGAATACTGTCACCATATGCTCCTAGCTCTGAGGGGGACATTGTCATCCTGTGTGCCCACATCTACAGGGAATACTGTCACCCCCATGTGCCTAGCTCTGTGGGGGATGCCATCACTCCACACCCAGGTCTGTGGGAGACACTGTCACCCCACACCCTGTCCTCATACTCACCTTGTCCCAGTCCACTTTCTCCACATCCACCAGGATCCGCATGAGCTCAGGAATGGCGAGGGCTGGGTGGGTGTCGTTCAGCTGAATGGCAACCTGAAGTTTACACAAGGTGATACCTTCAATCGCTTTGTGCCCATGGAGTGGACCTACATGGCTGTTATGTGCAGGCCTGAGGTCCTCACACACCTTAGGAGTCTACAGGGATCATGGCAGGGAGCAGACAGGGCTGTGCAGGTGCTGGGCTGGCTTGAAACCGGCCAAGGAGCAGGCCGAGGGCCCCAGGGGACCGGGAGGACCCCCTGGGTAGGCTCTGCAGCACGTCTGCTCTGCAGTGGGCGCCCAGGACTGCAGGACCCCCAACCCCCGCCCAAGGCCCTCTCAACTAGGGAATGTTGGATTCATTTAAAGTCATTGAACTGATACTGCCGAACACGTCCGGCTATGCCCATGGGAGCCTTTCAGTGTCCTTGCTGCCTTGACTCCTGGCGAGGCCCAGTGTGGCCCTGGTTGGGGAAGAAGAGGGACTATTCCCTGGCCCCCATGATGACGAGGAGACCGAGATGAGGGGATGCTGCTATCCTACCCAGCCCCAGCCTCAAGCAAGAAACCAAGCTTGAGAGCATCCTGTCCTCCCCCACCGAGCTCAGTCCCAAGTCGACAAACACAAACCTTGTCTGGGAATATCTCAAAACAGGTTCTCACTGGGTCCCGGCAGCCAAACTTGGAGGACTTAAAGCGGCGGACGATGTCCTGCAGGGTGGCAGCCACCACAAAGTACTCCTGCTTCAGGCGCAGCTCCTTCCCCTCAAAGAACTGCAGAAACAGAACAGCTCCGGCACCAACCCAGACACTGAGGCCACTACAGGCCCTCAGAGGCCCCCCGGGACCCAGGATGGGGTATCAGGATGAGGGGTGGGGGCGTCCTGCCCCAGGGACTGCAGAGATGTGTGTGTGTGTGTGTGTGTGTGTGTGTGTATAAAAGGAGAGCCCTTGAGAGCATGGTGCTGATACCCCAATCCCCACGATCCTGGGGCCCAGATGTCAGGTGACCTGAAGCTGAGGACACAGACAGAAGGTCGCAGGTGGCCTAACCCGTGTGTGGCCTTCAGATAAGGAGGGAGCACAAGGGCAGCCAGCAAAGGGGCGCCATCCTGTGAGGACACCAGGCAAGAGGGGCCAGTCCCTTAATGTGACAGGCTGAGTGCCAGGAACACCAGGGCCACCAGAAATGCAACCTCCAACGCCCATCTGAAAATGCCTGTGCCTGAAGCTTTAGAATCAGGTCAAAATCTTGGGAAGGGGGTGCGAGGGGAAGGGAGCATTTTACCCAGAGCCTTTCAGCACCAATGTTCTTTGCTATTACGTGTACATATTCCTTTGATAAAAAAAAAAAAAAAATAGGACCCACTAAGATAAGCAGATTTCAAGGGTGATTTTCTGGCAGCAACAACAAAAATGCCACCAGACACTAAATTCAGTGACAACAGAAAATGTGACTATGACCTTCATATTCAGTACTAGGGGCCTGGTGCATGAAATTCATGCACTTGGGGGGCGTCCCTCAGCCTGGCCTATGCCCTCTCTCAGTCTGGGAGCCCTCGGGGGATGTCTAACTGACGGCTTAGGCCCACTTCCCTGGGAGCAGGCCTAAGCCGGCAGTCAGACATCCTTAGCACTGCTATGGAGGTGAGAGAGGCTCCCACCACCGCCACTGTGCTCGCCAGCCGTGAGCCCGGCTTCTGGCTGAGCAGTGCTCACCCTGTGGGAGTGTACTGACCACCAGGGGGCAGCTCCTGTGCTGAGAGTCTGCCCCCTGGTGGTCAGTGCGTGTCATAGCGACCGGTTGTTCCACTGTTTGGTCGATTTGCATATTAGCCTTTTATTATATAGGATGAGATGGGCACCAGCCAAGAAGTTTTCAAACCATGACTGTCGTGTATCTCAAGGTGTCACTGCAAAATAGGGATTGCTGTCCCCACTTGACAAATGGGTCACCTACTTCTTAGGATAGTGGCATCAGAAAAACAGAAACCACCTGGACATCAGTCATGTGGTCTCACCAGCAAGCAGGTCCTTCTAGAGGGCCCCAGCCTATACAGAGATAAGCTATGGACGCTACTCACATTGTCATTGGGGTACAGGACTCTGGAGATGTTCTCGGCCAGATTTCTGTCCAGGACCGCCTCGATGTAGCCGCCCGTGTTAACTAGGAGCAGAGATGAGATGGTGTGGTCAGGACCTGCATCCCTTCTCCCATGCGCCCTCACTCCCAGGTGTCGCTTCCCTCAACAGCCTGAGGACAAGCATTCCTGAACAGAAGGCACCCCCAGAGCTGCTGCTTTGCCTGCCTCCTGCCTGCCCTCCTCAAAAAGGTGCTGGGTGCCTTATCCCCCATGTGCCCCACAAGGCCCCAGGCCCCTAGCTCTTTCCTGAGGGTGCGGGCCTGGCGGGGGGCTCTGCCTGGGAGTCCTCTGCTCACAGGAACCTGCCCTCTGCCTGAAGCAGTGAGAGTGCAGAGAGGGGAAAGGAGCTGTGTGAGCAAGTCTTGGATAAGTCACCCCACGGAGACTCAAGGGCGCAACGCACAGTCGTGGAGATTGAAGTCGTTGGGCGCTTTGGCGGACCATAGCCTCATGGTGTTGACAGTGTTGTTCTTGTAGCCTGGCACCGGGGTGTCGTACGGCATGGCCAGCACCACCTGCCCGAGGGAGAGATGGTCAGGGTCAGGATGGAGTCAGCCGAAGACAGTGCCCGGTTCTGGGCCCACCTGCAGAGCAGCGCCAGTCCAGCGAGAAGCACCTGCTCATCCTCCTCTGCCTTTTCTCCTTCTGCCCCAAACACACCCAACCTGCCCTGTGCCAAGCCACAGTCCCACCACCCTCCCCACCCTGCTGCACACCCGTGCCTGCAGCCCCAGCTCTCGGACATCCTGAGTCAGCCCTGACAGGTAAGCCTGAATGCACTCCTGAGGCCACAGTCTTGTTAGCCTCACCTGCTTCAGTACTGACACCAGCTTAACACGTCTTCCCACCTCGAGGGGCCATTGCGTTGACCTGGCTCATGCTTCCTCAGCAACCACTGTGTCCTCGTCCACTGCCCTCCACACCTTAACTCTTCTCACTCAACCAACTTCCCCAAACACGCTTCCATTTCTGACCTCCATTGCCATGTCTGCGGGGAGGGTCCTCCTGCTGTGTGCCTTGATATCTAACTCTCAACGAAGCCAAACCAGCCCGCACACTCGGCTCCCAACAGCAAGTGCAAGACCTGCTCTCCCCCTATGGAGGCTGCCACACCCCCTCCCAATTCCCTCTGGCAGCTTTGCTCTTGGGAAGCACAGGAAGAAGTGGATAAGCCTCAAGGTCTCTTCCAGCCCCTAGGCCCTCCACTTGGCCTCCTCACACGCAGACATGCTTTTGGTAGCACCCACAAGGGCACCGTGTGGCTTTACAAGATGAAAGCAGCTCTGGCAGCCACAAAGGACTACAGAAGGGCCCCACCAGGTTTAAGCCCGTGTCATCTTTCCCTTCGGATCTCCTCTCAACCCTCAGCCCGCCCGCTGCTCCCCTATCCCCATGGCTTTGTCCAAGCAGCTGACAAGCCCTGCAAAGCATCTCCAACTGCCTCCTTCCCTCTCCATGGCCAGCCCTCCGGGGTAAGGCCCTCATCATGTTCAGCCACGGACGCCCCAGTAGTCTCTGGGTGTCCTTGCATACACGGACACGTTCATCTTCTACAAGCACGCACACTTAGACTCACCAATCCCCTTCTCTGCTTGTTCAAGTTAAGTACTAATTAAGGCTCTTTAGGCCTCCAGCCATCTCTGACCTCTCTCCACATCAGGGCTCTGAGGCATCAGAGTCAATGGTGAGCCGCACCTGGGGTACCACTGAGAGCCATAGGCACCCCGAGGACCAGGAGCATGTGGAGAGAGCATACTGAGCACCTGCTGGGGAGCCGTGTACGTCCCCCAGGAGATCAATGCCCTTGTCCCCGTCACAGCGCTGTCTGCCCTGCTTGCCATTAAACAACTGCTGGTCTCCACCCCCACACACGGCTGCTGGTAAACTACAGAGCGTGGCTTCATGTTCAGCATTTTCCATTGTCTGGATAGTTTCGGACAAAACGTAAGAAATCGAAGGTATGAGAAGCAAACCTGCCAGGCTTCTGCCTTGAGTTGGGTCTTCTAGGGAAGCTTACGGTGACTCATATGCGTGCACACCTCCCACTCCCAAAGCAAGCCAATTCAACAACGAAACCCCGAGGTCCCGCACTAGCCCACGCTCCCTGGGAAACACGGGTGGGTACCTGCGTGTCCAGCCACTTCACCCCCTCGGGGGTGTGCTCCACTCTCCCGTAGAAGTGCACAGGAAGCATGTACTCCGGCCGGGCCTTCTCCCAGGGGTTGCCGTAGCGCAGCCAGTCATCGGCCTCCTCGACCTGGAAAGCAGCCAGCAGCAAACAGTTCATGGAGAGGAGAGAGTCTGTGGCACTAGGCTGACCCTGCCCTTGGTCAGCACCAACCACGCATGCTGTCGAGATGACTCTGGCCCAGCACTGAAACAAAACTACAGCCTATTTACAGTGTGAAGGTTTCCAATTTGGACTTTTAAGAACACAAACTTAAACCAAATTCAGAAAAATGCATTTAAGTGAAAAGGCATTAAGAATTACCTGAATTCAGCGATAAAAAGAGGTCCTGCTGCATGCTACTGCATGAATGAACCTTGAAAACATTATGTTGAGTCAAAGACACCCACGTACTGTATGATCCCATGCATATGAAATGTCTAGAACAGCCAGATCCAGAGAGAAAGTAGATGAATAGCTGACAGGCACAGGGGAGTGACTGGAAATGGGTGCTGGGTTTCTTTTGGGGGTGATAAAAATGTTCTGGAAATATGGGTGATGGTCGCCCAACTTTGTGAATATATTAAAAATTGGTGCCCTAACCGGTTTGGCTCAGTGGATAGAGCATCGGCCTGCGGACTAAAGGGTCCCAGGTTCAATTCCGGTCAAGGGCATGTACCTTGGTTGTGGGCACATCCCTAGTAGGGGGTGTGCAGGAGGCAGCTGATCGATGTTTCTCTCTCATTGATGTTTCTAACTATCTCTCTCCCTTCCTCTCTGTAAAAAAAATCAATAAAATATTTTTTTAAAAAACTGGATATCCCAATAGCTGTTATTTAAAAATAAAAACAGAATCACTGAAAGCCCACTGCTTTGAAAATGTGTAAAGTGGTGCAGCCACTGTGGAAAACAGTATAGGGGGTTACTCAAAAATTTAAAAATGTGCCCAGCAGGCATAGCTCAGTGGTTGAGCATTGACCTATGAACTAGGAGGTCAAGGCTCGATTCCTGGTCAGGGCACATGCCCAGGTTGTGGGCTTGATTCCCAGGGAGGGGCGTGCAGGAGGCAGCTGGTCAATGATTCGCTCTCATCATTGATGTTTCTATCTCTCTCTACCTCTCCCTTCCTCAATAAAAAAAAAATATATTTTTTAAATTAAAAATATAACTAGCATATGACCCAGCAATTCTACTTCTGAGTATCCAAAGAAAATAAAAACACTAATGCAAAAAGATATACACATCCCTATGTTCATTGCAGCATTATTCACAATAACCAAAACATGGAAGTAGTACAAGTATCCAAAGATATATAAATGGATAAGGAGATGTGATATTCATGGAATATTACTCAGTGATAATACACAATGAGATCTTGCCATTTGAACAACACAGGTCGACCTAAAGGGTATTATGTTAAGTGAACAAGTCAGACAGAGAAAAACAAATACATGATTTCACTTATATGTGAAGCCTAAAAAACAAAATGAATTAGAAACAAACTCATAGATACAGAGAACAAGTGGATAGTTACTAGAGGGGAGAAAGACTAGGGGCATGAGTGAAAAAGGCGAAGGGCGGTAACGGTCATTTTATAATCTCCTTATAATAAAAATAAGTCATGGGAATATAATATATAGCACACAGAATACAATCAATAATATTGTAATAACTTTGCATAGTGGATGGTTACTAGACTTACCATGGTGACCAGATTGTAAGGTACATAAATGTTGAATCGCTATGTTGTACACCTGAAACTAATAGTGTGTGCTAACTATATTTTAAATAAAACAGAACAAAAATCTCAAAAATAGAAAGTAAAAACCTTTCATCACTTCTTACAAACAGAACAAAACACATGTACATCTGACAAACACACATAAACTGTGAGTGAAATTATCTGGAAGGTACCAGAAGGAAAGCTGCCATTTCTTTTAAGGCTGGAGGGAGTATTTCTATAAGTTAAACAATGGGTACAAATCTGTTTTAAGTTTCCTTTTACATGTGTAGCCATAATTTTCTTTGCCAACATTTTATTATGCTCATTTTCAAACATACAGAAATGTTAAGAGAACTGGCAGTGAACACCCACACACTCACCACCTAGGTTCTATAATTGTTAACATTACACTTGATTTATCCATTGATCCATTAATGTTTGGGTGCATTTCAAAGTAAGTTGCAGACACCTACACACCCTCCCCTGACCACTTCAGCATACATGTCTTTACTAGTGTGTACAGTTCATCGTGTGTTTATTTTTTAGGTTACTATATTTACAGTGAAATGCACAAATCCTGTGGATACCATTGATGAGTTTTGACAATTGCATCCTGCATGACTCAAACCCCCATCAAGACATAGGGCATTGCCATCAACCGGTCATCAGCCATTTCACTGAGATGATACTACTCTTGAGTTACAAAACTTTCCAATCCTAACCACATCCTGGCTTTATATGTGACTTTTAGGCCCCAAATTATACTAAAAAAATTATTCTGCACCCAAATGGATAGTTATGCCTTCCATTTGGAAATGCCAAATGAGGGGAAGAACCACCTCGCCTAGAGCCGTAGTCAGCAAACCGCGGCTCGCGAGCCACATGCGGCTCTTTGGTCCCTTGAGTGTGGCCACGAAGTTTCAATCGTACTGTACGTGCGCGCCCGCATGTGGTATTTTGTGGAAGAGCCACACTCAAGGGGCTGCAGTTTGCCGACCACTGGCCTAGAGGACACTGAGACTGCATTTTGAGATGACACTCTTCATTGATGTGGTCCCGACCACCTCACTTAGCTGTGGTTTGATGCTCTAGAACTGAGGTTCACTCTCCCTAAGGGCCCCTTTCCTTCGCAGGGTCTGGCCTCTAACCCCACACGGTGCTGTTCTCTCACTGGTGTCGGGGAGATAAGGCTGAAGGTGGGAACAAGACCGACGACAACTGTTTTTTTAACTGCTCCAGGTCAGCTGTCCCTCTGAGGGTGAACCAGCGAGGGGCCACTTTGGCTCTGCACTGAGACACAACGGAAACCAGCATGCGCCTGTGATATTCTCACCACCTCCACGCAACCTCCACCCCTGGTGCCCCCTGTAAGGTCCAGCAGGCTCTGGGCCCCAACCCACCAGACTTGCAATGAGCGCACACAGGAGACCAGCCTCTGCCGGCCCCTGGGGAATATGAAGAAAGCATGGAGCTCGTAGGATCGTAGGATCGCCCTGACCTGCCCGGCCTCTGCTCGTCTAGGACTGGCATGTAGTCTCTCCATGAAGGAGTTTAAAATACTAAAAGCTGGGAGGGCTTTTGCGTCCACTGTAGACAGTGGATCTTGGTGGTGATTTTGGATCTCACCCCAGGGGTGGCCTTCGGGGCCCGCTCGCCGCCTGTGTGGAGGGCTTGGGTCTCGGGTCACTCTCGGGTTTGCACACCGTCCCTTTCCAGTGAGTCCGTGGAGCTCCGTGGTTTTGTTCTCCTGGGCTTCAGGGCAAGTGTTTAACTTTCTAGTGACTGATCGCTGGGCTTTGAAATACCAAAGCTTTTTTTTTTGTCGTGTTTTGAAATAAATCTCTTTTAAACTTCAAAAAAATTAAATACTAAAAGCTGAACGGAAAGTGCACCTATTTATTTTCTTGTGCAAACGAGAGCTGGAAACGAGTGAAGGAACCAAGTCTCACCCACCTGCCAGCCATTGACAATCTTCTGGTTAAAAATCCCGAACTCATAGCGGATTCCATAGCCATATGCTGCCAGGCCCAAGGTGGCCATCGAGTCAAGGAAGCAGGCTGAAAATTTCAAACACAAAGAACTTCTTCTGATCAAAGACAATCAACATGTTGGAGGCCCCCTGGAAGCAAGGCCCTAAGTTAACCAGGCGCTGGGATGCCAGCCTCCAGGGTGTTAGGGATTCAGTGCTGACCACCGTCAGCTTCAGCTACCATGAAAAAGAAAACTGAAATACACCCTCACTCCCTTCGGCTTGAGAGCCCGGGGCCACACCAAGAAGATATCTATGTGGGGTAAATTTGGGGTTGTGGGAAGATGCAGAGAACACAGCCACACTTGGGGCATCTCTGAATCAGTCCCACGGCCAGCTTTCTCCCAGAGTCTCACTCGGACTGATGGCCTCCCATCCCCCACACAAGCAACCCCAAATCCAAGCTGTCTGGATGGTAGGGGCACATCTACACACTAGTGGAGAAGGCACAGAAACAAGGGTTAGGGATGTATGTTTCACTGTCTGCAACGCCAAATACCCAAGTGCCAAAGTGCACCCAGAGTGTGCGGGGAGTGGCTGGAGTAGCATGTCACCAACTGACCCCTTGTTCCGATCAAAATGTGTTGGGGAAAAGAAAGCACAATGCTTTAAATTGAGACCCAGAAGGTAGCCTTATTAGCCTTCTGGATTAAAAGAAAGAAAGAAAGTAAAGGGGGGAAAACAACTCTACACAAAATAAGCAAAAAACAAACACACAGCCCTAGCCGGTTTGGCTCAGTGGATAGAGCGTCGGCCTGTGGACTGAAAGGTACTGGGTTTGATTCGGGCCAAGGGCACATGCCCGGGTTGCAGGCTTGATCCCCAGTGGGGGGCGTGCGGAAGGCAGCCAACCAATGATTCTCCCTCATCACTGATGTTTCTATCTCTTCCTCCCTCTCCCTTCCTCTCTTAAAATCAATAAAGAAATATATTTTTAAAAAAACACAAAAATAAACACACAAACAAAAATATGCCCAAGTCACCAAACATGCACAGGCCCCTGGAGGCCAGGCCCTTCCCCGCGGGAGAGAAATAGGGAAAACCCGAACACGTAAGACCTGGGCTGCTGTTTTGAGGAAATCATTCTCACAGGCGGGACAGAGGACATATTAAGCTACAGCGGGCTGGGCTGCCAAGTCTGTGCAGGTGACAGGAGCTGTGGAACCAGAGGGGCCCAAAGGAGGAGGTGCCATCACACCTGCCCACAGGAAAGGCCAGGGGCACCACGGAAGTGGCAGGACCGGTAGTCGACATGAATCTGACTGGGGAAGCCCTGAAAATGCCCAGGATGTTAGTGGATTGTGAAGGGCAGGGGGTGGGATGCCTGGCTGACAGTCCCCAGCTCTGGGGTAAGAGGGGAGGTGAGGATCCACTCCAGTAAGAACACCAGCCGGCCTGGAGCTTCCCTGGAGCTTGGGAAGCAGGTCCTGGTTTTGCTGTGATGAACAGAATGCCATCAGGGGAAGGGGCCTGGGTGAACTGGCCCTCGGGCTGGAGGACACGGGGGCTCCCAGGGGGCTGCAGGGGAAGGAAGCTCTGTCTGGCTCACTGTGTGGTGTGACCTCACCATCATACACGCAGACAGGGCCCCGCCTGGGGAGCAGGACGCCCGGGACGCACATGAGCTTTTCACACTAAGGGTGGAGGTGGGCAGGCCTTGCCAATTGTTTCTTACTTTTTTTTTTTTTTTAATCCTCACTCAAGGACAAGATTTTTACTGCATTTTAGAGAAAGGAAGGGTGGGGGAGAGAAACATCAATGTGAGAGAGAAACATGGATCAGTTGCCTCCCGTATGCATCCTGTTCCGACCAGATATCGAACCCACAACCTAGGTATGTGCCCTGACCGGAAATAGAACCTGCAACCCTTTGGTGAAAGGAATGATGCTCCAGCCGACCAAGTCACCCGGCCAGGGTGCCAATTGTTTCTCTATACAGATCCATGTGCTGTTTTGTTTGAGATAAACATGTTGCATTTATAATTTGTGAAGAATTTACTTTAAAATTAAAAAATACAAGCACATGCATCCCCACCCCCTAAATTTTAGGGCATTTGCTCCCTTTTCAAAATGACAATTCCCAAAAGGGGCCATGACACCAAGTGGGAGGGGCCTGAGCCCACCCTCCCCTTGGCCCCCCCAACACAAGAGCAGCACAAAACCTAACCCATCTTTGCCCTTAGAGGCACTGTGCCAAGCACCTTGATGTGCACAGTAAAATCAACTCTCACTGTGACGGCTATTTCCACTTCGCCGTTCTTAACCCAGCTCCCTCTCCCCTAAAACACTGGCCAAAATAATTAAAACAGATAAAGAACAACTGAGTATGCTCTCAGATAGAGCTTATCAAGGGAGCAACATGCCCCAAAGGGAGAGAGCTCTGTAAGCTGTGTGTGTGTGTGTGTGTGTGTGTGTGTGTGTGTGTGTGTCTTTCTCCCAATGACTGGCTCTGGGATCGTGCAGAGTGGTTGATATATTGGAATCCCTCCCAGCACCAGTCACCCAACACTGGCAAGCCTGGTCTTCATGATCCTTATGAAGGGCCCCTTGGGTGACAGAGACACACATCTTGCACTTTTCCCTGCCAGAGGCAAAGATTCTGACCTGGAGTACAGACTCTCCCATCCACCTGAGGGACCCCTTTATCCTGTCAGAACAGTACCAGGCCCATGGCCGGCCTTGGCCTCCCCATTTGATCACTGACAAGGCACCATGTTAGGGCAATCTTGTCCTGGACAGGTGCCTGGGGTTACCTGCCAGCCTCCCCAGTCCTCCGTTCCCCAGGCCAGCGTCCTCTTCTATTTCCTCCAGTTCTTCCAGGTCCAACCCCAACTGTGAATAAAAACAGAGGCAATATTTTCACATTACTTAATATTTTCACTCAAGTACCAGGTGGAGTGATATTCAAATCCTGTGAGTTTATATCAAAGGGTAGAGTCTGCTTCCTTTTAGACTCGCAAGTCCAATGTTAAAATCTGATGCTTAATCGCTGATCGAAAATGAAAGTTTCCAGGTATTTCAAAAGCTGTCAAATTACTTAAGAATTACAGTCAAAATGAGACATGGTTTAATAACCAAAGATACATGCTGCCATATTATTAATTTACTTATAGTGGACAGATTATAACATGCTTCCTAAAAATGAAACCAATGGTTTTAGTAATTCTCTAATTTTGCATGGTCTAATGATAATTACATGACATCTTTTTAAACCCAAATCTAAAAACACCTTTCCATGGCATTCCATTTATATTCAAGCCAATTTGTGAAACAGATATGGTATGTTAAAAATTAGAGAAAAAGCAACAAAGTCACAACCACTTCACCTAACTGAAAACCATTCCAGAATAGAGCTGTTAGGGCTCTCAATTATGTTGTATTGATAATTATTCCATTAATCTTAAACTTGATAAAACCCACCACATTAACATCAACAACACTGTTTAATAAAAAAAAACTATATTTGAAAACAAATATTTACTGAGAAGAGTTCCAGTATTTCATATTTTTTACAAAGTTCTTTAATGGATTTTCTGCTCCAGCATTCAATTTGTTGAAATATCACACATCATATAGCATCTGGAAAACTCTACCGCAGTGGTTCTCAACCTTCCTAATGCCGTGACCCTTTAATACAGTTCCTCATGTTGTGGTGATCCCCAACCATAAAATTATTTTCGTTGCTAATTCATAACTGTAATTTTGCTACTGTTATGAATCATAATGTAAATATCTGAGATGCAGGATGTATTTTCATTGTTACAAATTGAACATAATTAAAGCATAGTGATTAATCACAAAAACAATATGTAATTATACATGTGTTTTCCGATGGTCTTAGGCGACCCCTGTGAAAGGGCCGTTTGACCCCCAAAGGAGTCGCGACCTACAGGTTGAAAACCGATGCTCTACCGCATACTCATGAAGTATAGAGTGTAAAAGGCAAATAACATCCTAGAGTTATGAAAATAGTTCTGACCTAGCAGAACCCTTGAAAAGGTCTCAGAGAACCTGAGGGTCTCTGGACCACACTTTGTGAATCTACTAAATTACGAAGAGTGGAAGAAAAGTTGTGAGAAAATTAAAAACATAAAAGTCATACAAAGTAGTTTAGCATCTATTAAGTAAATTGAATGGTGCTAACACATACAGTCATCTGATTTAGATTTCAAAATACTGACTTAACTCCCATAACAATTTCAAAGAGTGTGTTCCACCAAAAATATCTGGAAAATGTGGGGGGATTTACCCGGCACATTACCAGCTCAGTCTTGGATGGGGAGACATGATCCCCCACAATGCTGGGCTGCCTGATGGCCCTGCAAGGCTCACACCACACCTCCTCCAAGAAGGCCCCCAGAGCACCTCCCACCTCAAAACCAAAACCGAACCCAAGCAGAAGCAGTGGAAGGTTCTTGGGGGGAGGACGACTGTGGTAAGGACCCTTCTGTGTATGTGCAAAAGGGCAGAAGCGATGCATGTTCACACTCCAAAAGTTCTACACTGAGCATCTAGGGGAGGGAGAAAGACCATGTCCTGGGAAGTGGGGCAGAGACAGAAAACAGACACAATCAAAGCCAGCTCTGCTCTAAAACAGCACATGAACTGTGAACGACCTCCAACTAAACAACTGTTAATGAAGAAGCCTTAAGCCAGTGGTTCTCAACCTTCCTAATGCCGTGACCCTTTAATACAGTTCCTCATGTTGTGGTGACCCCCAACTGTGGGGAGCCGGCACGGCCATGGCATACTCAGCCCCAGGGCACCTTATGTGCCATGCCAGCTCAGCCTGGTTCAGTGACCCTGAGTGGGGGGGTGAAAGGATTGAGAAAAGACAGACAAGAGAATGAAAGCTGGGTCTCGGTGGGACGCTGCTCCCTGATGAGGAGACAGCGCCCACAAGCCGTGTCTTTATTTTATAGCAGATGCCACGAGGCAAAGTAGGGGCGTGATCACGTTGTTTACAGCATTCTCGTGAGTTTCAACCTCACTCAACTACATGCACCAGAACTCTATCACAAGGCACGTGGGGCTACGTGTTCGGACCATAGGCTCAAGCTCACAACCACAGCCCTCCAGCTGGGACTTGCACGTGGCAAAGAGAGGACCCTGTCCTTTCATTAGTCCGAGGCTTGAACCTGGCCAAAACACCGTAACCGCGCCCCACATCCAACCATAAAAGTATTTTCGTTGCTACTTCATAACTGTAATTTTGCTACTGTTATGAATCGTCATATAAATATCTGAGATGCAGGATGTATTTTCATTGTTACAAATTTAACATAATTAAAGCATAGTGATTAATCACAAAAACAATATGTAATTATAAATGTGTTTTCCGATGGTCTTAGGCGACCCCTGTGAAAGGGTCGTTCGACCCCCCAAAGGGGTCGCGACCCACAGGTTGAGAACCGCTGCTTAAGCAAAGGCAGTTTCTATCCTGTTTAGGGGAGAAAGGGCAATTTTATAACTAGAGGATAGGGTCTTAGGGGCTGAGGAGGGACCGTGGGGGTAGGTTACCAGGTCAATAAAGCAAGGAGAAGTGTGACAATACCAAATACTTCCGCCACATTGTAAATCTGTCCTTGGGGTGGGAGTGAGGAATACAGTGGTTTCTAGAAGCCTCCAGACCTTAGAATTACAATGCCATCGAGCCCTTGCACTCCATTGTATTGATAGCTCTCCATCCAGTTCCTACTTTCTCCCCTTGAGAAAGAGGAGCACCACCCACCAACCCATTCTCCCTCACAAAGGACAGAGGACACCATCAGACATTTCCCAGGTCCTAGGTGGCGGCAAATTCTAACGTCCACGCTCACCTCTGTCAGTGCTCACCTCTGTGGGGCCTGAACTAAACCCTCAGAGCAACAGGAGAGGCTACTGGGCAGCCTGGCCCCAGGACCCGTACCTGGTAGATGGCTTCATCGCAAGCATTCTGCAGGCCCAGGTTCACCATCGTGTTCTGCAGAGTACGGCCCATGTAGAACTCCAGGGAAAGATAATAGATGCGCTGAGAGAGCAAAAGAAAGCATCTTAGATCTCTCGTTCCATCTCCACGCACAAGCAGATGATGATGAGGAGGAGGAGGAGGAGTGGATTCCTAAGAGAACCTACACAGGGGTTTCATTTATGTTAACCCAGAACTTCGGGCACATCCCCAAATGAACTCACTCCCTTCACCAGGCCTTAACCACTCTCAGTTTTCCAAGGGCATCTCATGAGGGAACCCTTCTTTTTTTGGCTTCATACTCTTTTTATTTCTTTAATTTTTCAATTACAGTTGACATTCAATGTTATATTAGTTTCAGATGTACCACATAGAAATTAGACCTTTATGTATCTTACCACGTGATTTCTCCCCTGCCGTAAGTCTAGTACCCACCTGGCACCACACCTAGTTATTACAATACTAGGGGCCCAGTGCACGAAATTCATGCAAGGGCCTTGGCCCTGGCCCCCACCCACCGCTGCTGTAGCTGGGGGCCTCTGCCACCTCTGCCTAGGCCCCGGCCTGCTGAGGCTTTGTCGGAAAGGACATCCGGTCTAACTGGCATATTATGCTTTTATTATTATAGACTAGAGGCCCGGTGCACAAAAATTTGTGCACTTGGGGGCGAAGCGGGGGTCCCTCAGCCCGGCCTGTGCCCTCTCGCAGTCTGGGACCCCTTGGGAGATAACGACCTGCTGGCTTAGGCCTGCTCCTGGGTGGCAGAGGGCAGGCCCAATCCCTAGGTGCAGCCCCTGGTCGGGCTCAGAGCAGGGCCGATTGGGGAGTTGGGGCGCCGCCCCTGTCACGCACAGAGCAGGGCGGATCAGGAGGTTGTGATGCCACCCTCAGTCACGCTCAGGGTAGGGCCGATTGGGGGGTTGGGGCACCGCCCCCTGTCACACTCAAGGCAGGGTCGATGGGGAGGTTGCGGCGCCACCCCCTGTCACGCACAGAGCAGGGCCCATCAGGGGGTTGGGGAGCTCCCCCCTGTCACGCACAGAGCAGGGCTGATCAGGGGGTTGAGGAGCTCCCCCCGTCACTCACAGAGTAGGGCCGATAGGGGAGTTGGGGCACCGCCCCGTGACACACAGAGCAGGGCCCGTGGGGGTGGTTGGGGCGCCGCCCTCTATCACCCACAGAGCAGGGCCAATCAGGGGGTTGGGGCACTGCCACTGTCACACTCAGGGCAGGGCCGATGGGGAGGTTATGGCTCTACCCCATCACACACAGAGCAGGGCCCGTGGGGGTGGGGGCGTTGGGGCGCCGCACCCTGTCACACACAGAGCAGGGCCAATCAGGGGGTTGGGGAGCTCCCCCCTATCAGGCACAGAGCAGGGCTCATCAGGGGGTTGGGGTGCCTTCCCCTGTCACGAACAGAGCAGGGCGGATAGGGAGGTTGTGGCCCCGCCCCCTGTCACACACAGAGCCGCAGGGCGATCAGGGGGTTTGGGCGCTGCCCCCTGTCACGCTGATCCCGGTGCCAGGAGGCCTCATGGCTCCACTGATCCCAGTGCTGGGAGGCATATTACCCTTTTACTATATAGGATAGAGGCCTGGTGCATGGGTGGGGACCGGCTGGTTTGCCCTGAAGGATGTCCTGGATCAGGGTGGGGGTCCCCACTGGGGTGCCTGGCCAGTCTGGGTGAGGGGCTGAGGGCTGTTTTCAGGCTGGTGGGTGACTAAAGCTCCCAACCGCTCCTTTTTTTCTTTTCTTTTTTTTTTTTTATTCTGGGCCAGCTTTAGCTCTGAGGCTTGGCTCCAGCTCTTAGGCCTTGGCTGCTAAAGCAGGTATCTGGTTTGTTTGGGTTCTATAATCAAAACACTATTTCAACTCCAGCTCTGAGATCCCGGCTGGCTGAAAGCAGGTTTCTGGGGTTTTGTTTAGCTTCTATATTTGTAAAAATGTTTCAAACTGCAAGCTCAGAGGCCGGCAGTGGCAGGCAGGGAACGTTGGAGTCCTCCATCACTGAAGCAAGCAAGCCTCATGTTCGCTTCAAGCTGCCTGGCTGCCGGCCGCCATCTTGGCTGGCAGTTAATTTGCATATCACCCTGATTAGTCAATGGGAAAGGTAGCAGAGGTACGGCTAATGACCATGTTTCTCTTTTATTAGATAGAATTGTTGACTATATTTCCTATGTTGCACTTCACACCCCCATGACTATTTTATAACTGCTATTTGAACTTACTAATCCTTCACCTTTGTCAGCAAGTCCCCAACCACCCACCCACTTGGCAAACAACAGTTTGTTCTCTGTATCTATGAGGTTGTTTCTGTTTTGTTTATTTTTTATTCTGTTCTTTAGATTTCACATATAAGTGAAATCACATGGTATTTGTCTTTCTCTGACTGATTTATTTAACTTAGCATAACACCCTCTAGGTCTACCTATGCTGTTGCAAATGGTAAGATTTTATTCTTCTTATGGCCAAGTAATAATCCATTGTATATCTTACTATATGTCTTCTTTATTCACTCATTTACTGATGGGCACTTAGGTTGCTTCCATATCTTGGCAACTGTAAATAATCCTGCAGTGAATATAGGGGTACATATGTCTTTTTGAATTAGTATTTTGAGTTTCTTCAAATATATACCCAGAAGTAGAATTGCTGATTCTAAGGCCGTTCCATTTTCAATCTTTTGAGGAACCTCCATACGGTATTCACAGTGGCTAAACCAATCTGCCATATGTTAAATGACCTAGAGACCGCCTTCATTTTTTAAAATCTGGGTTTACTTATTGCACACAGGAAACATCACAGGAAAGTATAAAAGAAGCTCTTCAGCACAAACAGATGAAAAGAAGATCGACACAGATGTCATTTTCTAACAACATCTTAGGCATTAATAACCTCTAGCTGTGGAAATGAGGTTGAGCATCCGCAGGTAGAGCCTTATTTTGGTCTTTACACCCCGAGGTTAATCGGAGGGATCTCCAACTTCTTTTCCCTCTCCTGAAAGAGTTTTTAGAGTCTGTTGGATAGAGAGGTCTGAACGCCTTGCATGAAAAGGAAAGAAAAACACACTAGCAGCCATCTTACCGTGGCCAGGTGAGCAGAGAGTGGCTCCCACAGCAAACTGCTGCCTCCCTGCCGGACAGGGCAGAGCTGGCCCTGACATAACACAGGGGTGGCCCCACAGGCTGAAGACCCAAGAAAGAGTAAGCATTTGGAGTCCAAGGGGCAGTCTGCTGGGGAGGGGGTGGGGTTTAGTTTTTGTTCTATTGAGGGTTTCAACTGATAGAGGACCACCCACACCAGGGAGGGTAACTGCTTTACTCCAAGTACACTGATACAAATGAGAATCTCATCCCCAAAACACCTTCACATAAACATCCAGAATGATTTTTTTAAATTTTATTTTATATTTTTATTGATTTCAGAGAGGAAGGGAGAGGGAGAGAGACAGAAACATCAATGATGAGAGAGAATCATTAATTGGCTGCCTCCTGAGCGCCTCCCACTGGGGATCGAGCCCGCAACCTGGTCGTGTGCCCTTGACTGGCCTCGAACCCGGGACTCTTTAGTCCACAGGCCAACGCTCACTCCACCGAGCCAAACCAGCCAGGGCCAGAATATCTGGGCACTGTGTGGTCCAACCAAGTGGAAAGAGATTACTAACCAACACAACCTGAAAGAGAAACGGCCAAATTGTCTTCTACGAAAAATCATGGCACACACTCAAATAGGCTTCTTAATCGCATAAAATGATGGTCTCACCTACTTCCACTTGGCAAGCTGTCAGGGTAATCAGCAACACAAAACATCACCCATCATCCGCTTCTGAAAAATAACTTTGAGCTATCTGCTGCCAGGCTAACTTCACACTCACAATTAAAAACACATCACAACAGCTGGGTGTGCTAAAAAGATGCCATTGGCTGGTCCCACCTCTGACTAATTAAAACAAAATCTCAGAGGATGGGGTTTATAGGCAGTGAAGGCTACAGATCACTGCTGTAGATCATCTTCCTTTAACTCCCAGGTCCAGCAAACCAGTAATTATTTGTATTCATTACAATTACATTATCAGAAATATTTAAGAGACCCGTTTGGACACTGTGGTAGCACTCCTTTTCCTTAATCTACCATTGAGATAACTTATAAGAAAGAGCCATAGGAACCATTATTTCAACTGCTGCAGAGATAAAGAAGACCATCCCATCCACTCACTGCAGGAGTAGAGAAGGCCAGTTATATACTAACCTGGCTATTCCATCCACTCACGCCAAGGATGCAGCAGCCCAGTAACATAACAAACTGGCTATTCCACAAACTCATTGCAGAAATGCCTGGCCTCTTACATAGTAGATTGCCTGTTCCACCTACTCAGGCAGAAATGCTGTAGCTTGATTATATAGTAAACTGACCACTCCATGCATTCACGTGCAGGGATGCATTAGGCCAGCTCCATACGAAAATGGCTATTCAAGTGGGGGGTGGGGAGGGGGAGATATCTGTAATACTATCAACAATAAAAATATATTTAAAAATAAAAAATAATAATAAACTTACTATTCCATCCACTCACTAAAAGGGCGCCAAGGAACCTGGCTGTTGCATGCACTCACTGCATATATATAACAGACCAAATGAACAGCCAACTGATAATTCCACCCACCTATGGCAGGGCTGCAGTAGGCCTGTTACAGAGTGAGCTGGCTATTCCATCCCCTCACTGCAGGGCGGCAGCAGGCCTGTTACAGAGTGAGCTGGCTATTCCATCCCCTCACTGCAGGGCTGCAGCAGGCCTGTTACAGAGTGAGCTGGCTATTCCATCCCCTCACTGCAGGGCTGCAGCAGGCCTGTTACAGAGTGAGCTGGCTATTCCATCCCCTCACTGCAGGGCTGCAGCAGGCCTTTTACAGAGTGAGCTGGCTATTCCATCCCCTCACTGCAGGGCTGCAACAGGCCTGTTACAGAGTGAGCTGGCTATTCCATCCCCTCACTGCAGGGCTGCAGCAGGCCTGTTACAGAGTGAGCTGGCTATTCCATCCCCTCACTGCAGGGCTGCAGTAGGCATAGTAAACACACTACTGCACATGCTCACTGCATAGATACAGTAGTCATGTTACATAATAAACTGGCTATTCCATCTACTTAATAGAGGAATGCCGTTAGCTGGTTGCAAAATAAACTGAGTATTCCATCTACTAACTACCAGGACAGGATAGTCAGGTTACATAGGAAACTAGCTATTCCACCCACTCAACGTAGGGATACAGTACACAACACGATATTTTTAGTGTAATAAAAACAAATGCTTCAACTAGTATAGAAAAACTGATGTAGAACACAAAAGGTTTGTCATATTTATAGTTTTATTACTAAGTGGTGAGACTACAGTTATTTTTTTCCATTTGGCTTATCTGTACTGTTAAATTTTTCCTCCAATAATCATAAGGACTTGCATAATTGTGTAAAAGACAAAAATAATCAATAAAATCACTTTAACGTAATAAGTATAGATCAGCAGGCTACCCCAGCCAGGAGGTGGTGGGACACGCCCCTGAGGCTATTCCTGGGGATGGGGGTGTGGCTTTGCCCCCAGTGGGACCCCACTTCCCTGGGCTCTGACCCTCCTGGGGCTTGTTTCTGGTCCATTACAAGCAATCATTTGCAGAAAAGGGAGACAAGGAGCTTATTTTCAACATGAATTAGCGAGACCAAAGCACTTATTAATAAATCCCACTTTTTCTTTTTTAAAGGGCCTTCCTGTCCAGAATAGGCTCCTTCCATTTACAGGCTGCGGTTTCTTTAAAAGAGAAAGGTTTCCACCTGTAGCCAAGGCAGACCATCAAAACTCAGAGCACTCACTGAAGATGACAAACCTGTTTTGCCCCTGAAAGGTCATTTCCGTAATCCCTGAGCCCATCGCTGGCCTCTTCAGGCTCTATGGTAAACATCCATAAACTAACAGGAGCCCTAATACGTTGGGGTGTGTCCCACTCCAGGGAAATGCCCTTGACTGTGCAAAGCCGTACCCTTGTCATCTGCTATACGGACAATAAAAATGATGTTGGCGAAGCAGAGCTCTGCCATCAGCGGAGAATTCTGGGGGAGCCACTGCCTCCTGGCCAGTTTCCCTGGCAAAATCGAGCCAAGCCTTTGTTGTAATAACCTGTTTTAGCCACTTGGTGCCACTTCTTTCCACACCGCCTTGCATACTGAACGCGAAGATGCCTCGTTGGTATTCCAACAAATCTGTTATTCTTACCATCTCTCTTTAAGAAAAAGGAGTGCCCCGAATATGTTTGGAAAAGCAATAAATCTTACTCTCAAGCAATTATTAAATATTTCTTAATGTCCCATGAAAATACTCTAAAATACTATCAACAGAACAACCGTTCCATGCCCAGGTGTACACGGCAAGTCAAATCTTTGCAAACTCACTTCAGGCCTGCAAGTGTCTCCTTTCCTTGCGGGCTTTCCCTGGACCATAGTGTAGCAGAAAGGACAAAATTCTCCACAGTCAAGAGAAGGAAACAAAACTGGCAGCGGGGGCTGGCCAGACACCTACCAAGCTAAAAGCTACCAATGACGGTGCAGAAGCATACTTGGAGCTGTTGAAAAGTTACAATTGATGAATGAAACAGAAATGCTGCAAAACTGTGTATGCAATATACTTTTTAAAAATGTGTATACATATATAGGAGTAGAAAGAGGACACACAGCTATAGATCAAAGTAACGGAGACTATCAATGACTTTCTTGTGTATTTTTCTACCGTAAACATACATTTTTGCAAAATCTAAAAAGGAGCCATTACTTGGTCTCCGCGAGCTGTAAGGGAAGTAGAAGCTGTCCGAGGAAGGTGTGGGAACCTCAAAGGCAAGCCCTTTGCTTTGCGGGCTCCTTTTTCTGAGCGTATGCCCCCTCCTGCTTCAGCAAGCACCTCCGACGACTGTCTCCTCATCACTGCCTCGCCCGGAAAAGCCTGGTTCCCAGCAGATGACTGTGTCCACCCCCTCCCAACACATAAAACACCCAGGCCTGGTCCAGGGTCTTTTCTCTCACGCACGACTGCACAAAATCAGAGGTGGGGGTGCGGGGAGGAGGGAGCCTCAACCCTGCAGCCATCGCGGAAGCACCCGGCTGGTGACAGGCTGGAAAATTCCGCCGGGTTTCCAAGCCCCAGGAATCCGGGGAGCAGCGGACCCAGGCAAGGCCGGGCTCCTAGCGCAAGGGGCCTGGCGGCTCGGCCCAGGGCAGGCTGACCACCAGGGAGATGCGCGCGTGGGGGAGCGGAGGGGGCGGCCAGGGGCTTCGCGAGGCTCTCCTCCTCTACGCCACGCAGGGAGCGGACACGCTGGGCTGCGGGGGCGGACAGGGGTGACCGTGCTCAACTGGGATACACGTTCCGCAGGCAGCGGCCCTACCGGTCTCTTTTTGGGGAGAGGTGCAACGCTCTGCTGTGATTTCTCAGGGGCCTCTGGCTCAAGAACCCCTGCACCAGGGCTTCCCTTTTTGGGGGGTGGGGGGCAGGTCGGGTACCCGCCTCCGGCGGCGCCTCACCTTGGGGTCGCGCTCGTAGTAGTGCTGCTGCGTGCGGATCCAGCGCCCCACCAGGTGGTCGCGCACCGTGTGCGCCAGGGCGAAGTAGTAGTCGCGGGGCGTGGCCACGTTGCGGTCCTTGACCAGCGTGAAGTGCAGGTGCCGGTTGAAGCTCTTCCGCACCTCGGCCACGTCGCCCAGCCCCGCGATCCCGCGCACGCTGATCTGCTTTCGCTTCTCGCTGTCGGTCAGAGGCTTCGCCATAGCGCCGGCTGAGAAAGAGGAGAAAAGGGGGAGAGCGGCCAAGAGATGCGAACCCCGAGGACACGGAGGCGGCACTGGCGCCTGGGACTGCAGCTGCCCGCGCTGGCACCGACCGCGCCTGCGTCCTGCGCCCTGCACCGGGGCGGGGCCGAGGGAGGAGTGGGGCGGGGCCGAGGGAGGAGTGGGGCGGGGCCGAGGGAGGAGTGGGGTGGGGCCGGGGGGGCCGGGGCCGGGGGGCGGGGCCCTGAGGAGGGGAGTGGCCCTGGGAGAGAGGGGCCTCTGAGTGGAGTGTGGTCTCCCTGAGAAGTGGGGTCTCCGGGTGTGGCTTTAATCCTTGGAATTTGAGGGCGGCTTCGGTTTCATAAATGAGAACCACCCTCAAAAGCTGGGTCTCACCCCAAGTTGGCCAAGCCCGGCAGAAGTGGGAAACGACTGCATGAGCTGGAATCAGCTGCAGTCCTGTTTGCCTCTATCCCCCCAGGGCAGACAGGGGGAGAATGCGCTCCTCCCACTTCCCTCCTCCCTCCCCCGCTTTTGGGATTTCTGGGGGCTGCGTCCCTTACCTGCCCAGGGCCCTCAGGTGCCCCCAGGCCATAGTGCCCTGGGTGCCGGTGAGGCCATTAAGGGAAACCGAATACACACTTGAAAGGCAGCCACCAATGCCTGCCCAGTGGGCCGACTCCTTTTGAGTCCCAGGGTGGCTCTGAAAATATCAGCTAAGAAGGTAAAAGTTTATACAGTGAACCCTGGACTTTGTGGACCTAGATTTAACAGACAAAATTTCCGATCCATGTGTCACATGTGAAAATTAACACCCTACTAATTGAAAAATGCTTTTAACCAAGATTTGCTTACAATTAACAGGTTGTTTTCTTGTTTGTTATTAATTCACTGTTATTTTAAACAAATTTTATTGAATAGGCCATATGTTGGAAAAAAACTGTAGTAATTTCGCCGATATAAGTAAATATTACATATCTGCAACTATAGTCTACATATTTAAATCCAAGAGTCACTGCTTGTAAACAATGTTCAGTGAATAATTAGCAGGTGATCATACCGTATCATGCTCCGTAATTTTTTTTTAAAATATGTTTTTATTTATTTCAGAGAGGAAGGGAGAGATAGATAGAAACATCAATGATAATCATTGATTGGCTGCCTCCTGCACAACCCCCGACTGGGGATTGAGCCTGCAACCCGGGCATGTGCCCTTGACCGGAATCGAACTCAGGACCTTTCAGTCCGCAGGCCAATGCTCTTTCCACTGAGCCAAGCCAGCTAGGGCTTGGTAATTGGTTTTGCTGAAAATCCCGTGGTGTGATTTTCTGCAGCAGTTTTAACTCCTGCCAGATGATGATATGTTTCTTTTTATCTTTTAAATATATTTTATTGTTTTTTTACAGAGAGGAAGGGAGAGGGATAGAGAGTTAGAAACATCAATCAGAGAGAAACATCGATCAGCTGCCTCCTGCATACCCCCTACTGGGGATATGCCCACAACCAAGGTACATGCCCTTGACTTGAATCGAATCTGGGACCCTTCAGTCCGCAGGCGGACGTTCTATCCACTGAGCCAAACCGGACAGGGAGATGATATGTTTCTATGTGGGCTAAGCCATGCCCCAGCCGTGTGCATCTGTTTACTCCCAGTGACTGGTGGATGCATGCATTTACTAGACCTATTCAGTAGAAATTTAAAATTACGGTAGTACATATAGAAAACTTTTCTGTGAAATTAAGCTTCATACATACTTAATTTTAATTACGCAAACATGTCTGCATAAGTAAAAACAAGTAAACTAATTTGTCAATTTTTAAAACATGTCCATTCAGAAAACCTACTTTATTATATAACGAACTTTTAGCTTTAACGGAGGCCCCTGCCTGAATTAGACTGTTTTTATGAAGGGTGTACTGTACCGAGAAAGTGTGCAGTCCTCGGCTGGGCTGACAGACACTGCCAGTGAGCAGGAGACAACTTTCTTCAGGGCACGCTGTGGCCTTGAAGGGTCACAGTGACTCCTCCTCTGGGAGACCACCGCTTCCTCACCCGCTGAGAAACCTTGTTCCCTAAATCGCAGGCCCTTTAAATTAAATCGGAATGAAGGCCACACCCCTCTCTGGCAGAGGATCGGAATCACTCACAGACACAGACTCCTCCAATCCACCCCAGTGTGAGCGTTAGATAACGGGTTTCTGGACAGAGCTTCCCACATCTGCTTAACAGGGTGGTTGCCAAGGAAACAGGGTCGGGGCCCTCTTGGCACACAGCCCTGCCTTGCTCGGAGTCTGGGAACGCTGCTTCATGTAATTATTAGGTCTGCACGGAAGGAGACAGGCCAAGAGACTGTGAGAGTTTAAGATACTTTATTTCATTCTCTCACCGTGAGCTGAGACCATTGTGTCAGTGTCAGCCCTGAGGGGGTGGTTAGGTTCTCTTATATACAGAATGCAATATAGGGTCAGGATGTGGGTGCTCAAGTTGGTCAAGCGGAGGGGAGGGTACAAGTCAGTCAGGGGATTTAAGGGGTGCACGGGTCAGTCAGGCAAAGGGGAATTCATTTTATCTTGCTTCTGCAGGCGCAGGCCGTCTGCCCCAAGCTATAGGAAAAGGTTTATAATAATATATATTTCAGAAAACATGTCCAAGCAGGAGAGGTTAAAGGTAGTGCACCCTAACAGTAAGTTTCACCTACACCTCCCCTTCCAGCAAGCCCCATAGGAACTCTGTTTTTTCCTTTGGGGGAAAGAACTCTCTTTGCCTGATCCCATTGCAGTGGGTCAGAAACTGGACTTAGTGGAACTGCAGGTTTGCCTCTGGAGGTCTTAGGCTGCTGGACTGCAAAGGTTCCTGACTTACAGGGAGGCCAAAATTGCCAGCAGGAAATGGCATGAATGTCCAGTGCAGAAGGTTTCTTGGGGTGATGCTTCCAACTTATCTTCTTACCTGAACCCTCTTCCAACTGCAGATTTCTCAGGGGACAATAAACCTGGAATGCCCTCTATGCCCCACATTTGCACATACCCACCTGCTCCAGCTCTTGAATTCTCTTCTGCACTAACTATTCCCTCGGGCTTTAAGCCAGCAAATGGAATTTCAGTCCTTGAGGACAGGACTGGGAGGGTCTCAGGGAAGCTGCCAAGCTTAGCTGGAGGATCTTCAGACTGATGCAATCTTTGTGAGAATTATCTGGTAATTCATGAGAAGACTTATAAAAATTACTGTGGCCCTGGCCGGCATGGCTCAGTGGTTAAAGCGTTGGACTGCGCACGGGAGGGTCTTAGGTTCGATTCCCAATCAAGGGCACGTACCTGGGTTGCAGGTTACATCCTCCGTCCCGGTCAGGGGTGTGTGCGGGAGGTAAGCAATCAATGTGTCTCTCTCACATCAATGTTTCCCTTTCTGTCCCCTCCTGCCTTCCACCCTCTCTAAAAATCAATTGGAAAAAATCCTCTAGTGAGATTTTAAAAAAATGATTGTGCCTATGGATAGTTGTATCACTTTGGGGTATCGATTTCAAAACAAGATTAAAACACACACACACACACACACACACACACACAACTTATACAGAGATGTTTCTGCTGTGCTAGAAATTATACTTAAAACCTGCTAACGGTCAAGGACTGGGAGAGTTAGTGTCTATTGACCCTTACTGTGCTCTGTACCTGTATTGATTTATAATCACCACAAATAGCCTCCTATGATCCTCACTTGATGACGCAGAAGCATAACTGCAGAGAAGTTAAAATGCTTCCTGAAGCTCACACAACTATAAAGGAAACCACCACGACTCACCCCACGCCACATCCTGCCCACACAATTTCCTTTACTCAAAGTTAATATCATACACTGTTGTGTTGCTAAGGGGAATGACATTTTGCATAATTGGCTACTAAGGACAATACAGTAATGATAAATAAAAAGTAATAAGAAAGATGTGATGCAGAAATGACAGTAATGTTTTTAATTTTATTTCATTTAAATTAAATAACCACAAGTGAGAACTGTATTAGAAACAGGTTTATGTGGAAGCATAAGCACTGTTCATTACTGAATGGCAAAATTATTAGGGGAATTATTATTTTCCTTACACCTTTAGTATTGCCTGTTTTTTTCTATTAAAAAATATATTTTTTTATTTCAGAGAGAAAGGGAGAGGGAGAGAGAGAAACATCAATGATGAGAAAGAATCATTGACGGGCTGCTTCCTACATGGCCCCCACTGGGGATCAAGCCCGCAACCCAGGCATGTGCCCTGACCCAGACTTGAACCATGACCTCCTGGTTCATAGGTCGACGCTCAATCATTGAGCCACGCCAGTTGGGCTATAATATTTTTTTTATAAATAGAATAATCTCAAAAAATTGGGAGCCAAGACTATATTAATGGTTGCTGACTTAAGGACTATGTGTTCTCTCTTGCAGGAATTGACTTTTAGTTCTTTCTTATTCCTAGCTAAATAAAATTTAAGTTCTTCTATCCATCCTTCATAGCTATACTTCCTTTATGAAATTTTTTTTAAAAAATATATTTTATTGATTTTTCACAGAAAGGAAGGGAGAGAGATAGAAAGTTAGAAACATCGATGAGAGAGAAACATCGATCAGCTGCCTCCTGCACATCTCCCACTGGGGGTGTGTCCGCAACCCAGGTACACGCCCTTGACCAGAACCGAACCCGGGACCCTTCAGTCCGCAGGCCGACGCTCTATCCACTGAGCCAAACCGGTTTCGGCCTTCCTTTATGAAATTTTATGATCCTCCCACTCAGATGTAATTTCTTTCTCCTGAGAGCCCCATGGCCCTTTCCCCTCTATCATGTCATTTGTACAGTCTTGAGTCTTCATAATGCGTGTGGTTGAAGCCTGGAGGAGCCTTTTCACCACCGTGTCCCTCACTCCTCCTGGCCACTGATGTCACTGGAACGGATAAATGAGCCTCATGAGCATCTCAGCCATTTCCAGGTAATCATTTTTAGATGGTTTTACCTGTTGTGAAGAAAAGCACATTGAGTAGCTAGTGATAGGAGGCGATATTTGAATCGAAAGACAAAAGACATAATGAGTGAATGAATCTGGAGGAATGGCAAGTGCAAAGGCACTAAGGTGGACACACATCTGGACAGTTCTCAGAATAGAAAGTCCCATGTAGGTGGAGCAAAGAGAACACCTGAGGGGTACCAGAATATGTCACCCCCCAAAATTCCACTTTGACATATAGATTATTTTAAGCTAAAGGAAGGCCATTGAGAAACAGCAAAAGCAGGAAACGTTCCAAAATCAGGATACAAGTTTTCCTTTTGTAAAGGAAATTTACATTTATAAATCTATCTATATAAAAGGCTAATAAGGACAATACAGTAATGATAAATAAAAAGTAATAAGAAAGATGTGATGCAGAAACATTGCATCTGAAACAACTGACCAGACGACTGGACAGGCTGTGTGGGGTGACCAGTCTGGCAGGGGGGTTAGTGAGGGGTGACCAAACGACCGAACAGCAGAATGCATGGGGCGACCAGGCCCGCAGGGGGTACAGTTGGGGGCAACCAGACCAGCGGGGGGGGGGCAGTGAGGGGCAACATGGTTGGTGGGGGGACAGTTGGGGGTGACCACACCGGCAGGGGGTGCAGTAAGGGGGAACCAGGCTGGCGGGGGGGGTTGCAGTTGGGGATGACCAGGCCCGCAGGGGGGGGGGCAGTTAGGGGTGATCAGGCAGGCAGGCAGGTGAGCAGTTAGGAGCCAGTGGTCCCAGATTGTGAGAGGGATGTCCCAGGGGTCCCGGATTGGAGAGGGTGCAGGCTGGGCTGAGGGGAGCCCCCCTGCACGAATTTCATGCACTGGGCCTCTAGTTTATATATAAGTGGAAATTTCCATTTGTAGAGATATTTCTATCTCCCAACTTAAGTCTGTCTATAAAACCTTACTAATAGTCAATAATATTCTAAGACTATATATGATGTCAAATGGGTAATCACTTCACAAGGTGTATAAATGTCTAATCACTATGCTGTACACCTGAAACTAATATAATATGTATGTCAACTGTAATTTTGTTGTTGCTGCTAATCCTCACCCGAGGATATTTTTCCATTGATTTTTAGGGAGAGTGGAAGAGAGATGGAAAGACAGAGAGAAACATCAGTGTGAGAGAAACACATTGATTGGTTGCCTCCTGCATGAGCCCTAACCAGGGCCCGGCCGGGGAGGAGCCTGCAACCAAGGTACGTGCCCTTGACCAGAATTGAACCCGGGACCCTGGGTCTGCAGACTGACGCTCTAGGCACTGAGCCAAACAAGCTAGGGCATCAACTGTAATTTAAAAATAAATTTTAAAAATTAAAATAAACTTATGTTATTAAACAACCTTTGTTTGCCATAGTTTTCCTGGTCACTTTCCCATAACTTATCTCCTCTGCCCAGAAACCCAAATCACTTTTCCTTTGTTTCAGCCTAACATGATAAATAGACCAAAATTCTAACCATCCCTTTGAGTTACTAACCTCTGGGTACTCCCGTGTGCATGTGCAATGAACATGCTAATAAACTTATGTTTGTTTTCCTCTTGTTAATCTCTGCCCAGTCAAATTTACAAGGCCCCAAATGGAGAATTTGAGATGGATAGAAGAAAAAGTTTATTCCTCCCCTGCACAACTGTAGGCATCATAACAGGCAAAATGGGGGAAAAAATGGGCTCAGATTTGGTCCTCCAAGAAAAAGAACTGCTCTTCTGACAGCCTGGCCAGCTGTGACCAACTCAGGTGTACCTGCTTGCCTGTCGGGAATAAGGTTGTGAGGCCATCAAGCTGCCTTGTTACAGACTGACTGGTTCTCTATAATTTCTTCATTTTGGGGGGGAGCCCATTTAAAAAAATCCATTTACTAAAAAGTGATAGATATTGGCCCAGTTTCTGTTACTGTTGTAGTGAGCTTTTCTGTGCTGTTGGAGATAAATTACCCTTAAAGTTCTTTTAAACAGGTATTTAAGACTGCTTCAGAAACAGAGATGAAAGATGTCTTTTGTGTAGAATGAAATGCTATGGAAATTCAAAGAAACTGAGTGTAGAAAACAGACACTTTTTTGGTGGGTTAGGCTTAAGCTTGAGGACTTGATGAGTATCTCATTGAGCGTATAAACATTGGCTAAGTAAGTGACTCAGAAGCATCACCAGTTTTTTTTTTTTTTTTTTTATTAGTCCTCATCCCCCCCATTAACCCCAACCTCCCCCCCACACACAATTTTTTTTTTTTTTTTTTTTTTTTTTTACCAGTTCTTGATATGAGACTGCACGTGCCGAGCATAAAGACTCTCCGGCATCCCAGCAACACTGCTGGCTGATCTGTGCTGCTCAATGAAGTGTTTGCAAATGAACGCAGATCTGGCCTTTCAGGAACTGGATGGCAAATAACAAAAGCATTATTTTTGAGTGGTTGATAATTATAAAGCTCAATGAAGATCATAACCTAACATGACATTGTGGAATTGGGGCTCTTCCTTCCCTCGGGAAGGTAAACAGATATTCTGAGTGACACTAATGTATTTTAGCACGTTGATGTTAAAAGAAAAAAAAACCCATGAGACCAGAGTGATATTAAAAGGAAAGATAAAAGCAGGGTGGAAAGGAAGAACAAAATCTCTTCTCTATGGAAGGATGCCAAGCAAATGTCAGAGTGCATACTAGAACTATTGGACAAAAGCTTTGGGGAACACAGGATAGTCATAGTCTCAAAGTACCACCCTTATTAGTTATAATAATAAAAGCCTAATATGCAAATTGTCCCTTCAGGAGTTCGACTGGGAGTTCTATAGCTCGCTAAGACGTCCGCTGACCACCAGGAGGCAGTGCAGAACATGGCGGGTGTTGGCGACAGGGCGCTGGCAGCAGGCAGCAGTGGAGGTGCTGCTGGCCCCGATGGGCCCCAACGAGAGCAGGACCACGCAGGACCACAGCAGGATGGTGGAGCAGGTGAAGGGGCTGTGCCAGGCCAAGGGGGGTGCCAGGCGGGGCAGCAGGGCTGTGAGGCTGGGGTCGCAAGCTGGGGCCAGATCCCCGCAGGCCACCCTGAGGGACTCCACTTGCGCACCAATTCATGCAGTGGGCCTCTAGTTAGTTATAAAGGGGAAAAGGCATTTTACAATGGAGAGATAAGCCAGCCTCATGAAGTGATCCAACCTAGTAACACCAATAAGGGGACAAACCAATACTTTGTGTCTCCTGATTCAATGTACTAAGAAGGACACAGCATCACTTAAAGCAATATAATGTAGTACACTATATATAAAATACTAACATAGGAAAGATGCCTAGGACTCAGCATATAGAGGTACAGGTAACAGCTAACGCAGTTTCCCAAATCCCAAAGCCCCAAATCCAGAATTCTAATTGCCGAACTTCCAGGGTATTCTTTTTATTGTGCAAATGTGGGACTCTGCCCAGGCAGCCCTTCTACCCCAGCACCAGGTTCCTGTTCTAGGAGGAATGATGCCAAAAGCAACAAGGAGTTCCCCAATGTGGCTGGGGTTTTTTTGGGGGGTAGGTGGGGGGTTGGGGCTTTGAGTGTGTTCAAGTAGGACACTGTCTCATGCTTAGGTGGGCCTAATGTCCCCAAGATGGGTTCTAAAACCAAGTGCCAAGAGAGGTGTCCACCTCATGACCACCTTACTCAGATCCTTTGCCCTTCCAGAAGGGAGGGTGGCACAAATAGGAGCTGGTGAGGGACAGGGCAGTAGACATGCTAAAGAGAGAGGAAGCTGGCTATACTCCATGACCACCACACAGCCGTCCTCCAAACCAAAACCCATCCCCCATTTTGGCAGGGGTTGACTGTTTTTGAGGCAGGATAGTAAGAAGCTAGGAAAATTCCTGGACAAGTGGAATAAGGGAAACTGAGACAAGAAAATTAAACAGTCTGGGCAGTTTGCAGCCAGCTTGTGAATTGCAAGATCTTATCTTCCTCAACCAAGGACACTTGAGAGTAAATGGTTAGTACCTCTCTTCCCTAACCAGATAATACATAACTTAAATCACTCTGGCCTGGGAAAATAGAGATCAAAGACCCTGGCTAAATGCAAGGACAAATATCACTTGCAGGATGCTAAGGCAGGTGGAGGGGAAGCAGAAAAGAAGGGAAAGTTTTCTCTCACCCACTAAACAAAGAAGTCCTTGTTAGGACTCGCCAAACAAGATGACCAGATATATGTACAAACATTCCAAGCTAAGCCACAACAATGTAGGAGGCAATTTTGAAACATAGTCTGCTACCCAAAATATCTGGTAGGGAAGCTTTGAAATCTATAGGGAGAAGGGTATAAAACCCTCTGAATTCCCACTGGGCACATGCTCAGACTAGCTGAGTTGCCTGCTTGTGCTATATGCCAAGTGTGTTCTTAATAAATTTGCTTGCTTTGCTTCAACAATGTTGTCTGTCACTCATCTGAAATCTTTCTTATGAAATTGACAAGAGCCAAGGAGGGGACAGCCCGCCCCCGGCTAAAGGTGCTGTCCGGTAACATTTTGATAATTATCCTGAAGTTGGTTATTAGACTGGACTTTGTGCTGCACCAAAGTGACCTGGGGGACCATGGTTTCATCCATGGGGGGAAGTGAACTGTCATCCTGTAGGGCTCAGAGGGCCAGGAGTGAAAGGAGCAAGTCTAACGTGCAACCCTGCACCCACCATCTCCTGCTCAGTCAGGGTCAGGCACCCTGAGGAAGTCAGCACTTAGAGGATCAGGGGCCCTCGGTACCACTCCTGTCACTCAGCAGATACTTCCTTGCATCCCATGGGGCAGAAGGTTCTAGGGAGGCCTATTTATTGTGCTACCCTGTCTCTCCAGGGGATATGTTAAACTCACAGTGAGAAAGTTTCAGTTTCCACGGCCTGAATTAATGTAAAATGAAGAATAATGGCCACCTGTGGAAGTCACCCTGAAAGACAAGTGTCTCCGTAAATCCAATTGCTGCACCATCAAAGTGCCCACACCTCTTCTGGGAGGGCTAGAAGCAGTGGGGGAAGTAGCCCGTGAGAAGGGGCTGGTGATACTGAGATACCCCTCAGGCTGCAAGAGGAGGTTTTTGGTCCTGGTATTTGCTCCCTGGGACAGGAGCACCCAGAAGTCTCCGGCATTCATCAGACACTTGCTACACACAACTCTGGGCCAGTTCCTGTTCTCCACATCCACAGACAATGCAGAGATAGTGGGTGGGGAAGGTAGATGGGTTGTAAGGGGATGAAGAGACAGCCAAAGAGAAATTTTGGGAAGATTTCTGTGCTATGAGCTGTGTAAAAATCCCATAAGAAAACCAGGGTAAAAAGTTCCATTATTCTTTTTAAAAAATTTATCTTTATTGTTGAAAGTATTACAGATCCCCATTCCCCCCCCCCCCCACCGTTGACCTCCTCCAGCCTGCACCCATTTCCTGCAACAGGTCTTCACCACACTATTATCTGTGTCTGTGGGTCATGCATATATGCGTACAAGTTCTTTGGTTGATCTCTTTCCACCCACCCACCGCCTTCCCTCTGAGATTAATCAGTTTGTTCCATGCTTCTGTGTCTCTGGATCTATTTTGTTCATCAGTTTATTTTGTTCATTAGACTCCACGTATGAGTGAGATCATGTGATACTTATCTTTCTCTGACTGGCTTATTTCTCTTAGCATAATACTCTCCATGTCCCTGCATGCTGTCTTAAAAAGTAAGAGATCCTTCTTTTTCACAGCTGCATAGTATTCCATTGTGTAAATGTACCATAGCATTTTTATCCACTCATCTACTGATGGGCACTTGGGCTGTTCCCAAATCTTAGCTACTGTAAATTGAACATAGGGGTGCATACATACTTTCTGGTTGGTGTTTTGAGTTCCTTAGAATATATTCCTAGAAGTGGGATCATTGGGTCAAATGGCAGTTGCATATTTAATTTTTTGAGGACACTCCATATTGTTTTCCATAGTGGCTGCACCAATCTGCATCCCCACCAGCAGTATACTAGGGTTCCCTTTTCTCCACATTTTAAAAACCCCACATACAGGAAAATGCTAAAACAATGTGAAGTATATAAAAATACTGTACTATTACTCAACATAAAAATGAACGAACTACTGATACGCACTTTGACCGGGGTGAATCTCAAATATTATGCTGAGCTGAAAGCCAGACACAAAGAGCACATACTGTACGATTCCATTTATTTGAAATCCCAAAACTGGCAAAGCAATGCGTTGTGATGGAAATCAGAGCAGTGGTTGCCAGGGCCAAGGGAGGGGGCACTGTCCAGGGACTTTCTGGGGTGCCAGAATAGGGTGTGGGCTACATGGTGTATTTGTTAAAATTGTTTGAACTATATACTCGAGTTGTGCATTGTACCCTATGAAAATACCTCAGTAAAACTGTTCTTTGGAAAGTCACTACGTCAGAAGTAGAAGTCCCTAGGTCAGAAGGAGAACCATAAAGATGTGAAGCCGCCTCCGTCGCACAGGCAGCCTTTGCTAACTCAGGCTTCTGGGAAGTGGCACCGAGGCCCTTCGTGGGCTCCTTTTGTGCAGGCCACTCCAGCCCAAGCTCTGAGCCAAGTGTGAGCGTCCGTCCCGGAGGGAAGTTCACGCAGGCTTCTTGCACAAAGCCTGTTTGCTTTGCCCAGCCCTTAACCTCCCTGTTTGGTTTGGGCAAAGTCTTGTCCTTGCACTCTCACTGAGAAAATACGTGGAAATTCAGGGGGTGGGGAGGGAAGGTCAGTGTCCCCTTCTCAGGGTTTTCAGTTCCCCTGCTTTCTTTAGACACCCTTCCCTTATTCAATAGGCAGTTGAGGGCCCCTCCCCATGAGCCCAGCACCTGCAGGACCCAGGGGTTCACCTGGAAAGAGCAGAGGCGACTCCTCCCTGAGGGAAGCAATCTTCTCTCACCAATCCTCTCCCAAAGGTCTATGGAGAGACCATGAAAAGACGGAAAAAGTCTAAGGGTTGAGGAAAAGAAGAAAAGATCATATGCTTTCAGACTGGAACACAATGATAAGACGGAAACCCCCTGTTTTAGGTTGTTGCTTCCCTGGAATTCTAGTCTTCAGGATTCAGGTGCTTTTTTTTTTTTCATCACCCAAGGATATGTTTTTATTGATTTCAGAGAGAGAGGAAGGTGAGGGAAAACAAGAAAGAGACAGAGAAACATCGATCGGTTGCCTCCCATATGCTTATGTACACTGACCAGGGATTGAACCCACAACCTAGGTATGTGCCCTGACTGGGAATCGAACTCAAAACCTTTCTGGTGTATGGGGACCAACCAACCAAGCCATCCAGCCAGGGTTCGTCTTCATTTTAAAAACTGTCTTATTGAGATATATTTATATATCATACACTTACCAATGATTTTTCATGTATTTATAAAGTTGTATAATCTAAGCGTAGAACCTTCTCATCACCCCCTGAAAACCCTGTATCCAGACTATTAGCACTTACGCTCCATTCTCTCCCTCACCCAGCCCCTGGCAACCACCGATACGCTTGCTGTCTCTAGAGTTGCCTGTTCTAGATACCTCATATAGATGGAATGATGCAATATGAGATCTTGTGCGTCTGGCTTCTTTCCTTTAGCCTAATGTTTTCAAGTTCCATCCATGTTGTGAATCTGTAATTCCTTTTTATTCCAAAATAACATACCAATGTATGGAGAGTCATTTTGAAAAATCCTTTGAAATCTCTTCATCCCCAGAAAGCTGAAAACCCTGGTTTATATTCCCATTTCTTCTTGTTGCATTTCATTAGAACAAGTCCTTGCAGGTTTCTGAGCATTGCCATATTCATTTTCCAAACCATTTGACCCTTAGCGACCTGCTGGGTGGCTCTGTAGGAGTCAGGCGGCTGTGTCTGCTGAGCACCTCGGGCCTTTGGAGGTGTGTCCGGTGCTACAGAAATGCAGCTCTGGGCCTCTCCTGACCTTTCGAAGGGCTTCTCGAGACAGGACGCCTTGTTGGGGAATGTCTGCTTCCGAACTATGTGAATCCTGAGGCGGACACGAAGACTGACAGGGCTGGACTCAACCTCTTACACAGAAATCTCTATCCTCCAATCAATTAACACTGAAAAGTGAGAATTAGAGGCTGTCAAAATGATAAAAGGACAGTTAGGCCTGAAGCTAGTTTTTATTTCTCTTGACTGTATAACTATTTTTCTAAATATTGCAAAGTTCATTACTGTGAAAATTGAATCTTTAGTAGAGAGACCTGCTTTTGATAAACAGCTACATGTAAGGCCTGATGGTTAGCTCCTTCAGGCCCAGCTTCTCGGCTGCACAATGGCAAAGACTAGTACCTGCCCCCTGGGCTGCTGTGATAATTCAATCATTGGTTACACAAAAGAGCAGCAGTTCCATGCGTGACACACAGGAAGCATGCTACAAACACGAGCCATTGTCTTATTTAAACTCAAAAGTGAGAGATGATGTTACATGTTAGGTATGCTTACCTGGCCATAGTGTTCAAGGTCATTTTCAAGGCAAATCCAAGGATGTGGAGGATGAAGAGGAGGTGTCGGTGCCTGGCTCTGACCTCTCATCCTGAAGATAAAGTCTTCTGTTCTGTTACCCGTCTTCTTTCAGGATGTCCTTCCTGGTTTGACAGAAACCTGAAAACGGGTTTCCTATCCCTTTTACCTGTGTGTGAACTTCCCTCTGGAGCAACACAGGTAAGGCTAGGGTCTGACAATCCTTATATTATTGAAGAAAGCTCTTGGACTCCCACCCACCCTAAAGCCTCTCTTTCCAGGACAGCGATATTGTGACTTACAAGGATGAACAGCCCCAGTTGCTTCAAACATTCCTATAAATGGACCAAATCAATTTTCACTTTTACCTTCACGCATCTTTAATTCCTTGCCTCTGGCTCTTCAATTCAAATTGTTAGATATTGTGGAAGGAAGGGGCTAGGGAGAGATTACCAAGGCAGGGGTAGTGAGGTGCAGGGGAGAGGCCATTTCCGTGTCCTTGTCAAGCAAAAGCCTCCAAAGCTTTAGTCCTAATGTGGCTTTTCACTAATGGAAGCATCTCTCCTGCTTTGTCCTTTCCTGCTTGTGTCACACACAGAGCTCCAGACCTTTGCCCCAGACGTTACATCCTGGGCAATCACAGGGCAGAGCTGGCTCGTTTTGTCAGTGGTTTGTGTCCAGGTGGTCCCCTGGAGTTGGGGTAATAACCCCCCACTCGGACCAGAGGAGGATGCTCAGAAAAGGTGGGCACCTCCCTGTCTGAGTGTCCTGCAGGCCCAGTGCTTCTCAGACCGCAAAGGCTCACCTCTGGACCCTCTCCTGTCTCTGCCCACTGGGAATTTAAGGTTCTGGGAGGCGAGGAGCAGAATTACCCTGTTTCCTGCAGAGGCCTCGTCTTGCCCATGGGCCTCTACCCCGTGAGACTATGCAGCGGTCGTGCCTGCTCTGGCCCTGCTGTGGCCCTGGGAAGGCCAGGGGCCAGACCCTGTGCTTCCTTATCAGGTCTGAGAGGTGAGAGGGCTCTGAGTGTTAGAGTCACTGACGGAGACACGCACGAATGTATTAGATCATCTGGAAACCAGATGGGCTGAGCCCCTAAATGGTGCCAGCACCCAGAGATGGGGAGTTAGAGACTTTAAAGGACTCTAGGTGGGCTTTTTTGGCAGGGAATTCTCTGGGTGGGTCCAGATCCTGGGCAAGTCCGGAGGGAAAAGTTACTGGTCTTAGTAAGTGGAATGTGGTCTAAGTGAAAGGAAATGTCGGTTGGGAAATGACCTCAAGGTCAGTTTCCCAGGGGAGGGGGTATTGATTCAATTATTTGATCAGACCTCACAGTGAGCACCTAGTGATCAGGCTGGAGTCCATCCAGTCTTAGCTCGACATTGGACTCCTTTCCAACTGACCCCCATTAAAGCCAGGGCCTCACTGAACACACTGCCACCTGGAGTTGGCACACACTCGAGACCGCCGTGCTGCTCGGGGTGATGTGTGTGAACACTTACCTGGCACGTGCTGCGGTGACGGTCCCAGAGGTGGGCGCTCGGTTCTGACAGACGCTGGGGAGGTGAGGCGCTCCCTGGCCAGACCCCAGAACAGCCTGGGCCTCCCAGGGCTAGTCACTAACTGGCAGGAGGGCCCAGTGGGGGCCTCTGTGTGTCCTTCTGTTGTGATCTCACAAGGTAAACTGACAGCACTCAGTTGTGCCCCCACCTACCACCCAACTTGGGCGAGGTTTTGGTCCTTCCTGCCCGTGTTGGGTGGATGGACGTGGCTGATCCTCACTGAGAGGAAGCACAGAGCAGCAGGAACTTTTGGTAACGGGTAAACCTTTATTCTGAGTGAAACACATGAGGTCAGCTTCTGCTGTGCACGATACATTCACGAGAACGACTGTAAACCTGGGGCCACACAGTACAGCACGCAGCCCACGTCTCCCCATCTCCCCGTGACAGAGCCTGCAGTGCAGACCCTGGAGGGCGGAGCCAGCGTCCTGTGGAGCTTGAGAGGGAGGAGCCACAAGAGGGCAGTTTCCAGGGGGCAGTTCTGGCGACTGCTGAGCCCAGTCGGCTGATCCACGGGCTGATCCACCGGCTGATCCCCGGAGCTCCTGTCTCCTGACACAGCAGCGGTATGTTTACTGGGGCTCAGAACACAGTGGCCTCACAAGCACTCAGCACTGCCTGGCAGACACATCACTCACTCAGCACAACCATAAATATTTCACAGCAGCTCACGCTCACATTCAGCCTTTCGTAAAGAGCCGGGGCACAGGAGGGCCACGAAGAGGTATTTCCCCAGCCCCTCCTCCTGTTCACAGTGTCAACTCCATCGGTTAACCTTGAGGCATCCAAAGACTGAGGAACAGTTCTCTGTATGACTTCACGCATCCACACCCAAGGAGGAGCAAACACGTTCAAGTGCAGAGTTCACGGCGCCTTGCCGGGCCCACTGTCCCAGAGGGCACGGGCGTTCTCACTCGGCTCACCCTGAGCAGCAGGGCAGCCTGCAAAACCTCGCCCTGATTCTGGGAGAAGGTGGAGGTCCGCCTTGGGGAAGTGGGTGTAGACAGGGGCAGGGGCACAAAACAAGACTCCAGTCCAGGAGTGGATGTCACAGCCACCCAACCCTACAGATGGGGGGCGTGGGGACAGCGGGACTATGTCACCTGGCCATGGCAGGTGCTCTTTTCCCATCTGGTTCGCTGCCCGCCTGGGGCTGAGGCAGGGAGGAGGAGTGCTGGGCCTGCGCTGAGTTCCAGTCCTCGGCTCTTCCAGGGGCAGGGCTGCAGGGCTGCAGGGAGGAGGGTCTCGGCCCGAGCTGTGGCCTCCTCCCAACACGTCCAGAGTTTCCAAAGGGCCTGTTCTTGCAGAGACGGAGCCACTACCTTGAGGACGGCAGGCAGCTCAGCCACTACGAGGCCCTACTCTTCTGTCCATTCAGGGAGTCGATGTAATGAAAAATGGCCCCCAGAGCCCAGCTGGTCTCAACGTTGTTGATTTTCCGAGTCAGCTGGAGAAGACAAAGGGAGGGGCAGAGGGGCCCATGCACACAGGTGACAGGATGGCTTGGGTGGGAGGCAGGAGGCAGCGTCCTGGCCCCTCAGGCTGTGAGGGGCACAGGGCGCAGGAGGCGAACCCTTACCTTCAGCACTTTGTTTCCCGGGAAGCCGAATTCTCGGAGCAGCAAGCTGATGTAGGTGAGATCCATGCACAGGAAGGGGTTGCTCTGCGGGCGGGTCTCCGCCGTCCGGCACACTGGGGATGAGAGAGCGGGTTCCCAGTCAGGTTCCCGGGGGGTGGGGGTAGGTGTATGGCGACCCAACTCCACTCACTCCAGGTGTCTACTCTGCGCCAGGCTCTGCGTGGACTCCCGGTCCTCACTGCTGATTCAAACAAGCCTGCAGCTCGGAGCAGGACCGTGACCCGCCAAGAGCACACCAAGAGGCGGGGCCTGAGGCCAGCCACTCGCCAGGGGCTGGGCCGCCGTCCCGGTGTCATGGGTGGGAGGCCACATCTCCGCCCCCATGACATGGACACCTCTCCCGGACGCAGACCTGGGCTTTCTGAGGAATGAAAACACCAGCAAAACTCGCTCCGAACAATCTACTCTTGTTCTCCAGGGCGATGGACAAACACACCCACAGCCTTCCCAGCATTCTGCTGGGCACCTTTGCCTACTGAAGAGTCACGGACACCCAGTGTCCACAAGACAAACCCGGAAATGACAAGAAAGCTTAGGAGCCATTTTGGGGAGGAAGGACTTTCTCTGGAGAAACATACAAAGGTTAACTCTTTCGACATGCAACTGGGAATGGCAACCGAAGAGCAGAACATTTACAAGCCTTGGCTTCCTATCCTTTTCGGCTGGGGCGTGAGATGGCGAGGAAAGAGACGGCCCAGGGCTGCAGGGCCAACACCTGTGACACCCCAAGGGCACAGGACCAAGCGCCCAGTTTGTGCCGGCACCACCGGAGTCTCAGGGCCACTGAGGCCCGAGGCTGGCACCTGGGGATCCTGGGAGGCAGGCGCAGGGCACGCCGAAGGGCTGGCTGCCAGCCTGCTCTTCATCCTCATGTGCCAGGCTCTGCTGTTCCGGGGCCCTGGCTTCTTCCAGTTCTGGTGACAATTTTGAATTTACTGGGACACTTTCAGGGGAAATCACTCTTAGGGTTAACCTGAACCACAGTGAGAGGCGTCAGGAAAAGTAAAATCAAGGGAGTCCATTCCTCACAAGGATTTTTTATGGCTGGGGACACGGGCGGCCCCCTTCCCCACCGCCTGGGGCCACACGGGAGGTGGTGAACCGTTGGTCTGGGCCCAGCATGGTGACCCAAGTGTACTCTCAACTCCGTACTCACCCCTCTGAACACTCATCTGGTTGCCAGAATCAAGAGCCCACCCCAGGAGTTCTGGTGCCATTGCCTGTCACAAGCACCGCAGCCCGCATCTCAGACGGGGAAGCGTCCCTGCCTCCAGCTCCAGCCCTTCCCACCCGGGAAAGTGCAGCAGCCACTCACCGTACTTGGCCGCAATCTCAAAGTCTCCGACCACGAGGCTGCCTCCCTTCTCCGCATCTGGGGGACAAGACCAAGCGTCCAGTTTGTGCCGGCATCACAGGAGTCTCAGGGCCGCTGAGGCCCGAGGCTGGCACCTGGGGACCCCGGGGAGGCGGGTGCAGGACGTGCCGAAGGGCCGGCTGCCAGCCTAGCCTGGCTGTAAGCAGGGCAGTGGCCCCGCGACACGGACCATGCTTTCTGAGGTGCTGACAGGCTTGGGGTGGGCAGATGTTCCCTGCGGGACCACATGGGGGCGGTCAGCACATCAGGGATCTTACAGGGGCTGCCCGAGGAAGCCCACTAGACCCCACTTTTTAACTTTAAGAAAAGTAAACTGGAAATGTGCCCCAACGCTATGGCCCTGAGCTCAGCAATGGTGTTCTGGCATCTGTTTCCTTAGTGTGAAAAAATTCTGTATAAAAAAAAGCGAGGGGCGGGTTGTCAGGTCTTAGAGCAAATGGGCAGCCCAAGCCTCTGGCCATTCCCGGGGAGAGGCACCTCACTTATGTCTGGCCTGAGGCAGCTACTCAGTGTGTGGAAAGGAAGTCTCCTGACTTCTGGGCATTGGCTAAGTCAGCAAATGTCAACACTGAGGGTGGGTCCCAAGGGGTTCTTTCAGAGCCACGTGTGAGCTCACGAGGAAGCCAGAGGAGCTGTTCCGAACACTCAGCATCTCCTGGGTCACTTGGGCCGGTGTCGGACCCCAGGGAAAAGACAGCCTTTGTTTACGGTGAGGAGTCCCAGACTGACAAGGGGATGCTGGGGTGGTGCCCAGCAGGCTGCCAGGGTGTGGTGAACCCCAGGCACTGCAACGCCTGCAGCTGGCAGCACGGTTAGGAAGTGTGCACGACGTGCCCTTGCTGTAGCTCCACGGAGCCCACAGGATCCCTAAGACCCAGCAGCCTTAGGTTGGCTATAGGGGGCAGCCCAGGGACCCTTGTCTGTGCCAGAGAGAGGGACCTGGGTCTGAGAGAAGGGTGAGGGTGAGAGAGAAGACCCCTACCCCCCGGCTGCCTTCCACAGGGGGCCTGACAGTGGGTGGCTTCATGAGCATGAAGGCTCGACTGAGGGTCTCAGGATCCCGGGAGCCAGAACCTGACATCGTTGCTGTCTTCTGAAGCTTTTTACTTGCATTAATGCTCTTATCTTTATCACAGGCAATGCATTCTGAATGTCTCAATTATTTCATTAACAAAATTTCTGGTTAACACCCAATGAAGTGACTTCAAACCCTCCAGCGCTTTCACCCTCAGTCTAAGCACCACCCCTTGGCAAACTCCACATGTCATGGCCTGTCCTGACCGCACTCTGGGGTGTGGAGTCGGAGAGAGCCTAAAGGCTCCTCAGGGTCACCAGTGGCATCGGCTGACCTCTCCCCAGCGCAGCCTGGGGGCCAGCCAGGGACACACGGCTGCCTGGCTGAGGCACAAAGGGCTCCATCAGCCAGAGACTCAGGAACCAGGCAGGAGGGTGGGTCTGAGTTAGGTGAGCCAGTCCTGCCTCAGAGCAGAAGTGACTGCTCCTGCACCGACAACATACCTACTAAGTGGCTCAAAGAACTGAGTTATTTATTTAAAGGGGGCTTATTCCCTCTTATTCGATGACAAGACCCCTGCCCTCCCCAGTCAGTCCACTTCTCTTGCCCCGAGGTGATTGGCAGCACAGCTGCTCCCCGACAGAGCCCCTCTGCCCAGGGTCTACACCTCACCGATGAACTCCTGGCCCAGCCCCCCTTACCTATGAGGCCAACATTTGCTGCAAGGTCATAATAGTAGGAAAAAGCATAAAAATCCACATCCTTCACTTCTTCTGTCCTGTGCACTTTATTCTGAAGGACTTCGGACACTCTGCGGGCACACAGCTGGTAGAGGTTCACTACTGGGCAAAGCAAAAGCAGGGCCAGCAGTCAGTGGGCTCCCAGTACCCAAGCACAGTCCCTGAGCCCCTTTCCCAGCGACCTGAGTCTGACCGGGAATGGGAGGTGGGACCAGGAGCCTGCAGACACCACCCCAGGTCGGCACACGCTAGCACCATACCCGTCAATAGCACCTCTCAGGGCCACGGCTCTGATCAAGGGAGGGAAACCGACTGAAGGACACCAGCCTCTGCTGGGCCCCATGCAGCCATCCGCACAGCCCAATGGGCTCAAGTGTGCAGTTTACCCTCCACTCGCCCTCTGTCAGCCCTGTGCTGAGTTCTGAACGTGCAGCGTCTTCCTCCGTCTCAGCCGACACTGTGGAGGTGAGGCCTGCACTCTCCTTGTGTCACAGACAAGGAAACGGAGGCCTAACAGGCAGCTGGCCATGCTCACAGGCTGGCCACTAACTCCTTGCTTGGAAGAAGAACACGGGCCCGGGAGTTAAGGGGTTAAATGCCTACAGCCCATGCCCGAACCAGTTTCCCTTCTTCCTTTCCCAAAACCTGTCCTACCACCCAAGGGCAGCCCATTCAAGGCCACCCCTTGTCCTTCAGACCGGACCAGTCACACTACCTCCAGGAACACAGCGGCTGCCCCAGGGCCTCTGCACATGCTGCTCCCTCAGCTTTAGATCTGGTGGCTCACTCCGAATCTCTTCCTATCTGCTCTCAAGTATCCCCTGGTTGTCTTATCTAAAACAGCAATCTCTCCTTCGGCACCCCTTCTCCTCCTTCTATTTTATTTTTCTTCAAAGCGCTTTCCCATGGGTTTTACTGCCTGACCCCTCCCACTCCTCCTGGGCACAGCCTTGCCTGCGCTGTGCACTGACTGTGTGCCAGTAGCTGCAGCAGGGCCAACAAATGGCACGTGCACAGTGGCTGAGTCACAGTGACCCGACGCCCACTGGATATTAAGAAATGTATTTGGTCTTGTTCCTGGTTTCTGATACAGAGCTCCTAAATCCCTCGTAAGATCCTGAGTGATTGGCGGGGGTGGGGGGAGTGAGGAGGGACAGCTGCCATTCATAATAAGCTCCTTTCAAGCACACCTGTGTTTATGCTAATAAGGTGACTCTTGGTGGGTCCCCAGGCTACAGGGTGGGGGGTGATTGTCAGAGGAACCTACCATGTGATATGAGGTTTGGAACTTCCTAACCCCAACATCCGGGGAGGGGAGAGGGACTCGGGACTGACTTATCACCAACGGTCAAAGATTTAATCAATTGTTTCGAGAACTGATTGGTGTAGAAAACCCACACATTTGGTGTCAGAAGAGTAGACACAACTCTTGTCACCAAAGGCAGACAAGCCTCAGGACCACATGTCCGGCCTGGGAACAACATTCCAATACTTCCTTAAGATGACACTGCAGTGCACAGAGCAACCGAGACCATGTGTGGGGAGAGGGGGCAGGCTGGCAAAGCCCTGTCGCAGGCCTTCGGGGACCCTGCAGCCTGAGCGAGCCTCCCGTCCTGGAGGAGGAAGGGAAGGAGAAGCCATGGCTCTCTGTGTTCAGAAACGGGCTTGCTGACTGTCCTAGGGATGCTGGCCCCTTGGAAGAAAGCACCTGGCAACAGACAAGAAGCCTTGGGCAGAGACCGCGGGGAGCTGGTGGATGCCAGTGGGCCGGCAAGGGCCTCCCAGAGTCCTGATGAGGTTCAAAGGGCGCCTCCATTTCAAGGACAAGTGCAAGCTCGTCTGTAAAGGTGTGATGACAGTCTCCCTGCTCTCAGAGGTCCTTGGAAGGGGCGGGCTGCACCGTTGACCCTTCTCCCCCACGATGAAGGGTAAATCCACACAGTACCTGCCTTCTGTCCGGAAAGTCTGTACGTTATTTCAGCATGTTCCCACTCCCCTTTGAAACTGGGAGCCAGACAGGGACTGACCAACTCCTTTCCAGCCTCCACTGAAATAAAAAGAGAAGAAAAGCACATTGTCACTGCAAGACCAGGGCATTGCATGGAGCTGAGACATGACTCCACTGAGGGGAGGCCCAAGGGACAGAATATTTTAGGTCAGGACTACAGGCACGGAGGGTACAGGACGGACCCGACTCATGGGAGTGTCCAGGCCAGCGCCGAGGTAGAGCCGGAGCAGAGCTTCAGCTGCCCTGGAGACATGGCCACTCCCAGCTCACATTCCCTGAGGGGCTTTGGGGTTCCAGGCAACAGGCCTGGTGCTGCTCAGTGGATTGTCACAGGACCCTAAGAGAAGGGGAGTTGTTACCCAATTTATGGATGACAGAGGCAGGGCCAGGATACTGCTACCCTGCCACAGGTCTGTGCTGCTCCCCCAAAGCTGGGGCCCCATAATTAGCCAAGGAAACGTGCTGGCTGGCCTCCAAGGCTGGCCCCGCAATGCCACCCCTTGAGAATGTGCGTGCCGGTCTCCCACTGAGAAGTGGGTCCCTGTCCCTGCCTGAGTCCACTTTCACCAACAGAAGGTGCAGGACATGATGTCCTGTGACTCAGGCAGTCTTCTTTCCTCTGAGCCTCCAGGGAGAACACAGGCTGCTCTGCTGGGACAGAGGCCACGTGGAGGAGTGCCGGGGGGCAGACATGCAGCACAGCCGCCCTACATGCCACCACATGGGGCCCCAGGGACTCCAGTACAGGTGTCACCCAGTCGAAGCCTGTGGATTCATGAGATACAATACAATGTACTGAGTGCAACCACTCAGCTTGGTGGGTGACCTGTTGTGCAACAATGGATAACACAACAGGGAGACTCATCCTCTGAAGTACACCCACTTGGCCTCCCAGCTGCTCTGTATCAGCCAAGGATGGCAAACTGGTGCTTGCCTTCTTCTTGTTGGCTAGTGTTTTCTGGCCCCAGAGTGAAGGTCACAGGTGTGTCTGAGACGTGGACGTACTTTTGGTTTGCAACAAAGGGGATTATCATCACGAGGTGAAACACCAGAATTTGAAAGACATGAATGGAAACAGGATGTACCAAAAGAAAAATTTCAGTTGAACATTCCCATCGTGTCAGACAACCAGGTCCTTGAAAGAGGGTAGAAGAGCTGGGCTGGGGCTCGGCGAGAGGTGGGACCCAGAGAGGCAGGGCCAAGGGAGGGGGTGTGGCTGAGAACACGAGTGGGCTCACATGCACAAGTCGGGACCTGAGGCCTGAGTCAAGCAAGGCCTTTGGGCCTCCAGCAAATGTCATCGGGGTGGATAGGGAGATGCTGGCCTTGGAACTGTGTCCTGTGCCCAAATTGGGACACAGTGACCCCTAAGATCTCAGAGAATTCACATGTACTGCCGGCCAATGACAGGCTTCTCCTCCGCCAGACCGATGGGGGGTGGGGGGGCAGGAAAGCTGGGAGTAAATGTGACCTTAATAACCTGACCAGACAGACTTCGTCTCTAGTCTAACACGACGTCTGGAAGAAGAGCCACGACCATGCTTCATGATGAAGCAAGAGAAGACAGAGGGACGTTCTCACAAGGCGAGAATCACTGTGAATGAGGACAAGTCCCCCAGCTCCACTGCAACAGCCCGCATCACACCTCCTTGGGGCCCCTCCCACACTGTCCTGAAGAATAAGGTTCTCTTCAAATCCTTAAAACAGACTCCAAATATAAGTGACGACTGTTATTTGGATCCTAAAATCCCCCAGCTCAGCATTTCAGAGATGACTTTACTAGCATTTCTTTCTTTGGAAAAATAACTTGGAACGTACACAGGTAAAACACACTAGCCTGTGTCCCGTCTGAGTACCCCTGACAAGATCTGGGGTACATCCTTCTACACACGTCCCTTCTGGGCTCCCTGAGTCCTACCGGCAGGGAGGGCGGACCGGAAGCCAGGCCAGGGGTCAGTGGAGGCACGGGCAGGAGAAGGGGCTCCACTCCCACAGGACTCCCCATGCCTGCTGGGCCAGGGGGGCTCTCAAGACTGCATTCCACTCACCAGGCTTCCCCTCTGTGCCACCCAGAATCGCCAGCCGAGCCGACATCAATCCGAGCCCCAGGTAGCTGTGGGAAGAAAATCCTGGGTGAGGGTTGGCCTGCCATCTCCTACTCGGATTCTAATACATTCACCTGGCTGGATCCAAAACAAGTGGGAAAGGGAGGAAACCGTGGCTTTTCTGCTTCTTCTAGAAGTCTCCGTTTGCGGAGTTTAGCGTGTTTAGTTAATTAGTTCAACACATGAAGGCCTATTACTTGACAGGAGCTTGTCTGGGAGCTGTGGACGCTGGTGAATGCAACAGCCCCGATCTTTATTGTGCACGTGTGTGTTACAGAAAGAATCTACCGAAGGCGCCATGTGCACTAGTTGGTCCAGAAAATTCCTGCACAATCCATGGGCCCTCCCCACTTCTTCAAAACCTCCTCCAAAGTAGAGCAGAATAAGAACAAAAGAAGAAATGTCATTTTACTGTAGGAAAACTGAAAAATGGAGGGAGAAAGCAGGAGGGAGAAGGTCCAGGTGGGTCCACAGCAGGGGGTCCCCGGGACCTGGCGTGTCTGTGTCTGTGACTGAACACTTCAGTCACCCTATAGCAGTGATGGTGAACCTTTTGAGCTCGGCGTGTCAGCATTTTGAAAAACCCTAACTTAACTCTGGTGCCGTGTCACATATAGAAATTTTTGATATTTGCAATCATAGTAAAACAAAGACTTATATTTTTGACATTTATTTTATATATTTAAATGCCATTTAACAAAGAAAAATCAACCAAAAAAATGATTTCGTGTGTCACCTCTGACACGCGTGTCACAGGTTCGCCATCACTGCCCTATAGGCAGGAGTTGGAGGCACGGGGAGGCCAAGCAGCGCCAGCTGAGCTCTGTGCCTGGACGGTCACCCCCTCCACCCTCACTCCCGAAGACACACCTGTAGGAATAGAGCTTGTAGGTCCTATTAAAAATCTGCAGTGACGTCAGGTAGCCGGGTGGGGAGGTCCGAAGGGTGTCCTGGGGAAGAACATGAGGGTTACTCCCCTTCCTGCTGGCCTTTCTAGAAAACTGTCCTCAACTCCCTCAACTCGTTTCAAAACACAAGGATATTCACAGATGTATTCAATTAAAACAGCTGTTCATTAAGCCAAGTTAAGCTTTTCATTGGGGCAAGAATAAAAACGAAACATCCAAAAAGTAGGTTTCTCCTTCTTTTGAATAACATTAACTGATTCTGACAAATATGGCCCAACCAAGACAATGATGAGTAAATTTCATAAGTGCTCTTCTGCTGAAAACTAAAGCTAATAATATAAAAAATGGTGGAGAAGGAATGCACTGTCAGGGAGGAAAGGAGAGGGCCCACTTCACATTCTCTGGCCCAAGGGGTTCCAGGTAGTACATACTCTATCACCCCCCACATTTTCCATTTTTTCCAGGGAGCGTTAAATCAAACCAAGCAGCGTTAACTGAATGGATCTGGCCCTCAGGAGAGGACCTGACGGCCTGGGCCCAGAGACACCAGGTCTCCGGGCCTCCCCAGGGAGGGAGCCTGGGAGGGTGGGACCCCCGCAGGGGCTGGTTACCTCAACTCTCGGCAGGAAGGTGATCTGAGTGGACCCTCCGCCCAAATCCAGCATGCCCACACTGCTGCTTCCTGGGGATTTCAAACTGCCTGGAGCACAGGAGAAACCAAGCCAGCACTGTCACGTTAGTAAGCAGATGAGTACTGAAAAGGAAGGGGAGGTTAGAGGCCAGGCCCTTCAGTGGAAACTAAAACAGAAGCAGCGGCGGCTATTTGAAACTGTCCACATAAAGACGCACCGTGTTTAAGAGACATAACAATGGCTCCACTGGCTGTGGCAGAGATGCTGGGCCGGCCACACCTGCTGCTCCTGCTCGGAGACGCTGACTTCCCCGGTACCCCTACAGGCCCCAGCCATGCCCCCCTCTCCCCACCCCAGCTCGGAGGCTAGGCTCCTGATGTGTCACTTAACAGGGTTCTCCATTCCCCAAGGGGCGAGGAAACGGCTTTCTTTTCTATATACGTGTCAGCCACACTGGTCTTTTCCATCATTTTACAAAGGGGCAAAACTCCACAGGTGCTGATTAATGTAAGAAAAGTAACTCCTTGCTGCCTGGTTCCAAAAACAGAGGTTTCTGCTCCCTGTTCTACCTGCTGTCGAGGAATTCAGTTAGAAGGTGATTAGCATGTACATCATGCTTAATATTCGAAGTGACCAGTTTTATTCCTGACCTCCCAGAAATGAGAGGACAGGGCCCCGGCGGCTGCTGCTGCAGGAGGAGGGTAGCGTGCGCTGGGGGAACCACTGGGACTGGGGAGAGGAGAGCACCCCTTCCTGGGCACATACGTCTGTGAACTCAACGCCGCCCCTGCCAAGCCAGGCGGACACCCCACCCATTCCAACTACCTACTCTGAGCCAGAACTTGGCAAAACCCCGAGGGGGTATTTTAAAGAGTAGAAACGAGGCCCCTGCTCTCAAGAATGGGGTCTGAACTGTTAGCCTCCATGATGAAGGGGACGTACCTGTTAGGAAGTTGACGGTGATCCAGGCTGAAATGCCTACGAGAGAGTCACAAAGAGCATTTGAGTCACGCGAGGTGCTGTGGACAACATACGGACGCAGATGCTACCTTCAGGCTTCAGGAGCGCACACTGACCACTTCCTCACTACCCTCCGCCTTCAGATCAGGGACAGAGGGAAGACTGAGCCATGCCATGCAGTGGCTTCAGGCAGACAGTTTTAGGAGGTACCATCCTAAAAAACTAGAATACTCTGCCAAATGTCACCTCTCTCACTCCTTTCTCAACTTCCTCTTTTTGGAAGCGGCTAAAAGAGAAACAAACGTCCCCTTTCCCTCCCCATACAAACAAACTCTTAAAGTCATATTTAAAGCCAGGGCCTGGTGAGGAACCTTACTAAGTGTAACTTAGGATAAACAATGCAACAGTAACACTGGAAACATGGTAGTAATTGGGCATTCTCTTTAAATGTTCTTAAAATGGAAAGAATGATTATTTTCAGAAACTTCATCTGTGCTAGTCAAGATGAGAATCTAATACTGGCTCCAAGAAGACCCTCGGAGATAGTTAAACTGCGAACTGGAATGGGATGGTCGCTCAGCCCTGTCCATCCGTGCGTTTGACCCCGAGAGAGCTGAGTGCTCCCAGCGGCCCTGAGCACGGCCGCCTCACCCTGAGAGCCTCCTCGCACAGAACACTCTGGCAACTCTACCTTCATCGGTTCCGTTCATGATGGAAACGCAGTCGTCCCCTACAAGGAAAGGTGACGCCTTAAACACTTCCTTCACCTAGATGTAAAGAGAGACACGTCTTTATCCTCCAAAATCTAAATTCACAGTCCCAATCAGACTATCTTCCAGCAGGGCGTCTCAAAACACCAGAGGTGTCAGCGGCTGCTGCTGCAAAGTAGCAAACCTCAGGTTTTGTATTCAGCTTTTATGATGCTCTGCCGGCGCTTTCCTTGTTAATCTACTCCCTGGGCTAGGGACACAGATGCTGCCCTGGAAAGCCCTGTGCTGAAGCACATGTTGCCGGGGAGAGCCTGCCCTAAGGCACTCTGGCCTGGAAGGCTCTGGGGTGCACTGACTCTGCTGGGCCCCAAAATGCTGCCATGCTTTAGGACGGGGGATGAAGGGGCAGGAAGCCCTCTAAGGCAGAGCTCAGACCTGGGACCCCGTATGGCTTCGAGATGAGCTGGGAGAGGGGAGGCAAAGGCAGTGAGCAGCTCCATTTGAGGTGTTTCCTTATCCTTTTTTTTTTTTTTTTTATCAAGTATTGACACACAGGAACTTAAATACATCTGGTACACCCCAAATGCAGTGGTGTCCCATAATCCTACTTGAGTGCATAATTTTATAAGTGATCTGGACGGATGTGCAACCACCCATCACTCAGCAGCTGGTTTAGAAATAGTATAGAGGACTGGGAGGACCATTCTGCACAGAACAGTTTTCCTGATTTGGGTGATGAAAGCAACCTCCAAGCATCTGTTAAAGAGGGGTTCCAGGGGCCCCTGCATGGGTGGTGCAGGGCCTGGGGACACGCCTGGTCACGTGAGAGCCAGGAAGAGGCTCAGGGTCTCTGCAGAAGGTACACCTGAGTCTTGGCCTGGGAGCAGGACTGGCTCCCATGAGAATAATAGGCTGGAGCCGAGATGTCAGGAACTTGGTTCCCACAGCCTTTGAATGAATCACCAAGCTCTTGGGTGACAACCCTTCAAAAGCACAATGAATTTTTAAAGCAAAGTTGTTCTTATGAGAAAAACAGGTTTATGCTAGAAAACACCAGCAGTTTTAAATGTCAGGAGGAAGCTAAATGTCATTCACTCTCTAATAACAATTCAGTGTTTCTCGCTTCAGGAAGCACCCCACGGCCTGACCACTTGGACACTGGCTGCATGTTTCGTGCTTTCAGTTACTGTAAGCCACCCTCACGAAGGAAATGGGCAAGATCACCTTTTGTAGTAAATTCTGAGCCTTTTCTCCTGGTAGCAGACGTAAGCCAGCGGTAGCCTTGAGCACCAAGGGGGTGGCCTTCCAGAAATCAAAAGGAATTTCTTGTTTAGCAACATCCAGCAATTCCTGAATACCCGGAGTGCTCTGTGAACGGGTAAAACAGGGTCTGTCAACACTGAGCGTACACTCACAGGTGCTCCCTCACCCTTTGGTTTTTATTAACTTATAAATACATAGTTTCAAATTTTCCAAATCAGCATAAAACAGCAACTGAAGTGGTGCTGGCAGGTGTGTGGGGCACAAGGACCAGGAAAGCACAGAGAAATGTCCTTGGCGGAACGTCACGGGATGAGGCACAAGAAAGGGGCTCCTGTTCTACACGCCTGGCCACCAAAACCCTCACCCGGTGACCTCAGACGAGTGTGACTCCGCTGGACATCACGAGCAAATTCTGGGGTCGCTCAGAGTGCTAAAACCCATGAATAATTACACCGAGGGGTCATTTTCACCTGGGGGAATGCTTGATCCAAATACTGGATAAGGCCCTGTGTCTGCGGGGACGGATCGGGGAAAGACTTTGGTAAAACATTGCTGGCATGTCAACAGGCACAATGCCATGCGGGCAATTTGGCAAGGTGTGTGCAAGGGAAAAATACACCCTTTTTACTAAGAGGCCCCACTCTAAGAATTCATTAGAGAGGGCTCTTTGCACATGTGGTTAATGAAGTGTATAGAATGTGACAAACAGCAGCCCTTCTTATACTGTTAAGATCAGAAGACTGGCCATTATCGAAATGCCCTTCAGGCGGGACTGGTTCTGTAAATTCAATGTGCGCACATAACTGCAATACCATTCAGCCAGAAAAATCAGAGCAGCTCTTCCCATACTGAGAGAGCAAACGATCTCCACGTGATACTGTTTAAAGACAAAAGCCAAGTGCACAGCAATGTGAGTGCCACTCCACTGCGTATGTAAAAGGAAAAGGAGGGGAGAATACCGATGTATTTGCTCTTATCCACATCAATGTGCTCTTGAAGGATATGCAGGAAACCAAGGACACTGGGAAGCTTCTCCCACTCGAATGGGTGTTGCCCACTGAAATAAGTGAGGGTTTAAAAGCCCGGAGCTTACTCTAGATATCTAATGTAATCAGGTTTGACCTATGTTCACGCTAGAATCACTAATTTTGATTTTTTTTTTTTTTTAACCGAACGATAGGAAAGCAAGGCTATGACTTCACTGTCAGAGATCAGGAACCATCTGTGGAAAAGAATGACATATTAGCTTTTGATCTGAGACATGCTTGAACCAAAAAAGGAACTCACAGCTATACTGGTGACTAGTTTCACGAAAGCCTTCGTGAAAAGACAAGTGTCCTGTATTACTGCAGTTGCCAGTTTTAAGGACTTTAGAAGCATAAATGCTACAAGCTTACAAAAATCATTGACAGCTTAAATTCCTTTTATACTTACCTGTTTTGTGGACTTTGCATAATACATCTTTAACCTTTTGTTTTAGTCAATGTTTCCCATCTTCAATCAGAGAACTAAAACAATGAAAATAGTAAGTTTTCAAAGAATGCTTTTTGTAAGTTTGTAGCTTTTGTGCTTTTAAAATGCATCCAGACCTCTGGTGGCCTGTGTGCTGGTTGTCGGAAGTGCCTGGGAGGGCCAGGGTGTGTGTGGGAGAGTGGGAGGTGCGGGCCCTTATGCATTGTACCAGTTTCCTCCATTTTTCTGACCAGACGAAACATATGAAATGTCCCCGGACAGCACCATCAGAGATGCTATTTTGTGAAGATGGCCGACTGCGCTCGGGGAGGAAAGCTGGCTTTAACAAATCACAGTTAGAAGACAAATGTGATGAACAAACAGACGAGAGAAAGCGGCTACCTTTTCAACGTCGTCAGCATAAGCAGAAAGACCTGGCTGCAGTGCTTTGAAGGTTTCATGGGTCAAGGTGGGAGTCTCTGAGGAAAAAACATTTTTTAAAAAAGGTACAGCTATGAATGTATAGAAATATGAATTTACAAATATATAAATCTATACGACTGGGATTAGCCACACTTTTAAAGGCCAATCTGAAAACAGATAGGTGCCAGAGGGACAGGAGCCCTGTCCATGATTCTCATCTAAATTCTGACACTAGTTTGGCTAAACAAGATGAATATTATACCTAACGCTTTGGCCAGAACTTTACCTTTAAAATAAAAAATAACTTTATTCCGGTATAATTTGCATACAAAAAACTCCATTTAAGGTTAATTCTTGTTGATTCAATAAATAGAGGGGCAGGGCAGATGATTTTGCAGTTTTTCAAACTGCAAAAATGAAAGTCATTTCCTCGATTCTGGGGTGGATGCATTATGGGATTCTAAAAATATCTGCTTTCTTCTGTTTTAAAAATTGAGTGTTTTAAATATTTAGGAGGCTGGGCTCCTGTGCATACAGCAGGGTGAGCATTCAGAGCACACAGTGGCCAAGGGATGCTGGTCTAAATTCAGACACAGAGACCCAGGAGGAAAAATCAGAAACAAAACTTTTGTAAGGATTAAATAATGGAATGTCGCTATTAACGGATTCCATGCGGACATGTGTAGTCTTAAACTCAGCTCCAAAACCATTTTTGGAGGTAGAGAGGACCAGCACATAAATATGTATTTAACTTGCAAGAAGTTTAGAAACAAAGCAGATGAAAAGTAAATAAAGTATCCATGATGGCTTTGGAGGGCTACTCAGGGTGTCTGCATCACCTGCTCAGTTAAATGCACAAAATGGCATCGACTCAAAAGGCACTGAAAGTGAGCAAAGAAGCAGAGTAGAGAGGAGAGGACCCAGGCTTGGCCAGTGCGCCTGCTGAACAGTCAGCAGAAACACTGGCTACAGGCTGGAGAGGCAATCCTCAGAGCCAATGGGCACAGAGAGGTGCTGAGAAAGGAGGTCAAAGGGAGGAGGAACAGGGTGGTGGCTGGGCGTGGTGGGGTCTCCCTATAGGAGAAGCAGGTGAGTGGCGATGCCTAAGCCCCGCCTTTGGGAAGCAAAGTTCACAGGCTCTGGCTCCAGCTCCACTCTCACTGCCGAGGCCATGGCCCCACTGGCAGCTCTGTGTTGGGCTGGGTTCTGGGTTTTTCCAATTATCTGACTGTCCTAGACTCCTAGCTCCACTGGCCTGAATCTGGGGTTATTTCCTGACTTAAATTCACGAATACGATGTCTGGCCTAAGTCATGGTCCCAGCCACTTGACCTGCCTGTGCATGCTGGGAGGGGACTAGTTTTTCAAACTGCAAACACCCTCTGGGATCTCAGTTGCCCTTAGCTGGTAACCAGATGCTAGTACAAGTAAGAATATTCTGGGACTCCTGGGAAATGTAGATTCCTGGGTGCCAACCCATACTCTGAGTCAGCATCACTGGGACACTGCCTTTTTGACAAGCTCCCAGGTGAGTCTAAGACAGGGAGTCTAACCCATACCCTGAGAAACCACTGCCTTTAGGCAGGGGGGTGGAGGGGGCGTGACCCCAAGAGCTCAGCTGGGAGAGGAGAAAATGCAGCATGCAGCAGGGCTTTCTGCTGGGCAGGATACCTCCAGGCTGCCAGGTGAGTTGAAAGATATGCACTCGGGTCCCAGTGCTTCCCGCGTCAAACATGATGCCATAGAAGACCTTGTGACCACGTGCAGTCGTCCCCGGGGCATCCCGAGTCTGGTGGCCCCGGTGGACCCCTGAGGCTGCCTCCGTGATGCTGAAGAAGGCCTGGGTGGCGAAGACCCAGTGCCATTTGATGTAGGCGATGTAGATGAACAGGCACACGAACAGGCCCAGCGGGTACGCCACCTTCATCATCTTCAGGTTCCCATTATTTGGTATTTTTCTCATTTCCTTGTCTGTGAGGACTGTGTGCTGGCAGAACGGGAGAGAGGCAGGAAAAACACATCAGGCTGCGAACTTCCAGGACAAGTCGGAAATCCCTGTGCTCGGGGACAAAACATGGAACCAAAACCTGGGCTGCGTTTTCTCCTGTGAATCAGAAGCTCCACTTGATTCTCAAAATGGTTCTGGAAGGTGTGAACCCTGTTTTACAGAAGAGGAGCTGAGGTTTATAAGACTAGGTGAGGTGTCCAAGGTTGTAGGTCCTGCAGGCGCTGACCTGGGGCACAGACCCACAGCCTGAGCATGCTTCCCTCTAAGTCAGTGGTTCTCAACCTTCCTAATGACGCGACCCTTTAATACAGTTCCTCATGTTGTGGTGACCCCCAACCATAAAATTATTTTCCTTGCTACTTCATAACTGTAATTTTGCTGTTATGAATCGTAATGTAAATATCTGATATGCAGGATGTATTTTCATTGTTACAAATTGAACATAATTAAAGCATAGTGATTAATCACAAAAACAATATGTAATTATATATGTGTTTTCCGATGGTCTTAGGCGACCCTTTTGAAAGGGTCGTTCGACCCCCAAAGGGGTCGCGACCCACAGGTTGGCGACCCACAAGTTGAGAGCTGCTGCTCTAAGTGCTGTTCCAGACAAATAGCTTTGGGACTCATTATATTTTATTTTTTTAAATATATTTTTATTGATTTCAGAGAGGAAGGGAGAGGCAGAGAGAAATAGAAACATCAATGATGAGAGGGAATCATTGATTGGCTGCCTCCTCCAAGTTGGCTGCCTCATTCTATTTTAAAAAGTCATGTATAAATGATGTCCCAAAACCTTTCAAGGTAACAGGAACATGTATCCAATTCGTTCTTCCACTTTTTCTCCCACACAGTAATTTACTTTTCAAAAGGGTTAAAATCTTGTCCTTTGGGAACTGAGAGCCCCAGACAAAATAGGGAATATGCTCGTTTTTGTTTCCCTGGAAAACTCACAACACATACATCTTTTTATTCATGTAGCATATTCCTGCCAAGGAGGAAATCATGCCTGTGCGCTTTCAAAGGCTATGGAAGTTCTACCTGGGTAGCGAAATAAACTAATTCAGCACCATTAACTTTGATTCAATGCACCCCAAATAAGGCACGTGTTCAAGTTTTATTAGCAGCTTCTAGTGCAGGGGTGGGCAACCCCTGGCACGCGTGCCAAACATGGCACGCCAGTAACTTTTGCTGGCATGTGAAACCCTCTCTTATAATCTTCCATTTACAATTTTTTTCTTAATATTGATTTTTTTTATTTTTCAGATAAATTCAGTGTAGGTGCATCTGAGATAAATAATTTTACATAACATGTATACATTAAAAAATAAATGTATTTTTCATCATCATATACTGTGTTTTTGTCGCTCGAATGAATTTTATTATTTCTTCAAGGTTCTTCACATACGTACACCTTAAGAGATATCAAGTAGCCCTGGCGGTTTGGCTCAGTGGATAGAGCGTTGGCCTGCAGACTCAAGGGTCCCAGGTTCGATTCCAGTCAAGGACATGTACCTTGGTTGCGGGCACATACCCACTAGGGAGTGTGCAGGAGGCAGCTGATCGATGTTTCTCTCTCATCAATGTTTCTAACTCTCTATCCCTCTCCTTTCCTCTCTGTAAAAAATCAATAAAATATATTTTTTAAAAAAAGAGATATCAAGTAGACGTAACATGTTCTCAAAAAATGAGGGTTGGCACGCAGAAGAATTTTGAGTCAGAGATTTTGCTGGTTTTGGCATGCACTCACAAAAAGGTTGCCCACCTCTGTTCTAGTGCAAGGCACCACGTGGGAACCTGACGCTCTCGAGGACAGGCAGCGAGGTGCCTCCCTCTCAAGGCTCCCATGCCCTCAGGCAAAATCCACTGTCTGTCCATCATTCTCGGCCAGTTACGGTAAAAGGAATGGAAATTCCTAGGGGAAAGGAATAGGGAAGTGCCGGGTTGAAAGGAGAACGCGGTGTAGGCTGCCCGCAGCAGGGTGTGACCATCGGCTAGTTATCCCCTTGCATGGGGCTGGTCTCCTCATCTGTAAGGTGTGGAGCTGCTCTCGGGAAAGCTGCCTCTTGCTGCTGTTTCAGGACACAGAGGTGTGTAATGTGCTCAGAACAGGATACAGAGCACACAGATTTGAATGCCGGCTCTGCAGAAGGGAGGAAGGAGGCAATGTCCCCTGGAACCAGGGATGGCGAGGGTAAGAGTGCTGGAGGGTGGGGGACTGCACTGTCTGGGGATGGGAAAAGTGGGGGCCAGGGCCATCAGTGCAGGAGGCAAGCCTACAGGGGCCTTCATGCCAACCTTGAGTGTGTCTCAGTGGAACCTTGGTTCTCAAACTTAATTCGTTCCAGAAGGCTGTTTGGGAAGCGATTTGTTCGAAAACTGGAACGTTTCCCCTCATTAGAAATAGTGTAAATTGAATGAATTCGTTCCAGACCCCCAAGTGATTCTATTTTAACCTTTCTTACACATAACATGTCTAATACAGTACTGTTTAATCTATAAACAAACACTTATTTTCTTAAATTTATCCAACCACCCCCTACCAGCCTTGAACGAATCACTTAAAAAAAAAAAAATGTTTTATTGATTTTTTACAGAGGGGAAGGGAGAGGAATAGAGAGTTAGAAACATTGATGAGAGAGAAGCTTCGATCAGCTGCCTCCTGCACACCTCCCACTGGGGATGTGCCTGCAACCAAGGTACATGTCCTTGACTGGAATCGAACCTGGGACCCTTCGGTCTGCAGGCCCACGATGCTCTCTCCACTGAGCCAAACTGGTTAGGGCTGAATGAATCACTTTTAACACTAGGGGTGTCTCTCAGGAAGTTAGCATGCAGCATATTCACTTTTTCATTTATCACGCCTCCGAAATGCTGTCACCAGTTAACTGCTTTTCCTTTATCCAAATCAACAACAGTTTTTTTTAACCTCTTTAATTGCCTGTGATCACTGTTTCTTTCACACCCTTAGCAACATTAGCACTCTTGATGGCCTCTTTTTGTTTTAAAATTGTAGTAACTATCCATTTTGCCAGCAACAAAAGCAGCCATGTATATGGGGGAACTGAAAATAGCACACACAGAAACCCAGGGAAGATACATGCTCAGAAAAAATTCTAAGAACAGCTTAAACACCCCCCCCTCCCCCCCTGCTGACCTTATGGCACAGACACATCCTGCTAATTAGTGAAGGTCTTTCATGGCACAGAGCAAAGACGGGAAATCGGCTATTTTTCAAATGCTGAATTTTTCAAAAAGAAAAAAAATCACAAGGCATACAAAGACATAGGAAACCATGGCCCACTTAAAGAAATTGGTATAAACCATCCCTGAGGAAAAACAGGCATAGGATGTACTAGATAAAGACTTTAAAACAGCTCATTAAATATGTTGAAAGAGGTAAAGAAAACCCAAAGAAATAAAAAAAAATATTAGAAAAACAATATATGACAACAAAATGAGAATATCAACATGAAGATACAAATTGTAAAAAGAAATCAAACTCCAGGTCCCTAAACCAAGGGTTCCAGTACCAGGAAGAGAAGTCCCCATAACTTCTAGCTGTAAAAACCAGCGGGGGACTAAAGCTGAGGGAGACAGAGACGTGCTGGAGTCCCAGGAAGTTCCTCTTAAAAGGCCCATGCACAGACTTACATGGACTCACTCTCTGTGAGCTCCAGCACTAGGGCAGCAGCTTGAAAGGCACCAGAGACATATGAGGAGGAACAAAACTGTCAGGCATCAGGGTGAGAGCTGGTGGGGTGGGAGGTAGCTTTCTCCCAGGCAGAAGTGATGGCAGAGGCCACTGTTCCTTAGCTGAGCACCCTCCCTCCCCTCCCCGAACAGGCAGGTGGGTGCCATATCTGAGACTCCATCAACCTGGCTTACACTGTTTGCCCTGCCCTGGTGATTCCCTGATTCCTCACCCCACCCAACTTTCAGGCCCACCCAAGCTATTTCCAGTGGCTTCCATGTGAATGGTCTGTCTTGGCACAAGTTTCAGATTTTCCTAAAATCCCTTAAACAAGCAGCATCTGGTCCCAGTGTGCCCTCTACCACTTGCTAAATGGCCCCAGGCCCAGCATTAGCAGCAACCAGCCTTGGTTCACAGCTTGGCCTCGCCTGGGCACTTCCAAGTCCAACAAAAGGAGCAGGCAAAACACAGGTGGTGGCTGACCTGGGCCTGCACCTCCTGGGAGGTCTGAGAGACAGCACACCCAGTGGACAGCTTTAAACCACTTCTAAGTACCACCACCCAACCACCTCCACAAGTGACACACTCAAGGGGCAGACTACGTGGGCAGTAGAGGCCTGCTGAAGTAAGTCCTGCTCTGTGGGGTGGGCCCCTGCACAGCTGATTCTCCACAGTGGTTGGAGGTCAGTGGTTGCAGCCAGTCTTTTCAGCTGATCAGCCTGGGGGTAGTCCCTCCTATTGACATGCCAACAGCAATGAAGGCTCAACTATAAGAGGAGGGTGTACATATCCCATGGGGGGGGGGTGTGCACCTCAAGTGCCCAGCTTGGGTGATCAGGGAGGCTGTGCCCCTGGACCCTATAGGACACCTACTGGTACTACATTAGGCCACTCTACCAAGCCTGGGAGACACAGCAGCTCCACCTAATACATAGAAACAAACACAGGGAGGCTGTCAAAATGAAGAGGCAAAGAAACACGTCCCAAATAAAGAACAGAACAAACTCCTGAAAAAGAGCTACACAGAATGGAGACAAGCAACCTCCTAGACGCAGAGTTCAGAACGCCGAACTTAGTGAGCTTCAATAGCGTGAGGAAAGGCCGGCCAGAAGTTAAGGACACACTAACTGGAATGACGACTTTAAAAACAACAACAACAAAAATACAAACGTAAAATGGAAAAAGAGTCCATGAAAGCAGTAGTCAAAAGAGAGTAGTGATGGCTATGCCATAGCAGACAAAATGGACTTTAAGTCAAAAACTGTCATAAAAGACGAACATTATATAATGATTAAAGGGCCAGTTCAACATGAAGATAAAATAGTTATAAACATAGACACCAGAGCTCTTACATATATGAAGCAAACATAGAATTGAAGGTAGAAATAAACAGCTATATAATAATAGTAGGAAACGTCAATGTCTCATTTTCAAGAAAGGACAGAAAAAATCAATCAACAAGAAAATAGAGGATTTGAACAAAATTATAGTCCAATTGGATCTGACAGGAATATACAGAGCACTCTACCCAATGAAAGAATACACATTTATCTCAAGAACACATGGTACATTCTCCAGCATAAATAATAAGCTAAGCTACAAAATACATCTTAAGTTAAAAAAGATAAAAATTAAACAAAGTATCTTTTCTGATCACAACTAGAAATCAAAAGCAGAAGAAAAACTAGAAAATTCCTAAATACGTGGAAATTAAATAGCACGTTCTTAAAGAACAAATGGGTCAAAGAAGAAATCAGAAGAGAATTTAGAAACTATCTTGTGATAAGCGAAAATGAAAACACAATATACCAAAACTTATGAGATACAGTGCCAACAGGGAAATTTATAGCTGTAATTGCTTATATTAAGAGAGAAGAAAGATCTCAAACCAACAGCCTAACTTTGCACCTTAGGGAACCAGATAAAGAACAAACTAAACACAAAGCTAGAAGGAGGAAAACAAAAATTAGAGCAGGATAAATAAAATAGGGAATGGGAAAAACAGAGAGAACTCCTTGAACCCAAGAGCTGGTTCTTGGCAAAGACCAAAGTAACACAAAATTTTAGTTAGACTAAGAAATAAGGAAAGAAGATTCAAATAACTAAAATCAGAAATAAAAAAGAAATCACTACTACTGATTTTATAGAATAAAAACGATTATAAGAGAGTACTATGAACAACTGGATGCCAATAAATTGGATAACCTGGACGAACTGGACAAATTCCTTTAAAGGCTCTGAGGCAAGACAGGTAACCTAACTGAGTTCTGTGATGTAGGGTTGAAGGCAGTGGTAGGGGAGCAAAAGGAAGAGGGCTGGGCCTGCCTATTTTATCAAATTCAAACTCTTTACTCTCTCAACCAAGGCAGCAGGTCATGTTTTGAGATTTTTCCTGCCTCAAATATTGCTTCTTTTAGCATCCTTTTCCTTCGGTCCTTTCTCCACAATGGCATCCTCTTCCTTTGGTTCTTTCCTCACACCTCTGCAAAACCTACTCGGAATGCTTACTGCCACTCTGAACCCTGGCAGCTGGAGGCTCCTCCCTTGGGCTCCTTGGTGCTCTGCATACTTCCCCTTCCTGGGTAAGCTGTAGGTGGAGTGCCTCTCTTTCTTCTGGTTGGACAGCTCCTCTCTAGCTGTTCATCCCGTATCTCCAACTCTGGCACAAGGCCAGAGTCCAGCAGCTGCTCAGCCAACACTTGCTGGTAAAGGAGGCTAGCTGACAGCTTAGCAATTCACCGAGACAGACCAGGCAGTCAGGGAAAGATGGAGGGACAGAAGATGCTCTAGGACCTGAGTGATAGCCACCCTCTGTAGTAGGCCATTTAGGAGGGGGCTGTTACCGGGACACAGAAGTGACCAGGTTTTTTACATGCTGAGTTTGAAATGACAGCAGGACATCAGTCAGATATGGAACTGCTCTGCGAGAGATGACAGGATTGGGGTTGGGCCTGGGGAGTTATCTGCATTAAGGGGATCTTAGCTGCGCTCAGGAGTGAAGAAGTCAGCAACAGAGAAGACCCAGGCATGAGTAGAGGCTGAGACACAACCTGGGGAATGCCCTCTCATAGGCCTCCTTTTGTTATATAACCTGAAGTTCCCATTGCTAAATGATCATTAAAAAAAATATTTATAGAAAAAGTTCTAAAGCAGCTATTTCCAAGGATGAACAGTGAGGGCACAAAAGCAATCCCCTACAAATGTGAAAGTGTTTTGTAAAATCCATTTACATAACCAAGGTTTATCAGGTTCTATGTTAGTCTAAGAACTAGGTTCTACATGATCAAATGAACAAGTGATACATTTCGAGGAAAATGTTGCTCTTAATTAAAGTTGTCTACCTGTTAAAAAAAAACACCTTTACATACGCTCAGTCTTATTATCAGAGGCCTACAAGGCGGGCACTTATCTCACACAACATAACCTGGGATCACAGGTTAACACATGATGAGGCACACACAAAATTTCCTGGCTTCCAATAAAATGTGCTTCATCACTTCCCTTTCCCTATTAACACAAGACTACTTTAGACACCAAAAAAACACACACACATGAAATCACATACACATAGTAATCATTTAAGTTACACACCATAAGCTCAGGGTGACGCAGAGTCCAAATAGAATGTTGTAGGAACAAAGAGCCAGGAACAGCCTGGCCCATGGGCACCTGCAAGCCCCTGAAGCCAAACCCAAAAGCCAATTTCATTCCACTGGGCTAAGGTATTTGTCCGGAGCCAAGACACCTGCAGGAGAGGCCAATCGCACTTCCATGGCTACCACTAGTAGTGCAGTGCAAATGTGTGGATCAGGCCTCCCCAGAGGTGCACCGAGGAAAATAATTCAACTTTAGTTTTGTTCTGTGAAGGGGAGTTTAGAAAGTAAGGCAGTAAGGAACATGGAGCCGGCCGGCGGATGGGCAAGGTGTCTGGTGCACAAAAGCAAACAGAAAGCTCTGACAGCGAACCTTGCTCCCAGCTGGCTCCTGCTGCGGGCCACCCTCTGTCAGGGCAGGCTGGGGTCAGAGAGGAGAACCTGGGTGTGGAGCAGAGGTGCCTGCCCCATGCCTGGCTAGGTTTCTGGGGACAGCAGATGGGTTCTTAGAAATATAAAGTCTATCTGATTTGGATGGTGGCCACCTAATCTGTTGGCCAGTTCCTTCAAGGTTTTTATTAAAGTACACAAAACAGCCAAGTGCACAAGTGACTGCCACATATACTGAAAATGTAGCCAACATCAGAGTATGTTAGCAAACCACTACTTATTCTCCCGTAGGTTTAAAAGGGATGTGTTTCCCCTTTTCTGAAAAAAAAAAACTGTACATGAATCAGCCCTGTCAATACCACCTGTTGTTTCCTGTTCATAGGACACAGTGGGCGGGAGGCGCTTCCAGATCTCTTTACTGGACTGTCCACGTCTCTGGTTCTTCACGTAAGGCTCACGGAGGGAGATGGACACACACCATGTTAGCCAAATGACACTTCCGAGGGCAGAAGTGGGGGAGAGCAAAACCACTTTCTGGACTTGTATCATTATGCTTGCTAGACTTTTCATGAACCTTGTTCATGCCATGGCAATGCCAACAGGATGTGTCCCGAGGGTGGAGGATGTGTGGGTTCCTGGGGGACACTGGAACGGCCTAGGTTACTTCCGGGTGGCTGGTTCCTTTGGGCCGACACCCAGAATGCGGGGCTGTGTCCACAATAATCTACAGAGCTATTCTGGCTTCTCTACAACCCTTAACCCCTAGAGTGCTGGGGAGTGTGAGATCGCGCCCCTCCTGTCTTTCGCCAAAAGTGCCGGGAGCGCTATTGCGCTCCTCCTGCAGCGTCCAGTTCTAAGTCTGCTTTTATTAGTGATGATGATATTGCTAAATATGTCAATTCTAGCTGTGAAGATGACGATTTTGTGGAAGATATTGAATATGTAACTTCATTTACTTGCGATTCATAATTTTTTTCCTAAACTGCTGTAAAATCAGCAAAAATGCCTTGGCAATTTTAGCATAGTTCCTAGGATATTGGTTGGCACTCAAAGGGTTAAAACGTTGCTGTGGCTTCTAGCAGCACTTAAACTAAAACTCACCCATCCTTCCAAGGTCCCCTGCCCATCTCCCCCTCCTCGTCTGCACTCTCCTGGCTGCTCACTGCTCTCCACTGAACAGAGTCCAGCCTGGTGTCCAGCTCTGTCCAGCTCTGGGCCTCTTCCTCCCACAGCCTGGTGCGCTCTTGGCTCACGGGTCAGCTCAGGCAGAACCACTCTCACCAGCTCATAAGCTCATCTGGTCACTCCTCCAACGTCAGAGGTCCTTGTCCTCACACCCTCAGGATTGTATGAATGGCAGAACCTCACGGGTTCCCTGGGTTAGCAGCTGGGCTGTGAGGCCCAGGAGGGAGGGGGCCTGCCTGTCCTTCCCCTAATTTAAATGTGTCTACCCATTAAACAAATACCTTTCCATGTGCTGTATCCACTACCAGAAGCCCACAGGGTGCTGCACCTGCACAGGGCTGGGAGGAGGGACAGCAAACGCGGGCTGAATGAATGAATGAATGCGGCAGGGTTGCCAGAACTGACTGCGCCCCTCAGGGGCCCCCGAAGTTCAGAGTCCAGGGAGAACTGCGGCAGCTGGGGCAGGAGGGCGGCAGGAGGGCAGACCCGTGCGCGAGGGACTCCAGGCCACCTCCCGGCGCTGCCGCTGGAGACCCTGTGGCCAGGCGCGTGGTTCTGCACCCGGAGGCCCCCGGCCCTCCACCCTCCGCCCCCGCTCCAGGGCGCAGCGCACCGGCGCGCCCGCCCCAAGGCCCTTGTGCTGCCAGCTCCCCGCAGCCCCGCAGCCCCGCCAGCCCGCACCCACCCCAGGTCCCCCGCTTACCCTGCAAGGGCCCCTCTGTCCCACCCGCAGAGGGAGGTGACGTTCCCGCGGAGGGGGGCGGAGGGGTGACAGAGGGTGCCGCTCAGCTCTCCCACCCCGGCGGCCGGCGTCACCTCGCCTTCCACACACAAGCGGCAGCGAACCCGCGGATCCCGGGGCCTGGGCCCCGCCCACTTCCACGCCACGTTCCTGCTGGGCGGGGCGTAGCGGGACCAGTGCGCATGCGCGGAGTCGAGGCCGCCCTCTCGGGCCCCCGCTGCGCAGGCGCAGTGGTCTTTCCCACGTGGGTTGATTGGCTGGTTCCTTGCAGCCTGAGCCTGGCTGGTGTCCCCACAGATCTGGGGTCTCGGACCCTTTGGCGCTCCCCTGCCCCACCCTTTGCACACACACTGCCCCAAGCCATAGCGCGGCTCTTCCCGTCGGATTCAGCTTCTGATCCAGCTTCGCCGTTTTACACTCCCACAGCAATATATAGGAGTGTGCGTTTCCCTACATTTTTACTAGTAGAGTCTTTCCAAACGTTTGGATTATTGCCAATCCAATTGTTACAAAAATTTTATCTCATTTACAGTTTTAATTTATATTTATTCTAATATTTTGAAATGCCTTTTCATGGAATTGTGATGACCCTGCTTCTGTCTACTGGACACATCTCTGACCATATTTTACTGCTAAGAGTTTCTAGAATTTTTCACTTTGGTTGACACAGGCTTTTGGATATGCTATTTATGTTTGGAAAGCTCTTCCCCCAGGTCTTTCCTTAGTAAATTGCTATGGTCTGAATGTTTGTGTCCCTCAAAATTCATATGTTGAAATCCTACCACGCAAGGTGGGTGAGGCCTCTGGAAGATGAGTTGAGTTAATGTCCTTATCAAAGAGGATGTAGAGCGATCCCCTGCCCTTTCTTCTATATGAGGGTGCAGTGAGATGACATGGCTCTGAGGAAGATGGCTCTTACCAGACACTGAATCTGCTGGCACCTTGATCTTGGACTTCCCAGCCTCCAAGACTGTAAGAAACAACTCAGCTATAAATAAAAAAAGGAAATCTTACCTTTTGAGACAGATGGGGATCTGGAGAGTATTGTGCTAAGTGAAATAATCCGTCTATGTCAATGAAGTGTTAAAATCCCCTACTGTGACTGTAATACTTTCAATCACTCCACTTCTGTCCATCAAGATTTGCTTTATATATTTAGGTGATCATGTTGGGTGCATAAATGTCTACAAGGGTTATATACTCTTTATCATTATGTAGTGTCCTTTTTTGTCTTTTACTATAGCCTATGTTTTAAAATATATACATATATATTTATTTATTGTTGACAGTATTAAAAATGTTCCCCATTTCCCCCCACTTTTCCCCAATCCACCCAGCTCCTATGCCAACCCAGGCCTTCATCACACTATTGTCTGTGTCTATGGGCTATGCATATCTATATATATAAAAGGCTAAGTAACCAACCGTAAGACCATACGACAACCCACCAGTACATATGATGTGCACTGGCAATTCTATATATATAAAAGGCTAATATGCAAAGTGTCCCCTTGGGAGTTCTACCAGGAGACTTGGAGTTTGATCACTTGCTATGACATGTGCTGACCACCAGGGGGTAGCACCAAACCAAGGAAGGCCCCAGTCTGCAGCCAGCAGCTGGGAAAGGGAGGCCCCCCGCCAGCAGCTGTAAGGCCCTATTTGGTCCTGATCGCACAAATTTCATGCACCGGGCCTCTAGTTTAAAAATAAACGTTGACTTGTGCATGCACGATACATATAAAGCTCTTGCTGATGTCAATCACGTGTGTTTTAATTTTATAATACTATATTATATATACTATTTTGACATGTAATTCTTTGCAGTAGCATAATTACTGCATGAATCTTTCTTCTAATTAATTTCCTTTCAATGTGCACAAATTGGCCACTAGTAAGTATATAAGTTCTTTGGTTAATCTCTTCCTGTCACCCCTCCCCCCTGCCTCTGAGATCTGTCAGTCTGTTCCATGTATCCATGCCTCTGGACCTATTCTGTTCACCAGTTTATTTTAGATAAATAATTAGATTCTATATATTACTGAGATCATATGGCATTTGTCTTTCTCTGACTGGCTTATTCATTTAGCATATTAATCTCCAGATCCATCCATGCTATCTTAAAGAGTAAATGATCCTTATTTTTATGGTCACATAGTATTCTGAAAATGTACCACAGCTTTTTTACCCCCTCATCTTCTGATGGGCACTTGGGGATCCATGACTCTGGACCTAATTTGTTTATCAGTTTATTTTGATCATTAGATTCCACATATAATTGAGATAATGTGATATTTGTCTTTCTCTGACTGGCTTATTTTGCTTAGCATAGTAATCTCCAGGTCCACCCATGCTGTTGCAAAGGGTAAAAGAAAGAGCCTTCTTTTTTATGGCCACATGGTATTCCACTGTGTAAATGTACCACTTTTTTTTTTTTTATCCATTCATTTACTGGATAATTGAAATTGGAAAGTGGGGGAATACTAAATCTAGATAGTCTTTTCAGTCTCCCAGTTCCCCTTTCTGTAGGCAGCTACTATTACCAGCTTGTTTGTATTCGCCAGAGGTATTTTTACATACATAAGCATATATGGATATTTATAGAGTTGTTTCTGATATTTTTCAATCATAAAAAAATGGCTCAACTTCCACCATATTTTTTTCAATAATTGTTGAATTCACATTTCTGGGAATATGTTTGGTGTCAGTCTGTAGAAAGATCATCAGGTGGCAGTATACTACCAGAAGATGGGGGCTAGGAGGGCCTCTGCAAAAACTAAATAGCAACTGCACTTGGTTTTCCTATACTGGGGTAGCAATACTCATATCTGATAAAATAGACTTCAAGCCCTAACCAGTTTGGGTCAGTGGATAGAGCGTTGGCCTGAGGACTGAAGGGTCCCAGGTTCGATTCTGGTCAAGGGCATGTACCTTGGTTGTGGGCACATCCCCAGTTGGGGGTGTGCAGGAGGCAATTGATTGATGTTTCTCTCTATCCCTCTCCCTTTCTCTCTGTAAAAAATCAATAAAATATATTTTTAAAAAATAGACTTCAAAAGAAAGGCATAACAAGAGTCAAAAAAGGTCACTACATAATAATAAAGGGATCGATCCAGCAAGAGGATATAACCCTGCTAAACATATATGCACCTAATGTAGGAGCACCTAGATATATGAAAACAATTTTGGTGGCTTTAAGGGAGAGATCAACAGCAATACAGTCATAGTAGGGAACTTTAACACCCCATTGTCAACAATGGACAGACAAAATATCCACAAGGAAACAATGACTTAAATGACACACTAGACCAGATAGATTTAATTGATATCTACAGAACATTCCATTTCAAAGCAGCAGAATATACATTCTTCTCAAGTGCACATGGAACACTCTCAAGAAAGGACATGTCAGGACACAAAAGAAATCTCAATAAATTAAGAATATTGAGCCAAAACCGGTTTGGCTCAGTGGATAGAGTGTCGGCCTGCGGACTGAGGGGTCCCAGGTTTGATTCCGGTCAGGGGCATGTACCTGGGTTGCGGGCACGTCTCCAGTGGAGGATGTGCAGGAGGCAGCTGATCAATGTTTCTGACTCTCTATCTCTCTCACTTCCTCTCTGTAAAAAATCAATAAAATATATTTTATTAAAAAAAAGAATATTGAAATCATATCAAGCATCTTCTCTGACCAGAACAGCATGAAACTAGAAATAAACCACAGCAAAAAAATTTTTTTTTTAAATTCAAACATGTGGAGGCTAAATAGCATGTTATTAAACAATGAATTAAACAACAATGACATCAAGGAAGAAATCCAAAATTATCAGGAAACAAGCAAAAATGAACACATAACCACCCCAAATCTCTGGGACATAGTGAAAGCAGTCCTGAGAGGGAAGATCATAGTTTAACAGGTCTACCTCAAGAAGCAAGAATAATCTCTACATCTAAAAGAACTAAAGAAAGAACAGCAGGAAAAGCCCAGAGTAAACAGAAGGAAGGAAATAATAAAGATCAGAGCAGAAATAAATGACATAGAAACAACAACAACAAAAAGTATACAAAAGATCAATGAAACCAAAAACTGATTCTTTGAAAGGATTAACAAGATTGATGAACTTTAACCTGACACATCAAGAAACTATGAGAGCGGACACCAATAAATGTAATCTGAAATGAAAGAGAAGTAACACCAGACATCCCAGAAATACAAATGATTGTAAGAATATATTATGAAGAACAATATGCCAACAAAATAGACAACCTGAGCCCTACCACTCTCAGTGGTAGAGTGTCATTCCTCAGACTGAAGGTTCCCAGGTTCCATTCTGGCCAACGGCATGTACCTTGGTTGCAGGCTCGATCCCAGGCCCTGGTTGGGGTGCCTGCAGGAGGCAACCAATCAATATGTTTCTCTCACATGGATCTTTCTCTCTTTCTCTTTCCCTGTCTTGCCCTCTCCCTCCGCTCTCCCTGCAAATCAATGGAAAAATATCCTCGGGTGAGGATTAACAACAACAACAAAAATAGACACCCTGAGCAAAATGGACAAATTCCTAGAAACGTACAGTCTGCCAAAACTGAACCAGGAAGAAGCAGAACACCTGAACAGACCAATAACAACTACTGAAATAGAAGCAGTAATAAAAAACAACAACTTCCTACCAACAAAAGCCCTGGATCAGATGGCTTCACAGGTCAATTTTTCGAAACATTCAAAGAAGAATTAACACCTATCATCCTCATACTATTCCAAAAAAATTCAAGAGGAAGGAAGATTGCCAAGCTCTTTTTATGAGGCCAACAATATTCTAATAGCAAAACCAAATGAAGACACAGCAAAGAAAGAAAATTGTAGGCCAATACCCCTGATGAATATAAATGCTAAAATTCTCAACAAAATATTAGCAAAATAGATGTGGCAATGCATTAAAAAAAAATCATACACCATAATCAAGTGGGATTTATTCTGGGGATGCAAGGTTTGTACAATATCCATAAATCTCAGATATCTCTTGCAGCAATATTTTTGCCGATAATCTCCTAAGGGCAAGGGAAATAAAGGAAAAGATAAACAAGTGGGACTCCATCAAGCTAACAAGCTTCTGCACAGCAAAAGAAACCATCAACAAAATGAAAAAGGGAACCCACTGCATGGGAGAACATATTCGCCAATGATACATCTCATAAAGGCTTAATTCCCAAATATATAGAAACTTATCTAACTCAACACCAGGAAGACAAAATGGGTGAAGGACCTGAGTAGACACTTCTCCAAAGAGGACATACAGACGGCCAATAGACATGAAAAAATGCTCAAGGTCACTAATCATCAGAGAGATGCAGATTAAAGCCTCACACCTGCCAAAATGGCTGCCATTAATAAATCAACAAACAACAAGTGCTGGTGAGGATGTGGAGAAAAGAGAACAACACCGCCGGTGGGAATGAAGACTGGTGCAGCCACTGTGGAAAACAGCATGGAGTTTCCTACAATGATTAAAACTAAAACTGACTTTTGACTCAGCAATTCCACTTCTGGGAATTTGGCAATGGATTTTTAGATATGACATTGAAAGCACAGGTTCTCAATTCCTTGCTCACTCTCTTCTCCTTCAGGTGCCTCTATGAAGAAAGGGTTGTTATGCTTCATGTTATCCCAAATGCTCTTAAACTATTCTCATTTAGAAAAGAAATTTTTTACTGCTCTTATTGAGTATTTTTTGCTACTTTGTCTTCCACATCACTGATTCAATCTTCTGCTTTATCTAACCCACTGTTGATTTTTTTTTTTTTTAGTGTATTCTTTATTTCAGATATTGTATTCTTCATTTCTGAGTGGTTCTTTTTTATGGGTTCTATGTCCTTTTTTATGCTTATTGTCTCTTTGCTTCATCCATTCTTCCCTATGTTTTTGTTTTGTTTTGTTTTAAAGTATATTTTATTGATTTTTTACAGAGAGGAAGGGAGAGGGATAGAGAGTTAGAAACATCGATGAGAGAGAAGCATCGATCAGCTGCCTCCTGCACACCCCCTACTGGGGATGTGCCTACAACCAAGGTACATGCCTTTGACTGGAGTCAAACCTGGGACCCTTTAGTCCCCAGGCTGATGCTCTATCCAGTGAGCCAAACCAGCCAGGGCCTTCCCTATGTTTTTTTTTATCATCCTTGTTACTATTTTTTTTTTTTTTTAAACTCTGTATCTGGTATATTGCTTACCTACGTTTCTTTTAGTTTTTTTCTGGAATTTTTTTTTATTTGGGGCATTTTTCTTTGTCTTCTCATCTTGGCTGCCTCTCTGTATTTATTTCTGTGTATTGGGCAGATCTTCTATGCCTCTCATGTGAATAGAAGGCTTTGATAGGAATGGTCTCACCGGTCAGGTGAGCAAGGGAAGAATGGTTCCCTCCCTAGAGACAAACAACTCAGTGAGTCTCTGATTCTGGCGAGACCTCCTCAGCAGCCCTAGCTCAACAGGGCATGCCCACAGGGATCCCAGAGGGTGGGGCTAGTGGATCTCCAAAGGGGGGTGGGGTGGGTGCTGGTCAGGCTTGTGTTAAGTCAGGGGAATAGCCCTGAGCCACACAACTCAATCTATGAAACCATCCCTGAATCTGCCCAGACCTTTACACCAGTGACTCAGGCACTGACTCCTCCAAAGGGCGTGAGTTCACTCCTCAGGGTGGGGCGGCAGGGAGTGGGGAGGGTGTGATTATTGCATCCCCCACACCCTCCAGGTTAATGCATATGGAAGAAAGATGGCATCTGTGGGCAATGTGGGAGAGGGACTCAGCACAGGGTCCCTTCAACTCTTTCCTGAGAGCCTCACAACCCAGTCTTTTCTCACATGACTCTAGTTTGCTCTGAGCCACCCTCCCTCAACTGAGGCCTAGGTGAATGTCTGTGAATGAGATTTTGTGTGCTAGCCCTTCAACATGGCACCTGGGTTTCTAGCAGACTCCCATCTGTCTCTGGTGGACAGAATCCCCATTGATTCTCACAGCCACATGTTGTGTGGGCTCCTCTTCCTGGTTCTGGTGCTCTGGGATGGGGAGCCCACTGTGGGGTTGAGAACATTACAGCTGGGAGCTGGGCTATCCCTCTAGATTCTCAGCCATAGCAAGTTGGTGTGGGGCCAGCTCTTTTTTTTTTTTTTTTTTTTTTTTTTTTTTTGCATCCCTGCCCTTCCTACCAGTCTGGATGTGGCTTCTCCTGTAAATTCTTGGTTATAAGACTTCTCTTCCACTAGTCTTCAGTTGGTTAATCAGGTTGACTGGTCTTTATTTTAGTTGTAATTCCAGTTTGGTCCTGGGAGGAGGTGAGTATAACTTCTACCAACTCTGCTACCATCTTGGATCAGTTATTTTATAAATGCCTCTAAGTTTGGTTCTTCTGATACTTCCTTATGATTAGAATCAGATTGTGTATTTTTGTCACAAATTCCACAGGAGTGGTGATGTGCCTTTTCTGTGCATCCTGTCAGAAAGCTCATGGTGTGGGTTTGTCCAAATCACTGGTGATGCTAACTTTCATCCTTAGTTAAGGTGGTGTCTGCCTGCTTTCTTCACTGTCTAGTTGCTATTCCTTGTGAAATTAATAAGTATCTTGTGGGGATATACTTTGACCCTATGTAAATATCCCCACACTCCTCAAACTTGTACCCATTTTTGTATCCATTGATAATTTTTGCCTGAAAAACATTGGGACTCATATAAATTACTAATTTTTGGGGGGTGGTAGGTGTTATATTTCTGATTCAAAAGATTCAAAGAGCCATGTGTTCTCTAAGAAGGTGTATGGTCAATCATTTGTGTGTTGAAGTGACCCATAAGAACCACAACAGGCTTAATTTTCCCTGTTTGCAGTAAAAAAAAAAAAAAAAAGAGACATCTTATACTCAGGGGCTTAACAATAGCTGATTATTTGGAATTTGCACTCTGCTTTCTTATTCTAGAGGAGCACATTGATGATTTGGTGTTTTTATTTTTAAAGAATAGTAAGTTCATTCTCTGCACCTCACAGAACTTGAAAGAATCTTAGATCACTTTTACTTATTGAGGTTCCAGGAATGTTAAGATATAGATAGCAAAGATGGTTTGTGACTATGGAGGAAAAAAAAATCAATAATTGTTGCCTATGGGGTGGAATTGGGGATGAACTGGGGGTGGGACTGCAGTGACTGGAAGGGGACAGAGAAATTTTTAAGGTGATAGAATGTTATGTATCTTGAGAGAGGTTTGGCCATGGGTGCAGATGTTTGTCCACACTCATCGAACGGTGCACTTCAGAGTCAAACGTCAAATTATGTATCTTTTACCTAAAAATCCCCACAAACTTATTGACCTCTGGTTCCTGATGTGCATGCTGATATATTTAGGGGATCGGCAACTCGATGTTGATCGGCAACTCAGATGGATTGATAGGTGGGCCAAGGGATTGACTTATGATGAGGCAGGCGTAGCAAAATTTTAATAATTGTAGAATGTACTCAGTAGTTGAATGAGGTTCGCTTTCAACTTTTTTGGTATATTTGAAATTTTTCATAATAAAATGTTGGGAGAAAATGGGTTACCAAAAAGTTATGTGCATTTCAGTTGTTTGCCTTTAACAAGTAAATGCCGTTCAGACACCAAAATACAGTGCAACAAAGTTGTCCCATTCACAGGATAACTGTTAAATTTATTAAAGATATTAATTTATAGTGTCAAAGGTATGGTCTCATAGTGGGATGCAAATTAAGAGTTGCCTGAAGGACTTTTTAATTTTTAAATTCTGACAGTATAAGTCTGAATTACACTCTCTTTCGTACAGTTGTATGCAAACTCTGGCAATCTCTCCAAAGTCTGATTCTGTAAGGCCTGAGATGACATGGCCCTTGTCCCACTCCACTCCCACCCCACCTGTCTGATGTCATTGAGTTCATTGTAAACAGCCTCTTCACCATGTTGTGCAGAGGGAAAGCAACATGACAGTTTGTACACAAGGGATCCCTGCCTTGCCCCCTACCCCAGACCCCCCTACTCTGCCTGTGAATAGCAAAGCTTTAACATTTACTAAGTGGGAGGTGACAGGTCCTTCCCAGCTCTTGCGATTTTGGGCTTCAATTGATAATTAGGCACCTGAAAAATGAGCCAATCTGTTTCGTGGTGGGGAAGATGCTTCAGCCAAGCCAATTAGCATCTTGGTTCTGGTTGCCTTGGGAATTTAACTCTGTCCCATGGCCCATTTAACATCTCCAAACACTGTTGTGTCCTGAAGAGGGAAGTCATGATTGTTAAATGAGGGAAAACCCTGGGGACCCATATGCTGAGGATTCCCTGTGTGGAGGGTTGGCTAGGGGCACAAGGGCTGGCGGTTTCTGTCCAGCCCCCAGGCCCCCTCCATTCTTCTCTTAGGACTCAGCAGCTGGCTCCTGGAAGCACAGGCCCTAACCACCCGGTGAGGGAGTGGCAGCTGCCCCCAGATAGTCACACAGTTGAGTGGATCTTTTGTCCGCTTAGAAGACATTGCAACTGCCGGTCACCAGTTGGCCTTCTCCCAAAGGGGGTGGCCATGGAGCAGGGCAGCCTGTTTGTGCAGCATATTGTTGAAGGGCCATGAATTTGCAAACAGGCTGCCATAAGTTGTCCCCTGCAGAGAATGTGTGCATGGAGTGACTTCGAGGCTGGGAAGGACTGAGGCCGGGGAAGGCTCCAGGAGAGAGGGATTAACCAGACAACTTAACTAGGGAGATTTGAGGACTCACAGAATCTAGGGGGACGTTGAGAAATCTACATCTTTTCTTTCTCAGGAACCACCTAAGCCAGTGATATGGAATCCTCTTAAAAGAAATTCCAAGACCGCCTGTGTTTAACAACTGTTGCTGGGAGAAAACTCTGAATCATGCTTACTTAAAAACCTGCTTTCCTTTCTCAGGTGGCCATCCATAACAGTTGTTTTTCTATTTTAAGAGGCTTCAGAGATGTGAAAAAAAACGGTCGCTAATGAAGATGACAATGGCAACAACTATAGATACTTATCATGGGCCTGGCCTCATGCTGAGAGCCTATATCTACCTCATTTCATCCCCAGGGCAGCCCAGCCCAGTAAGGTTGATGTTACTATTCACATCTCAGAGATGAAGAAGTCGAGGCTTTAGGTTTAAGACTAAGTAACCAGCACACTGACAAAGGGACTCAAACCCAGAGTGGCCCATTCTCAGGCCTGTGCTGCGAGCCCTCCTCCCTCCCAGTCTCCTGGCTGCAGCCCTTCTCCATTCTCTGCCAGCTCTGGCTTTTCCCCATCTTCCCCCCACCCCCCGCCCCCGCCACCCTATTTCCTTAGGTCTCAGAGCATAGTCTTTAGCCTCCTCTGTGGGACGGTGCGCAGGTTATGGGAGGATGGGCAGCTTTGCTGTTGACCACAGGGATTAGTTCAGTCTACCCGCGCCACCCCAATCTGATGTACTGTGACAGAGGGACCTGAGCAAAGAGCCAGTGAGGGCCAGGAGAGTTCTCCAAATTCCACACGACACACACTCCACACGGACTATCACAGAGCAATTTTGAGAGCCAAACAGAGGTCGTGGAGGAAGCTGTTCCACTAGATTTGGCCTCAGGAGTCTTGTCAAGAAGAGTGAGATGAAACAGGGAAGGTTGGGATAATGAAGTGTGAAGAGATGGCCTGGGTCAAAGCTTAGGAGGCGAGGCAGGGGTTGGAACAGAGGCCTAAGAGAGCAGGTCCTTAGGGGGTTCTGCTTGGGCAGAGAGGTGGGGGGGCATGATGATGGGTGAAAGTGCTGGTGGGTGCGTGCCCCCAAAGAAGGGGCTTGACACTGGCTGGTTGCGCAGGTTCATATTCTGTAAATATTCCCACCCCCAGTTAGTTGTGAGGGGAAACCCTGATATGGTACTTAGACTCACAGACCAGGGCTCACAGCCCTGCCCTGGCAGACGTCAATCACTGGGCTTTTCAATGGCCGGGGCAACCCAGGTTGGCACTTCAGATTTAGGATGCATTGTGGCAGTTTTCAAGAGGCGGGAATCACAGAATGACCTCTTAGCTTTTCACAGAACCATGTCAGCACTCTTAGCTCCTTGTCAAATACACAATTCACGGAGGTCACTTGACAAAAACCAAAATTACCCATGACCACAGCACCCCTGTTGGTTTGAGGAGGTAAGTGTTTGTGGTAGGTTGGGATGAGTTTGGAATGGGACAACCAAGGGGATGAGGAGGGAGTCCCACCCATGTGGTCCAAGTGAAAAGATGTGTGGAAACCATTTCTCTGACGACCCCAGGGTGTGCCAAAGTCCCCTCACCACTCTGCCCTGAGATGTGTTGGTCCCTGGAAGGGGTTAAGCTGAGGCCCTACTGGAGGATGAGGCCAGGGGCCCTGCCCATGGTGAGGAAGTTTAGCATGGCCGCACAGAGGATGCACCCGTCACACATTTTGGATTTTAGGCATCATCTTTGATGTCGCCCGCCCACTGTGCCCCCAGGCTGCCACACTGTATCCAAATGCATGTGAATGGAACAACTCCACAAGTAATTTTTCTCTGGAGGAAATAAAGCAAGGGCCCTGGGTAGTGTGGAGCCACAGGGATGGGTGTGTTGCATGGAAGAACTGAGCAGGTCTGCAGGTAAACTGAGAGATGCAGGACGGAGGTGTAAAGAGACAATTTCCCTTCTTCGTGGCTTTCCGAATCTGAAGCTGCACAGAAGGTGTCCGGGATCTCCGGTGCTTGTTTTGCCCCTGATGCTAGATGTCAGCTGGACAGGGGATAGAAAGACGGCATCCGGTGGCTGGGAGCAGCATGTATCTAACATGCCAACTGGGGCCCAGCAGTAACTAACTTTCCCAACAGCTGAGGGTAGCATAGGGGTTAAGCATTTGGGCCTTGAGTCAGGCTGTGCTGGGTTCAAACAATGGCTCAGTCACTGCAAACCCAAGACAAGGATTTGGTGCAAAAAGTTTGCCACCTGATCCTGGGCAGCACTGTGGAGGGTTAGGGAAGTAAAATGAGGAAGAGAAGCAGCCACGGCTTGCATTGATGACCAGGTTACCAGCCTGGCCAGTAGGAAGCTGGGTCTTTATCTAAGAACAATAATCTGGGATTGGCCAAGGGCTGCTCCCAGGCCCTTCTGTCTGCCTTCTCTGGGGTTTGGTCAGGCCATGAGCAGTGAACGCTTGACAAGAGCCTCACAGATGCTGGGAGAATGGAGCATGGGATCTGGCAGCCCCGAGGATGTGCCAGACCCTCCCTCCTTCACTGTCCATTCTCTTGGCCCTACCTCTCCCTCCCCTGTCATTTCACTTTGCCCAGGAGTATGAAACTGAGAGCCATCCTTGGCCCTGTCCTGGCGTGGCCTCTACTTCCTGCCTGGGGTTCCCTGGACATGGGTGTGCAGTGCCTAGAGCTGACACACAAGCCCTTCTTCCCTGGGGGACACACTCCACAAAGCCCCTTCAAAAGCACTACATGGACAGAGTGATCAATTCAGTAATGCACCCAGGCATCCGCATTCCCCCCCGACCAGGCCTGCTGCCCTGTTCCCTCAGATCATTGCCCACACAAGGCCTGCAGGCCAGCCTGTATCAGGCTTTGTCCTCCGTGGTCAGCTGTCTGCCTTGAGGCTAGACTGAGGGAGCCCTGTCTTATAGGTGTACAGGACAGAGTGGGGACCTGGCTTTGTGAGTATGTCAGAAAGCGTCATGGGAGGACCAAGTGGGTAAACCACGTTAACACTGGGCTGCAAGGACTGGTGAGCACGCTCAGATCCTTCAGACGTGTCCGCTCCCACCTCCCCGTGTTCCGAAGCAGAGAGAACAGTCCTGAGGACTGCTGCCGGAGGACACTGGTTTCCGAGGTACAGAGAAAGCTCAGGAGAGTGTCACCCTTGTTTTCACTCATTGTCCTGGAATTCAGAGCAACACCGTGAAACATCTCTGGCCGCAGCTCTCCGAGGGACTCCTGGGCAAGTCCAGGGAGGACTCACATAACTGGTTACATTGGTAAGACGAAGAACTCCACACGGGTACAACACCGTTTACTAAACTACAGACTTTATTTGATTTCACCAGTTTTTCCACTATCATTTTTTTTTTTTTTTTGGTTTCAGAATCTGATCTAGAATATCACATGGCATTTAGTCATTGAGTCTCCTTCATCTTCTATTTGTGATAGTTTCTCAGTCTTGTTTTTCATGACTTGGAACTTTTGAATAGTATGTTTACTACGGAGTAATTTTTAAAAAACTAAGCCGATGGAAAAAAGCAACCATATAGGTTGTTGGATATAAAAAGAAAAACAAAGGTTTTTTTAGTTGAAATTCTCTAAATATGGCCTGAAAGCTATTATGAAAATAAGTAAAAAAAGGTTTTCTTAAAAAAAAAAAAAGTAAAATAAAAAACTAAGCCGCCGGGCACCAGGTTGGTTGTTTTGTTTATGTGACTGTGCGGACACAGTGATGGTTTTGGTCACTCTGGTACAGGAGACCTGGCTTTACAGCGGGCAAGGACATCGGCAGTTCTCGCAGCGGTGCGAAATTATTAAAGGCTTTCAAAACCGACTTGACGGTCATTGATTTCCTTTGTATGTCTGCTCCCAGGCACGCTTTTGTGGCTGCTGTGGGAGGGGGCCTTTGTGAAAATAGCAGAAGGAAGCATTTGGAAGTGGTTGTCCTGAATGCTGTCTTTCTGCAGAAGCAGCATCTTTAGTCCCCCCAGGTCCAGTGTAGTGACATGGCTTTGTCCTCTTGGCACCTGCCTGGGGTGGCTCAGTACCTCTTCAGGGAGTTCCTTCCTGGCTCATGCTGTCTCCAGCAGATGTCACACTCTGATAGTGGTGGCTCCGGGACAATCTGGACTGGCTGTGAAGGTTCCCTTTGGCCCTCCTCCACCCTCTTCCCTGCACAGGGCCCACCCATGAGCCCAGTGTAGAAGTAGCCCCCTGGCACTTACTAAAACAAGCTCCTTGGATTGCAAATGCCAAGTGCTCTGGACAAATCCCTCAGGAATTGTATATGCCCTTTTGAGATTCCCCAAACAGGCCATGGAAGTACAAGGAAGGGAGAGAAGAGGAGGACAGCCAATTAGCAATACATGACCATGTGAACGCATTGCTAGGACTCCTCTTAAGGCCTTGGAAAGGGCAAATGTTCCCATTTTGGTAAAGATTAAGTAAACCAGAGTGTATCCATTATCCTTTTAAGTTAAAAATGATTTTTTCGCCCTAGCCGGTTTGGCTCAGTGGATAGAGCATCGACCTGCAGACTTTAAGGTCCCAGGTTCAATTCTGGTCAAGGGCATGTACATTGATTGCAGGCACAATACCCCTTGGGAGTGTGCAGGAGGCAGCCGATCGATGTTTCTCTCTCATCAATGTTTCTAACTCTCTGTCTCTCTCCTTCCCTCTCTGTAAAAAATCAATAAAATATATTTTTTAAAAAATGATTTTTTTCGTAATAATAAATGTGCATTGTAGAAAATTTAGATAAAATAAGAAAATAAAACATCATATTCCTACCACCCAGAGGTTATTACTGTTTAATACATTGGGATATGTCCTTTCAGATTTTGAAATATTTTGACAACAGTTAAAACAGCACATAAATGATGCAAAGTGAAAATAACTCAGTACAGGTTGCATCTACGATGATACTGAGATGTAAAGTTATGTATACATTAATATGTATTAAAATGAAATATACCAAAAATGTTAACAGGACTTATTTGTGGATGATAGGATTAGGATGTTTGTTATTTTCTTATTTTCTGTATTTCCTACAACAAACATACAGACTTTTATAACCAAAAAAAATTATTCATATTCAAAAGTAATTATAGTTATTTCAAAAGTGAGGTATGATTGTGAGTGTATGTGAATTCAAATAAACAACTTATTTTGTGTCCAATGATTATGTAGTTGCATTATGTTGCTTTGGGTTTTCCTCCCTCAAAAAAAAAATCTAATCAGATTGTGATTTTGTTTCCTGACATTAACACATGGGCATTACAGGAGCATGTATGTCACATGGTTAATTCATTGGCAGAAGGATTATGCCATCAGGGGAATAAATTTGAAATTCTCAAGGTACTTTGCTCCAGTAATCAGGACTCAATTTATCTCTAAGCTGAGAGAGGGGATTGAATTCTCTAACAATGGCCAGAAAATGCTTTTTGGAGGATTTCCTTCTTATTAAAACAATTCTTAAAGTTGCAGTAAAGACTGAGCTGTCCATGCTGGTGAAGACTGCAGAGGGCTTGCTAGGACAGTTTCCTTCAAAGCCACAGAAAATATGTCACAGGATAGAAAGGAGAGGAAGAATCATTGGGAAGAGGAAAAGGTTGAGCAAGGGGCCGTCAGTGTTACTGATGACATATTGGAGAGTTTTCCTGGCCTGGTTACTTTTGAAGACTTTGATTTTCCAAGCAAATGCCACTTGGTGACGAGACTCCACCACAGGCCACCAGAGTGACCCCTAAACAATTTAAGAAATCTAGGCCTTGAATTAAAATCAGATTCATACAGCCCGGCTGTGTGGTTCAGTGGTTGAGCATCAGCCTAGGCACCAAGAGGTCGCTGGCTTGATTCCCAGTCAGGGCACATAACTGGGTTGTGGCTTGATCTCCAGAAGGGGGCATGCAGGAGGCAGCCAATCGATGCTTCTCTCTCATTGATGTTTCTATCCCTCTCTCTTCCCCTCTCTCTAAAATCAATCAAAATATATTTTAAAAAAATCAGATTCATGCAAGTTAATTGTATTTCAACAATTTGATTTAAGTGCAAGTTCTATGTTTGAAATGTAAGAGTTTCCTTAGTTTTTTAGTGATGTAAGTTGGAAGGACTTGCACTTACCAGGTGGTCCAGCTCCTGAAGGCTTGAAGGCTTCCAAGAACCCCTCTTTCTTTGGGACTGCCTGAAATAGCAGGATGCTCCTCTTGGCTCATGCCATTTTACACTTTTGGAACATGATGGTGAAATTGCCATCCCCATTCTACTGCCCAAAAAAGAGGACCCCACTTCTCAGGAAAAGGGATGCCTTCTCTCCTGGCCAAGGAAGCCAGTAGGAGCCACCATCCCTCAATAGCAGCTTAGCTAGGGGTCCTCTGCACTCCTCCCCTCTGCTTCTGGGGAGGCTAAGAGGATCAGGGGCCTTTCTGCTTTCTTCTAAGTGACCATTACCAAGGTCTGGATCCAGCCCACTCAGAGGAGAAAGAATCTACTCATGATTCCATGTTCAGAACTCAACGGTGCATCTTTTTAAACATTGTTGACACCATCCCCCCCGTCTACCCATCTCCACCCATTCCACACTCCCTCACCCCCACGCCCCCTCAATCACCACCCTGCTGTCTGTGTCACCTTCTTTCATCCAATCCCTCCCATGCCCCTCCACTCTGACCTGTCAGTTTGTTTCATGCATCGGTGCTTCTGGTTCTATTTTGTTCATCCGTTTATTTTGTTCATTATATTCCACATCCAAGAGAGATCATATGACATTTGTCTTTCTTGGTCTGGTTTATTTCACTTAGTATAATAATCTCCAGGTCCATCCATGCTGTTGCAAAAGGTAAGAGTTCCTTCTAAAAGGGGCATCTTTACTAGACCAAGATAGTGGACAATGACAACTCTGACCTAGGAGAAAGCCACAGCTCGGACACTAACAAGTAGTATGCAGGGTTCTTTTCACCTGTTAACTGTATGGAAGAAATTAAATTGTGAGCAGTGTATTCTCACAAAAAAAACATTGACTTAATTATTTTTTAACAGTTCGCTTGACACTCTTGAGTACAATCTACCTCTTTTAGATCAGTGGGGAAAACTTCATGGATGAGAAGGGAGTGTTCACACATTAGGAGCACTGAAATATCAAATAATTTCTGTGCCAATCTCACCAGATCCTCTGGTGTCCCAGGGATCTGATCACATATAGGAGACTTCCTGGTGGTAAGAGTCTTTACGTTCCTTGTAACAGGATCCTGGTTGCTTTGTAAGGGTGGTTGTGTGGTTGAAATATCATGCCCTGTGGGGTTACAATGTCGTGTGTTTGAATAATGTGTGATCTTGGGCAAGTTTCTTAGCCTCTCTGAGCCTTCCTTAACGCATCATCCATAAAAAGAGGATGACAAGACAGAGTTAAATCGTGCTGGTCATTTGAACGGCACTCCACCTAAATAATGCGTACCCCAGAGAGATAACCTTTCCCCTTTCCTCTTGATTATTCTCACTTCCACGTTACTGCTAAGGATGAGTCTAACATCCTTAGATATGTGACATATACTGAGAGAATTCTTCTTCATGGTTAGGCTTATTGAGAAATGGTATATCAGTCTTCCACAGTGACTTCCCAAGGGATATTCAAGGGCGATTTTGACCATGTGAATGTTTCGCTTTACTCAACGTTTTTGCAACCCCATCATGCCCACTTTTCAGTTTATAGTTGTCAGGTTTGGGTACTGACATGAGATTTAGGCTGAATGCCAAACCTGAAACCAAACTGTCATGCATTTCTAAAATAATAATGTACCTTCAGAATTGAAGGTAGAAAGCTGTGAAAGGCAGAGATCATGCGGATGAATGCGCAAGCCACCTAGAAATGTCACAAACCTTTCAATACCTAACCCCATAGTCTTCAAATATATGCCAGATTCATGTTTTTTTTTTTTTTTTTTTTTTTTTTTTACCTTAAAAATTACCTGTGAAATTAAGATGTTCTATGACCACAGTATCTTCCAATGGCTATAGACCGGGTGGCACTCACTGGCTTTGCAGCCATAGCTGACCTGTACTTTTGAATTTTTTTATTATTTATTTTAATTTAATTGTTTAAATCTTTATTGTTGAGAGCATTACAGATGTCCCCTCTTTTCCCCCTATTGCCCCCCCCCCGACCCAGTTCTCACCCTGCCCTAGGCCTTCACCACCCTATTGTCTGTGTCCATAGGTAATGCATATATTTATATAAGATCTTCGGTTAATCTCTTCCCACCCTCTTTCCCCCCTTACCTCTGAGATTCATCAGTCTGTTCCATGTTTCCATGCCTCTGATTCTATTTTATTCATTAGTGTGTTTTTTTTTCATTACATTTCTTGTTTGCTTATTTTGATTTTTAGATTCCATTGTTGATAGATATATATTTATTGCCATTTTATAGTTTGTATTTTTCTCCCTCTCCTCCTCCTCCTCCTCCTCCTCCCCCTCCTCCTCCTCCTCCTCCTCCTCCTCCCTCCCTCCCTCCCTCCCTTTCTTAAAGAGTACCCTTCAATATTTTATGTAATACTGGTTTGGTGGTGATGAACTCCTTAGCTTTTTCTTTTCGTGAAACTCTTTATCTGACCTTCAATTCTAAATGATAGCTTTGCTGGGTAATCTTAGTCATAGGTCCTTGCTATTCATCGATGTGATAACCGTGACTGTCTCTGGGGGAGCTGGCGTTCAAGGTGGTGTGGGTCAAGGTGGGCATTTCTTTTCATTTGCACTGTTAGACATTATGATAATGAAGATATGTACATGCATTACTGATATCATTTTAAGTAATTTAAAATAACAAGGAAGGTGAGCAAAGAAAAAAATGTTTTAGAAGTACAAAAAATTTGCTTTTAATTTTTCTTCTCCTCCTTGCTAATTCTTTATCCTTATCATCCTCTATCAATGTGTGCAGAATATCATGAACTTGACATGGCCCTTCACAGTTTCCTCTCTCTATAGAACGTCGTTTCGCTGTCTGTCAGTTATAGCCAGCCTACAACACAGTCACTCTTTTTTTTTTTTTTTTTATTGATTTCTTACAGAGGGGAAGGGAGAGAGATAGAGTTAGAAACATCGATCAGCTGCCTCCTGCACATCTTCTACTGGGGATGTGCCCGCAACCAAGGTACATGCCCTTGACCGGAATCGAACCTGGGACCTTTCAGTCCACAGGCCGACGCTCTATCCACTGAGCCAAACCGGCTTCGGCAACACAGAGTCACACTCTTGAGCAGTTTTTCCAACAACGAATTGAGGCTGGCCTCCAACTGCCAGGTCAGAAAGGGCATTGCAGCTTCCATTTGACTCTCCCGGATTGCTCCTGTTGGGGGAAGCCAGTGCTATATCATGAGAACACCCAAGCAGCCTGTGGAGACTAAGAAAGATTAAGAAACTTGTGCCCTCCAGCCCCTCACGAAAGACTCTGAACCAGAACTGAGCTGCTTGTAAGTTCCTGACCCACAGAAATTCTGAGAAACAATGATTATTGTTGTGTTAAACCATTAAGTTGGAGGGTAATCTGATAAAGCAGTAGATAACGAATGTGTTGCTTTTCTTTTTGTTCAGAATATCCTTCCCAGTCCATTATTTTCCATATCTTGAGTGTTCACACCACCACCTTCCTTTCACAGGCTTCTAATGAGTTTAGCGGTCTTTGAGCTCTACAACCTCACAGTCAGCATCTAGTATCTGTCTTAATTTATCTTTACTTGATGTTGGCTCAGTCTGCCAACCTCTTCTCTGTACCCACCTGCCCACTTCTCTTTCCATCTTCTGTGACACTCCCCCAGCCTTGGCCTGCCCTCTCGGATGAGGAGGTAAGTGGCTGGATGAACATGCTGTGGTCTTCCCAAGCCTCCCCCTTGGGCACAGTTGCAGCTGTGACATGTTTGTGGTCAACCCTGGTGTGATTTTGTAGTTTGTAGGGTAAGAGGTGCCGAGGAGGATGCAACCTTTTTTTGTCTTCAGAACCTCATTGTCTTTTTCTTTTCTAAGGGAGGAACCAGCCTGGTGGGAACATTATCCTGCCCTTTGGGGAAGGGCAGGAGCAGTCCTTTTGGGTCAGGTATTGTCTGAGTGTTTTATGGATCAGTTCACTGGGTGTCCCACACTTGGTAATGGGAGCCTGCACCCTCATGGATTAGCACAGCCATAGAAATAAAGCCTTTTCAAGCCTGGTTTGCTTCCAAGATGCCATCTGGCTACAAAATGACTGCCCCTGGTTTCTGGGAGGTGGTCCTCCTTTGAGCACCCTGGGCTCTTGTCCTACCACTACTGGAGCTCCTGGTCTAAATTAGAGCGTCCCTGCATGTTTTGAAGATAAAGGCAGACCCTTCCCTCCGTGGACCGGTCCACCCAGTCCCAGGGCCCAGGCAGGCCTGCAGAGACCCTGTTCCCAGGGCTCTGCTCCCGACTGAGCGTCTCCACACCTCCAGGGCCCTCACTATCTAATCTCACCTCCACAAGCCTGGTGTCAGCAGGTCTTTCTCACTCTCTAATTTTACATACAAGTTGTAAACCTCCCCCAGGGAATGAGAGAAGAAACAGGTGACCGTGATTCATGTTCTGGTCTACACAGGAGGGCCATGAAATCCCCAGACCACCTTGCCCCTGCGAAAAGGAAGATTACAAGAGGGTTAAACACTTTATTTAGATGGCTTTGCTGGTTCTGGAGAATTAATGGAAGATAAGCTAAAAGTTCCTTTATAAGAGTATTAAAGGATAATTATGATGGAGTAAGTGCAGAGGGTCAAAAGGCATTAAGATGAACAGACTTATAGCACAGAGCTGGGAAAATAGGCTAAAATACATTCAGTAATGCAGTACCAAACATTTCCCCCACAAAATCCACTAGATGTGAAAATCCATGTCTCTCTCAGCCTTTTTAAAATTTTAATTAAAAGATTAGTAATTCAATCCCTGGTCAGGTCATCTGTGAACTTATAATTATAATTTGATCCCAGGAATTTAGATTTCTAGGCAGATCTAAATAGGTGACCTTTTAATAGCAACAAAATAAGAAAAAAGACTTTGTAGAAAATCTTTTAAATCAGATTAGACAGAAAGTGGATAAATCTGATTACAATCCTACCAAAGACAGTATTTGGGCAATATTTGTTCTAAAACAGTAGTATTAATTCTTCTTTAACAAGTATTACCTAGAAAAAAATCAATAATTAATGGGAACACAATATTAAGTCACAATGTGGTGCATAACAGAGGAGGAAGAAAGAATTGAAGCCATGGCACTGCCCGATCCATGGTCAGTGGAAGGTGTCCAAGTTCCTCAAGTTTGGGTTAGATTTGACCATGTTTTGGCCTTTTTTGAATATAACAGCTTTATTTTAAATATATATTTTTATTGTTGATAGTGTTACAGATGTCCCCCATTTTCCCTTGATTTGTCCCCTCCACCCAACCTCTGCTCCACCCCAGGCCTTTACCGCACTATTGTCTGTGTCCATGGGCTATGCATATATGCAAATAAGTTATTCAGTTAATCTCTTCCCATCCTCTCCACTCCCCTCCCCCCTGAGATCTGTCAGTCTGTTCCATGCTTTTATGTCTCTGGATCTATTTTGTTCGTCAGTTTATTTTGTTCATTATATTCCACATATAACTGAGATTATGGGCTATCTGTCTTTCTCTGGCTGCCTTATTTTTCTTAACTTAATACTTTCCAGGTCCATCAGTGCTGTTGCAAAGGGTAAGAGATTCTTCTTTTTTTACAGCTGCTTAGTATTCCAGTGTGTAAATGTACCACAGCTTTTTTATCCACTCATCTACTGATGGGCACCCAGGCTGTTTCCAGATCTTAATGATTGTAAATAACACTGCTATAAACATAAGGGTACATATATTCTTTCAATTTGATGTTTCTTGATTCTTAGGATATATTCCCCAAAATGGAATTGCTGGGTCAAAGAACATTTCCACTTTTAATTTTTGAGTAAACTCCAAAGTGTTTTTCATAGTGGCTGCACCCGTCTTCATTCCCACCAGCAGTGTACTAGTATTACCTTCATTCCACAAGTGTCTGAAATTTTACTGCCTATGTTTTCTTCTAAGAGTTTTATAGACTTGAGTCTTAAATTTAAGTCTTTAATCCATTTTGAGTTTATTCTTGTGTATGGTGTAAGAAGGTGGTCTAGTTTTATTTTATTTTATTTTATTTTTTTTTAATTAAATCTTTATTGTTCAGATTATTACATTTGTTCCTCTTTTTTTCCCCCCCATAACTCCCCTCCTCCCAGTTCCCGCCCCACCCTCCACCCTCACTCCCCACCCACTGTCCTCATCCATAGGTGCACGATTTTTGTCCAGTCTCTTCCCGCATCTCCCACACCCCTTTCCCCCCCAGGAATAGTCAGTCCATTCCCTTTCTATGTCCCTGATTCTATTATAATCACCAGTTCATTCTGTTCATCAGATTATTTATTCACTTGATTCTTAGATTCACTTGTTGATAGATGCATATTTGTTGTTCATAATTTGTATCTTTACCTTTTTCTTCCTCTTCCTCTTCTTAAAGGATACCTTTCAGCATTTCATATAATCCTGGTTTGGTGGTGATGAACTCCTTTAGCTTTTCCTTATCTGTGAAGCTCTTTATCTGACCTTCAATTCTGAATGATAGCTTTGCTGGGTAAAGTAATCTTGGTTGTAGGTTCTTGGTATTCATCACTTTGACTATTTCTTGCCACTCCCTTCTGGCCTGCAAAGTTTCTGTTGAGAAATCAGCTGACAGTCGTATGGGTATTCCCTTGTAGGTAACTGAGTTTCTTTCTCTTGCTGTTTTTAAGATTCTCTCTTTATCTTTTGCTCTTGGCGTTTTAATGATGATGTGTCTTGGTGTGGTCCTCTTTGGATTCCTTTTGTTTGGGGTTCTCCGTGCTTCTTGGACCTGTAAGTCCATTTCTTTCACCAGGTGGGGGAAGTTTTCTGTCATTATTTCTTCAAATAGGTTTTCAATATCTTGCTCTCTCTCATCTTCTGGCACCCCTATAATTCTGATGTTGGTACGCTTGAAGCTGTCCCAGAGGCTCCTTACACTATCCTCGCATTTTTGGATTCTTTTTTCATTTTGCTTTTCCGGTTGGGTGTTTTTTGCTTCCTCGCATTTCAAATCATTGACTTGATTCTTGCGCTCCTCTGGTCTGCTGTCGGGAGTCTGTATAATATTCGTTATTTCAGTCCGTGTATGCTTAATTTCTAGTTGGTTCCCCAATATAAGATCGAGGGTCTCATTAGTTTTCTGGTAGATCTCATTAAGTTTATCGGCGGCTTCTAAACAGTTCTTGAGAGACCTTAAAAGTGTGGTTCTGAACTCTATATCTTCCATTGACAATTTTGTCCTGTTTCTTTGTCTCCGCATTTTGTTATGCTTCCTTGGTGCACCCCCTAGTGGTCTTTGTGCGCAGTCTTATAGTTAAATCTTGATTGTTGTAGCTAATTCCAGGGAGGGTTTGACCTCCAGGCCAAGTGGCTATGAGAATCAGCTGAGTCAGCAGTGAGAGAACTTCTGTCCTCTAGGGAGGTGCTAATCTGGCGTTTGCCTGAGGCTATCCGGCAAATGCCTGTGTGCAGGGCTTGGGCGGGGCGGGTCGAACAGGATCAACAGGGTGGGCCGGAGAGAGCAGTTATGGCGGCTCTCAGTCCTGTCCCCAGGGGCTCCGCCTCTCTGAGTCCCAGCACCCGCTGCAAAGCTCGGAGAGAAAGCTGCACTCGCTCTGACCGAAGCCAGACAGTCCCGCTTCTCCCGTTTGAGTCTGGGTCCCTAAAGACTCGCCTGTATCTGGAGCTCAGAGTCTGCGACTCCCTCCCGATTGAAAACGCCAACCGCGCCCTCCGCCGCCAGCCCTCTCCGCGCACTCCGCACCTCAGAACTTGACTTCAGCACTGCGCCTCCTCTGAGTGTCCGTATGCGTTTCTCTTTCCTCCTAGTTGTAGGACTTCCACTCAGCCAGCGTTCCTGTGGTTCTGGGTGATGTCCCTTCCGTTTTTCGGTTTCACTTTTGAAGTAGTTGTTCAAAGCAGCAAACTCCGGCGTTAACCTATGCCGCCATCTTGGTTCTCCTCTCTTTATTTTATTTTTTTATGTACCTGTCAAATTTTCCCAACACCATTTACTGAATAAACTGTCTTTACCCCATTGTATGCTCTTGCCTCCTTTGTCAAATATTAATTGATCATACAGTCATGGGTTTATTTGTAGGCTCTCTATTAAGTACCATTCACCCATAGGTCTGTTTTATGCCAGTGCCATGCTGTTTTGATGACTATGGCATGTAGAATAATTTAATATCAAGTGGCATGGTTCCCTCAACTTTGTTTTTCTTTCTTAAGATTGCTGTGGCTATTAGAAATCTTTTGTGGTTTCATATTAATTTTTTTGGATTATTTGTTCTAGTTCTGTGAAATATGCCATTGGTATTTTAATAGGAATGATGTTGAATCTATAAATTTCTTTGGGTGGTATGTTAATTCTTTTTCCTTGTGAGCATAGTATATGCTTTCATTTATTTGTATCTTTTTCAATTTTGTTCTTCAGTATCTTATAATATTTCAAATACAGGTCTTTACCTCATTGATTAAATTTATGCTTATGTATTTTAAAAAATTGTAAGTGGTATTGTTTTCTTATTTTTTTCTTTTAATATATTTTATTGATTTTTTACAGAGAGGAAGGGAGAGAGATAGTTAGAAACATCGATGAGAGAGAAACATCAATCAGCTGCCTCCTGCACATCTCCCACTGGGGATGTGCCCGCAACCCAGGTACATGCCCTTGACCAGAATCGAACCTGGGACCTTTCAGTCCGCAGGCCGACGCTCTATCCACTGAGCCAAACCGGTTTCGGCTTATTTTTTTCTTTATGATAGTTCATTATTGGTGTATAAAAATGCAATTGACTTTTGGATATTTATCTTGTGTTCTGCTACTTCACTGAATTTATTTATCAGTTCTAGTAGTACTTTGGGGTAGAATCTTTAGGGTTCTCTCTATATAGTATTATGTCACCTGAAAATAGTGACAGTTTTCTCTCTTCCTTTCCAAGTGAATGCCTTTATTTCGTCTTCTTGTCTGATTGCCCTGGCTAGGACTTCCAGCAGTATGTTGGATAAGAGCAGTGAAAGTGGACAGCCTGTCTCTTGCCTGGTGTTAAGGAAAACGCTTTTAGTTGTTTTCCCATTGCGCATGATGTTAGCTGTAGTTTTGTCACATGTGGTCTTTATTATGCTTATACGTTCCCTGTATTTCCACTTTCTGAGAGCTTTTATCATTAATCGGTGCTAGATTCTGTCAAAAGCTTTTTCTGCATGTATTAATTTGATCAAATGATTTTTATTCTTCATTTGGTTTATCTAGTGTATTACTTTAATTGATTTGCATATATTGTACCTATATTGCATTCCAGGAATAAATCTCACTTGATCATGGTGTATAATTTTTTAAAATGTATTGTTGGACTCAATTTGCTAATTTTTTGTTGAGGATTTATGCACCTATGTTCATCAGGGATATTAGCCTATAATTTTCTTTGTAATGTCTTTATTTTTTTTTGGAATTGGGACAATGCTGGCCTCATAAAATGAGCTTCTGAGTCTTCCCTCTTCTTGAATTTGTGGAATAATTTGAAATGGATACGTGTTAGTACTTTGAATAGTTGGTAAAATTCACCTGTAAAGCCATCTGATCCAGGTCTTCTATTTGTTGAAAGTTTTTGAGTTCATTAGTTGTAATCAGTCTATTCAGATTTTCTGTTTCTTGTTGATTCAATTTCAGAGGTTGTATGTTTCTAGGAATTTATCCATTTCTTCGAGATAGTCCAATTTGGTAACATATAGATGTTTGTAATATTTTGATAGTGCTTTGTATTTCTATGGTGTCACTTGTTCCTTCTGCTCTTAGATTTCTACATTTATTTATTTGGGTCCCCTCTTTTTATGATGAGTCTGGTAAAATATTATCAATCTTGTTAACCTTTTAAAGAACAAGTTTTTGGTTTCATTGATATTTTGTATTTTTTTAACACTTTTGCTTATTTCTGCTCTGATTATTATTATTTCTGGTCTACTCACTTTGGGCTTTTTTTTTTTCCAGTTCTTTTAAGCGTAATGTTAGATTGTTTCTTTGTGATCTTGTTTTTTTTTTTTTTTTTTTTTTTTTATTTAAAAAAATTTTTTATTTTTTTTATTTTACAGAGAGAAACATTTAAATAAGTGGATTGTTGATGCACTTATTTATCCATTCATTGGTTGATTCTTGTATGTGCCCTCCCCAGGGAGCAAACCAGCAATCTTGGTGTATCATGATGATGCTCTAACCAACTTAGCTACTCAGCCAGGGTGAAAACTGAGTAAGAAGAGCAATGAATAACACTAAGGCTTTACTGGGTTGGATAGTTTTCTTAAGACAGTTTTCCTGAGAATGCTGGAAGGGACTTTCAGGCAGATTTAGAGATAAGGTCTTATCATTACATGGAAAGTGTCTTTGGTCCTAAAAAGGACAGGAGCTTCATGCAGTTTGCTGCTGTTTTGTGGAAGATGACTTCTGAAAACAATGGGAAATGCATGAGATCATTTTAGAGAAATGCATCTTTCAGGGAAGATAATATTTGGTTACTTTCATTCATTTTACTAGAGGCCTGGTGCACAAATTCGTGCACAAGTGGGGTCCCTAAGCCTGACTTGTCAGAGCCAATCAGGATCAAAATACCCACAATATCTGAAGTTTAAACAATATACCTAATCTAATTTCTCAACACTTAAAGAGTTCTGAATATGAACTGCTTAACCTTATTCTATCACATCTGAGGATCTGTGCCAAGTTCTTGTCCCACTTTGCCTGTTTTCCCACTTAGAAAATGGCGGGGAGGAGGTGAGTTCTTCCTTATTTCATAAGAAGTGGTCCAAGTGTAATCATACACTCTATTTTCCATGCACTAGAAAAAGAGAATGGGTCTTTGCCACTTCCTGAGTGGTTAATTAGAAGCTGCTTACTTGCAGTGATCTGCATTAGGATAGATTAGTTGGCATCCATACTGTGCTCTCCATCCCAAGTGATCTTGTTTTTTGAGGTAGGCTTTTAAAGCTATGAATTTCCTTCTTAGGACTGCTTTCTCTGTGTCTCATAGATTATGGGTTGTTGTTATGTTCATTTTCATTTGTCTCAAAGTAATTTTTTATTTATCCCTTGACCTCATTGTTAAACAATTTATTGTTTAGTAACATTATTTAGCTTTCATGTATTTGTGTGTTTTCCAGGTTTTTTTCTTGCAATTAATTTTTAATTTCATACCATTGTGGTTAGAGAAAATGCTTGATATGATTTGAATCTTTTAAAATTTACTGAGAATTATTTCTTTAAAAATTGATTATAAGAGAGAGAGAGAAAGGTTCATTTGTTGTTCCACCCATCATGCACTTATTGGTTGACTCCTATATGTGCCCTGACCAAGGATCAAATTCATAACCTTGGAGGTGGGTGATGTTCTAACCAACTGAGCTACCCAACCAAGGTGATACTTGAAATTATATTTAATTTCTTGTAATTTTTTTTGTTTTCCTGAAGTTAATTATTGCCTTCTTTTCATTTGCTTTGTTTTCTGAGAATCTCACTAATTCTGTTTTTCACTCTCTGACAGTTCATTACAGTATTCTTATGCTGTCAAGAACATCAGATAATCTTTCTTTTTTCTTTTCTTTTTTAAAAATATATTTTATTGATTTTTTACAGAGAGGAAGGGAGAGGGATAGAGAGTTAGAAACATCAATGAGAGAGAAACATCGATCAGCTGCCTCCTGCACACTGCCTACTGGGGATGTGCCCGCAACCAAGGTACATGCCCCTGACCGGAATCGAACCTGGGACCCTTCAGTCTACACGCTGACGCTCTATCCACTGAGCCAAACCAGTTAGGGCAAATCTTTCTGATCCATTGATCTATTTTCCCTGTAAATATTTCTCCTGGAGCCCTCCAATCTTCTCCCCAGCCTGCTCTTCACACAGATATCGTAGGACATTTCTTTCAATATCCGAAGAGTTTCTTTAGCTTCTCTCTTGTAGGAACCCTGTCTCCCGGTTCCCATATTTTCCTATTTCTTGGTTAGTGGCCTTCATTTTAGTGAAGCATTTCTTGCAGTTGCTTCCTCCAAACGATGATACACAATACATTTTTTTGGAGATTTTATATTTCTGAAAATATCCTTTTTTTGACATTGCACATCACTTTAAAATTTATTGATCGTTTAGATTGATATAAAATTTCAGATTGAAAATAATTTTCCCTTGGAATTATAAAAGCAAGACTCCCATGTCTTACAATGTGTTGCAAAGTCCTTTCTGTTTTGTGTTTTTTTTACTCTTGGTATTTGACTTTTTCTCTCTGAATACTTTTGGGATCTTTTCTTTGTCCCGAGTATCCTATAATTTCTCAATAATATGCCTTGGTGGTGGTCATTTACTAATTTATATTTCTGGGTTTCTGGTAGGCCTTTTGATTGAGAGACAAGTTTTCCTCTTCTGGGACATTTTCTTGGGTGCTATGTTTTATTTATTTATTTTTTCTGTAATCTCTTTTAGAACTCTTGTTACCCACGTGTTGTAGCCCTGAAGTGGTTTTCTAATTATTTTTAAACTTATGTCTCATGTTGTTCATCTTCTTGCCTCTCTCCAACTGCCTTCTGGGAGATGTTTTTAGCTTTATCTTTAATTCCTGCTATTGAATTATTTTTGTTTTGGCTATTACATTTTCAGTTTCAAAGAGGCCATTTTTACTTTTTAACTTTCTTTAAAAGAAAACTCTGTTCTAGTTTCATAGTACAACATCTCTTTGAGGGTATTAATTATAGTTATTTTAACGTTTTCTGTTCTATGCTTTCTCTATATATCCACTGGATTTTCTTAGTTTTTGTCTCTGACTCCAACATTAAGGCTTTCCTCAGCAATCTTTTCATATGTAAGCATGAGTAACTTATGACGGAAGTTCTTTGTGGGTGTGGTGGGAGGTGTTAGTGTATGAGAGAATGTGAGCATGAATGTGTGTGAGTGAGAAGAGAGTGTGTTTGCATTTATGTGTAATAGTGGTGCTTGTTGGCTGGTGGGTTTCCCTGCAGGTAATCAAACAATTACCTATTGACCTGGGCCTGACATTTTCACAATATTTTTCTCACAGCTTCCACTTTCCGCCTGGTGCCTCAGCCCTGCCTTCACTGGGCTTCTTATCTCCACTTTGCATCAATTTCCCAGCTTCCATGGGGTGGGGAAAGTCGTCCTGTGGTTTCCAGAGAATCTATTAGTTCCTCAACAGACTTCCCTCCCTTTTAGCTCCAGATCTATCCTACCCACCCTGTACTTGTGGTCTTGGATTTTTGAAGCTTTCTGGATCCCGGTGGCACACAACAGCTCCTATGCCATTGGTGTTCCCTGAATAGCACTTGGGCCTTTTCTGCTCTGCTCCCTGAGCACCAGTCCCCTGTTTACTGTCTCTCTGAATTTTTGTTGACCTCCCCTGTCTACTGTTATCTTCCATCCCATTCACCTTTGTAGGTTTATACATCTTCCTTTTATTCCGGCAGGATTGCGGAAAGCAGTAAAGACAGAAGCTGCTGCTAAATTCACTACAGCTGGGAAGGGCATGTGGCTCACCTCTGGAGGAGCCACAGCAGCAGAACAATGCGGGCTTCTTGGCAAGTGGGTAACTAGTTCAGAAAGAAAGGAGCAGGTGTGGATGAGGGGTGTGTGTGTCTGTGTGCGCGCATGTGCGTGTGCGTGTGCGTGTGCATGTGCATGTGTGTGTGTGTCTGTGTGTGTGCTGGGGGAGGGCGGGGAAGGGGTGGGTGCAAGCCTTGCAGTGAAGGAGAGACCTCTACAGTAACATTTAATCATTGGATAGCAGGGCACATCTGTCACTACTGCTCAATAGGGAGGGCAGGCTTGCAGCCCTGGTATAAAGCAATATGTTCAGGGCCTTTTAATCACTTGAAAAATACCTATTTTGCAGAGGATTCTTTCAGTGTTTATTGCAAATCCTTCTATTTTATTACAGAAATTCCAGGCTAATCCTTCAGTGAGGGCAACTTTCTATTAACACACAGCTGTTAAGTGGGGAAAAAAAAAGGAGAGAAACCAATCCAATCTCCAAATAATCATGTGCTAATCCTGTGAACACAACACTGTCAGGCAGAGGAAAGCTTTTAGAGTTTTGAGTAGCGCTCTTTTGAAAGGCAAAACACACTTGAAACCTTCATAATGTTTCTCCAATAAATTTAAGTAAAAAGAAAGAAAGATCCCAGCCGGTATGGCTCAGTGGTTGAGCGACAATCTAAGGACCAGGAGGTCACGGTTGGATTCCTGGTCAGGGCATGTGCTGGGGTTTTGTGCTGGATCCCCAGTGTGGGGCATTCAGGAGGCAGCTGATTAATGATTCTCTATCATCATTGATGTTTCTATCTCTCTTCCTCTCCCCTCCTCTCTGAAATAAATAAAAATATATTTTTAAAAAAGAAAGGCAAACCAGAAATTCGAGGGCCTGATTTTACAAGGATAACCAGAGGCATTTGGAATATCCTCTTTTAAGGATGGGCTGTGACCCTGGGCCCACCCCTTTTCTACACGTATTTCTCTTCTCTTCCTTGTCTCTTGCTTCCTCTTTTTCTCCTAAGAGAAGTTTAATCACATACTCACCCTTGGTCAGCACCTGGGGCCGTGTGGGAATGACCCACTCCTTAACTCAGTCTCCTGTCTGTGAGATGCTGCATGCCCGGAGGCCAGGAGAAGATTTCAAATGCAGGAAAAAGATGCTCTGCAGTGCCTCCCTTTTAATTTTCTGAAGCTTTTCCTTGGTTGACATGCTATAAACAGAGGCCTTTTCTCTTTGTATTATTTTTTTCGTGCAGGTTTATTTTTTAAAAGGCAGGTTTATTGAGCTAAAATTGAAAAGGAGCAATACCCATACTTCTTAATGTGCAGTTTGGTGAGTTACAGTCCTGAGGTCTATTTTCCAGAAGCTACTTGATTTCGGTGGGTTTCTCAGAAGCGGGGCTTGAGAGAAGGATTCGATGCCTGTCCTTTGTTGAGAGAGAGCTACCAGGAGAAAAAGAGAGCTGAGGAGGGATGCGCAGGGAAAGTTCAGAGTAAGGACATGGAGCACCAGGGGTACCACAATGAGTACCGTTTCGAGGAAGTGGCCACTCCTGGGGTGCAGTTGGGACCACACCATCCAGCACTTTGGAACAGTGTGACTCTGCCAGCCTCGGGTGGCTCACCAGGGAAGAATGCCCTGTGAGCTCGCAGCCCACAGAGCTCAAAGCAGCATGGGAATAGCAGCATCTGGCCAATCATTCAATTATACTTCCTTAGAGTCAGAATGTTTAACATTCACAAAAACCAAACCTGGGGCATACTAGTCTGCTAAGAGGCACGCCAGTTCTACATCCCCGGAAGTCTCAGTTGTAGGAAAAATCTTGTAGAGGGCCTGGGCTGGGCCTCTGCTGAACATTTGATGTCAAGGCAAAGCAGGTGAAAGATTTCACCGTCACCTCTGATCAACATTCTATCTGCACATAAAAAGCATATCTCTGTTAGAAAGCATATATATATATATATATATATATATATATATATAGTTTATCTAAGCTTATAGGGAAAGGTTGTTGGGTAGTGGGAATCCACAAACTATAAATGGAAATAAAAATATATTTTAACTTGGATGCAAGAATCCTGCTGTCACTAATGAGCCATTTCTCTGCCTGTTCACTCATGGGGAAGTGTTGTGAACACACTGCAAATCAAGCACTTAGCAGCTACCAATGCCTGTGAAATAAGCCCAGAGTGTAGTGCTTTCTTACTCTCAGAACATATTCTGTATGCATGTTCAAGATAAATATCTTCAAAAAAAAACTATAATCTATAAATCAATTCCCTGAATTTGAGAAAACTAGCTTTGAGTAGAATTAATTCCTCTTTCTCAGATGTGGAGAAGCTGTGCTTAATCTGTCACAAACGTGAGTATAAAGTCAATTCCTGTGGGTGTCTGTGTGTGAATTCTGTCTCTTTGCCCGGATGCCATGCATTTAATTTTTAAGCACTTTAAGATAACATACAAAATGGAAATAGATGAAATAAGCGAATTTTTGTCAGAGCTGCCAGAAACATTTCTAAAGTGTACCTTTTCCAATTTTACTTCAGTTTTATAGTTTTGCTTCTTAAACAAAGTTCCCATAACAGATCTTACTGCCAGATGGTACTAACTAAGATGCCTATAAGTAAAAGAATAATAGGTATAATTAACAATCATTTATAAATCTAAGTAAATTCCGTTAGATTATACTTTGTTGAAAATGAAAAAATTAAAGCATATAATGATAGGATAAGAAATAATTTTGCATGCCAGATAGTTTCTTACTCTTTGTTTTAACACATTAAAATAGTACCTGATTAAGTTGTCAGATAAGAAATAATAAAATAAAAACAAAATTTGGGGAATGTAATCAGGACATGATTTAAATGAGTAACATTGTTATGAAAAACCTGCTTCTAAAAGGACTGGTTGAGTGATTTGGAAAAAGAGGTAGCAGAAAATGACCAATTAAAATAGCAAAAAAATATTTTTAAAGGAATTTAAAAAATAAGAATAATTTAAAGAACCTTTGGGACAACATGAAGTGTAACAGTATTCACATCATGAAGGTATGAGAAGGAGAAGAAAGTAAAAATTGATAACCTATTTGAAAAATAATGATTGAAAACTTCCCTAACCTGGTGAAGGAAAAAGACAAAAGTCCAGGAAGTGCAGAGTCCCAAACATGATGGACCCAAAAAGGCTCACAATAAGATACATCATAACTAAAATGGCAAAAGTTAAATACAAGAATATAACCTTAAAAGTAGCAAAAGAAAGTTAGTTACCTACAAGGAAACTCCCATAAAACTGTCAGCTGATTTCTCAACAGAAACATTTAAGGCCAGAAGGCATTGGCACAAAATATTCAAAGAGATGAAAAGCAAGGACATATAACTAAGACTACATCACCCAGGAAGGTTATCATTTAATATTGAAGGAGAAATAGAGAGCTTCCCAGACAATAAAAAGCTAAAGGAGTTCATTACCACCAAACCAGTATTACAAGAAATGTTCAATGGTCTGATTTTAAAAATGAAAGAAAAAGAAGAGAAACAGTTATAAAGAATAAAATGACAGTAAATACATAGCTATCAATAATAAATTTAAATGTAAATAGCTTAAATGCTCTAATAAAAAGACATAGGGTAGCTCTGGTTGGCCGCTCCATGGTTAGAGCAGGGGTGGGCAAACTTATGACTCGAGGGCCACAATGGGTTCTTAAACTGGACCGGAGGGCCGGAACAAAAGCATGGATGGGGTGTTTGTGTCAACTAATATAAATTCAAAGTAAACATCATTACATAAAAGGGTACAGTCTTTTTTTTTTAGTTTTATTCATTTCAAACGGGCCGTAGTTTGCCCACAGCTGGGTTAGAGCACTGGCCTGCACACAGAAGGGTCATGGGTTTGATTCCTGGTCAATGGTGCATACTTGGGTTACAGGTTTCATCCCCACCCCCATCCCCATCCCAATCCCCAGTCGGGCTCATGTGGGAGGCAACCAATTGATGTGTTTCTCACATTGATGCTTTTTTCTCTCTTCCACTCTCTGAAAAAAAAAGTTAGTGGAAAAAATATCCTCATTCTTGGAGTGAGGATTAAGAAGAACGGCACAGGGTGGCTGAATGGATAAGAAAAGAAGACTAATATATATATACTTTCTACAAGAGACCCACCTCAGAACAAAAAACACACAGAGACTGAACATAAAGGGATAAAATAAGATATTTTGAGGAAGTGGAAATGGCAAAAAAAAAAAAAAAAAAAAAAAGCTGGGGTAACAATACTTATATCAGACAAAATAAACTTAAAAAAAACCATACTATAATAACAGGCAAAGAAGAACTCTACATAATGATAAAGGGACCAACCCAACAACAGGATATAACCATTGTAAACATTTATGGACCCAACATAGGAGCACCTAAATATAATAAGCAAATGTTGATGGACATACAGGGAGGGATTGACAGTAACACAGTCATAGTATGGAATTTTAACACCCTTGACATTAATCTTCCAGACAGGAAATCAACAAGGAAACAGTGGCCATAAATACCACACTAGATCAGATACATTAAATTGATATCTTCAGTGCATTTCACCCCAAAGCAGCAGAACACATATATTCTTTTCAAGTACACGTGGAACATTTTCTAGGAGGAATCTCTGTTAGAACACAAAACAAGTCCCAATAAATTTAAGAAGATTGAAATCGTATCAAGCATATTCTCCTACCCAGATATGAAATTACACCTACATGGTCAACTAATATTTGACAAATAAAACAAACATATAAAATGGGGTAACAACAAACTATTTAGTAAATGGTGTTGGGTAAATTGACACGTTAAGTGTGTGTGTGGGGAAACTGGACTACCTTCTTACATTATACACAAGTATGAACTCAAATGATTTAAAGACATAGATGTTAGACTCAAAACCATAAAAATCCTAGAAGAAAACATAAGCAGTAAAATCTCTCTTAGTAATATTCTTTTGGATACATCTCCTTGGGGAAGGGAAACAACAACAAAAAAAAGATAAACAAATGAGAAGACGTGGTGGTGGTGGTTGGGGTGGGCATGCAGGCCCAGTAGTTAGGGCGTGAGATGTGGACAGGGCAAAACAAGAGTCTGCTACAAGGATCCTTAAAGGGGACACAAAAGCAACTGAGAAGGAGCAGCCAGAGGAGAGGCGGGAGGAAATCAGAAGAGGCACGGAGCCAGGGGGCCTGTTTGTGTGGACAATCACAAGGCGATACATTTTAAGCACATGTGCATCCCACTTCCATTGTGTCTGTACTTTATACCGACAGCCGGCCAGGGGCAACTCCACAAAGCCCAACCCCGGTCTCTGTTGAGCCACTCACACCCGGTCCAGGGTCCATTTGGGGGCGCCCAAGCCAGGGCGGGGGTGTGGGTCGGGGTGTGTGTGCTGGAGCGGGGCTGGGGAAGTGGAGCTCACATTTGTGGTTGGCCGCAAAGGGGGCCTGGGAACCTTCCCCGGAAAATAAGGAGCGGAGAAACGATACTGATTAGTTGCATCCCGGATAATCCTGGGCTAGAGGCTGCAGAGGGCTCTGATTTGTCTGTGCCTGCCCGCTAACCTACTGAGTTGTTCCCCCAAACTCTGGGGTGTCTCCCCCCCCTCGCCCCCCCACATAGACTGGCACCTGCCGGGGCGCCCTGGGCGCGCAGACTCCAGGCCGGCCCAGAGGCTCTCTCCGGCCAAGCCCCCTAAAGAAACTAGAAGTGTTTCCCCTGCTTCGGAGGGCTCTGCGCGAAGCCCTTAGCGGACTGAGCTCTTTTCAGGGGTTGGGGCTCTGAGCGGGTCCAACGGAGCGCGCGGTCTCCGTGTGCGCTGGAGAGGACCGTGGATCTCCCGCAGCAGCTGGGCCGGGAGCCGGGGCGCGGATTAGCAGGGCGGGGGTGGCGGTGGCGGTAGGGAAAGCATTTCTCACTGGGGAGGGAGCAGTGAAAGTGCTGCGAAAAGGAAGGGGTGCCAGGGTTCAGCTCTCCCCCCAATCCCACTCCCTTGTCCCGCGGGTCCCTCCCCGCAGGCGGGGCCGGTGGAGGCGTCAGGGACGCTTCTATCCTGGAATTGCCAGGTCCCGCAGGCCTCCAACCCCGGCTCCTTATGAGGCCTCTTGCTTCTCTTCCCGGGTTTCTGTGTCCGCGTCCAGGGTGAGCGGATTGACAAGCCTCAGTTCCTCTCATTTGGAAATGCGTTTTGTAGGATCCTCCCGAGTGCTCCTGGCGCCGTGCACTGCCGCCGTGCGGGGTGGGCGAAGGTGGGGTCTTCCGGTGCCCTCCCGCGTCCCGGGGCAGAGGCTGGGGAGGGAGACCCCGGGACCCCGGCCCAAAGCCGAAAACGACGCCGGCGTCTAACGCCGCCCCTCCCCGCCCCGCCCCGGAGCAATTCAAAGGGCAATTATCCCAAAGGAAAGTTATTGTGTTGCTAATCTCGGGAACAGCTTGCGAGGGGAGATCTGGGTCTTCCTTTAATACTTGCGAGCTAATGCTCAGCCTTTTGTAATTATCTTTATCGGAGGCCCCGCATTTCCTCTGCGTGTTCAGCGGACGCCCCGCTCGAAGGCGCGGCGACAGGGAGACGCACTTCGCTGGGCTCCGGCTCGGTCGTGAGCGCAGGGAGCCGCTCGGCGTCGGGCCAGGCTCGGCGTCCGGCCAGTGACTCCCGACTGCTCGGACCTCGGGGTGGGACTGAGGAGAGTCGCTTCCCGGGTTCTGGGGTTGAGAAGGGCGGGCTCGGGGCTCCCAGCTGTTCGGGTTGGGTAGGCTCGAATTTCCGGCGTGTCGGCCAGGACTGGCTTCCTCACGTGCTGTGCTTGGCGCCAACTTTAACCACTACGGCGTTTCACGTGAAAACCAGGCTTTCTTGGACTAATCACAAGCTGACAATCACTTGTTAGCCTCCGAGAAAAGCTCTCTGTCCCTATGGACAGTCCCTGTTTTCCAATGTACTCCCCACGGCCCCCATGTAGGGTTGCAGGAATGCTGGCACATACTCATACTGAAAAAAGTATCCATTGTTTACCTGCAATGTCAGGTGCACGGGCCTCCAGTAATGCACTTCGCTAAACCTGCCGCCTGGTCCTGTCGCGGGAGCGGGCCACCCCACTCCTGCCGGTCTCTAATTTCTCACCCCCCCCCCCCCCCCCCCCCCCGCCCCAGTAGCTTTGCGACCCCCTGGAGCACAAGGGGGTGGATTTGCCTGGAGGCAGAGTGGGCAGGGACTCAATGAACTTTTTCCACCTCCCCGCTGGCGATTTTCGGAGGAGGCCTGCTTGGTGCCGGCGGTGCGGTGGGAGCGCTGGCGGGGGTCGTCTCCGCCACATCAGGGGGCGTGTGGCTGTGAACCGAGCCCGAGGTCTCAGGGTGCTGCTGGCTGGTGGAGGCGGGGCTTCGGGGGCAACTGCGACCCGAACCTCCACCCAGAGAATCTGGAAGGAAAGTGAATTCCATGCCGCACTGAAACCTGCGGCTTTTAGAGGGACCGGCAGATAGCGGGGTCCCTGTCTCCTCCCACCGAAAACGGGTGTCGTGGCGGGGCAGGGGGGCAGCTGGGAGGAGATGGGAAGAGAGGGGACTGCAGCTGCGAGGGCGGCTACCGGAGGGAGGGGAGCTGGTGGCGTCCCAGCTCACGGGGTCCCAGGCGATGACGCGCCCGCGCCCGGCTGATTGGAGCCCTCCTGGCCCTCCGCGCCCGACGGGAGCCCCAGCTATATAAAGCGTCTCCTTAGCCGAGCCCCTTTCGCGATGGTGACCCACCGAGGGTCAAGCCTCCCCGACTGAGAACCCATGACGGGCCGAGACGCGCTCTGCGAAGGGCGCGCGAGGGGCACGGCGCTGGCGCCCGGTGCCGCCCCCACCGGCCCGCGCCCCCGCGGCTTCGCCATCACCGACCTGCTGGGCCTGGAGGCTGAGCTGCCGTCTCCGGCCGGACTCGGCCCGGGGTCTGGCTGCGAGGCCCCAGCGGCCGCGCCCCGTCCCAATCCCGGGCTCGGCAGCCCCCGCCTCGCGCTCGGGACCCTTCCGCTGGGTCTCGGCCTCCTCTGCGGCTTCGGTGCACAGCCCCCCGCGGCCGCCAGGGCGCCCTGCCTGCTCCTCGCCGACGTGCCCCTTCTGCCTCGCCGGGAGCCCGAGCCTGCGCCCCCACCAGCCCTCCGCCGCCCGCCGTCCCCGCTTGGCCGCCAGCAGCGCAGCGAAAGCGTCTCCACGTCGGGTAACTAGGCCATCCCATCCCATCCTGACCCTGTTCCTTCGGGGTTGGGCCGCGCAGGAGTAACGCAACGTCAGCCCACCCCCAGATCCTAGATCCAAGGGAGGTCGGGACCCCAGATCCCCGCGGGGTCCAGGGGAGGCGCATCCCCGCACCCGCACCCCCTCTTGCCTCTTCCTAAGTCCCTGCCTATCCTCGGATTCTGGTGAATACCACTCCCCCCCCCAACCCCCCGCCCACTACCGGGTTTCGGACCGATCCTGGGGGTCTGGAGTGCCCAGCACTGGTCTGGCTCTGCTGAGGGCCTTTCCCCTCCGCCCCGCGCGCATTTCGAACCTGGGAACCGCGTAGGTCGGGAAGGCTTGAGCCTGTTTTACCACCAGCAACACAGAGCCCAGTAACCCGTGGGCGCTCACGCCTTTGCAAAATTGATTGAATGATTGACGGGTCCGTGAAGAGCGCCTGGCGCCTGGAGCCTCGCTTCTCTCCTGGCGCCGCCCCTCCTCCTCACTACCCTTGAGAAAGGAAGCAGCCTTGTCAATCTCATTGTAGTTAGGCTTAGCATTTTGTTCTGAGCCCAGCGATTTCCTCAAAGACATCCACGGGGATTATAGGGAAAGAGAAGGAAGCAATATCATTCTTTAAAGGACAAGGGCCTAGAAACAGACATTTAGGGAAACGTTTAGGGTGTTAGGGAAAATTACACAAGAAAAGGTGGACTCAGAGAACTATGCAGTAGAATCTAGAGCTGAGCATCCAGGCAGCCAAGGCAAAAAGGATACACTGGGTCTCCACTGATAAAAGGAAGGCAGTAGGCAAGTGAGCTTTTGCTCAACTCCAAAAGGACTTTATTTCATGAGTCTATAAAATAAAATGAACCCTCAATTAGCGCCCCTCCCCTCCTAAAAATGCAGAAACCACCTACATAGGATGGGATCTTTCTCTGTGGGCACTGTTAAAATGAAAAGCAAAATGCAACTAAATCTTAGTCTGTGAGGGAATTTCTGGAAGATCAAGAGCAATGCTACCCAATAGAAATATGTGTCTGAGAGCGTGAAGAAAATGTCTCTTTTTAAAAAGATTTTTTATTGATATTTTAGAGAGAGAGGAAGGGAGAGGGAAACATCCATGTAGAGCAAAACATCAATTGGCTGCCTCCTGCATGCCCCCTACTGGGCCGGGAGGGTCCAGCCTGAGTCCACAGCCCAGGTATGTGCCCTGATTGGGAATCAAACCAGCAACTGTTCAGTGCACGTACAACACCTAACCAACTGAGCCACACATTAAAAAGGAAAAATAAACAGGTGAAATTAATTTAAATACTATATTATATTTAATCCAATACATATAGAATAACATTTACATATAATGAATCTAAAAATCATTAATATTTTACTTTTGGGGTAGTAAGTCTTCTAAATCAACAGAATATGTTACATTTACAGCAGATCTCAGTTTGGGCCAGCCACATTTCATATGTTCAATGATGTGAGTCTAAGGGAACCTGATTGGACAGCATGGGCATTATAATCTAAGCATATAGTTTTCTGGTGAGCTAATTGATGTTGGAGTAAAACTAATATAATTTTTCCTTTAATCTATTTTTCATACTTTGAGGCAAAAGTGCCTTTTAACAATGAATCTGACAATAGTTTGATATTCTGACCTTCCTTTTTTTCCGGATCTTTTAATATAAAGGCTATCAAAAGATAAAGCATAGTAGAGTTCTTAATATTTTTTCCAGTGCACCTAAGAATCATCTAGGCATATTTGTCAAGAATGAGTTTCTGGACCGCACATCCAGAGATTCAGAACTGATACAGCAGGGCAAGGAGTGCAGTTTTTAAAATATAAAATAAAATATAAAATTTTAAAATATAAACATGTTTATTGATTTCAGAGAGGAAGGAAGAGGGAGAGAGATATAGAAACATCAATGATGAGAGAGAAGCATTGATTGGCTGCCTCCTGCACTCCCCTTACTGGGGATGAAGCCTGCAACCCACGCATGTGCCCTTGACTAGAATCGAACCTGAAACCCTTCAGTCTGCAGGCCCACGCTCTATCCACTGAGCCAAACCTGCTGGGGCAGGAGTGCAGTTTTGACAAGACTTCTGATGTCACAAACTTCAGCCCCCCTTTGAGAAATGTTGGTGTGCTGATTAAGATAAGGAAGTTGGAAGCAGAAGGAAATGGATGAATTTGAGAGCTGAGTGGGGATAGAAAATTCGATTAGCTTTGGCTTCACACAGTCTGGGGTTTGAACCCCAACGTCACTATTTAGTGCCTGTGTGATCATGGACAGATGACGCAATCTCTCTGTGCCTCCGTATCCTCATCTGTAGGAATAGGATACTAATAGCAGCTACCTCGGAGTTCTCTAATTTTATGAAGAAGAATTGCGATAATGCATGACCAATGCTGAGCACAGAACCTGGAAGGCAGTGGTGCTAAAAATGCTAGCTTGCATTAAGCTAAATATTACCCACATTTTTCAACAAGTTCATAGGTTCAATCCTTGTATTAAAGTCCAGAAAATAAAGTGAAGAATATGCTCACCTTTAAAGTCCTCTCTTTCTCGTTATGCCAACAGATGAGGAAAGCCTACCTGGAAACAGGAGTGACCTGAAGGTGTCCCCAAACCCTGGCAAGAGGAAGAAGAGGCGGCACAGGTACGGTGCCAGGCCATCCTCTCTGACCCTTTCCCCGGGACACACAGCATCTGAGAGTGGGTGGTCCTGCATTACAGGAGGCCCAGTGGGCTCCAGGTTGGCGGTGGGAAGGGTACAGTAACCATTTAGGAACATAATTTTGCAAATCCCAGGAGGCTGCAGGACAATCTTTGCAGCATTTAAAAGACACAATTTTGTGGGTCTTTAAAATGGGTCTTCTTAGAATGAGTTGATGAATACATTGAGGAGGGGAAAAAATGCTGAAGAACTCTTTCTTATTTGAACCAAACTTTGCAAAGGTTAATCATTCAGAAGTGGGGGATTCAGTTATTATGAGGTGGCCTTTTGGGGTATGGAAGATGGGAGAGGTAGGCACAGGGTCCCTGCGCTGGGAAGCCTGGCATCCTCCTTTGGCCATGTGCCCACATGTCCTCCGGGCCTCCCTGCAGGACTGTCTTCACCACCCAGCAGCTGGAAGAGCTGGAAAAGGCGTTCAGCGAGGCACACTACCCTGACATGTATGCCCGGGAAATGCTGGCCATGAAGACTGAGCTCCCTGAAGACCGAATACAGGTGTCTGGGGTTCCTTTCTCCTTCCCAAAGACACCGTAGAGAGCATGTTAACCTCACAGACAGTGTGACCTACAGCCACCTCCAAACAGCCAAACACACATTCCCTCACACAGGCAAACTGAGGGCCACTCAGCCGCAAGCACCATAGTGCTAGAGCAGGGGTGGGCAAACTTTTTGACTCGAGGGCCACAATGGGTTCTTAAACTGGACCGGAGGGCCGGAACAAAAGCATGGATGGAGTGTTTGTGTGAACTAATATAAACTCAAAGTAAACATCATTACATAAAAGGGTACGGTCTTTTTTTTTTTTTTTTTTTTAGTTTTATTCATTTCAAACAGGCCAAATCCGGCCCACGGGCCGTAGTTTGCCCACGGCTGTGCTAGAGCCTTCCTTGTGTTTATGTAAGAGGAGATCCCTCGTAACCTACACGCCTTTTTTCCTTTTATTAAGTCACTAGAGGCCCGTTGCACGAAGATTCACGCAATAGGCCTTCCTTCCCTGGCTGCCGGCACCGGTTTTCCTCCGGTTCCTGGGACCCAGGCCTTCGGTCCAGCCGCAGCCCCTTTCTTCAGTCTTCAGTCATCTTCAGTCTTCGCTCCTCGCCTGCATATGCAAATTAACCACCATCTTTGTTGGTGGTTAATTTGCATACTCATCCTGATTGATTGGTGGGCGTAGCAGAATGACACCAATTTGCCTGTTTCTCTTTTATTAGTGTAGATTCTTTAAAATCACAATGCTGTGTGCTGCAATTTAGAAACGATATAAAGACATATCAATAAGAGGAAGTGACCATCCATCCCAATAAAACCTCAAAGAAACCAATACAAGTAGCCTGACATGGCCTTTCTGCACATTGCCTCCATGGCATATATATCTGGCCCTGAACAATGTATACACTCACATACAGGTAGAATTTTGTCTTGTTTTTACAAAAAGGTATCATATTATACAACTCTGCCTCTTTGCTTGACAACATGTCTTAGACATTTGTTCAGGTCAGAAGATATGCCACAAACTACTCTTTTTAACAGCTAAATAATATTTCATCCTATTCCTTTATTAGGCTAACAGTTTTCTATGAGAAATATCACCAGCAACCCAACCACCTGAGATTAGAATGGGCCATTGACTGAGTGACCTCTTTCCAAACCGTGAGAAAAACTAGAAAACGTTATAGTTGACTCCTTCGCGCTATGTGGGGAAGAATACTTTAATTTTGTTTTTGTCAACTCTATGGGAAACTTCAGTGGAAAGTGGTCACACATTACCCCGCAATGAGTCCCTGTGAGTTTTGAGTGAACAGTGGGCACAGTTACTGAAAGGTCTTGGGTCTTATGAGCTCCCCAAGTTGGCCCATTTAAGAACTCCCCGCTCAGAGACACCTCCAAGCACCCTAGTCACAGCGTGTCCTGCCTCATACCAGGTCTGGTTTCAAAATCGGAGGGCAAAGTGGCGGAAGCAGGAGAAGCGCTGGGGCGGCAGCAGCGTGATGGCTGAGTATGGGCTCTACGGGGCCATGGTGCGACACTGCATCCCTTTGCCGGACTCTGTCCTCAACTCCGCCGAGGACAGCCTGGCCGGTTTCTGTGCGCCCTGGCTCCTAGGTAAGGAAGAGGCCGAGAGAGAGAAAATTCAGTGGGAAAGGAAGCTCACCCCTCTGTGCTTATAGGACCAGGGGTTGAGTGGGTGGGTGGGGGGGTGCCTACTGGCATCTGCTGCTCCACGGCCATACAAGAAACTGGGCCCAGTGCTGCCAGATCCTCTGACTTTTTGAGAGAAGCTGGAAGTCTGGCTTTTGATGTATAATTTCCTGATTTTAAAATGTTGTGAACAATTTTCAAAATAAAATTTTAAAAGTCCCTATGTCATGTAAGCGAGGCAACTTTGCTGGCTGCACCTGGCTGGCACACTCCAGCTTTCAACCCCTCCCAGTGGCAGTTACCTACGTGACTCTCCTGAGGAGCCAGAGAGAGGTACTGACAAGGGCAATTCTAACGGGACTTAGAGAAAAAGAACATAGAAGAAATTAATTGCTGACTTTAAAGAATCTGTTTTATTCCCCCTTTTCCTTTTTTTTTTTTTTTTTTTTTTGCAAGGGATGCATAAAAAATCCACAGGGGCAAGGAAACCAGGAAATGAAGAAAAGCTGGCTGGATTCTGGGGCCCTGACCACCTCAAGGAAGGTTCTAGTCCAAGTCAGGCAAGATCCCGGAGTGTCGCCAATGCAGCCAGCCCTGAGAGTAACTTGGAAGATGTTGCCATTGATCTCTCCAGCTCCACATGGCAGGAAACCAAGACGGTGCACCAGGGGGCCAGTGCTCAAGATTCGGAGGGGCTCCAGCCTAGGAAGGTGGGAGCCTTCTGAGGCCCACAGGTCCCACCCTCAGAGGTTGGACATTCTTCACTTTGGCTTTTTCAAAAAACAGAAGTTGTCCAGGACAAATCATCTCAGTTGGGTTTCCTGCTAGTGTCAGGATAAAATTCAATGCCAGATGAATGGGTGACTTGGGAAAAACTCTGTTTTGCTCTAGAGTGGAAATACTCCTTAAAGGCACTTGAACCAGTTAATGTGGTGTAAACATTTTATTGTCTTCTGTAGAACTTGAGGAGGGAAGATTTTCGTTCAAACATCATTTTCACTGCTGGGCATCATTTGAGATTTGGTTCAATTAATGGGTTAGGTCTGATGTCCTCACTCTGAACTCGAAAATATAAAATTACTTAACCTCCAGAGAATCAGATGTCTTCATAGATAGTGAAGACCCCATGCGGACATATGAATGAGTTGTATTACCTTTATCTTGAACTTGACTTCAGACAGTTCTATTTTCTCACCAGGCAATAATTTTGCATTCTCCTGAGTTTCATTTGATATGCTATGTGTGTTGGAGTTCGTAAAAAAACACACAAAACAAAGCATGCGTTCCCCTTTCTTTTTGAAATAACATGGACCATATCTAAACAATTGTTGATTATTTATAAACAGTGTTTTAAGATCACACCAGGTTCCTTGGTCTTTTAAAATTTATGTTGGAAAGCACTTTAGTGACTTCGATTTCATGAATATTTCCTTTCCTGTATTCCCTTTGCCACTTATTTATTATATAAAAATAAACATTGTGTAGTATGCTTGCCTGTCAAGGTGCTCCTTGTATTACACACTTGCATGTCTCCATATTATTGCTGATCCCCTGACAAGCCATCCCTCCCATTCCCTTTTAATCTGGGAACCTCTAAAGTAGTGGTTCGCAACCTTCTGGCCCTTTAAATGCAGTTCCTCATGTTGTGACCCAACCATAAAATTATTTTCGTTGCTACTTCATAACTGTGATGTTGCTACTGTTATGAATCGTTATGTAAATATCTGATATGCAGGATGGTCTTAGGCGACCCCTCGTTCGACCGCCAAAGGGGTCGGGACCCACAGGTTGAGAACCGCTGCTCGAAAGCATTTCATTCTTCAGGCTGCAGCACTCATCATGTGTTGATTTGTAAACTCCTGGGGCAGTGACTGTGTCTAATTCACCAGTTAGAGTCAAATCCAGAGAGAGCTGATGGGGAAATGCAGAGCTTCGCAAAGAAGGCAGAGCCCGAAAGCAACCTGCAAGCACTGCTTGCAAGGGTTTCCTCTGGAAATCGGTGCAGTCATTTGTCAGGTGGGGCCTGGTTCTCCCATCTCTCCAGGTGAGAAAACAAGGACTCCCTTCCGTTGGCCTACGTCCATACTATTGTGAAAACGAAATGTCACCTGTCCTTACTGTAAAACAGAAAATGAGATTATGCAGTATTTGTCTTTCTGTCTGACTCACTTCATTAGCATAAGGCCCTCAAAGTCCATCCATATTGTTGCAAATGACAAGATTTCCTTTTTTTCTCATGGCTGAATAACATTCAGTTGTGTGTGGATCTAGTTCTTTGTTCTCACTGAGTGGTATATAGCTGATTAACCCTAGAGCAGTGGTTCTCAACCTTCCTAATGCCGCAACCCTTTAATACAGTTCCTCATATTGTGGTGACCCCCAACCACAAAATTATTTTCCTTGCTACTTCATAACTGTAATTTTGCTACTGTTATGAATCATAATGTAAATATCTGATATGCAGGATGTATTTTCATTGTTACAAATTGAACATAATTAAAGCATAGTGATTAATCACAAAAACAATATGTAATTATATATGTGTTTTCCGGTGGTCTTAGGCGACCCCTGTGAAAGGGTCGTTCGACCCCTAAAGGGGTTGAGACCCACAGGTTGAGAACCGCCGCCCTAGAGGAATGTATCCAGGAAGCTATATCTTGTAGTTTAGGAGAATGAATTGTGAATAACACCAAATGAGGATTTGTCCATATTGGGTTTGGTTGGTCTTGCAGGGACCCTGATTTCCAGATTTTAAAGTATACCCAGTTCCCTGGATCATATGGGTGTAGCTTAGTATTATGGTATGAGTAAAATCAAATTAGCATATTTATTTGTATTGTTACCTTTCCTAGTTGAATAATATGTTTAACAGCCTGTGTTATAAATGGGTCCACATATCCTAAAATTTGAGAGGAACCCAAAAAGGGCCTATAATACATAATTTCAAAATGATTTACTTTAATCATTCCTTTGGGCACTGCCCTGATCTGGGTCAGGGCAATTGGTGGTTATTTAAGCCAGGTCTCATGGGTTTCCTGGCAGGGTTTGGCCAAGGTCTTTTTGAGTGTTTTATTACATCACTAGAGGCCTGATGCATGAAAATTCGTGCAAGAGGAGGCATTCCTTCCCCCGGCTGCCAGCACCGGCTTCCCTCTGGCACCTGGGACCCGGGCTTCCCTCCTCCGGCTGCAGGCAGGCACCCGGGACCCCAGCTGGCTTCCCCCAGGCCACCCACAAGCACCTGGGACCCAGACTGGCTCCCTTCAGCCCCGGCTTCGTCAGGAAGGACATCTGGAATAACGTCAGGAAGACGTCTGGTCTAATTAGCATACTACCCTTTTATTATTATAGAATATTCCATTTTTCCTGAGGACTGTGGGCTCCATGAAGCATATAAGACTCACTTCATTTGGAGAGCTTGTGCTACTCCCTTTCTTAGGGCCAGTGTGAAAGCTGGATCATTGTCACTTTGAAAGGCCCTGGGGGAGTCCAAACCTAGGTATTATTTCCTTAAGCAGTGACTTTACAACATTTTGCTCCTTCCAGTTCAGCATTTGAATGCTAGAACCTATCCAGTACAGGTATTTACTAACACCAATAAGTATTTATTTATTTATTTTTAATTTTTTAATAATTTTTATTTCTTAAAGTATTACAAAGAGTATTACATATGTCTCCTTTTTTTCCCCCCCTTGACATTCCCCCAGCCCCCCCCCCCCCGGTGTCTTGTGTCCATTGGTTAATCTTATATGCATGAATATAAGTCCTTTGGTTGATCTCTTAATTCCCCCCCAAACCCTCCCCAGGCTTCCCACTTTAGTTTGACAGTCTGTTCAATGTTGCTCTGCCTCTGCATCTACCCCTGTTCATCAGTCTATATTGGTCCCCATTATCTGTCCCAACCTCACTGGAGCAGTCCCAACTGCACCGGGGCCGTCTCAGCCTCACCGGGGCCGTCTCGACCTCACCGGGGCTGTTTCAACCTGACCGGGGCTGTGTCAATTTAACCGGCCATCCCGACCTTACCGGGGCCGTTTCAATCTCACCTGGGCCGTTTCAATCTCACCGGGGCCGTTTCAACCTAACCGGGGCCGTCCTGACCTCACCAGGGCCGTTTCAACCTCACCAGGGTCGTCCCTACCTCACCGGGGCCGTTTCAACCTCACCAATAAGTATTTAAATCCTTTTCCTGGACATTCTGCAAAGTCTACCTGTCTATCTTCTCTAGGCGACATTCCTTGGGACTGGACTGCCTGACTTAAAGGTGATAACGGAGGTCTGGTACATGCATTGTTCTTGGCGCAGCTAGCTATGACACCATTAATGACTGTTCTCATGCTTGGGGCCACTGTTACCCAAACCATGTATACAGTGCTTCCTTTCCATAATGTGTGAAATCATGGGCTTCTTTTATTATTTTCCAAGCTCGTCCTTGAGGAACAAAACCTTACTATGCTCATTTATCCACCCTTTACATGTAGGAGTCTCCTTAAACCCCTTTCAACACAGTTATGACCTGAGGCTTCAAAGGAGGTTGGCAATGAAGTAACAAGATAGAAGGTGTGACAAATTTTTATTTTTGTTAATTATCACCCAAGGATATTTTTCTATTGATTTTAGATAGAGTGGGAGGGAGGAAGGGAGGAAGAGTGGAAGGGGAGGGAGAGAGAGAAACATTAATGTGAGAGAGACACATTGATTGGCTGCCTTGACCAGGGCCTGCAATCAAACCTGCAACCCAGGTACATGCCCTTGACTGGGAATCAAACCCGTGACTCTTTGGTGCATAGGCCAATGCTCTAACCACTTAGCAACACCAGGCAGGGCAGTGTGACTTTTTAAAAAAATTCTTTATTGTCTAAAGTACTATGTATATTATTAACATGTCTCCTTTCCCCCCCATTGGCCTCTCCCCAGCTACCCCCACCTCCAGCACATGCCCTCACCTCCCTAATGTCTGTGTCCATTGGTTATGTTTATATGCATGCATACAAGTCCTTTAGTTGATCTTAACCCCTCCCGCTCCCCTGACTGCTCTCTGAAGTTTGATAGTCTGTTCGATGCTTCTCTGTCTCTGGATCTATTTTTGTTCATCAGTTTATGTTGTTCATTATATTCTACAAATGAGTGAGATCATGGGATATTTATCTTTCTCTGACTGGCTTATTTCCCTTAGCATAATGTTCTCCATGCCCATCCATGCTGTTGCATTTTAGAAAAATGTCTATTTAAGTCCTTTGCACATTTTTTTTTATTAAATCTTTATTGTTCAGATTATTACATTTGTTCCTCTTTTTCCCCCCATAACTCCCCTCCTTCCAGTTCCCACTCCACCCTCCGTCCTCATCCATAGGTGCATGATTTTTGTCCAGTCTCTTCCCGCATCTCCCACACCCCTTTCCCCCCCAAGAATAGTCAGTCCATTCCCTTTCTATGTCCCTGATTCTATTATAATCACCAGTTCATTCTGTTCATCAGATTATTTATTCACTCTATTCTTTTTTTTTTTTTTTGACAATTTGTCTACTTGTTTATTCTGTTCTTAAAAAAAAAAAAAAAAAAAAAAAAAAAAAAAAAGAGGTCAGGGATTGAGGGGGAAATAACCCATAAACACTGTGAACAGGAATCAAGACTCCAAGACTTGGGCATACTCCCCCTACCCTCAACCTCAGTTCCCGAGAGTCCCACCCACCCAATTTTCTTTTGAATAAGACACCCAAATCAGCAGCAAAGGAGCCTGGGGGAGTCACTGAGATTTTTGAACACTGGGAATGGGAAGGGGAAACGTCTAAAAAATAGGAGTTTGGAAGAAAAGGGAAGGAATGAGGGAGAGGCTAGGCTCTGGAGGACAGAGTTGGGCCATGAGAGATGGAAGTGAGCCAGTATGGGGGGGGCGGTACCCCTCCTGGCTGCTGCTGCCATGTTCCCCAGGACCCCAGAAAGCCCCATGGTTTGTTTTAGTCCATTCCCAATTCCCCAAAGGCCTCACAGGCCGAGCTCCAAGTCCTCGAGCTCCTCCTCCAGCACCCTCCTCCTTGCTAGCTTTTCCAGCTGCTCTTTGCTGGGCTGGCTGACTTCTCCAGCCTGGATCCGTTGCTGCAACTCTTCCACCTGCCGAAGCTTCTTCTTTAGGTTCTTTATCTTCTTGGCCTTCTCAGTGATAGCAGCCGGGTCAGGCTGGTCAGAGGCAGCTGTAGGAGCTGCTCGGGAGCCCTGTGGAGCACTGGGGAGTTGAGCTGTCTCTCCCAGTGACACCTTTTCCAGAGTCCGGCTCAAGGCCTCTGCCTCCCCTTTCTCTTGCTGCTGCCGCCTCTTCTCCTTCCGCTTCATGTTGCGTTTGGCTGTCTTGGAGAGGCCTGGTTCCCCACCTTCAGACCTTGATGGGTTGACAGGAGCAATGGCCTCGAGGCTCAACCCTGGGGGCAGTTCTGGTTTGCTCTTGAAAAACTTCACATACTTGTTCTCATACACGGGGACCTCCTCCTGGGGCACATAGCCTTCTTTCACCCTCCGCTGCTTGCGCCAGGTCCCGTCGGGTCGCTGTGTTGAGGCAATGTACTTGCCTTCCATTGTTGGGGTCCAGCCCCAGCAGGTCCAGGGGTTCCCAAAGGTGTGGACGGAGTCAGCGAAGAAGGAATGACACGGAGACAGCGTTCAGTTGATCAGCAGCCTAGCCAGGTTCTCTAGTCAGGGTCTCCAGCCAGGTTCTGTTCTTTATTCTCCTATTACATCTGTATTTATACCAGTCGATTTTAATCTGATCCATTCTATTCCAAAGGTTAGGGCGTTTGTTATCTCCATTCCAAGGTCACTACTCTATTGTTCTGTTAAACTACAAGGAAGTAACTGAAGGAGATTATCCTAAGTAAAGATTATGTAGCTTAAGTGTGATTGTTCGTAGTTAAAGTGATTAATTACCTGCCTGGCACTTAGTTAAGGGGTTTTATTCCCTTCCTTAATCCTGTTAGTCCTGTTAATTCCTAACTCCAGGGAAAAATCCTCACCTGGGGAAACAACCTTTCTCTGGGAGGTGGCCCTGTTTAAAACACATGGCGCTAAGAGGGGGAGCAAACATATGCCATATACGCCAGGTCCCTTGAAACATAAGCTGTGCAGATGTTTCTTCCCTGCAGCGACTGTGTCAAGCAGCAAGGGTGGACTGGCTTCCGGTACTCCATGAGTATTAGTGTGACAGTGGTAGATCAATGATCGCCGGTCTCATCAGTTACATGGGGAGTCGCCATCTTGAGAGCACAAACATCACTTGATTCTTAGATTCACTTGTCGATAGATGCATATTTGTTGTTCATAATTTGTATCTTTACCTTTTTCTTCTTCTTCCTCTTCTTAAAGGATACCTTTCAGCATTTCATATAATACTGGTTTGGTGGTGATGAACTTCCTTATCTGTGAAGCTCTTTATCTGACCTTCTATTCTGAATGATAGCTTTGCTGGGTAAAGTAATCTTGGTTGTAGGTTCTTGGCATTCATCACTTTGAATATTTCTTGCCACTCCCTTCTGGCCTGCATGGTTTCTGTTGAGAAATCAGCTGACAGTCGTATGGGTACTCCCTTGTAGGTAACTGACTTTCTTTTTCTTGCTGCTTTTAAGATTCTCTCTTTGTCTTTTGCTCTTGGCATTTTAATTATGATGTGTCTTGGTGTGGTCCTCTTTGGATTCCTTTTGTTTGGGGTTCTCCGTGCTTCCTGGAGTTGTAAGTCTATTTCTTTCACCAGGTAGGGGAAGTTTTCTGTCATTATTTCTTCAAATAGGTTTTCAATATCTTGGTCTCTCTCATCTTCTGGCACCCCTATAATTCTGATGTTGGTACGCTTGAAGCTGTCCCAGAGGTTCCTTACACTTTCTTCGTATTTTTGGATTCTTTTTTCATTTTGCTTTTCCGGTTGGGTGTTTTTTGTTTCTTCGCATTTCAAATCTTTGACTTGATTCTTACGCTCCTCTGGTCTGCTGTTGGGAGTCTGTATAGTATTCTTTATTCCAGTCAGTGTATGCTTAATTTCTAGTTGGTTCTTTATCATAACATCGAGGGTCTCATTAGATTTCTTGTAGATCTCATTAAGTTTATCGGCAGCTTCTAGACAGTTCTTGAGAGACCTTAAAAGTGTGGTTCTGAACTTTATATCTTCCATTGACAATTTTGTCCTGTTTCTTTGTCTCCGCATTTTTTTTATGCTTTCTTGGTGCACCCTCTAGGGGTCTTTGTGAGCATTCTTGTTGTAGTTAAGCCTTGATTGTTGTAGTTAATACTGGGGGGATTTGACCTCCAGGCCAACTGGCTGTGAGAGTCAGCTGTGTCTGCAGTGGGAAAACTTCTGCCCTCTGGGGAGGTGCTAATCTAGCCTTTGCCTGAGGCTATCCAGCAAATGCCTGTGTGCAGGGCTTGGGCGGGGCGGGTCGCAAGGGATCAACAGGGCAGGGGGAGGGAGCAGTTATGGCTGCTCTCAGTCCTGTCCCCAGAGGCTCTGTCTCTCAGAGTCCCAGCAACCGCTGCAAACATTGGAGAGAAAGCTGCCCTCGAGTTCCGACCGATGCCAGACAGTCCCACTTCTCCCGTATCAGTCTTGGTCCCTAGAGACTCACCCAGAACTGGAGCTCAGGGCCTGAGCCTCCCTCCTAATTGAAAACGACAACTGCGCCCTCAGCCACCAGCCCGCTCCGTGCGCACCTTCGCATCTTTGTATTTTCAGCACTGCGCCTCCTCTGAGTCTCGGTATGCTGTTCTCTTTCCTTCTAGTTGAAGAATTTCCCCTCAGCCAGCTTTCCTGTGGTTCTGGGTGATGTCCGTTCCATCTTTTAGTTGTATTTTTGAAGTGGTTGTGCGAGGTAGCATTCTCTGGTGTTTTCCTATGCCGCCATCTTGGTTCTCCCCCTTTGCACATTTTTTGATTGGATTGTTTATCTTCCTTTTGTTAAGATGTTTGAGTTCTCGGAGAACCAAGATGGCGGCATAGGTTAACGCCAGAGTTTGCTGCTTTGAACAACTACTTCAAAAGTGAAACTAAAAGACAGAACGGACATCACCAAGAACCACAGGAACGCTGGCTGAGTGGAAGTCCTACAACTAGGAGGAAAGAGAAACGCATACGGACACTCAGAGGAGGCGCAGTGCTGAAGTCAAATTCTGAGGTGCGGAGTGCGCGGAGCGGGCTGGCGGCGGAGGGCGCGGTTGGCGTTTTCAATCGGGAGGGAGTCGCAGACTCTGAGCTCCAGATACAGGCGAGTCTTTAGGGACCCAGACTCAAACGGGAGAAGCGGGACTGTCTGGCTTCGGTCAGAGCGAGTTCAGCTTTCTCTCCGAGCTTTGCAGCGGGTGCTGGGACTCAGAGAGGCGGAGCCCCTGGGGACAGGACTGAGAGCCGCCATAACTGCTCTCTCCGGCCCACCCTGTTGATCCTGTGCGACCTGCCCCACCCAAGCCCTGCACACAGGCATTTGCCGGATAGCCTCAGGCAAAGGCTAGATTAGCACCTCCCTAGAGGACAGAAGCTCTCTCACTGCTGACACAGCTGACTCTCATAGCCAATTGGCCTGGAGGTCAAACCCTCCCTGGTATTAGCTACAACGAGGTTTAACTATAAGACTGCGCACAAAGACCACTAGGGGGTGCACCAAGGAAGCATAACAAAATGCGGAGACAAAGAAACAGGACAAAATTGTCAATGGAAGATATAGAGTTCAGAACCACACTTTTAAGGTCTCTCAAGAACTGTTTAGAAGCCGCCGATAAACTTAATGAGATCTACAAGAAAACTAATGAGACCCTCGATGTTATATTGGGGAACCAACTAGAAATTAAGCATACACTGACTGAAATAAAGAATATTATACAGACTCCCGACAGCAGACCAGAGGAGCGCAAGAATCAAGTCAATGATTTGAAATGCGAGGAAGCAAAAAACACCCAACCGGAAAAGCAAAATGAAAAAAGAATCCAAAAATGCGAGGATAGTGTAAGGAGCCTCTGGGACAGCTTCAAGCGTACCAACATCAGAATTATAGGGGTGCCAGAAGATGAGAGAGAGCAAGATATTGGAAACCTATTTGAAGAAATAATGACAGAAAACTTCCCCCACCTGGTGAAAGAAATGGACTTACAACTCCAGGAAGCGCGGAGAACCCCAAACAAAAGGAATCCAAAGAGGACCACACCAAGACACATCATAATTAAAATGCCAAGAGCAAAAGATAAAGAGAGAATCTTAAAAGCAGCAAGAGAAAGACAGTCAGTTACCTACAAGGGAGTACCCATACGACTGTCAGCTGATTTCTCAATAGAAACTTTGCAGGCCAGAAGGGAGTGGCAAGAAATATTCAAAGTGATGAATGCCAAGAACCTACAACCAAGATTACTTTATCCAGCAAAGCTATCATTCAGAATTGAAGGTCAGATAAAGAGCTTCACAGATAAGGAAAAGCTAAAGGAGTTCATCACCACCAAACCAGTATTATATGAAATGCTGAAAGGTATCCTTTAAGAAGAGGAAGAGGAAGAAAAAGGTAAAGATACAAATTATGAACAACAAATATGCATCTATCAACAAGTGAATCTAAGAATCAAGTGAATAAATAATCTGATGAACAGAATGAACTGGTGATTATAATAGAATCAGGGACATAGAAAGGGAATGGACTGACTATTCTTGGGGGGGAAAGGGGTGTGGGAGATGCGGGAAGAGACTGGACAAAAATCGTGCACCTGTGGATGAGGACAGTGGGTGGGGAGTGAGGGCGGAGGGTGGGGTGGGAACCGGGAGGAGGCTAGTTATGGGGGGGAAAAAAGAGGAACAAATGTAATAATCTGAACAATAAAGATTTAATTAAAATTAAAAAAAAAAAGATGTTTGAGTTCTCTATACTAGTAAATGTTGGAGATTAGGCCTCTATCAGTGATAACATTGGAAAATATGTTCTCCCATGCAGTGGGCTTTCTTGTTGTTTTGCTGATGGTTTCTTTTGCTGTGCAGAAGCTTTTTATTTTGATGTAGTCCCATTTGTTTATTTTCTCCTTAGTTTCCTTTGCCCTAGGAGCTGTATCGGTAAAGATATTGCTATAACATATGTCTGATATTTTGTTGTTTATGGATTCTTCTAAGATTTTTATGGTTTCCCATCTTATGTTTAAGTCCTTTATCCATTTTGAGTTTATTTTTGTGTATGGTGTAAGTTGGTGATATAGTTTCATTTTTTTTTGCATGTATCTGACCAATTTTCTCAGCACCAGTTATTGAAAAGACTATCTTGACTCCATTGTATGCTCTTGCCTCCTTTGTCAAATATTAATTGAACAAAATGGCTTGGGTTGATTTCTGGGTTCTCTGTTCTGTTCCATTGGCCTATATGTCTGTTTTTGTGCAATTACCAGGCAGTTTTGAGAACAGTGGCTTTGTAATATAGCTTGACATCTGGCATTGTGATTCCTCCAACTTTGTTCTTCTTTCTCAAGATTGCTGCGGCTATTCGGGGTCTTTTTTTATTCCCCAACAACTTTTTATAGTGATGCTAGAATTATCCAACAACATGGCATTGAATCATTCTCCCTCCTGTTAGCCAATTATTTCCCTTGGTTTCAAGGACCTGGAAAGCTGATGAATATTTTACTGAGATCTTCTCCTAGAGCACCCCCTAGGATTCAGGCCTTTAGAAAACAGATAAGAACCCTCATAACAAAGGACTTAGCAGGACCTTAGATGGGAACTTTACTTTCTTTCTCCTAAACTCTATGGGTCTCCACCAGACTTGCAACCAGGGAAGCAGTGGGCGGCAGCAGCTTGTCCTGGCCGAATCCCTTAAACCTGTCTCCAAGGCCCGTTTTCTTCAACTTTTCAGTGAGCTGAAAGCAGCGCGGTCTTGGCCCACTTCTATCACTGTGACGTCTACTTCTCAGTGAGGCCACGCAGCTCCGCATGGCTCACATCTTCCCTGTAACATTTCTGGAGAGCCAAAGTGGCACTGCTAGCTCTCTCCTGTTGCTTCTTCTATCCTCGGCCCTTCCTTGTTTCACTGTCCCCAGCTTCATTAAACATACTCTCATATTGTGAACTTTCCTGCATGAAGTCAAGAGCCCATACACTGCAGGCTGGCCTGAGGCACACCGGCTCCTGTCCTGGTTCCTTTCCAGGGACACAGTTACATGTCCCGGCTCCTCTCAGCCCTCTGGCTTCCGGACTCCTAGAGAAGATGGGCCGAGAAGGCCTCCCCAGGGCTTGTTCCCCATGTCCCAGACAGGTGGGACTGTGAGACAGAGGATAGGCCCAGGATGCCTGGCTTAACAGCTTGGCTCACACGCCATTATTCAGACCCAATCTGCTTAAAAGAAGATTCTGGGTAGCGTGGCTTCCCTGCGCCTGTCCACCTTCCAGCTCACACCTTAGTGATGCAGTATTCTGTTCCTAAACTTCCATGGCTGCCTCTGGCTATGGGAAAACAATGGGCTGCTCCATCTTGCTGCTTCCACAGTAGGGTAAGTGACCAGGTCAGCCCATTCCATTGCCAGTTAGCAGACGTCCAAAGCCATAGAGCCTGTGCCCAGGCTGAGTGGGGGCCACTCCTCAAAGAGGGGGCAGAGCTTAGAAGTACCTCAACACCCAGCTACCCCAGAGCTTTGGAGGAGAAAGAGAGAGCTAAGAGGCTGTTCCCCAAAGAAGCTGAGGTCTCATGAGTCTTCATGACTAGATTGGGCTCTGACAGAAGGGAATTCATGACTGGGCACCTTCTCACAGTCAGTGATCTCAAAATCATCCTTCGGGTACAGAACACCACCTCCACACAGAGATGTCAGACCTCAGGTGACCTGCTCATCTCAAGGCTACTGGGCAGTTGTCTACTGTTTGAGTAATACTGTAACAGGTTGTCTATACATTACCCTTCTGACTTTTCCTTATGTCCAAATCGCTGGACTAAGGTGGTCAAAATTTCTGTGGGTATAGTTCTCTGGTCTTTCAGGACCTGATGGAGTAGGGCCATGGAACATATTTCTTTATCCTTGGGAATCAGTACTTCTATTTTTTCTTGATTTAAGTATATGGCAGCCCCCAAGTTACTTAGTAGGTCCTTCCTAAGAAGTAAACTGGACATTAGGGTACATAGAGGATTGAGTGTGACAGCTGTGTTGATTCTCTTTCGTAGGTGTCTGGCTCTCCTGACACCCCTTTAATATAATATTCTCTCTTGGAGACAGGGGCCCAATGGGTAGTACAAACAGAGTAAGTATCTCCAGTATCTAATAGAAATGAAATTTTCTCTTCTTCTATATTCAGAGTAACCCAGGGCTTCTCATGGGGATTAAAATGTTACATTTCAGAGCCAAAGGGGAGCCCCCAGGCCTGTCAGTCCTTCTCTTCTATCTGAGTAACTGCAAGGAATTAGGAGCTTCCCATTCCCTCCTTCTCTAAGGACAGTGGGGCACTCTCTTGCAATACGAACATTGGCTAGGTTCCTGCCTTGCTGTACGCCTTTGGCCGGTCCCGTGGTGGGGGCTGGGGTTACTCACCCAAGATGGTCTTCAATCTGTCATCCCCAACTTTCCTGAAGCCTGGAGGGTGACAGCCAGAAAAGTAGCGTTTTTTCCTCTTCTTTTTCTTCTTCCCTTCTTTCTTCTGCCACATCCCTGTTGTTAAAAACCTTAAAGTCCGCCCTAGCTGGTTTGGCTCAGTGGGTAGAGCGTCGGCTTGTGGACTGAAGGGTCCCGGGTTCAATTCCAGTCAAGGGCACATGCCGGGTTGTGGGTTCGATCCCCAGTAGCGGACGTGCAGAAGGCAGCCGATCAATGATGCTCTTTCATCATTGATGTTTCTATCTCTCTCTCCCTCTCCCTTCATCTCTAAAATCAATAAAAAAATATATTAAAAAGCAAAACAAAACAAAAAAACCTTAAAGTCCACCTCTACCAATTAGTTTGAGTTCCTGTCAAGCTCATTCTGTTTACAGCTGGTCTGCAAAACACTATGCTAACATTTAGCAAGAATAGCATTTAATAAGAACTGTCCAGGCCTTGAGACCCTTGTGCTATCTAACACTATCTCTCTCTATCCTTCTGCATTATTTGAGTTTTTAATGGTTAAGATGAGTTAAAACTCATTACTTGAGTTTTAATTTTTAATATTTGATACTTTTTTTAAAATAAGGGAAACATTTGGAAGGAAGCTATTTTGGAGGTAAGCAGGCATGTTAATCATTTTTTTTAAGTCCTTTGAGTAGTACATATAGATTGAAAAGTCTGTGCAAGATTTAGGAAAGAGTCCTTTGTGTCTAGAAGAGAAAATAATCTTCCAGCTGCTCAGATGTGGTGTCCTAGGAATCTACATTCCTAGGTAAGTGGCTAGAAGGTCCAGAGACCTGCCTTCTTTATGCTCTGTCATACCCGCTAATGCATTCTGGGCCATTGATTCTGAAACTGCTTTCAGATTCTTTGGGTCTCATTTCGGAAGCTGAGTAGGGGCTGCCAAGGTTTTCAGAATCTTGGGAATGGGACCAAGTTTGGTTATGGGGAAGCAACTTCTCTGGCAGCTCCAGGAAGACTAGCCTCTCTCAGAATTGTTTTGAAACTCTGTGTCCAACGTAAAGGTCTGCTTATCCAGGCCCCTATGGACACCGTTTTATCAGAGAGCACACGGGCTCCTTCAAACCCCGTTCTGGTGCACAATCACCTTCAGTCACACCCTCTGATGTTGGCTCCTTCTGGGAAATTTCTCATGAAGCAGTGCTCTGCCCAAATAAGCAGGCTAATTTCCCTTTGTCATACTGATGATCCCTGTTAGCCGACACCCCACTTGCAGAGCTCTCTGATATGCAGAGGGTTCAAGAACATTAGAACCTCATCTCCCAAGTGTATATTTTTTCTTCTGTTACATAGTTGATGAGAGGAAAACTATAGTCATGACATAGGTCCAAGTTACAGATGTAGAAACACCTCTCCATATTAAAGGTACTTGTTAAAGGTGCGTATTAGAAGAATTTTACACAAGTTATGACAAGAGGAAAGTGTAGAAACCTATGGAATTGTTCTGACATTTTAGGGACCCTTCCCCTTCTTAAAAACTTACCCAAAGCTGGTTGTCTTTTCTCCCTCCTTTCATTAATTAATTAGTTAATTAATTAACATCTTTGTGCCAACTCTTGGCAAGCATGTACTTGTGCTTTGGCCATGACTTGTAGGTTAGTAGCCATCTAAATTCACAGCTTGGACATTTTTATGTAGAATTTTTATGGTTTTCATCACTCCGACTCAACCTCTTAATCACAAACCGTGGTTTTTTTCCTCTTTCACTGCTGATCTTTGAAATGTCTCCGTTCACCTAATTGTCCCCTTAGCCACCCTTCAAGCCAGTCTCACATTTCCATTTCAGGACCTCTCTCTCATTCCCTTCTGTCTACACCACCTCTTTTCTCTTTCCCTCTTCAATACCCTGCCAGTTTTGTAGGAAATTTGCATCCAATTTTGAGCAAAGGGATTAGAGATGCATTTCAGTATGGGAGGTGGGGAGATTCTGGGATCTCTTGTAATGCCATGTGTAGGCAGCCCCTGGAGGCCCAGGTGTTCTTAATAGTGACCAATGTAAGCCCAACATTGCAAGGGAGTGTGTGTGTGTGTGGGGGGGGGGGGGGGTGGGGGGGTGGGGGTGGGGTGGGGGGAGGTGGAGGTGGTGGTGGTGGTGATAGAAATCCATTTTTTAAAAACCAAATAATACAATGAAGAGTCCTTTAAGAAATTTCTGATTGGGACACTCCTCTGCTCCATGTCACATCTCCTTGAACATTGTTTGTTCCAGCTGCGGCTGCTATGTTGGGTGTCTTGCTTTCTGCCTGGAGTTTATCAGACACTGAGCGGTGGATGCTTCTGGGAACCTGCCTTGTACTGTACTTTCATCTGTGAGACCTGGAGTGCAAGGAAGTTCACAGAACATAGGCAAATCATGACCAGTGAGGGGTAGAATTCCTGGGCTCTCCCTTCTAACTCTAAAGTGCATCCTACACATCATCTTTAAGATTCTGGTGCCCACAGTGGGACAAACTGGAGAATGATCCCTTGCTTGGTGTTTCCTCCTTTTCTGTCTCATGCTCCTCAGTTTCCCACTCCTTCTCCTGGACCAATTCCCAGCCAGGCTACCTGCTCACAAGCCCTTGTCTCAGGTCGGGGTGGAGGTGGGGCAACATTCCTAGCCATGAGAGAAGTATTGCATCTGAAAGAACTATTATAATCTAAAATTACATTTGAATACACAGACTAATTTACTAAATTTGGTTTTGAAAACAAAACTTGAATTAAATAAAACTGCCACTTTTATAAATATAAGTGATGTCCAGTAACTATTCCATTTTTTGTTGGTGTTGTTAATCTTCACTGAAGTTATGTTTTCTGCTTCTGTTTCTAGTTGATCTAGAATTTTTAAAAATATATTTTTATTGATTTCAGAGAGGAAGGGAGAGGGAGAGAGAGATAGAAACATCAATGATGAGAGAGAATCATTGATCTGCTGCTCCCTGCACACCCCCTACTGGGGATTGAGCCCACAATCGGGGCATGTGCCCTTGACCAGAATCGAACCTGGGACTCTTCAGTCCACAGGCCGATGCTCTATCCACTGAGCCAAACCAGCTAGGGCATTTAACATGCCTATTCAATTAAACTTAAAACTCTCGCAAACATTGGAAGGATTGTAGGATGCTACTTTTGATTTTTCTCATTAACTTCCATGCTCTTGTTGCTCAGGATTTTGTCCCTATCTTGCTTGTTTTAATGCAATGATGCAGATATTATTGTTATACTTTCATATTGCTGTTTGTTTTGATTTATCCACAAGTATAACCATTTCCTTGCTCATTATTCTTGTGGGCAAAAAGGGGCCACAGACTAAAGCTGACAAGCTCAGAGGAGGCCTGCTTGGTGGCTTTATAAACTCAGAGACCTAAAGTAACTGCAAAGGATGATCTGAAATGAAAATTTATTAATTATAAGCAGTTTATGGCAGGAAGTCATGCCTTAGGCTAGAATCTTCCCTGATAAAAGTCAGTCTTTACCTTAGTTAAGCCTGTCTATTGCCTTTTTGCACCTACGATACCATACCTTTGGAATGTCAAAGTAAGTTCCTTTTTCTGGACCCCTCAAGCACAAATACCATACCAGAGTGGGAGACCACAAATTCCCTCACTGTTATTGAGTTAATTGTTGACTAACTATCCGGTACCCACTTATGTGAAAGAACTTTATGTCTGTTATTTTACTTTTTTATCCAGTCTCAGAAGTTCTGTCTCCCCCCACCTTCTTTGCTTTCTCCCACCTCCCTAATCTGTCACCAATGGATTTCATGTAACCCACTTACATCCTCTGTTTTGATTATAATATATAAAGAAGGGTGCAGAACTGCCATTTTTCTGGAGCATATTCTCAATCCTTTGAGCTTTTGCTTGCTGGCAATTGTCAGTTTGACTCAAATAAATCCGTAAACATTTTCTACAGGTTTGAATGTTTCTTACATTACATTCTTGCATTTCAGATATCCCTCCACTGCTAGCTGTCAATGTAATCACCGTTCTTGTGTCAGTGATCTGTCTTTTCTTTCTAGCTTTCAGACCTGCTGCTTGTCTTTTGGTTTTTGATAGTTTCACTATGATGTATATAGGTGCTGATTTCAATCCAACTGGCTTGGAATTTGTGTTCTTTCTGAACCTGAGTATTGTCTTTCATTAATTATGGGAACAAATTTTAGTTCATCAAATATTGCTTCTTCTCATTCTCTCATTCTGGACCTCCAAATGTGTGTGTGTGTGTGTGTGTGTGTGTGTGTGTGTGTGTGTGTGTGTGTTCCACAACCTATACACGCAGACCCAGGGGAAAGCCTGGAGACTGAAAATAGACCTCTGAAAACAGAGAGTAGGGAAAGATTGAAGGAAGATGGAAGAAAGTCTGACAATTAACAGAGTTTATTAAAGCAAACACATCCAAAGTGCATCTTGAGCAGCTGCAAGACAAAGTGGTTATCCTGTGGGCTGTTTGACAGGCACTAAAGAGTTCTACGGAACAGGGCAAGATGGATAGGGTACTGCGCTGTGACCTGTCCTAGGGATGGGGAAATGCCTGAAATGCTTGCCCCCGAAAGAAACTAGCACACAGGGGAGAACTGCTGGTTTACATCAGAAGGAAAGCATCGATCACCATCAGACAGTCTCGGAGGGTTTCCAGGAAGCCCTCTGTCTGGCCTGGGTCTCGCTGGAGGGCCTGGCAGCAGTCACGTCATGGAACTGTCTCTCCTTCACATTGTATCTGGAATCCTCTTTCCCAAATGTTCTATCCTTTGGACTCGGTGCTATAATTTGTATTTATTGGGGAAATTTGATTAATCCGTAGCTATTACGGATATGATGTTTGGCTATGTTCCTTGATCTTATTTTACATTTTTCAACTTACCATCCTTGCTTGCTCCTTTTCTCATCCCACCCTTTCCAGCTTTATGAAAAAAATCGATTAACATTTGTTCCATTTCCCTCACCAATGGTTTTGAAGTTACACTCTGTTTTTTTTTTTTTTAGCTTTCTAAGAATTATCCATAAGTTTTACACATATATAGCATATGTTTCTATAAACATCCGGTTCCACAGTGCTTATATCACACCCCATCCAGACACCAACCTTTGCAAGGTTTTACTTTTCTCTACCCTCGCTTCTTCCTGACTCCCAACCGAACACCTGATGGCTTCCCCAGAGCATCTTCCTGCTGTTCACATCATCTGGCTTCCCCAACTCGCATTCAACTTTTCAATATGTTGGGCTGTAATGTCTTCCTTTAATTCCACCTTGTTTGCCTCTCATCTGGCAGAAATTCTCCTCAGGATTTCTCTTCAAGTAAGGTATTATGGATGTTCCCCAAAAGTCATATGTTGAAATCCTAAACGAGAGAGAGAGAGAGACAGAGAGACAGAGAGAGAGAGAGAGAGCGAGCATTAGGAGACATTAGTGTGGGGCCTATAGGAGGCGATTAGATCCTGAGTGTGGAGTACCCTGAATGGGGTTAGTGCCCTTATAAAAGAGGTCTCTCAGTCTTTCTGCCACATGAGGACAGAATGAGAAGACTGCTGTCTATACACTGGAAAGTAAGTCCTCACCAGACTCTGAAGCTGCCAGAGCTTTGATCATGGCTTTCCCAGCCACAGAGCTGTGAGAAATAAATTTCTGTGTTTCAGCCATCCAGTTTCATGGTATTTTTTAAAAATAATTAAGCCAAACTAAAATACAAGGGCCTTATCTTTCCCCAACTTATCAGATTTTAAAATAAATCTTTTCAGTTATTTCATATACCCAGCCTGCCACCTTGATTGAGCCTCTCATTTGGAATAGATCTTTCATCCCCTTTGAGTCCAGGACTGCTAATCAGTCACTGTTGATTAGTTCACTAAAGAGACCAAGAAGCGACAAAGACTGTTCCAAGGAGCCTCATTATTCAGGAAATGTTCCTGGACTTCTTTTGATGTTGACACGATTACAAGGAATGTGTTGTGTTCTAGTTGGCATGTCTTGTAGATCAGTGTCGCCAACCAGTGGTCCGAAAGGTTGGCGATCGCTGCTGTAGATTACAAACATTAAATTCCTCAGATGATAGGAAGGTAGAATTCATCACCAGGTGGCAGTGTTGGCCAGCTTTAAAATTTCTCAAATGCAGTGAGGTAAGAAATTTGATTAACAATATTAGATTTATTTTGTTTTCTGTCATTCATCTTTCCAGTCAATGAATCAATCACTATTTATTGAGCTTCTGCTCAACCAATATACAGCCTCTTGAATCCCCACACGGTATTTTTTAGGTGCCCTGTTTAATCTCTCCTGGCCTCAGAGAAAGCAATGTCCCTCCAGGCAGACAGCACAATCTGTGGTCTGACCCCTTCCCTGCTATGGACCCTGAGGTCTGAAAGGTTGGCGATCGCTGCTGTAGATTACAAACATTAAATTCCTCAGATAGGAAGGTAGAATTCACCACCAGGTGGCAGTGTTGGCCATGGTCTCTGTCTCAAAGTCAAGCCCGTATCATACATAAGCTCTCCCTCATGAGTTGACTGAGCTGAGAGGCTGGGGAAGCCCATGGTTCTTGAGGCCACAGGCAACGATGGTGACAGCTGAGGCAGGAAAAAGGGTCCCAACAGCTCAGACCTGTCCAATACCTGCTCCCTGATCCCCCTCCTTCCCCTCCTAGCCTCTTACGGAGGAACCAAGCAACCAGGGTGATCACTGCCAAGCAAGCATCTGAGCAAGGATATCCGTTGGACTGAGACCTCGAAGGGGTTGGGGCAGGCTGCTGGTGGGCACTGGGACATTGGGCTCAGGGTGTGTGGACTGGACAGGCTTCTGCCAGATGATGAATCCATAGGATGGACCATGAGGACAAGTGGCCTTTTTGGCATGTGTGGGAAATCCACGTGCTTTTCAAGATGACTCTGTCATCTTGCTTCTCTGAGAAGTGCTGCACTTGGCCACCCCATTCCATTTCTCCTTTGTTGTACAGGCATCCTCCTCTCACCTCCCCACTGTGACTCCTCATTCAAATTCAAATTAAAGGACACTTCAGCAGCTAGCTGAGAGCACCTTTCCTAGCTGCCCACCCCTTAATTTTCCATGTTATGCAAGTCAACATACAAAGCTTTCAAGCCGGAACTGTATGACATTCTTGGAATGTCATTGGACCAGAAATCCGTCAAACCATTGATTCTTGGTTGCATTGAAGTGAAGGATGAAGTCAGTTCTAGTTGGTCCAGCTTTAAAAGAAAACCACAGAGGGTATTCCTGACTGCCTCACTCGGCTGTGAGCTTGGGCCCAACAGTCTTGTGAGAAACAGTGGCTGGTCTGGGGGACTGCACCCATCCCGGTGGGGTGGGGCAGTCTACTGAATTGGAAACAAAGGAAGGCAAGGAATGGGGGAGGGGGTCAGGCTTGAGCTCTCCAAAGCTGAAGCGAAACACTCCTCAAACACACCCACGGAGCCCCCGCACTGGCATAGCTGTAATCTAGGGAACCAGAAGGAACTTGGATATTTAGTCCAACATACCCTTATTGGTATGAATGCACCACCTGGGAGCTTAGAGCTAAAGGATTCAGAATTTGGCTCACATTTGTTCATTATACAGATGAGAAAACCGAGGCTTGGAGATATTGAGGGACTTGCCCTGTGGTGGGCTGGGTCAGAACTGAGAGTCTAGTCCAGGCTGCTTGGCTCCCTGTCCAGCACTCTGTCCCCTCAGCTTTCTCAGGTTATAAAGATAGGGTTTGATCCATGTGTGATGGTGGCCACTTGCATCTGGCCTCAGAGTAACTTGTGTCTGTGTGATCACCACTAATAATGCCAGCCTGGCCTTGAGTGAGAGCAGGCGTAGGAGGTGCTGTCTCCCCAGCAAGGGTGTCCACTCAGGAGACCAGGAAGAGGGGATGTGGGCTGGGAGTCCTGGGTCCCCTTGGCCCTGTGCACCTGGTGGTTAGGAGACTGGGTTTTTCCAGGTGTCAGTGATTAGCAGTCTCAGGAGATGCTGTTGTCTTCTCTGATCATTCTCTTGACCACTATTGGCTAAGGGCATTTCATGGAGGCCACAAGCGAATCCAAAAGTGGAAGCAAGTTCAGAGTTTACAGGATTTGGTTTGATGGAATTTAATTAGCGCGTTGCTAGAACTAACAGGGAATGGACCCTGCCATGAGGTCTGGCTGCTCCACAGTCGCACTGCCCTCAGGTGGTGGTGGGGTATCCCCCAGCTCCAGGGACCCCTCTGAGAACACACAGCTGCCAGCCTGGCACCACCTGGCGTTGGTCCTGCTTTTCACCTCCTGTGTCTTCCTGTTCTTTGGTGGTGAACCTGCTCATCCTGGAGTTGCTATGCATTGTGAGGTGAGCCCCACAAGGATCGAGTGTTCGACTTACAAGACAGAGACAAAGGTTTTGCTGCAGCTCTATGGGAATCATGGAGGCCCCCACCCCCCAACCCCCAACGCAGATTACATAGCCTCCCCACATGTCATTGCTACCACTGAGTTCATGGAACATCAGGAAATGGGAACTGGAAGGGAAGGTGAGCCCTTCACTCTCAAGAAGCTACTCCCATACTCCCAGCCAATTGAGTCCTCTCCTTTCTCCAAACCCTTTCAAGGCTTTGCTTGTGGATTTTTTTGTTTTGTTTTGATTTGCTTTGAATCTCTGTTATTTGATCTGGTGTCTGTCTCTCTGTTCTTCCCCACACTCCTCCCCCAGTCATCATCTTGAGTTCAAGGGCAGTGTTGCATTCATCCTTGTTGAGCCGACAGCCCCCCGTGGGCTGTGCACACAGAATGGGCTCCACAGATACTGTTTGTGTGTCGTTGAAAAGAAGAAATGGGGGAATGAAAAGAACGGGTGAAGGAATAATATAGGGAAGAAGCAGCAGAGTGCTTTACAGGTTCATTGAAGGCACCTGACTACAGTGAACAGATTTGGTGACTCGATGCTTGGTCTTGCTGACTGGGGGCAGGTGGGTCTCCCAGGGGATCTGTTAAAGCAAAGACTGGCATCCAAGTGCTACATCTCTCTAAGTCAGTGGTTCTCAACCTTCCTAATGCCGTGACCCTTTAATACAGTTCCTCATGTTGTGGTGACCCCCAACCATAAAATTATTTTCGTTGCTACTTCATAACTGTAATTTTGCTATTGTTATGAATCGTAATGTAAATATCTGACATGCAGGATATATTTAGGCGACCCCTGTGAAAGGGTTGTTCGACCCCCAAAGGGGTCATGACCCACAGGTTGAGAACCGCTGCTCTAAGTAATATTGGTTGTAGGACCTATGAAGACAAATGGCAAAAGCTGTTACAACTAGAAGCTTTGGCCCTGGCAGGTCTGCTCCACGGTTAAAGCATCAGCCCATACACCCAAGGTTTGTGGGCTTGATTCCCAGTCAAGGGCTTGTGCCTGGGTTTCAGGTTTGATCCCAGCCCCAGTTGGGACTGGTCCAGGAGACAACCAATTGATGTGTCTCTCTCACATCGATGTTTCTCCCTCTCTCTCTCCCTCCTTCCCTCCCTTCCACTCTCTCTAAAAATCAATGGCAAAAATGTCTTCAGTGAGGATTAACAAAAAACAAACAAACAGAAACAAAGAAATGAACAAAATAAACTAGAAGCTGTGGAGGCAGAAAGCTAAGGCTCTACCACTTGGTAGCTGTGTGGCCTTGAGCATCTATCTTCTCTGTGCTTGTTTTCTTATATGTAAAGTGATGATCAAAGCGTCTATCTCTCAGGATTGTGAGGGTCAGCAATTGTGGCTGTACCACCATCTCCAGTTAAACCTCAGGTCTGAGATATAAGGTTCCTGCAGAAAACCTCCCCAGTCCTTCCTAACTCTGCAGCTTTCAGGGCTGGAGGGCCCTGCTCACGTTAAGGCTAAGGGGGGCTTCCTGGGGAGGAAATGTGAGCAGTGTAGTTTGGGTAACCTGCTGCTCTCCCAGAACTCTCCAGGCCCCACAGGACACAGCTGGTGGGCATGGCTAGGGCAGGGGTGGGTGGCTCCACCTTGTTCTAGTTCAGGGAGACCTGCTTCCACGACACAGCAGGGACAGCCTTGGCCTCAGAGGTTGTGATGCTCATGAGGAAATCTAGTGACTTGGGCTGTAGGAAGTGCAATTCTGTGCCACCTGATGGGTTCTGAGGTGTTTTATGTACATACAGTGGCTTCTTTATCCCACCTGAAGGAAATGGGGTCTATGCATGTGTTTATTTAAAGAAGAGTCAGTTCTATGTACACTCTTCGTTATTCTCTCTGTAGGGCCTCTTCCTCTGGAAAGCTAGACCCTGTTCCCTTACAGCATGGCAGCTGGGTTCCAAGACAGCAGGGGTGTCGCTGTGGCCTCACAGGGCCCAAACCTGGGGCTGTCAGAGCAGCATTCCCACCTCATTCTGTCAGAACAATCCAACAGGCCAGGTTCGGGGGGGGGAACAGGTGCACTCCTCCTCTTGATGCAGTGCACCTCTCACACACTTATCCAGTGGACACAGCATTGGTGGCCATCTTTGGGACCCCCTGCCACCGTCAAGGCCTTTCTCTATTTACAATTTTGTGTATTTTATTAAAAATGAGGGTTCAGGCCCTGACCGGTTTGGCTCAGTGGATAGAGTGTTAGCCCGCAGACTCAAGGGTCCCAGGTTCGATTCTGGTCAAGGCCATGTACCTTGGGTGCGGGCACATCCCCAGTAGGGAGTGTGCAGGAGGCATCTGATTGATGTTTCTCTCTCATCGATGTTTCTAACTATCCCTCTCCCTTCCTCTCTGTAAAAAATCAATAAAATATATTAAAAAAAAATGAGTGGGGGGAATAGAGGGTGCTGGGTGTTGGTGCTGCTACCCTGTCAGTCCATGTGCCCTTTAGTAAGTCAATTGATTCATTTGGTCTCAGTCTCCTCATTCGTTCCAGTAGAGGTTTATGATGGGCAGGAGTCGACAGCACTAAATACCTTTTAAACTAAGTAAAACAAATGCAGATCAAGCTCGGCACAGGTCAGCTCACATGTCGAGTGCTAGCTACTATCACTGGTTTTCCAGCCTTAAAACCCTCTCTTCTGTGGCAGGAAGCAGGTATTTGACATGGCCTGGTGCTAAATGACAGCAGAATCTCCTTGGAATGGCAGGGACATTCCCTCTGCGAATCTCACAGCTAAGCGGGCAGAATCTTGCCTAAGCCCAAAGAACTCAACCAACCAGTTTTCAAAAACCCCTTTTCCCATGTGCTTGCCTTTCCTTATTATGTGCTTTCTTCTTGGGTGTTGAAACATTTAGGAATCTGGTTGAGACAAGTTTCTATGAGTTCCCTTCTCTCCTTCCTGGGTTGACAAGAAAAACACCACCTCTACTATGAAGCTCCCGGGTCCCGATTCCAGGTGTGGACCTGAGAAAGAAGATACCTAATAAGATGGGCTCCTGGTGACTAACTGGATTCAGACAAACAAAAACAGAGCCTAGCAGTCATTTGCACACAGAGGCCTCTCATGCAAACGGCACTTCAGGGGGAAGCCTGCAATAAGCTACTGCCTCCTGCACTCACCTGAACTGCACTGTGTTCCTGCCCTCTGATCCTACCCTTTATAAAACAAAAGGAATCCAAAGAGGGCCACACCAAGACACATCATAATTAAAATGCCAAGAGCAAAAGACAAAGAGAGAATCTTAAAAGCAGCAAGAGAAAGACAGTCAGTTACCTACAAGGGAGTACCCATACGACTGTCAGCTGATTTCTCAACAGAAACTTTGCAGGCCAGAAGGGAGTGGCAAGAAATATTCAAAGTGATGAATGCCAAGAACCTACAACCAAGATTACTTTACCCAGCAAAGCTATCATTCAGAATTGAAGGTCAGATAAAGAGCTTCACAGATAAGGAAAAGCTAAAGGAGTTCATCACCACCAAACCAGTATTATATGAAATGCTGAAAGGTATCCTTTAAGAAGAGGAAGAAGAAGAAAAAGGTAAAGATACAAATTATGAACAACAAATACACATCTATCAACAAGTGAATCTAAAAATCAAGGGAATAAATAATCTGATGAACAGAATGAACTGGTGATTATAATAGAATCAGGGTCATAGAAAGGGGATGGACAGACTATTCTTGGGTGGGAAAAGGGTGTGGGAGTGTGGGAAGAGACTGGACAAAAATCGTACACCTATGGATGAGGACAGTGGGTGGGGAGTGAGGGCAGAGGGTGGGGTGGGACCTAGGTGGAGGGAAGTTATGGGGGGGGGGGGAAGAGGAACAAATGTAATAATCTGAACAATAAAGATTTAATTTAAAAAAAAAAGAAATTCCTGGAATCCTATTTCAACCAATAGGACTGAGACTTTCCCTTTCCCATTGGATCTGCAGGGGTATAACTCCCTCAACATCTTTTTTTTTTTTTTTAAATATATTTTATTGATTTTTTACAGAGAGGAAGGGAGAGAGAGATAGCTAGAAACATCGATGAGAGAGAAACATCGATCAGCCGCCTCCTGCACATCTCCTACTGGGGATGTGCCCACAACCCAGGTACATGCCCTTGACCGGAATCGAACCTGGGACCCTTCAGTCCGCAGGCTGACGCTCTATCCACTGAGCCAAACCGATTTCGGCCTCAACATCTTCACTGACCAATCAGGGAGGCACTATTCTGACCAATCAGGAACGTGCCTCTTGGACCAACCAAACTGAGAGGATTTGGAGTCCTCATTTGCACCAGGGACCAGAGGCAAGGGCTTCTGTTTATATAGGTCAGCTCTCCCCTGGCTCTGGGAGTGCACTGTCCCTTTCCACCTGAAGACTTCCTTTCCCCAGAGGGGAAACACCACTGATGCCTGTCTGGAGAGGGAGCAGAGCCGCCTGGCTGGGAGGTGCTGCTGTATCACAGCTGTGCTGTGTCACAGTTGAGCTGTTTGCATTGAATAGTTTCCCTCAACCTCAAACTGGGGCTTCCTATTGGCCTTTGACGCTTCCGACACAATCTCGTTTATTCTTCAGGGTAGCAGGGGAGGGAGATTTTACTCCCGTTTTCTACAGAAGTAAAATGAGGCACAGAGAAGTTCAGGAGCTTGCCCAAGACCACAGAGTTAGAAAATCCAGGGGTTGAACCCAGGCCACGGAGACCGAGGCAATTGGAGGAAAACCCCAAAGCGACACAGTTCCAAACCAGGCCTTTGGGTGAAAGAAGCAATGGACCCCAGGTCCCCACAGCCTCCTGGCCGGTGGCGCCTGATCAGCCCGTTGAGCCCACAGGGGCTACTGGAGTTTGTGTGCGAGGACGTACAGACCCACAGACCCGTCTGGCATGAGGGGCGTGGGGGCGGCGGTTCTCTCTGAATGGCACAGAGATCACTATGCAGACTTCAGCCTGAGATACGAACCGACCTGACTTGGGTTCGCACGCCCACCTGTGCACTTCGCAGATGGTTCTATGAGGCTCCGGCCCCGGAAGTCCCGGGCGCGGGCCCAGCCTGGACGCACGTGTCTCTGCAGTTCGCTTTCCGAACCCGACACACAAACTGAAACTAAAACGGCCAAAGCTCCGCCGCCGGCCCAGAGCGCAGGGAGCGCAGGCAAGGGGTCCGCCCTCAGCCTCGCCGGGGCGGGGACTCCCCAGCGCCCCTCCCCGGGCCGCTTTCCCTCCTCCTTCGCGGTCCCTTCTCTAGGGGGAAGGGGGGCTCTGAAGGCAGCTTCAGGCCAGGAGGGGTCCGAGGAGTGGGTGGTGGCGGGAGGGCGGAGACGGGGCGGGCCCTCGGAGAGAGCGACACCCCCCTCCTCCCCACCGACTGGGAGTCTGGCTAGGGGTGCAGAGGCCTTGGGGCGTTGGGGAGATGGCGGCGCGCAGTGTGGGCTGCGGCGTCCGGCGGCTCCGGAGCGTCCTGCAGGGACCTCGGGGGTGGCCGCCCGGCGGAGGGATCGGGCCGCGCAGGGCGGCCTCTGGGCCCCGGGGCAGCGCCCCCTGCGCCGGGGCAGCGCTGCCCGCCTCGTACCCCGCGCTGAAAGCGCTGGCGGAGCAGCAGCCCGATGCCTTCTGGGGGCCGCTGGCGCGCAACACGCTGGTGTGGGACACCCCCTTCCACACCGTCTGGGACTGTGACTTCAGCAGCGGCAAGATCGGCTGGTTCCTGGGAGGCCAGCTCAACGTGTCGGGTGAGTGGGCGGCGGGGACCAGCGCGCCCCGGGCTCAGACGTCCAGAGGCGACTCCGAGCGCAGCCGTCAGGGACGGGTCGCTGACCCGTGGGCCGGCGCCTCAGGACCCCGAGGCCCCAGCCTCCCTCTCCGCTGTCACTCCGCGTCCCCCCACTTCCCCGGCTTCAGCCCGCGCCCGGGTGTCAGCTCGGGGGTCGCCCAGCTCCTGGCCCTGCCTGCCCTGCCGCCTCCTCCAATGGTGGGCTCTCAAGTGTAACGGCGGGAGCAGCAGGCGACACCCGGGGCAGGCTGCGGGGTGGGTGCCGGGTGCACAGGAGCCGGGACTTCCCCGTACTCTGTGTTACCACCAGCTGCCCGCCCGCTGGGCGACTGGCCTGGGGAGATATGTTGCCCAAGTAAACAAACCGAGCGGTGGCACGTAGCCTGGGAGGAGGAAACCCAGGGGCCAGCAGCTGGAATCACTTATCTCCTTGCTCCCGGCGGTGCCTGTGGGAGGGAAGAAAGACCGGCCGGGCCTCCCAGCTCTCAGTTTCAGATGACCGTGCCCCTCCCAAATCCCTTCCCCACTCCCCAAACAAAAAGACCCATGGCTTGCTTTAGACCTGGTTCTGTTTGAGGTCCCAGAAACCAGCACCACCAGCCACTGAGTCCTTTGGGATCTGCTGAGATTGAGCCTACTACTGTATTGTCCAGTTAAGATTTGGGATTTGGGTGGTGGGAGGAGCACACTGTACCCGGAGGCAGCCAGGAGAGAAGGCCCAGGAACTGGAGGCCATTCAGGCAGGGTAGACTGGGGTGTGGGTAGCCTGGGGAGGAGGGGATTTACAGCCAGGTGGGGTGCTCAGGGGGGCTGCATGGCTAGGGAGGATGGGGCACCCAGTTAGGTGGAAGTGGGGTCTAGGGGATGTTTCCGGGGAGGACATGCAGATCTTAATGGCAGGGTCAGGTCCTGGCCAAGACCCGAACTTCGGGGTAGGGTCTGGTGTTTGCACAACTCCAACATTTACTGGGCCCGTGACTCCTCTGAGCCTGTCGCCTCACTTGTAAACGGGGGCAGTAAGCCCACTTGTAGGTTGATTGTGAGGACAGAGTGCTGGAGGTGTGGAACAGGCCCAGCACTTATTGGTGATCAATAAGTAATAGCAATTTTATCATATTTACAAATAGCCATACAATGATAGGTAGTGTCTTGCAGTTCTTTTTTCTTTTTTTAAATATATTTTTTTGTTAATCCTCACCTGAGGATATTTTTCCTTTGATCTTTTAGAGAGAGTGGGAGAGAGGGAAAGGCAGAGAGAAACATCGATGTGAGAGAAACACATTGATTGGTTGCCTCCTGCACTCACCCTGACCAGGGCCCCGGCCGATGAGGAGACTGCAACCAAGGTACATGCCCTTTGACCTGATTCGAACCCGGGACCCTTTGGTCTGCAGGCCAACACTCTGTCCACTGAGCCAAACCAGCTAGGGCTCTTGCAGTTATTTTTCAAACAAAGAAACTTAGGGAAGAACTTTGGGCCAGATTCCCCCCCCCCCCCCCATTTTGTATACTACTTTGATGGTTTAATTAAAATGAATCACTTACGAGATAAGTGTTTTCTTTAAAATTGAGTCAGCAGCAAGTGTCCTTGAACTAGTGGGTAAAAGGAGCACAAAACAAACCCTTAGGTTTGCAGAGTTACCCTTGGAGGGAAGAGAGCCACTTGCAGGAGAGAGCAGAACATGTAATGTGCAGCGCTTGTGCAAGCGACTGGGGCTGTGGAGGGCCGAGGCCGCTGGGGATGGTCAGGGCTGGCTCATGCGCACTTGTAGCCTCTCACTCCCAGATCAGTCACTGGGGATGGACCTCCTGGGACAGGCAGGAAGGGCCTCTCGAGCCCCACTCAGTCAGCCTCAACCTGTGGTTGGCCAGCAGAAGTGCCTCTTTTTCCTTCACTTATTTTACCAGAAACTGAGCTTCAGAACCTGCCCTGTGGAAAAACAGGTTCTCAGCACCATTCTCACCTTGAATGTGTATGTCCACCCTCTCATCTGTCAGGAGTATCTCTGCCCTTTGACAGTGTCTGCAAACCACAGAGGCGATGGCATGAAAAAGACCAGGCCAGGCCATAGCTGCTCTGGGAACCCCCTAGAGAGCTGTGGAATGGCAGGTATGCTTTGGGCTGATCTGTCTGTGTGACAGTCACTGTAACGATGGCTTATTCCAAAGGAGCAGCACTTTTGAAACTCCCATTACCCCTTCGGGAACATCTGTACCACTGATTCTCAAACTGTGGTCCCCAGACCAGCGGCACCTGGGAATTTTATTAGACATGCAAGTTCTCGGGCTTCATCTGAGACCCTGGAATCCAAAACCCTGAGGGTGGCGCTCTGCCATCTGTGTTTATAAACTCTCCGGGTGCTCCTGAGGGACATACAAGGTTGAGAACCACTGACCTATAGGCCCCAAGCTAGGGCAGACAAGACTCTTCTAAATGGGCAGAATTGGGATTAGTGTCCTGGAGATGACTCCAGCAAGCAAATAGAAATGGCAGATGGGTGGTGCAGTACAGCTTAGTGGTTCTGGGTATGTCTTGAGAATTCCACCTGGGTCTGCCTCCTTGCTTTCCCCTTACTGTTCTCTACATGGATCTCCTTGTCTGTACAGTAAGACAGTCTGAATTCTGTTCGAGTCACTATTGTTGCTTATCAAACCGCCCCCAAGAGTCTTAGTACTCTCACCGCTCTGTGGGTCAGGACTTTGGACAGGGCCCCATGGGCATGGCTTGCTTCTGCTCCCCATTGATCTGTGTCTCAGGCTGTCATCACAAGTCTGGGGCCTTGACTGGGAGGACTCAGGCTGGCTCAGCTGGAACTGTGTCCTAAACCACTTACACAGGGCCCAGGGGACATCGACCAGAGGTCACAGACACTACAGCAGAAGCTGCTAGGTTTCTTCTGACCCAAAGTGGATGGCCTGGGGACTCTTAGGGCTGTTGTTAGCATTAAATGAGAAAACACTTATAAAGTTCTCTGCAGTCTTTACTCACATCCAATCACTGGCCTTTGTTATTAATTAATGAATCCTGTGGTAGTAGGGGAGCTGGGGTGGCTAGGGGGCTGTGACATTGAGCCCGACCTTCAGCAGTGCTGGTGAAAGTGCTGTGTTTCCTCTGAACAGGACCACACGCGCTTGCGTCCAGTCAGTCTGGATGAGGCTGGAAACGGGTCAGGAGGGTATGCAGGTGGTCAACAGGGCTCCAAAGATCTAAAAAGGATTCTTCCCAGACTTTGAAATTTGGCTCTGTCCTCCACACAGCTCAATGATGTTTTGCTCTCTGGTGTATAGACTCAAGATGTCAGGAAGGTGCAGATGCAGAACTGGAGGGTAATCGTGTATGTTGCTTTCAAAACACACAACCGTACTCTCTTTTCTAAATACCAAATTCTGAGTCTGATTTTTCTTAAGTGTGTGTATTCTTGCTTTCAAGCAAGGGGATAGAGAAACTATTTTTAACCAAGCATTGAACACAGAGATTTCTGGATGCTTCTGGGGACATCCGTTGCAGCAATGGGAACCACTTTGCTATACTTTTCTTTATGACGCGCCTCCAATCATTTAGAAGGTGGATACACTGACAATCGCAAGACACTATAGTCCTGGTCCTTTGCTTATTTCTCAGCAATTGAAGTAACTTGTCTAAGGTCTTCCAAGGAACTTGAAATGAAAATGTGACCCCAGGTCTTAGGAGAAAGGCCTTCCAGAAGGGACTGATTTCTCTGTAGTTTTCAGACGCCTGGAGTTTTAAAGGGCAGATGCTTCTGGAAAGTTGGCAGATACAATTTTTGTGACTGATGTAATATCTTACCTCGTGCCAGGGAGAGTTTCTATTTAAGGAAAACCCATTGTGAATCCTTTTGTGAATATTAGCTCCCTTGTTTCTTTTGATTAAAATAGAATTTCTGTATGTGGGTTTACTTCAAGTTGGGAAGGGGAAGGAGGTATTTAAACAACTGACAGGAGTTCTTGAAAATTCCTGCATAAGCGTGTGCCATCTTTATAATGGATATTATAACCTCTTTTTTTTTTAAAAGACAAAAAACAAAAACCCAAACCTATGAACCATCAGCAGTCATTTGCTGAACTATTTGCAGAGCTGTGTTAGGCTCAATGGTAGGCCTGCCTTGAGGTGAACATGATGGAGCCTCTTCTCATTTCATTGTCATGACAGCAGTGTGAAGTGGTTGGTGGTCCCATTGTACAGATGTGGAAATAAAGGTTCCAACTCATGTACAGTGATGAGCAGTGCAGAAAATGCCCCAGTGCCACAGAGTGCATTCTCATGAGGACGTGAGTCACAGATCAGTAAATGAGCAAATCCACTCTAGGGTAACTTCCTCAAGGCATTTACAGTTGCTAAGGGAAGAATTATGATGTCAGCCCCCATGATATGTGAATCTTAGGGACCTTGTGAATTAGACTGAGGAGAGTTTAGCAGAGCCAGCATTGTGTCCCAGAATGGGGGCACTGGGCAGAATAACTAAGTGTTAAATGGTGTGGGCCACTGCGTGATGGAGAGAAAGAGAGATCATTGCTGGGAAATTTGAGTTAGGAGGTGGGGTTTGAGCTGAGCCTTAAATTGCATTAGGGTCTTGCCCAACTCTTCCTGGCAATGCTTGTAAGCAGAATTTTCTTGTCCCACTGCTCAGTTCTATGGGCGGAGACATTTGTGTGGAGGAGTAAGAATTTCTTCCTTTATCCTTGCTCTCTCCCTTCCTTCTTTGCTTTTCTCCCTGAAGTTGGAGCAATAGCAGGAAACATCCATATGTGTTAAATGCCAACGGATCACATGGTGTTTTAGGGCCACTGTCACTCAGACCCTGCACTGTGCTTTCTCTAGGTGCCCATGCCAAATGAGTGTAAGCCATGGCAGCTGAGAAACTGCCTGTCCCTGGGAACACTGCACACACTCTGACCCTGTGACAGGAAACTCTCCAGTGGCATCTAATTCCTATTGTCTCGCCCAGACTTAGGAACTGTTACCCCCATTTTGAATTAAGAAAGTGACATTTAGATTAAATAGCAAGTGTGTCCTCGCTGCTTAATGAGTGTTTGGACAGGGATGGACTCTGGAGGGTGGGTTTGACCTGTGATGTAGGTGAGGTCAGATGTCTTGCAGAGCTGGCAAGTGTTTTTTTTTTTTTTTTTTTTAAATTTATTATTATTTTTATTGTTGACAGTATTACATGTCCACCATTTTCCCTGCTTTTGCCCCTCTCGACCAGCCCCTGCCACACCCCTGGCCTCCACCACACTATTGTCTGTGTCCAGGGGCTGTGTGTATATGCATAATTGTACTTTGGTTAATCTTTTCCCATCCCCTTCCCCACCCTCCCTTCTGAGATCTGTCAGTCTATTCCATGTATCCGTGCCTCCTCTAAACCCATTTTGTTCATCAGTTTATTTTGTTCATTAGATTATATATATTACTGAGGCCATACGGTATTGATCTTTCTTTGACTGGCTTATTTTGCTTAGCATATTAATATCCAGGTTCACCATGCTGTTGCAAAGGGAAGAGTTTCTTCTATATATATATTTTTTTTGGTTAATCCTCACCTGAGGATATTTTTCCCATTGATTTTTAGAGAGAGAGGAAGGGAGAGGGAGAGAAAGAGAAAAACATCGATGTGAGAGAGACAAATTGATTGGTTGCCTCCCACACATTCCAACCGGGGGCTAAGGAAAGAATCTGCAACCCAGGTATGTGCCTTGACTGGGAATCAAACCCATAACCCTTCTGTGTGCGGGCCAAAGCTTTAACCACTGAGCAACACCTGCCAGGATAAGAGTTCCTTCTTTTTTACAGCCAGGTAGTATTTATTCTGGAAGTGTACCACAGCTTTTCTACCCACTCACCTACCGGTGGGCATTTGGGCATCCGTACCTCTGGGCCTATTTTGTTCACTAGTTTACTTTGTTCTTTAGATTCCACATATGAGTGAGATCATGTGATATTTGTCTTTCTCTGACTGGCTTATTTTGCTTAGCATAATCATCTCCAGGTCCCTCCATGCTGTTACAAAGGGTAACAGAAAGATCCTTCATTTTTACAGCTGCATAGTATTCCATTATGTAAATGTACCACAGCTTTTTTATCCACTCATTTACTGATGGGCACTTGGGACTGTTTCCAGATCTTAGGTATTGTAAATAGCGCTGCTATGAACACAGGGGTGCATATACTCAAAATGGATAAGCAACTTAAATGTAACTTGCAAAACCATAAAAAACCCAAGAAGAAAATAGGCAGAAAGAAAATACCAATCTTTCTGATGGGTATTTCAGGATTCTTAGGATATATTCCCAGACACGAGATCACTGGGTCAAATGGCAGTTCCATTTTTAATTTTTTGAGGAACCTCCATACTGTTTTCCACAGTGGCTGCACCAGTCTGCATTCCCACCAGCAGTGCACGAGGGTTCCTTTTCTCCACATCCTTGACAGCACTTGCTGTTTGTTGATTTGTTGCTGGTGGCCATTCTGACAGGTGTGAGGTGATACCTCATTGTAGTTTTAATTTACATCTCTCTGGTGATTAGTGATGTTGAGCATTTTTTCATGTGTCTCTTGGCCATCTGTTATGTCCTTTTTGGAGAAGTGTCTATTCAGGTCGTTTGTCTATTTTTTAATTGGATTGTTGAGTTATACAAGTTCTTTATATATTTTAGAGATTAATCCTTTATCAGATGTATTGTTGGCAAATATGTTATCCCATACAGTGGGTTCCCTTTTCATCTTGTTGATTGTTTCTTTTGCTGTGCAGAACATTTTTAGTTTGATGTAGTTGCATTTGTTTATTCTTTCCTTTGTTTTTCTGGCCCTAGGAGATGTATTGGCAAAAATACTGCTACATGAGATATCTGAGATATTGCTGCCTATTTTCTTCTTGGATTTTTATGGTTTTGCAAGTTATATTTAAGTTGCTTATCCATTTTGAATATATTCTTGTATATGGTGTAAGTTGGTGGTCTAGTTTCATTTTTTTGCATGTACCTGTCCAGTTTTCCCAACACCATTTATTGAAGAGACTGTCTTTATTACATTGTATGCTTTTGCCTCCTTTGTCATAATGGCACGGGTCAATTTCTGAACAGTCTCTGTTCTGTTCCATTAACCTATATGCCTGTTCTTGTACCAGTACCAGGCTGTAATGATGACAGTGGCCTTGTAGTATAGTTCAATACCTAGTATTGTGATCCCTCCAACTTTGTTCTTCTTTCTCAAGATTGCTAAGGCTATTTGGGGCCTTTATTATGTTCAAGTATAATCCCTCTGTTCCCACTTTGCTGAGAGTTTTTCTCTAAAAATGGGTTCTGGATTTTGGAAAGAGGTTCTCTATCACTTGCTCACTTCCTTCTCCCTCTGGTATCCCTATAGACGTTGTTACATTTCACATTGTGCCAAATTATCCTTAAACTACCCTCTTGTTTTTTAATTCTTTCTTTCTTTTGCTGCTCGGATGGAGTGACTTATTTTCTATCTTGTCTTCTAATTCACTGACCAACTCTCTGCTTTGTTCAGCCTACTGATTATTCTTTCCAGTCTATTCTGTATTTCAGATACGACATTCTTCTTCATTTTCGACCTATTATTTATTATGGTTTCTATGTTATTTTTTATGCTTTTGAATATCCTTAGAACAGTTACTTTGAGCTCTTTTTTGGATAAATTGCTTGCCTCCATTTCATTTAGCTCCTTTACTGGAGATTCCTCCTATTATATCATTTGGGGCCCGATTCTTTGTCTCCCCATTTTGGCTTTCTTTTGTGTTTGATTCTGTGTATTAGATAGGACTGCAATGACTACCAGTCTTCGTGGGGTGGCCTTCTGTAGTAGGTGTCCTGTGGGACCCAGTGGTTCAGTCTCCTTGATCTCCTGAGCTGGGTGCTCTAGGAATGTCTCTTGTGCGGGTTATTTGGGCCCTCCTATTATAATTGGGTCTTGATTGATGTTGGCCCATTTGTGGGTAGGATCGACCTTCAGGCTGGCTGAATATGAGGCTCAACCCCACCCGTGGCATGCAAACTGCTGGGCAGGTTCCATCTCGAGGTGTCTTGATGGGCTCAGTGGCATAGTCATTAACCTTTTGGGCTGGGTGTCTATCAAGGTAAACCTTGATCACCATGAATGAGATGCTGTGCAGGGGCTGCCCCCCCAAGGTGGGATTATTCCCAGCAGGGTCTGGAACCTGCCAGGATTCCCCTTTGGATGTGCCATTTTATTTGGCTAATTGGATTGGCATCTTGTGTGGGTTGAGCTCTGTTTCTGATAAATTCAAGCCAAACTCTTTAGTCTCTGCCAGAGACTCCAACTCTAGTTCCCCCTCTGGGGTCTCACTTCAGGTTCAGGCTGGGTACAGTCTGCAGACTCCTCTGCAGCACCAGGTTCGGCTGCCCTGGGCTCAGAGGGATAGGTCAAGAGTCTCCTGTTGAGGATGTCTGGGGCCCAGCCTGCAGGTGGGGACTCACACTTTGAATGACCTGCTGTGAGCTGCTCTCCATCCCCCACAGAACTTCACCCAGCGGGGATATCCAGAACTTCACAGGCTGAACCAGACAGTCTCCTGTTGGGAGTGGTGTCCGCAGCCTGCAGGAGTGGAGGACTGGCACCGCCTCTCCTTCCTGGGCCTGCAAGGTGAAACTCACAGGAAGCTTGGATCTGCCACTCCACAGTGTAGTCACAGAGGTCAGCACTCCCTGTTTGTCTCCCTGACAGAAGCCTCCTTGGGGGATACAGTCCCCAAATCCCAGCTCCTCTGTGCCACCAAAGCAAGGAGGAGGGGCCAGGAAATCAGCCCTGTGCAGGACTCTGATCTCTCTGGGCGGCTGGTCTCCACAAAGTGGGGCTGAAATTCCCAGCTCTGATTGGGCTCCGAACCCTGTAGTATGGGCCTAAAATCCCAGACCTGCACTGCTCCCCTGCACCTCCAGCCAGCAGGCTGGGCAGACCAGGTGGCTCCACAGGTGGGCGAGGGGCTGTGGCCCTGTGCTCGACGTGGAAGAGACGTTCCTTTTCCCCCAAACCACACAGATTAGTCACTGACTGGGGCTCTCTGCCCAATGCCTTTCCAGAAAGTAGAGGGTCCCTCAAAGTCACTGCTGGGTGTAGCCCGCAGACCCCTCCACTGGACCCAAACACAGCCGCACAACCTCTCCAGCAGTCAGAGTCTGGAGCAAACTTGTCTGGCTTTGGCTGCTAACAGTAGGTGCGGTCTGAGTCTCCCAGGTGGACAGAATCCCCCTGAATCCCTCTGCCCAATGCTACACAGGCTCTTCCCGTCTCTGTTGCTCTGGGTTGGGGATCTCTGTGTGGGGTTGAGCTTCTACACTTCCAGGGGATGGAGCTTTTCAGGGACAATATCTGCCTGGCCTGTTGGCTGCCACACCTGCCTGAGGGGGGCTTTCCCTTTCTGCATCTCCTCTTACCAGTCTCTACATGGCTTCTTCGGTGCTACCTAGAAACACTATTTCAGATCAGCTACACTTCAGTTGGTTTTCAAGTAGTTTAGCTGTAAATCTGGTCCATGGCTGGAAGAAAGTGAATGCAGCCTCCACCTTTCATCTCCCTGGCAGTGTTTTTGATCACTCCTGTCCCCGTAGGGAAAAGAAAGCCCTCCGGAATCAGGAATACACATACAAAGTAGAATGCGTGTAGAGGTACCCATGCATGTCTGTCTATGGGAGCCTGGGCCTGAACCAGCAGCAACAGCGTCACTGGGACCTGCTAGAGGGGAATCTCAGGCTGCCCAGATCTGCTCACTCAGACTTCCAGTAGTGGTGGGGTCATAATGCGTGTGCTAAGAAGCCCGTTGGAGGTTCTGGGGGATTTAGAAGTGCTGACTGAGTCCAACAGGAGAACTTCTTGAGGAACAAAGCCATGAAGATAGGAAGAAGTCCGTTCCCTCCCCTGGACATGGGGCCAGCCTCGTGCCATTTAGACTCCATCGTTGCTCTTTAGCTCAAGGACTTGAATGGTCTGCCCACCATCCAGAGCTGAGGTGCTTCTCTGCTCTGTGCTCGGGCTTAGGCTGCACGTATGAAGATATGAACAGGACATCTGGCCCCTGCCCACAGAGGGACAGCAAGTGCAAACGCCTCAAGCGAGTTAGAGGTCCCCGGGACGTGAAGTGCTCACTGAGACAGTGAGAATGTGTAGGTCGGGACCTGCAGGAGAGTGGGCAGTAGGTGAGAGAGTGGGACAGTGTGCCACAGAAAGGAAGAGCCACGTAAAGGTCCCGAGGCTGGAAGGTGCTCACCAGAATTGGCACTGCCATAGGGAGAGGTCCATCACTCAGGGTCTTGGTGGCCACTTGTCCAGCACCTCCCATGTTCAAGGAAGGTACCTAGGGACACTGCACCTGGGCTCAGTGCCTACCTGCCTGAATTCCTGCAGTTTGTCAGCCCTGGGAAGAGGTGGCCACAGGGCTGGTCTCGCTGGCCAGCCAGCAACATTCTGGGTGCTGTCCATCATGGGGCAAGTCTTTCCCCTCCACCTTCTGCACCTCTGTCCTCCTGCTTGGCTCCGTGGCACTGAGGGTCTAGGTTCGAAGTTGGGCAGTCATGTGTTGGCACCCTGGCTGCTGTGGGAGCAGGTGATATGGGTACATGAGCCCCAGGTAAGGTGTTACTTGTGTTTTGAGGCCCTTCCTATTGCTTCCTGGCTCGGCCTTGGGCAGGTCACTGGACCACCTGTAGACTGTTTCCTAAGCTATATATGAGCTGGCCACTTTCCAGGGTGACTCAGAAGGTCCACCTCAGGGCGGGAGAAGGTGTGTTGATTTCAGATTTCTCAGATAAGAGTGCACACTTGTCACCTGGAGTCTTCTCAGCACTGATCCGGGTGGGGTTAGGGGTTTGCATCTGGGATGCCTGGAGCAGCCAGGGTCCAACAAACACTCATGTACACATGGAAGCAGCGCCCTGCTGCCGGACTCCTGCTCAGTGGACTCCAGCTCAGTGCATACCTTTAACTCACCCAGTTTCCCCTCCAGCCCTTTCTCAGCATCTGCCCTCAGTTCAAGGAGCTGGGCATCCAAGGCTTGTCATGACCTGTTTAGGGTCACTGCTTCCCACTCCATTGGGGTCAGGCACTGGAGGGGGGACAGGACGCGCCGGCTGAGGCGTGGCTCCCACCTTAGCTCCCAGGGGAGAGTGTGTCCTCATCTGCTGATTGTTCAAGAGAAGTTAGAGATCCTAGCTTTAGTGGGAAAATTTGATATATGAACTTCAGACCATTCTCTCTCTCTCTCTCAATCTCTCTCTCTCTCTCTCTCTCTCTCTCTCTAACTCTCTCTCTCTCTCATACACACATTGATTTGGGCTTATTGTATAAATCCAGGTTCTACCACCAAGCCCCTTCTTCTTAGTTTCTCATCTTGTTTTTCCTCTTTTCTGTTTTTTTTTTTTTTTGGGGGGGGGGGGGGGGGCATTTTTTCTCTTCTATTTTTCTAATAATTCAAATAACTTTTCTGCATCAGTAAGTAGTATTAGCAACTTTTTCCATGATATCTACCTCATATTTAAAATTTTTTGACGTATAATTTATATCCTGTTATGAGCCAGGAAATTGAAATGATTTTTTTTATTATAAAGAATAAAATAACCCAAGAGGGAAAAATGTAATTCACACGCACACACACACACACACACTAAACTATGTAATATTTTCACGTGAGTTCACCCTCTCAAGAACTATAGGAATCATATGATCTTTTGGTATCTCCCATAACTTTTGTCAGAACGGTTATCCCATTTAAAAGTCTCTAACTCATAGTATGGTATTTATCAGTTGGCAATATAGAACCTTGTATTTATATAATGGTACTTTAACGTTCAGTATTTCATTTGTTCCTGGTCATGGCCTCTTGAGTTAGAGATAATAGATAATGCAGCTCCCAGTTACGTAGGAGGAGATTGATTTGAAGAAGATAAGTAACTGCCCCGAAGAGAAAAAAACACACAAATTTATATGTCTGGACATTGGGGTGACCTGAAGAGCAGGTGGGCAGATGGCTGCTACCCCCAACAGCTATGTGTGATGTTCATTTCCCCTGCTGATGGGGAGGTGAGCAATGAAAGGCCGGCTTCGAAGGCTGGCATTACCAGCCACAGTTAAGCTCACGTTGAACAGGATGTCAGCAAATGAACATGATTTTACTAATCTTCAGTTTACAGTACACCGGAAGAACTGACCTCTTCTTTTTATGGGAAGTCATGTGACCTGGGCTTGAGTAAGGGTGGGGGGGGGGGCGGGGGGGAGGAGCAGAGCCTTCCGGCAAACCAGCATTGCATTTCCCCATCATTGCAACACTCCTTGGAGCAGAGGCTTGTTTTAGGTTTTAGGGTGCTGGCTGGACACCTGAGAAGGAATGTGGCTTCTTGGCCTGGACTGTGTGCATCTCTACCACACGCGAGAGCCCCTGGCATGAACCTTGTATTGCATCAGGAGCATCCTATTTGCATGAAATATTCTTTCCAACAGCTCAGGCTGTGGTGTGCAGCCCCAGCTGCACATTAGCACCACCCAGGGAGCCTTGAAACCACAAGGTCAACTGGGTCAGGGTCCCTGGGGGAGGCCCAGGTCACACCAATGTGTCACTGGGCTTGAGACTACTGGTGTGAAGTACCTGCCTCAGATTGTCCACAGGGGCTCACTCTAAACCTGTGAGGTCAAATTTGGGTAGTTATTGTCTTGTTTTCCCAGGCTCTGACAATCACCCTTCTCCTTGCAAGGAAGTAGAAACCTCCCCTTTGATGAGGGAAGGGTGCACCTCATCAGAGAGTAGTGCAGGTCACAGCGAACCAGACCCCCCCCCCGCCCCCCCCCCCCCCACATATTCAAACTCTAAGAACACCGAGTCTAATGTTTGTTAACTTGTTTTTGTGCAGTCAACTGCTTGGATCGGCATGTTCAGAAGTCCCCGGAGAGTGTTGCTTTGATCTGGGAGCGAGACGAACCCGGAACAGAAGTGAGGATCACCTACAGGTACTGTGTGCTCCCTGATGGCGGGCATCTCGGTGTCCCCCACCCCCCACGGGTCTCCTGGGCCTCTGTTTCTGCTGTAGACGCTGGCGCCAGGTGCCTCTGCTGAGCTGTTTTCCGGAATTGCCCCATTTGGAGGAGGCCTGGCTTTCCTGTTCACTTGGCAATACTCATTGTCTTCAGATTCCCATAGAAGGAACTGGTTCTTTGGGAACAACGATGATGAATATTCAGGGCATTGGGAGGCTGTTGGCACAGTTCTGTGAGTGTGTGTCTGGTCCTGGGCAGGCGTCCTGGTTGTCTGAACATGAAGGAACATTGGGCATGTTCTCGCATCCCAGGAAAAGTGAGCATGAACGCGAGCTGAATGAAACATACGCTGACATAATTATTATAATTACTCTCAGTGTGCTTGTCAGAGTGGGACCAAAAATAAAATCAAGTCTTTTAAAGAGGGGGTACACCTGGCATTTGTATTCTTTGACTCCTTAAGTTCTTCCCACATTCTAAGGGCCACACACCCTTCTGGATATTGTGTGTGTGTTGAGGAGTTTGAACAAACCCGCTGTCCAGGAAGAGTACTGGCCTCCTGGCCGAGCTGCCTCCTGTGGGGACAGCCTTACCTGGGATCTTTGTCCGTCACTGCAGGGCACTGGGTCTCCTTTCCCCGGGCTAAGTCTCCTTTTGCTAAAGCCTTGAGGTCCCTCGGGTTCCCTGTACAGTACTTTCTCAGACACTAAGTTGTGTGCCCTTTACAATCACCCTCACTCCCCATCAAGGAGTCACGAGCACGATGATGCTCCCGGTGGGTGTCTTACAGTTTTTTATGTGCAATCAGTCAGCACGTTTCATCGTGTGCCACTGTACCACAGTCCCCAAGCACAGAGCAGTGTGGCAGGGCGTGTCTGAGGAGGTGACATTTAAGCTGAGGTCTACTGATGAGAAGCAGCAGCCATGCCCGACTGGCACGGCTCAGTGTTCACAGCGTGAACCAGGAGGTCACGGTTTGATTCCTGGTCAGGGCACATGCTCAGATTGCGGGCTCAATCCCAGTGGGGGGCATGCAGGAGGCAGCCGACCGATGATTCTCTCTCACCATTGATGTTCCTCTCTCTCTCTCTCCTTCTCCCTTCCTCTCTGAAAGCAATAAACATATTTTTTTTAAAAAAAGAAGAAGTGGCCATGAGAAGAATGGGGTAAGAACTTCCCAGGCCAATTCAGAACCCTGGGGTCCTTATTCAGCGTAGGTCCCCGGAAACAGAGAGAAGGTGCCTGTGGCTGGGGTGATGGGATGAGGGAATGTGGTGGCAGGAAGGGTCAGAGAAGCAGGTCCAGACCCAGGGGCCTGAGAACAGCAGTTCCTCTCCTGCCACTCAGGTGACTGAGCGGGGAGGGGAGAGCACTGGGCCCCTCTAGTTTCCTGTTTGTTGTTTGAACTTGGGATTTATCACCAAAGGTGGTAAAATTTGCCAAAGATGATAAAACTACTCAGGTTTACTTTGGGCAGTACCCTGACGTTTGTTAATCTGCTGCAGCTTCCAGTGGGCACTGCCCTACGGGTCCTCTCCTGTTTTTGCCAAGACCCTCAGCGGCCAGAGCCCCTCATGGCCTCTCCAGCCTCCGCATCGACCTGTCACCCACCGGCCGAGCCGAGAGCCTAAACACATAAACCTCAGGCCCCATCAGACAACGGAGGCAGGCCCCAGGACACCTGTGCACAGGAGCGATTAGGGAGCGCTGCTCCAATAGACAGACCGGCTCCACTCTTCTTTACCGTGATTGGCCCAGCCGGAGTGATGTGTGATTCGTTAGTAAAAAGAGCAAGGCTCTGTGGGTGGGGGCGGAGGAGCCTACCATCTGGATGCTGAGATAAAGTGGTTCAGCCACAGGCTGAATTCCTTCCATCGCTGCCTCAGGCATGCCTGGATCCCGGGGCAGGGGCGGGTGGGCGATGGGTCACATCTCCTTGCTGGGCGTCGCCTGTGCACACACCGAGTGGGTGTTCAGCCGCGTTCAACAGTCTGAGAGCTGGGCTCAGGCCGGCCTTTGGAGATGTGTGGTTAATTGTAAACCTCGGGGAATTTTCAGGACCGTAGCCAGCGTGTTCAAGCTGAGAATAACTTTAGTTCCACTTCACCAAAGGAACCCTGGGCAAGTGGCAAACTCTTCCCTCTCCCAAAATGTGGAGGTTTAGCCCAGAACAGCTTTACATACCTTAGGCATTTTAGCACCGGATGGCTATTACTATTTACTCTTTGGCTACAAAGAAAGGTGTACGTACAGGTTGTCTAAAAGTGCAGCTAGTGTTTGAGAGACTTGGGTTATTGTTTTCCTGGTCATTTTTGACACAAGGTTTTCTTTCTGTCCCCTCGGAGTAAAGCCACCTACACACTGGTGATGGCTGTTTTGTCAGCGTAAAAACTGCCACTAAAATAAAGTGCTGTCCTGTTAGGTGTTCCCCGTGGTGGCACCCAGATGCCCCAGGATGGCCACAAGCCCAAAGATCAAGTTATAGATTCATAGCCTGAACCCTTTACAGAAACACCTTGGGGTTGCCGGTGGCAGTAGCTTGGGCGAATGTCTCATCCCTGCGGTGCCCGAGGCCTCTCACTCCTGGGTCTGCTGAATTTTTTGGACGAGGCCCATTTCTGAAGAATCATTGTAGAGTTTGTTAACAAACCAACAGCTCCTGCCCCAATAACTATTGGCAGCACCTTTATCCCACTCACAAGAATTGCCACTGTTTTCCATATGTGTAGGCAGACATACATATACATGCCCACGGGGGTGTGTGTATACACATGTACTTGCACATATACATTTTAAACAGGCTCATTCTCCATTCTCCAAGTATGTTTTTGTTGTTGTTGTTAATCCTCACCCAAGGATATTTTTCCCTTTTTTTTTTTTTTTTTTTTTTTTTTTTTTAGAGAGAGTGGAAGGGGAGAGAGAGATGTGAGAGAGACATCTATTGGTTGCCTCCCACAGGGATTGCTTGGCAGGGATCAGCCTGGGATAGTCCATACGCATCTCTCCATCTCCCAGGAAAGAGGGCAGCCTGTGACCTGAGGCTGGAGCCAGGGCCTGAGGGCCACCCAGCCCAGTTTAAGATGTTGTTCAGAAATGGCCCAAGGACGCTGTTCTCACCTATGAACCAGCAGGACTGCAAACCCCTCTTGTACTGCCCGGGGCTGTCCACAGGAGCTCTCCAGCCTGTGCCTATTTTACACGATTGTCCTTCACCTGTACTTCTGGTTGGCAGATTTCAGAGGCCCTGGGGGATGGGGATGTGGAGAAGCACAGATCCCTTTCCTTCAGGACAGTGGTGGTGGGGTCTCAGGTCGATTCAGACCCATGGTGTGTGTGTGGGTGCCCAGAAACAGGGGAGAGCAGGCTGCGGGTGCCATGCTGAGAGTATTTACCAAAGTTTTTGCCTGAGGTTCTTTATTTTTATTTTTTAATATATTTTTATTGATTTCAGAGAGGCAGGGAGAGGGAGAGAGAGAGAGAAACATCAATGATGAGAGAGACCATTGATTGGCTGCCTCCTGCATGCCCCCCCACTGGGGATCGAGCCTGCAACCCAGGCATGTGACCGGAATCGAACCTGGGACCCTTCAGTCTGCAGGCCAACGCTCTATCCACTGAGCCAAACCAGCGAGGGCAGCCTGAGGTTCTTTAAAGAGGGCTCTGAACTTGAACCCGAGTCCAGATGTGACCCTTGTAATTAAGCTGGAACAGGTTTTAACACTGTGGACCACAGCATCCTCACCTGTCACACAGGGATTAGAGACCAGTCCTGTTCCAGCGCTAGTGGGTGTGGGGCAGCGCATGGTGTCATGCCCAGTGCTGTAAAACAGAGTAGCAGAGCTGGGCATCGGTGCTGCTCCAGGAAGGGCAGGCGTCCTCTCGTGTTTGTGCCCCTCCCCCTGCAGCCTCCCCCCCCCCCCCCCCCCCCGGAACTGAGTGTAGTTTTCCCTGCAAGTCAAGCCCCTGGAGAGGAGGGTTTCTGTGGTTGTTCCATCAGGGCCTTTTATGGGGGGGGGGGGCCCTCTCCACAGTGAGGAGCTGGGGGAGCATCGGGCCCTCCTGCACCCCGCCTGCCTCAGAGCTCAGGTGCCCGGCCAGGCATTGGGTACCATCGAGACTTGATGCAGCCCAGTGCCTAATGCGGGGAGGGCCCAGGAATATAAGATGGGGCCTGGCCCTGGGGAGCGCCCCTCTGTCCAGGGCAGTTAGACCAGCGCACATGGGCAGAGGGAGCGGACGGGCTTGCAGCCTAGAGGCACCTCCCCCAGAGGCTTGTTTGTGACCTTCCTGGGTGTCTTCAAACTTGACCACTTATTCAGGTCACAGAAGTGGCCGGTTCTTGTGGGCACCAGGGGAAGGAAGCGGGAAGTCTCACCATGATTGAGAAGGCTCTGGGGAAGTCCTGTGGAGGGTTGGGGTTGGGGAGGCAGAGGAAGGGGAGGCGTGATGGTGGAGGCAGGGTGGGTAGTGATATGTGAGCACACTGTTGGGTGAGGCAGCCAGCATGGGTGGAGATGGGAGGCCTGTGTTCCACGTGCTCCGTCCCCTGGCTGTGTGTGTGACCTTAAGCAAATCACTCCAGCTTTCTGACCCTCGGTTTTCTCATCTGGAAAATGGAAACACACTTCTCCTCCACTAGGTGGCTGAGTGTTAGCAGGACAGGGGGGATCAAAGCCCAGAACAGTATCTGGGAGGATGAGGGTCCGTTTTAGCTGTAGGTTGGGGCCAGTTGAAGGGAGGTCAGCAGAGGATTTCAGATTTGACAATGGGGAGGGGACAGGGTGGCCCTATGGCTGCTGTAGCTGGGAGGATAGAGCTGCATTTCCAGGGTGAGGACTTCAACTCAGGAGAACAGTCACGTCAGCTAACAGGCTTCCCCCTCCACCTTTCCTGTGCCTGACCCTTGCACCTTGCTCTTTTTCTCACCCCCAAATAATTACTTCAGTAAGCAGATCCTTTATTAAAATATTGGGGCAATTGAAGGGAGGATCATAAACTGGCTTAATGAGGTTGATGGGTGTGGTGATTGGTCACTTGTCACACAGGCCAAAGTTGGTGTGTTCAATGGGCTCCCCTGGGTAGGGCAGAGAAGCCAGTGGCTTCCGTCCGTATGGTGGTGTCCCAGCTTCTAGCCCGAGAGGAATCTGCAAGCTGACTACCAGGATCCCATAGAAACCGGTGTTCCTTGGATCGTGCTGGGTTTAAAGACTTTCCTTAGCACTTTGGCTCCTGGTATTGAAGTGGAAGTGTTTTGAACCTTTCTGAACATAACCACTTATTTTTCCTTGTCCCTCTTTTGAGCAAGCTAAGGCCCCTGGAGGTTCATATTTTAGAATGACCCACACCAAGAGAGTCTGTCTGCACATCCTGGGAGACCTCCTAGAGGGACTTTCTGAGCGCAGTGGGAGAGGCTTACTTGGGGGAGCACACATCCCTTGGAACTGGGTTCTTGCTTCTGTGAACCCCCTTCTTCCATCAGGAGGGGTTGGGCTGTGGGAGGTGAAGGTGCACAGCCTGGTGAGGGGAGAACGCAGACTCTGGGAGTGCTAGTGCTAGCCTTTGGGGTGGGGTGGGGTGGGTTGCCTGTGCTCAGGATGGATGGGGAAGGGCACAGGCTGTGCTGCAGCTGGCACTGGGAGCTAAGCTTCCAGAACAGTGCTCTGTTGTTCCTGTTTGTGTGTCCCCTCTGCTTCTAGAGGCTCAAGACAGTGGGGTTAGCTGTGCTGTGTGCCTCACTGTGGGTCACACCACCATGCCCTGTGCCTGGTCCCCATCAGGACCTGCCTGGGACCAGGGCCACCAGGAATGAGTCTGGGGAAGGTGGCAGTAAAAATCTTGCAGCCAGGCTGGGGATAAAGCACCCCAGCCCGTTGTCCTCCTGTAGTCATGGATGACCCATTGGCCTGGGGCAGCCCCTGGTCAACTGGGTAGGAGCTCACACTGATGATCTTAGTTCATATTCATGGTGGCCCTTGGTTTTAAAGCCCAGGGCCTGACGCCCAACGAGCTTCAGGAAATCTCAAGCTCACCCAGCTGGAAGGGTCAGAGGTAGAGTTTGACCTCAGCCTTGCCTGGCTCTTTGGCTGTGTGAGGAACCTGAGTCCCAAGGAGCACTAGCTTGGTGACAGGCTCCAAGGCCTGTGTGCAGAGCCTGAACTCTGCTGTGTGCAGATAAAATGCCCTTTCACTGATCAGGGCGATGTGTTCCAGATGTTGCCCTCCCCTCCTCTCTACCCGCCCCCCTCCCAGCCCCCCAGGAGAAGCAGACACACATGAAGTGTTAATACCAGCTCGGGAGGAGGGGACTCACCAGTACCAGGGGCTCCAGGTCGCTGGGAGGAGGGACGAGGCATAGGAGGAGGTGAGGAGGCTGGGCTGTGGAGTCCTGGTGTTACAGTGGGACAGGGAGAAAGCACACATGCTCGAGTGGCATTGCAGACCTCGGGTGCTTTGGCGGCAAGAGGGCATCCCTGTGGGCACCAGAGGAAGGGACAATGGGTGGGTGCTGCATGCTCCTCAGGACAGGTGCTGGCCCTGTCTCTCCCTCCTCGCCATTCTTTCTCCTGGCCCTCCCTGTGGCTGTCTTGGATCCCATCTGCTGTGGCAACAGCAGGGAGTTGGGGTGGGTGAGAGGCTTGACCATTTCCTGTCAACAAGCCCAGTTAAACTTCCCCTTAGAAATTGGAGCGAGGTTTCTGGGCCTCTGGCAGATGAGAGGATCGGTATGTTCCCCGTCTGGGCTGCCACAGCCCCTCTCCCCCTGCTGGTTCTCCTTGGAAGGAGGCTTGGGGGAGAGCCTTGACCGAGTTTATGCAGTGTGGGCATGGAATTTAGTAAAGGGTGTAAGGGTCTTGCTGATGCAGACGTTTTCAGAAGTTCCCCGTGGTCTCCAAACATGCCAGAGCTTGAGTGACGTGTCCATTCGGCAGGATCTAAAGCAGCGGGATCCAGCCCAGGTGTGCCTGAGTCTCCTGGGAGGTTTCTAACAACACAACACCCAGACCCTGCTTGGGCCCTGAGCCAGGATCTCCTGGTGGGGCCTGGGGATTCGCATGTGCAAATGCATCTCTGGTCACATGGCGAGAAAGTATTTGTCAGGATTTGGTTGCAGAAAAGGGAAGTCACTGCCACTCTTTTAAGCAGAGACAGAATTTATAGCAGGTGCTTACAAACCCACCAAGGAGCAGCCTCTGGCAGACTCCAGCCCTTGCCTCTGGGGCAATCAGAATGGACTCATGAGACCCACAGACACTGCTGAGCTTTCAAACACATTGTTATGGCTTTGGTCTAAGGGTCAGGAAACCACGATTATTGCTGGCTCAGTTGCCTCTTGCAGTCAGTGGAACCTCTCCAGGAAAAGCGCAGCATCTCCTGTTCACACTGGGTGGCAGCAAGACAGCAGCCCACCATGCAACTGCTCCTGCATGCAGCTACCTGGTGCAACCTGAGGCACCTGCACACCTGGATGTGAGGCATCTGAGGTGGCGGATGCACCCCTGGGAGGCTGGCCTGGACGTGGAGAGAATGCCATGGCAGTTGCAGGCAGGGTGGGTTTGTGGACCCAATTCCAGCTGATGCCTGGGTGGTTGATTGTTGCAGTGTGGGGACTGGGCCTGTACCTGCTCCAGTCCTAGGCTCTTGGGTGGGGCCTGGTCATCCCTCCTCCCGGTGCAAGTGACGAGGACCTCTGAACCCTCCTTTGTGCACCACAGCTGTTCAAGTTCTGTTCTAACTACTAGGCTCCAGGCTTTACCTGTACCTAAGTGCTTCCACCAGGGTGGGCCACAGTCATGATGTATACTTGTTGCAGGTGCATTGGCTATTTTCCAAAAGGATTGTTTGTTATCCTCACATTACAACGCCCATTATTTTTCTAACCCTTATAAGTAAATGATGGATAGTTTTCCAGTCTAATGTTTCACATGAGGAAGTCTTGGTCATGTTTGCAGCTGGTGCAAATGAGGGCACTTTTGTGGAACTGCGAAAGGGTGGTGCAAGGCCTGGGAGGGCTCTGGAGTACGGGGAGCTAGTGCCCTGGACCGGGCTGACCGAGCTGCTCAGCCAGCTACAGTGGTCTGTCAGGGAGTGTACCTGAGAGTGCTTTCCGCCTCTGACCCGAAAGATGGGAGTGGAGCCTGTGGAAGCCCAATTTCAGTGCCTTAAGCCCAGGAACAGGGGTCTGTGGCCTGGAAAAGAAGGTGACTTAATATATAGATAACTAATCACGGTTTTGTGCACCTAAAACTAATATAATATTGTATGTCAACTATAATCAAAAGTATTTTTTAAAAAATGGTGATGACTGGGAGTGGAATAAAAGAGGCATGCATTATGTTCCTCTCATTCCTTCCAAGTGAATAGTTTGATTTTTTAATATATTTTTACTAGAGGCCCGGTGCACAAAAATTTGTGCACTGGGGGGGGGGGGGGAAGGGGGTCCCTTAGCCCGGCCCTCTCGCAGTCTGGGACCCCTCGGGAGATAACGACCTGCTGGCTTAGGCCTGCTCCCGGGTGGCAGAGGGCAGGCCCAATCCCTAGGTGCAGCCCCTGGTTGGGCTCAGAGCAGGGCCGATTGGGGAGTTGGGGTGCCGCCCCCTGTCATGCACAGAGCAGGGCGGATCAGGAGGTTGCGATGCCACCCCTAGTCACACTCAGGGTAGGGCCGATTGGGGGGTTGGGGCACCGCCCCCTGTCACACTCAAGGCAGGGTCCATAGGGAGGTTGTGGCGCCACCCCCTGTCACGCACAGAGCAGGGCAGATCAGGGGGTTGGGGCGCTGCCCTCTGTCACGCACAGAGCAGGGCCCATCAGGGGGGTTGGGGCTCCGTACCCTGTCACGCACAGAGCAGGGTCGATCAAGGGGTTGGGGAGCTCCCCCCTGTCACGCACAGAGCAGGGCCGATAGGGGAGTTGGGGCACCGCCCCCTGTCACACACAGAGCAGGGCGGATCAGGGGGTTGGGGCGCCGCCACTGTCACACTCAGGGCAGGGCCAATGGGGAGGTTATGGCTCTACCCCGTCACACACAGAGCAGGGCCCATGGGGGGGGGAGGGGGTTGGAGCGCCGCACCCTGTCACACACAGAGCCGCAGGGCGATCAGTGGGTTGGGGAGCTACCCCCTATCAGGCACAGAGCAGGGCTGATCAGGGGGTTGGGGTGCCTTCCCCTGTCACGAACAGAGCAGGGCAGATAGGGAGGTTATGGCCCCGCCCCCTGTCACACACAGAGCCGCAGGGCAATCAGGGGGTTTGGTTGCTGCCCCCTGTCACATTGATCCTGGTGCCGGGAGGCCTTGCGGCTCGGCTGATCCTGGTGCTGGGAGGCCTCGCTGCTCCGCTGATCCTGGTGCTGGGAGGCATATTACCCTTTTACTATATAGGATAGAGGCCTGGTGCACGGGTGGGGGCCAGCTGGTTTGCCCTGAAGGGTGTCCTGGATCAGGGTGGGAGTCCCCACTGGGGTGCCTGGCCAGCCTGGATGAGAGGATGATGGCTGTTTGCAGCTGGTCACACCCCCTTCAGGGTGGGGGTCCCCACTGGGGTGCCTGGCCAGTCTGGGTGAGGGGCTGAGGGCCGTTTTCAGGCTGGCGGGTGACTGAAGCTCCCAAGCTGTCCTTTTTTTTTCTTTTTTTATTCTGGGCCAGCTTTAGCTCTGAGGTTTGGCTCCAGCTCTGAGGCCTCGGCTGCTGAAAGCAGGTATCTGGTTTGTTTGGGTTCTATAATTGTAACACTGTTGCGGTCCTGCTCACTCCAGCTCTGAGATCCTGGCTGGCTGAAAGCAGGGATCTACATTTGTTCTATAATTGAAACAATGTTGCGGTCCTGCTGGCTGAAGCCTGGCTGGCTGAAAGCAGGTTTCTGGGGTTTTGTTTAGCTTCTATATTTGTAACAATGTTTCTTAAACTGCAAGCTCAGAGGCCGGCAGCAGCAGGCGGAGAACGTCACTGGCTTCCTCCGTCACTGAAGCAAGCAAGCCTCCTGTTCGCTTCAAGCTGCCTGGCTGCCGGCCACCATCTTGGTTGGCAGTTAATTTGCATATCGCCCTGATTAGCCAATGGGAAGGGTAGCGGAGGTACGGCTAATTACCATGTTTCTCTATTATTAGATAGGATTGATTTCAGAGAGGAAGTGAGAGAGAGAGAGAGAGAGAGAGAGAGAAAGATAGAGAGAGAGAGATAGAAACATCAGTGATGAAAGAGAATCATCAATCAGCTGCCTGCTGCATGCCCCCTACTAGGGATCGAGCCCGCAACCCAGCATGTTCCTGACCGGGAATCCAACCTTGACTTCCTGTTCATAGGTCAACGCTCAACTATTGAGTCACACCAGCGAGGCCAGTTTTCTTTTTTTTTTAACTAATTTTTTTGTCTTTGAGTTACAGTTGACATACAATATTATATTAATTTCAGTTATACAACACAGTGATCAGACATGTATATATTTATGAGTGATCACTCTGATAAATCTGGTATCCATCTGACATCATACATAGTTATTATATATTGACTGTTCTCTAAGCTGTACTTTACATGCCGATGTTTATTTTGTAACTACCAATTTGTACTTCTCAATCCCTTCACCTTTTTACCCCTCTCTCCACTCTTTCCTTTCCAGCAGCCATCAAAATGTTCTCTGTATCACCCTAGCTGGTTTGGCTCAGTAGTTAGAGCGTTGGCCGATGGACTGAAGGGTTATGGGTTCGATTCCTGGTCAAGGGCCCATACCTCAATTGCAGGCTGAATCCCTGGCCCTAGTTGGGGCGTGTGCAGGGATGCAAACAATCAATGTGTCCCTCTCTTTCCCCCTTCTCTCTCCCCTTCACTCTCCCTCTCTCTCAAAAAAAAAAAAAAAAAAAAAAAAAAAAGTCAATGGAAAAAAATATCCTGGGTTGAGGATTAAGAAAAAAAGAAACCTCCTGTCTCACTCAACCACAGTCTCTGCTGGTTTTTACAGCGAGAAGCTATGGGGGCTTCTCTTTTCAGCACTGAAACCCTGGGCTGGGGAGCCTGGGGTGGGGCTGGGACTCTTCTATCCTCAGGGGGCACCTCCACAGCTGAGATGTCCCTGATTTTTTTTTTTAACTGCCCGTTCCACATCTCTGCCCCTCCTACCAGTCTCTGTGTGGCTTCTTCTGTGCGTTTTTAGTTATAGGGCTTCTGTTCAGCTAGACTTCAGCAGTTCTCAATGATAGCTGTTCTGTAGTTTAGTTGTAATTTTGATGTGGTCATGGGAGGAGGCAACTACAGCATTTACCTACTTCGCCATTTTGACTGGCAGCCCACACAGCTGTCATTTTTATTAGCAATTATGTATTTATTATTAAATGAGTAATTATTAAATAAAGTGACTTAAATTTGAACAGTGATTGTTTTTGTGAAGGAAGACATTGGTTGCAATAGCCTTCGGGGCCAGCCTCAGTGGGGAGTCACAGGCTGTGTTGGGGGTGCTGAGGGCCCACAGGATTGGATCTGGTGTTATAGGGGCTCCTCTTCCCAAGTCCTGGCGCAGTCGTTCAGGAGGCCATGCTGGTAGCTGGAAATCGAATGTGGTGGGACTATCTATTTACACTACAAGAATTGGCAAATGCTATAAATCAGGGCTTTCTTCCCTGAGAATGTTGGTTGTTAAACATTTGCTGGCACAGCAGTGGACTACATGAGTCATTCTTGTTAGCAGTTTTTCTCCAAGCTGCGACCCAAAGGCCAGGAAAACAACCTGGGCCAGAGGCAGTCACACTGAGCTGAGTGTGCCCTCTGGATCCCCACCCACGTGGCTGTGTCTGCCAGAGAAAACTGGCCGCACTTACTTTCCTTCGGGGGTTCCCCTCAAAGCCTGAGAAATAGAGCCTCCCTCATCTGTGTCTGGTCGGAAACTTTCCGTGTGAACCTGATATCAAATGAAGTGGGGGATCCTCTCCCTCACTGTGTGTTGTGGGGGAGGGGGTTGCACTTCTTATGATATTCTGAGAAGAGAATTTTCTGGGACGCGCATGGGAGAACAAGTGATTTTTATTTGTGTGGAATTAAATCCCTGCATTTCCAAAGACCCATATCCCTTAGGTTAGTCATAGAAGACGTGTAGCTGGGGTTTCAACAAAGCTAGACGCAAAGCCGTTGTCCAGAGTGTCCTTTGCATGTGGGAGCCAGGTCCAGCACAGCATCAGGTTAGCTGCTGTCCATTAGTCCATCGTGTGTGGGCCAATGCAGGGAACGGGAGCAAAGGAGCCCACAAGCCCAGAGCCACGTGAGTCCCAAGAGAGCCAAGAGCACAAAGGAGCACACTCCTTTGTTGAGGGGGCTCTATACCCTAAATCTTCACCCCCCCCCCCCCAGTGTGAGTGACAGCAAACACCTTCTTTAGTCCTCCCAGCTTTACTGGGCATTCGTCTGTCTTCCTTTTGTCCAGTCTCCTGCCCCTAGTGTTTTGCAGGGAACTTGTGTAAGTCTGGCCTTCCCTTTGCTCCTTTCCTGTTACTAATAACTGGTTGATTACAACAGTATCAAGCCCACTTGCTCTGTTTTGTCGTTGCTGTTGTGGCCCAGTGGACTTGCGTGGAGTGGCAGAGACCCACCAGATCGCACGTGGGCATGTAAACCTGGAGAGGGACCGGAACAACATTCTGTGGCATTTTCCCCTTTAACCACAGGGGAAAGTGCATGTATTTATAAAGTGAAAACCAACATCCTCTCTCATTTTCTGCCTGGGAAAGATCATCACTTCTGTGGCTTTCCTGGAAGGTAAACAAGCCTGCCGGGCATGGGTGAATGTCCTGCCGGGACACCAGCTGTTTTCCGGGCGGGGTTCCAGGCCGGAGTCCACCAGTGTCTCTTGTCCAGGCTGCCAGCCTGCAGGCGCCCCTGGAGCATGGGAACCTGGCTTCTTCCTCAAGTGATACGAGCGGGCTTTCTTCTAGAAAGGAAAGAACGTCTTTTCAGGGGACAAGACTCTGCTTGAAGGCCAGTTGCTGGGGTCAGAGGGGACATGGGCCCAGACGGAAATTAGGCATTAATTAGGGAGGAGGGCAGAGCTTTTCTGAAGTCTTACGGTTACTTCCATTGCACAAAGCTTGTCTAGAGGCCAGTGACATGCTAGGCTGTGTCAGAGTAGGAGAGAGAGACTTGGAATGTGGCATTTGACCTGGATAGGCACAGGGAAACCACCCTAGGACAGGTGGTCCTGAGTGTGGAACCGAACACTGAGTTATGAAGGAAAAAGCTACCTCCACCCCAGTTCTCCTTCTTCCTGATTACAAGAAAGGCTGGATGTAACTGCAGTTAGCAGACTTTTAACACTTCCTAATTTCTGTTTTGAATGGGTCAGCTTCAGGTCCAGAGCCTTTAGTTTATTCTTAAAATAAATTTACATAGCCCAGTTGAGCGTCGACCTATGAACCAGGAGGTCATGGTTTGATTCCCGGTCAGGGCACGTGCCTGGGTTTCGGGCTTGATCCTGTGTAGGGAGCATGCTGGAGTCAGCCAATCAATGATTCTCTCTCATCATTGACGTTTCTATCTTTCTCTCCCTCTCCCTTCCTCTCTGAAATCAATAAAAACATATTAAAATATAAATTTACATAAAAATACCCCCCAAGAGATAAACCAAAGAACTTATATACTTATATGTATAGCCCATGGACACGGGCAATAGGGTAGGGAAGACCTGGGGGTGGTGGGTAGGGGCTGGGAGGAGGGGAGTTAACGGGGGGCGGGGGACAGAATTAGAGATATCTGTAATACTATCAACAATAAAAATATATTTAAAAAATCCCCCCCCCCCCCACACACAATGTTACATATATAACAGGGGTGGCAGATGGCAAAAATCCAGAAGTCCAGGCACCTTTGCCCTAGAAAGTGAGCAGTTCTGATGCTGAGGGTTATGGAGGAACTGGTTGAGAGAAGACCCTTTCAGTTGAAGAGCCGTGAGAAAGCCTGTGTGCCTCCCTGGAAAGTGAGGGTGGGGTGATGACAGGCTGTTGTGAGGGTTAAATGGATGTGCAAAGGATGCAGAGCAGCACTGGGCACAGGACGTGCACTTAATAGCAGTTGCTGTTGTCATTCCATGAGCAGGAATTGTGATGGGGGGTAGGTCGCTAGGAGGAGGGTGTTCTGGACAGTAACACATGGGGGCTAGAGAAGGAGCCAGCCCCTCGATGCTGAGGAGGGAGGAGATGATGGGCCTAGAGAGGCGGTCTCTTGTGCTTTAGTTGGTGGCAGGTGTGGCTGGAGGAGGTGGGGGTTGTGATGGAGACTGTGGGGTGATGTAGTGGGTGATGGATGGGTGGGGTGCACAGAGCATGGAGGGGGTGGGTCTGTCTCTCTTCCCTCCAGCCTCTCAGAATCACAGGCCACCGGCTGAGTGAGTGCCGGGAACCGGCAGGCTGGTAGCAGACCTGACTGTGGATGATGCACCCTTTTCAGATCCACCCCCTCCCCAAGGCGAGGACTTCCCAACAGCCCCTGCCACAGGGACACAGCAGGTGGGCCGTGCAGGCGAGGGCGTCATGCATGGCATTCACATGCTTGCGAGGCTCACTCGCTCTGAGTCAGTGGGTAACACAGACACAGCGCCTGCAGCTTACACAAAACCAAACTGGCATTTCCATCCTCCCTCCTGAGGACAGGCGCTGGAGCTGCCCATCTTCTACGAAGGAGCCACCGATTTTCACTGCGTTTCCTTTTCTGCCACTTCCTGCAATAATTGTGCCTGGGACCTCGTATTTGATCCTTGTCTTCAGTCGGTTCCAGCTGCTATAACAAAACACCAGAGCCTGGGGTCCTGTAAGTAGGAGAAACTTATTTCTCACAGTAGTGGAGTCTGGAAGTCCGCGTTCAGGCGCCAGCGTGGTGACGTTCTGAGGTTCTCCTCCTGAGTCACAGCCAGCACCTTCTCACTGTGTCCTCGCACGGGGGGAGGGGCAGGGGAGCTCGGGAGGGGGATGTCGGGGGGGGGGGTTCTTTTATGAGGGCTCTAACCCCACTCCTGAGGGCTCCACCTTCATGCCTAATCGCCTTCCAAAGGCCCCTCCTCCTAATACCATCATCTTTGGGGGTTAAGGTTTCCACATGTAAATGTGGGGGGACACAGCAATTCAGACCATAGCAGTCCTCACAATCAATCCCTCTGGAAGTGGGCCTTATCATGAGGCCATTTGGTAGATAAGGCAGCTAAGGCCCTAGGGATATGGGGAGCTGGAGTGGGGAACCCATCTCTGGTCAGATGTTACTTGGCCTGAGGGATAAACTCTGAGTCCAGTACTTTCTACAGAGCATAGCAAAGCCTCAAGGAAAATACATGTATTTTTTGTAAGGAATTTGGAAAACAGGTTGCTGTAGTGATCCCCCATTCACTGGCTGACCTGGCATCACCAGTGGCAGTTCAGCTCTTGTGTCCTGTGAAGCCTAAGTATGCCTGGGACCTTCCTTAGAAAATAGCAGCTTTGGGAGTTTTTCGTGTTTAAGTGTGGCTACTGCTTTATATTTCACTGCAACTTTTGCTTGCTTACTAAAGGTCATGGTCATGAAGTGAAAAAATGATGTGTGAGGAATTTGGTACTTGGTTTATGAGCCCATTCAGCTGAATTTCCGGAGCCTCTTCTATTCTCTCAGTGGAGTCAACAGCAGAACGAGCAGATTCCATCGCCATTACATCAGATTTAGTGGCCACAGTAATGTTGGATCAGAGGAGTCTGCCAGCAGGCAGGGCGTTCTGAGAGGCGATTCATGAGCCATCTCCATGCCCTGCCTGGCCTTCCATGTTCTCTCCCTGTGTGAATTAAGTCCTTCTTCTGTGTTCTGCTTCCCCAAGCCAGTCCTTTCTTCTCTCACCAACGTTGTCTTTCAGAAATGATTTGCTGAAGAGAATCTCAAATTCTAGAGAAGTGTCGCGGGGAAAGATGAGCGTTATTTCAATTGTTTGCATCTGGACCACGGAGTTAACCCCTCCCCTGTAAGCGCTCGGCTTAGAGAAGAGAAATAACCGTCTATGAAGTGTTTTGTGTCTGTCACAGGCCTTCTATTCACATAGCAACACAATCACCTGGGTTTAATTCTCTTATTGGCAGAAGAACATGAAGAGGAAAGTAGCTGTGAGTTGGTTTATTAGTGGTGGTGGTCCTTTCTGTGTGCTCTCTGAAAGGGGCAGGACATTTACCTGACAGTGTGACACTGAGGTGATGGCAAACCTCGCCTGCCCGTTCTCAGTTCGGCAGGTGGAAGGCACCTGCAGGTGGACAGTGGTCATGGTTAGAGCACAAGCTCCAGTGACCCCGGGCCTGCCAGGCTCTTGTCGTTTCAGGCTTACCTGCTGTTCCCATTACTTCAACAAATACCTATGGAGTGTCCTGAATGAGCTAGGCCAGTGGTTGGCAAACCGTGGCTCGGCAAACCGCGGCTCGCGAGCCACATGCGGCTCTTTGGCCCCTTCAGTGTGGCTCTTCCACAAAATACCGGCTCTTCCACAAAATACCGACTTCTGCGCATGGGCCATGAAGTTTCAATCACACTGTACGTGCGCCCGCACGTGGTATTTTGTGGAAGAGCCACACTCAAGGGGCCAAAGAGCCGCATGTGGCTCGCGAGCCACGGTTTGCCAACCACGGAGCTAGGCTCAGTTCTAGACCCTGAGAAGGAGGCAATAAATCCCCAGTCTCTGCCCGAGCAGAGATTGTACTCAGTGGGTACGTCAGAGGTAATCAGGCAGCTGGTGTTTATTTAATGACCACTAAGAGCCAGAGTAATTTTAGGGAGTGAGCAAATCATGCATTCATTCCCCTTAAATACAAGATCACACTGTACATGGCTTATCTTACTTCCCTGGGCTGTCATCAGGAAAGAGCTAGGAAGGAAAGATACTTTCAAATAGTCACCATGAAAAAAAAAAAGCTTTATTTAAAGACAGATAAATAGATGCTGGTGTATTTCTTTCTCTTTCTTCTGAACTCCACTGCAATGTGTCTTGCTTTGGACTGAGCTGGATCCGGGGTGTCTTTATACTACCTGAGCTGGGGCAGGTATCATATTGGTTACAAATACTTATAGTCAAATGATGTCTTTAGGATAGGATGTTATTCCCAGTGGATGCTAGGAGTTAGCTATACAAGGTCTTCTTCCCCTCAAGGCCAGTCAGCATTTTACTGGTGTTAAGCACCATGCACACAAGGCCACATTTATGTATCCGGTGACATTATTTGCATATGCCCAGGTTGAATCCTTGGCCCCAAGGAGTATACATGGCAGACAAGTTTAGATATCTTGCTCAGTACCTGAATAATAAGTGTCATATTTCTCTTTGCACTTGAAAATATAATTTTAAATCATTTCAGTGCCATCATTTCTCAGAAAGTTGTGCACAACTGTCCTCGGAAAGAGACCACAGGCCAGGAGGCAGCTGGTGCTGCCTGCAGCGGCAGCCCGAAGCTCTGGTCACTGGGTGGCTGTGTTATCGGTCCGATGCGGAAGCAGTAGCATTTCAGTTTGCGGAAGTCGTTGAGAAGGCATGAGTATCCACAAACATGCGTTTGAACAATCTTTGAGGACTTGGAATAACAAGATCATTTTAATAACATTTATGTCTTAATGTTTTGAAGACTTATGTTTACTTACCATATTTTCCAATGGTTTAAGTCGGGAGGCGATTGCTATCGAAAAGCAAAAGTTAAAAATGGAAAATCCAAGTTCAAAAAATAATGGGTTACCTGGAAAGATGAGTAGAAATTGAATTAAATAGGGACAAATGGACAATTGGGAAGGTCTGCTTTAAAAGAATTCTCTGACCAATGTAGGAAAGCACTGGTTAAAGAGTAGCTGTTCCATGTATTGGGGGATGGGGTGGATTAGTGAACCCATTGAATTTGAGCTACCTGTGTCAGGTATTAAAATATTAATATCCTCTTAATTTACATGGTTAGGTAGAGTTGAGGTCAGGGGTTTGGGTACCTTTATTCTGAGTACCATGGGCATATACCATGGTGTGTGGGGTACATTTGATAACCTAGAGATATCTAGAGAGTGAAAGTGGGGTCATGGAGGGTTGGATGAGAGAGCCTGGGAGATGAAAGGCTTCATGGGATAGTGGTGAGTATTCAGAAGTTTAAAGGGCTATCATTGAATGAAAAGCAGATTTATTCAGGGAAGCGTTAAAGGGCTCAGCCAGGACCGAAGGGTGGGATTTGAACAGCTACAAATCTTGGTCCAATTTTAGGAAGACTGTTTCTCTACTGAAGTGACAAAGAGGCAGCCCTGTGAGGTGTTGACTCCCAGCAGTGTGGTGTTGAAGCAGAGGCTGGACTGCTGTGATCAAGAATGTGACAATGAGCCCTGGCCAGTGTTGTTCAGTGGTTGGAGCATCAGCCTTTGCGCTGAAGTGTCGTGGGTTCAATTCCTTGGTCAAGGGCATGTTCTTGTGTTGCAGGTCGATCCCCAGCCCTGGTCAGGGTACATGTGGGAAGCAACCAATGGATATGTCTTTCTCACATTGATGTTTCTCTCTCTATCCCCTGCCCCCTTCCACTCTCTCTGAAGATCAATGGAAAAAATATTCTCAGTGAGGATTAACAAAACAAAAAAAGAATGTTACAATGAGATTTCTAAACCCAGGGGAGGCTGTACCTTCTGACCTTCAAGGATTCCTTTGACCTTGAGATTTATGGCTTTGGCAGAGTGGATAGGAAGGGGAGTGAGCTTAGAGATATACCTGGATCAAATTCTTTATCAGAAATTTCTCCTCTGGATGCAGCAGGATTGTGCCTCTCTCCCCCAGGCCCAGCGCCAGCCCCTGGGCACATGCTGAGTCCCCTTGACCCTCCAGGGGACACAAAGGTTGCCTTGGGGTGGACTCCAGACCCTCCCCCAGGGCTAGGGGTCAACTGCCCAGCTGTGACAGCCAGGCGGCATATGCCCTTGTAGGGAATATCCACTCCTTCGTTTCCCCTGTGCTGCCTTGCTCTTCCTCCCTACAGCCAGCCTTTCCGGAAGGCTCTCCCTGCTGCCTCAGCATGTGTCACCACACTGAGGTGATAATGCTCTCCACACTCTCGTGCATGTACCTTCATTTCCCCCGTCAGATCTGTGCTCTTGGAGGAAACATTCCTTCTCATTTCCTCGTCTGATGCCCCCCTTCAGCCTCATGATTCCTAGAAAGGAATTTTTAACATCTTGGCATTTCGCTAAAGTGAGTTAGCTGATTTTAGTCATTTTAGAAAATGATTTCAAACAAAGATATCTGATGGGAAAGACAATGCCTACTGAACGTTTGGCAGGGTTCCAGGTGGTGATCCTTCTCATTAATACTTGTGACCGTTACACGAGGTGGACGGTGCCTGCTGTGTCTCAGGTGAGAACGGTGAGCTCCCGTGCTTGTGCAGTTGCTATAGAAGCTAACGCCGGCTTCTCTGTTGGAACAGTTTACATTTGTTTCTTGACTGCAAACTGCTGCCTTTGGCCTGCAGGATGACTGGATCTCGTCACCATTGACCTGTCACTCACACTCCGGCTCCATCTCCCCGAGCACTGCCCAGAGCTATGGCCATGGCACCTGCCCTGAACCTGAGGTTACTCTCCGCGTCACTGACCATGGTTGCCTCTTCAGCACTGTCGCAGGCCATCCCAGCCTCCTCCCCTGGATGTAGTCGGCGTGTTTCTGGCCCCTGGATTCTGGGGACTTCAGTGTTGGGAGATGTTGGGGGACTCTTTCTTACATCATAACATTTGGCAAGTGTTGGTTGGGGTGCTATTGAAAGGTACCTTTGTCCTCCTTCCAAAAGCTTTAAGGAGAAAAGATGAACTCTCACAGAAGAGGCGTTCTCGAGCTGCCTGGGCAGGAGTTGCTGGTGGTGATTGGGGTGGGGGGGGGGGCTTGGGCTCTGGTTCTCATCTGGTCTCCTGTATGATGGCTGTGGGAAGAAGCAAAAGCCCCCTGCAGGTCCCTGCCTGTGGTGGGGACCTTTCATTTTTCTTCTGCTGTAGTTTCCTGTGCAGCCTCTTGTTGAGTTTTGCCTTTCTCTGTAGCCCTTTCCTCGATGGCCCTTTGAACAGAGGGGAACTATGAACATGTTTCTAGGGGCTTGCAGAGCTTGGAGGAGAGTCTGACCTTTGGCCCACTGCTGACTGCGGAGGCCACCGCTGCTCGCTTGGGGCCTCTCAGAGCACTGCAGAGGGCAAGGGTGTGGTCCTGCCTCAGCCAGAGAGAGTGTCACCAAACCCTTGTCAGTCAGAGACCCCACAATAGGTCCTTCTGCCCAATGTTGCTCACAGCAGGAGAATCAGACCATATTCAGTAAAGCAGAGCAGAAACTTCATTCTTCGATTGAGGCACAGAGAAGGGCAAGCTTATGCTCTAAAGACACCTTCTCTCCAACTTGAAGATATTAGGAGAGTCTTAAAGGGTTGGTGGTGGGTAGGTGGGTTCAGGGGTGAGGATTTCTGAGAAAAGGGTGGAGAGAGCTAGGAATTGCAGGGGAGTAGGTACAGCTTCTAAACAGGCTGGGAACATGCCTGGCCATACGTCACGTCTCATTCCTGTTAAGTCTCCACGCTGGGCATGATTTTTAGCATGCTAATGGAGGGGAGCTTGTCAAAAGGCCACTCAGGAAGGGGTTGCCAGTGCCATCTTGGATCCTTCCAGTGCAGACCAGTTTCTTAGCTGTGGTCTTGGGCTTTTTATCTGGTTCTTTCTTGCAGGCTTAGTTCCTCCTGGAATTTCCACCCTTCCCTGACTTGTTCAGTCAGCTCTTACTAGGGGATATGTTGGAGAATAAGAGAAAACAAGAAAGGCCAGCTCAGATCCTGATGGTACAGCAGCCCACAGCCTCAGCTAGGAGTCCCAGCCACAACCTCAACACCATCACAGCCACTACCATCTACCCAACAGCAGCAGCAGTGGCTGTACCACCACCACCGTTATTATTTCTATAGCCATAACCACAACCGCCATCACCACCACGTTCACCAGCAGCCTCACTAGTACCTGCAGCATGGAACCTAGCTGCCTCAACGCCCAGCCAAATCAGCTGAAACATGAGCAGAAACACGCCCTGTAGCAGCACCAGGAAACACCAAAGAAGAATACAAGCTGTGGTAAACCAAATGGAAATGCTGGAGAAAGAGAAATATCTTTGAAGAAGCTGGGTTCCGATGAAGCTACCAACCCTATTGCCAGGGTCCTCAGTGGTGACCAGCAAGTTGTAGACACTAATCTGAATCTGACGGTAAAAACCAGCACCTTTTGGAAAGCAGGAATTAAAACCAGGAATTTTATTCAGAAAAGCAGTATAGACAAAAAGAATGGAAAGACTTATGACAGTAAATCTGAAGAGAACCCCTCTGTAGAAGAGTGATCCTGTAGTAATTCCAAATGGTGTTGTAACAAATAATTCTGGCTGTATGACTAATGGTTATATGGGCAAAGGAACAGATAATGGTGGTAGTGGATATATCATTCCTAACAAAAGGAAAGCTAGGCACAACAGTGCCAAGGATTATGAAAAACTTAATTTACTAGAGGCCCAGTGCACAAAATTCTGCACGGGTAGGCTCCCTAGGCCTGGCTGGCGATCAGGGCCGATAGGGGCCTTCCGGCTGCCAGCCGGGGCCTTCCTTCATTCTGCGCCACCCCCTGCTGGTCAGCGCACATCATAGCGAGCGATTGAACTCCCAGTTGAACCCTTGAGGGGACACTTTGCATATTAGGCTTTTATATATATATAGACTAGAGACCTGGTGCACAAAAAATCTGTGCACTCGGGGGGTCCCTCAGCCCGGCTTGTGCCCTCTCGCAGTCTGGGACCACTCGGGGGATGTCCACCTGCTGGCTTAGGCCCACTCTCTGAGGGATCGGGCCTAAACTGGCAGTCAGACATCCCTCTGGCAGCCCGGGAGTCCTCGGAGGATGTCCACTTGCCAGCGGGGAGCAGGCCTAAACTGTAGTTGGACATCCTTAGTGCTGCTGAGGAGGCGGGAGAGGCTGCCACCACCACTGCTGTACTGGCAGCCATCAGCCTGGCTTGTGGCTGAGCAGAGCTCCCCCTGTGGGAGTGCACTGACCACCAGGGGGCAGCTCCTGCATTGAGCGTCTGCCCCCTGGTGGTCAGTGTGTGTCATAATGACCAGTCATTCCCAGTTGTTCTGCTGTTAGGGTCAATTTGCATATTACCCGTTTATTATATAGGATTAGTATAGGACAAAATAATGCAACAAGAGACCAGTGTCTCAACCTTAAAATAGGGACTTGAAACTCTCAATCCTGACTACGGTGAGCAAGAGGGAAATCGAGTAGATGGTTTGAAGCCCATCTTAAAATATGAAACTGGGCCTGGAGGAACGAGTCGAGGAATACCTGCAGTGGATGATATGTTGCAGAAAAACTGATATTAAACCTGGTGTGAGCAGAAAAAGTTTGATGATTGGCTCAGAGGAAAGCGTGCTTCTGCTGTTGCCTCCAAAGAGGCCTCTTGGGCCCTATGTAAACCTCCCCCAGTTTTTCCGGTGAACAACAGCAGTGCTAAAATAGTGCCTAAAATAAGTTATGCAAGTACCATTAAGGAAAACCTCAACAAAACTGTACAGAACTCTTCTGTGTCACCACCTTCATCTTCATCCTCTTCGTCATCTACTAGGAAAACTCAGACCCTGTCTTCAAGTTGGTTATCCCAGGTTCCTGTGTCAGCGCTGAAATCTGTTACTTCGGCCAGTTTTTCTAATAGCTCTGTTTTAGCAGGGACTGATGAGGCGTGTATTCTCCAGGGCGTCAGCCACAGCTAACTGCTGTTGCAAATATGCTAACGACCATCTCTCCGGGGACTGATTCAGTTTCTCACGACACGAGTCTAATTTCAGCAGCTGTTGAACAAATTAAGTCTGGCCTTTTTACCTACCCTTCAAATATGCAAACTGTGCTGTTGAGCACAGCACACGTGGGCCTACCTGCTCAGACAGGCCAGCGTAACCCAGGGGATAGCTTCCAGAATCAGTGGGGTTTATCACTTATACATGAGCCCAGTGCCGGCCCTGAGACTGTTACTGGGAAGTCATCAGATCATAGGGGATAGAGGTGAGATTTCAAGGGGAATGTCCTCCACTTTGGTTTCACGGGGTGCTGAAATAATCCCCTCAGGAACTGAGCATCCTGAGTTTCCCAAGGCTTCCGAGCTGGAAAAGTGGACTTGTCCTCAAGCCTGGGTAGCATTCTAAAATCTGGGGCCACTAGTGAGTGTGGAGCCTCATCCTTGGAACCCAGTCATATAGATGAGTATGGGAAACAGAGTTTATTCTTGTATTATCATTTATTGAAATATTTTCCATACCGACAACTATAAACCTACTTTTGCCTCACCCTGTATGTATGCATGTGTATGTGCATGTGCATGTGTATGTGTATGTATATACACACTGCTGCTTTTCTCCCATTTCCTGCTCTACTCCAGAAAAGTAGGAAGTCTATGGACTACCATAGACTCTGATTGGACTGGTTTAGGTCATGTGCTAACCCCTAAACCAATCAGTTTGTTCAGGGAGCTACAGGGTTCTGATTGGCAGGCTGAGCCTCGCAATAAGCCTGGGAGTGGAGGGTGGAGTCATGTGTGGGAGGGGAGAGGTGTGGGCAAGCGGGCCCCTAGCACAGTCTCCATCCCGCTGCACCCATTTAGCACTTAGCATGAAGAGAAATGGGGTGCTCTCACTGCCCACCAACACTGCTTCGGGGCTGCGTGGAGGGTGACTGCCCTACCTTCCCTTCTGACTCACTGTGGGTTTACAGAGTCTGGGGTCTGCTGAGTGAGTTTGGGTTGGGACCTTGCCTGGCAAGAGCCTTCCCTGATGCCATGGACTGTGTTGGTGAAAAAGACGGGGCCTTGCACTTTCCCACTGTCTTACTTATGAAATCTCTGTTTTGGAGGTGAATGTTTCAAGAAGTCTCAGGGATATGATGATCTAGGCTTTGGATGCGTACAGTCTTTGAGAATCCATGCCCTACATGGACACAAGGACAGCCATTTTACCTCAGCAGTGTGATAATGAATCTTTGTCAATACCTGTCTACAAAGTTAAAAACATTATTTTCTAAAAACGACCTCACCATGCAATAAGTATTTGATTGTCTGCTATCCTCTAGGCACCGGCTGTGCGTGTATACGGTACTTGCAGAATTATTCCACTCCACATTTTCTGAGCTTTGGGCCTCCTCCATCTCTGATGGCCTTCTCTTCTCTGTGCCACAGGGAACTGTTGGAGACCACGTGCCGTCTGGCCAACACGTTGAAGAGGCATGGAGTTCGTCGAGGGGACCGTGTGGCCATCTACATGCCTGTGTCCCCACAGGTCGTGGCTGCAATGCTTGCCTGTGCCAGGATCGGGGCTGTCCACAATGTCGTCTTCGCTGGCTTCAGTGCAGAGTCCTTGGCTGGGAGGGTCAATGATGGTAAGCATGTGGCCGGCGGAGTGAGCGAGGGAGGAGCCCAGAGGCCCCTGGCCCTTGTTCCTTGGACTTAGAGACAGATATTAATAAAAGTCACACAGTTGACAGACACTACCACTCAATGAGCATTTGTCCTATGAGCTGAGATCCAAGTGTGATGGAATTAACCAGGTGAGGAAGGTGAGGGAAGATTCCAGGTGGAGGGAACAGCATAGGTACCAGCTGAGTGGTGAGAGGAGTACAGTGTGCCCGAGGACCTGGAGTAGGCTGGTGTCATTCCAGAGGAGAACGGATGAGGCTGGGGATGTACAGGTGAGGTCTCACAGGTCAATAGCTGGAAGCCTTCCAATGTGAAGTATGATGAGGGACCATCTCTGGAGGCCTAGAGTCAGGTATGGAAGCTGGTGATGTATCTTTAAGGCTTTATCCGCAGGTGGGTCAGAATTTCCAGAACAATAGCATCTCCTTCCTTTTTTTTTAATGTCAGAGACCAGTGTTTGCATGGTGCCCCATGTCCATGCAGTCTGAACCCTGCTCCAGTGAGATTCTAGAGAGAGTCCTTGAGCTGGCTCCCCAAGGACGGTGCCAAGTTCTGGGGGCCACTGAGTTCTTACATTTTCATAACCATTTTAGGATCAACGTTTTCATTTCTGCCTTCTCTATGTCACCCAGACTTCACTTAACATGCACCCATCTCCCCCTTTGTTGGACCCCTTCCCCCAGTAATCTTCAGGGAATGGACTGGTGAGCATGTGGACTAGGGAGTGTAAAGTTGCAGCTCCCTAGTGAAGGTGACCATGCTTGCAATGTCTGGCCTCCACGTTGCTTTCTTTCTATTTTAAATTTAGCTAGCTAATTACGACAATAACGCCCTGACCCCTTGATTTTGGCCTTGAGACTCTTAGGACAGAATCCCGTGGAGCTCACCTGGACTGTAGAACTGTGAGCTAAAAAATTAGTGTTTGTGCCACTAAATTTATAGTAGTTGGCTATGGGAACCATAGAAAATTAATACAGATGCTGATACCTGCTCAAAACCCAGGAAGGTAAATTGAATCCTCTCAAAGCGTCAGGCTGATCCTGCCTGAGCCCCAGTGCTGTGCACTCACCCTGTACCTGCTGCCCAGCTATGGGGAACCACAAGGCGATATGTGCTCCCCACGCACCTCCTAGGGACCAAACCTGTGCACACAGGCTCCTGCCCTGGACAACTAACTACCCAAGTAGAGGCTTTGGACAAAGGAGGTCCAGGAGTGAGGCGTGGGCCGTGGGAGGCTGGAGAGGAGCTAAAACCACATTGCAGGATTGTTTAGCATGTTGGATGGGGCAGGCCCATGTTTTGTCTTGAGGGGAATGAGGGAGCGTTTATTTGAGAAGGATCCATTTGAACCTTCTGGGTCATCTCCCTTCTTTTCCTGAAGGGAGCTCACCTGGACCAGTCCCAGCTTTGGGGGACATAGGCCTGGAGAATCTCTGACAGGTTCTATCCAACAGAATTTGTTTATACAAGGTGATTGATTGTGAAGGTCCGAGGAGGAGCGATGAGTCAGGATCTCTGATCCCCGTATAGACCCTGCTGAGTCATCCAGCTGCAAAGGCCTGTGTAGAGAATTCTCAGGTAGCCCTCACGGCTATGTCATTTCTAGGGCTCTTGGGAGGAAGAACGAATATGGATATATTGCTTGAAATTGCTTTTCAGACTGAAAAGCTGAGGGAGATTGGTGCCTTAGTCAGGGCTCCCCTGGAAGCAGACCCTGAGATGAGAGTTCAAGTTCATTTGGGAAGTGGTCCCGTGAAGTGCTATAGGGCAGTGGGAGTGAGGCTTGGAAGAGGAATCAAATAAGAGCAACTTTCACAGTGGGTGCCCAGAGCTCAGTCCCACAGGGAAACCTTGTAATTTGATGCAACCACATGTGTCAGGATAACCCCTCTACCCAGGGACGAGTGGGGTATTTATATTCCGGTTTTTGAGTCACTTGTTGAGGGCTGCTGGAGTTGGGGTTCTGCCTGTGGCTCCCAAAGAAGCCCTTGGTGCAGAGTGACTAAAAGGTTAAAGTGATGTGCCTGGGGCCTCACCAGACAGTCCTACACTGGATGGTTGTTCCAGGTTCTTCCTTGGGGAAGTAAAAACCCACTGTAACTTGATTCCTCCAGGTCATCCAAGTTAAGGGTGCAGTGTGAGGTTCATTTCTTTGTGGTCCTGAGGCCTGGTTGTGTTTGTACATGATTCCCTGCTCTGCCCCCCCTCCCCCTGTCCAGGTCAACAATGGAATCTCCGGTCAGTCTGGCATTGCCGCTGACCTGGCTGGGTCATTGAAGGGCACTTGTAATCCTGGAGGGCCTTCCCTGAAGGGGAGGGCAGGGGCCAGCAACTCCTGGCATTCACCTGGGGTGTGGTCTCTGAGATAATGCACAGGACATATTGGGGCTCACTCGCTGGCTGCCCAGCTTTCTTGGTCTCTGCTCCTGGTGGCTGTGGCTGGGGGTGATGTTTCGGCCTCTCGTCTAGGAAAGCTGCCGGGCAGGTGGACGGACGGGTGGAAGGCTGGGAGGGTTCAGCTTCAAAGTTACTTGTCTCCACTGACTTCCTGCTCCTCCTCAGAGCTGGGAAAAGGCCCGGAGCTTCTATATTCTGCACAAAGATTGCAGAGCAGGCGCACCCTTCACTGGGTTGCTGACTCATTTACTCAATATTGGACTTTATCACCCTCCTGTGCCTGGAATGTGTGTCTGCCGGTCTGGGCTGTGAGGGTCAAAAGTGGAGGGGAAACTGATCAGAAATGTCTGTTGTCTCTGTCAGCAAAGTGCAAGGTGGTTATCACCGTCAACCAAGGACTGAGGGGAGGACGCGTGTTGGAGCTGAAGAAGATAGTGGATGAAGCCGTGAAGCACTGCCCAACGGTCCAGCATGTCCTGGTGGCTCACAGGACGGAAAACAAGGTCCCCATGGGGAAGCTGGATGTCCCCCTGGAGGAGGTGGGTCCGCCTCACTTTGTACAGTTCGATGAGGAGAGGTTGTTGTTGGGTTATCTGGGTCTGAGTCTGGTCAGATTGTAGTTTTGAATCTGGGTCCCCCTGAGATGTTCCGGGCGGTATTTGATGGGCTTACATCTGGTTGGGAAGATGGAACCCCAACACGACAAACAGTCAAACAGTCGATGCAACAGAAATGATTGGCTTCATCCTTTTATTTTGCGTCTTCTCTGTATCTGGAATGGAACTGGATTAGGGAAGATGAGCTCAGATCCCGTCCGCCGAGTCTCACAGCAGCGGGAGAGGTGTTCCCAGGGGCGCTGGATGGAGGGAGAGGCTAACTGCTCTGCTCTGGGTGGGGCTGTTTTTGTCTCCCCCTTACAGGCCATGGCCAAGGAGGACCCTGTGTGTGCCCCAGAGAGCATGAGCAGCGAGGAGATGCTCTTCCTGCTGTACACGTCCGGGAGCACCGGGAAGCCCAAGGGGCTCGTGCACACCCAGGCGGGCTACCTGCTGTTTGCCGCCATGACGCACAAGGTACGGCCTTGGTGGTGGGCAGAGCATGGGTGGTGCTCACCTCCCTGGTGGGATAGGGCAGGGGGCCAGGTGGGGCTGGGTGTAGGGCTCGAACTCCTGCGAGTCTCGTCACTGGCCCGGTGGAGTGGGTTGGAAGGGGGGCCATGCTCTTGTTTTTGCTGAAAGAGTCCAGGCCCCAACCCTGGACTCACTGCTGGTGTTTAGCCCTTTGCACCTGTGCCTGTGTCGCCCATTGGCTGCAGGAATCGGGCCCTCACCAACTCTGACGTGCTCGCTGGTGGGGCCACATTCTGATGCTCAGGCCCAAGACGCTTTGGCCTGCCTGGGCCCCTTCCTCTATTAAATAAATGTCCAATATATAATATATACTATTATATTTTAAAACTTCTTTTAAACTTAAAAGATCATATTTTTTCCCTCCTGATTTTAAGAGAAAATAAAACATTTCCATGAGCCCCTAAAACTATCGTGACCTCTAGACCCTGCCCATTGGGACCATATTTTAAAAGTAAAAAATTTACTTTGATAAAGAAACTTAAATTTAGGACAGTATGTAGAAATTATAATATTACAGTAAGCCATCTTGAGGGATTATAAAGCAAACTCTGACACGTTTTGTTATTCCAATCAATCAGTTTAGAAACCAGGACTCATTTTAATGTTGGTGGAGGATTGCGGTTTCACATGGCACCCTTGGTTGCCTTGGGAAGTGGCTGACATTTCCAGGTGGAATTAGGTTTCGATATACCATCTGTGGGCCAGACTCTCCCTGTTGCAGAACCAAAACTTGGCTCCAGCAGGTGCCAGCAGCAAAGGGAAGTGTCTGGCCAGGTGACTAGAAAGCCCAGGCCCATCCAGTCAGGGCTTGGACACTGTCCTGGGTCGGGGTATCTTCCCTGCCTCAGCCCTCTTCTAGGTCCATGAGGTTCCCAAATAGGCTATCAACTTGGCTTCCCCACGGGCAAGAGGGAGCCTCCACGATCCCAGTCATTGTGGTCAGGGTGGGGATGGGGATGGGGGTGAAATATGCTGATTGGCCAGGCTGGTCATGTGGGAGGTGAACTTACTGAATGAGAGTGGATGAGGAGCAGGTGCTGGGCCACATTCACACGGCCTCCGTGTGGCAACGTCCAGGTCCCGCTGGTGGCCCCTCACACCAACCGTACGGATATGAAAGTGAGGCGGAAAGACCGAACCAGGCTGAGCATACAGTGTGTTACACTTAATACAAACACTTATTAAAATAGTGACCTCTGGCTGCTGGTGACCTTGAGCATGTCACAGAGCCTTTCTAGACCTTCATGTGCTCATCTGAAAAACCCCACCCTTTCTCAGTTCTTGGTAGGGAAGTTATATCATGTAAGCAAAAATACTTTGGAAAATATAAATAAACACTGAGACAAAATACCAAGAAAGTCACAGAATGAATCAAATTGTTTCCATCAATTTATTAAAAAGTTAATATTAGGGAAGCTAAGGTGAGAGATTCATCGTTTTATTTTATTTATTATTTTATTTTATTTGCATTTTTAAGGTGTTTTGCATTTCCAGGAAACTATCTACATGAACAAAAGAAGTGTGGGAATATAGGGACAAGCACCATCTTTTGAATTCTTTTTCAATACAATGAGATTTTGGGGGGAAGTATTAGTAATAGAACCTTTGAGCCGTCTGTAGATAAGAGTGTGTGTGTGTGTGTGTGTGTGTGTGTGTGTGTGTGCATGTGTCTATGTATGTGTGCACCTGTGTTTGTGTGCTCATGCAGAGGATATTAGGGCAGTTGGTTTCTTAAGGATAAGGGCATTTGACTCTGAAGGGACGATGGGAATGTGAACTGATTTGGGGAGTGTAAAGTCTTAGAAGCTGATGATGCTTGAGGCATTTCTGGCCTTTTATACTTTAACTAGTAGCCCTGTGCACGAGTCCGTGCGCCAGTAGCTCACTGCTGCTCTCCAGTAGCTCTCTGCCCACTGCCCTGCCCTCCTGTAGCTCCCCCCACCCTCCTTCTCCCGCCCCCCCTCATAGCTTGCTGCCCTGCCCCCTCCTGTAGCTCACTGCCCCATCCTCCTGATGATCCGTGATCTGGTTGTTACGCGGTCGGTCATTATGCTTCAAGGTGTAATGACCATTTGCATATTATATCTTTATTATATAGGATTTTTTTTGCAGTTTTTAAGGGTTTCAAAAAATTGTGGCATAACTTGCCCTGGCCAGGTAGCTCAGTTGGTTATACTGTCATCCTGATACACCAAGGTGGTGGGTTCGATTTCCAGTCAAGGCATATACAAGAATCCATCAATAAATGCATAAATAAGTGGAACAACAAATCAGTGTTTCTCCCCCCCAGTTCCTCTCTCCCTAAAATAAACGAATTAAAAAAAAACTACATGTATAAAAAATAATTTTTTAAATTGTGGTATAACAATGCAGAAAGATGCCCTTATTCATACCACTCGATAAAGTGTTCCCTGTGAGTACACACAAGCATGGGGCATCTTCAGCCCCTGCAAGGCCCTGCCGCGCCCCTCGCACGCAGTCCCCCGGCGAGACCAGCGCTAGTGTGACCTCTGCACGCACACTGGCTTTGTCAAGCTGGGGCTTGCACCCTGTGCACTCTGGGGGCTGGCCTCTTTCACTGTCCTCTGCCAGAGTCAGCGTGCTGTTGCTTGTACCAGTAACTCTGTCTTTTCACGTACCCCTCTGCTCTCTGTGGCCAATGGAGCGGCTTCGTTGTAGTTATAGAACACGTGGGTCACGGGCTCTGACAGCCTCTCCTGTTTCTGCAGCACGTGTTTGACTACCGGCCGGGAGACATCTTCGGCTGCATGGCCGACATTGGCTGGATCACTGGGCACAGCTACGTGTTATATGGGCCCCTCTGCAATGGAGCGACCAGTGTCCTTTTTGAGAGCACTCCAGTTTACCCTGACCCTGGTGAGGACTGGGAACCGAAATCGGGTCCCTGGGAGGGAGCACCCTGGAAGACACAGGTGTTGGCGGCCTGTCCACCGTATTCCAGGGGAAGCACCAGCCACCACTTTAGAGACCGTTTAAGTGCAACTGAACACGAGTTTTACATTAAGGCTACTGGCTGATATTTAAATTCACAGAAACATATTTTTAACTGATTCCTCACTATATCGTATGGGGTACACTATGGGGGTGAAGCTGTCCAGAGCCAGGTGGGGGCTTTTTATAAGTGGGCCAGCCTGTGGGTGGAGGTGTGTCGGGGGTCAACTGCCACAGGGAGCCCCTTCCAAGAGGTCTCCCTTCCCATCCCGGTGACGGGTATTGAATGCAGGCTTGCATGTGTCCAGTACCCAGCATTGCTGACTGATCTCTAAATTGGGCGAAAATAGATACTGTCTGGTGGGCTCCCTGATGGACTGAATTGGGGCCCTTTTGTAGGTCGGTATTGGGAAGTGGTGCAGAGGTTGAAGATCAATCAGTTCTATGGAGCCCCAACGGCTTTCCGGCTGTTGATAAAATATGGCGACACCTGGGTGAAGAAGTATGACCGCTCGTCCCTGCGGACTCTGGGGTCAGGTGAGCACTGCTCTGTCGCTGGAGAGGGTGTGGGTGTTGTCTGTCACAGCCACTGCAGGCTTCTAGATAGTTTTAATCACAAAAGCTACGTGTCTGTGTCTGTGGTGAATTCAAACAATGTCAGACCCCATCGAGTAGGAAGCAGAGGCCTGTCAGCCCCTCCCCAGAGCCCACAGCTGTTAACAGTCTGGGCACAGCACTCCAGACACTTGTGCACCCATCCTTATTATGGGCTTCATTATTATTATCACTGTACCATTGAGATCTGTTTCAGTGCTGAAATACTTTATTAAAAAGTATATTTTTATTGATTTTTAGAGCAAGAGGAAGGGAGAGAGAGATAGAAACATCAATGAGAGAGAAACATTGGTTGGCTGCCTCATGCACACCCCCTACCAGGAATTGAGCCCTCAACCTGGGAATGTGCCCTGACCGGTGGGAATGGAACCAGCGACCTCTTGGAGTATGGGTCGATGCTCAACCACTGAGCTACACCAGCGGGCGGCATCCTTATTGTGAATCCTTACCAACTCTGTAAGCTAAGGGCTGAGCCCTTTCCTCAGTGGCTGCATGGGATTGCCCCGTGGAAGTCAACTGCTGGCCACTGAGCATTCCCGTGATGCTGGGCACGGTTATTCCAAGCCCTGTAATACATGTCATCCCGCGCTGTGCACTGCTCTCACTCGAGATATTTCCATGCAAGTGGTGGCAGAGTACAGGTTACCTCCATTTTTAGTTTTCACTGAGGTTGCCAAGGCACATGAAAGCTTTGGGGAAAGGCTATGGGGTTAACTCAGAGGGTAGCTCAGAGGCCCTGCCTGTTCTCTCTGCTTTTCCCTGGTGTCCCTACACGTGCTGCCAGGTGTGGTCAGGAAGGAAAATAAGGTGGAGGCCCTCCATGCTCTGTGGTGAATAGACAGATCTGCTTGGTGGTTTTTCATGGGATGTGTCTTTCTGCCACTTTTGTCCATGGAAAAGGTAGCTCGGTGATGGTGTGCACACGTTACTTGCCAGTGATGTAGGTGAGCGGCACTGGCACAGGACGTAGGGCCCTGGTTCACTCTGCCCCCCTTGCCTACAGTGTCCTGTTGCCCCCTCCAAGCTCAGGATGCCCCACCCTCCCTCAAGGTCCCTCTCTGTGCTGTTCCTGGGGTTTCCTTGGCTGCTGTGGAACTTGGGCGGTCGGCTCTCAGGGAAACTGTGTGTTTCATACCTGGGCAGGGTCAGCTTGGTGCTGTCTCCTGTTGTGGTCATAGCTCAGGCCCCTTCTAGGCTGGATTAGCCCTCACAGCCCTCAGCCTTTGGTGTTTTGACTTCTTTTAATCTTACCAGTCAGTCAGCAGAATCTAGCTCACTCAAGATTTACATTTCTTAAGAGAATTTTTTAACTTTAAATTTTATAAGTAACACAGAAATAATCCACACTAATAAAAGAGAAACATGCAAACTAACCATCACTCTGCCACTCCACTACACCCACCAGCCAATCAGGAGCAAGTATGCAAATTAACCCAACTAAGATGGCGGCGGCCACAGAGCTGGAGCCAGCAGGAGGCTTGGGTTGCCCCCAGTGATGGAGGAAGCCAAGCTTCCCGCCTGCCTTGGCTGGCCCTGGGCTCCGCTCAAGGCTACAAAGTTTTAATTATAGAAGATAAATAAATCCCAGATACCTGCTTCCAGCCCACCCTGGCCTTCGCTCAAGGAGGCGCTGAAAAAAAAAGAAAAAAGAATAAAGGAGAGGCTGGGAGCTTGGGTCGCCATGGGGTGTGGCCAGCCTGAAAATGGCCATCAGTCCCTCTCCCAGGCTGGCCAGGCACCCCAGTGGGACCCCCCCCATGACCCTGAAGGGGGTGTGGCCAGCTTGAAAACGGCCCTCAGCCCCTCACCCAGGCTGGTCAGGCAACCCAGTAGGGACCCCCACCCTGAAGAGGGTGTGGCCAGCCTGAAAATGGCCCTCAGCCCCTCACCCAGGCTGGCCACACCCCTATGGGGTAAGGGTCCCCACTGGGGGGCTTGACCAGCGTGCAAACAGCCATCAGCCCCTCACCTAGGCTGGCCAGGCACCCCAGTGGGATCCCCACCCTGATCCGGGACACCCTTCAGGGCAAACCAGCCAGCCCCCACCTGTGCACCAGGCCTCTATCTATACGAATAAAAGGGTAATATGCTAATTAGACTGGGAGACCTTCCAGGAGATCTTCCAGACGTTCTTCTGGACAAAGCCATGGTGCCGGGGCTGAGGTAGAGGTGGTTAGAGGCCAAGAGGAGGGGGCAGTTGTGGGTGATCAGGCCAGGATGAGACGGCAATTGTGGGTGATCAGGCTGATGGGGGGTGGGACTGTTGGGGGTAAGCAGACCAGCAGGGGGGCCAGTTGGTGGTGAGCAGGCCATCAGTGGGGGTCAATTGGAGGTGATCAGAACAGCGGGTGGGGGGCAATTTGGAGTGAGCAGGCCAGCAGGGGGGCAGCTGGGGGCAAGCACACTGGCACGGGAGGCAGTTGAGGGTGATCAAGCTGGTGGGGGGGCATTTGGGGGCTAGCAGGCCAGCAGGCAGAGTGGTTAGGGGCAGAGTGGAGAGGGTGCAGGCCGGGAGGGACCCCTCCCCCCTGCACGAATTTCGTGCACCGGACCACTAGTCTTACTATAAGAAGCAAACTCGGTAGTTTGCCATGAAAGCTGATGTCCTCTGTGAGTGCTGCCCCAGGGGACCCTGTTGCTTGCATACCTTCTAACATGTTCCTCAAAGTTATATTCCTGTGCAAAGTCACAGCTCGGCTCTGAGATGATTTCTGCATCGTGAGTGTCATCACACTGTCCTGTTATAACGTGATCTTTATTTTAACTCCACAATAGGAGAGTTTTCCACATGGCTCTGAAAGCTTGCTCACACACTCCTGTGGGGATTGCCGTGGTCCTTGTAGTCACATCCCCGTGGTTGGCTACGGGGCTATTGGCAGTTTCCCAGTATCACCCAGTGCTGCAGTGGCATCTTCCTGCCTCCTTGTGGGCATACGTGAGTGAAGGGGCGATGCACATGAAACCCAGCCCCCTGGGTGACCAGCATGGAAGACCCCAGTCAGGACAGGCCTTGGTTAGCTGCTGCTTCATGGGTGGTCCCAAGGAAGAGATAACCAGCAAGAGAGCATTTCAGTATTTTAGCAAAAGCATGTCAGAACCTGCAAGTTCTGGCTGAATGCTAGTCTGGTGTGGGTGTGTCATTAGTGTAGTGTCTTAGTGGTAGGATTTCAGCATAAATTTGGGAGACATACACATTCGGACCCCAGCAGGTAGACACTGAGAATCAGCAATAGAGTCTTGGGGCATAAGCACTTTCCCCATTTCTATTGAGGTATAAAATACAGTGAAATACACAATGTCAGGTGTTCAGCTTCCAACTATTTACATATGTGTCTAAATATGTTACCACATGCAGATCAATCCATAGAAATTTCCAGTCCCCAGAAGGCCCCCTTTATGCCCCCTCCCAGCCAGGAGCCCTCAAATATGACCACTACTTTGCTGTTCTCAGCGTGGACTGGTTTGCTTGTTCTTGAGCTTCATATACATGGGCTTGTGCTGCCTGCGTTACTCTTGTGCCTGCTGTAGTAGCTTGGGGTTGTGACTCTGGGGTTCATCCCTGCTGGTGTGGGGGTAGTGGTGGCTTACTCACTTTCATGCTGTAGGGTATGATATTTCACTGCACGAACCCATCGCATTTTTTTTCTCCATTCTGCTCTTGATGGATAGTTTTTGGCCACCGTGAGCATTCGTGTTTGTGTCCATTTTTGGTGAACGTAGGCACCCATTTTTGTGGAGTGTGTGTCAGGAGTGACATTTCTAAGTAATAGAATAGACCTATATTAACTTTAATGTAATCTGCCCCAGTTGACCAAAGTAGGTGTATAGGATGTATGCACTTTTAAATATTAAGAGAAGTACCCAAGTTGTTCCCCAAAATTGCTGCATCAAATTACACTCCTACTGTGCATGAGGTATTCTTTCCCCTACATTCTTGTTATTTTTTTAAAAAAATTGTTGACCCTCCAATGGTAAAAACACCTCATTTAACTTTTATTTCTTTGATGGCCATAATGTGACAGATTTCAGTGCTTTTTTAAACCTTCTTTTTATGCCCTTGAGGAAAATTACAGAGCTGTTTTCCCCTGAACAATCTATTCCTTTTGGGTTTGGGGTCTATTGAGGCCTGTTGATGTCTTTTTTTCTTTTGTGTGTGATTTCAGTGGGAGAACCAATCAACCGTGAGGCCTGGGATTGGCTCCACAAAGTGGTGGGGGACAGCAAATGCACGCTGGTGGACACCTGGTGGCAGACAGGTGAGAGCGTCTCCCAGGAGGAGTGCCAGGGCCCCCTGGGAACCCGTGCAGGGCACGCCACGTGGGCCTTTCCTGCAGTAGCTGTGCTCTCGTGTTACTGCACTGAGAGCACGCGGCTGAGCACCGAGTGTGTGTGTGTGTGTGGGGGGGAGGCTCAGGCGTGAGGCGTGTGAATGTGGGATCAACACCACGAACGCCTCAGCCCTCCACATAGGTGGTTGTGGAAAACCTGGTGGCTGAAGCTCAGAGGGGGAGCCTGGCTTTGCAGCTGTAAGACTTGGGCTGTGTAATGACTTCTCTGAGACTCAGTTTCCTCATTCGTAAAATGGGGTGCTCCCTCCAGGCTCTGAATGAGGATGAAACGAAAGGAGACCATTCACTCATGTTGCCCCAGGCCTGACATGCAGTAGGCACTCAGCGAAACGTTCACTCTCCTCCTGAGGGCCCCTTTCTGCATGTGAGCGATGAGCAGGAGCCTTGCTGTTTAAGGGACTCTAAGTCTGAACCTAAATTTTAGTGGGAAAAGGAGTTTTCTGCGGCATTTGGTTTAGATTTGCCCCCTCGTCTCCTGAGTATCTGACTTACTAGGATGTTTGGGGCAGGCGACCACCACTGATGTAGCTGAGGGCTCGTCTTTCCGGAAGCCGGAAAACTGGGGCATTCCGAGTGGCTTAGTTCTCATCCATTCAGGAGGGCGCAGGACTAAGGTTACAGCTGAGTCCCGTGAGGTACTGCCATGCAGGCTGACAGAAGGAAGAGAAATAATGCGACACAGAATTTGTGGGCTTCTGGTTTTGTTGTTTGGGGCACTGGTCCAGAAGCGATTCTTCATCTTCCTGTGCGAGTAGGTGGGCTCCACCTCTTCCACTGACGTGAGGGCGGGACCAGCAGGGCCATGGAGGAGGAGAGGCAGCACCCACGGGGCTATGGAGCCACAGCACCTGGGCCGGAGCCCCCTGCCTGGGCCCACTCCCAACCCACAGTGGAGGGGACCAGGATCCAAGTCTAGTTTCGTCTCAGAGAAAAGTCCTTGTGACAGTAGGGGCTGTTTCCTTGCTCCAAATCGCCAGTTCCACCCACTCTGTCCCAGCCAGTCTGCCCCAGATTCTTGGTGGGTTGGCCTGGGTAAATGTGGCACTAGCCCCTCGGCCCATCGGCATTTCTTCCCTGTCATCCCCATAGAGACAGCCGTGGGCAAACTATGGCCCACGGGCTGGATCCGGCCCGTTTGAAATGAATAAAACTAAAAAAAAAATAGACCGTACCCTTTTATGTAATGATATTTACTTTGAATTTATATTAGTTCACACAAACACTCCATCCATGCTTTTGTTCCGGCCCTCCAGTCCAGTTTAAGAACCCATTGTGGCCCTCGAGTCAAAGAGTTTGCTCACCCCTGCACTAGCCCCTCGGCCCATCGGCATTTCTTCCCTGTCATCCCCATAGAGACAGGCGGCATCTGCATCGCACCACGGCCCTCGGAAGAAGGGGCGGAAATCCTCCCTGCCATGGCGATGAGGCCCTTCTTTGGCATTATCCCGGTTCTCATGGATGACAAGGTGTGTAAGGGCCTCCCCTCCTCCACGCACACTTCACTGAGCGCCCTGGTGTTTCTTCCTGCCTTCCTGGCCTCCGTTGCCCACTCGCCCACATCGCACATGCCCGGGAACTGGCAGGTGGTGGGAGGAGCCTGTGTCCTCAGCAGCGTGCACCGAAGGCTTCTCGTAGACATGGTGGAGGCAGTTACCACGAGGGGCGGGCAGAAGCCCTCTCCAGGAGGGCTCCTCGCAGAGCAAGAGGCTCTGGACAGCTCCTTTGGGGCACACTTGCTATTTTTCTGCCTCAAGCCAAGCAGCTAGGAGGATGATACTGATTTCAGTTCTTTTCTTCTCAAGCATAATCTGTCCTTATTTTCCAATGCATGTCTCCCTGGTCTGCAGGGGAACGTTTTGGAGGGCAACAATGTCTCCGGGTCTCTGTGCCTCTCACAGGCCTGGCCGGGCCTGTCCAGGACCATCTACGGAAACCACCAGAGGTTCCTAGAGACCTATTTCAAGGTTTACCCAGGTGAGCGGGATGCCTTTCCACACCCTGCTGGAGCCCTATTCTCAGAACATGTTTCTAAGGGGACAGTGCCTGTGAGCGTCCCTCATGCAGGTCCAGAGCAGGTGCTTTGAGGCATGAACTTAAGTCCTGCTCTCTCCCCCTCTGCCTCCCTGACTTTATGTCTAAAACGGGAAAAGACTCGCCTTGGGAATGTCTGGGGTTGAGGGGGAGAGCGTGCAGACAGACCCCTGAGTGCATGGCCCATGGTGTGGACACCTCAGGCTGTCAGGATGGATGGTTTTCTTCCGGCTTATTTCCCCCCAGGTGGCTTTTGTGTCATTGGTTGGAAGTTTGCATATATCGTATAGCTATTAGAACCCATGATCTTTAGTCTCGAGTCTAAACGAAACTCACTTTTGGGGAAAGTTGAATGCGCTCCTCGAATGTCTTCCGCTCCCCAGACATTTGCAGCCTTGATTGCATTCGGTTGCATCAGAGCCATCTGCCCTTGCCCTAGCAACAGCCGCGCGGCAAAGCTGGACAGTGTCTCCTGCAGGGAGGGCCAGCAGGCAGGAGGCCGGCAGGGTGCAGGGATTCCGAGCTTCCTTCGGTAGAGCATGGCTGGGACACAGCCCCCTTGTGTCCGTAAAGGAAGGATGCAAGCTCCGCTGGGTCCTGGTTGGGAGGTGCTGGCTCTGAATTCCCTCCTCGGGTGCAGGCTACTACTTCACTGGAGACGGAGCTCTCCGAACCGAGGGAGGCCATTACCAGATCACGGGGCGGATGGACGATGTCATCAACATCAGCGGCCACAGGCTGGGCACTGCGGAGGTCGAGGATGCCATGGTGAGCACAGGCCATGTTCGCCCGGCTGGGGCTGTCATTTGCGGTGTCAGGTGTTCACCCTCCCACATATTTTGCCTTTTTGCTTCTGTTCTGTGCAGGCGAGCCACCCTGAAGTGCCCGAGACCGCTGTCATTGGCTACCCCCACGAAATCAAAGGAGAAGGTGAGACGCAGAAGGAACTCTGGTCTCGCTCCCATCACAGCCCCTCTGTAGAGACAACAGCCTCTGGAGACGACAGCCTCTGGTGTTTTTGGGTGAAGCTGTTGGTTTTCTTCTCTTTCAAGTGCAGATTTGGGGTGAGGAGGCTGAGCAGTATGCCTGTTAGACTAAGGCCAGGTTTCTGAGATGCCCTGGCTCTGCTGTCCTTTAAGGACACGCATCCAAAAGCAGCCCTGAGCTCTTTGGCTCCAGCTGAGCTGGGGAGTTCGCTGCTCTGTGCGTGGTGACTGACAGCGCCATCATAGAGGACTTAGGGTGACATGCCCTGCCTTGCTCACCGCATCACCTTGCACAGGCTGGTGCACAGACCCAGTGCCAGCTCTACAGCTACACTGGCCGACCAGGCTGTGCCTGGCGGCCTCCTCTGCTGCTCCGGGACTCCTTTTAGAGGAGTTTGACCTGAGGGCACGCAGAGGGCAATGCAGAACAAGCGATCAGAAACGTCTTCTTTTTGCTGTTGTGAATCCTCACCTGGGGATATTTTTCTATTGATTTTTAGAGAGAACGGGAGGGAGGGGGAGAGACAGAGAGAGAAATATCCATGTGAGAGACACAATGATTGGTTGCCTCCCACATGTGGCCTGACCAGGGCCGGGGATCGAGCCTGCAACCGAGGTATGTGTCCTTGACCGGGAATCGAACCCACGACCCTTCAATCCATAGCCTGATGCTCTATTCACTGAGCCAGACTGGCGAGGGCCAGAATTGTCTTCTGTACCGTGGACGTACTTTGTCTGCTGGTTTCTAAGCAGGTGGGAAGGTGCAGGGTCACCTGCGTGTTGTGGCTACACTGGCCCTGCGTGACCTGGAGATCCACTGACCCTGTGCTGGGAGGACTGACCTCAGCTGCCTGCCGAGTGGTCCGGCCTGGGCGCTCTTCCTCCTGCCGTCAGAGGCAGTCGGCGTCGTGTGTCCCAGAGGTCACGGGTCTCCCTTCCATGTGTGTCACGGGTCCGTTATTTGCTCAACACTTGCTTTAAGTTGGCCCTGTGTAAAAATTGATATTTATGTCAGTGCTCTAAAAAATCACGTTCTGTGGCCATGAGAAGGCTGTGCCCATGAGGCCGCCTTCCCTTTGTCAACAGGAGACGGGGCTGAGGGGAGCTCTTAGGGACCAGGGCGGGTGGAGATGGGAGCAGGTCTTCATGTGTGACTCTCGAGGCCTTGGGCGCTTCACGCTCCCGTAAGCAGCTCTCACTCAGCACTGCTCCCTGGCATCCTAAGCGGCTGATATGGCCAAGGCTTTTCATGTCTGCCAGGCTGGTGGGGGAGAATTGTACATAATGAGTATGATGGATGTGTTTTCCCTATTTCTTACAAAATGGAGCGTCTGTCCATTTGTAGTACATAACCCATCAACTGCTCTTGCTAAACTCTAAAGCCATCTGCGAAAGCTTTTGTGCATTTATTTGTGCCCATGCTCTCTGCCTGAGCTTCATCTGACCACTGTGCCATGCCTCTGCCATCAGCCTGGCTCACTAGTCCCTGAGGTCAGCCTTGCACGCCTCCTCCGGGCTCGCAGCCCACTTCTCCCACGTCCAGGCTTTCCTGACCCATCCCTGCTTGGAATTCACCAATCCAGGCTCGTTTTATTGCCATCTCGTTACAGATACACGTGACTGGCAGGGAAGGGTGCCAGTTAGCGACAAGGGGGCACATGGCAGCATGTCCAGTGTGATCCCACCAGGGTCTAAAAGATGGCAGTGTAGACCCAGGAGTTAGCTTTAAAATTCGTGTCTGGGGACAGCAGCCAGAGCCCCTGAGAACCTTGTCCTTGTGGGTTTTGTGCAGGGGCTGTCACCATTTAATCCTGACACAGCCACGAGGCAGGTACTGCTAGCTCCCCAGGCCCCAGGTAGAAGCGTGTGCCATAGCATGGCTAACTGCCTTCCTCACAGGTAGCACGTGGCAGAGCCAGAATAGGGAGCAAGGACGGTCTCTCCTAATCATAATTCTGCTCTGCCTTTAAGGAGTGGAGTGAAGGGAAAGAGCCAGGAGGGAAGGTGTGGTTTTATTTTATATACTTCTACTGTGTTTTAATTTTGGTAATCAGTGTGTGTTGCTTTGGTAGTTTTACAATTTTAATTCAATCCACAATAAACATCTCTCAGTGGGCCTACCCATACAGCTCAGGTATTAGCTTGGTGCCTTTCCTCTGAGCTCCAGTGGTTTGGGCCTAGACTGTTTGGAATTTCAAATACCGAAAGGAGAGAAAAGTGCAGCTCTTCCCCTTAGAGATCTCACAACCTAGTGAGGTGGGCATGGGGGACCAACAGCTGTTCACACATAGCAAGTGCCACAGCTGCATTCATGGACAGAGCCAGGAAAGGCTTCACAGAGTGCAAGGTAGCTGAACTGGGTCTTGAGGGATGAATAGGAGTTTGCCAGGTGGAAATGGGACGAGGCTTTCAGGGAAAGGCTGTACTAAGTATCTACAACTTGTAGCTTATTCAGGAAAGTCATTCATTGATGCATTTGACAAACATTTGTTGAGCACCCACTATATTCCAGGCACAGTTGTAGATACTGAGACACCACAGAAAGTGAAAGAGACAGAAGTTCCTGCTCCCTAGAGCTGTCATGCTGTAGTGGTTAGAGATTAGAGGGGAGAGAAAGACATAAACAGTAAACATGATCAGTGAGGAAACTACAGAGTATGTTAGGTGATATAAGCCAGAAGGAGAATTCATTAGGATGGGGTGGAACTGGTGTAGGAATAAAATACAAATAAACAATAAGGAAGGCTGCACATACATATATATAAACTTTGTGTATGAGAGAGGAGAACATTGCCGGTCAGTGAGGAGAAGGACAGACTGTCCAAAACGGTGTTGGGACAAGTAACTATTCAAATGGACCAAAAAATGGAATTAGATCCTGATGTCATACCATATACAAGATTATGGTATTTATATTTATCCCAGATAAATTAAAAAGGAATGCATGTATTTACAGTAGCCGTGGGAGCTACAGTAAAGCTTTTCTGGAACGTGGTAGGATATTGACAAAGTGTCTGTGCTAAAGTATGGGATGGCCATTGCTGCCCAGCAGACTCTGCCATGACGGAGCTGTCCATCATGGGGCTCATGTAACCAAGGAACTGCATTTTTTTACTTATATTTTTATTTAGATATCCACTGTGGCTAGTGCTTACTATGTTGGACAATACCCACAAATTTGGTGCCATGTGCAGGACTACCTCACGGGAGCTGATAGCAAACTTCCTAGGAGCCCAGGTGATAGGCTATTTCACAGGTGCAAGGACAGTGAGAGAGGATAAGTCATGTGTTCAAGGTCACACACACAGCCAGTCAACACCAGAGCCATGGTGCCAAGTTCTCATCCACCCAGGCCCACCTACCTGCGACATTCAGAGGAACTGACAGAATCACTTTCTTTTTGAACGAAGACGACAATGCATCTTTAGGGATACAGCTAAAGAAACCAGCGGCTACAAGATCATCATCAATCCTACATAGGATTTGAAATCCTTTGAATTTATGGTGATTTGTGTACAACACTCTGGCTAACACAGTGGTTCTCAACCTTCCTAATGCCGCGACCCTTTAATACAGTTCCTCATGTTGTGGTGACCCCCAACCATAAAATTATTTTCCTTGCTACTTCATAACTAATTTTGCTACTGTTATGAATCATAATGTAAATATCTGATATGCAGGATGTATTTTCATTGTTACAAATTGAACATAATTCAAGCATAGCGATTAATCACAAAAACAATATGTAATTATATATGTGTTTTCCGATGGTCTTAGGCGACCCCTGTGAAAGGGTCGTTCAACCCCCAAAGGTGTCGCGACCCACAGGCTGGCGACCCACAGGTTGAGAACCGCTGGGCTAACACATCCTAAAATCTTGCTCTCCTTCCAGCTGCGTTTGCCTTCATTGTGTTGAAAGATAGCGTAGGTGACACGGATGCAGTGGTGAATGAGCTCAGGTCCACAGTGGCCACCAAGATTGCCAAGTATGCTGTGCCCGATGAGATTCTGGTGAGTGGACTTATGGCCTCAGATCGGACTGCACTGCTCATCTACACCTTCTTCTCCTCGTCACACAACTAACATCACAACAAAACTGACACCAGCTGTTTGGTTTCCTGGGTGGTAGGTGAGGGTGGCGATGGCTGTATTGTCGGAGAGGGGGTGGGGGCGGGCAGGGAGCTGTAGCGGCATCAGTTTGAACAGCTTGCCTCTTCAGGGGTAGTGCTGAGCAGGACTAGATGCTCTCTTATTTTAGCATTTGGGGGCTGGTTACAAGGAGCGGAAGAAAATTAGGGAGAAATGGAGAAACATGTGGGAAGTACCAAAGTTTTTCAGCCCCTGGGTGATTTCTTTTTTTTTTTTAAATATATTTTATTGATTTTTTACAGAGAGGAAGGGAGAGGGATAGAGAGTTAGAAACATTGATCAGCTGCCTCCTGCACACTCCCTACTGGGTATGTGCCGGCAACCAAGGTACATACCCTTGACCGGAATCGAACCTGGGACCTTTCAGTCCGCAGGCCAACACCTATCCACTGAGCCAAACCGGTTACGGCCCTGGGTGGTTTCTGAGCACCTTTCCCAGTGCCAGCAAAACAGATGCCGCAGAGCCTATCTGAGGGAGCTGTGTTGGAGTGGTTTAGTGGAAGAATTGGGCCACCCTCTCAGCCCCGTTAGTGTCTCATTCCTTCCTGTGTTACATTTCCCCCATGGCGTTCCTTCGCCTGGAAGCCGCCCTCTGAAGCCCCACTTGGTGTGGCACAAGGTCAAGCTGTGGGCCTGGGGGCCAGAGTTTCAGGGAGACCCGAACTCTCCTTGCAGGAACTGAACTCTTTCAAAAAAATAGGTCATTATTAAAGAGCCCAAATACAGCTCCTAAGGTACTGCCATTGACCGTGAATGGGTCGCGGCTTTTGGAAAATGTGAAATGCTAAATTTCCACACCCTAGCAAGACAATGTTGTTTCTCTTAAGTAGCACTCACCTCCTACATAAGACAAAACCAGCCCAGACCCGGGCCAGGGGGTAGCGACAAGCTGCTGTGGCACGTGTTTGGTTCTGTTGCTGCCTGGGGCCCTCGCTAATGTAGCTTACGGGAGAAACAGAGGTGTCGGCAGTGCAGCGAATGCAGGTACAGGGGAACCCGGGCCTGCCGGAGGCTCTGGCAGGATTTGCAGTTGAGTCTGCCCTTTGGGTTGATACAGCTTCAGGTCCAGATTGTAGGTGGATGAAACCAGAGACTGTGGGCCTCACGATCCCCTGGGAAGAGCCCTTCTTACCTCAATGCAGTCGGATGCTGGCTGGGTATGCGGGCAACACCTGAGACTCTAATATTGCACCCTTTCCTTGACAGATAGTGAAACGTCTTCCAAAAACTCGGTCTGGAAAAGTCATGCGGAGGCTCCTGAGGAAGATCATCACGGGCAAAGCTCAGGATCTGGGGGACACCACCACCCTGGAGGACCCCAACATCATCTCGGAAATACTGAGTGCCTACCAGAAGCACAAAGACAAGAAGGCTGCTCGCCAGTGATGGGCTGTGACCAAGACCCAGCGCCCAAGCCCCTAACTTGTCCTAGGACATGGCTGTCAGTTGGCTTGTTTTCAGATGTCCCAGAGAAGTGCCCTCCCAGCACATAACCCACACCGCCCCTCATGGAAAGTCCGTGCTAAAACCCGTTCCCCTTTGTGTTGGAGAACCCATGTGACGATTCTATAAAGTTGGTTAGAGTCTGTTCTCCTTGTCCTGAATTTGGTGTCCTTGAATGAGAAGTCCCTGTTGTGTCTGTTTCTGTGCCCACGCCAGACTGCACAGGAGGGTGAAAAACCCGGTAAAGGGTGCCTGCTCAGGTGACTGAGAAGTAGAAGCAGGTAGGTTTTTTTTCCAGATGTTTCTAGATATAAAAGGTGGATGTGTTATTTTTGTACTTTTATATTTTGGAAGCATAACATGCAAACAACATGGGGAATGTGTGGGTTTGCTTGTACATGCTCTTTGTAACATCTAGAGTTCTGAAGATCTTGTCTGCCTTTGCCCGTGGGCCAACATGGAGAGGATCGGGGTGCACTTGTAATGATGGTTTGCCATAGCTGGGAATCTGAAACAGAAGTGTTTGTACCTCAGTCTAAACACAGCTCTCTTGAGAATGCTCGAGCCTGCAGCATCCTGTTTTTGGTATAAAGTTCTACTTCTCTTGGTTTGTGTACAAATGAGACTCAACTTGTAAAGTGGTGGCATGGATGTGCTCCCCTTTTAGTTCTAGAGCTGCTCCAGTCACACGTTCTGTTTCTCCAAGCTGTGATCTGGGAATTTCCCCCTCCCCACCTTGGATACCTCTTGGTAGGAGGTCAACGTGCTCCAAATTTGTGGGGTGGTTCAGGGAAGCCAGTGAAAACGCTGGTGACTGAGAGCATGAATTCGGCTAGAACTCTGCCTGTCTTCATTCTGTCGTTGGGGCATAAGAACCATAGAGGCCCAGGGATGAGGGCTGGAGCCCTGAATCAAGTTTCTCTCTTTCAATGTGCCTTACGTCCCCTCAGGTTAGCATGATGATGTAAATCATCCAGTCAGAAAGTGTTTGTTTATTAGCCAAGCATGCCAGGGACGATGGTGTGGCGTACAGGGGAAGGTAGCCTGCTGAGGACAGGGAAAGGTTATCCTTGTCGTTACCTCACGTCCATAGTACCTTGCACCTGTGTAGGTGTTTAAGGAGTGTATGGGGTACTGGATACTTACTGTGGGCAGTAGCTGTGCTGGCCTCTGGGGTGGATTAGGCAAGTACACCTGTGACACCAACGGAGTGGCCACTGGCTGTGGCACACAGATATGCCGAGTGACCGTCTGTAGTCACAGTGCTTAGCCACAGAGAACCATGCACCTGGACCTGTCACACGCGTGGTGCACTCAGAAGTCTGTAGTTATGGTGCCCTTTATGAAATGGCTCAGATGTAAGCTTGCACAGTGCCCAGGGCCTTAGAGTGATCTGCAGGGCAGCTCTAATAAAGCTTTATTTTGTTCATTCTCTTCTGTTTGTGGTGATGTTTTTGATCAAATAGTGTTGCTGAATATAATCCCAAGAACAAAACTGGAAAGGGCCTATCACTCAAAAGAGAACACACACACACACACACACACACAATCGATTGTCTGTTAGGGAGGAACTACACAATAAGAGGTCACCCATCTTAGACTTAAGTTCACCTGTCTTTAGATGATTGTGCTGTCCAATACACTAGTCACATGGGGCTAGTTAAATGTAAATAAAAACAACAGAATAGAATAGAATAGAATAGAATAGAATAGAATAGAATAGAATAGAAAACAGAATAGAATATTCAGTTTCTCCATGGCAGTAGCCACAGTTCAAGTGCTTAGTAGCCACACGTGGTCAGTAGCTACCAGTCTGGTAGTGAGCGCTGACCTAAAACACAGGTGAGAATTAGGACACAAAAGGGCCTCTAGGCAGCTGAATCAGCATCACAGACTGCATCCTGGAGAAGCCCAGGCTTGCCTGGGAGACATCCCATGTAGCCCAGGTTGTCTTTACACTAGTGGGTGGATGAGGTTTCCCATGCCCTTCACTAGAAAGAGAAACAGAAGGACACATTGAACTGGTGCCGTGAGAGGTGAGATGTGAAAGGCTGGTTTGGCTCCCACAAAACCCAAACCCACAGTTGCCTCTAAAGCAGGAGCTGGGAGTGGCTGTTCCCAGGATGGTGATAGTTCTTGTGCCTCAGGAATGGGGGAAGGGAGGCTGGGGGGATTCTTAGGTGTCTACTGAGGTAGTTTGAATGCACAGAAAGGCAACTCATTGGGAAAGACACACTTGTGCACCTTTGGGTGCTGTGGGAAGTCACGGCAGGACAGCTTTTTTTCCGGAATAGTCTGTATCTGCCCCCCTGCCCGGTGGGGCATTGTAAAAGGCTTACATGTAGACTGTTAACAGGCTAGGTTGTCCTTACTGCCCCGCTCTGGTAAAGCCATCCTGATTGATTTTGGGCCTCATCTTGTCTCCTACATTTTCAGGGATCCATCCTGGCTGCTAGGGGGTTTGTAATGGCTATTCCCAGAATCTCAGTCCCTGGCCTAAGTGGCAAGTTCATGCTTGACCATTCAATGCTATCAGAGCCCCTAGGAAGCAGACACAAAGACATGAGCAATACGCACAAGACAAGACACAGCGATGAGCTACAGTAGCCTTTGAGTCATCACAGGGCAGGGCCTGCCTGGGAACAGGGAAGTGCAGAAGACATGGAGCCCAGGAGAGATGCATGGAGGCCTGGCCAAGCTGCACCAGGCCCACCCTACCCCCAGACTTCACTTCCTGCTTTGGCTTTTCTATCTTAACTGAAACACCCTGACAAAAACCTAAGTCAGTGCTACTGAGAGGCAGAGAGAAGAGCAGACAGCTGCGGCCAAAGCAGCGGTGAGACATCTGATGGTGTGGGTGTGGAAGCACACAGACCAAGTTTAGAGACAGCTAATCTGAACATTAAGTAGATCTCAGGCATGAGATTACATTCATAATAACCATTAAGTTCCCAAGGGAAATTATATTCATACTCAGAAAAGCAGTAGGCAGTTCCTGTTAAGAATAACTCTCTTGCCTGGCTGGCGTGGCTCAGTGGTTGAGCGTTGACCTATGAACCAGGAGGTCATGGTTTGATTCCCTGTCAGGGCACATGCCCGGGTTTCGGGCTCCATCCCCGGTGGGGGGCATGCAGGAGGCAGCCAATTAATGATTCTCTCTCATCACCGATCTTTCTCTCTTTCCCTCTCCCTTCCTCTTTGAAATCAATACAAATATATATTTAAAAAAAGAATAATTCTCTTTTACCTTAAAGTGGCTGAAAAAACACAAATGTCATGTCAAAGGGAAAATTCAACTTTCAACATGATTAATTCCCAAGGGGAAATATGTTCCTATTAAATAGAAAAAAGAAATCATGGCTAAGGTTCATGGTTTGCACAACATTTATCTAAAAGTAAATCATAAGGTGATTCAGGCACACACTGTTCCTGGTTCACACACAGCAGCTGAATTTGTGGGGAAGAAAATAGAATCCTCATCCCATTTCCTCAGCTTGACTGAGGAGTGGAGATTTGGCTGTGGCATTGTTATCATAGGTAGCTAGAGATTAATGAAGAGAGCAAAGGGATTCAGACATTATTAAGCATAATAAACGAGGGAGCTGAATCAAATATTGGTCCTGCTTTGCTAGGAAGCTGTAGCATTCATAGGCACCTCACTTAGGGATCACAGTATTGCTGGAACAGGGGGATTAATACCCTTCCCTCCCCTTGTAGGGAGAAAAGACTGGCTTTCCAGTCTCTCCAGGGTACAAGTGGTCTGTTTCTCCAAACTACAGGGGGAGGAATAAGCAAAAAAGGGGACATTTCTTTATTGGGGGCATGCTCAGTAGAAGCCTAGATGGTGTCGGGGGAGGTGGTTCTCCTATAATGCATTCAAAATAGGAACTAAGATGGCAACCATAAAGAGGAGGAGCTTAGCCTGGGAAAAGGACCCGATTGGGACACAGAACCCTGGAAGATAGAGGAAATGGGTTGGTTAGGGGAAGGACTCAATGCAAACCTGTGAAGGATTGAGAAATTGATTGGTTAGTTTGAAAGAGCGCCTAGTCTTTCCCAAGCCCCAGATAATATACTGTAACCCAAGCTTCACAAAGCTCTCTCTTGCCAGGTAACATGCGTTTGCTGGGTTTGTTCATGTACTCTCTCTCCATAGCAACCATGGGGGCCTAGCAGCCACCTGGGGTCCCGCAGCCACACAGACTGCAAGTGTGGGCTCCAAGCCTGAACCTGGGCTCTGAACCAGCCAAAGCACAGCTGGAAACAGACCACGCTAGCCAGATGGGGACAGAGCCTAACCTGGACTAAGTCTTCACATGGCACAGAATTTCTAGACACTGGCCCTATGTCTGGGTCTGAGGAAGGAAAGGCTGGACTTTTCCCACAATGGGACAGAGCTGAACCAAGGACAGTCCTTTGTGTTTGCTCCAGCTTCAATATACCTTACCACAACACCCCACTTTCCCATGTGTGGGTCCCTGGAAATGCTTTTTTTATAGCCCCATGAAAGGACCCCATTTCCACTGGCAACAGAATCACCATAAGCTGTGCTAGTCCTTGCAGAGCTGACTTTGACCACTACCCTCAAGACACCCAATATTGGGAATGAGGACAGAAGTGCTTGCATTACTGAGTGCCATATGCAAGGAGGCGCTGAGCAGGTTCTCAATTCCATCATTCATTTCATCCTTACCCCTTCCGAGGCAGTGTGGATGAAAAGGGGGTAACATACTAAACCTGCATGGTGGGCCGTACGAACTCAGAGACCTCGCCCTGACTGGGTAGCTCGGTTGGTTAGAGCATCGTCCTGATACAGCAAAGTTGTGAGTTCTATCCCAGATCGGGGCACATAAAGAATCAACTAATGAATGCATAAATAAGTGAAACAAATCAACGTTTCTCTCGCTCTCATTCTCTACCCCTTCCTCTCTCTTAAAATCAATAATTTTTTTAAAAAATTAAAAACAACAACTCAGAGACCTAAAGTAACCACATAGGATGGTCTGAAATTAGAACTTTCTAACTGAAAGTGAGTCATGGCTGGTAGTCATGTCCTAGACTGGTATCTTTCCTGACAAAAGTCAGTCTTTACCTTAACTGAGCCTGTCTATTGTTGTTGTTGTTTTGCATCTAGAATAACATACCTTTGGAATGTCAGGATAATTTCCTTTTTCCAACTCCTTGGGGCACAATCTCCCACCAGAGCAGAACTCAGAGCCCCTCATTGCTATTGTTATCCTGCTACATGTTACCTGTTACCTATCCTATATGCACCTATGTAAAAGAAGTATGTGTCTATTTCCTTTACTTTTTATCCAACCCTAGAGATTTCCCCACTTTGCTTTCTTCCATCTCCCTAAAGTATTGCCAGTGGATTTCATGTAACCTCTTATGCCCCCTCCTTTGATTGTAATAAAATAAGGTGCACAACAGCCATTCTCTGGAGTATTTTCTCAATCTGTTCAGATTTTGCTTCCTGGCAATTGTCCTCAGTTTGGCTCAAATAAACTCATAAAAATTCTCTACAGGTTTAAACATTTCTTACATTGACATTTACTTGGCATAGTGCAGCAGGATTCCTTCTCTGGAATCCTGTTGGACCACCTTGAAGACCTCGACTTACGCTAGTTATCAGCAGCCAAGGGGCCCCACTGGCTTCTTGTTTTGCATCAGGTGAACTTGGATGAGTTTTTCTTAAATTTCCAGACTTCCCTGTTTTAAAGTAAGATGCCTGACTTCATTTGAGCTGTTTAAAAAGATTTCTTCAGGTGGAGCTAAAGGGTAAAAGTTGAGAGAACCTAAGCTAAAGGTAAGAGTTGAAAACTCAGGTTGGAGTTGAGATGGGTGGCTCATTTTAATTTTGGCTTTTCAATTGGAATTCACTATTGAGAGTTTGAACAAAACCTTTTACTGGATAAATGAGCTCTGAAATTAATGGGCACGTCCTCCTCCCTCGAATCTTGGGTAGTGTTAAATGACTAAGAATCTCTGTGGAGGTGTCAGAAGGCATCCCTCATGATGTGCAGGAGCCCCATAGAAATTCCAACTCAACTGTAATTAAATAATTGAGTCACCTGGAAACACGCACAAAAGTGTTGGTTAGCTAGTGCTCCAAGTCCTCCAGCCGTATTAGACAGCTAGAAGAGAAACTGAGACATATAAGAGGGGTTGGTGCAACTTGGCAGGTTATAGCCTCTTGGATCTCAACTCATAAGCAGCACACTTCAACCTACCACACAATATCCCTAGAAATTTGTTCAGATTCTGCAAACTAAAATTAACATGGGAAATTGTGCCTCCAAGGCTAAAAAATTCCAGCTCCAGCCTCTCTTAATACTTCCCCAGATATACAATAAATAGGAAGACTTTACTTGCAAGTACTCACAGAAATGGGACTATTTAACTAGAAGTGATAGCAACTGAAGATGGCCAAAATGGAATTCTTTTGATACCTAAATTAATTTTTTTTTTTTGCATACAAAATGAGAAAAAGCTGGCCCTAAAGTGAAACTGAATGAATGGGAACCATATCTTGATTGGAAATTAAAAGAATCTAGGAGAAGCACAGGTAAAATCTCTTCTCTACAAGAAGTTGATAAGACATTTTAGAGACAGTCTCTGAACTAAGGAAGGCTTCTGAAGCTAATAAATGCCAACACCCCATTCTCCCCGCTACTGCAGCTCCTCCATTCTATCCTTTGCTTTCTGAGCTTTCTTGTTTGGACTTGCCCTCCCCTCATTTCTTTCTTTCCCTTCTATCTTCTCTATATCTCCTCCACTGTCACTCTCTACTAACCTGAGGGAAAACGAGAATAGAAATTCTGACAAGGGTAATCCAGAAATTCTATCAGCTCCTTTCAGGGAAAAGCCAGCCTCAGGCAGGGGGAACCAATGATTATATATATGCCTTGGACTAGAACAGATTTAAGGGATCTACCTAAAGATTTCCCCGATTTTCTTTGGGACCCTGATGGGTTCACAAAATAATTTAATTGACCTGTTAGAACATGTGATTCTGGCTATTCTGACCTATTCTAATTAATATGCCTACTAGTTTCTGGGAGCAAAACAACAGAATTACTAAATAAGGTTTGCTGGGAAACTCCTGTCGAGGAATCTGTTCACCTGCAGAAGGGTTATAGAAAACTAAAATGGGATTTAGAAAGAGAAAAGAGGCAGAAGCAAGCATACTGATATGGGAATTTTGGACTGGAAACAAGCGGTGTTTCCCTGGCAGGATGGTCTCCCAGGCTCTCATCAGGTGGAGTTGAAGAATGAAACCACGGTCAAAAGGTGGTAGAGCAAAGTTGGAAATTTACTGAAGAACAAGTACAGACTCCCACATGGGGAAGGGGAAAGAGTCCCACAGCACACACTCCCATGTAGGGAGTGGGAAAGAGTCCCACTGAGTCCCTCCCCTCCCATTTATAAAGGCTGCAGTTTTTGTGCCTCGATATCCCCTCTGATTGGACACTATTCCCTTTGATTTGGTCACTATAGTAACTCTTGCGCTTAAAGGTCAAACCTCACATTGGACTCTCAAAAGTCAAACCTCACTTGGGATGTGTGAGGCTCTCCTTTATTTTGTAAATATGGACTTTTTGCTACTCCCAGTTCCCTTATCTTATGGAAATGTAACTGCTGCCTCTCTCACCTCCCTTGTCTTATGGAAATGTAACTTCTCCAGCTCCCTTGTCTTATGGAAATGACCTTTTTGCAGCTTGTGCTTTTTCCATGGACTCCCTTAATTTAAAAAAAAAAAAAAATCCCTAAACCTGCCTATTTCACCCCTAAAAATTCCTATTTCAATATGGTTGCTCTGAGGACTATGAGAGGGCATTTTCCCTTCCGTCTACAATAGTTTAAGATAAACTGAAATTACCACTAAGGGAAATTACTAAGGCCCTAGTAGATACTGAGGCTACTTTGTCTGTTCTTAACCATACCCAATTAAGTTGCCTTCTCCCTCAGAGTTAAGCTTCTGTGAAAATAGTAGGTATAGGTGATCAACCAGTGAGTGTTCTTAAATCAGAGCCAGTCTCCTTCCAACTAAGGAATGTTACAGGGCAACATATATTTTTACTGGTCAAATTGGCCTTAATTCACCTGATAAGGAGAGATTTCCTTGAAACCCATGACACTTGCATATCCTTTTCCAAGAAGGGTGAAATGCATTTAGAACTAAGTAAATCAGATACTGAACCACTTGGGAAAACAATGATTTTAAAAAATCTCTACAAGAGGAAACTAATCTTGAGATTGACTGAACATTTGTCATAGGATATTCCAATACACCTCCAGTCACTGATATTCCTTATGCTCAAGTTGGCATTGAGCCCAATATACAAGATCACTTTTTAAAAGGGTCTTATAATTCCAAGTACAAGCCCCTGTAATTCTTCTATCCTTCCAGCAAGGAAAGTCAATGGGAACAGATGGAGATTTGTACAGAAGCTCAGAGCTATAAATAAGATCGTTATCCCCAGACATCCCGTGGTTCCAAATCCACATGCCTTATTACAGCCATTCCTGTGGACTGCCATAATTTTCAGTAATAGACTTCTGTAGTGTCTTTTTTTTTTTTTAGCATTCCAGTAGAAAAGTATAGTCAATATCTCTTATCTTCACCTGGGAAGATTGCCAATTTACTTGGACAATAATGCCCCAGGGATATACAGATTGTCCCAGCTATTTCTCCCAGATATTAAAGACTGATTTAAATAATGTTAAATTTCCTAGAGTTTCTACTCTAATTTAACATGTGGATGATATACTTTTATGCTCTAGGACATTACTAGACTCCCCAAAGGACACAATTTACCTATTACAACAGCTGGCTGTAAAAAGACATAAGGTCTCAAAGGATAAGCTTCAATTTTGCTTACCTCACGTAAAACACCTTGGCCATCTCATATCTAAAATGATGCCGAAACCGGTTTGGCTCAGTGGATAGAGCGTTGGCCTGAGGACTGAAAGGTCCCAGGTTCGATTCCGGTCAAGGGCATGTACCTTGGTTGCGGGCACATCCCCAGTGGGGAGTGTGCAGGAGGCAGCTGGTCGATGTTTCTCTCTCATCAATGTTTCTAACTCTCTATCTCTCTCCTTTCCTCTCTGTAAAAACTCAATAAAATATATTTAAAAAAATAAAATAAAATGAGCTACTGATTAACCCTGAGAGACTCGGAGGAATCCTATCTTTTCCTCTTCCAAAAACAAGAAATAGCTTAGAGGATTCCTGGGTTTGACTGGAGCTTGTCTCAATTGGGTTCCAAATTTTTTATTAATGGCCCAGCCTCTACATGTCCTATTAAAGTCAAATTGACCTGATCCAATTCAGTAGAACCCAGAAGGGAAACAAGCTGTAAAATCTCTAAAGAATTATCTAAAGCTCCTGCTCTGGGACACCTAATTATAAACTTTCTAAATTTTTATGCATAAAAGAAAGGAAATGCTTTGGAAGTTTTAACTCAGAAACATGGAGATCATGATAGACCTGTAGGATATTAGTCAGCAACTAGATTCAGTAGCAAAAGGCTCCCTCCCTGTATGAGGGCCATCTCTGCTACAGCCATGTTGTATAAACACACAGAAGAGATAGTTATGGGCTCTCCTTTGGTTATGTTCCTCATTCTGTTGAATCTCCACTGAATTCTCATCACATTAAACACTACTGTCAACTGACTGGCTCTTGCTTTCTGCACCTAATCTTACTTTAACTTGATGTAATCATCTTAACCCTGCAACTTTGTTACCCTTTTTACAGGATGAACACACCCACAATTGTGTTTTGCTTATTGACCACCTAGGAATGATTTACAAGAAACTCCTACTGATAATGCTGACTTAATTTGATTTATAGATGGATCTTATCTGAAAGATGAACAGGGACATTACCGAACTGGATATGCAATAACTTTTGTGGTGTGCATAATTGAAAGTTTTTATCTACCTGAAATAAGACCTGCCCAGCAAGCTGAGCTAATTGCTCTAATTCAGGCTTGTCAATTGGGCAAAGATCAAGTAGCCAATATTTACACTGATAGTCACTATGCATTTGGTGTAGCTCATGACTTTGGAATGTTATTAAGCAGTGAGGCTTTTTAACTTCCTCAGGGCAGCCCATAAAAAATGTAAACTAGGTTGCAGAATTATTAGATGTCATACAGAAATGAAAACAATTGACAGTTATCAAAATTTTAAGACATTCTAAAGTTACAACCATGGAAGCAAAAGGAAATCATTTAGCCAATGCTACAGCTAGGCAGGTGGCATTAAAGAGTCAAATTATCCAGACCCAAGAATGCTCCTTGCTTTCTAGTAAGTCAATAAAAAACTATCTTTTGCAGTTCCAATAGACAGCTGCAGAAGAAGAAAAGAGGATATGGCAACAAAATGAAGGAACCTTTGATCCAGAAATGGTATGAATCAGAAGCCAATTTTATCTATAGGGAATTAATGAGCTATACATTAACATGTACATGTGCTAACACATTGGAGTCCTGAAAATATGACTTCATGAAATAAACAATATTACTGGAAATCTTCTCCTATTGTAGCTCGTAAAGTGTATAGCAGTTGTTCTATCTGTCCAAATATAACCCTGGAAAATCATTCCATGTGTCTCAAGGCCATTTCCCACATTCTTTAGATTCATTTGAAGTATGGTAATTAGATTTTATGCAATGCCACCATCTAAAGAATACAAATATGTTAGTTATGATTTGTATATATATTTTTTTCTAATATATTTTATTGATTTTTTACAGAGAAGAAGGGAGAGGAATAGAGAGTTAGAAACATCGATGAGAGAGAAACATCGATCAGCCACCTCCTGCACACCCCCCACTGGGGATGTGCCCTCAACCAAGGCACATGCCCTTGACCGGAATCGAACCCGGGACCCTTCAGTCCGTAGGCTGACGCTCTATACACTGAGCCAAACCAGTTTGGGCAGATTTGTATATTTTTTTCACTGGGATGAAGCATTTGCTTGCAGGACAGCAATAGTCTTAACAGTAGGTAACTTATTATTTGCAAAAATTATTCCCAACTGGGGAATTCCCTCTGAGTTAGTGATTGAGGCACTCATTTCACTGGGAAAATAATTCAATCCATTTGTAATATTTGGCCTACTCTACAGTATTTTTATTGTGCCTATCACCCCAATTGTCTGGATCATGAAAATGGTACAATTAAAAGTCAACTAAGTAAATTTTCTGAAGCTTTTAATAGCCCTAGGCCAATAGCTTTTCTTATGGTGCTCCTCAACCTGAAATTTACTTCTTTTGGTAAACATATAGTTTATCTCCTCATTAAATAGTCACTGGTCACCCTATGCATCTGGATGAAGGGACATATAAATCAGCCTTACTAGAAGAAGACATTCTGCATTATTATCAAGAATTTATTAACCAGATTATAGGGACTGATAAATTAGTGACATTCATTTCACAAGTGTGCTTCGGGGAGATGAAGACTTCAAAGACCACAACTTACAAACAGAAGATTATGTCCACTGGAAAAGATATTGATTAAAGGCTCTTTCCCTTTATTGGATGGGACCTTACCAGGTCCCAAACTTCAAATGGACATCTACCCCTGTCTCTGATTCTTGCCTCCACCTAGAGTAGAGATCAAAGACTTCTTGAGGATAAGTAGTGCTGATATCAGAGAAAGACATCTTTCTCAAAACATTGACAAGGACTGTATACCTACAAATTGATTTTGAACTTTATTAATTTGATTATCTATACCTGTCTGTTAATATTAGTCATAATTATACTTGTTCTTTGGGCTTTTCTCAAATCTTGTGTACATAATCCAACTGTTAATAATTGCTAAAGGTGTATAAGATTACATTTCTATTATCAATAATGCTCCTTTTATGGTTTGTCTTTTGAAATTTAGAAGGACTGCTATAGCAAAAAGAAGGAAAGGGATATATATATGTTTTTAAGAGAAGTTAAAAGTAAGTAGTTTGTCCTAATAAGTTGGTTATCTGTGAATGAGTAAGAGATAAACTAAGAAGAATAAGGCAAGTTGTAGAAGGTTAGTGGCAAAGAAATATTAAGAAAGAAATTTTATGTATAAATTCTAGAACCTAATTATGGGAATGTGCTTACACCCTAACCCAACAAAAACTACTAATTATATTCATTCAAATGGAAGCTAAAGTGGCTATAAAAACATGGCCCTCTATAACTGCTGCTAAGGCATAGAAAATTTAGTTGTGAAACTTACTGTCCTTCTGGCCTCTGGAATTTTTAGATAGTAATTGTAATTTACAGCATTGTGTTCTTACAGCCTGGTTCCTGAGTAAATCTTTAGGTTATAGTTCCCAATTGCACAACTAGCAGGAATCAGATTAGTAATGAACAGCACTTGAGGGTTTCCAATGGGAAGCCAATGGGCCATAGTAAATGGGAACCCATCCCATGGGCAGACTGTAAAAATTGGAGGTATATGGTGTGCCCTCAAACTATAAGTAAATATACTAGATGCAAAATACAGAGAAGGGAAACAGCAAAACCTGGATCCAGAGTGTTTTTCTTAATGAAGGCTCTTAGACCTGACTGCCTCCCATATATCCGCTCTTCACTTTTGAAAAAAATTTGGCCTTGACTTCTATCCAAGGTCACAGTCTTGCCCCATTCCCAGTGGTTGATCATTCAGCAAGACCAACACTGACACTAATAATTTCTAGGAATGAGCCTTCTTAGCACAGTGGGAACACATTATCCAATCAAAATTTTGTCATTAATGTATCCTCAGGATTGATTTATGACAAAAAGGGGAAAATGTGGACAAAAAGAGGCCACATACTAAATGTGACAAGCTCACAGGAGGCCTGTATGGCAGCCTTACAAACTCAGAGACCTAAAGTCACCAGCTAGGATAGTCTGAAATTAAAACTTTCTAACTGAAAGTGAGTAATGGCTAGTAGTCATGTGCTAAGCTAGTATTGTAACAGTGGAAAATCATAACCCACCTCACCATTCTTTTGACATTGTTTCTGTAAATGCTGACTCTGAATAATATGTAGCTTGTAGATAAACGGCATGTGTGTATAAGAATCCTAGGAACTGCCGAAACCGGTTTGGCTCAGTGGATAGAGTGTCGACTTGCGGACTGAAAGGTCCCAGGTTCGATTCCGGTCAAGGGCATGTACCTGGGTTGCGGGCACATCCCCAGTGGGAGATGAGCAGGAGGCAGCTGATCGATGTCTCTCTCATCGATGTTTCTAGCTCTCTATCTCTCACCCTTCCTCTCTGTAAAAAATCAATAAAATATATTTTAAAAAAAAATCCTAGGAACTAACTTCAGCAGATACAGACTCCGACCTTCAGTCATTCCAGTTCTAGGAGATTTGCTGACCTTCAGCCACAGAACCAGAATGACATAAAACCAGGATAATGCACACCAGACTATCACTTGATCAGTTCTGAGGTTCTTATCAGAATGGTGTGTGCTGGACTGCACATAGAGAACTTTTCACCCCCCTCTCCTTGATTACTTTGTTCTGCTGGAAGAACAGGAGGAATCCCCAGAAAAGAGCTAAATAAAATGGAGGCCAGCAATTTATCAGAAACAGAATATAAAATAATGATTTTTAGAATGCTCAATAGCATGAAAAAGCACATAGAAGCCATGTACAAGAACCAGTTGGAAATTTAAAAAAATGACATACATGAGAAATATAGACAACCGTGGAAGGAATAAACAGTAGGTTAAAGGAAGCAGAGGATTGAATCAAAGAATTAGAAGACAAGAAACAGTATACAACATAACATCCACATCATAAGGGTACTAGCTGGAGAGGAACTTGAGCAAGGCATAAGGTAAGAGGTCAACCGAAGGTCTTGTATGCATGCATATAAGCATAACCAATGGATGCGAGACACTGGAGGGGGTGGGGTGAAGGCATGTGGGGTGAGGGTGGGGGGGTGCGGGGGTAGGAGAGGAGGGGGAAGGTCAATGGGGAAAAAAAGGAGACATACTACTATTTGTAATACTTTAAACAAACAAACAAACAAATAAACAAACAAACAATAAAAAGAACCTGTATGAAGAAATAATGACTGAAAACTTCCTTAATCTGATGAAGGAAAAAGTCACACAAGTTCAGGAAGGACAGAGAGTCCCAATCAAGATGAACACAAAGAAACCGACACCAGGAAACATCATAATTAAAATGGCAAACATTAAAGACAAAGATAGGATCTTAAGGGCAGCAAGAGAAAGACAGTCAGTTATTTAAAGGAAGCCCCCATAAGGCTGTCAGCTGATTTCTCAACAGAAACCTTACAGGCCAGAAGGGAATGGTATAAGTATTCAAAATAATGAAAAGCAAGGATCTGAAACCAAGACTACTTTATCTAGCAAGGCTGTCATTCAAAATTGAAGGTAAAATAGAGAGCATCTCAGATTTTTTTAAAAGGCTAATGGAGTTTATTACCACCAAACCAGCACTGCAGGAAAGGCTAATCGTGGGACTGTTGTAAGGAGAAGAAGAAATGGAGAGAGAGAGGAACATAGGCCTAAAGAATAAAAATGCCAATAAATAGTTGCCTATCAATAATAACTTAAATGTAAATGGATTAAATGCTCCAACCAAAAGGCATAGAGTTCCTGAAGACAAAAGCATGATCCATACTAGTATATATACTGTCTATAAGAGACCCACCTCAGAACAAAATATTCACACAGGATGAAAGTGCAGGGATGGAAAAAATATTCCATGCAAATGGAAATAAAAAAAAAGGCTAGAGTAGCAATACTTATATCTGACAAAATAGACTTCAAATCAAAGGCCATAAAAGAAACACAAAAGGTCACTACATAATACTAAAGGGATTGATTAAACAAGAGGATATAACCCTTGTAAACATATCTTCACATAAATAGGAGCACAGAAATCTATTTAAAAATTCCTGGATGCCCTAACCGGTTTGACTCAGTGGATAGAGTGTCGGCCTGCAGACTGAAGGGTCCCAGGTTCAATTCCGGTCAAGGGCATGTACCTTGATTGCGGGCACATCCCCAGTAGGAGGTGTGCAGGAGGCAGCTGATCGATGTTTCTAGCTCTCTATCCTTCTCCCTTTCTCTCTGTAAAAAATCAATAAAATATATTTAAAAATAAATAAATAAATAAAAATAAAAATAAACATTCCTGGAGGAATTTGAGAGAGACAGACAGCAATACAATCATAGTGGTGGAATTGAACACCTCACTGACCTCACTGGATTGATCTTCCAGACAAGGAAAAGAGTGATCTTAAGCCACACAATAGATCAGATGGATTTAATTGATATTACAAAGCATTTAATCCCAGAGCTGCAGAATATACATTCTTTGCCAGAAGTTGGTTCATCCTTGCTGCTTGACATAGTCGCTGCAGGGAAGAAACATCTGCACAGCGTATGTTTCAAAGGACCTGGCGTATATGGCATACTGTGCTTAATATGTTTGCTCCCCCTCTTAGCGCTATGTGTTTTAACCAGGGCCTCCTCCCCAAGAAAGGTTGTTTCCCCAGGTGGGGATGTTTCCCTGGAGTTGGGGATTGACGGGACTGGGGAGGGGAATGAATCAGTAAAACCCCCTAGTGTTACAGAAATACCATGTACTACTTATGAAGAACTAAGACTGTTGGCAATAAATTTGGGACTTGTTGGGCCCACATCCCCAGGGGTCTGCCCACCAGAGAAAGCACCAAAGCCTATACCCCTGGAGACCCACTGACACAGGGCAGTCCCAGGGAAGGCAAGCATTGGGGCTGGGAGGACATAACCTTTATTGGGTAGGATAATCTCCTTCAGTCACTTCCTTGTAGCTTATCAATTGAGCAGTAGAATAGTGACTTTGGAATAGCCCTTATAGTGGAACACAGAGATTAACCTAGACAAGATTAAAATCAACAGAACTAGATAGAGACAGGATTTTTGGCAAAGGTCAGATAAGAAACTATGGACATGAAACCAGGAACTGTAGAAGACCAAGGGAGGACCCAAAACATACCATTGTGTCATGCTTATAAATAGAGTTGTAATAGGACAATAAGGGAGAGAAAAAGAGAGAACCTGGCTATGCTGATCAACTGAACACTGTCTCCGTGTCATTCCTTCTTCGCCGACTCCGTCCACACCTTTGGGAACCCCTGGACCTGCTGGGGCTGGACCCCAACATTTGGCACCTCGAACAGGATTCCCCTAGGTAAGCCCCCCCACACTCGGGATGGATAGGAATCCACCATAGGGTGCTGCAGACCCCCCAATAGAGGATAAGTAGGGTAAGAGCATTTTCAAAGATAGGCCACAGGTTAGGAAACAAAATAAGTCTTAACAAAGTTCAAGAAAATTGAAATCATGTCAAGCATCTTCTCAGATCACAATGGCATGAAACTAGAAGCCAACTACAATAAAAATACTCAAAAACATTCAAACACACAGAGGCTAGATGGCATGTTATTGAACAGTGAATGCGTTACCAATGAGATCAAGAAAGAAATAAAAAGCTTGCTGGAAACAAATGAAAAAGATCACACAACAACCCAAATCTGTGGCACATAGTGATATCAGTCTTAATAAGGAAGTTGATAGCATTGCAGGTATACTTCAAGAAACAAGAAAAATCTCAAATAAATGATCTTACCTTACAACTAAAAGAATAAAAAAGAGAACAAGAAAAGCCCAGAGTAAGCAGAAGGAGGGAAATAATAAAGATCAGAATGGAAATAAATGAAGTAGAAACTAAAAATAAATTAATTAAAAAAAAATACAACAGATAAAAAAACCAAAACAAAACTGGGAAGAACCAAGGCAGTGTAGGTAAATGTTGGTATTCACTGTCTCCCACAACCACATCAAAATTGTAACTAAAATACAGAACAACCATCATTTAGAATTGCCTGAGATCTGGCTGAATGGAAGTCCTACAACTAGAGAAGTAAAGAAGAGAGCACATTGAGACTGGTAGAAGGGACAGAGGCATGGAATGGGCTGGTCTGGCACCCACATGTGCGTCTTTTTTTTTTTTTTTAAATATGGAGAGACATTGTGGCTGTGGAGACCTCCCATGAGGAGCAAGGGGTCCCAGTCCCACACCAGACCCCCAGCCTAGGGTTCCAGGACTGGGAAGAGAAGTCCCTGTACTTCAGGATATCAAAACCAGTGGGGATTGTGGCTGATTGACACAGATGCTGCTTAGGCAGTTCCTCTTTTTTTTTTTTTTTTTTTTAAATATATTTTATTGATTTTTTACAGAGAGGAAGGGAGAGAGATAGAGAGTTAGAAACATCGATGAGAGAGAAACATCGATCAGCTGCCTCCTGCACATCTCCTACTGGGGATATGCCCGCAACCCAGGTACATGCCCCCGACCGGAATCGAACCTGGGACCTTTCAGTCTGCAGACCGACGCTCTATCCACTGAGCCAAACCGGTTTTGGCTAGGCAGTTCCTCTTAAAGGGCCCGCACATGGACTTACTCAGACTTGATTCCTCTGGGCTCCAACGCTGGGGCAGTGGCTTTAAAGAAACTTGGGACAATCGGGGAGGAACTGGATTGTCTGGTATCAGGGCAAGAACTTAAGGGTGGCTTTCTCCCAGACAGGGGTGCTCACAGGGGTCATTGTTCCTGTGCTGGGACTGCCCCCGTCATAGAGCTGACTGGCAGCCATATCCGAGTTTCCATTAGCTTGGCTCACACTGTTCACTCTGCCCTCGTGATTCCCTGAGAATTTCAAGTTTGGTTCTCAGGAGGTTGGGGTCTGGGAATCTGGGATTTTAATAATTTCCAGTTGTTTTTCACAGCTAGTCAGGCCCTGGTGACCAGCTTTTGGGGATCACTCATCAAGCCCCACACTAAATGTATTTCCTTTTATTTCAATGTAAGAAAGTGGCCTAGATAGATCTTTCAAGCTAGGCAATAATATTTTTCTTTTATTTTTTGGTGAAGTGTAACAAACAAATAGAAATGTGTGCAAAAAAACAAATGTACAGATTAACATAAAACAAAAATCCAGGTAACCCTCACCAAAGTCATGACATGAAACATTGCCAGCATGTTGAAAGTTACCCTCTACCCATTCCTCATAAAAATTTGTGCTCCCACTGCCAAGTCACAGGCCCTCAGGGTCCCAGTCCAAAGAAGGGTTGTTTTATCAGGGTCTTGCCTAAGTCTTTCCCACCCTCACCTCTCTCAGCTTAGAACTATCTCCCAGATGTTTCTTGTGGGTAGGCAGTCCTTCAGGTTGTTGGTGGGGGTGATTCTCCAAGTCTCCAATCTTAGGGACACTGGATTCAAATTCTATCCCTCCCACAAACTGGATTGCTATATAGACTTCCCTAGTTCCTGTTTCCTCTGTAAGCAGCAATGTTCAACTTTGTCTTTTAAAAGTACCTGGAAGCACTTTAAGCTTCTGATGCCCAAGCCACACCCCAGACCAATTACATCAGAATTTCTGGGGTAGGGTGCCGACATCATCATAGTTTAAAGTTTCCCAGATGATTCTCATGTACAGACAAAGTACTATCTTATCACGATGACCAGTGGAAGTATTTGCCAGTGTTGCATAGTGTACATGTTTAGTTTTACTTTCATGTAATGTCTTTGAGTTCAGTCATTGCCACTGTGAAGGTCACAACACTCCTATTACAGTAACTAACCTCTGGGATGGTCCTCCTGGAATAGTTGACTTAAGAGGAAGCAAACTGGCTATGAAGCAGGAAGGGCAGGAAGAAGTGCTAATCTGCTTGCTGTTGTCTCTAAGGAGGTGAAAAGCCAAAGGGCAAGAATCCTACTCTGAATAAAGCCAGAAGTAGAAAAGGGAAGAAAGGCGGATTTTGGCTGTCCCAGTACAGTATTAACAAACCAGTAAGTACTAAGCCTTAATAAGAAGTTCAGAAAACATATTGGAATAACCAGTTTGCTAACTTCTCTTGCAACAGGGTAAAATTTTCTGGGTAAGAGCCATTAACTGGGTAATCCTGAGTTGTCTAAGTCTTCCTGCTCCTGCAGATCCAAACTTCTGCTAGGCAGCCTTCTGAATGAACAGACACACCAGTGGCCAATTCCTTTCCTACAGGACATCACTTCACCCAACCACACATCTCTTTATTCCTGAGAATCAAGGAAACCTTTAATGCCTACAGGTATGCATATGCTTACTCAAAAGGCAGAGCAGAAACAGGACAAAGGGCAATGATTAGTTGCTTTCAAGAAATGGTTTCTGGCTGTAATGAGTGACTCATGCCAAGCATGAAATGTCAGTTTAAGCGTCCCATGGGAACAAGGGACAGCTGAGTTCACTTTTCAGCAGCGATAGCAAACGTGAACACCATGCCCATGGCAGACGACTGCTGGACGTCTTTCCTACTGAACACGTTTTCCTTTCAAGTCTGTGTTGAGCTTCAGAACCTTCCTCATTAGGGCTATTGAAGCCTTTTTCTCCTGTTAGCCTCTTTATAATCCTCACCTCTACCCCTGTCTGCTTTCTTTTCACTGGGACCAACATAATTCCATGTGACAGTTCTACCCTACTCATGCTGACACTGTCTAGTCCAGCAGTCGCCAACTGGTGGTCCGCGGACCCATGGTGGTCCATGAGGTCTGAAAGGTTGGTGATCGCTGGTCTAGTCTGGTTCCCACGGAATGGTGGGTCATGGGATCCTATCCTCTAACACAGATATTCAGCCAGGCTCCAGCACTTCACTGAAGTTGGGAACATCAGAGTCTCAGATCAGGAATCTGGATGTTGCACAGAGACTGCTAATTAGTGTGGGACACATCTTACAATGCACATGACAGCTTCTTTCCCACTCCCAACCCCCAACAAAAAATCATCTGGCCCCAAATGCTAATAGTGTTGAGAAACACAGCACAGCTATCAAAAGTGTACCTCACCATGACTCACAAACAAAAAAATGATATGAACAAGGTACAGGGATCTAAGCTCAGATCATTTAACTCATTTAGCTCATTCAGACCATCTACTCCAAGAGAAGACCACTGACTCCTTCCAGTGACTCTGCTAGTTTACAAATTCTGACCTATCCCCTGACAAGGCCATCTGTGACTACATCAGCTCTCAAATTCCAAGAGGACCCTTCCATAACTCCACTGTTTTGAGGAGCCTCACAGGGCCTCTGGTGAATTCCTTTGTTGTAGCAAGTTCAATAAAACTAACTTATTTTTTTAAACTGAGGAATAATTGACATCTAACATTACATTAGTTTTAGGTATACAACATAATTGTTCAACATTTGTATATATTGTGAGAGGATCACAAATCCAGTTAACAACCATCACTATACATAGTTACAGATTATTTTTTGTGATAAGGTCTAAGATTTATTATCTTAGCAACTTTCAAATACGCAATACAGTATTATTAACCAGTCAGTATGCAGTACACTAATCTGTACAATATATATAAAAGACTAAATGACTGTCCGACCGTCAGCTATGATGCGCAATGACCACCAGGGGGCAGATGCTCAATGCAGGAGCTGCCGAGCTGTGGTGACTTGGCAGCGGTGGTTCTTGGGTGACACATCCTGGAACCAGAGAGGAGGGAGCCCAATTCAGGGGTGTGTCACCCAAGAACCACCCTCTCAAAATCTGGGATTCCTTAGGGGATGTTGGAGAGCTGGTTTCAGCCCAGTCCCCGCAGGCCAGGCTGAGGGACCCCACCTGCTGGAGGGACCCTGCTCACTCCGCAGATGCCCTTTGAGCCACGGCACCACCCCAGGTGCAGCCGGCTGGGGAGGTACTGTGGGAGGTTGGCTCCAGGGTGTGTCTGGCCCATCTTGCCCAGTCCTGCCCCACCAGACACCTTCTAATTAATTTCCTTTCAATGCGCATGAATCCGTGCACTGGGGCAGTAGTATTATTATATTTTTTTTCAGATATGTTCCTGGTTGCTTTTGGTTGGAGGGCTTTAACACTGGGCATGCCATATAAATAATTCCAATGCAGGGGACTAAGTCCTTTCATTCAGGCATGTTCAAAGTGTCTTAGAAACAAAGAATTGTTCTGCTTGAGAAATTAGAGGAATGGTTTTCAGTAATGATACTTGAAGTAGGTCCTGAATAATAAAAATGGTTTTGGCGAAGTGGAGGTGAAGGAAAGCTTTATCACAGGGAGAAGGAGTAATATGGACAAAGGCAGGGAGGGATGTATAGAATTGGAATCAGCAAGCAATTCTGAGTGTCTGAAACATGGGATTCAGGACAGGAAGAATAATCTAGACAGGCAGGAAGGGCCAGATCACGCAGTACTGTTAAAGGTGTCCCTGACATAATAGCTACACTGGTTGTATTTAACAGGGCATGTAGTAAATTGTGGCAATGCCTGAATTATAACCTGGGGTCCCTTCAGACCTGGATTTATAGAACTTTTTACTTCCTTCATGCTGGTTCTTTATCTCTTTCCTTATGGAACAGTCATGTGGGGTTCTAGTGCCATCTAGCACTAAGAAAGGTAAAGGCACATTTCCATCAGGAAAGCCTTTGAGTGCAATGGGGAAATTAATTCTTAATATTTAATTTTGCCTTTTCTAGTGATGATATATAGTAACAGGACTTGGTTTCCTCTGCGTGGAAATCCTCTTCTCTTTCCCTTCACCAAATCCTATTAACCTTTCAGCATTTTTATCTGTCAAATGTTCTCACAAGATCATCCTATTCCACTTTAATGCAATTATTGCATTTAAAAATTTAGCCCAGCTGGCATGGCTCAGTGGTTGAGTGTCGACCTATGAACCAGGAGGCCACAGTTTGATTCCAGGTTAGGGTAAATGCCCAGGTTGTGGGCTTGAACCTAGTTTGAGGTGTGCAGGAGGCAGCCAATAAATGATTCTTAAAATATATATTTTATTGATTTTTTACAGCGAGGAAGGGAGAGGGATAGTTAGAAACATCGATGAGAGAGAAACATCGATTCAGCTGCCTCTTGCATGCCCCCTACTGGGGATGTGCCTGCAACCCAGGTACGTGCCCTTGACCGGAATTGAACCTGGGACCCTTCAGTCCACAGGCCGATGCTCTATCCGCTGAGCCAAACCAGCTAGGGCAATGATTCTTTCATCCTTGATGTTTCTCTCCCTCTTCCTTCCTCTCTGAAATCAATAAAAATATATTTTAAAATTTACATTTATTATGGTGAGCTGATTAAAGTTGTCTCTCTCCTGAGTTAAATATCCATAAGTGAGCAAGTTTGTCTGTGGTTTGCTCACCATTATCTTCCAGCACTCAGCACTGGCTCATTAAAATAGCAGTAATGAACAAACTGATGATTATGTCATGCTTTTTGCACTTTATTGTTATTTATTCCCTGCCTTTATAATTCCAAGGGTAACCTTTCGCTTTGCTAACTAAAATTTTTTAACATCTACTGAAATTGGCCCAAACACAAGATACAGACGCTCCTAGAAGGAAAGTGATTTATTCAGGTTCTGATCTCCCGAGTAGATGGCAGGCTCATGCCTTAACAACCATCTTAACATCTCAGTAGGCAAAGGGCTTTTATAGAGGGGTCCTGGAAAGAGGGGAATTAAAGAATTTTGGTGATGTGCAGTTTCACATTCCAGTTCTTGGGTGCTTTTGGTACTCTCTTTCATGTGTGTCAGTGTCTGGTGTTTTGTTTTGTTTTTCTCTCGGCAGTTTTTATTTCTGGGAATAGGATGTTGCAGGCCTGGCCAGCCATCAGCATCTGCTATACTCCTGTGGTTGAGGCCAGTGAAAAGGGGACTCCTGGAACTCTTGTTGCCTGTAACATGCTTACATATGGAACTATTAATATTTTAGGCTATAAGTTTTTTGTTAGTATATTCTTACTTTTAATTTTTGGCTAGTTAGCTAATTAAATGTGAGTTGTTGTTGTTTTTTAAAATATTCTATACCGTGTTACACCACAGCTGAAAGTCTTTTTGTAATTAAGGTTTCATTGAGCCAAAAGTGCTAGCCAAAAGATGGGTCTTGGGGCATAGAATCTAAACCAGTGGTTCTCAACCTTGGCTGCACATTAGAATCACCTGGGAATCTTTTTAAAATCCTGATTTCTTTAAAATAAAATTGTTTCTTTGTTACTAATGTTGTGGCCCCACCCCATAACAAAGAAACAGAATTTCTGGAGGATGAGGCCCAGAAATCAGGATTTTAAAAAGATTCCCAGGTGATTCTAATGTGCAGCCAAGGTTGAAAACCAACTGATCTAAACCAATAGGGTTAGCAATGGAGGTGGGGTTCTTGGGATACTGCTGGAATAAGCATTTGTGGAGGCCCCTGTGGGCGGATGAGATATGGTAGAAAGCTTTATTTCCGTGGAATTACATCCCTTCAGTAAAGCTAGCAGCAGAGTCAGAGTCTAGTTTCCTTTCCATGTTGAAGCTGGGTCCAGTACAGCATCAAGCTGGTTGTAGTCCATTAGTCCATTGTGTGTGGGGGGCCACAGGAGAATACAGGAGGGTGTGCCCCAAGCCACGAGGGTACCAAAGGTCCTGAAAGCGCAGGAGCACAAGAGCATAACTGAGTGAGTTTCTTTGTTCAGGGGATAAAATATCCCAAATCTTCTTGTGTTTGCAGTGGCCACGCCCATTTTAGCCCATTGATATTGTTGTAATTAACCTATTTACGTATTAATAACAGGAAAGGGGAGGCCAATATTATAGGCATGTCATTTAGGCAGCGTCACCAGGAAGCTAAAGCTTTACACTCCCCAGGGAACCATCAGTACATTCCCCACAGGTCCCTGGGGGAAGGGCCTGGACAGGGAGAAGAATAGACACATGCCCAGTAAAGTTGGGGTGACCGTGGGAAGGTACCTGCCTGTCAGTCCCACCTGGGAACAGGTCATTGGCCAGAGTGGTCACTGCAAGGGTGTGAAATTTGGGATATTAAATCCCCTAAACCAAGGAGTTTGCCCTCCTGCTTTCTCTTATGCTCTTGGCGTGTTGTGCTTGACTCCTGGCTTGTAGGGCTCTCTTGCCCCTGCTTCCTGGCATTCTCTCAGGTGGCCATGAGCCATGTGGACCTCCCTCCCCCTCCCCCCCGCCAACATACACACATACATTGAGCTAATGGACTACAACCAACTTGATGCTGAACGGGACCTGGCTGCCACATGGAATGGAGTGGAAACTCTGGGCACTGGCTTTGCTTCAGGCTCTACTGAAACCCAGTTGCACTTCCTCTATAACTGGACTAAGGGAAATGGGACATTAGAAATGCAGATTTAATTCTATGCAAACAAAGATCACTCATCCTCCCGGGCTAGTCTCAGAAAATTCTTTTTCTGAGGATATCATAAGGACCCCACCCCCAGCACCTAGTGAGGAAGAGTTTACCCCAATTTCTCCAATAACACAATGACCTCTGTTCCCAGGTGTGATTGGCAGTAAGCACCTTCGTTAGTCCCCTGAACTTTATTGGGCATGCATCTATCTTCTCTTTGCTCCTTTCCTGTTATCAATAACTAGGTTAATTGCCAGTAGCATGGCTAGGTAGAAAAGACAGCATCTCGATGGTCCCAGAGTTTTGTAAGCATTTTATCCATCAAGCAGGGGGAAGGGAGAAGTAAGTGGTAATACGAAAGAATTTACATGAGTTATAGGCAATGAAGTTGGGGAAGGTGAAACGGGCCAGCCCTGGGATAGCGGCAGAGTTGGAATAAAGAAATGTCTGCTCTTGTAGATTGGCTGAGGGTAGCAGTCTGAAAAGCCCTCCTGTAAACAAGTGGGACTCCTGGAGTTAGATGTATGAATGAAAAAAAGAGGCCAAATACTAAACCTGACAAGCTCAAGGTGAAGTATGGTAGCAATCATTTCAGATTGAAACTGTAGTTTAACTCTAACCCTGTTGTTTGGCTTAACAATAGAAAGGTTACTTTGATTTTCTAAATTGTATAAATCATCCAATTCGATTGAATGCCTTATCGATTGAATGACTATTCCATTGATTGTATCATACTGGTCTTAGAGAGCACATTCTTCTGTACCTGGGAAACAGGACAGCACAATTACCCTAAATTGTTTTAGTGGCCACAGGTGGTGCGTTCCAGCTGACTCAGTGGTCCCGAGACCAGGACAGCACAATTACTCTAAATTGTCCTGACAACTCAGTGGTCGGGAGACCCAAGGGCTCTAGATAATGTGTTTCTATCAACTCAGTGATCAGGAGACCCAAAACTGTAATTTAGATAACATGCCTAAGTTTAACCCAGGTTACCCAAGGGCTCTAGATAATGTATTTCTGTCAATTCAGTGACCCCAGACCCGAAACTGTAATTAACATGCTTAATTCTGCTTCTGTAATCTGCTTTTTTGGGAGCCAGGTGCCACATTCCAAACCCTGGGATGTAATCAATACCTTTGTGATTTTTGCCTATATAAGTCTGGTTTTGCCACCATCTTATTGCTATGAGATTTGGGAATGGCCCCTCATAGTCCTGGATTGCAATAAATGTGACTCTTTAATTCGACTTCTTGAGGCGTCCTTCTGTGTTCGCGGGGTACATTACAACAAGGGAGGCCTGTGTGGCAGCCATTACAAATTCAGAGACCTACAGTAACCACACAGGATGGTCTGAAAGGAAAACTTTTTTTTTTAAAGTATATTTTATTAATTTTACAGAGAGGAAGGGAGAGGGATAGACAATTAGAAACATCAATCAGCTGCCTCGTGCACACCCTGCAACCAAAGTACATGCCCTTGACTGGAATTGAACCTGGGACCCTTCAGTTTGCAGGCTAATGCTCTATCCACTGAGCCAAACCAATTAGGGCTGAAATGAAAACTTTTTAACTAAAAGAGGTTCATGGTGGTAGTCTCGACCTAAGGCAATATATTTCCCTAACAAAGGTCAATCCTCACCTTAACTAAGCCTGCCTATTGTCTTTTTGTACCTAGGATAACATACCTGATAAATATGCCTTCGAAATAACAAAGTAATTTTCCTTTTGCTGGACCCCTCAAAGCACAGGCATTGAACCTGCAGAGTGGAGACCAGAAATCCCCTCATTGTATGGTTATCATGCTAATTGTTGACTGTTATCTATCCTGTACTCACCTATGTAAAAGAAGTATGTGCCTATCATTTTACTTTTTATCCAATCCCAGAGGTCCCCCCACCCATTCTCCCTAATCCATCACCAATGGATTTCATGTAACCCACTTACATCTTTTCTTTTGATTGTAATGTATAAAATAAGGTGCAAAACTACCATTTTTTTTTTCTGGAGCATTTTCTCAATCTGTTGAGTTTTTGCTTCCCAGCAATTGTCCTCAGTTTGATTCAAATAAACTCATAAAGATCTCTATACACTTGAACGCTTCTTATGCTGACATTGGTGCCTGGATAAAATAACCTGTGGAAATATCCACCTGGAAATTAATCTGCACTTCCAACAGGCAAAACAGGAATGTGAGAAGTGTTTTGCTAACTGGTCAGCATCCATTAACAGACTAGCAGTTCTGTCTCTTTCACTCTCCTGCTGTAACTTAATTAGAATTTTTTTCTTATCACTTTCATAAACTTTATCAACTGTCTGTTGTAATCATCACAAAAAGATTTTAACGCTCAACATCTGGCCTTAACCATATGGACAATTTCCAGCCTATTTTCCCCTTAACCAGATCTGTTCAGACAAAGGGAGGGTTGTTGCCCTGCTGTATCTCTGTTACAGGGCAGTGAAAAGCTAGGGAAATCTCAGGGCAAGAAGAATAGGGAAACCGAGAAAGGAAAGTTAAAACAAGGCCAACCAGTGTGGGCAATTTGCAGCTGGCTTGTAAATAACAAGCCATTATCTTCCCCAAACCAAGGACACTTGAGAGCTAATGGTTAAAAGCCTCCCTAACCAGAGAATGCAGAAAAGGAGGGGTAAAGATGAAAGAAATAAGGGCAGTTTTACTCCCTAAGCCAGCGGTTCTCAACCTGTGGATCACGACCCCTTTGGGGGTCGAACGACCCTTTCACAGGGGTCGCCTAAGACCATCAGAAAACATATATAATTACATATTGCTTTTGTGATTAATCACTATGCTTTAATTATGTTCAATTTGTAACAATGAAATTGGGGGTCACCACAGCATGAGGAACTGTATTAAAGGGTCGCGGCATTAGGAAGGTTGAGAACCATTGCAAGCAGAAAAGCCAGCAGTCTCAAGGCTTGGCAAGATAAAATTGCCAGATGCTTCCCATTGCCAGATGCTTCCCATGAATTCTGGGAAGGCCGTAACAAAGTAAAACGGGACCGTGAGAATTAATGTGTACCAAAGTACTCAGCAGAGGCATTCTGAAACCTATAGACAGGAAGGTATATAACGCTTCGGACCCCCACCCAACTCACTCTTCAGATCAGCTGAGAGCCCACCTTCGCTTTAGAAGCCCGAGGTCTAGATTTGCTTGCTTCTGTAATAAATTTGCTTGCTTTAATAAAACTGGCTCCATCACAGCGCAATCATCTGGCGTTTTCTCATTTAAATTCATTTATGTGAGAAGACAAGAATTGAGATTGGGGACAGCCCTCTCCCAGTGGCTCAGGTGTCTGTGAGAGGTGCCTCTAACATCTCCAAGAATATGAACTTACTTTTTACGCTGCCTGTAGGAACCCAATAAGCTGCACCAGCCTCTTTACCAACACAAACCACCGACACCTCACTGCCATGTGCACAATTATTGTCATTCACCATCAGAAATGAAATGAAATGAAACAGGCAGCGCAGGGGCTGCACCAGGCGGCGCGCGTTTGGGCTTCCGAAGCCCAAGGCCAAGGCGCTCACTCTGGACTGCAGGCCCCCCGGGAGGCGGGGAACCAGCACCCGGGCCGCTGGAAAGCGCCTGGAAGGCCCACTGAGTGACAGCCAGGAGGCAGGAAGGGGCGGGGTCAGAGTGCGTAGCTGGGGAGCGCGGGCCAGGAAGGGGCGGGGCGGACCAGGAAGGGGCGGGGCGCGGCCGCCCTCGGAGCCCGCGTTCTGGCGTTTTTCCGTTTCGGTGCCGGCGGTCAGGCGGCGGTGACAGTTCCAAAATGAGCGAGGCGGCTGGGCTCCGGCAGCGCCGGCCCCCGCGGCCGCCGGTCGTCACGGACGACAGCCAGACCCCGGAGGCCCAGGATGGCAGGTAACCCCGGCCCCCAAGCGTGAGGATGGCCGTGACAGCAGCCGGGTAAACCCGGTGCCAACGCGCGGCATGCGCCCGTGTCGGGTAGTCCCTGTGGCAACACTCGCCTTACGGGGAGGAAACAGGCTCGGTCCAAGCGGATGCCCCTGCCGGGTCCTGGTGGCTTTGGGCCCCCTCTGCGCTCTGTCCTGCGGTGTCCCAGGCTCCGGGTTCGAGGCCGCCACGCACCGCACCTGCCCCGCCCGCCCCCGCTTCCAGAGCGGTGGTGTCCTCGCCTTCTCCTCGCTCCCCTTTCCTCCGCGCGCTGTCCTTCCCGTTGGCTCACCCGGTCCCCGGGGAGAGCCGCCCGGCCCCTGCCCTGCGTCCTCCCGGCCCCGCGCTCGCACCGTCCCGCAGGGGGAGTGGGGGAGTCCGAGAAGACGTCCGGTCGCCCCCGGAGGTCTAGCTCGCGCGGGCTGTCCTCTGCACCGGGCCCTCCTCGCTGGCGACCCGTCCTCACCGAGGCTTTCCGGAGAGGGCAGAGCTCAGAAGTGACTTGGATCGGCAATTATTTTTTTTTGTGAGAATTCAGCTTTGCAGATTTTCCCCGATACGGACGGAGAAGCATAGGAAACGGTAGCTATTGATGCCTGATGGAAGAAATATCAGATTTTGGCCTTTGCTGCTTCTCTCAACCTTCTAGAATTTAAGCATGCTGTGTTTTGTTAACCACCAACGGAAGCATGATCCTCAGACATCTATCTATTTTAATATAAAATAAACTTCCGCTTTTTTAAAAAAAATTTTTGTGTCCCAAGTCTCACAGCTTTGAATATTTTGGTATTCAAGCGGCTCTAGATAGACCAAGCTGAAAGTCGTGGAACGGATTGACTTGTAGGTCGAGAGAAATAATGGAGATATTTATTGGTGTGTGCCAAGGGGTGTGGTACATAGTGAATAAGGGACAGGTTTGGCCGGGACAGACCGAATTTACTCACTGATGAGGATAAGAGGAACACCTTGGAAGGAGAGCGATAGCAGAGGGGACTGCTTGGGCTCTAGAAAGGCGATTCGATGAGAAGACGTTCTGGTGATATCTGACTTCTGGGCTCAGTGGAAGGCGGGGGATATAACAGAGCTCTGACGTATTGTCACTAACCATCCTGGTTTTCCCCGGACTCAGAGACTTCCAAGGACGCAGGACTTTCAGTGCTAACCTTGGCAGACCAGGACACGGTGGTCACCCTGCTGGCTGTGGACATAGTGAAGCCATCCTCTGCTGGTGACCGAGGAGCCTTTTAGAATGGTCATGCAAGGACTGGGAAACCATATATATCTCTAATGGTCTCTTTCATAGTGAGTTTTTGTTAGCCATCTTCCTTTCTACATTTATTATCATAATTAGAGGCCTGGTGCATGACATTCGTGCACTTAAGGGTTGTGGCGGGGCGGGGGGGGGGGGGGGGGGACCTTAGCCCGGCCTGTGCCCTTTATCAGTCCAGGAGCCGCTGCACTCACCAGACATCAGCCGGGCTTGTGGCTGAGTGGCACTGCCCCTGTAGGAGCGTACTGACCACCAGCGGGCAGCTCCTGTATTGAGCAGCCCCCTGGTGGTCAGTGCACATCATAGCGACCAGTTGTTCCACCATTTGGTCAATTTGCATATTGCCCTTTTATTATATAGGATACTATAGTTTTTTAAAAATTATTTTGTCATGTGATTCTCTGTTTTTCGTTTCTTTTGTGGTCATTTTTAAATAGCTCATCTAATTGTCTTCTTGATTACCTTAAAAGTTGACTATTCATCACAAGACAAAAACATTGAGTATAATGGGTGAAGTAAAGGGATCTGAAGGAAGTAGAAATGTGACAGCTATAAAATAAACTTTATATGTGCTAAACAGGATAAAGAAAGCCGTGGAAGATACATTATTCAATTAACAGAAGTAGGACAATCGATTTTAGTGAATGGGACATCTAGCAATACCTTGGCTAACTCCTGATTCTTGGCATGAAAGGCGATGTTAGCTCTTTCACTGATGAGGTCATTGAGGTCTGTGTGAGTGAAATGGTTTACACAAAGTTACAGAGTATTGGAGTCAAAAGAAATGAAAATGAATGAAGAAGGGTAGAATTGGCAACTGGGCAATGATTGACAAGCACATTCTGTGTTTGAACTATGATGAGGAATATAGTCATTAAATCCATTTATTCATTGTGGAACATAGCACTTTAAAATACCATTGCTAAGCACTTAAAATACCATTGCAAGCTTATAATTAGTATTATTTGGCATCAATTTTCCCAGGTGCTTCAGAAACTTTATGATTGTATCATAAAGATTACATGTTAGAATGATTGTAACACTGAAAATATTCTTTCCCTTTTGAAACATATTCCTTCCCTTTGAAACATATTTTTGTCTGGGAAGAGAGAATAGCTGTCTTATGCCCAAAAATAACTGTTTAGGACTCAAGAGTGAATACACTGAAGATTTAATAGCTATTTTTTATAGCTTTTTTTTCTTCTTTTTTTAGAATATATTTTTATTGATTTCAGAGAGGAAGGGAGAGGGAGAGAGATGAAAACATCAATGATGAGAGAGAATCATTGATTGCTTGCCTCCTGCATGCCCCCCACTGAGGATCAAGCCCACAAGCTGGGCATGTGCCCTTGATTGGAATCGAACCCAGGACCCTTCAGTCCTCAGACTGATGCTCTATCCACTGAGCAAAACCAGCTAGGGCTCAATGGCTTTTCCTAAATGATTTTAAAACTAATTACATATCTCTACTTGGTCAATTTTCCTTTTTCTTTTTTAAGACTGAAGAGTGAGCCCGGCCCGTGGGGCTAAGTGGTCGAGCGTCAACCCATGCACCAAGAGGTCACTGGTTTGGTTCTGATCAGGGTACATGACTGTGTTGCAGGCTCAATCCCCAGCAGGGAGTGTGCAGGAGGCAGCGATTGATATTTCTTTCTCATTGATGTTTCTATCTTTCTATTCCTCTCCCTTTCTCTCTCTCAAATCAATAAAAGCATATTTTTAAAAAAAATGACTGAAGAGTGAGAGAGGCAGTGTGGAGAAACAGATAGGGCTGTCATAAAGTCATGAAGCCATGAGGATTTAGGAATCTGGAGTTTTCTTCTCAGCTCTTCCCCTGTGTCAATAAGTGTTGTCAAGGGGCTCTTTTAACTTCTTTGTTATTTTCAATGCTAATATGAAGACATTTACAGTCTAGGAGCCCTAGTATAAAGGAATGTGAAAAATAAACAAATTTAAGGTGCAGTCACTCAAACAGACAGACTTTGTTGCTGGTTGACTTTCTCAGTTTCCAGAGATCACTTGACACCTGGGGTTCTGGTCCCACATAGATTTGGGGCTCACAGGTTTCCCACAAAAATCATGGGTTGTTTTATTCTCACAGGGTCAGTGGGTCAGGACTTCAGTCCATTACTCGAGGCTCTGATGTTCTGTGTGCAGAAAGGGTTAGAGAACGCCTTTCATATTTGGCTGGTGAAAGTACAGGATTGTGTAAATTGTGGTTGAGCCAACAGTAATTGCATTACTGTAATCGTTCTCTGGCACTTAAAGACTGTAGGAAATTTCAGGCTCAAGAGATTGGGGCAAACAAGTTGATTTCCCAAACTGTACCTGGGAAGGAAATTGTCAGCTCTCCTGAATGTGTCAGCACAGACAGTGAAGGGGAGTATGATGGGTTTTGTCAGTAGAAATGGATAGGGATAAGTGGGGCATCCTTTATTTAAGTTACCATAATGAAGGAGTGCAGAGGCAACGGGCACACCTGGAGGAAAGGCAGAATTGAAGTTGACTGTGAGTTTGCAGGAACCAGTGAGATGGGTCTGGCAAAAAGTTAATGAACCTGGGGATAAAATAAGTGTGCCTAGAGCATGGGTACAGAAACCACTGCAAGGAACTCTGCACCAGTCAGGGGCTCAGATGCCTCCAGAGAGCTGCAGTCCTGGTCCTACCATTTTCCGAGAGCTTTTTGTGTTCCATGCCTTCGTCTTAGCATCAGTCACAGTGGTTTTTGTACCAACCGGACGTGATACTGTCTGCAGCAAGTGTGAGGCTGGGAAGAGCAGAGTGTGTGCTTGTCTGAAGATTGGAAACCCTGTGCAGCCACCCTGCAACTTTGGGTTTCGTAGGGCCAGATCTGCCGCCTTTTCAAGAGAAGCTGGAAACCATATTTTTCTGTGAAATCCTTTACTTTTTAGTTTTGTCAGCTAAAGCCATTTTGTGGAGTGATCATTTTTGTTTAAATTAGAGCTTTCCTTGAGTTGTGGGCACCACATTTTATGGGAGACATTGACAAACTCTGAAACAACCAGAAAAGAGAATGCTCTGTAAGCCCCACCATCTGAGGAGCTCCAGTAGGACTGGGGATGCTTTGCTTGGAGACGAGAGAACTGAGGATGGTGTGACTTCAGATATCAGTTCTAGGGAGGGCTGTCTAGGAGGGCAAGGGTTTGTTGCTTCCCAGAGTAGAACTGTGACCAACCAGTGTAAGCAAGGGGAAAGTGTGTTTCTCAGAACATGTTGCATGAGATGACATGAGCAGCGAAGGTCCTTGAGCCAAAGGATTAGGGAAGTGCTCTCTGTTCTGCCTTTGGACATTGACCATGCATGCTGGCAGGTACTTCTCTGGTCTGCAGGGTTCTGTGGGATCTGCCCCTGGCAGTGGGCCTGACCTGTTCGAGCAGCTTCCCCTCACTCACTGTGCCTCAAACTCCCTGTTTTGGTTATTGTGGTCAAGGCTTGGGAATGGAGACTTTAAGTTAATGCCTAAAGCATGTATGCTTTACTCATATGCCAAGTGCTTGTTGAGTGCTACTGTGTTTCCTCTGCTTGCATTGCTTTGTCCCAGATACTGTGGGACCTCATGCTGTTGAGCATTCTTAAAACCATTACTTTATACTCTGTTTCTGATGAATTGTTTGCCTCCATTTCATTTAGCTCTTTTTCAAGGGATTCCTTCTGTCATTTCAGGCCTGTTTCTTTGTTTCCCCATTTTTGCTTTTTCTTTGGATTTGTTTATATGCATTGTATAGCGATGGCCCCCAATCTTGGTGGTTTGGTTCTCTGTCCTGGGTGTCTTGTGGGATGCAGAGGTGTAACCTCCTTGGTCTTCTGAGCTCTAGAAATGTCCCTTGCGCAGGTTACGTGGGCCCCCTTGTTGTAATTAGGTATTAATTGTTGTTGTCCTGTTCATGTGTGCTCAGCCCTTGGTCTGGTTGACTGTGAGGCTTAACCTTGACACATCATGCCAACTGTTATACAGGTGCTGACAGAACAAAATAACACAAAACAAGACTAACCCAAAAACAACATGAGAAAATAACAAACCACCACAACCAGAAACAATACAAAAGAATAAGAAAACAAATGACAAACAAACAGAAAAAAAATAATACTAAATGACAAGAGACCAAAAGAATTAGAGAAGGAAAAAACCCACGAAAAATAGAATATCAAAGAAAGGAAGACAAGAAAAGAAAAAAAAAGAATAAAAAAGTAAAGAAAAAAAAGAAATGAATTATTAATAAATTTAAAAAAGTAATAATAATGAATAAAATAAAATATAAAATAGGAAAAGAAAAATGGGAAACAAAATAAAAAAGAAAACAGAAAGGGAAAATAGAATAAGAGAAGGAAAGAGGGAAATAAGAGATGTGAAAGAAAATAGAGAAGAAAAATTAAAATATGAAATAAGAAAAGAAAGGAAATTAAAAATAACACACATATACAAACATAGACAACACCCCCCAAAATGGAGTTCCTCTTTGCACATTTTAATGCCTACTGTGTTTGCTCTTTGGATCTGCTATTTTTGGAGGTCACTGGATTTTGCTCTAGTGTTGCCTGAAGCTGGGCACTTGTTATGCCAGGCTGGGGCCTCCTAGGAGGTCCTCTGGTGCAAGCTATTGTCAGTTGCTGTCCCTGCCTGGCCTTTGGTAACCTGAAGCTTAGCAGGTCGAAGCCCCAAGCCATCTGGCAGGTGGGGCCTCTGGAGCCCAAGGGCTGGGTCTATCTGAGGTCATGCCCCTTGAATGTCCCTGCTCTGAGTTGCTCTCCCTTCTCCCACAGAACTGCACTCTGTGGAGGCAGTTTAATCAGGCTCAGGTTGGGGATAGTACCCTTAACCTATAGACGGGGTGGTGGGTGTTTCCTCTCCTTTCCAGGGCTGAGCTGGCTGAACTCCCTGGGGAGATTGTATGTACCTGCTTCCCCACAATGCAGCCATAGCTGCACACCTCCATCTATCTCCAAATAGAAGCCCATCTGAAAGACACAGTCGCAATACCTCAGCTCTGGCTCCCTGGCACCCCTTTGCTGCCACACCAAGTAGTAGGAGATAAAAAAAAAATCAGCTCTGCTTGGCACTTCATTCTCTTGTATGACCAGCCTGGCGCTGGGCAGAGCCTCTAGCCAGGCTCCAACTGGGCCAAATACCCAAGACCTCTGCACTATCATACTGAACAGTACGGGCTCAGATTTCCAGCCCAGCACTGCTTCCCTCTGCCTTGGATCACAGGATGGGCAGACTGAAGAGCTCTGCACATGGTCGCTGGAGTATCACCATGCTTTCTCATTGGGCAAGACCAATCCTCTTTCCTAAGCCACAGAAACTAGCACCTGCCTGGCTCTCTGCCCAAGGTTCTTCCAGAGAATAGAGGGCCCCTCAGTGTCACTTTTGGGTGCACCAATCAGATCCCTCTGCTGGCCCCAAGCTCTGCTGCCTCGCTCTAGTAGTCCTCGATTGGAGTGAACACTTCAGGCTGGTGTGTAACAAAGAAATCATTATTTGCCTGGTATGGTGTGGTCTGGGTCTCCTAGGTGTACGGAATCCCCACTGAGCCCCACTTTCAACACTACACAGGCTCCCCCTCTCTTCTCTTGTCACTCTGGCTGAGACCCCACACTTCCAGGGGATAAGGCTACACTGCTGCAATATCCCTTTTGCTTCCCAGCTGTGTACCTGTGCAGGTTGGCTCACCCTCTCCTCATCTCCTTGTACCTTTTCTCTGAGTTCCCTGCTCTCAGTATTTCAGATCAGCTATACGCCATCTGCTTTTTCTGGATGAACACTCTGCAATTTAGCTATAAGTCTGGTCCGGTGTTGGGAGCAAGCGCATGAAGCTTCCAGCTACTCTGCAGCCATATTCCAGAACGTTTCAATAGAGGCTAGCTGATGGTTAGCCAATGTTGATAGACTTCTCTCACTGGGGAGGAAGTTAGATAAGGTTGGTGGTGACCAGTTAGTTGCACTATTAAGAGGGTATCACCTAGATCTCTGGCAAGGATGGGCCATGTGGGACACAGGTCATCGTCCCAGACCTCTGGTTGCCTTTCTAATTATAAGCACTGTTGCTTTCAGTCCTGGCTTGACTTTTTTATTTTATTTTTGGAGATAGTGAGCCTTTTACCATTGTGTGAAGAAGGGGCAACCAAATATTTAAGCAGGGTGTCACAGGCTTTAAATCAGATTACTACTAAATTTAGATGAAAAAGATATAAACTGCAGTGTGATAAAGGACAGTTAACTACAGGAGTCTAAGACAAATAGCAGGATCCTGTTTTACGTAGAATCACATTAGCCGAGGAAAAGGTAAAGTAGCCCTATGGTGACATTGAACAGTTCCCCCAAGGGACTGTTCCTCTGCTAGGATGGGGAAGGGTGATTACATCAGCCTCCTTTACGGACAGGGACCCTACCAGAATGCCATGTGGTCAGCACTCACCTCTGACAGGCACCTATCTTTACCATTTGTCTCTCTTTTGGGAGTCTGCTTTTTTTTAGAAAAAAATATTTTTATTGATTTCAGAGAGGAAGGGAAAGGGAGAGAGAGAAAGAAACATCAACGATGAGAGAGAATCATTGATTGGCTGCCTTCTGGGGAACCAGCCTGCAACCTGGCCTTGACCAAGAATCAAACTGTGACTTCCTGGTTCATAGATCGATGCTCAAATTGGCCAGGCAGGGATTCTGCTTTTAAAAGAACCACACAAAGTCTTTGCTGTCATTTTTACTTATAAGTAGTTTTTTCCATTGTGTTGAAAGACTTTAGGCCACTTAAAGGAAATCACTTGAACCCTGGCTGGGTGACTCAGTTGATTGGAGCACTTTCCATACACTAAAAGGTTGTGGATTCAATTCCTGTTCGGGACACATACTCAGATTGCAAGTTTGATCATTGGTCAAGATGTGTACAGGAGTCAACCGATCGATGTTTTCCTCTCACATTTCTCTCTTTCTCTCTCTCTCTCTCTCTCTCTCTCTCTCTCTCTCTCTCTCTCTCTCCCCTCCTTCCTCCCTTCCTCCCTTCCTCTCTATCTCTCAAATAAATAACATATCCTTGGGTGAAAACTAAAAAAAAAAAAAGGAGAAAATCACTTGAGTTACAGATTGTCCCAGCCTCTGTAGTGGCAGTTTGCATAGTTGAGTCATTGACTTTTTTTTTAAAAAAAAGTGTGTATATATATATATATATATATATATATATATATATATATATATATTTGTTGATTTCAGAGAGGAAGGGAGAAAGAGATGGAAACATTAATGATGAGAGAGAATCATTGGTAAAGCTCACAATCAGGGCATGCACCCTGACTAGGAATTGAACCAGGACCTCTTGGTTCATGGGTTGATGCTCAACCACTGAGCCACACTGGCTAGGCCAGCCATGGGCAAACTACGGCCCACAGGCCGGATCCGGCCCATTTGAAATGAATAAAACTAAAAAAAAAAAGACCGTACCCTTTTATGTAATGATGTTTACTTTGAATTTATATTAGTTCACAGAAACACTCCATCCATGCTTTTGTTCCGGCCCTCCGGTCCAGTTTAAGAACCCATTGTGGCCCTCGAGTCAAAAAGTTTGCCCACCCCTGGCTAGGCTGTTTTTTTTTTTAAACCTCTCTGAGATATAATCACATACCATAAAATCTACCCATTTAAATTGTTTTACGGTTTTTAGTACATTCACAGAGTTTTGTAATAATCATTGCAATCTAAGTTTAGAACATTTTCATCACTGTTGACTTTTTAAAAAAATTGAGGTGAAATTTACATAATGTAAAGTTACCCTCAGAGTGTACAGTTCAGTGATGTTTAGTGTTGGACAATCACCAGCTCTCTAGTTTCAAAAGCTTTCCATCACCCCATAAGAACATCTTACACCCATTAGGTAATCACTCCCCATTTCCCCTTCCCACCAGAATGTCCATCAACAGGTGGAATATTGTTGAGTCATAAGAAGGAATGAAGTTCTGATATATACTGCAGCTTGGGTGGACATTGTAGCGTTCTGAGAGAAAGAAACCAGTCATGGAAGGTCAAATATTGTATGACCCCATTTGGTCCCATCATATGAAATGTTCAGAACAGGCAGATCGCCACTAACTTTTGCAGAGCGTGTTTCAGACCTTGACTCTGAGGGCTCCAGGTCCGGGTATCCTCTCCCTGCCTTCCTGTGCTTGACAGGCTCCGTTGCTAATGGCTTAGAGTCAGACCTGGCACTCAGTCGTGTTCTTCCAGTTCTGACAGTTGTCTGCGGGCAAGCTGCTCGTGCTTCCCTGTCCACTTCTCTTGTTTGTAAAGTGGAGAGAGACACAATCCCCCTAGTTACCCAGGTAAAGCACATTGCATGGCACGTCCTTCTTGTCATGTATCGTGGCTTTTGTCATGGCCCTTACTCCTTTCCTGCCGAGGACTCTCAGGTTGCATTAGCCTGCTGTTGTGTGGGTTCCTAGCTGATCTGTGCCAGACATGCGTGTTCACACACTGTGTGATCTTGTACCTCGATGGGCATCAGTCACCTTAGAAGAAGGTTGTGTGGCCCTGGGGTTTGGAGGCAGGCTGGGAGAGAGGGGTTATCTGCTTGTTGTCCTTCCTGGCTACCTGTCCTCTTCCAGGAGTCTGGGTTCCTTCAGCCTCTTCCTACAGGGTCGGTAGGACTGGACCACCTCCTTTCCCAGCTAGCAGAAGGGGTAAAGGCCGACAACATGGCATCTTACCTGGCCAGGGGCAGTTCTGAATCCTGTGTGACTGAAGAGAAGGAAGTTAGGAGCAAAATTTGTTTTTCCTTTTATTAGACGGAAAATGGCAAAGGGGAAATGTCAAAAGGAAAAAAGAACTGGTTAGCACTGTCCCCTAAGCTGTCCTGCTCTCGGGGAGAAAGTAGGAAGAAGAAACAGGCTGCACCTTCAAGTTCGCTTGGAAATGTTCTCAGCTGAATGTCCTGGCTCATCATTTACAGGTTCTGCTTTTCATATCCCTGCAGGAAACAATCCAACCAAGCGTCTGCCACCATTAACAAGGACCTGCTTCCCTCCAGTTTCCAACTTATTTCTGACAGCTTTTGGAGCCATCACCAGCAGTGCCTCCAATGTCCGTATTTCTGCCCACAGTCTATTATTGACAATTGAGGTGTTCTCTCCTATGATATCTGTTTCTCTACCATGCTCCTCACTCACTTCTTTCTGAGCACTTGCTAGCCGGGTCTTTGGCATCCATGTTTCTACTAACAGTGTCTTTAAGAAAATCTAGACTTTTTCCATCCTCCTTCTCAGAATTCTTCTATTTTCTACCCATAGCCCAATTCCAAAGCTACTTCCCTATTTTAGGTATTTGTTCTAGCAGCATCTCATTTCCAGATAATAAAGTTAGTTTAATGAGAAAAATGTATTAGTTTTCTGTGGCTCTGGTGACAAATGACCACATACTTAGTAACTTAAACAACACATTGGTTATCTTACAGTTCTGGAGGCCACAAGTCCTGGGCAGGCCACCTGGCTGAAATCCAAGTGCTGCAGGGCCATTCTTCTTTGTGGAGGCTCTAGGGCAGCGGTTCTCAACCTGTGGGTTGCGACCCCTTTGGCGGTCGAATGACCCTTTCACAGGGGTCTCCTAACACCATCCTGCATATCAGATATTTACATTATGATTCATAACAGTAGCAACATTACAGTTATGAAGTAGCAACAAAAATAATTTTATGGTTGAGTCACAACATGAGGAACTGTATTTAAAGGGCCAGAAGGTTGAGAACCACTGCATTAGGGGGTAACCTGTTTCCTGCCCACTCAGATTGTTGGCAGAATTCAAACACTTTACAGTCCTGTTGTTCCAAATGTCTGTAAGGTGACATGAAAGCCTTTCCTTCACTCCTTTTTCTTTTATTCCCTTTGCTTTTTATTTCTACCTACCCCTATAGAAACAGAATGGCTTATTTTATTTTCTGCATTTAATAAAATCATGCATGTTCAGACTGGGCAAGACTTTGAGATTCCCCACCCCAATACCCCATTACACAGAGGGGAGCCTATGGGCTTTGGGTGAAGAAACCCACATATAATGGCTTGGCTGGTTGTTGTGGAGTTGGGACTGGCATCCAGGCACCCACATTTCTACAGATTTATGCAGCAAAAGATTATCCTGTCAAAAATCAGGCAAAACACTCCCCTTAAATCATTTGTTAGGTGCGAGTCTTGATTTTTTTTTGTTAACTCACTTTTTTTTTTTAATAGAAAAAGATTCTCCATCTTAGGAGCTCATGATTTTATTTGCTTTAAGTTAATCTTAACATCAAGCGCTCAGTAAATTTGGATGCACTTAAGCAAGTAATGATTTTGTAAAGTTTATTTAGTAGCAAGAGGCTAAATGTGCTCACTTTTTTACCAAATGAATAATGATGTATGTGAGGATCATTTGAGAGAAATTTTAATCACTGTTGGTCATTTGTCCAAAAATGTAGTGCGAGATTCCCAAGGCAACTTTCAGCTCTTCCCAGCGCTTTAGGAGTGCGTCCTTGGACTTGCAATTTTATAGATTCTTTGTAAACAACTGTCAGCATCTGTCAGACTCTTTAGGGTGGAAGAGCTGGGATTACCTTTTCAGTTCTTAAAAACGTGATCAGCAAATGACTGGGGAATTGGTGCTCAGGAATTGTTTTCCTTCTTCTCCTTCATGAATTCGTTTCTGTTTCTTTTATTCACAGAACATGAGAATCTTAGGGACACCGTACTGAGTGTTGCTGCTTTGAATCCATGCACCAGGAAGTAGTGGCTTTTGGGAAACACTTGTCTTCTCTGTAGATGAGTGCGTCTCCCTTCCTTTATGGCAACTCTTTATTCCCGTTACTTTTTGTGTTCATCAATGCTGCGCGTTTTCCTTCTTTACAACTCCTAGAGGATTCAAGATACAGCCTACCTTACTATCTGGAAAATAACTGATAAGAGTGCCTCACACATCGGGGAAAAAAGAAACAGCAAAAGCATGTTTGCCAATCCCGGTAAACAGCACTGAAGTTTCATCACATGCCACTGAAGTCAAGGGCCTCGTGGTGGGGACACTGGGTGAGAGGCTCACCCCTGCTTGAAGGACTTTAAAACCAGCCGAGCTGATTGCCTTTGTACATATTTCATTTCTGGCAGCTCCTTTAGCGGCAGAGTTTTCCGAGTGACCTTTTTGATGCTGGCTGTTTCCTTCACCGTTCCCCTGCTCGGAGCCATGATGCTGCTGGATTCCCCCATAGATCCACAGCCTCTCAGGTGAGCTGCCCCAGCAATTTTTGGGAGGGATTGCTCAGCAAAATATAATAGGCTGGGATGATTCCTAGAGTAACTAAACCAGTCTGATCCGAAAGGTAAGTTATTACGAGAAATAGAAATTTGTGATGTTTTTTTGGCCTCCATTTTATGTTGAATTATGTTTCACAGAATATATGCATGGTATTGTCCATGTTATTGTTTCAAAAATAAAACTGTACAAACCAAAAACAAAAATCAGAAAAACCCCAAATGAGAGAAGCTTAAGTCTTAAACACAGTTAGTCTGAATTCATATGAAGTGGCAAAGACATACACAAACAAAGGTTAAATTTAAGTTACCTTGTGTAAGTTTTATAAATAACTTACTTAAAAAAACAACTTGTAATTAGTCACCTCTTTTTCCTAAGTTCCCTTTCATCTTTGGGGATCTGTGAATAATGCAGTCCATTATAACTTGAAAAAATAGTATACACCTGGGGAATTCCATGAAATGTATTCACATTTTTAATTATAGTAATACTGAGCCAGGCTGCTATTGATGTGATTGATGATGTTGGTGTCAAGGTGGTGTAAGAGGGTTGTGCAGTCTGGTTCAATAAGTTTCTTTTTTTCCCTTGCAACTGCCCAGAGCTTTCTGGAGTTTATTTTAACTGAGCTAGGCCATGTAAGATTTTAAAAACTTCAGAAAGAACCACATCTTACTATAGAGTAAATATAACATTTATAACTATAATGTGTTGGTGTTTTGTAAATAAAACTTAAGGTTTTTGAATTCAGTTCACTAAAAACATATTCAGCACTAGTATGCTAGAGGCGGGTATCAGACACAAAGAGGACACAGTTTTGACCTTAGATTGATATATGTGTAGAAGAGTCAACTTTTCGTTGTTGGATTTAGAATTGGTAAAGGTACATGGTGTTGTGAAAACACCATTAGCTTGTGTAAGATTGAGAAAAGGGGGAGGCTGGGCACTGTAGACCCATAAGTATGTTTGCTCTATAATTCCTGGTGTGCCAGTGTTTCCTTGCACATGCCTTTCCTCCCAAGGGCATGCTGGGAGTTCTTTCTGAGGGGGTTCTAGGACACTTTGAGGGGAGGGGCCTCTTTCTTGCTAACCCCTCTCAACATGTGGAAGGATATGGCTCAGCCCATCCCAAATAGAAACTGACCTGACTTTATTCGGTTGGCAAGGTGAGGAAATGAACTGTGTCCACAGTGGGGATCAAAGTCTGGGCTGGGGAGCTAGTCTGGGAAAGACGAGGAAAGTGGAGAGAGCAGGTAAAGATGGAGTTTCTGAGTTGGAGTGGGAGGGATGGAGCGTAAGTGACTGAAGACCTTTAATCTCAATAAAGGTGAGTTTATGTGTGGAAAGAGTGGTGAAGAAATTCAGAGGACTGGTGGGTATTCATGCCCAGAAACTGAAAGGAAACGTGGCCCAATACGGATGTGAAGTTGTGCAAGTGAGTCCTGCCTGCGGAGTAGATGGGCCTCATGGGGAAGCTGGAGGAACTAATGCCATCGGTGTGGCGGACAGGGTCTCTCCCACAGACTCAGACTTGGGAATGACTTACTCAAAAATTGGAAGCATGGGCCCCAAAGTGCAGAACAAAAGCAGAAGAGTGGCAGAGATTGTAAGAACAGAAATAAACTGAAGTTTGGGGAAAATGCTAATGACAACAGCAAAAAAGCCCATTTTAAACTCTCTTCAGAGCAAAAAGAGCCAGGAAGGGAGAGACCCACTGCCTGAGTGAGGACCGTCATCTCCCAGCCACGGGGGCGCCATGGTCAATGGGATCAGGCCAACTGGCAGGTGGGAGGCCAGCAATAGCAGCGCCTTGGGGAGTCTGCTTTTGTTATTAGATGAAGTGGGGGAGGGGGGGTCCTCTTCCCCACTGGGTGCTGCTGGAGGTGGAGTCCTTATGATACTGCAAGAAAAAGAATTTTCTGAGACTCACGTAGGGGAACAAGTGATTTTTATTTGTGTAGAGTTAAATTCCTGGGTTTCCAAAGTTCCATTTCCCTTAGTCCAGTCATAGAAGATGTGTAGCCGGGGTTTCAGTAAAGGTAGAAACAAAGCCAGTGTCCAGAGTTTACATTCCATGTTGCAGCTGGGTCCAGTAGAGCATTGGGCTGGCTGCAGTCCATTGGTCCATGATGTGTGGGGGCCTCATGGTGTGGGCCACATGGGAGAATGCAGGAGAGTCCCAAAGATCCTAAAAGCGCAAGAGAGCAAATTCCTTGGTTCAGGGGATTAAATATCCCAAATCTTTGATCCCTTGCAGCGGCCACGCCCAGACTGGCCTACCACCTCTGTCTCCAGATGTGATTGACAGCAAGCACCTTCCCCATGTCACCCCAGCTTTATTGGGCACAGGTCTAACTTCCTTGTCCAGTCCCCTGGAGGAGTGTTAAGTTGTAGCTTCCTGGTGAAGCTGTCCAAATAACATGCCTATAAGGGCTGGCTTCCCCCTTTGCTCCTTTCCTGTTATTAATAACTAGGTCAATTCCAACGGCATCACGTTAGGGTGCCAAATGACGTCTGTGTGAGCTTAGACAACAGTTAGAAATCTCTGAGAAATCCGAGGACAGACAGACCAGGGACAAGAAGGGTGGAACCCTTCCAGGGCAGGTTGTTAGGCAGTTGATTTCAGTTCTAGGGAGTTAAGTCGCCTGAAAGGCTGCAGGACTTTGGCAAACACCCGCCATGCAAAACCACTTTCTTTTCCTTTTTGGAAGATTGGAGGCCTATTACAAACACAACAATGTGACATCCTGATTTCCGGAGGATGTTGACCAGTGTCTTTCAGCATACATTTGACACACGGAGTTAGCAGGAGTTAGCGGGAATTAATATGAGTTAACAGGAGTTAATGAGTTAACAGAAGCTCAGTGGCCCTGATCAGAGTCCATGTAGCCTGGCTGGCTGTGAGTGTTGATTTGGGCTTTCTGGGGCCACTCTTCCTTGGTACTTCTGTTGCCTGGCTGCAGGAGTGGGGACCCTCTCTTGCCTATCCTTTGCATTTCCTCACATAAGTGTTCTTCTTGTCTCCTTATTGAGATAATGCTCAGGCTCATTGTGGGCAGGGTCAGTGTGTGATTTACTGATTAGTTTGATTCTGCAAATCTTTCCTGAGGACTTCCTGTGTATAGGGAATTAGGCATGGTCCAAGGACTGGGTGAGAGGGGCTGATGTCAGCTGTACTCTCCTCTACCCCTGGGCTTTATGTGTGTATCAGTATTGTTCAGTCTTCACATATACTGTTGGGAAGTATGACCTTCAAGGTCAGAATTTGAAAGCAGATGTGCCCAATTCTATAGCCCAGGCTTTTTTCACCAAATATGCAGGTTGCAATCCAATTCTTCCTTTGGAACTAAAACTAGTAAACTCAAGAATGTTTTTTTTTAAGCAGGTTGAAAGTCACATTGGGGGGCGGTGGGGCAATTTAATTTGGGGAAGTTGTGCTGTGGCCTGCAGAGGTGCCTCAAAAGGGGTGGCAAAGGTGAAGTACTTTGCCAGCAAGGTAGAGAGCTTGTCCATCATTCCACATCCTCAGCTACCACTTCCCCCTTGGTTCTCCCACTCTGGTGGGCTGGCTAGGAAACTGCCTTGGTGGAGGGCAGGGTGGGGAGGGAATTGGGAGATAACCACCCCTTCCCACACTCCCCACCCTCACTCGTGTAGTGTTCATTGGGAGCCTCCTGTGTGCCAGGTGCTTGGGATACAGCAGTGAAAAACACAGAACAAATCCCTGATCTCATGTGCTCGGGTGGGGATAGACAGACAGTAAACAACAGAAGTGAGAAGCTGAAAAGGGCTAGAGAGGGAGGAGCTGTGCTTTTGGGGGAGGCGTTGAATATTAAATTGGATGGTCAGAGCAGGCCTCACTGAGAAGGTGAGGGTGAAAAGAACAGCCAGTGAGAAGGACTTAGGATGGAAGATGCCTGGTACAGTCCAGAACCAGCAGGGAATGGCTGGTGTGTAGGGGCAGAGTGAACTACTGGGAGAGGAGGAGAGAGAGGTGACAGGCTAGCCAGTGATGGCGAACCTTTTGAGCTCGGTGTGTCAGCATTTTGAAAAACCCTAACTTAACTCTGGTGCCGTGTCACATATAGAAATTTTTTGATATTTACAACCATAGTAAAACAAAGTTTATATTTTTGATATTTATTTTATATATTTAAATGCCATTTAACAAAGAAAAATCAACCAAAAAAATGAGTTCGCATGTCACCTCTGACACACGTGTCATAGGGTCGCCATCACTGGGCTAGATGATGTAGAGCTAAGAGCCACAGCAAGGACTTAGGGTCCAGGTGAGATGGGGCCTTCACAGGGCTTTAAACAGATAAATGCTATTATCTGACTATTGTGCTCACATGTGATGCAGGGTTGAGAATAGACTGTAGGGAACAGGGAGGAAGCAGGGAAGAGAAGATGATGGCCTGTACCAGGGTGGAAGCAATGGACATGGGTGAAGGTGTTCAATGATGTCTGTCTTTTGGAGGTGGCATCAGCATGATTTGCTGGTGGATTGGGAGAAAGCATATTTGCATGTGGGTTGGAAGGATCTGGGAAGAGGGCGGAGTTCCCGAAGCCCAGTCTGAGTGAAGGGTGGGAGGCAGGGCCCAGGGGAGGCTGTCTTCAGAGAAGTCAGGTGGGTCCTAAGAGGGGCTTATATTGGACGATGGGGAGGTGGAGCCAGTTCCTGGACTGCTTCCTCTCGTTTCTTCTGTCTTCTCCATGAAGCAAGGTCATAAACTGTGAGAGGTCGACAGGGCTCCCTCCATCTCCATTGGACTTTAGTGGGAGAGCAACCACTGGGAGTATAAATGCCAGGGTGTGTGAATCAGGGTGTGAGAAGGTCTAACCTGCTGTGAGTTATTGGATCAGTGATGAGAAGTTCAGGTGAGTGGAGGCCCTGGGTGCTCTTAATGGCAGGTGATTGCAAAAGTTCTTGCATTAGCTGTATTTATATTTTTATTTTTATTTAATACTATGGCCTTTTCTAATATCCTAGGACAGTGTTTTTTTTTCTTAACCTTTGTGTTTCTGGCAAATAAGGTTATTATTGGAATGAACCCTCTTTTTCAAATGGAATTATGCATGTCGTAGGTCCTCAGTAAACACTTTATAAATGTATTTTCTGTAGACAGATCCCTATAATTGCACTATTTTGCAGCTTCAAAGAACCCCCTCTCTTGCATGGTGTTCTGCAACCAAATACGAAGTTACGACAGGCGGAAAGACTATTTGAAAATCAACTTGTTGGGCCAGAGTCCATAACAAATATTGGGGGTAAGTAAACCCCTGGAACTGTGGAGTCTGACTGGGTGCCTTTGAGGCTGTCTGTTGCTTAAATGGGGGCTTTGTAGGAGCAGCCGCCCTGGAGGAGCTTTCGACATCGTTAGCTGTGGATGTGGGATGTGCATGTGCAGAGAGCATCTCGGCTCTCTGAGTTGTGGGCCATTTTAGTCCTGGATGATTTGAGTTCATTTCTATGGCATACTTTATTCTACTCAAAGTATATGACCCATTAAAATGGAAGAAAAATGAAAAATGCAGACATTGATGTTTAGTTTATTTATCAAAGTTGGTAGGTGTTTCTTGACAGAACATTGTTTCTTAGCTCGGTTTCTCTTTGTATCAGTTTCTTTTTTGAAAAGAATATGAATGATTCTCAGTATTTCCACCAAACCTAAGAACTAGAATTGGGTCTAGTTCTAATACTTGAGTATTAAGCTTTGGAATCACTCAATGAAAGATAAATACCTCATGATCTCACTCATTTGTGGAATATGAAGAACATTATAAACTGATGAACAAAAATAGATACAGAGGCAAAGAAACATCAAACAGGCTGTCAAAGTACAGTGGGAAGGCAGGGGAGGTTTGGGGGGAGGAGTAAGAGATCAACCGAAGGACTTGTATGCATTCGTATAAGTATAACCAATGGATACAAGACACTGGGGGAGAAGAGGGGTAGTGAAGGTATGTGCCAGGGTGTAAGGGAGGCCAGAGGGAGGTCAATGGAGAAAAAAAGGAGACATATGTACTACTATTTGTAATACTTTAAACAATAAAATAAAATTTAAAAAAAATTAAGGAAAAGGTGCTATACCTAAAATGGTGTGAGGATTTCTGAGCAGCTGAACTAAGCATTCTGCTCCTCATTCCAAAGTCCAATATGTTTTCTGCGGAGTAGTTGTGGACATTGCATTGGGGGTGCTCCTCTGTTTTGTTTTGAAGGCAGGCCAGAGCCGCTTCTCACATGACATTGACTGCTTGTCTTTCCCAGACCTGCTGTTTGATGCAGGAGCCCATGACTGGTGCATTTTTCTCTCTCAGTATATTTTCATTGATTTCAGAGAGGAAGGGAGAAGGAGAGAGAGAAACATCAATGATGAGTGAGAATTGATTGGCTTTATACTTTATACTTTATAAATGTATTTTCTGTAGACAGATCCCTATAATTGCACTATTTTGCAGCTTCAAAGAACCCCCTCTCTTGCATGGTGTTCTGCAACCAAATATTGATTGGCTGCCTCCTGCATGCCCCACACTGGGGATCGAGCCTGCAACCTGGGCATGTGCCCTGACTGGGAATCGCACCATGATCTCCTGATTCATAGGTCGACACTCAACCACTGAGCCATGCTGGCCAGGCAAGACTGGTGTCTTTTTGCAATTGTTTGTTTGACTTGCAAAGTCAAAATTGTTTCAAGAGTGATAGGTACTTCATGATAGAACTTTATATTTCCTCTAAAAAGACATTGTTGTTTATTATTAATACATTTTACAAGTTTTGTGGGTTTTTTAGGGGGAGAAAAATCAAATATTGGAAATCAAATCTGGAACTGGGAGGAGTTAAAGTGATTTTTTAAAAACTTTCAAAGAGAATGCTTTTCTTGCTTTTCCCCTCTTCACTTGGGCTAACATCTCATTGTATTCTGTCACCAGATAAAGGAGCTGGTTATCTTCTTGGTGACATTTCTGGTTAGGTACAGAGGGGCCTATCTAGTTAGCCTCCTGCAGGTGTGAACCCCAGGGAGGCCCCCAGGGACTCGTTGCTGCTGCCTCACTTGGAAGTTATCCTGAGGGATGGCTGGCGTGTTGCTGACATTGGAGGGAGGCGTCAGCCCCAGGAGGTACTTGAGTAATCAATCACCAATTAATGTGTTTTAATTTTAAAACAATATTTATTTTTTAGAGCAGTTTTAGGCTCACAGTAAAATGAAGAGGCAGTACAGAAATATTCCATGTACCCCCTCCCCCCACACATGCACAGCTTCCCCCATTAGCGTTTCATACCAGATGGTATATTTGTTACAGTTAACACATTATCACCCAGAGTTCATAGTTTACATTGGGGTTCACTCTTGGTGTTGGATATTCTGTGGGTTTGGACAAATGTATAATGACATGCATTCATTATTTTAGTATCATACAGAGCAGTTTCACTGTCCTAAGAAATCCTCTGTGCTCTGCCTATTTATCCCTCCCTCCCCTCGACTTGTCCTGGCAACCACTGATCTTTTTACTGCTGTTATAGTTTTTGTCTTCCAGAATTTTATACAGTTGGAATCATACAGCATGCAGCTTTTCAAATTGGCCTCTTTCACTTAGTCATATGCATTTAAGGTTCCTCTATGTCTTTTCATGACTTCATAGCTCTTTCCTTTTTATTCCTGAATAATATTCCATTTCCTAGACATATTACAGTTTATTTATCTGCTCACTGACTGAAGGACATCTTGGTTACTTCCAAGTTTTGGCAATCCTATATAATAAAAGCCTAATATGCCAAGTGTACAGTTGCCTGTTCAACCAATCAAAGCATAATATGCCAATGATATGCTAAGGCCGCTCAACTGCTTGCTATGACGTGCACTGACCACCAGGGGGCAGATGCTCCAACTGGTAGGTTAGCTTGCTGCTGGGGTCTGGCTGATCAGGACTGAGCAAGACGGGCCAGACAAGCCCTGGGGCCCTCCTGCGGTTCCTCCCCGGCTAGCCAACCTCCCATGCCTCTCCCCGCCCCGATCGTGCATGGGTGGGGTCCCTTGGCCTGGCCTGCGCCCTCTCACAATACGGAACCCTTTGGGGGATGTTGGAGAGCCAGGCCCAGGAAACCCACTGGTGCATGAATTTGTGCACCGGGCCTCTAGTCTATATAATAAAGAGCCAGGCTCATAACAACTGAAGGCTCGACCAGACTGGAAGTCTGTGCTGGGTTGCCATGGCGACCCAGCACTGACTGGGCCGCTGTAGGTGCCTGGACCCAGCACTGACTGCCTAGGGGGCTGCAGATCAGGCCCGGAGAGAGGCCTGCAGAGAGAGAGAGGCAGGGTCTGATCCGTAGCCTCTGTGGCAGCCGTTGATCAGAACTTGCCTCTCTCTCTCTCCCCGCCTGACCAACAGCTGCGCCTCCATTTCTCTCCAGGCCTCCACTGGGGCTGCTGATCAGCCTCGCCTTTCTGATCAGGCCCCGTTGATAGGCCCAGAGACACTGACTGGCATAGAAACTGACCAACCAGAACCAAATCTGGGTGAATTGAGGAACCAATGGCTGCCTAGGAAGCGGAGCTTTTGACACTGACTGGCATAGAAACTGACCAATCAGAACCAAATCTGGATGAATGTAAGGAGCCAATGGCTGCCTAGAAGGCAGAGATTTTGACACTGACTGGAATAGAAACTGACCAATCAGAACCAAATCTGGGTCAACTGTGAGGAGCCAATGGCTGCCTAGGAGGCGGAGCTTTTGATGCTGACTGGCATAGAAACTGACCAATCGAAACCAAATTGGCTGGCAGAGGAGGGCAGTTGGGGGCAAGATCAGACCAGCAGGAGAGGGCAGTTAGGGGCCATAAGGCAGGCAGAGGCAGTTAGGGGCGATCAGGCCAGTAGGGGAGAGCAGTTAGGGGCAAGATCAGGCCAGCAGGGGAGGGTAGTTGGCGGCAACCAGGCTGGCAGGGGAGGGAAGTTAGGGGCAATCAGGCAGGCAGACAGAGGCAGTTAGGGGCGATCAGGCAGGCACAGGCATTAGGGGCGATCAGGCAGGCAGGCAAAGAGGTTAGGGGTGATCCCCCGAGGGGTACCCGATTGGAGTGGGTGCCGGCTGGGCTGAGGGAACCCCCCATGCACGAATTTTGTGCACCGGGCCTCTAGTTATTAATAAAGCTGTTATAAATATCTGCATGTAGATGTTTGTGTAGACATGTTTTCAACTCATTTGGGTAAATGCCAAAGATCACAGCTGCTGGATCTTGTGGTAGGAATATATTTCATTTTGTAAGAAACCACCAAACTGTCTTCCAAAGTGGCTGTCTTGAAGTCAAGTAGTGACAGTCCTCGGATGTTCTTCAGTATAGTGTTGGCTATTCTGGATCTTTTGCTTTTCTGTATTTAAACTTTATTATCAGTTTGCAGATATGTATATTAAAAGAACTTGCTGGGATTTCTATTGGAATTACTTTGAATATGTAAATCAAGTTAGGAAGAACTGACATGTTGACAATATTGAATCTCCATTTATGTATTTTTTTTGGTCTTTCGTTAGAGTTTTATAGTTTTTCTCATATAGATCTTCTATATACTTTGTTATATTTAGACCTCTATATTTCCTTCTTTTGTATGCTAATGTAAATGGTATCCTGTTTTTAATTTCAAATTTTACTTATTCACTATATAAGAAAGTGATTGACTTGTATATTATCCTTATATCCTACAACTGTGCTATAACTGCTTATTAGTTCGGGGCGGGGGGTTTGTTGTTGATTCTTTTGGATTTTCTACATAGAGAATTTTGTCATCTGTGAACAAAGACAATTTTATTTTTCCTTCCCAATTAGTATTGATTTTCTTTTCTTTTTATTGTCTTATTGCATGAGCTAAGACTTCTAATACAATATTGTAAATGAAGGTGAGAAGGGACATCCTTGTTTTATTTTTTATCTCAGTGGGAAAGCTTCTAGTTTGACACCATTAAGGATATTTGCTGTAGTTTTTTTTTTGTTGTTTGTTTTTTTTTTAATAGATGCTCTTTATCAAGTTAACGAAGTTCCCCTCTCTTCCTAATTTGCTGAAAGTTTTATCATGAATAGCTGTTGGATTTTGTCAGATGCTTTTTCTGCATCTACTGATATGTGATTTTTCTTTAGCCTGTTAATGTTGTGGGTTACTTAATTGATTTTCAAATGCTGAACTAGCCTCACACACCCTGGATAAGTCCCAGTTGTTTGGTTGTATAATTCTTTTTAATTTTAATTTTATTTTTATTTATTTCAGAGAGGAAGGGAGAGGGAGAAAGGGGTAGAAATATCAATGATGAAAGAGAGTCATTGATGACTGCTTCCTGCACAACCCCTACTGGGTTCGAGCCCGCAACCCAGGCATGTGCCCTTGACTGGAATCGAACCTGGGATTCTTCAGCCAGCAAGCCGACGTTCTATCCACTGAGCCAAACCAGCTAGGGCTGGGTGAATAATTCTTTTTACACATTGTTAGATTAGATTTGCTAATATTTTGTTGAGGGTTTTTGTATCTTTGTTCATGAGAAATACTGGTTTATAGTTTTCTTATAATGACTTTGGTTTGGGTATTAGGGCAATGCTTACTTCAAAGAATGAATTAGGAAGTATTCTCTCTGTTTCTGTCTTCTGGAAGAGATTATAGAGAATTTGTACCATTTCTTCCTTAAATGTTTGGCAGTAGTATTCACTGGTTAACCCATCTTAGTCTGGTGTTTTCAATTTTGGAAGGATAATAATTATTGATTCTTTTCTCTAATAGATATAGGCTTAATCAAATTATCTTATTTCTTCTTGTATGAGTTTTGGCAGAAATGTGTCTGTCAAGGAATTGGTTCATTTTATCTAGATGACCAAATTTTGGGGCATACGGTTGTTCATAGTATTGCTTTATTATCTTTTTAATGTCTTTGGGGTCTGTAGCGATGTTCCCTCTTTCATTTCTGAGATTGATAATTTGCATTTGCTCTTTTTTGTTCTTATTTTGGCTAGAAGATTATCAATATTATTGGTCTTTTTAAAGAACTGGTTTTTAGTTTTGTTGATTTTTCTCTATTGGTTTTCTGTTTTCAATTTCATTGATATCTGCTCTAATTTTTATTGTTTCTTCTGCTTATATTAGATTTAATTTTGTTGGGTTTTTTTTTGGTTTGCTAAGATGGAAGTTTAGATGGTTGATTTTAGATTTCTAATATATGCATTTGGTACTGAAAATTTCAAATTAATGCTTTTACTGCATTCTACAAATTTTGATAAATTGCTTTTTTTAATTTACTTTAAAAATTTTTTAATTTCTCTTGAGATTTCTTCTTTGACCCATGTGTTATTTAATTTCTAAGTATTTTGGGATTTTTCCAGATATCTTTCTGTTCTAGTTTAATTCCATTGTGATCTGAGAGTAGGCATTATGTAATTTCTAACTTTTTAAATTTGTTAAGGTGTGTTTGTTATTCCCCAAAATGTGTTCTAATTTGGTGAATGTTTCATGTGAGTTTGAGAGGAATGTATATTCTGGTATGCTTGGATTACCTAGCTGATAGGTATTCATTATATCCAGTTGATCAGTGGTGCTGTTTAGTTCAACTATGTCTTTACTGATTTTCTGGGTGCTGGACCTCTCCATTTCTGATAGAGGGATGCTAAAGTCTCCGACTCTAATAGTGGGTTAGTCTATTTCTCCTTGTTGTCCTATCAGTTTTACCTCATGTATTTTGACAGTTTGTCATTAGGCACATACACATTAAAGGTATCTTCATGGAGAATTGACCCTTTATCATTATAATGTCATTTTTCCCCCCTTGACAACTTCCTTGCTCTGAAGTTGGCTGTCTGAAATTAATATAGTTATTCTAGATTTTGTTTGTTTGTTTAGTGCTAGCGTGATACATCTTTCTCTAGTCCTCTGTTTTTAACTTATATGTGTCTTTATATTTAAAGTGAGTTTCTTATAGACAGGGTATAGTTGAGTGCTTTTTTTTTTGTTTATCTACTCTGACTTATAAGTCTCTGTCTTTTACTTGGCATGTTGAGACCATTGATGTTTAAAGTACAAATTGGTGCAGTTGGATTAGTAGCTACCATATTTGTTACTGCTTTCTATTCATTGACCTTATTTTTTGCTCCTAAGTTTGTCTTCTACTCTCTACCTTTTGTGGTTCATTCTATTTTCTGTTTTTTCTTAGCATATTAGTTACTGTTATAATTTGTTTAGTGGTTGCCCTAGAGTTTATTATAAATATTTAAAACGATGTAATGTTTCATGAATTTGCATGTCATCTTTGTGTGCGGCAATGCTAATCTCTGTTTTTTTCTAATTTTAGTGTATGTGTTGCTGAAGTGAGCACCTATTGTGCTTTAATCTTATACTGAGGGACCTCCTAGCAATTCTTCTCTTTTAGTTGGATCTGATCAGCCTCAACAGCAGACACTGATGTGAGGCAGACATGAGCACGTGCCCCTGAGTGCTAGCCCACGAGCCTGTACTCTTCTGAAAGTAGAAAATCCTCATGGTTTTATCACTGCCTGGTGTCTGCTGCACCCTTGCTTCAGTGTTAGTTCAAACCCACAGGCAGATGCCTCAAAACCCCACAGTTTTACTGCTGCACATTTTAAGGACTTTTTGTTCCCAAACATCACTTCTCCTCCATCTTCAGAAATGCCTTTTCTTCTCTGGAGATGAAAATGGCCAATAAGCCACATATGTTTTAGAAGAAGGTAATATGATCACAGTTTTAGGCCAACTCAGTAACACTCTTATTCTTTTTATTTTTTTAAACAGATGTGATATTTACTGGTACCGCAGATGGCCGGGTCATAAAAATTGAAAACGGTGAAATAGATACCATCGCCCGGTTTGGGTCGGGCCCATGCAGTAAGTTAGTCACAGTCCTCCCCATGTATGCCTTGTCTCGTCATTCAGAAAGGTGCAAAATGGCCTTATGTACCATAAGTCAGGTTCACCCTCGGAGAAAAAGAGCCCCGATCATCTGGCGATAGGCTGATTTGGGTGTTATCACATGCTCTTCATTTGCTGGTGGTCCTTGGACCTCACGGTGCCTGGTTGTCACCCTTCATTGCAATTTCCCAGCTAGGCAGTGGCCATGGCACCTGCCGCTTACTCTTAGCTCCACCCCTCTCTATTCTGCAGAGGCCCATGCTCACTTTTAAGGTAACTTGAAAATTAATAGGTTTGTTGAAATGCTACCATAGCAAAGCAGACAGCTTTGTCATTACTTGGATACTTAAATGTGATTCCTACATTAGCTTCTTAGGAATTTCAGCAGTGTCATTCAAAGTGAAAATACCCTGAAGTCACTCGAATTTTAGAAAACTAGAGCAGAAAAATCTTATTGTTTAAACACTGGTAGTCCTGACTTCTTCTTATCATTTTTTAATAGCTGAAATGTTTTTTTTTAAGTGATGCCTTTTCATTGTGAAATGCAAACAACACAAAAGTACGAAGAAGAAAGTAAAAATCACCCCGGAATCTTCTCAGATGTAATTGTTATTAACATTTTAGTGAATAACTTTTCAGATATCTTTCTGTTCATGAAAACTCACAGCCACCCATGGTTATATGGGGTGGACTCATACTTTACATTTGGTTCTTTAACCTGCCCTTTTCCACTCCATATTTTGGCTGTAAGTATCCTCTGGTAAGCACCCTGCAGCAAGCACCCTCCTTCTGCTGTAACTGCGTCTGCAGTGAACACTCTGCAGTAAGCACCTTGTAGGAAGCATCCTGTTGTAAGCACTCCTGCAGTGAACATCTGCTTTCAGCACTCCATTGCAAGCACCCCACAGTGGGCACCCCACAGTGGGCACCCTGCAGGAAATATGCATTGCCACAGTTTTTTAAAATCCTCACCTGACGATATGTTTTACTGATTTTAGAGAGAGAGGGCTGGGGGTGAGAGGAAGAGAAACATTCATGTGAGAGAGAGACATTGATCAGCTGCCTCCCGCATACACACGGACCGGGGATCAAACCCGCAACCTAGGCATGTGCCCTGACCAGGAATGGAACCTGCAACCTTTTTTGGTGCCAGGGACCGCACTCAACCAACTGAGCAACACCAGCTAGGGCCCCAAAGGTTTTAAAAGAGTGTAGGTCGTAGAGCAAGAGAGTTAACCTAAGGAATAAAATAGAACTCTCCCTTTATGCCAGGAGGAGAGAAAACCATGCTACTAGATGGGCAGAGTATTCATATCAGGCCGTTGGGATGAACCTCCCAGCTCCTGAGGTTCTGTGGGGATTCTGGAATCGAGGCCTGGGTCCTGATGACATCCCTGTGTTAACTGTTCAAGTCTTGGGATGCTGATGTGAACATGATTCTTGGGTACCAGTTGCTGTGTAAATGCCCAGACCTGGATTCTCAGGTGGTCCCTCTGGACATGCTGGACAGTTGTCCTAAATCCTAGGTGCTAGAGTACTGGGGTGCGGGTCTGTATCCCATTGCATGGTATATAGAACTATGCATAAATTTAGGAAGGGATGGTGGGATGAGGTGCTTACACACTAATGGGGGCACAGACCAGCCCCTGATTCCTGTCCGTTTCTTTCCCTAGAAACCCGAGACGACGAGCCTACTTGTGGAAGACCCCTGGGCATCCGGGTGGGGCCCAATGGGACCCTTTTTGTGGTTGACGCATACAAGGGGCTATTTGAAGTGAATCCCTGGACACGTATGTGACAATATCTTATTTCCTTCTGTGATGATTTCAGATTTTTTAAACAATATGTGCATAAGTGAACTTAAGAGAATTTGTTCAATACAGTCAGCTGGAGACTGATATTTCTTACTCATTGAATAGTACTGCAAGCATCGCCTTACAAATATCAGCTAGCATAAGCACCATATAAATCCTTACTTGTGTGCATTTACTCAGCACCCTGATTTCCTCCGGCGTTTGTGTTTTAGCCACAGATCTCAAGAGGAGGTTATTAGACCTCCATCCATCCATCTTTATTTTTCTGTCTCTCTCTTTAAAAAAATATTTTTATTGATTTCGGAGAGGAAGGGAGAGGGAGAGAAAGGTAGAAACATCAGTGATGAGAGAGAATCATTGATAGGCTGCCTGCTGCACACCCCACACTGGGGATCGAGCCTACAACCTAGGCATGTGCCCTGACTGGGAATTGAGCCATGACCTCCTGGTTCATAGGTCGACCCTCAACCACTGAGCCATGCTGGCTGGGCTTTCTGTGTTTCTCTTGACGTCTTGTCTTCCTGTTTGTTTTCTGCCTCTCAGTCTTTTCTTATCCTTATCCTTCGTCTATGTCTTTTCATTTTCTTTCTCTAGCTTTTCCTCCCGTTCCTTTCCCCTGTCTGGTCATGATGTCATCTTGAGCAGTGGCATAACATTCGCTGTATGTGCTTTGGCAGGGGAGGGTCGTACCATGGAGGAGTTTGTTATCATGGAAGGTGCGTGGGGCCCTGGGTCCAGGCACTGCAGACCAACTGCATGGGTCTGCCATGCTATTGTCTGGCTGTGTGACTATGCAGGTTACTTAGTCTCTCTGTGAACACTGTCCTCATCCATGATAGGGATAATGTAGTAGCCTTCCTTGTGGGATTGTTGTGAGGATTTCAGTGATATACATGGAAAGAGTTTGACACTCAATAAATGTTCTACTATTTAAAAAACCTACTACTTTCTTTAAAAAAATAGTTTTTTATTGATTTTAGAGAAGTAGGGAGAGAGAGAGAGATAGAAACATTAGCGAGAGAAATATTGATCAGCTGCCTCCTGCACACCCCTATTGGGGATCAAGCCCGGAACCCGGGCATGTGCCCCAACTGGGAATCAAACCGGCAGCCTCTTGGTGTATAGGATGACACTCAATCCACCAAGCCTCACTGACTGAGCTACTCTTATTTCTTTATTTAAAAGCAGATGAATAGAACATTTTATATTTCTCTCAAGCAAACAAATCGAGTGTTGCCTTTTACATAAACTTTTAAGTCAGTTGATCTCGATAAAAGAAAGTTCCTCATTCTCAGGGAAAGGGTTTTGCTTTAATGTAGTCTAAAAGTATTCATCAGCTAACTGATGAAAGAACGGAAAACACTTTATTGTAAGAAGCAATGCATTTTTTGACATATGGCATAGAGAGGTTCATTTTAGTTTTTCTTTTTAAATCAGGCTAATTAATATTTCAAAATTATTGTGATACGAGTTCTTAGAACAAAAGCACGTCACTCTCGTCTTTCCTTCCTTTCTTCATTCCTTTCCTTTTCTCCTTTTCTTCTTTGCACTTCAGGTGAAGTGAAATTGTTGCTGTCCTCCGACATACCCATCGAGGGGCGGAAAATGTCCTTTGTGAACGACCTCACAATAACTCGGGATGGGAGGAAGATTTATTTTACAGATTCCAGCAGCAAATGGCAAAGACGAGATTTTCTGCTTCTGGTTATGGAGGGAACGGATGATGGGCGGTGAGTGTGTATTTCACATCTTTGCTCAGTGAGATCATCAGTCAGGCAGGGTAGCTTTAGCAGAGCGGATTGCTTCTAGGAATCTTTGGAGTGTTTCTGAGCATAGTATTTCAGCATTTCAGATAGGACCTTACTGGCTTCTGGAAATGGGTGATGGGTGCAACAGAACAGAGCAAGGGGACCTTACTTTCTCTTTGATGTGATGAATAAAAATAGGCCTGTTCGTGTGAGGATGTGGTCTGGGCAGTCTGGGAGAGACCTACAAGCAGGCCTGGGTTTTAGGTTGTCTCTCTAAAGGGAACTCTGGTGAGGCTGGAGCCATGATGGCCCTGTGGTGTTGAGCCTGCTCCCGGTCAGTGAGAGAATGACTGGGGGATGTCTGGAAGAGGATGCCTGGGGCTGCCGTGGGTGGGGAAGGGCTCCTAGGGGCCAGCCTGGGCCCAGGTCTGAGCAGGGGGCCACCAGGGGCCTTGTCACTCCAGTGTGAGGCTGAGTCCCTTCCCGCAGGTCCCTGCCCAGAGGTGAGCCAGGCTCCAGCCCAGCAGGGGGTTGTGGACTCCCGGCGTGACCCTTTGCTGTTGGCACCCACAGCCTGCTGGAGTACGATACTGAGACCAAAGAAGTAAAGGTTTTACTGGACCAGTTGCGGTTCGCTAACGGAGTGCAGCTTTCTCCTGACGAGGACTTCGTCCTGGTGGCAGAGTTGACCATGGCCAGGATAAGGAGGTGCGTGTGGCATCTGCTGAGCGGCCCGTGTTCACCAGAGAGCCCTGTGCCCGGGGTGGGTGTGGAGGTGTCAGTTGAGAGAATTCGAGAATCGACAGGGCACCTTCTCCTTTGTGTAATGATGTCAAACATCATACTCAAGGGCGTGTTTTCTTCCCCCATGTCTCACCTACTTGAGTGTCACCATCTGGGAGAGTCTCAGTTTAATGCCGATGCACATCCCGTGTGCCTTCCCTATCGGTGGGTCTTGGCGCACCACATCCCCAACCGCCTCCAGCTGGGCCCAGTGCTCGAGCGCCTCTTTCAGCAGCTGCACTTTTGTTCATAGTGGACATACTTATAGTTATTTTCATAAACTTATTGGAACCAAGACTAATTTTGTGGTTGGCTAAAGTTTTTCCTTAAATTGGGGGGCTGCTGCTCATACCTACTTGGGTGACTTTTTCAGAGTCTACGTGTCTGGCCTGATGAAGGGAGGGGTCGACATGTTCGTGGAGAACCTGCCTGGATTCCCAGACAACATCCGGCCCAGCAGCTCCGGGGGTTACTGGGTCTGCATGTCGAGCATTCGCCCCAACCCTGGGTTTTCAATGTTGGATTTCTTATCCGAGAGACCTTATATTAAAAGAATGATTTTTAAGGTAACTGAAAACTATAATTCTAAGATTCAAAACTATAATTAGAAGATGCATCTAATTATGATCTAGTTTGATTTATAGCTCTAAAAATTCTAGTTCTGCTTGTAATATTTAGTACTTTTAGTGATTTCTTTAAACACCTTTTATTCTTCAGCCTGACATGAAATGTAAACATTTGGACCCTTTGATTTTTTTTTTCTGGTTTTCTGGTCTAGGCGTTTTTATCATCACCCTCACCAGCATGACTTTTTGGTGTCTCTACCCTGCCTGTCAGCCTCCCTCTTCCTGCTCTGCGATGGCTTTTTAAGGTCTCTCTTCTCCTCCAAACCCTGGATCCTGGCCTTCCCCTCCCTGTCAGCAGTTGACACTGCTTCTCCTCAAAGAGTTCCCAGGTGCCTCTTCCTGTGGCCATACGTGTAACTCACTCACCTTGGACCCATGCTGCCTTGCTCCCTCCTCCCTTCTTGGAACCTCCTGCCAGTCACCCCTCTCCGTAGGATTTTGCCCTTTGACATCTTAGCACACCGATTCTTCCCCATTTAAAACAAATCATTCACCCTTGCCAACGGCCAGCAGACCATTCAACACAGCCTTTAAATGTTGAGCATCCTACCCTTTCTTCCAGTGGCTTCCACGAAATGCCCCGAATGTAAAACACATTTTACAGTGGGAATGAGTCACTTGCTGATACAGGTACTTCCTTCATACAGAAATTTTATTTTCTGAAAAGCTTCTTTTTACAGGCTGAATAGTATCTGAAATTGATATTGAATATTTGCATAGATATTAAAATATTTATAACTTAAAGTCCTGAAAGGTAGCAGGCAGAAATTACTGAGGCCATGTGGTGCCAGGTCCTGTGTTTGGGCCCCAGTGAGGGGCTGCATTCACCTGCTCGGTCAGGCTGTTCCATGGCCTTCAGTGTTGTTCTGAGTTTAGCGGTCAATGTAGCAAATCCTGATTAGTTCAGAAAGAACACATCCTCCTCTATGTATGGCTGACTTCAGAGCCAACATCTGTTTCCGTTGGAATCTAGGAGGAGGCAGAAGGGTAGAGTGGCAAGAAGAAGAGTTTCGAAGATCACACCAGCTGATCAGCTGTGGTCTCTCTGCTTCAGTTGCTCCATCTGTCAAGTGGGAAGAATAGTAGCAATTCATTACATGCTGAAAACATATAATGCGAATATGCACATAATGCCCTTCGCTGAGTGTAGTAAGTGTTCAGTTTCTGGCCCTCTTAGCTTTTCTGCAGCCAGGATGTGGCCCCTGGGTGGTGCGTGCTGCCTCTCCCTGATAGAATGTGTGCTTCATCAGAGCAGGCACTTTTCTGTTTAGTTTACTCCTTTATCCTCAGCACCGAGAACAGTGTCTGGCACATAGTAGGCACTCAGAAGTTTCTGTTGAATAAATGAGTGATTCGAGAGCTGAGGCCATAAATATGAGAGAGAGCTGGAGCAGTGGGGTGTGTTCCTGGTGACGGAGAACATGGTTAGGGTCCCTGGGGCAGGAGAGCTCAGCATCTGTGTGTGACCTGAGACATGACAGGCGTTAGCAGGTGGGAGAAGCGGGCGAGGATCCCGGCCTTGTAGGAGGTTAGATTTTATTCAAAATGGGATCAAAGTCATTGGGGATTTTTTATTTTTTATTTTTGATACAATATCAGACATAGAAAAGTAGCAAGAAAGGCACAAAGAACTTTTTTCAAGAACTGTTTGCAAGTTAGTTGTTGCCTGATGCCCCTCAGATACTTAGTGTATTTCCTACAACAAGGACACTCTCCCTCAAGACCACCTGCCCAGACAGGAAAGTTACATGAACACCTGCTGCTGTCCAGCCGCACAGCCCATTCAGGTTGCTGCGGTTGCCCCAGTGATGTCCTTGGTTATTCAGCCCAGGATCAGACATTGCTTCCAGCCAACACACCTCCTCATTCTCCTGCGGTCTGGAGCAGCTCCCCAGTTTTGACCTGTTGGAAGGTTGCGGGTCAGTTATATTTCAGGAAGCCTCTCCATTTGGGTGCAGGTGTTTCTCGTGGTTAGAGTCAGGGTATGCATCTCTGGCAGAGACCACAGAGTGCAGCTGGGTTTTCAGTGTGTCCTGCAGGAGGGGGCTGATGCCACCATGTCCCGTGCTGGAGTTCATCTGATTCGGTGGTGAATGCCAGGCTTCTCCCCTGTGAAGCCACCCTTTTTCCTCTGTAATTAATGAGTATTTTGTTTGGAGGCACTTTACTTTTTTAAATTTTATTTTAATTAATTAATTAATATTTAATTTAATTTATTTATTGTGGGGAGGCACTTTATAACTAAGTAAATATTAGTATTATCTTATGGTTACCTATTTTACTCAGTGGGTTATATAATCTGTTACTATCATTATTTATTTGTTATTTCAGAGAGAGGAAGGGAGAGGGAGCGGGAGCGGGAGAGGGAGCGGGAGCGGGAGCGGGAGAGGGAGAGGGAGAGGGAGAGGGAGAGGGAGAGGGAGAGGGAGAGGGAGAGGGAGAGGGAGAGGGAGAGGGAAACATCAGTGATGAGAGAGAATCATTGATCGGCTGCCTCCTGCATGCCCCCTACTGAGGATTGAGCCTACAACCCCATCATGTGCCCTGACCAGGAATTGAACCATCCTGGTTCATGGGTTGACACTCAGCCACTGAGCCACACCGGCAGGGCTATCATTATTTACTTTGATACTTAGGTTGTCCAGCCGTGGCCACTGAGAGCCCTTCAGTGTGGCTCCGTGGCCTTACATTCACCTATTATTCTTGGGTGGTTCCTCACTTTCTGGCTCATCTCATCCTTTCCCCACCCCAGCTCTGGAATCAGCCACTTCCTCAAGGAGCCTGGTTCCTTCTAGAGGAGATCTGGGGCTAAGTGCCACATAACTGCTCCCAGGCCCCCTCATGGACAAAGCAGGGAATGTATTTTGCATGTGTAGTCATACATGTATACACATATACGTATATACAATGTACATACACACATTTACACCTACATTTATTTATCATCTGTTTATTTAAATTGAAAACCATAAGTAAAGCTGGTATCCCTACATCCAGCTTAATACCCAGGGTCTATTCTAGTTTTCTTCCTTTTGTATTTGTACTTCCTTTTTCTATTCGTGAGAAACCTGGATCCCCTTATCCTCCGTACCTATTTGATCAGATTCCCCAAATGTCACCAATTTGTAGCCATTGTCCCCTGTCACATGGTCTCTGCTAGGGCTCTAGCACCAGCCTGGGCCTCCTCCCTCCTCGTGGCCATGTTGTGGGGCCAGTCTTTCTTCCGAGGGGCTCTGAAACTTGCACAGCTTCCCCAGGTGAACACCCTCCTCATCCTGCTTAAGCTCTGACCCCCTACTCCGCCTCACTGTCCTTTCCCTTCCCTCAGTGTGGACTCTCCCTCACCCTGTTCAGACTGACTCCCTGGACTAGCCACTGGGGTTCCCCTTTTGCTCAGTGCCAAAGTTGCTGTATGTCTGCACACACCTGCCTCACTTGCCCTGCACGCTGCTGCTTGACTGAACTGTTTGAGAGGGGAGTAATGTGTTACAAAGAAGGTTGTAAAAAGATAACAGCTGCCCTGTGGAGAACAGCTTGCAGGAGGGTTCCACTGCTTGGGGAGCCCATGTGGAGGTGGTTAGAGTGGTCGGGAGAGGCGTGGGCAGAGCCCAGGGAGGGGTTGGTAATGCACAACAGATGACAATACCCCTGGGTGCTGGCTTGTAGGCTGGAGAGAGGGGGATTAAGTGTGAGGGCTGAGTTCCTGGCTTCAGCAGCTGGTGTCAGGAGCCCCATCTCCTGAGCTGGGGAGTCTGTTGAGTTTGAAGAGCTGTTAGAAAGTCCAGGTGGAAATTCCCAGGTAGTGAGGAATTTAGCTCTGGGCATCGGAAATAGAGGCAGAGATTTGAGAGCTTCCTGGGAAAGTGACTAGTTAAACTAACGAGAAGGGATGAGATCTCTTAGGTACAAAATGGAGAGAGGAGGACCTATGGCTGAAGGGAGGTGGGATTTCATGGGTCCTGGAAAGCCTTGTGGAATATTTTGAGCTGTAATGCAACTTTGATCCATCACTATAGAACCTTCTAGACCAGGGGTGGGCACACTTTTTGACTCGAGGGCCACAATGGGTTCTTAAACTGGACCAGAGGGCTGGAACAAAAGCATGGATGGAGTGTTTGTGTGAACTAATATAAATTCAAAGTAAACATCATTACGTAAAAGGGTACGGCCTTTTTTTTTTTAGTTTTATTCATTTCAAACGGGTCGGATCCGGCCCGCGGGCCGTAGTTTGCCCACGGCTGTTCTAGACCACAGTCAACTTGTATGTCTATTTGAACATTTCCAGTGACTAGGAGACATTATTCATTGGACATCTGTAATTGTGTGGCTATTTCCCCTTTTATTAGAAGGCTGAACTTTGACTATTGAGTTCATTTGCTGTTCTTATGCAGTGGTGTCCTTTGTCATCATTTTCTACATGTTATCTTTCTGCTCTGCCAGAAATTTATGTATCTCACCATGTTTTTCTTTGCTAAAACCTTTCAATAGCTCCAGGAGCCTCTTGGCCCAGCCGAGCCAGGGGCTAGGCTCCTGGAGGTGCCTGCTCAGCGTGGGCGTCTTTGGTCTCTACACTGGCTGCAGGAGGGCCTAGAGCTGCCTCGTGTCTCACAGGGCAGGGACTGTTGATGTGACCTGCTGAGGTTTTTGTCTTTAACGTGAACTGCTTTCAGATCTCCATCATTTGCACCTTGCACAGTTGAAATATCTTAAATATAATCAGAGGGCTTGGCATTTATTCCTGTCGGGCTGTGCTGGTTTTAACCCGGCATTCTGGGGTTGATGTCACGCTGTGTCTTCCTCATATGTGATTTGTGCTTTTGTGTTCAGCCAGGGCATCCAGAGGTACCTACATTGCAGGATTGGGGGGTATCGCATAAGGCTGTTGGATAGCCACTGTCCTCGTGCTATGTTAGCCTTGCCTCTTGTATGCAAGTAACAGGAGGCGCCTTGGCCTGATCTGCCCCAGGCAAGGGGCAAGGCTGGGGGAGACCTGCTGTGGGACAGGCCTTGTGCTGGGAGTAGGGAACTGGTTTGACCTGGCTCTGCCCTATATGGCTTCCTCGTTACTGGAGGAGCTGGGCCCTTTCTAGATGGTGAGGGGCTGTGGAGTCTGTTAAACAATAAAATTCAACAGAATAAATTTTAAAGAGCTTATTGGCTTTTTCAATGATTCATGAACTGGGCAGCACGCAGTCTAACAGATAAAAAGCAGCTCCAAGAAGATGTACAAAATGAGAGACTTTTATAGGCAGAAGGGAATAGGAACAAGGACATCACACTGAGCAAAAACCATGTTGGTGGCTGCAAGGTCACTTTCCTGTAGGGGGCGCAGGGCTGTCAGGCAGATGACCTAACTAGTGCTCATTAGGGACTGATTCCTGATTGACTGGCTTAAGATTCCATTTCTGGGGGAGCCTAAACTGTAAATAAATGAAGTCTTGGTTTGGTGACGTGGGCTTACTATCAGCGATTCCATTGGGGGCCTGTTATCTTGTTTTTAAAAGGTCACATTCTTTAGTCAGTAGGTCAACTTCTCACACTGTGCTTCCCTTCCAGCTGTTTAGTCAGGAGACGGTGATGAAGTTTGTGCCACGGTATAGCCTCGCCCTAGAACTCAGCAGCAGTGGTACCATCCAGAGAAGTCTGCACGATCCTGACGGGCAGGTGGCCACCTACATCAGCGAAGCGCACGAGCATGACGGGTACCTCTACCTGGGCTCCTTCAGGTCCCCCTTCCTCTGCAGACTCAGCCTTCAGTCTCTTTAGCCACCCGATGGCAGCCCTGATCGTGGCTGTGCCAGGAGTTGGCACATGGCACCACCTGGTCCAGGAGGCACCATGGACACAGCCCTTTTCATTTGTAGCACTGTTCCTTGGAAGTGTGGTGTGACCCTGGGGAGGTATGTGCCCCTGCAGGACAGACTCACCTGGGTTTGACTTTGCACTTAGAGGGAAGCATAGCATATGCCATTGGGAGATATGTTCATGTAAAGCCATTTTCTCTTAAAAAATTCTAAGTACGGTAGTTCTCTAGGACTTGGGGGGCATCATGCACTTTTAGCAGGCCTCAGAGTTTTGATGGCTAGAGCAGTAGATGAGTTGTCCAGGCATCTGGCTCTGTCCTGCCAGCCTCAGTATCTTCATTATAAAACAGGGTGATGCCTGCTTATGGGGAGGAGCAAAGGAAGGGCAAGGAGTGCTCAGTGCAAAAGGGCCTGTGCAAGCGCTGACCTCAGCACGACTTCTCCAGAGCTGAGCAGGGCACGGCCTCCACCCCTGGCCTTTTCCTCCCATTGCTTCCACCCCCAACCTCCTCCGGCTCATAACAGGGTTTTAAAAAAACTCCTGAGTCCTGTCATATACAGGCAGGGATCTGAGTAAGTGCATAGGAGAAGCATGATTTCAAAAGCTCCAAGAGGACTACCCGGTTACTCTCTGAACAACCTACCACACGAATGAATGACCCAGCAGCTGGGTGAGTTTAGGGCAGTCCTATTTACACTCCTTTGTTCCTCACCTCTAGACCCACAGGTGTGAATAGTACGGGTGTTAATGTCATATTTGCTTCAGTGTCAAAAGCCCAAAGTTGCTCTATGTCTACACACTGGTCATAGTTTTGTCAGGGAGACCTCTGTAGTGATGATAATTAAATAAACGTTTATGCTGATTAACCGTTTGTGATGGTGTTGCCTAGGAGTTTCTTCTCTTCTTTAAATATAATTATCAGTGACTGATATCTGACTCCAACCCATGCTGATGTGAGGATCGTTTTAGCTGGGGTCTTGTTTTAGGGTCAAGCAGTTCCTCTGGGGATCCCTCAGGGGGCAGCAGCGGCCTCAGGCCATTGCCTCCGTCCTTAATTCATTCTTGGGTAAGTTGATAGCACACTGCTCCCTGTTTTCCAACCTACAGAGTGGGGCTGATACCTGTTTCTGAAGAAATGTCCTGAAGGACAGTTTGGGCTTCTGGGATAGTTTTTAAGAACTTGATTGGACAGTATTTTAATAGGTAATGAATGATACAGTTCAAAGGGGATTGAGAGCTGTGGTGAAATCTGAACCTTTGTGTCTTGTCTCACTGGCTGGCCTCCAACCCCTTCCCTCCCTTTTCCAGTGTAGCCAGCTCCGCCCATGCCCTGGTCAGCCTGATTTTGGGGGAAGGAAGTCCGGAGTCTAGCGGTGGCCTCATCTCTGTCACCCTCCTCCGGCCGGCTTTATGTAGCAACAGTAGAACCGAGTCAAAGACTGGCTTCAGTCTACTAAAAAAAAAAAAAGACCGTACCCTTTTATGTAATGATGTTTATTTTGAATTTATATTAGTTCACACAAACACTCCATCCATGCTTTTGTTCCGGCCCTCCGGTCCAGTTTAAGAACCCATTGTGGGCCTCGAGTCAAAAAGTTTGCCCACCCCTGAGTCTAGGTGGTGCAACCCGTATTGTCTCATATGAATGACTTACTATTTATGTAACTTTACAGGAAAGGAAATTGAGTAGTGATTATTAAATATTTTAAATAGATAATGTTGTACCCCATATAGCAAGTATATAAGAATAATGGGGTAAAACCCCGTCGTTCTGCCACAAAAATCAATTTAAATGTTTGGGGCCTAAAGAGGTAGACGTCTTTTTAAAAAAATAGTTTTTAATTGATTTTAGAGAAAGAGGAAAGGGGAGGGATAGAGAGATAGAAATATCAAAGAAAGACACATTGATCAGCTGCCTCTAGCATACCCCCCACTGGGAATCGAACCAGGGAACTCTTGGTTCATGGGTTGGCGCTCAACCACTGAGCCACACCAGCTGGGTGTTAAGTAGACTTCTTGAATGAGAAGAAAGGGCTTTGCTTTTAGTGCTTAATTTTTACTGTTACAAAGAAGCTGGTAAATTGCTTTTCACAGTTTTCAGCAAAGGAGTCTTGATTTGATTTAGATGTTGACTTTTTGTCTCAAAGTGTCATTTCCTGTATTTTATTCGGTAGTTTGCCATGGTGAAGTGCAAAATATAACCTTATTAGGTTTGAATATGTGATACGCTTTTATTGTAAACAAAATGGATTTGCTCTAATGTGAATTACTAACATGGTTTTAAAATTAAATCAAGTTGTTCATTCACTGTGTGCTTCTTTATTATCTATCATAAAAACCCTATTATGACTCATTACTGCTTTTTATAGGACAGAAGACCCATTTTGATATTTTTATTACGACTATACACTTGCAGAATGGTCTACAGTTTAGAAAGTGTTTTCATGTACTCAGACCTTTTAACGATGCAAGGAGATAGGGCCTCATTTTACAGGTAGGAGCTGAGGCTGGTGTGTAAATGACTTGCCTAGAGTCACAGCCAGCACACAACTGAGCCAGGATCTGTTCTGTGACTGTGGAATCTGCTGGGGAAGCTGGGAGACGGGGCTGGGTGGCGTGAGGGCCTGGCTCTGCGGTGGCCACCGCCCAGCCTGAGGGTCAGATCCTGGCTGCAGGGCAGAGTTCCCTGGGCTGCCCAGCTCCCTGGGGTGGGCTGGGCATTATTGTGGTTCACACTTCCAGAGGTGGTCTCCATGGGTACTGGTGAGACTTTCATCACAGTCTGAGCTTATCTGCAACCTCAAGAGGCCCAGGTTGCGTGAATGTCTGGAGCTGGGGGCACCTGGGGAGGAGGGTGGAGGGCCGTGGCCAGGGAAAGCTAGGTCACTTAGGACAGGACTGACAGAATTTTGATGGTTTTGAGAAAGTGCTTCTTTTTGGTCATAGTTCTAGTGTGTCTTAGAATACTGGGCACTTAACTTTGCATGTTCTCCATGACAATACCATCAGATGATGGTACAGCTTTCCTCTGAGGAGAGTAAAGCTGATGAGTTTTTAAAAACAGGTAGAGTTGGGTTTGCAGTTCAGGACTTGAGTTCACTGGTTGACATCCGCCACCTGTGGTCAGTACACTGTCTCCATGTGGGGCTTGGTTTCCTCTGTTTGAACCCACTGCAGGCCTCTCTGGCTCCTTCCCTGGTGGCGCTTTGGTGTGCTGAGTCCCGAGAGAACAGTCTCTCACCGTGGTCAGAGTTAGGAGGATGGGAACGTTGGGCGGAGCAGACACAGTCAGTGCACGCAGTGCCTGCTCTCCAGGAAGCTGGGGCAAAATGTCTCCGGAGGTTTGTTTAGTAGACACAGCTCTGGGGGAGACAAAGGTACGCCAGCTGCTGATTTCCAAGTTACAAGGCAGCTTCACCCTGGCTTGCCACCCAGCCCCTTTCCTTCTGGTGTCACCATGGGAGGTTTAAGAGTTATCTGAAGACAAGCAATTACTTCTGTGAGGGACACTGCATAAAACAGATTGGGGTTGGGGGATAGAACTGTGGGTGCATTATAAAGCAGAGCCCCTCTCTACCTGGATTCGGGCCCTGGGGACCTCAGGGAGGGAGGGTTTGCAGAAGCCTGAGGTTGGGGGACATAGTCCACTGGCTTCTGTCTTGGCTGGTTTGCCATAGTTCTAAGACTTTGTCAACTTATAGGAGGCAGTCAATTCCTGGACCCAAGTGGTGGTGTGAAAATCGTGGGTATACGTTAGGGTTCAAAGAGAGTTCTGAGATGGGGTTTGAGGCTTTCTCTTCCCTGCCAGGAGGGAAGGTTAGCCCATAAGTCTTCTGGCTGGGCAGGGGCGGTGGTGGGGAGGAGAGGCGGGGAAAGAGGGTTCAAATGCAGCTCCTAGCAGGTGTGCTGTGAGGCTGCAAGGCAGCTCTCCCCAACAGCTTCCTTCGTGTGAATTCTCATTTCTGACCTGCCTGTTAAACCAGTGGGGTGGGGCTGTCTGGAGGTCTGAGTAATTTTAGGACAGGCCTGGCCTTGGTGAGCTCTGGTCTGTACTTAAGTGTGAGGACTAACTGGGAGCTCAGAATCTGGGGTCCTCCTCATTTGCTGCATTATCGTGCACAAGTCACAAAGGCCCCCTGAGCTGTGTTCTGAAGCCCACCTGGCTTATGCTCTTGGGGTCAGTGCTCCTGCCATCTTGTTCATGTAGGGCAGCGGCTCTCAACCTGTGGGTCGCCAACCTGTGGGTCGCGACACCTTTGGGGGTCGAACAACCCTTTCACAGGGGTCGCCTAAGACCATCGGAAAACATATATAATTACATATTGTTTTTGTGATTAATCACTATGCTTTAATTATGTTCAATTTGTAACAATGAAAATACATCCTGCACATCAGATATTTACATTACGATTCATGACAGTAGCACAATTACAGTTATGAAGTAGCAACGAAAATAATTTTATGGTTGGGGGTCACCACATGAGGAACTGTATTAAAGGGTCGCGCATTAGGAAGGTTGAGAACCACTGATGTAGGGGGTCAACAGCACTGAGTGAACTCACTTTTCTTTATGAAAGCATTGCCTTCAGGGGCCTTTAGAATCATAGGATAAATTAAATGTCTTGTGTCATAGTTGCTCCCCGTGTCCCTGAATTAAATGACCAGAAGGAGGTGAATCAAGGCAGCAAAAAACATTGAGGATTTGGAATCATAGTTTTCTGTCATCACTGAAGGAAGCTGTGGGTTATTTTGGTTATTCACGTTGATCAAGTTTATGACGTGTGCCAATTGCCATACATATTTAATGCGGATTTCCTTTTTCCTGTGAATGATCCAGGTCCATGTGTTTTTTTTAAAGGCAACAACATATTTTGTACCAGCCCATAGTTTGAAGAAGGCGTTGGGAGGTAGAATTTCCAAAGGGGGGCCTGCATCTGCACCAGGCTTACTGGCGCGGGGTGTCTGGGGGCATCTTCTCTGAGTGAAGCCTCAGGGCTCTCAGCCTGTGGCATGTCCTGGGCTCCTCCTCTGCGGTCCAGTCTTACACCCTTCCAGTGCGAGCGCGAGGCCTGTCTTACACGGACCCTGGGTGGTCTCCTCCTGTGCCCCCAGTGGTGGGTCTGTGTGTGTGTAGGTGCTTCCTCTGCTGGGTAAGTCTGTGTGTGGGGGTCTCCCTCTCCTGCTGGGTCTGTGTGTGTGGGTGCTCCCTCTCCTGGGTGGGTCTGTATGTGGGGGTCTCATCTCCTGGGTGGGTCTATGTGTGGGGGTCTCATCTCCTGGGTGGGTCTGTGTGTGGGGGTGCTCCCTGTCCTGGTGGGTCTGTGTGTAGGGGTGCTCCCTGTCCTGGTGGGTCTGTGTGTAGGGGTGCTCCCTGTCCTGGTGGGTCTGTGGGGCGGGGGGGTAACTCCCTCTCCCGGGTGGGTCTGTGTGTGTGGGTCTCTGTCCCCTGGGTGAGGCTATGCTCCCTGTCCTGGTGAGTCTGTGTGGGGGGGTGCTCTCCCTTCTGGGTGAGTCTGTGGGTGTGGGTACCCCCTCTCTTAGGTGAATCTCTGTGGGGGATGCTCCTCCTGAGTGGGGATGTGTGGGATATTATCCCAGCACCCTGTTATACCCACTTGTCCAGACACAGCTGTGCATTTGCTGAGTCTCTAAGGCAGCTGAGAGGATTGAGTGGACATCCCCTGTCAGAAGGAAGCACAGCTGGCAGGTGGACGCCCTCTTGGGGTGCCCCTACCCTGCCGGTTCATGGTATGGACATAGGCTGGCCTGGTTCTGGCTCTCTGGTCTCCTGTATGTTGTGTTCATGGACTAAAGGCTGGAAAGCCCTGGACACTTTGTGGAAGTCACCTGGACCGGTCAGGCTCTCAGTGAGGGGGCCCCTCACCGCCCACCTCACCTTCCTGAGACCCTGTAACAGGTAAAGCAGCAGCCATTGCTTTGAGATGGTCAGTTCTTATTCATGTTTATTTATAACTTCATTGATGAAAGGTCAAGGTGCTCAATAGCAGCTGAATCCCTTCGTCCAGTGTGCAAGTATTCAGGCGAAAGGATAGATCTCGGGCTTGCATCGGGGACCCAGGGCCTGGGTGGGAGGGGCTCCTTCAGGAGTTGAGAGCCCAGAACATTTCCACTGGAGGATTTAGTCCTGTATGTTCAGACTCTGAATCCAGGCACACAGCATCAGCAGAATTAGCTTAGGAGAGAATTCGAAGTATTTATTTTAACTGTGGGGCGGTCACTCTTCCATCCCAGTTACTCTGTAATGAGCCCGTGGGCACTTCCATTCTGCTTGCCGGGAGATACTACTTCAGAAGTGCCAGCAGCTGTGGTATTGCTGAGAGGCAGTCAGTGACAGTGGAGAACGGGCACCTCGAACCTCTGGAGCCAGGGGATGACCCAGACTTCAGAGTAACAACTGAGGATCTGAAACAAAGAAGGGCACCTTAAGAATCGCGCTGCCTGCCACAGGCAGGGACCACCGCCTCGCCGAGGCTGCCACTTGCAGCTCTGCAGTTTCCAGTGCTGCCGCCTGTGTGTGCATGCATGTGTGTGCGTGCACATGTGTGTGCATGCTTGTGCGTTTTCCTTACTGAGGAGTTCTCTCCATACCCCGAGGGTCCTTGTGAAAAAATGTCAAACCTACAGACATTGAAAGAGTAATTCAAGAACATATACTTTTGCCTATAGTTACAAATTCTTAAATGTTGCCGCATTTGGTTTCCCCCTGCTTGTGTATATACATTTCTGAATTATTTGAAAGGTCTTTTTTTGCTCTAACCTGCCCCTGAATGTGGATGTGCCTCTGAGGAGGGGGTCTCTCCTCTATGCCTCCCGTGTCTGTAGGATCCTGTTGTACACTGGGAGACCTGGATTCAAGAGTGAAATCTGGAACTGTGGGGGTAGAGAAAGGATGCAGGAGTGTTTCCCAGAGCCATGGCGAGGGGGTGGGGCTAGGAAAGCGGGGAGGGGTCTGAGGAGTGAGGCCCCTTTGTTTACCATCTTCAAGGTGTGGTTGGTCTGGAAGTCACAGTTGTCCAGACTGGGGTGCTTGGTTTTCTTGCAAGTAGTTCTGCCAATTTCCATGTCCAGCATGTATTTCAGGCCTTTCACTATCTAAAGAGAGCAGAGGGCAGGGCCTGGGTTACATGGTTCAGCCCAGCAGAGGGCGGCTTTAGGACAGATGGTGAGGGTGCCCTGATGGGACTGGTCCCTCCCTGCCCTCTGGAAAGGGAGTGAGTGGTGGAGAGGGAATGTGGAACATACTCCAACCGCTGAAGAAAGCCTGTGACTGGACCCCAGGCCCCTCCCGGTTCTCTCCTTTCTTCGCTCCTCTCATTCCTGCTCAGGGACTTAGCTCTTGGTTCCAGGGGCGAAACGTGGGCTCTGTGTCCTGTCTTAGGACAGCCCTTCCTCCCCAGGCCTCTCCATTGGGCATCAGGAGGGTGGCAGAGGCGGGGTGCCGTGGGGCTGCCCCGGCCTCAGGGCCGTGGTGAAGTCCTGCCCTGGCCCCCTCCCATGCCCCAGTCACCCACAGTCACCTGCCCTGTGTGGCCTTTACATGGGGTGAGGGCAAGCAGTGTTTCTGCTGGCTCCTCACCATTCCTGGCAACAGAGTGGGCATTTTCTTTTCAGTTACAGCCTTTCTTCACTTGGATGTGGCAGCAACCTGGTCTCGCCCCACCACGTACCAAGTGAAATCCAGTCCCCAGCGTCACAGAGGGATAATGCACCCCTGCCCCCAAAGGCTCGGGCACTCGGCTCTGGGCATCTTGCACTCGCAGTGGTCCTGCAGGAGGCCTCACACAGTCTCCGGAGCTGTGTCCTTGGAGTGATGACACTCGGACTCTTTCCATGGAAACCTTATTAAAAACCCTCCCCACACCAGACTGCCTTCTAGAAAATGCTTCTCTAAGTATAAAAAGGCACTGCTCGCCCTGGCCAGCGTGGCTCAGTTGGTTGGGCGTCATCCCAGGCACCGAAAGGTTGCCGGTTCCATTCCCGGTCAGAGCACACGCCTGGTAGGGGGCGTACCGGAGGCAGCAGATTGATGTTTCGCTCTTGCATTGATATTTCTCTCTTTCTCCCTCTTCCTTCCTCTCTCTCTGAAAATCAATTTTAAAAATCTTAAAAAAAATACACTGCTCTTAAAAAGTTTGCAATTTTCCAAAAGAATAAACACGGTTGTAAAAATCACCTATAATTATGTGACCCAAGGTAACCAACCATTAATAGTTATGTACAAACTGGCAGCATCTTTCCTCCTTCACGCACCACCAAACCCATGGGAATGTGTGGGTTTTGTCCAAAAGCCAGCTTCCCACAGCCGGGAACTTCCCTTTGAGTGGCTGTACAGTATCCCTGGTTTCAGGAAAGGCAGAGACGTGGGCAGCCACGTCGTCATTGTGGCTCATCACTATTCTGCATCCCTTATCCCAAGCTGACCCTGTGTCCTCAGGACACAGATGAGCAAGACCTGGCTCTGCCCTGTAGAGTCCCCTCTAGGTGGGAGGTGGCTGAGCCATCCTGTGACAACTTCACAGGGTGTGACACTGAGGCAAGGCTGGTGGAGGACGGGTTTGTGTGTGGGGGAGGGGGTGCATTCTGGGCAAAGCTCATATGTGAAATAAGTCCCAGGTGGAGAACGTCAAAAGGTGCTATGGGGCTGTGGCTCTGATGAGGGGGTGAGGCAGGGGTGGGGCCCTAGGCCGGGGCAACTGTGGCAGGTGGGGCAGTAGGCCCCTCCAAGGGGCAGCATCTTCATCAGTTTGGTTCCTGATGCCCAGCTTCTGGTTTCTCCCCACCCAAAGCCTTCAGCAGGCTCACGTCTAGTCCCCGTTCCACCCCAGCCCACCTCTGTGCTACTCCCAGTGGCTCTACCCTGAAGAAGTTGGTTTCCATAAGAGACGGTCCCGGACTTTTTGTTCAAGTCTGGTGACACTGGTGGCCTGGTTGTAGGCTCTCTGTGGCTGCCACTGCCAGCCTCCTGGCCTGTTTTGTGTTCTAGATGACCAGGGCGCTGGACGGTGGGCCCCTGTGGGGTAGGAGCCTCTGCAGCCTGGCCCCAGAGATGCTGGCCACCAGCACCTAGATGCTCACCTGGACCAGGGCTCTGCTGACATGGGACTCCTTGAACAAGAAGATGTCATTCGTGCAGTTGTTGAACCTTTCAACACTGTATCTGGCTGCTTTGAGGACTCCTGGGTTGTTGGTGTTGATTGTTTTGGGAAATCCCGGCTTCACACCTGAGTTAAAGGTCTGGGAACAAACATCTGAAAGAGAAACACAGAACCAGACAAGAACACTGTTGTTAATGGGGCCCTTGGTCCAGGGTCTTCACACCTTGGTGCTCAGTTCTCTCTGCTCCCAGTGTGGTCCCCAGCCTGTCTAGCTCGTCACTTATCTGCCCTCCCCTCACCGATCCATCCTCCCCTCACCACCTACCCTCTGCTCTCCTGTCCACCCTCCCTGGCCCATCCAGCCCCTCCCCTCCACAACCCCCCCAGTGCAATTCTTGTGAATCCCCATGGTTGCCCTGAGGACCAGGCGAGGTGGGTGTTACGATGATGGGTTAGATACAGTTCCTGTCCCTGCCCACACAGCCCCCTTCAGAACCCAGGGTTATTTCCAATGCGTCTTAAAGAAACCCTGAACATGTCTGGAGGTGGCAGAGCCTCGGGACAGGATGTAGCCTCAGGGTGTCAGGAGAAGTCGCTCCAGCTGTCCTTCAAGGCCAACATCTGGCCCCGACCCCTCAGCTTGTCTCCAACAAGTGGACCACAGGGAAGTGCCCAAGGCTGGTCCCGCCTTCTCACCGACAAGGAGGCTGCTGCTTTCCTCCACCTCGGGGCTCTTGTTAGCATCTCCCCAGCTTCCAGGCCTCGCTCCTAGGGGCCCCGTTCCCCAGGCAGCACCATAGCACCTGGTGCTCCTCACCTTGCTGCCTCTTTCTGCACTGTTTCGGGTACAAGTCTGAGGACAGGGCCAGGCCTGGGTGACTTCATCGCACATGGCTCCTTTATGGAGCTGGCAGTGGTGGAGGGAGGGAGGGAGGACTGGACTTCCTGTCCCAAGGAGGCCCATGTTTGGATAAAAGGTGGGGAAAGCAACCTGGGGGGCTTCCCCTACCACCACACCCCAGCCTCTGGCAGCCAGGCAGAACCAGGGACCCCGCCACCCTCCTCGGCTCCCCACATCCTCCTCTCCCAGCCCCCACAGCAGCAGGCCCAGGCGGACCCGAGGCTCCTCCCTGAAGAAGAACCTGACTTCACTCCTTGGTTCAGTCCCCACGGGCTGAGCCCTCTTCATCCCGCATGTGCAGGGGGTGCAGAAGCTTATGTTCGCTGGAGCTCATGCTCCGCAAATAAACAGGCAAGAAAAACCTCAGAGCAGCGAGTGAGGAGAGGGAGGAGCTGTGCAGGGATTTGTCCGCAGAGAGCAGGTCGGGCTGAGCCATTTTCACGGATCCGGATGGAGGGCCTGAGCGTGGGCCGCGGGGCAGAGGTGTTCCAGGGCTCGCTCCAAAGCGAGGAGGCGTGGGGAGAAATGCTCAGAGGCCAGGCTGGCCCGGTGGGGGTGTGTGCTAATCCAGGCTATGAACATTGGCTTTTATTATAAAGAACATGGGAATGTGAAAACCCACAGGCTGTGTGAATTGCAACGTGAACATGGCCTTTTCTGGTTGCTGGCTCCTGGTGAATCTGTCAGTTTTACTGCAGTGGTCATGTACTGCTTGTATATTGAAAAGTTAAAAGTTTTAGGGGGAAATCTAAATAAACCAGGAGGGAGGGAGTGTGGGAAGAAGCTTTTTAGGTCTGTGAACTTCTCTTTACTAAGACTTTCCCCAGATGTTCCTGAAAAATTAGCATGCCACACCACAGGCTGGCAACGGCCCAGGCACAAATTTTATTTCATTCGCTATATTAAATGGTGTCAAGTTCAGCTTTTCGGTGGCCCAGCTGGTGGCAGGTGCTCTGTAGCCACACGTGGTGGTGACTGCCATCTGGGCCGGCAGGGCCTTGGGTCCTGCAGAGGTAGGTAGGGTTAGCATGTGGCAGGGGTGCCCAAGCAACAGGAAGTGGAGAGGGGGTGTGAGGGCAGCAGCAGCGCCAACCCCACAGGCTCCCGGCTTAGAGATTTCTGCTGCCGTGAGCTCCCCCACTCGTTCCACACAGCGTCCCTGAGGTTCTGCCTTGCAATAGTCCAGCCCTCAAATGACATCCTCACAGGAGCCGAAGCCCTCACTTGAGGGGCTGAAGACTGAAGCATGAAAACTGTTTCTGTCCCTTGAGCTCCAGGAGCTGGGCTGCTCAGGCTGCGTCAGGCCCAGAGCCTTCATTTCCCGGCTCCCCACGTGGCTCCCACGCCCATGCACGCTGATGCTAACAAGGTGGGGACGCTACTCCTGGGGGCTGTGCTTACTGACTCTCGGTTTTGACAAGAACTGTTTGGGGAAGGAGCTTGCGTTCTGCTCATCACTGAAGTCTACACAGCAGTTTCCAGTTACTGCATGGTCCCCAGCCCCCCCCCCGCCCCCCCCCACCCCCCCCCGCCGTGGATTAATACAGCCATTGCTTTTTCTGATTATAAGCTTACCTATTTGGGGTAGGAAATTTGAAAAATACAGAACAGTTTAACAAAAATATATCCCAAACTCTCCAAGGTAACCACTTTAACTGTTTTTTTTTTTTTTAAAAAAAATAAATAAATAAATAAAATGTATTACATTTAATTTTGCTTGAATTTAGCAGAATTAAAACAGTGAAGTGAAATCAGGTGAGGCTGAACCTCAGATGAATATGTAATGTTAGTTTCTAAGTGATTTTGGTAAAGTTAGAAAAAAGTTATGGAAAATATTGAAGTTGCTTTATTTTTAGTTAGCTACATGTTTCCTAAAATGTCAGTTTCAAGTCATCACAGGGGTCCAAACAAACAATAAAAGCTCCTTTTTTAATTTTAAAAAAAGTTGAAAAGTCACACCAGTTTTAGGATGACTCAAGAGAAATTAACAGAAGGGCTGATCATGAAGAGGCGACTCCCCTTCAGGGAAGAAGACAAACAGGTCCCTGGACCCCATCCCGGAGTCAGCCCCACCTGCCTGCCTGCTGTCCTCTGCGCTGCGGGGAGGGGGCGGGGAGCAGGGAAGCCTGCTCTGCAGCGGCTTGGGTGCCCATTCTACAGGCGAGGAAACTGAGGCCTCAGAGGAGTGCAGAGCACGCTTAGTTCTAGAGGCCATGCTCTCCCTTTCCTCACTCAAGAAGTATCATTTGGCAGCTGCTATGGGCAATGCCAAGGTGACTCTGAGACTAGGGAGTCCACAGTACAAGAAGGGAGGCAGGATGCAGGCCCCCGGCTGAGCCCATCCAGGAAAGTGACTGTAACCTGCCGTGAGGGAGAGCGCTGAGCGAGGGAGCTAGGGCTGGGGAGACCAGTAGCAAATGACCTAAATGAGGAGGGGAGAGCAGAGTGTGACATGGTGGCCGAGTGCAGCTTTCCAGGAGCGCTAACAGGTTCATTTCCCCTAAATTCTGCCGGGCTGGGGCGGGGCAGGGGGGGGGGCGGTGGGGGTGGCGGTGAGCTGCTGGGGGCTCTGCATTTAGGTGAGTGCAGCTTAGTGCTTACGCTTAGGGAGAAGCCAGCTTCCCAGATGGTGCCGCCACCCTAGGGGGGTTAGAGTAACTGTCACCCCCCCTTCCCACAGGAAGACCCTGGGATCTGTTCTCAGAAGTTGAGGGGGAAGCTGTGGGGGCCTTGGGTACAGGGTGGGTGTGAGGGGGCGAGAGAACCAGGCCTGGGATTGAGTTCCCATCTCTGTTCCACCACCAGACAGAGGGGCCTTCAAGCCCCTGGTTCTGAGGCCCGCATCTGTCAAATGAAGGATGTACTTGAGAGGATTGAAGCTGGGGTAGGGTGAGTGGGGTGGGACAGCCTGGGGCTGCCAGGACCGGGCTGGAGAGACTCAGGAGCAAGGCTGGGGTGGGCGGCTGCAAGCACTCCAGGCTCAGTGAGCATGCCTTCCATGTCCATGCCAGTCAAGCCTCGCTAGGGACCAAGGGGCTGGGTTATTGACCCATTTCATGGGTCAAGAGACTGACGCTTAGGGAGGCTCCAGGCTCCACAGTTACCAGGCTCAGGGAGTCTGCGTGTCCCGAGGCCTGCGTGTGAGTGTGAACTCTAAACACTCTGCCTGGGGCTTGGTGGCAGAGAGCAGGTCTAAGGGGCTGGCCGGGCTGGCTGAGCAGGGCTTTGGCAGGGAGGGGTAGGCGCAGCGTGGCGGGGAGGGGAGTGTATGGAGAGGGCTCTGTTTAGTAGGAAACACCAGCAGAGGGGGCAACTCTGGTGATAGGGCACTAAGACTAGGATAAGGATTCCCCATGCATCCTGGACCTGTCCCTGCTCTGTAGGGGATGACACTGAGGCAAGCAGAAGGAACTTACATGTGTTCTGAATAACTGCATCCATACAGCTGAAAGGCAGGGACCACATCCCTCCACAGGTCCCCTCACTAAGGTTTGAGGAGTGCGCTTCTCTGGTCTGAGCACCCCCTTTCCTCCCCCTGGCTTGTCCCCTCCTATGGCACTAGGGGGGCACAGGAAGACAGTGGCACCCAATCAGGACAGGCTGGAAAGCGGGGGTGCGGGTGGGGAGGGTTTCACTGTGTGAGCTAAGAATGAAGCTCTGGGAGCAGGAGGAGGCAGGGGAACCTGTTTCCATAGCCCCTGAGACAGTGTCACCAGGAGGGGGGTGACCCCTCCATGGATTGAGAGGCACTGGGGCTGGCCCCTTGTACTGGTCCTGCCTGAACACCCCCCACTTGGTGTCCTTGGCCAGGCTCCAGCCCCCCCTGAAGAACACGGAGGGCAGGAACCAGCCTCCGCCTGGGCATTGCCCCTGCTCCCCAAGCAGTGGCTGTGACCGGAGCAGGTCATCCCGGCCTCCAGCACCAGCTTCCTCGGTGGCTAAAGGAGGTGAGACAGGGGCCTCTAGGTCTTCACCATCATCTATGGCAGTGGTTCCCAACCTTCCTAATGCCGCGACCCTTTAATACAGCTCCTCATGTTGTGGTGACCCCCAATCATAAAATTGTTTTCGTTGCTACTTCATAACTGTAGTTTTACTACTGTTATGAATCATAATGTAAATATCTGATATGCAGGATGCATTTTCATTGTTACAAACTGAACATAAAGCATAGTGATTAATCACAAAAATAATATGTAATTTTATATGTGTTTTCCGATGGTCTTATGCGACCCCTGTGAAAGGGTCATTCGACCCCCAAAGGGGTCGCGACCCACAGGTTGAGAACCACTGATCTAGTGGCCTATGCTTCTGGTGCTGGGAAGGCATTTTCAACTCCGTGTGTGTGTGTGTGTGTGTGTGTGTGTGTGTGTGTGTGTGTAGGCAGGGGCTCCCTGGCCATGTGAACTGGGGGCAAGTTGCCAACCCTAGCTGTGCCTCAGTTTCCAGGAGCAAAGGCTACCCTTCTCTTCCTCCCCTCTCCCCAGCGCTGGCCAGGCAGGAAGGGTGACAGTGTCTGATCATCAGGTCCCTAGAGCCAAGTCACAGGGCAGCAGCCAGCAGGCAGGAACGGCTGGCCATCAGGTAGAAACTGCCTGCCCACACCCATTCCTCTGTCCCCACGGAGGGGCATGAGGAGCCTCCCCTGGATCAGGGAGCAGCCGAGAACAGAAGTCTTCCCTCATCTCCAGGTGGCACTAAACCCTATTCCCAAACCCCTAGGACCCCTTGGAAGGCAGGAACCCCTGGGACCTCTGGAAGGCAGCTGCTGCCAGCCCTGGGTCCTCGGCCTCGCAGCCATACCTGCTAGGGCTGCCCAAACAGGACTGTGCTTCGGGGCCTGGGCATGGGAAGAGGAGCTCATGGCACCTGGCTCCTACAGCAGTCTGGGCATTGTGTCCGAGGGAGGCAGAACCCAGGGGACACCCTCCACTTACCTGGGGACAGGTCCCCCGTGGCGCTCAAGACCAGGCTGCCCAAGGCAAGCAGCGCCCAGGCTGGCCGCATAGCTTCGGGGAAGGCAGTGCTGGCTGTGGGCCCTGGGGGAGGTGCTGGGGCACATGTTGGGGGACCCTGCAAACTGCCCCGCCCAGAGGGGGCTGCCTGCCTTGTTACTGGCAGGGGTGGTAGTTTCTTGCTAAATCATTTGACCAGAAGCTGTTCATCTCCACTTCTATCGGCTACACCGTCAACCACTTCCTTTATTCAAGTTTCCAAAGCGTGATGATTCTTTTTTTTCTGCGAGGGGAGGGGGAAGAGAATGAGACCTGTGAACAAACCACCTCTGTCTCCTACCCTCGAAACACCCAGAAGAGACATTGCATTAAAAAAAAAATTAGGGATTTTCAGAAGCAGAATCACGTGGGTTTCCTTCTGCAAACCGACTTCTCAGGTCCCCTTTCTGAGGTCTGAATGGCCCCTGCAGACTGCCCGCCTGCTGGCTGAGTGGACACCGCCTGCCCGGAAGTGGGCAGGCCTGCATGCGGGAAGCAGCTGCTGAGTGCAGTCTCAGAGGATGGATGTGGTCGGGCGCAGGCTGCCTCTGGTGATTTCTGCCCTGGAAGCGGGAGAGGAGCAGTGTGCGCTGACGGATGGATCGCGGCCTGGCTTTGGCTCAGGGCTGGTGAAGGAGGAGAAAGCACAGTGTGGCCACAGGTTCTAGCCCCGGCAGAGTGCCCGCTTACCTGCCAGCTCGGCAACTAGGACTGGGGCTCTGGAGCCAACTGGCCCGAGTTTGTTTAAATCCAGCTCTGAGTGTTAAACCCAGGTGGCCTTAGGTGTGGGGCAGCTCTATGCTGCAGTCCCCTCTGCGAGGGTTGAGGTGAGGATTTAGGACTTTCTCAGTGCTAATGCTCAGGCCTGGGTGGAGCCAGCTGTCTGGGCGGTTCATGGGCAATGCAGGAGATGCCCGAGCCTCCGTGCTCCCAGTGCCACTTGGACAGTGCGTGTAACGCATCCCCAGGGGACAGGTGGTTGGACGGGCAGACTCTCTGAACCAGAACTTGCATGTTAACACCATCCAGGGGAAGCTCTGCCCCTGATGGGTCCAGATGGGTTCTATTGGATTCTGGGTTTGTGTGACTCGGGCAAGCCATCTAACTTGTTGGAGTCCCCAGGTTCCTGGCTGCCCCGAGGACTGTTATCAGCAAAGCGTGATTAGCACAGTACGTGGTGTGTGGTGACATTTGGTAAACCGTGGGGGGTGAGGCAGCCGGTGTGCTCTGCTGGGCCGGCCCTGCCAGTGCTGACCTCTCACCCTCTGGCTGTCAGCAGCTGTGCGTGAGGACTCCAGGGTGGTGTCTGCTTGCCAAGCTCTGTGCCCTGATCTCATGTGCCATGTCTGGGATTCGTTCCCGGCCAGGGACTGGGCTGGAGGAAAGTGCAACACAACTCGGTGTTTGCCCAACATGGGTGGCAGTTTGGCCTGCGTGCTCGCTGTTGGTGCTGTGGGCTGTTTCTGCTTTCAGAAGCATTGGGCAAGGCTCAGGGCAGTTTGGGACTTTCCTCGGCCACTGAGCCACTGTCTTTCCCGGCTTTGGCCCTTTGGTCTGTGAGTGTGGGGAACAGTCCTCCACGTCCCTAGCCCTGCCCCTCTCAAGCTTGTGGGGAAACAAAGGTACAGGGAGGCCCTCATTCCATCACAAAATGGGTGGCAGGAAGGAGCTGATGTCACACTGGCATGGTTAGAGGGTCCTCCAGGGAAAGTGTGCATGTGTGTGTGTGTGTATGTGTGTGTGTGGAGAGTGTCATATATGTAGATGTGTGTGTCTGTGTGTATGCCTGTGTGTCCAGGAGTCTATCTTTGTTTCAGTCTTGATATGGTTTGAAAGTGAGTGTTTTCCTGAGTGTGTAAAAATGAGTGTGTATGTGCTTATGTGCATGAGTGTGTAGTTGTGTAAGCATGTTGTAATGGTTAATTCTATATGTCAGCTTGACTGGGCCACAAGGTGCTCAGATGTTTGGTTAAACGTGACTCTGGGTGTGTCTGCGAGCATGTTCTGGGAGGAGACTGGCATTTGAATCTGTGCGCTGAGCAAAGCGATTGCCCTCCCATTGTGGGTGGGATTCACCCCATCAGCTGAGTAGAATTAAAGGCCACACAAGAAAGAATTCTCTGTCTGACGTCTTCAAACCAGGAAGTCCGTCTTCTGCTTTCAGACTCAGACTCAGATTGGAACTGACACCGGATTGGAATGGGCTCCACTTCGCAGGCCTTGGGACTCAAGCTGAAGCTATGCTATTGGCTTTCCTGGTCAGACCGTTTAGCCTCCACAGTTGTGGGAGGCAGTTCCTTATAGTAAATCTCTTTACACACCCACACATACCCAATTGGTTCTGTTTCTCGGAGAACCCTGACTGATACATTTGTGCACATGTATCTCTGCCTATATGGACGTCTACGTATGTAAGTGTATATTGTTTGTGTATCTGTGTCTCTTTGCTTGCATGTTGTATGTTCATGTGTCTGTGTATTCCTGTGAATCTGGTTGAAAAGCATTACATTTGTGCCTCTGCATGTGAGCATGTGTGTGCACACATGTGCAGGTGTGTGATTGTGTGTATATATGCTATATGCACTATTTCTATTCTATCCAAGGCATGCCTGAAGTGCTGCGGAAGTGATGGGCTCAGTACTGAGTCTCATTCATTCATTCATCCATTCCTCATCTATCCTTTAACCCCTTCCTACTGGAAGTGTGGTCCCTGGACCAGTGGAGCCAGCATTTCTTGGGAACTTGATGGAAATTCAGATTCTCAGGCCTCGCCACATCTTATGAATCAGACTCTCTGTGAGTGGGGCCCAGGAATCTGTTCACAAGCTCTCCAGGAGAAGTTTTGGCCTCTAAGGTTTAGGAGGCACTGATTGAACCCATTTTATTGATCCTGCTGTCCTCCTTTCTTGTGGATATACATAATGTCCCCCTGACCTCCATGCTGTGCCCACTGCTGCCTTTGGCCAGTTGTCATCCTACCATGTGGAGAACATGGCTTTGCCCACTAACTGGTCATACAGCAGGGCTCCTACAGGAGATTCCTAGTCCCCAGGGGTGTGAATGGATGCGGAAGGGACACAAGGTGGGTGAGGGAAGCCTGTGGCTGAGTGAAGTCAAGGAGCGGGCATGCTCTTCTTCCCCAGTGGATGTGAGCACATCCCAGACCCATCCCTTTGCTGGTTGGGAAAGCATAGACTGTGGTTTTGCCAGAACTTCCAGAGCCAGGACTTCTAAGGCCCAACCCACGCAGCTGGGAGCCTCCGGTCTCTGGCTGGGTGAGCAGGAAGTGCTGTCTGTCTAATTTGAGCAGTTAACAGAATTATAGACCTTGGTGGTGAGGGGTGTTCGGGTCCCCTCTTCCCCAGGCTGGGTCGCCTGGGAGCTCTTCCTTGTCTCCTCTTGGGGTGAAAAGGAGGCAGGTGCAGTTTAGGTGGCAGGGATCCTGGGCACCTCCTCTCTTTGAGTCTCCTCTGACGCTTCTCCTTCCTGCCATCTCATTTATTTTAGCTCATGGGACATAGCTGGAGGCTACACAGTTGATTCAACAAGTTAAATTTCACTTCAGAGGGCACATCTCGGCATAGTCACGTTGCTGTGTGAACTTCCAGGCAGGCCCTACTCTCAGGGTACTTGTCTTGTTGCTTCCATCATGGATCTCTTTTGCAATTTGAAAGGAAAACCCAATGAAGTGTATAGTTACTGGATGAGTTATCAATTGCTGCACAACAAACGACCACAAATTTAGCGGCTTAAACAGCACACATCTATTAGCTCACAATAACTGTTGGTCAGGATCTGGGCACAGCTGAGCTGGGTTCTTTGCTTCAGGCCTCACCACACTGCAATCCAGGTGCATTTGAGGGCTAAACTGGGAAATGATCCCTTTTCAAGTTCAAGTGTCTGTTGGAAGCCACCAGTGTGGCCATGTGCGTCCTTAAAGCCAGCAAAAGGACAGTGCCACAGGCCTGCATATAAAGGGGCAGGCATTATAAGGGTAACCAACACTAATATAAAGACACATTAACTCTCTCCACTGAAGATGCCTTTAAAAACCCATGAGGTGGCAGTGAGCACCTTTAGATGCACCTTCTCGCTAGAAGGAGCCAAGGCTACTTGGAGAAACTGTGGTTCCAGGCCAGGGCAGGAAATGTACAAGGTGAGCCTGGAACATCTGGTCTACCCAGAGGTCAGGGAAGCCATTGAAGATCATCAAGGTCATGTCAAAAGAAGTTTCAGCAAACGACAAGTGTCCCTGAGGATGTGGAGAAAAGGTAACCCTCATGCACTGTTGGTGAGAATGCAGATTGGTGCAGTCATTATGGAAAACATTAAGGACAACCCTAAAAAAATTAAAAATGACCCCGCAAATTCACTTCTGGGTATGTATCCGAAGAACCCAAAACACTAATTCAAAAAAACACATGCACCTCAAGTACATCTCAATCATCTCAAAATTGTAGCTAAAAACTTACCATATACAAGGAAATAGCAGCAGAGAATCACTAATCTTAAACCAACCAACCAAAAAACAAAAACAAAAAACAAACCCAACCCTTGAAATTAAAAAATGAAAAAAGTGCCATTATGGCATTATTTCCAGTAGTCAAGATATGGAAGCAACCCAAGTGCCCATCGATAGACAAGTGGATAAAGAAAACTGTGGTCCATATATACAATGAAATGTTACTCGGCAATAAAAAGAATGAAATCTTACCATCTGCGACAGCATGGATGGACCTAGAGCAGTGATGGCGAACCTTTTGAGCTCGGCGTGTCAGCATTTTGAAAAACCCTAACTTAACTCTGGTGCCGTGTCACATATAGAATTTTTTTGATATTTGCAACCATAGTAAAACAAAGACTTATATTTTCGATATGTATTTTATATATTTAAATGCCATTTAACAAAGAAAAATCAACCAAAAAAATGAGTTCGCGTGTCACCTCTGACACGCGTGTCATAGGTTCGCCATCACTGACCTAGAGGGTAAAAGAACACGGAAGTCAGCTTGAAGAGGCTTCCACTGGCCCAAAGGGACAACTTAGCACCAGTAAGAATACAGCAGGAGGTCAAAACACACCAACTCGTCATACATGGTGAGTTTGTAGTGATACAATGATTATAGTGATGATACTTCCTCCCCATCTTCTGAGGGCCGCGGCAGTGGTGGGGCCCTTCTCCCAGCTACTGGTCCCTGCTTCACAACCCTGCTGCAGAAAGTGCCCTTCCTATCCCACAAAACCCAGGAAGGAGAGCCAGTGGCAAGACGCTTCTGTGTAGTGGGAGCTGCAGCCCTCCCTCACCTGCAGAACATTGTGTTCCTGAAAAGCCGTAGGATGGAGTTCCTGGTCCAGCTGTGGACACTGGGTGGGTCATTGGACTTCTCCAGATTCAGTGTCCTTGTCTGTTACAAAACAAGAAAAAAAAGAAGGAAAGAAAAAGAGAGGTGCTTACCTCTTAGATGTCTTTTGGGGTTTCAGGGGTCCTCAAACTTTTTAAACAGGGGGCCAGTTCACTGTCCCTCAGACTGTTGGAGGGCCGGACTATAGTTTTAAAAAAAAACTATGAACAAATTCCTATGCACACTGCACATACCTTATTTTGAAGTAAAAATACAAAACGGGAACAAATACAAGATTTGTATTTGCATGTGGCCCGGGGCCATAGTTTGAGGACCCCTGGATGTGGAGAACAGAGTTATGACCCTGATTGCCCAATGACAGGAACATAGCTGGAGTCGTGCTTCCCAAACTCTCAGACACCAGGTGTGCACCAACAAATTTCCTTGCACAGATACGCATAAGGTATGTGGGACTTCTCAGAGCCTTTAGAATGCAGGTCTAGTGTGCAAATGCCCAGATTAATAGCAATGGCAACATGGAACCACCTCTGCCCAGAGGGTCTCTGACCTCCTTATGGGGCTCGGGATTGAGGGTTCTGGTGAGGGAATGGCAGGGCTGAGGAGTGAAGGGCAAGGCCCTGCCGGGCGCTGAGGAGTGACCTGCTGCAGCCTGCCCTGGGGTTTTTGAGTTCAGCGAGGAGGCATTCCATTAGAGGGCTCCTGGCCAGACTGGGTTCCGGCGAGAGGGACTCGTGAGCTCTGGACAACCTGCAGATGCCAGGATGGCGATGGGGGTCCCTGCTGGTGGCCTGAGCTGCTGGGAGAAGCAGAGGTAGTGGCACTGACACACCACCCGGAACGACCGAGAGCAAAAGTCACAAAGCTTTGCACAGCGGAGCTTCGGAAGGAGCCTCAGGGACTTGAAGTGATGTGTAGAAGAAGCAAAAACCCGTGGTCCAGGAGAGGATTATCTGACGAGCTTCTGAGACCTTTATGGTTTGTCTGTATTTCATTTTTTTAAAGTCAACGGTAGTTATCCGAGCGGTGAGGCTAGAAGACCTTTTTTTGTCTTTGTATTTCTCTGTGAAGAATAACGGTCACACATTTCTCCAGAGCAGTAGCACGTGTGAGGAGAATGTTGTCTACTTGGTGGCGCTGTGATCTAAGAAATGAGCATCGCCTTGCCTGACAACTGGTGTCTCCCAACTTGTTCCTTAGGACTGTGGGACTTCCTCCTTAGGTGCCTGCCACAGCGCCTCCCCCCCCCCCCCCCCCCCCCCCCACACGCCCTGTTCTTGAACCTGCTCCAGCTTCAGGCCTCCTCCATAACAGCAGTGGGCTTTCAGCAGTCTTTGGCCTTTCTGCAGGCTGGGAAATGTTCTGCTTTTGCAAATAAAGTCATTAAAGAAAGAGTAAATTTGCATTAATTGTTGATGGCTTATTAGTATCTCTGAGAGGGGCCAAGCTGGGACAAGTGTGAGTTTCATGAATTTCCCCAAGGTTTTGTGGTTTGGCTTGAACTCAGAGGCCCTCTGAGTAAACTCATGTACAAGCTTTAATTAACGTTTGCCAGTGTCGGTGTGTTTTATTGCCTTTCGAAGCCTGCAGCCTTCCTCCTGACTCATCTACTCAGAGGCTCTCGGCGGTGATGAAGGCAGGGCTCGGTGCCCACATGGAGCGGGTTCCTCTCCATCAGAGAGGATAACGGAGGGCTGCTCTACAAGGAAGCCAGTCAGCTTGTTTCCCACTGTCATTTTGTACCCTGGGTTCCTGAGGGGAGATAGTAACCTGTGGGAGGTGTCTAGGGAGATCCCTGAGCCTCTTCACTCATCATCAGATTTGCCATTTCTTTCTAACATTTCTCGGTGGGTGTCTATCCTTTTTTCTTTTTCCTTTTTTTGAGTTCCAGGCAGTCCTTCCTCCAGTGGCCCTCCTCCTTGCAACAGGTGCATTGATTGATGCCTAGTGGGTCTTCCCCTTTTTTGCAGGTCCCACCTCTCCTTCTGGCCTCCCCACACGTTTTAAGGAAAAGGTGGGCTGCTTTAATTTCCTTGCTTCCTGGGCATGGTAAGCTTTAAAGGCTATATCCATCAGCTGGGAGGGACTCATTGCCAATGCCCTGTCCAAATGCTGAAGCTTCCCTCTGATATCTGGGGTGCTCTGCCCAAGGAAAGTCAGGTTTACCATCTGGACATTTTCTCAAGCCTGTGGGTCAGCATGAGTATGCCTTTAATAGGCCCGATAGATCCTTTCTGAGAGTTCAGAAGGATCTGCATTTGGTTTCTGCAGAATGGCTTGTACCACATTCGGGCTCCTTTCCTTAGGCACCCAAGTCCCTCCGATATGCACCCTCTGCAATGCTCCAGGAAGCCCAGGTCTCCACTTGTCCAGTCCGGATGGTGAGTGGCAAAATGGAGGTGAGAAGATCTGCCCTTCTCTGGAAATTCTCCCTATATGAGGGGTTGGAATTCTTTCAATTCAGTAAATCTGAAGTGGAAAATGGAATATGGGCCTGATAGTAGCCAGCAGGCTGGCCTTCCAGGTTTATTCACCTGTAGGGCATCGCCTCCAAGGGAATTGCCCTACTCTGGGTAGGGATGCTCCCTGACCAAATTGGGTGCCCTGTAGGGTCTTCAATGGGGAGACCATTCCTTCCTCATACAGGGGTGGGGCTGTCCCCCTCTAGGCCCTACTTCAGGGGTACCTAGCAGCAGGGGTGTTGGCAAGGGAATTTTTCCTGCTGCTAATTCTGGTTTCCCTGTTTCAGGGCATTAGAGCAACTCATCTCCTCATTTTCCTTTTCTTCCTGTGTCTTGTTATCAGGAAGAGGTTTTGAAGCAAATTTGCTTGTTTGCATCATTAATTTATTCCCCCCCCCTTGCCAAATCCTTATTATGTAAAGACATAAATTTCTAGACATAAGGGATTTTTGTCCCATTTCCCTGGAAAAACAATTCCAGTTTAGTAATTTGAATAGTGTAGTAATTTGAAGAACCATTCAAGGGCCATTTTCCCTCATAGTCTAAAGTATACATAGGCCAAGCAATATTGTAATAGAAAACCAATTCCTATGGCTGTACATGGACCAATCTGCTAAAATTTGGCCAAGTGGACTCCCTTTAGGAGTGGAAACATAATAACGCCTGATGTCATGAAAGTACAAATCCAAAACCATAACTACAGCAATACCCCAGGCGAAATGGGAACATATAGACAAAACTTGGATCCATAATACCATTATTCCAAACAGATGCTCACAGGCAAGTCCTAGCATCTTATATCCTGCCAACTAATACCCAAGTGGCACAAAGCCCAAATTGTGATGTTGTCTTGGTGTGGGTCTCTTTGGATTCATCTCGATTGGAGCTCTCTGTGCTTCCTCAACTTGTGTGACATTTTCCTTCACCAGGTTAGGGAAAATTTCAGCCATTATCTCTTCAAACAGGCTCTCTATACCTTGCTCACTCTCTTCTCCTTATGAAGTGAAGCTGTTATGCTTGATATTGTCCTATAGGTCCCTTAGACTTTCCTCATTTTAAAAAAATTTCTTTTCTTTTTGATGTTCTGCTTGGGTGCTTACTTTGATCTTGTCCCCCAAGTCACTGATTTTATCCTCTGCTTCATCTAACCTGCTTTTGATTACTTTTAGTATATTTCTCATTTCAGATATTGTATTCTTCATTTCTGACTGTTTCTTTTTTATGGTTTCTATGTCATTTAAAAAATATTTTTATTGATTTCAGAAAGGAAGGGAGGAGGAGGAGAGAGAGATAGAAACATCAATGATGAGAGAGAATCATTGATTGGCTGCCTCCTGCACAACCCCCTACTGGGGACTGAGCCCAAAATCCAAGCATGTGCCCTGGGTTTCATGCTGGCAGGCAGTTGAACCTTGGTTCGGTTATAGTCAGGGCACAAGTCAGTGCACTCCCCAGACTGGTGCTGTACCAATAGGAGTGCTCAACACTGGGAAGGTGGCATCTTACCAACTCTGTTGCTCTGGAGCAGGGGAATTTTTCAGCCAAGATATCCCCCCTGGCTTCTCAGCTACCACATGGTGGGGATGGGTGCACCCATTTCCAAGTTTTTGCTTTTCTCACCAGTCTCTATGTGGCTTCTTCTGTAAATCATTGGTTATAATATTTCAGTTCAGCTAGTCTTCAGTTGGTTATGCAGGTTGTTTGCTCTATAATTTAGCTATAAATCCAGTTTGGGGCTGGGAGCAGGTGAGTGTAGCTTCCATCTACTCTGCAGCCATCTTGGGATCCTCCAAGTTGTAAGAGTTCTTTACATGTGCTGGATACTCCCTTATCAGATACTAGAGGCCCGATGCATGAAATTCATGCAAGAGTAGGCCTTCCTTCCCCCAGCTGCTGGCATTGGCTTTCCTCTAGCACCCAGGACAGGGGCTTGCTTCCCTCTGGCTGCCTGCAGGCACATGGGACCTGGGCTTCCTCCCAGCCCCAGCTTTGTTTGGAAGGATGTCTGGAATGATGTCCAGAAGGACGTTGATCTAATTAGCATATTACCCTTTTATATTATAGATGTGATTTAGAAATATTTTATTCAGTCTGTGAATTGTTTGTTTTTACTTGGTTGATAGTGTCCTTTGGTGCACAAAAGGTTTTACTTTTAATGAAGTATAATTTAGCTATTTTTGTTGTTGTTATTGTTTCCTGTGCTTCTGGTGTCATATCTAAGAAATCTTCAATGTCATATTTTCTTCTAAGAGTTTTACTGTTTCAGGTCTTACAGTGAGGTCATGGATCCATTGTGAATTAATTTTTGTAGATGGTGTGAGGTAGGGGTCCCACATTACTAGTATTCTCTTGCATATGATACTGTGTCAAGTGGTGATCACTGTTACTTTGGCAGGCAGGAGAGAGAAGATGCGGCAGTGTATGCTCTGGACTCAGTGAATCTTTGTGAGGTTTCCCTATTCAAGCTGAGCTTGTCCAGCACCTTATTTGCTTCCAGTTACATGGAGTCACATGTCAAAAACTACTCCAAGGTTTTGTCACTCATGTTTTCTGTTTCAATTCATGTTACCCCAGGCTCCAGGGCCCATGGCTGTGGGGTAGGGTGAAGCCCTGGGCACAATACACTTCCCCTTAAAAATGTGTTGTTGAGGAAGGGATGCAGGAGAGAAGTCAGCGGTGGCCAGGGCCTGGGGCCGAGGATAGGGGTGGGGATGACTCCAAAGGGGCAAAATGAGGAGTTTTGGGGACAGTGAGACTGCTCTGAATCTTGATTGTGGTGCTGGTTACATGACTGTACACAATTGTCAAAACTCACAGAATTGTAACTCAAAAAATGACTCTTACTATATGTTGCTTTAAAACATAGAAATCAATAAGTGAACCATGTGCTGTTTTGAGGCAACAGAACTTTGAGTGAGAGCGCCCTCTGGAGGCAAGCCACCTGGTTTCAAGTCCAGGCTCCCCCACTTTCCAGCCGTGAGATCTTGGCAAGGGCTGCATGCCTCAGATTCTTTTTCTGTAAAAGAAGGGTCATGTATAGGGTTTGGAATGAGCATTGACTGACTTCAGCCACACAAAGCTTGGGGGATGGGTTGGTGTGTAGAGAGTTCCATGTCAGAGATCGCTATTATCACAGGCATCTCCAGACCCCAAGGGGTTATGTGGAAATGAGGGAAGGGGGAGCTGAAGGGCTAGAAGCTTCTGGTCCCTGTAAAGTACTCTGTTGTCAGTGGCTTTATTTGTCCATGTCACACTGCAGTACTAAGACCCGTTTTGGTGGATGCTCTGTCTCCCATGACATCTCTCATGTCCTGGGCACGTGGCCCAAGGAGGTGGTTGGGCTGGGTTGGCTCATCTCTCCTGGGCCTTCTGATGGCTGCAGCCCCATCTGCCAGCCCTTAGAGGCTCAGCCCTATGATCCTGGTTAGGTGGGGCTGTTTCTGGGTGTCCGTGCTGCGTTCATTTTAGTGTAACTCATTTTGTTGGTCAGTGCTCACAAGGAAGGGAGAACTAGGCGTGGAAGGTGAGAGTGGTCGCCTTGACTTGCAAAAGCTTCATTTTGCTCTGTTACCCCAGGTGCTGCACAGCCCAGGAGCTTGTCTTAGGAGGAGAGAATACATCCTGTCATGGCCTGTTTGCCTGATGGGAGCTGTTCCTGTGGATTTTTCTGGTTAAGGGGCCGAAGCCAGGTCCTCACCTATTGGGCGTGTCTGTGATATTCTTTCTAGATGACTCTCAGATTTACCCCCATCCGTGTTTCTGAGCAGAGGCCTCTCTGGATCCATCCAGGCATACTCATCCCCGTCTGCTTGTATTTTGGGATGCAGATCCCTACCCTCTGTTTCATCCACCAACGTATTTCCATCTGCTTTCTGTCTGCCAGAAATTGAAAACTTGTGCCAGCTTGCTGATGGTCTGCTTCTAATTCTTTTTTCGGTAACAGGTTTATTCCCTTTATTTTTTGGTTTTTGGTTTTGAGCTGTTTAAACCATATTGCTTTACTCTTGCAGATATATTGCTTACAGGTTATATAGCCATTCCCTAGGTCTTCAGCAAGAGGGAAATGTCAAATAGCTGTCATGAATCCTACTAAAAGCTCTATTTTTCATGGAAATGCCTAATGTGGTTGTGTTTAAATTCTGGAATTTAAATGTGTTAACATTTGGAAGCATAATTGAGGAAATAATTCTCAAGCATAAAGAAGATTCACAGTGGGGGGGCCAGAGTGGTTTCCTTAAGAAGTGGAGCCTGGCAGTCATTTACATCCCAGTGAGAATGATGCAGATCTGAGTGTCTTTGAGAAGACATTTTAGGGTGTGGAGAGCTAGAGAGAGACAGCCATGTCTGAACTGGAAGGCAGGGGTAGTGTGAGGGCAATGGCCCCAGTGATGAGGAGAAGGAACACTAGGAGGTAGGGGTGACTCCTGATGCAGGAGCAGAGGATAAGAAAGAAGTTTATCTTAAAAACTAGAGGCCCGGTGCACAAATTTTTGCACCAGTGGGGTCCGGCCAGCCTGCCCTGATGGGGCCTATTGGGCCGGGCTGGGGGAGGGGCTGTGGGCAGTTGGCCAGCCCCCTCCCTCCCACCTCCGCCCCACCCCCACCCCTGCCCCCTGGTTGAACTCCTGGTTGAGGGGACAATTTGCATATTAGCCTTTTATTATCTAGAATGGGACCTTTGGGGATGGCCCGGCAGTGGGGCTTTGAGACAGTGTTCCAGGGTGTTCTAGGGGAACTTATAGCTAGACATCAGGGGTTTTCTTTTTCTTCTTTCCAGACATCAAAATGATGTATAAACCAGTTTTTCAGATGGAAAGTAAAAGGATTAGAACTTTAATAGACAAACATCAGCCAGGGAAGTTTTCACCTAAGCACTTTATTCAAGAAAACAAAGGTAGCACCATTAAGACAGTTGTGTTTTTTTTTCTTCTTCTTCTTTTTTTAAAAAATATATTTTATTGATTTCTTACAGAGAGGAAGGGAGAGGGATAGAGAGTTAGAAACATCGATGAGAGAGAAACATCGATCAGCTGCCTCCTGCACACTCCCTGCTAGGGATGTGCCTGCAACCCAGGTACATGTCCTTGACCGGAATCGAACCTGGACCCTTCAGTCCGCAGGCCGACGCTCTATCCACTGAGCCAAACCGGTTAGGGCAAGACAGTTCTTATGTTAGATTTTCATGCAGGTCCTTCCCTGGGAAAAGATGTGAGAGCCAGCAGTGAAAACTTCCCGGGGCAGGAATGAGGGCAGAGTGGGTGAGCAGGGGAGCAGGAGAAATACGTGGCTGGGAAGCCCTGGGCTGAGGGAGGGAGTGTCAGGCGCCCCCCCCCCCCCCCCGCCGCCTTCCCCCCTCCCTCCCCCAGTGATCTTCTGGGCATTGACTTCAGCGCTTCAGGCCCAGGCTGCCTCTCTTATCCAAGCAGCATCGGCAGCATTGGTGGAGCCTTGGGTGGGTGTCAGGGGCACATGTGGGTGTGGGGTAAGGCGACTGAGGCACACTCACGTGGCAGGGCCCTAGAGCGTCAGCGGTCAGAGACTGAGGTTGTCCCAAACGCCATGGGTCCAAGCTGGGCACTGTCTTTTCCCGTGAGGTTATTATTCATTTAAAAATTCCTTTTTTGCCAGAACCGGTTTGGCTCAGTGGATGAGCGTCGGCCTGCGGACTGAAGGGTCCCAGGTTTGATTCAGGTCAAGGGCATGTACCTTGGTTGCGGGCACATCCCCAGTAGGAGATGTGCAGGAGGCAGCTGATCGATGTTTCTCTCTCATTGATGTTTCTGGCTCTCTATCCCTCTCCCTTCCTCTCTGTAAAAAATCAATAAACTATATTTTTAAAAAAGTTCCTTTTTAAATAAAATATTGGCAGCAGTGGCTCCACCTGTCACATCCCCTCGGGCTGCCTCCAGCCCAGCAGAGCGCTTCCAGTGGAGCGAGCACACAGCCTCTCAGGCAGATGGAAGCGTTGCAGGGACACACCCCCCCCCCCCCCCCCCCCCCCCCCCCCCCCCCCCCCCACTCTCAGGGATGTGCTCCCAGACCGTCCTCCCCCTGGGCGAGGGGCCCTCTGCTGGCAGGGCTCAGAGAGCTCCTGCCCAGGGTGCTCAGCCAGCCCGCTGCTCAGGCACCCCTGCTGGGCGGGACCAGAGTGGGTTGGGGTGACGGGGGTCTGCAAGCTCCGGGGAGCCCTTGTTTATTTCATCCATCACGTGCTGTCGGTGGGACAGGAGGGCAGCTGCTGCCCAGCTGGGGCTGCTCTGTGGGCCTGCCCCACCACACGGACTGTCAGTGCCCACACTTGGGTTGTCCCTGCACGCAGCTGTGGTCACAGGTGCACATTCTGTCAGGTGGCTGACTCGCCCCTCACTTCGTTTTCCAGGAAGGAATTTCGTGGCAGGCGGTGGTATGTCTACATCATTCCCTGCCCGGGGTGGGCCCAGCGCTGTCCCTGCTGAGCCCTGACAGTACACACTATCCCCTCCCTCCTCCCTCACTGGCTCAGGCCCTGGGTGCCTCCCAGCACCGGCAGCCTGTCCTTGTACCCAAGTGCCCCAGACCCCACCTGCCTGCATGCCAGCTCTGACATGAGGGGCAGGAGAAGAGACGGAGACGAGGCTCCTTCTAACATGGGGGCTGGGGTGTATGCTGAAGGCCCTTCCTTTGTCCCTCGGGGTGTCCAGGCCACCACGCTGGCTACCAACGCCCCCCCACCCCTCGCCCCTGACCCCACTTCAGCTGGGCTCCGGGGCCAGGCTGCAGTCACTTCCCTCTTTTCAACAGGAGCTGCCTCTGCTGGACCTCAGACGGCCTGGCCCACAACTGCCGTGCCCAGCTGAGGGATGAGAGCTGTAAGTGGGCAATGGGTGACAAATGTGCCCTTGACCCAGGGCCACTATGAGAATGTGTGTGGGGGTCTTTCTATATGTCCTGAGTGGGGTGGGCTTATCTGGAGTTTGGCTGCGTGTTCTAAGGATCAAGGAGACCCGCTAAACCTTCGGGGGGTGCTGCCAGGAGAACTGCTCATCTCGTGAAGTCCCTGGAGGGTCCCCCCAAATCCCAAATTGGCAGTGGGCCTGAGTGAGGGGCAGCTGGGCAGCTTGGGCTGCAGGAGGGGCTGGGGGAAGGTGGGACCAGGAAGGAGTGCCTGGTGGTTGCACATGGACTTAGGACATCCGGGTTTGGGGGGACGCTCAGCACACCTCCTAGTGAGTGAGCATCAGGAAGATGGGTTTCCTTCCTAGCAGGTGGGGTGCCAGCGGGAATTCCAGGGGATGCCGTCTGAAGGGGTCAGAGGGCATGGAGCCTGGGCTGAGGATGCATTGGCCAGCCAGTCAGTCCCTCTTCCTGGCTGAGTCCTGAGGGTGTCAGGCACAAAGCCGGGAGGAGGTCAGCGTCCAGGCATTGCTCCCTGGATGTTCACAACCTGTTTCTAAAGGAGCCTTCCCGTCTGAGAGCACCAACCAGGAGGCTGGGAAAAATGATAATGTGTTTTGTCAATCCAGACCTCCAGATGTTATAGGTGAATGCAGAGTTCTTGGGGTGCCACGAGGAAAATAATTCCCCGAGGTCCCTATGGAAGGATGGGGTGTCATGGAAAGCTTGATTGATGATGTCAAATTAAGGGGTTCCCCTCCAAGGTGCCATGGAAGAAGTCTGATCTGGTCTTCAGCAGGACCAGAGTAAGGGCCACTGCCCATAGTTCCTGCTCCATGTTAAAGTCCAGTCCAGTCCAGTGTCTGGCTAGCTTAGCTTCTGTTCCCAGCTGCACGGCATTGTGTGTGAGCCCGAATGGCCATGGGCCATGCATCTGCTTAAGGCCACATGGCTATGGAGAGAGAACAGGCAAGTGCATGGGTAAGTGGGAGTCACAGAGCGAGAGAACAAGAGTGAACAAGAGCATGAGAGAAGAACAAGAAAGAGACAACTCTTTGTCTGGGAATTTTAACTTTCCAAGACATTGCACACTTCTGTGGAGTCCACCCCTAGCCAATCCATTGTTGCCCAGGCTAGACTGACAGGCAAGCACTTTCCCACGTCACCCTGACTTCGTTGTGCATGCCCGTTTGTTTAATCCCTCCCCACCGTGGTCTGCAGGGAATCCACTGGGTTCCATGGGGAGCATGAAGCTGTAGCTCCCTGGTGAAGCTGCCCAGATGGCCATGCTCACAATGTCTGGCTCCCCTCTGCTCTCTTCCTATTGTTAATATTAATAACTAGGTAATTATGCCAATCACACAAACAAGTCCCTAAAATATATCCAAAACACCACAAAATTCATATTTATAAGTGATAGCCCCAAACACGCCCCCAGCATGCGGCTGAAACACCGGATCATGCTCTCTCATAGGGATAATCTATGATGCTAGGATATCATACACTGAGCACAGCCCTTCTAGGTCGCCAGCCAACATGACTTCACAAAGGCTGTGCTGCAGGAGGTGACCTGCCAGTCTTGGAGCTCCAGGATCCCTTGGAGCCAGCACCATCTGAGAGCAAATCACAGTCACAATGCAGTGACTGTTGCTGTGTGAAAAATTACCCCCAAACAGAGTGGCTTAAGACAACCACTCTGTTAGGCTGCTCACAGCTTCTGAGACCCAGCGATTGGGGCAGGGCATTGGGGCAGCCAGAGTTTGCTCCATGACACCAGGGCCTTGGCTAGAAGACCCCAAGTCTGTCAACTTCACACACACACACACACACACACGCACGCACACACACACACACGGAGTCTGGGCTGGAGCTTCCTCACAGCATGGTGGCTGAGCAGTCCAACCTCACTGTGGTTCAGGGTTCACAGAGTGGCAGTGAGAAGTGCAAAAGCTCTTCACCTCTAAGGACCCCTCTTGGAAGTCACAAAACATCACTCTGTCTACTGGGTGAAGCAGTCACAAGACTCCATACGATTCAAGTACAACAGTAAAACAGACCAAAGAATAATCCAAAACTCCCCTCTGCACGCATTTTAATGCATCAGCATATAAAAATGCACCTGGAAAGCTTATGAACACTCTACTGAAACCCTCCCCTAAGATTCTCACCTGCAGGGAAATAAAGGATAAAAAGCCCTCAGGACAATGCTCAGTGTGGGCTTGCTCTAGAGCAGGGCATGAACTTTTTATTTCTACGGGCCCCCATGAGACTTGCAACTGGGGAAGCAATGGGCATCAACAGCTTGACTCGGGCTCACCCCCTGATCCTGTCTCCAGGGCCCCCTTTTTCTCTGACTTTCTCTGAGCTGAAACAGACCCAGCCAGACTCACTTTTCTCACTGTGACCTTCACTTCCCGGTGAGCCAACAGCAGCCCCGCCTTGGCTCACTGCTTTCCTGTAACATCTCCAGAGCCAAAGCACCCCGGCCTAGGCTCTCCCCTGTTGCTTCTTCTACCCCAATCCCTTCCTTTGTGTCACTGTCCCCAGCTTTAATAAACATACTCTCAAACCATCTGGACTCGTGTTGTAAAATCTTTCCTACACCAAGTCGAGAACCCACATACTGCCCGGCTGGTGTGGCTCTGTGGTTGAGTGTTGATCTATGAAATGGTTTGATTCCCGGTCAGGGCACATGCCTGGGTTGCAGGGCTCGATTCCCAATGTGGGGCATATATATTTTAAAAATTAAAAAGAAAAAAGAAACCACACACTACAGGCTGGCCTGAGGCAGGCCTGCTACCAGCCAGTCCCTGTCAGGTAACAGTTGCATCTTGAACACATTATATGATAAGCCAGACACAAAAGGCCATATATATATTATATGATTTCTTTAATCTGCAGATCTATAGGTATAAGAGCGGACTATTAGTTGCCAGAGGCTGAGGAGAGGGAGAAATTGAGAGTGACTGCTAATGGGTTTGGAATTTCTTTTAGGGCGATGAAAATGTTCTGGAATTAGATAGTTGTACTAACCTGTGAATATACCCAAACCCACTGAATTGTATATTTAAAAAGGGGTGAATTTCGTGGTTTGTGAATTAAATCTCAATAAAAAAATTTTCAGAAAGAACATTTGAAAATATCAGCTGACAGAATCTGTTGTAGGAAGTGGGTGTTAGAATCAAGTGCCTCTCTCCCGGGAGCGGCAGCTGGGGGAGGTTCGCAGGTATTGCTGCAAGGGGGCGCCGATCCGCTACCTCCCAGCCCAGGGGCAGCCTCCCTGCAGGAGGATGAGTTGGAGATGCAGCTTACGCTGGCAGCCCAAGCTGGCCTTCTACCCCAACCAAATATGAATCTTGGGACCAGTTTTCTCAGCCACGCCTGGTCGGTGGGGTGGGGGAAAGGGTGAGATGAACAGAAGCAGAATTAAAAGCTCAGGGCCCTCCAAGAATGGTGTTTTGAAGGCATGATGACCCTACCAGCTAGTAAATGAGGCCCAGCGAATGCCTGGCTCTTCCTCTGCATGGGAGGTGGTGGGGTCACGGTGGAATTGGGGGGTCTGGTGAGACTCATGACAGGCAGTGATGAACAAAGTGGTCCAGTGGCTCAGTCTGGCCACAGCCACTACTCCTTGGGAGGACAGGGATGGAAAGGTCTAGGTGGGGTGTCAGCACCCCAGAAAGTGGCTTGAAGTTGAGGACAGAGTTTCTATCCAAAGGGGTTTGGACATGTTGGGCACAAGGACCAAGATGGAGGCAGGGAATGGATTGGCTGTCATGGCCACTGGCAGCCACATGCTCTGTGGTAGTCTGTGACATCGGGGCCCCCAAATAAACCAAATCTGCTGGCATACACCACCTTGTGCAGTCCCCTGCCCTGTGACTTGCTTTAGCCAAATGCAGAGGAAGTGACACGTGCTAGTTCCAGGCCTAAACCACAGGAGGCCAGGTTTCTGTTTTTGTACTCTGGGGAGCCCTGAGACCAGGGGAGAGAGCGAAACCCACCCGTCTTGGTGACCTGTCAGCTGGATGTAATCACACAGGTGACCACTGGGGATCCCAGCAGGAGAACGCAGCTCAGTCTGCAGAATCATGAGCAATTAAACCGTTTTGGGGTTTTTTGGACTTAGTGAAGCTGCACGCTCTGAGTCCGTCCCCTCTGACTCCTGACTGGAGAGTAGAGGCAGCTGGTCTTCCTCCTGCTCTGGAAGGGACTGGCTCTGGCCTTGGGAGGAGGTGATGCCGCAGGGAGAGAGGATCTGTGAGAGGCAGGCAGGCAGGGTGCCTGCGGAGGCTACCTGAGCTAAGGCCGCTGTGCCCATGATGTTCAGGGCAGCCACAGCTCCCAACTCATGCTAATCTGCCCACCGTCCAGGTGACTCCTTGAAGCTCAGCTGACTTTTCCCCCCAGACTGAGGTTTAATCTGCAGAGCTGTTCAAAGTGCTGCTCCAATGCTACCTGTCATAAAGCCTGGCCTATGTCGCCCTGTTCACTGACTTGGCACCAAGCACATGGTCTGACACAAGTGGGCTCAAACACCACAACACAGGTGAGGACTGAGTGGAAGCCTTCTCCAGCAGCTTCAGTGGCTGGATCCCTCCATAGCTCTTACCACAGGCCCGAGCTGGTCTCTGTGCCCAGACCACATGCATCAGGAGGCCAAAGCCAGATTTTGCATCTTTCCTACCCTTGGGGTCTGGAAGGTGGCTTGCACACAGAAGGTACCCCGTGATGCTTGTTGCGTGACGTGCAGCCAGAGTGGAGCAGGCAGAGGGCAAGGTATGGGGAGCCCCTGTCTCTGCAGGAAACAGAAGGACCATGGCTGCTTTCCTGGAGGCAGGCCCAGCGTGAGTATGGGTAAGTTGGAGCTGACAAAGGAAAACGGCCTTTATTTCCTTCTGGCAGGCACAGAGTTCCATGTCTGCTCTGTGTCAATAATTCTGAGTTATTTAAAATTTAGCTATTGTGACTGAGGCACACATGCAATCTCACCTGTCAATGTCTCTCTCCGTCTTCTTTCCCAACAATGAGGCAAAGCAGAAGGAGAGGACTGTCATGACAGGTCAGTAATGACCTTGGGCACTAGAAGGGCCTTTGCTGTGGTGTAGAGCCCTCACTGGAGAGCTTCTTCTACTTCTCCTTTTTTTTTAAATAAAAATTTTTAATGTTGCCCGAGCCAGTTTGACTCAGCGGATAGAGAGTCAGCCTGCAGACTAAAGGGCCCTAGGTTCAATTCTGGTCAAGGGCACATGTCCGGTTTCAAACTCAAACCCCAGTAGGGGATGTGTAGGAGTCAACCGATCAATGATTCTCATCATTGATGTTTCTATCTCTCTCTCCCTCTCCCTTCCTCTCTGAAATCAATAAAAATATATTTAAAAAATTTAATGTTGACATTATTACAGACTTCCCCCAAGTCCCCCGTTCTGCCCACATCTACCCACCCACCTCCCCCTCTTTTGGCCTTCACCACACTATTGTTCCTGTCCATGGGGTATGCATATATGTTCTTCAGCATATCCCTTCAACTTCTTTATCCTATTATCAAGCTTCTTGTTATTCTTGAACTCCATTTGCCCTCCCTCCGCCTACACTGGTCCTAGCCTCCCCTCCCCACATAGTTCCCTTCTGTTTGGTGAACACTTGTGAAGTATGCACAGCTCTTTTGTGTGTTCATGTGTTTCTTACCTTTTCTCTCAACAAAATGTTCTTCAGACCTACCTACAGCACTTCCTGAGCACATGGCATTGCTTTCTACAGCTGGTGAGCATTCCTAGGTGCACTGAAGACATTCAGGCAATTCCTCTCCTGAGGATGGTGCACATTTGCCCTGAATTCTATCATGATGCTCCCAGAAACATCCTCCATGTGTTTCCTAAAGGACACTCAACCACCGAGCCATGCCAGCTGGGCCAGTTTGATGAGTTTTAGTAACTTTATGCATTTGTTGTACCCATCATCCAAACAAGAATGCTGTGACCTGACCCACTTAATCCCCAAACCTGCTCCTCACCTAGGTAACCCACTGTAGTCTTTCAGCACAGACTGGTTTTGCTCTTCACATACAGCATACACTTTTTTGTGTGTCTGGTCACTTTTGTTCCTTGTAATGTTTGTGAGCTCACCCATGCTGGAGCCCACTGCAGAATCCCCTCCTTTCTGCTAATGAGCAGTATCTCAAGGTATGAGTAGACCACCGTTTGTTGATTTATCTTGTTGCACAGTAGGTCGCCTCCACGTTTGGTGGTGATAAATGAGCATTGTGAACCTTTGTTCAGGTCTGTGTCTGGATATGCATTTTTACTTCTCTAGAACAAATGTCCAGGTATGGGATCATTAGGTCATAGCCTAAGCATAAGAAAGTTCTATACAGTTTCTAGTGTGGTCCTATTGTCATATGCTCTGCTCACAAATTTCCTGTGATCTGGTATTTGACCATGTCTGGCATTTCACCATGTCTGACATTTTTTTTCCTTCTCTGCTAGGTGTGTGGTGGTATCTGCATTTTCAGGACAAGGTGCTGGTGCTATAATGTGGACTACTGTACTGGATTTTTCCAGGATCAGCCTCTGTCTTCCTCCCTCCATCATCACCCCTCACTCTCACAGAAACTGAAACTGCAATCAAAAGGGATGAGCAGTGCAATCTGTCAGGGCTGGGGGCCAGGGAGCTCAGGGGAGTTTTCTCAGGAGAAAGGATGCTTAGAGTCTTTTGGGTTGTGTTTGTAGAGCTGTAGAGGTTACAGTGTAAGGGTTATGCAGTCTTTTAATCAAAGCATCACAGAACACAGGGCTTTGCTTTCCATAGCATAGAGGAGGATTCAGTCCCACTGCTCACACCTCCCAATCCCTGGGAACACTCATTTTTTCTCTCCAGAATTCCCTGGTTCCCAAAGATTTGAGCCAGAAGTTTGGAAGGAATCAGGGAATTTTCTCACTGGAGGTAAGGCAGTGACTTTCCCGGGGCTTATAAGATGACAAGAAAAGGTTTTTGAATTCCCGCTGTTGATGGACAGAAAAGCTTATCTCCATGCCAGCATGGAGAGAGGAGCAGGTACAAGTGTGCAATCGCTTTGATGCAGATACAATTTCTGGAACTCTCCATAAGCTTAATCAGCTGAGACTGAACCTCAGTGGTTGCTAGAGAAAGAGGAGTTCCTGGAAACAGATTCTGAGATGATGGCTCATGGGCAGATGATTCCTAAGGAAGTGGTCTCAGCTGAAATGAACATGGAGAAGCGGAGGCAAGCAGGGCAGGGAAAGGTCAGCCAATGTGGGGCTCAGCCCACAGGGGGTTCTTCAGTCTGTCAGTCACTGAGACAAGATGCTGGTTTTGGATTCCTGTACTAGTCATTGTACAAGGATGACCAGTTGTCTCCAAGTTATAAGTGAAGAAACTGAGGCAATGAGCCGAAAGTTACTCAAATAGATAGTGCTCCAATGTGGATTTGAACTAGGTTTATTGGACTCCAAACCCCACGATTGCAGATAAAGGGAAAAAAGGGGTCAGATATAAAGATTTAATTGTGGACTGGGGTAAAGAAGGTGCTGGGCAGTAGCGGATACAGAGCGAGAACAGACCTGTAGGCCCCAGTCCTGTGTTTGGCCAAGTATCTTACCATGTTGGAAGTGCCCAGGGGTCTTCAGCTGAGATCTGAGATATCCTGGGAATCACACCGTTGGCCGGGCTTGGCCCAAGGCTCACCATTCATTCTTAAACCTATTATAGTTGCTTGTTTTCCGAGCACCACAGAGTGGGCTGCGAGAGATAAAAACCAGAGGCCAGGAGTCCTGGCTTGTTTCCATCTTGCCTCAGCCAGTTGTGTGGCCTTGGGTGAACCCCCTCTCTCTGAGCCTTGGTTCTCAGCTGTCCTTTCAGGTTCCTTCTGGCTCCGATGTTGGCCAGTTCTGGAAGGTGTGAGCTGGCACAGGAGGGTGCGGTCTGGGCCCCCTGAGCTTCCTGTCACCTGCTTTGTCCCACACCATCTTGCTGAGTAATATCTGTGATTGACCACAGAAGCGTGAAGAAGTGACCCTGGTCCAGTCTTCTGTTGGAAGATACTTGTCATCTCTCCTAATTATTGCCCATCCTTCTGACCTGCCAGAGTGATAACGTTAATGGCTAACTGGAAGACAGTCTCTAAGGCTGACTAATGCTTATATTTTAAGGAAGAAGTAAAGCTCTCATTATTTGTAGATGACATGAAATCCTAAAAACTCTATCAAAACACCATTAAAACTAATAAATGAACTCATTAAAGCAGGATACAGAATCAATATATAGAAATCCATTGTGTTATATGCACCAATAATGAACAGTCAGAAAGAGAAATAAAACAACAGCAATCCCATTTACAATTACATCAAAAAGCATAAAATACCTAGGAATAAATTTAACCAAAGAGATGAAAGACATGCACTCAGAAAACCATAAGACCTTGAAGAAGATATAAATAAATGGAAGAATATGCCTTGCTTATGCATTGGAGGATTAATATTGTTAAAATGTCCTTACTGCATATAGTAATATTCAGATTCAATGCAATCTCTATCAAAAAAACCCATGGCATTCTTCTCAGAACTAGAACTAATTATAAAATTTGAAAACATTTTATTTTATTCTTTGGGTGTTTTTTTAATGTTATTTTTGTTTTTAATATATATTTATTGTTGATAGTATTATATATGTCTCCCATATAGTTGATATATAATATTACATTAGTTTCAGGTGTACAGCATAATGGTTATACATTTATATATTTTATGAGGTTATTCAACTTTATACAACTAGTACACACTTCACACCGCACGAAGTTATTACAATATTATAGATTATATTTCTTATACTGTACTTTACACCCCGTGACTATTTTTATAACTGCCAATTTGTATGTCTTAATACCTCAACCTTTTCATCCATCTACCCACACCCTCTCCCATCTGGCAACCATCAATTTGTTCTCTGTATTTATGAGTTTCTGTTTTGTTTGTTCATTTATTTTGATTTCAAGTGAAATCATATGGTATTTGTCTTTCTCTGATTTATTTCACTTTGCATAATGCCCTCTAGGTCCATCTATGTTGTTGCAAATGACAAGATTTCCTTCTTCTTTATTGTTAAGCATCAACACATGCATTCACACATGAAAATACATACAAGCACACACATACACAGAAAATGCAGAGTACAGTCATTACACAGGTATTTATAGAGTGCCGACTGGCGCAGGTTGTGCTAAGCAGTGCTCTGAGGATTCATACCTATGGAAACGCAGAGTTGGCTTAGAGCTGGATGCAGACCTACAGGAGCTGGACAGTTCCCCAGAGTTGCCTTTAATTGGTCAGAATGGCCAGGTCTCTTTATTCTCACTTGGATGAACCACTGGATATGTGATGGCCTGGGCAGACCATGACCTTGGGGAGATGGCTCTCACAGCTGAGGCACGTAATAACAGCAGCTGCGGCAGCAACACTTCCTTTCCTGAGCCAGTGGGTTCTGGAGGTCACTTGAACTGCTCCTCTTTTATTTTAGTTCAGTTCCTGTCCTCTGTTTCATGGAGGACATCCATAGTTAGCCAATAGGGCACCTTCTGGATGTCTGGATGACCTGGCGGTACATAGCCCTAATAAGAGACGTTGCTAAACCCTGTTCGTCCTCAATCAATACACAGCTCGATTACCTGCTCATAATGTGAATATTGTTTATTTCCTCATTATGCACTTCTTTTCAAAGCCTACAGAGATGGAGACACATGGCCGGTGAGAAGCAGTGTCTGCCACTAGTGGCCTCTCAGGATTGAGACAGTGACAGGTGCTCAGGCCAGATGGAGGGACCCCAGGTAAGCTCAGGTGTCAGCACGTTTGGAAGCAGGGATAAGCACTTCCTCACTAGTCCCCCATCCTCACGTTTGCTGGGCCAGACTGCTCTCAGCTCCAGAGCAGTTAAGAGGGCCTCCTGAACACAGGGGCAAATGAATGGGTGGAGGGGCTGGAGTTTGTCTTAAGACCCAAGTTCAAGTTTCTGTAGCATTACTACTTCAGGGCCTGCTGCTCCCCTTTCCCACCCTGTGACCTCTGATCTGATCCTGCCCATTAAAACCTGATACAGTGGCATGAATTCAGATCAGTTTCTCATCTCTCCCAGGGGTATTTGCATTGTAAGCATACTTCTGATTGTACGAATAAAACATGCATCATGATAAAAGTCCTTCAGAAAAGGAGGGCAGGGTTTGAAGGACTTGCCAAGACCCTAAAATTGACTTGATGGACATTGGTTTTGCATGAATCAGCCTTCATTTGGGCCCGCTGTCCTGGGTTATTACTAAGGCAACTCTTCCACTCTCTCAAACGCGTCCTGGTTTGAATAATAGCAATACTGTCCCTCTGCTCACAGGTCATCTCAGAAGAGCTCTCAAAAGGATGTCTCTGGAGAGGGAGCATTGAGATGTGGACTTAGAAATGATCTTGTCTTTTTTTTTTTTAATCCCAGAACAGCCACCAGAACAGTGTAGACAGTAGGTGCTGAAGCAAAGAGTGGGCGACCTCCTCCCTTGGTCCCATTTTGAAGATGAGCAAGCTGAAGAAAGTAATTATTACACGGCCTCCCATTTTCTGACCTATGGCTCTTCCCCTGCTTGGTGGGGCTTTAGGCAAGTCCATGTTGCCAAGGCTGCTCTGCCTGGACAGGGCTCTCTGGGGTCTGTCCGCTGTGGCAGGCCAGGGCTCCCCTCTATTCTTCCATTAACAGTATTGCCTGGGGACCAGGCTGAGCCCCAGTGAGACTGCATGCGCTGATCTTTTTAAAAAATATATATTTTTATTGATTTCAGAGAGGAAGGGAGAGGGAGATAGAAACATCAGTGATGAGAAAGAATTATTTATCAGCTGCCTCCTGCACGCCCCCTACTGGGGATCCAGCCTGCAGCCTGGGCAGGTGCCATGCCCTTGACCAGAATTGAACCTGGGACCCTTCAGTCCCCAGACTGATGTTCTTTCCACTGAGTCAAACCAGCTAGGGCCATGTGCTGGTCTTAATGTCGCTGCAGTTTCAGTTCTGTGCCCGTGGACTCAACTAGCCCAGGCATTTATCAAAAGGAACATAATTAGGCCTACCCAATGCTAAATCTATTGAAAGTCGGCACACAGCTAAGAAGGCGATCTTTCTTCATTGGATGCACATGAGCAAGCTTCCTGAGATGAAGGAGAAGATGTTAGTGGAACATCTTTCAGAAAATGTATGTGCAAATGTGTGCAGTTAAATCTTGGGGAAAGAATAACCTTTCTCTTCCAGTGGGTCTAAGGGCTGCTGAGCTTGTGGATTTAAGGCTTGATTAATTCCCTGATAGTTGGCAAACATCCAAAGTCCACATACTAGGAATAGGCTTTTTTTAAAAAAATGAAAAATGAAAATGTCAGTGAATTTTGTTTATTTCAACTACAGACACTGAAGTTATAGGAAAGATGCCTTCTGGTCCTAGTTTCACATAGAAAGTAATGAACTGTTCCTGATATATGTGGGCCGGTGGAGTAGTGATGAGATGCACTCAAGAAGATGACCAGGGCTGCAGGGTTTGAGGCAGCCTCAGGGAGAAGGGCAGGGCTCTGCTTAGCAAAACCATGGTTCACTGTGTCCTGTCAGGGTCCTGGGGAGTCAGCCTGGACACCAGGAAGCCCGCCCTGAACAAAGCTATGGAACACAGGTGGGGTAACCTACGCCAGCCCCCTGAACACAGGCACCTGTCTGATGAGAGCAAAAGAAGGCAATTGCATGGCCCTAGCTTTGCAGAACACAAAACCCGTGTGCCAGTGGCTTTCCTCTTGGTGTTGCTCAAAGGGTTTCCTGGAGGGAGTGGGGGAAGATGGAGCGTTCCAGACCCCTCCTCACAAAACCCTGGATACCGTCTTCTGTTTTACACAGCGGCTATGTGTAAGAGTTCATAGAAAAGAGTGTTCCACGAAGAACCACTCATTGAGTTATAAAAACACTCAAGAGCTCCAAGACGCCCTGGCCATGCTCCATGTCTGCACGGTCTCTCCCACATGTGAGGTAAAGCGCCTTGTTGGACCAGTGTTTGGTGCAGGAAATGTTATTCCCTCTGGCAGGAACAGTGAATGGACAGACCGCAGGGCAGCTTGGGCCTCCTTGGCTGGGGTCAAGAATGATTTGTCCACCTCAGTCTAGGGCTGGGGCAGGTAGATATATATTCATTCTTTGGGGTCAACATTTTGCTCCTGAGAACTTTCCCCTCCAACATTTTCATATAAAAAGTACCAAGCCTGCAGAAGAGGTAAAAGACTAGATGCCTCCTAAGAGCGGGTCTGCCCCTTGACCTCTCTCTAGCCCTTCCCAGCGGGCTTGTAACTGAACAAAAACAGGTTTGGATTCCTGCCATAATGAAAGCCATCTAGGGAGGAAGGTGCTGGTGTAAAAGAACAAAGAAAGAGATTTTATTTAGGAGCTACAGGACCTAATTATCTTGCTAGCTTTTAGCGTTTAGGGTAAGAACCTCCCCCAGTGCCATCTTGGCCAATGGGGAAGCTCTCCACGCTTCCTGTCTATGGTAACAGGCTGACAGGAGTAAGCAGCTTGGGGATGATGGTGCACAGCAGAGACCTTTGCTGGACATGGTCTGGGACCTTTTCCATCTTGGCATCCCCTGTCCACTCAGTGTGTGCAGTGGCAATGGGAAGTGAGGGCAGATGGTGGTCCCTATTCTCAGACCCCCGTTGGTGGGGTCGCACTCTCATACCCTTCATCAGCTCCCACACTTTGTTCTATCCGCTTTGATCCCAGATAAGCACCAGGCAGGCCTCATGCTTGGCAATGCCCACTCAGCCACACGCTGGTTTGTGGGTCAAGAAGGTAATCATTGACTAGTTCATATATTTAAATAATGCATATGGTTAAAATGTCCATGGAATTAGAGGATGTTGAACATTCAGAGTTGAATATATTTATTTTAACACAAACTTCTTCCTCTATAATATTTATTCTGTTTTTCCCACTGTTATTTTTTTTATATATCTTTATTGATTTCAGAGAGGAAGGGAGAGGGAGAGAGAGGTAGAAACATCAATGATGAGAGAGAATCATTGATTGGCTGCCTCCTGCACGCCCCACACTGGGGATCGAGCCCTCAACCCAGGCATGTGCCCTTGGCCAGAATCGAACCCGGGACCCTTCAGTCCGCAGGCCGACACTCTACTCACTGAGCCAAACCAGCCAGGGCCCCACTGCTTTTAAGTGGAGATGGTAGTTATAGGGTTTGGAGGAACTTCACAGGTTACCCCCACCCTGAGCCAGCGTTGTGCTGGATGTGGGATTAGCAGGAGCAAAGCAGAGACCCTTCTGGCCAGGAGGAGCAAACTAAAGCCTAGGCAAATGCCTGGGGCTTCAGGGGACAGTGTGGGGTGTTGGAGCAGGCCCAGTGGTCAGGGAAGGTCCTGGGAGTGGGGGGGAGATGGTGCTGCTGAATCTGTGTTGTAACTGGTGTCCTGCGTGCCATCCGCTAGGCTCTTTGGCCTGTCCCCTGTGAGCCACTTTGTCACCCAAGGTCCTGGCAACCTGGACTTGTTATTTGCCGTGACAGAAGGCGTGGTACAGGTGTGGGAGGTGAGGAGACACAGCTAATAGAGGCTCCATGTCCCAAAGCAGCACTGGGGCACAAAGAATGGAGGGTGACAGGGCTTAGAGACTGTGTGCTTTTTTCTGGTATGGATTCTTAGTCAATTCTTATAATATTTTATTTCAAAAGTCCAGGATCAAAGTAGGAAGGAAAGCGAGGGGCTAGAGAAACTTCAAAGGCTGTTTGTGATTCAATCCCCTCTCTTCTCTTCCAGGATCTAAAACCAAACCAAACCAAAACACTTGATCCAACAGAAGAAATCTGGACCAAGGACTCCGGAAGTTGTGGGAGCACCGGGGTGAGTCGTCCGTGGTACCTTCTGGGGAAAGTTAAAATAAGAAGGAGCCAGAGTCACTGAGGAAGAAGACTCGGCACTGGGGCAAAAGCACCCTTCAGTTGGTCTCTGGATGGGGTCTCATGTCGTGCCTGCATTTAAAAGGGTTAGGGGAACATCTAGAGCAGTGGTTCTCAACCTGTGGGTCGCGACCCCTTTGGCTGTCGAACGACCCTTTCACAGGGGTCGCCTAAGACCATCCTGCATATCAGATATTTACATTATGATTCATAACAGTAGCAACATTACAGTTATGAAGTAGCAACGAAAATAATTTTATGGTTGGGTCACAACATAAGGAACTGTATTTAAAGGGCAGAAGGTTGAGAACCACCGATCTAGATGGTTCTTGCTGGCCCCTTCAGGACCAAGATTTGGGGGAGATTTTTCTTGAAGGTTTCACTGCCAGGAAATAACATGTTGGGCTACATAAGTTATTTTCTGCTTCCTATTTTATACAAATTTTACACTTGCAAAGTTAAACATGTTGCATGTGATGAGATGAAAAAAATCAAAGCTCTTCTACAATGAGGACCTATCTGAGGGGGTCAGACCAACAGGCAGGACACGGGAGGTTTGCTGATTTTAAACAAGTGCCACTAGGTCTTTCCACAGTGATTCTGGCAGCTGTGGCTGCCTGTGTGTGTGGAGAGGCTGTCGAAGGGGTAGCATGCTGCTCTGGTGACTGGAGGGACGACATGCGAGTCAGCTGGGCTTTTGATTAGAGTCTCTCATTAATTTGCTGCCGCTGCTGGCTGCTTCACGCCAGGCTTGCTAATGAAGTGAACTTTTGGGTATTGTGTACAATTATCAGTGCTCTCTGACGAATACTGACAATATTCCAGGGGCACCCATGCAAGTGGCGGGCATTATACAGCACATTCTGGGAGTGCTTCACAACTAATGAGGGTGGATGGTTCACAGCGTTGTCTGGACTTTATTAAGCCGGCTAACGAGTGTCAGGTCAGTTACTCACCTAGCAGACGCTGGGAGCAGCTCATGGCTACCTGCAAGGGCCCTTCTGGGGATTTTTATTACTCCGGCAGGATGCTCAGCGGCACTGATCTGTCATGTGAGCTGTGAAGAGGTTTATGGGAGCCACATAGTTGGGGTGGGTGTGAGGATGATCACATGGATGTCATGTTTTATGACCGCACCGGCTGAGGGCACTTGTAAAAATGCAGATTCCTGGGTCTTACCCAGACCAGTGGAATTGGGATCTTTGGGTGTGGGGCCCAGGAAATTGCTTCCGCAAGAAGTCTGCACTCTCCCATGTACGTTCCAGTTGCCCTGAGTTAGCAGAGAAACTGGAATGACATGGAAAGTGCAGCTGACAGCATGGAGAGGGCCTGGCATGACTGAGACTCTGACATGGGCAACCACTAGCAGTTTCTGCAGGAAGAGGCGGGGAAGGGTTTGGTACACTTCTCCTCCCCCGTGTGTGTGTGTGTGTGTGTGTGTGTGTGTGTGTGTGTGTGTAGGATCGGCTGGTAGGTGCGAGAGCAGTTGCCTCATTTAGTGCAGGTCTCATCCCCAAGACTTGTCTTCCCTCACCTGATCCCCTGCCTCTGACCTGGCCCCTTCTGGACCTGCTCCTCTCTGCTTGGAGATGAGTTGGACCCTCGTTGCTACTTTTGAGACTATGTATTTCCTATCTTATTCCAGTGAGGATTTAAAGCAGCAGAACAAGCTAGTTAGGGAGGGAGAATGCCAGCTCATGAGGAACTAGTTACAAGACTGCATGAATGGTTCAGATGCCAGTTCAACAATTATGAGCTACGTGAACTACCAACCTGTTAGGGGCTGAATTGGTGAATTCATATGTTGAAGCCCTAACCCTCAGCACCTCAGGATGTGATTGGGCCTTGGAGATAGGCCTTTACGGAGGTGATTAAGTTAAATGAGGTCAGATGGACTGGCTCTAGTCCAATGTCACTGGCGTGCTTGAAGTGGCCATAATGACACAGTGATGCCAGAGGGAAGACCACGCGAAGGCACATGAGAAGACGTCATCTACAAGCCAAGGAGAGAGGCTCAGGAGGAGGGAGCTTGATCTCCGATCTCGCCCCCTGCTGTGAGGAGGTTGGTCTCTGTTGTTTCAGCCCCGGGTCCTTGGTACTTTGTTATGGCAGACTGTGCGCATTCATATGCCAACTCAAAAACAATTCAGGGAATTTTTTGGCTTTTGTAATTGGGAGGTTGAGGGCTGGGTCTAGAGGTAGGAACATCTGGGGACACACAGATGCTGTCAAGGTCCCTCATGCTCTCTCCCCACTGAGCTTCCCTCCGAGTCCGATTGCTTCCCAGCCCGCTGTAGCTGCCTCTTTCCGGGCAGCCATCTCAATAGAAATGAGATGCCAGCCAGTTGCCTTCTTCCTGCACCCCATTTTCCAAGAACCCGCAGTGTGGAAGGATCGGACTGGCCCTGCTCCAGGGCGGAAACACCTCCAGACCAACTGCTGTGTGCAGGGAGGCGTGGCCCATGGATGTCCAGGCTGGGCCCCTTGCGCATCCCAGTGCTGAGGGTGTGTGTGGGGACGGGGGGTGGTGTACAGAGGGAGGAACAGAGCAGACAGAACCAATCCAGGTCTGTGAGAGTCACATATTTGGATGAAGGAATCTACATTATAATCCGTATTATTTGGTAGTTAAAACCTGTCTAATAATTGAGAGTGTTATATATTGCAGTACACAGCGACCCCAAATTATTAAATAAACGGCTTAATTTTCCTGATGACCTTCGGTGCTTTGGCAAGATTTTAGTAAGTGTAACCCATAGGAAAGGGTCCCATAGTTAAATACACTAGGGAAATACTCCTTAACTCCTTCCTGGGCATTCAAAATAAATATTCCCGAGTCAAAGGCCCCGAGAATTCCAGCTCTGAAGAAATCTTTTATTTATTTATTTATTTATTTATTTATTTATTTATTTTTATTGATTTCAGAGAGGAAGAGGGAGGGAGATAGAAACATCAGTAATGAAAGAGAATCATTGATCAGCTGCCTCTTGCACGCTCCCTACTGGGGACTGAGCCTGAAACTCAAGCATGTGCCCTGACCGGGAATCCAACCGTGAAGTCCTGGTTCATAGGTCGATGCTGTCACTGAATCACACTGGCCGGGCTGAAGAAATCTTTCCAATCTTTTCCAATCTTTCCAAATCTTAACCCTGTATTTGCCAAATTTAATTGACTAAGAATCCCCATCTCCCCCGCCCCCCTCCCCACCAACTAGTGTTTACAGAAGTTGTTTAGAAGTGCGGGCTCACACTTCGGAGGGCTTGGGCATGCATGTGCTTTCTCAATTTCATCTGATTTTCTCCACAATCACAGGTGGCAAGGGGGTCCTTGTTTTAGAGATGGGATGAAGCCATTCAACTAAGATTTCACAGCTGGTGAGGGACAAGGCCAAGCTGTGTCCTACTGCCAGCCTCATCCTCTTTCTAGTAATTCTTATAGGAGCCACAGCTTTCTGTTAGGCCCACTCCCATTCCCAGTTTGCATGGGGTGCAGGAAGAGGGCAACTGGCTGGCACTCCAGGTAGAGGCAAAGGTGGGGAGGTGCCAGCCGTGTTCTGGATATGAATGTCCACAGATGAGGGAGGGCACCTGGGCAGCTCCAATCTGCTTCCTGGCTCATCTGAGGGCCTTGTGGCGTTTCTAGATGATGAAAGTTTCTTTCCCCTTTAATCTATGTAAAGCATTTGGAAGATCCTGGTTTCTGGAATAGTTTTCCAGATTGTATACATGTATAAGCCCAAATATATATACACAGATTTATAATATTCTGGATAGTCCAGTGGAGAGCAATTCTGGAGCAATTCAGAGTCTAAAATACATTCCCTTTTTTTGGGGGGGGGGTCATGGCTGTGGGGGTCATGGCTTCCTCTCGGACCTCACCAATTAGTTGGGGCTGGAAGCTCTGGTCTGCATAATGTGGAGGAGAAATGTAATTCAACCCTTTTTATTTCATTATTGTTCCTTTTCCCACAATTAGCTTAGCCAGTGCAGCCATGTCAAGTCTAGGGCTCCCTTAGATGGGGTCCTTTCCTTATCCCCATGAGACAATTCATAGAATTAAAAACCCTTTTAGGATCATCCCAGAACATGGCTGGCACCCCTCCCCACCTTGCCTCTACCTGGAGTGCCAGCCAGTCACCCCAGCTGTAGACTCAAAGTCCCTTCTAGAATTTCTGCCAGAACCTCCTGGAGACAATTCCCTCCTATTACTATATGCCAAACATGCTCTGGGATGAATATTCTGGGCTATGGTGTTAACATGTATGCTGTGAGCCTGTAGCTGGGGAGGGGTGGAGCCCCTCACCATGTCCACATATCTGGTGCAAACCTGGAGCCCCACTGAGTGCATGGCCAGAGGAAGCAGTATAGTTGGGTGTGGAGAGGCACAGGCCAGCAACTTGGGACCAGTGTTGTGAAGGTGGTTGGTACTTACCTGGAATCTGCAGTTTTATCGTGGACATCCTCTAGATACTCCACAAGGAACCTTGAAGCTCTGTGTGGGTGGGAAGGGCTTCTGAGGCCTGGGAGAGCAGGTGCCGTTGGGGCTGCTTGCAAGAGGGGTTGAGTGGGTCTAAGAGGTCAGAGTCTAAATACAGGCTTCAAAGGGGAAGCAACCTTTGGTGCTGCGTGTCCTCTGTCCTGGATCAGAAGGGGTTGAATGTCTTCTGTCCTGGACCATGAGTGGTGGGTGTCCTTTGTCAATGACCATGAGGGGTGGCTGTCCTGTCAATTACCTGGAGGGGTGGGTGTCCTTTGTCCTGGATCAGAAGGGGTTGGGTATCTTCTGTCCTGGACCCGAAGGGGTGGGTGTCTTCTGTCAATGACTATGAGGGGTGGGTGTCTTCTGTCAATGACCAGGAGGGGTGGGGTGTCAATCCCAGCCCCCCAGGAGGAAAGCTCCCATAAGCCATGTTGCTTACACACAGTTCAGGCACTGTGAGCTGCTCTATTAGTTCAGGGAATGGTTGGAACTCTCCTGAGAAACCCAGTTCCAGATGCCAGCCACGGGCCAACCTTGCTAAGCAGCCTTCCAAGCAGAGCAGCCTCGGTCCTGCTTTACTAACTCCTTTCTGCCCAGGTGTGGACCCTCTGCAGACCAAAACGGGGTGGCCCATGGGACTTAGGGACAAGTGGCCAGTGGCAGTGCACACTGATGAGCCAGAGAGCAATGTGCTTGGTGCCTTTGGCTCTTTCTTTCTTTCTTTCTTTCTTTCTTCTTTCTCTTTGGCTGGTGATCCTCTGGCCCTCACTGCAGTACCCATAACCCAGGCCATGCTTCTCTCCACCCGCCCTGACTCCATGCACCTCAGGACTGGTCAGACCCCCTTGGGATGCAGCCACCACCCATATGTAATTTTACAGCTTTATTTTATTTTTTCCTGGTCCAAGGATATGATTTTTATTGATTTTAGAGAGAGGAAGGAGAGAGAGAGAGAGAGAGAGAGAGAGAGAGAGAGAGAGAGAGAGAGAGAGAAAGATCAATTGGTTGCCTCCTGTCCATTGCCCGAACAGGAGTCAAATCTGCAACCCAGGCCTTGACTAGGAATTGTGCCCTAACTGGGAATTGAACCCGCTACCCTTTGGTGCACAGGATAATGCTCCAACCAACTGAGCCACAACAGCCAGGGCCCATGTACAATTTTAAACTGCTCAAGGGACAGACCCTCTGATTCTTCCCATGTTGACAACTCAAATGCATTGAATGACATAGAAGATGTCAGGTTTTTCTTTTTGGTGGCCCCGCTTGCTGGGGTCCAGCCTGTGATGAGCACTACTGTTCTCAAGTCTGACTTTATCTGTGCCCCCAAGATGAGGCCACCATAAACCTGAAGCTACCTCCGGGGTCTGAGTGAGGGGTGTGTCCCATCCAACTGCTCTGATAAGAAGTCTCCTGGAGGTTGACTCTCTCTACCCTCTCTTCAGGGCCCTAGGTGTCTTCTGAAAGCCACAGGACCCCTACTGATGCCACCTACAGTCACATCTGGCTCCCAGCTGCCTCTGGGTTGCAACCGAGAGGTGCAGGAGGAGAAATATGGCTTTAAACCAGAGGTCCTCACTCTTGGCCATGTACCTCAATCAAGGTTTTTACAGAAGATAGAATATTTCTTTCCTTTTAAATTCACACAATTATTTACAAAGGCTTTCAGATATTTCAGGATTTTATGCAGACACGACTGCCTCCTTGAACCCCTGTGGCTTTCAGAGGGTTCACTTGTGCAGGCTGCTTGGGGTGGCAGCCACGAGGAATTGTGGGAATGTTCACTGGCCACTGCAGATTGTGGGGATGTTCCCCACAGCTCGCCCGGGGCCTCCCAGGCCCCAGAGTGTCCTCTTTCACTGCGTTCAGAAATGGATTTCTCACTTCCCCACACAGCACATGCCATCCGTTTCACAAAGTCCTTTAGTTTTAGATCTGAGGGAAAGACTTAACCCTCTGGAGTTACTGGCTGTTTGAAGCTATGAGTGACCACACATGAAATCCAGGGTCTTGAGTGACTCTGTGCCTGGCGGAAGGAGGGGCTTCCATCAAAGCTGACTAGTCAGATGATTTTGGCTTTAAAAAATGACCCCAGTGTTTCCTGATGCAAACGTGGAGCAGTTTCAGTGAGATGGATGCAGCAGCCACCTGCTTCCCCCAAGAGCCATCCCCGTGCGTCCCCCTGGCCAGCCTGCTCACCCAGCTCAGTTGTTTCCTCTGGCCCTCGGTTGGGGCTGTTCACCTGCCCACACTCCTTGCCCTGGGCCTTTGGTAATTACTCTTCATACACATGATCATTTCTCGTTGTTAGAATCATGGGTGGCACCCAAGCAGCCATTCATGGGTGGGAGGGGACATGGCTCTGTTCCCGGGCTCTGAGATGAGCTGGAGAGTTGGTTTCCCATTCAAGTCTCTGGGTAATTTAGGCCACGGCAGTGAGTGCTGTTCTCCATGGCAAATGAAGACGTGTAATTCCTTTTCTTTAGTTTTCTACGGGCTCAGCTCATCACAGATCTCTTTTGACTTCTCAACTGCAAAGCCTGATCCTCCTTCCCTCCCCCCCACCCCCTTTCTTTCTACTGGATTGAGTGCAGGCTTTGAGAAAAAGCTGTTTTGTTTCCTAGTTTCATAAATATAAAGTAAAACCAGGCCACTCACTTTTCCCAATGCCTCTGTGTGAGCCATTTTTGTCCTTAAAAACCCTGGCAGGTTAGTAACAAAAGAAAATGTTGCTATGACTTTCTTTTTAAAAAACATCTCACATGCAGGTGAGGTGGAAAGAAAGGCATGCTGGGCCTTCTCTTTCTGGTGTTGGCCAGGGCTCCACTTCAGGTTCCTAGCTCTGGAACCTTCTATCTGCCCACAGCCCCGCAAGGCAGGTCTTCTCAGCCCCATTTTTAAAGGCAGTAAGTAGGATGCTCCCCTGAAACCCCACTGCAGGGAAAGGGCTGAGCTGGATCCAGATTGGCCTGACCCCATCCCATTGGACCCACTGTGTGCTGAAGGGACCTTCAGATCTGTGCAGTTTCTGGGCTTTGTTTTGGTGGGCAGGGGGGTGCCTCCCTGGCTGTCACCCAGAGGTGGGCACTGGCACACAGAGAACAGGCTCTGAGTCTCAGGGCCCCTGGTGGTTTGGTCTGGGACTTGGCTCCTGGCAGGTCACCCCAGGCACCTCCACTGCATCTGTGTCAAAGGGAGTCCGAGGGACCTGGGTGCCACTGCCTGGCTGTGGGACTTGGGGAGGTATTCACCCCTTTGTTCTTTAGGTGCCTGTAAAATGTGTGCTTTGGGCATGAAGTAAGAAAAGGGATATACAGCACCCCAGTAGGCACGTGGTGAGGGGGAGCTCAAATATGGTAGCCCCAGGGAGGGGACTCCTGTGTTGCTCTGCTCCTCCTCCTTCCCGCTCCCCTTCCTCCTGTTTTCCAAGAGTGGAAGGAGGGAGTGAGACCCTCACAGCCTGGAGACAGCGGTGCGGGAAGCAGGCGTCTCACAGCGAGAGGTGAACATTGAATATAAGGTCAATTGGGAAAAAAAGGAGACATATGTACTACTATTTGTAATACTTTAAACAATAAATAAATAAATAGGAAAGCAGCTAGAATTTTTAGCTTAAATATTGGAATATAAGCAAGTATAAAGAAATAAATATTTCTCATTTTTTACATGGTTAAAACAAACAAACAGAAACAAACAAACAAAAAAGAAAGAAAGCAGCTTTCTTTCCAGGGTCCTGCTGCCTGTGCCTGGGACCTTTAGTGTCCAGTGAAGATGGACAGCAGAGGCTGCCGCGTGCCCCGGCCTGGCTGTGGCTGCTTGGGATTTCGTTTTCCACTGGGGCTTGTATCTTGTCAAGCTCATCAAAAAAATCAGTGACCTACAAGGACTTATTTATATTAGATCAACTGACAGAGCTTCCAGGAAATTTGGTGCTAAAGTCACTTTATGCAGCCATTCTCTCGAAATCCGAGGTCAGATCATCAGAGTTCTCAGTGTAGCCTATGGTCAGCCACTTGGAAATTCAGTGCATGGTGGGAAGTCAAATATTTCACTTAATAACTGTTAGATTCGGTGCCATTCTCAGCCCCAATATTAAGAGTATATGGAGGCGCAGCTGAGGCCTGTTCCTGACTGGCCTTGGCCGTGTAGAGGCTCTGAGGCTGCAGCTGCCCGTGGTGGGTCTTCTTGTGGCGGTTGAGCTTGCTGCTGTGGGCACAGGCATAAGAACACTGGTCACAGGCGTAAGGCCGCTCGCCCGTGTGCAGGTGCATGTGCACCTTGAAGTTGCTGAAGGAGCTGAGGGTCTTCATGCACACAGCGCAGGTGGGGCTCCGCAGGGGGAGGCTGTTCGCCCCGGAGCCCTGGGCCTCCACTTGCTGCCCCACCACTGCTGACCTGGCTGCAGCCACCTCTGACGGGCCCAGCAGCGGAGTCTCTGGGGCCTCAGATTCCGTCCAGTAGATGGACAGTCCATGGGAGGGAGGGAGGGAGGGAGGGAGGATTTATTCACAGCAGGACATGATCAACAGGTACATGAGCAGTGGTACCAGGGACAGCAGGGGGGAAGGGCATTCCTGCCACGAAGGCCTCCCGGCCTGCTTGGGGGTGCTTCTGCCACAGGTGTTTGTCCAGGGTGGCCCGCAGGCGGAAGGGCACATGGCAGTGGGGGCACTCAAAGCGGGCACCGCCGGGCCCCAGACCATGTATGCGGCGGTGGCGGCTAAGCTTGCTCCCCTGGGCACAGGCAAAGGAGCAGAGGTCGCAGGTATAGGGCCGCTCCCCGGTGTGTGAGCGCCGGTGCACAGTCAGGCTGCTGCTGTCGGTGAAACGTTTCCCACAGAACTCACAGCTGCCCCCGGGCCCACGGCTCTTGCCCACTGTCTTTGGAGTCTTCTTAGGCAACTTGTCTGGGATCTGGGCAGAGTTGATTCCCTCTTTCTTGATGGCATCGCCCCAACTGTCCCCACCAGGACCAGCCTGAGCTCTACCACCTGGAGCCCCAGGTTCCTGCACACCTGCTGTGTCGGCAGCTCCAGCCCCTTCAGGACTGCACAGGGGAGTCCTGGCTGGGCAGCGGCATGGGCGGCTCACTCTGGAGTATATGGGGCTCAAGGGGGTTAAAACATGATTCTGTAGAAGCAGCGTTGCAAGCAGTGATTGGTCAGGCCCATTGTCTGGGTCCAGGAAACAGGAAGCAGAGGGAATGTGGCTACTCTGCTGGAGAGTTCACTAACCAGTGTCGCAGAGCCATGGGGTGGGGGATGGGAATCAGTCATCTCCCAGCCCCTGAGGCAGGTCCCTGCAACTTCTTTGTCCTGTTGGCCCCGTGAGCCATCCTGCCATGTCACGGAGGACTTTGCTTTGTGTCTGACACGAAGTCAGAAGATATTCCCAGGCAGAGAACTCTGAGGATGGCATCTTCTTTCTACCCAGCGACACCTTGCAGACTGGGGACCGAGGGAGAGTGAGGGGGTTTACCTCGTCCTCCGGAGGCTGTATTATGTGCCGCTGAGTCACCCCACTTCTCCACTCCACTCTCACACTCTTCTCATCACAGAAGCCAAAGTGAGCCTCCAAAATCCTGAGTCAGAGCAGGTTACTCTCCTGCTCAGAATCCGCAAGAGGGGCCCATTTCATTTAGTGTAAGGGCCACAGTCCCTGCCAAGGGCCAGTGGGACCTGCCTTTATTTTCTAGGCTCACCTGTCCCCACTCTCCACCTCCCTCCCACTCTCCAGCCTGGCCTCCTTGATACCCTCCAGCACAGTGGGTGTGCCTCAGGGCCTTTGCACTGCTGTTCCCTTTGTAGGGAACACTCTTTGACCATATACAGTCGGGCCTTGACTTGAGTTTAATTCGTTCTGTGACGGAGCTCGTAACTCAAATTACTCGTATGTCAAATCAAAAGTGAACGAGTGAGACACGTGATGCTGGGCTGATGTTGTGGCGTTCACAGTGACGTTCGCTGCGCCAACTAGCAGTGGGGTATCTGAAGCTGGCTTGTAACCTGAATTTTAGCTTGCAACTCAAAGCAAAAAATCGGCCGCGAGAGGCTCGTATCTTGAAAAACTCGTTAGTTGGGACACTCGTAAGTCAAGGCCTCACTTGTATCTGCTTGGCCAATGCCCTTAGCAGCTTCTCTTTGAAGCACCTGTTTAACACTGCATCGCCTCCCCTAGCCCACCTCTTCCTTATCCTTACCTGACTCAGCTCTCTCTCCTTCTCGTTTAACATACAGATTATTTTCTTATTTACAGTGGGGCCTTGACTTACGAGTGTCCCGACTAACGAGTTTTTTGAGATACCAGCTGTCTCTTGGCCGATTTTTTGCATTGAGTGGATAGAGTAATTTGAGTTAACGAGCTCCTTAACGAGCTCCTTAACGAGCTCAGTCTCGGAACGAATTAAACTCGTAAGGCAAGGCCCCACTGTGTTATGCTCACTGTTCATAGATCCTTTACTGAGTTATTCACTGAGCACAATATCTGGCTTGAATTTGTTCAGTGCGAGATACCGACCCTTGGATGTGAATTTGTTGCATCTTCTCAGTTCAAATGAAATCAACAAAAATTCCCTTCAGCAGATGTCCGGCCCAGCTGTATTGATGTTATTTCATGTGTTTCTGCTTTTCTCTTTATTATCTTCTGTATTTTACTTTCCTGTGATTTATTTATTTTTTTAGTATATCTTAAGTTGTGTGATTAGCTCATGCATTCCCAAACTTCATGCCTTTCTAATATAACACTAATAGTATGTAATCAGTCTTAGAACATTTTTTGTTGTATCTGACAGGTTTTGATAGGCATCATTAACTATTGTTCAATGTAAACTGAAACTAGAAATGAACTTAGAACCAGCTGGCTTAGGAACAGGGAGCATGCAATCATTACAAGGCTGGAGGTGCCATAGCCAGATGGACTCTGGGTTCTTTCCCTGGTGCTTGGTCTGCACAAGGGCATGGGCGAGGGCTGCCAGTCACCAGTGCCATGCAGGGTTGGGGCTGCCAGATCGAACAACATGGATCTGAAGACTGTTGGTAGGTAACCAAGTGATCCCTGGTCCTCACTGATGCCTCAAACTGGTCAGCACACATTTATAATAAGGGCCATGACATCCCCTCAGCCTGGGCCTCCCTGGGAGGCTCTGGCGGAGTCTGCATTCTACCATGATGCAATCTGTATGTCTCTGGCACATTTGCTTGAAAATACCTCTTAAACTTACTGTCCAAGGGTGGTGTGGTGGCTAAGGGCCCTTAGATAAAAATGAACAGATTCAGGGTTTATTTTTTCTCTTCTAAAGAGGCAAGTCATAGTTCACCAGAGGACATCTCTGACCCATTTTCAAACGGGAATTTTCACACTCTCAGCTGAAATGAATGAAGTGAGTTACAAACCTGAAAGCCTTTCCCCAAGCTTCCTTGCATCCGGATGAAAAAGCACAAGTTCATTTTCAAGGAAGGGCTCAGAGCCGGACTGTGTGGTTTCCCATAGTTATGAAGGTTTTTAAAATGATTATTTTTGGTTCTGAACGTGCACCCAGTACCACCACAGTGTTTCCCACTTGGATGTAATCGGTAGAATGATTCTGATACTGGCCTCAGAATTCTGCATCGTGGCAGCCCTGTCGGAGCCATACGCTGGCTTCCTTAATGAACCAGAGTGTGAACTTGCCCCTGGAGGGAGAGGAATCCCCGCTACCCTGTCCCTGAGCATCTACAATGTCTGCAGCTGGAGGACCACCTCTAAGGGAACATGCCTGAGATTTTCGTGGATGGGATTCTGAAACTTCCCCAAATCACTAGAAAAAGTCTGCTGAAACAATTGCACGGAAGAAAGCAGCATGTGGGGTGTGAAGAGCCACTGGCTTACTCAGAGAATCGCAGATATCTGAGGCCCTGCTCTAGCACCGTGACCTTCATTAAGGTGCCTAACTTCCGAGCCCTGTTGCCTTCAATGTGAAATTAGGTGCACAAGTCTCATGAAACTGTTGTGTGGATTTGGCGGAGTCATCACAGGCAAAGTGCTGAGGACTCTGGCACAGGTAGACACTTGAATTCCTTGCATTCGTGGGGACCTCGAGTTGGCTTATCTCCATTCTTCTGTTGGAAAGCACCCAAAGCCACAGGAGAAAGAGAAGCCAACATGAGCCTTCTCTGGATGAAGTAGGAGCGTGTGCTGCCCCCATCCTTGCTCCTGCCCAGGCTTCTGCCATTTCTTGCCTCTGTACCACAGGTCCTCCAGTTATTCATATTCTTTGGACCCTTCTCACCTGTCATGTTTTATTTCTCAGCGGCATCATTCCTCACTGGGCTGGCGCAAGGGGCAGCCCTTTCACATTGTGCTGTCTGAGTCTCTCCAGATCCCTCATCAGCATGCAAAATTATTCTATTTAGTTGTTTACTTTTTCAATGTTTGTGAAGTGCTTAGAACAGCACCAGGTAGTGAACACCGCATAAATATCTGCTATTATTATTATTATTATTACATTTCTGTGGGATGACAGGTCTAGAGAACACTACTGCCTAGACAATGTGCCTTCTCTGAATGGTTCACATCAAATACTTTCAAGCTCATTCTCTTGGAAGGCATTGAGGGGTTTCCTTTCTTTGCCCTGATGAATTGTAATAGACTTTAGATCCACTATATGTATGGAATAGTTGGATATATAGATTAGATAGAGATTAAGCTAATGAGATCAAGGTGTGTCATGGTGAGTGTGCATGTGCGCGCACGCACACACACGCTCACACAAACCTTGGAGTTAGAATATCTGGGTTCTACATGCAAGCTTCAAAAAGTCTCTGGCAGACCTAGCTGGTTTGGTTCAGTGGATAAAGCATCAGCCTGTGGACTGAAGGGTCCCTAGTTTGATTCCAGTCAAGAGCATGTACCTGGTCAGGGCACATGTGGGAGTCAACTGATCGATGTGTCTCTCTCACACTGATGTTTCTCTCTGTCTCTCCCCCTCCTTCCCACTCTCTTTAAAAATCAATGGAAAAATATCATTGGGTGAGGATTAACAAACAAAAACAAAAAAGTCTCAGACAAAGTACCCCCTCCCCACTGTGCCCCTGTGACCTCTGCCTTGAGGGCTCTCCATCCCTATTCTGCCCCCAGAGCAGAGTCGACTAGCCAGGAGCCAGGGGAGGGGACCACGGTCACTCTAGAAAGTCCAAGCACCTTCACACCGACTCTTCTCTCAACATCTCCCCTGGCTCTCGGCATCTCACTTGGTGAAAGTGAACTTAAGAGAGGGCATGATCTGAAAGGCAAGTCCTTGCAATCTCAAGAAAGGACCTGAACTTGCTGTGGCCATGCACCGCATGGGCTTCAGACACTTGCATATGGAAGTGATTAGCGTTGCCAACAAACCTGGGGTGTCACCTTGGATGCCATGGCTGCCCACCCTTGGGTGCCTCTATCATCCTTTTCTAAAATAATTTTTTAATTTTTAATTATAGTTGATATTATATTAGTCTGTACAAACCAGTGATTAGACATTTATGTAACTAAGGAATTGATCATCATGATCAATCTATTAGCCATCTGATACCATACATAGTTATTACAATATGTTGATCATGTTTTCTATGTTGTACTTTACACCCCCTTGACTATTCTGTAACTACCAATTTGTAATTCTTTTTAAAAAAATATATTTTATTGATTTTTTACAGAGAGGAAGGGAGAGAGTCAGAAACATCAGTGAGAGAGAAACATTGATCAGCTGCCTCCTGCACACCCCCCACTGGGGATGTGCCCACAACCAAGGTACATGCCCTTGACCAGAATCAAACCTGGGTCTATTCAGTCTGCAGGCCGACGCTCTATCCACTGAGCCAAACCGGTTAGGGCCAATTTGTACTTCTTAATCCCTTCACCTTTTTTACCAAGTCTTCCTACCCCTCCCCCTAAAAATCTGGCAACTATCACAATGTTCTCTGTATCTATGATTGCTCTCACATGCCTTCTCCCCTGGATGCCAGTCACACCTGTTTAAGTCCATGCACTGTGTCATCTCACTGTATGAACATGTATTCCTGAGGAAATGTTGCTCTAGACCAGCGGTTCTCAACCTGTGGGTCACGACCTCTTTGGGGGTCAAACGACCCTTTCACAGGGGTCGCCTAAGACCATCGGAAAACACATATATAATTACATATTGTTTTTGTGATTAATCACTATGCTTTAATTATGTTCAATTTGCAACAATGAAATTGGGGTCACCACAACATGAGGAACTGTATTAAAGGGTCACAGCATTAGGAAGGTTAAAAACCACTGCTCTAGACTAAAGAGAGACATCCAGTTTAAGCTGGTGTGAGGCACAGTGTCCTTTAGAATCTTTGTTAACAGACTTGGGATATTGTTATGAAACCCTTGCTTCTCACTCATGATGTTTCCCTCTATGAAAGGTTTTGGCCTCTCAATCCCCCCTTACTCCTTCCTTTCCAGGGACCGTTCAGATTGGAGAGTGCTGGGAGAAGGAATTAGGCATGGGTGGTTCTGCTCCTTCTGCCTTTATTTTAGGGATGTGCTTTCTTGCAGGAGCATCTGGTGAGCTCAAGGAACTCGGCCCCAGGCTGAAGCCTACAGTCAGGACTTCCTGTCACTGATGGGTAAAGGGCCTCTTCTAGGGCACAGAACCAGGAAGCCCCTGGCCCCCCCACCTTGGCTACATTCTCCAGGATCAGCTGTGCTGGTTACAAAGCAGACGTTTGGTTTCTGAAGACTTGGTTGAGTCGGTATGCCTCAACTGGCTATTACTTTATCTCAGTCAGTTTTGAAATTGGTAATTCGTATGATTCCACTGATTCTGAACTTGAGTGTGAAGCAGAAGGGTCTGACCTACAGACCCCTTCAAAACATAAATCCTAAGAGCTGTGGTTTCCTTTTCAGCTTTTCTTGTGGCGACTGGCACACGGTGGTGGTACATGATGGAGAGGGGCTACCTGTAACTGGAGAAGGTGCAGAGACAGTAGACAACGCAGGCCAATAGTCATGATCTTAGTTTCCACTAGCGACAGAAACTAAGGCAGAAACACAGCAGCAGAACTTCTGGCCCTGCCAACGCCAGGATCCCTGCCAGCTCCCCATGGCCAGGCTCCTCCTACTCCATCAGCTGCAGGGAAGTGTCCTGCTCTCCTGTCCTACAGGCCTGAAAGGGGAGCCTCATCATCACACCCAAGGCGTAAACAAGGACACCTCAGGAAACTTCCAAGGAGATGGGTGATTTTCCCAGGGAATGGATGATTTTCCCATTGACTGTGGCTGGAGTGGCGACTGCAAGCTGGTGGGTGGTGCAGTCACAAGTGACCTGAAGCATCCTTCCCTCACCCCTGAGATGATACCCTGACAGCTGGGGCAAAAACTCATCAGGAGCAACTGAAATGTTGATGTAAATGTTATTTTGGAGAACTGATTAATGTGTCAAATTATTCAGCTCCCAAGGTACGGTAAAAATAACAGAGTTCTCTGTAATTTCATGATTTTACATTCAAATGACTGATTTAAGTTCCATTTCATAACATCCTATTTAAACCTGTCCCTCTTCCCAGGGTGTTGAAGGGCTGCTTTGCTGTGTCCTGAATTTGTATGGGCCAGAAATCACAACAGCAAAAGACAGGTTTTGAAAATTGGGACAAGAGGCTCATGGTTATTCTCTTAATAACAGCGCTCTGCAATTACATTTGTATTACAGCAAAGAAAGCAGGAAGCCAGGAACACGTTTGCTGGGCAGTCCCGGCCCACCACAAGCTTTAAGGGACGGGCATGCCACACCCAGGCAGCAGTAGTTCATTTAAGGGCACTATTGCTCATTTTCTCTGTCCTGATGGTAAGGGAGAGTGACCTCAGGGTGAATGCATCCTCCTGGTTCTAACATTGCTCCCAGTCGATTCTTGTTGGGTCCATCCTAGACTGGGCTCCCCAGAAAAGAGAGCCTGAGACATACAGCGCACTTGCTCGCCTTTCACTGAAAGCGCCATCCCAGGGAAGGGAAGGTAGCGAGCTGGAAAGAGGAGAGAAGATAGGAGGTCATGCCTGAGGATTGCTGGCTGCACTGGCATCCTCAGAGAGACTTAGGAAGCCACTGTGGAGAGGAATGTACCCCACCTACCACTGTCTAGGGGTCTCCAAGCATTTTCACCCACACTTTCAAAGAGCTGTGCATAGATCAGCATCAGATGGCTCTGCGGTGCCTCACGCCCAGCAGCGCCACATGCGATGGAGGTGAGATCTTGCCCCTTTGTGCTCCTTGCAGCATGCAGCGGCCAGGGCAGCAGGGCAGCAGGGACCCAGCTCCATGCCCCTGCCCCCACTGGCTTCCAAAGGCTGGTGCTGTCAGCTGATAGTACTTGGTGCCAATTCAAGGCCAACAGGAATCCCCGATTTGGGGTGTGGGAAAGAAGAAAATTTTAATCAGTGCAAACTTTATTCAGTGGAATCCTTGAGATTGTTCCATGTGCACTTGAAAAGTATGTATATTCTGCTGCTTTGGGGTGAAATACTCTGTAAATATCAATTACAGGTCACATACTTTTGATTTATCTGGATCATTTTTACCATTTTTTAATTTTAAAAGTGGGAGCAAAAAGAGTTTTATGGAAAATGCCAAAGGGACCACCCATGCCTATTTTTCATCAACAACCCTAGAGACAAGCCACAGGAGAACTTTGGCATGTGAGCCGAGGGTGTGCAGAATGTTGCTAACCGGTGCTGTAGCTGTTGGTCTCCTGTAATGACCTCCTAGTATCCAACTGCTCAAGTGTCCTGGTGGCAATAATAATAACTCGAGCTTTGAGGCCCAAATTCTATTTTTGCCAGCGGCAACTCTAATCTTTTTTTTTTTTTTTTTTTTAAACCAGGAAATGATAAAATTGAGTTGAGAGAATGGTTTTCAGAATGAGAATAATGATGAATGCCCGCACCTATCAGTCTTTAGCAGAAATTTGTCATATTATACAATTTAACTAATCTTGCATTAAAAATATGAACTGAAAAAGTTAATTTTCAATGTAATAACTTATTCAAGCAAATCTTGCATGAGAATCAAAGATTCTGAACCTCTAATGAACTGTTTAAAATATTCCTGTGGAACTGAATTAAAAAAGCAGGTCTCTGATAATTGCTAAGGTCGAAGGAAGACTCCCCTAAATGAACTATTTGGTGAATTAATTTGCAAGGGAATAAGTCATGAGATAAGGACTGATGAATGAAGACTAATAAGTAAGGGAATCAGAAGCCAGAGGTTCTGTATGTGGCGCCCACGAACCAAACTGCCCAATGACCTTGCTTTGTGTGGACCACTCCCCATGGACTCAGGAGTTTGCTCTGTGACTTGTTAAGGATGGACTGTCAGCAAGTGTGATTCAAGCAGAGCTTTCTCGGAATGCTCCCTCATGGAAGCCAGCTGCCACGTGAAAGGTCCAAATGGCCTGAGGCCACCATGCTGTGAGGAAGCCCAAGCTAGCCAACATAAGGGCACATGGAAACAGCTATGTCTGACAGCTCCTAGCTGTCTGGCTCTCCTAGCTGAAGCACCAGATATAAGAATGTTGGGTGCCACAGCCTTATCATGAAAACCTAGAGCTGAAGACTGCCCAGTTGAATCCCAGCTCAAATTCATTATTGCTATTTATGCCACTAAGTTTTCAAGTGTCTTATATAGCAAGAGATAACGGAAACAGAGGGTGAGGGGTCCTGGCTAAGACAAGTCTTGAAAGAGTGATAACACTTTTGTCAGTAATGGGGTCAGAGCATTAATTACGTACTTTACAAGGATTCTGTGGGTGACAGTAGATCACAGATCGCAAGTGTAGTCCCTCTACCAGCAGCCCCAACATGCCCAGAGGACTTGTTAATTTCTAAACAAACAAACAAACAAACAAACATACAAAATCTTGGCCCTGCCCAGACCTGCTGAGTCAGAACCACCTCTTTATAAGAATTCCAGGTGTCTCATGTTTGAACCTGAGACGCTCTGAGCTGGATAGAAGAGCAGAGGCTTGGGCCTGGACTCTGGGTGTGAAAGCTCCCAGGATGCAGTGCTCTGAGCAGCAAGCAGCTGAGGATCCTGAGCTCCTGCACATCCATGCGTATCTGAAATATCTGTTCCCCTTGGGGAACTTCTAAAAGGGGTGATTGATTTGCTGAATGTCTCAAATATGTATTACATATTCAGCCTTTTTTGTTATGTTTCTAAATTATGACTGTAAGTTATCAGGTCACTGGCAATCTTTAGAAAAATATCAGTAAACTAGAAGCCTGGTGCATGGATTCAGCCCGGTCTCTCAGCCTGGCCTGTGCCCTCTTGCAATCTGGGATCCCTCAAGAGATGTTGGACTGCCTGTGGGGATCAGGCCGAAACCGGCAGTCTGACATCCCCCAAGGGATATAGTAGTGCATGAAGCGGCAGGCGGCCAGGGAGGAGCCCAAGCCCTGGCCAGGCGCCACACGCTCTCATCCCGGCCCTGCCTGGTAGCCCTGGCACTGAGGTGGGAGAGGCTCAGGCCACTGCAGTTGCGCTCACCAGCCATGAGCCCAGCATCTGGCGCCTAGCGCCTGTCAATCAGCTGAGCAGTGCTCCCGGTATGGGAGCACACTGATCACCAGGGGATAGCTCCTGCATTGAGCATCTGCCCCCTGGTGGTCAGGGCCCATCATAGCAACCAGTCAAACGGTCGACTGGCTGAATGGTCCATCAGTTGCTTTGGGTTTTGTATATATAGACTAGAGGCCCAATGCATGAAATTCATGCAAGAGTAGGCCTTCCTTCCCCTGGCTGCCAGCACTGGCTTCTCTCTGGCACCCGGGACCCGGGCTTCCCTCACAGCCCTGACTTCATCCGGAAGGTCATCCAGTCTAATTAGCATGTTATGCTTTTATTATTATAGATGGGGCTCTTTATCAACAGTCAAAGCAGAGACACTGTATGACCAAGAGGGGGCAGTGCAAGGGAAGGTGACCACACCTGAGAGGAGCTGTGAAGAGAGGAGAGACTGACAATGGCCAAGTATTCCTCAGGTCTCTGAGCCCCTGAACTGCAAGTACCCAGAAGGCTGGTCTAGAGTCTCCTGATGTTAATGTGCATTGAACTGGTCACCATCACTGGTCAGGACACAGGGTGCAGGCCCTGCCCCAGAGAGTCTATGCCAGGAGGCCTGGGCTGAGACCCGAGACGCTGCACAGTAAGAAGACACTGTTGGGTCTTTAGTCAATGCAGGTGATCAGGAACTAGGACAGTCCAGTCCAGCTTGCTCCGAAAAGTCCTAGGGTTGGAAAGTTCCAAAGCAGACTTTTAAAAGTTCTAACAGACTTTTAATAACTTTCCAAATCCCAGCTTTCCAAATATATACTTATATATTCATAATTATATAAAGGTATAAATGCTGTCTAAATATAATGAATAAAAATTATATTTATATAAATTATATGATATATACTATATAAATATATGGAAAATGTATACTCTTTCCCAGAGAGAATCACATGAACAGTTTAGTGTATACTTCTCTCAGCTGTCCTCTTCTTAGTAATCTCCACTTAATAAAGTGGCATGCTTTTGCAGCATCAGTTTTCCTTAATCCTTGGCCTCTGCTTTCCAGAGGCATATGGGCACACACCCCAAGGCTTTCAGGGGCAGATAGTTTGCCATTGAAGGGATGCACCGTGGCTTTTTTCTACAGTGTGGTTAACCACATTCACAGTGTGGTTAATTGGTCCCTGTAGTAAACCTTCTACATCTCATTTCTCACTTTTGCCTACTGCGCTGTTGCCTGAGCAAACACACCCAGAACCCAGGAGCCTTTCTGGTGAGGGCAGGTCCCAGGTCCCAGGTCCCAGGGTGGCCTTTGGTGTCTGCCACTCCAGGCTGGCATCTATGTGCCCCCTGGAGGCAGATCCTGCCTGGAGGGGATTCTGAGGGAGCAGCACATTCATGGTGCTTGCTTCCATTATCTGCTACCAGCCAGGGACGCGCTGTCATGCATTAAATGTTTGGTTTTGCATATTTGCTGTTTTGCTGTTACTGACCATCAAGATCTCTAAAGTGGCCCAGAGAAGAAGCCCAGGAGCATGGGACTAAGAGGGGTGAAGTAACCAGGATCAACCCGAATGACTCTGCCTCCCCTCCCCCTGTTAAAATCAACAGAAACCACACCCTCACTCACCACCCTGTGCGTCCCCATAGGCCACAAGCCCAGCAAAATGTCCTCGGAGACACACACATTGTTGTATTACTATGGCTTCAACGCAAATCACCACAAAACTTACCAGGTGCATTGATCTCGAGGGCCTGTGGGTCAGGAATTTGGATGAATGCAGTGTGACCGCCTGTCTCTGCTCTACACTGTCTGGGCTCCATGTGCTCTTTCCATGTGGCACAGAGAACACGGTCTCCATCCTGCCAGCGTGGGCCGCCAACCCCCAGGTGGTACCCAGGGCTGCAGAGGCACATGCCCCAGGAGAGAGAGGCAGCTTAGCTTCAGAAATCAGCATCCCAGGGTGAGGAGACTGCGGGGAGGGGACGTCTCCTAGTGCAGCCACCTTTGGAAAGGCATCTTCCAGGCTGCTGATTCACCGAGGTGACCTCAGGGGTCATGCAAGCTGGGTGTACAACAAGCATGTCAAACCCACAGGCCTCGGTTTATTTAAATGAGTCCTGCGGCCTGTGAGCTGCGAGGGATATCTGTCGCTGGGCCAGAGAGCGAGTTGGGACTCTCAGGCTGAGGCTGTCCCAGGGTGCTGTGGAGGGCTTTTGGCTCATCCAGGCCCTGCTGATACCCAGGGGTAAAGTGTGACCACAGAAGTGTCCAGGAAGGGGATCTTGTGGATTTTGACAATAGAGGGCACCATGTTGCTGGGGGTTCATCAGTTCATTCAGACCAGGAGCCCAGCCAATGGCAGGGAGCAAGGAAATAAGGGGAGGCTGGCCACCCGGGCAATATCCCAGCCCAGGAAGGGTCCAGGTGTCAAGCTGGATCATGCAGCCAGATGCAGGCAAGGGAGAAAGATTTCCTAGCCCATCCCTTAAGCAAGGCCCTTCCAACCTGATTCCAGGTCTGCCTTACTGGGGGAAGGGCCTGCTGGCCTCTCTGCCCGGTAAGAATAGGCCGGGGACTCTAGGAACCCCCGCTGGGCGGGGCCTGTGAAGACTGACGCCTGTACAGTCTTGCAGTGTCTCTAAGGAGCTAGTCACCTGTTGGTCTCAAGGATGAAGCTTGAGGAGCAGAGGAAGAAGCGCACTCCTGCAAGAGGTGCAGAGGCGCCCTGAGCTGGCCTGGAACGCGTGGCAGCACACCATCACCGCTTCAGCTCCACCCTTGCAGGATTCTCTCCCCATTGTCACCTTCCTTCTGGAAGCCCTTGGTGACTTCCTGCAAAGAGAGTTCCCGTGTCTGCCCTGAACTCCCACCTTTCCCAAGACGTGCATGAGCTGGGGCTGGCAACAGGACCTGTGTGGCTGAGTTCTCCAGATACAAAGCACCCTGACTGTCCATTCCACAGACAGCACAGACCACCTCATAGAGGCCCGGCTGTGAAGGTTGTGGTTCCCACCCCTTTCCCCCAAGAACAAATGGGGTCAGGAATTTGGGGAGACAGGTGGGAGATGGCATCGTGTTTGAAGCCCATCCAAGCCATTGGCTCTCAGCCCCACTGGCTCAGGAAGGCTTTCCTAAGCAATATGTTGCTGTGTCCTCTGTGCGCATGGAAATGGAATGGAAAGCGGACAATGCCACCAGGAAATGGAAGAACAAGGGGCTGGAGCAGTTCCATGCCAGGGTAATGGCAGGGTTCAGGGCTTGGCAGCTCTGTCACCCGGAGTGTAAGAGGGAGGCTCTGTGGCTTAGTCCCTGAGCAAGGCGGGCACTATGGGGGGAAGCTGTGGCCTGGAGCCTGGAGCCTGGAGCCTGGAGCCTGGAGCCTGGAGCCTGGAGCCTGGAGCCTGGAGCCTGGAGCCTGGAGGAAGGGCTGCACCTGCCCTTCCTGCTGCAGGAGTACAGTCACGTGCTCAGGGCATGCTCGTCCTTTTGGGCCTGCCCTCCACATCCACTGTCTCCACAAGGAGCCACCTTGCTGGAGCCAGGGCACGTTCTGGGGTTAGGGCTGACGCACTGCTGAGGCAGAGGTGTCTGGAGCTCCCACCTGCCAGTCCTCATGGTCCACCAGAGCCCCTCGGGCGCCCAAGCCCACTGTGGCTGTCTGTGGGCGTTTCCTGGAGCTTGGTTTCTGTTCCAACTTTGGGTACCTCACATGTCCTCATAATGACCAGGAGGGACTCCGTATCTTTGCACAATTATGTTAACAAAATAGCGACTCCTTGTCATGATGTAAAAGAGGGGAGTGGCACCAGCCATTGCCTAGCAACGACAATTTTGTGAGTAAAGTTGACAGGTGTGGTGGCTAACGTAGACAGCTAGGTGGACGGAGGGATGGAAGGACGAGCGTGTTAACCCAAGGGAGTTTCTGAGAAGTCCCAGGACCCCAGCGCTCTGGAGACTGGGAGCAGAACTAGAATTCTCTGTCCACAGGACCAGTCTCCAATGTCTAGCAGTGCCTCCCAGCAAGGAGCCCAGGAGGCATGTGTGAGTCACGGCCTTGCCTGGACAAGATGTTTAGACTGTTAATGAATGTAAATGTTTCTTAATCATCCTCAAATCATTCCTTGGAGGGTTGCCATGGCCACAGGGCTCTGGTGAGGGGAAGTCATTGTGTCTTCACATTACTGTCCACCCACATGGGGTTCAGACAGCTCAGGCTCTGAGCCCCATGTGCCTGCAGCATTTACAAGTTGCCAGCACTTTTCCTTCTGTGACTCCTGAGAATCCCCATGGCGTTCCCTGCCTAGGAATCTGTGACACGAGGCTGTCAGGGCAGGTTGCGACCAACTTCGGTATTTCCTACACGCCCTCACAGCAACACCAACAGAGATGGCGGGGTAGAGGCTGGTGCAATACTGGTCAGAAAGGAAAACAGATTCACAGAGAACCGGTGACTCATACAAGCTCAGTCATGACTGGTCCAGCCTTGTGCCTGGTGAAGATGCTGAAGATACTGGGCAGCTCCACAGCATTAGGTGCCAAGCTGGGGGCACGCACTGTTCACTCAGTCCCCTAGCAACACGTCACCTGCATTTCAGATGAGCAGAGAGGCTCAGAGACGGTGTGTAATTTGCCTCAGGTCACAGAGCAAGTGAGTGGCTGAGTTGGGACTTTGAGGTTTCCAGGGCTCAGGCCTGGGAGGGAGGCAGGGTCCAGTGTTGGCCATGGTTCCTGTCCTGCCACAGTATTGAGATGCTGCAGGATGCTGAGCCACCCCCCACCCCTGTCTGCCTTGCACTGTGTGGTGAGGCCCTGGACCGGGAGCAGGGAGAGGGGCGTTACACTGTTCGCTCCATGCGTGGTGCAGTGGACCGTGTTTCCGCTGGTTAAACACAGAAGTCAGTTCTGTCCAGAAGGCTGCAGTGTCTCCTTCCAAAGGGGTGGAGTATTTTTGACGTGTACCAGTGACGCATAGGCACTCCATCTTGTTACCGTAATCTCTATTTTGTAAAAGCTGTTTGAAATTTTAACCCTGCTATTCTTGGCTTCTGAAAACATGCTTGTTTGCTTGAATAATAGGGAAAATAAGCTCAGCTCTCTGACCTTGCAAGCTGCTCCGCTGCTGTCCCTGGCTACTCCCATGCCAGGTCCCCTCCAGTTATCTGAAGTGTACTATGCTCAAGGCTACTGAGTTGTGCTGTGCCCAGGTTACAAGCTTCCTGCAAAATATCTACATAGGGCTCTTTGTAAAGCCTGCAAAAGGTCTGGAAACTCCATATTTAGGGGACAAAGAGGCTGTGTGTATGTGGTGGGGGGTGGGTAATAAAGGGAAAACTTCCTCCATGTTGCTTTGCTCAGACTTTGAGAGACAACTCCTCTGAGACCACTAGCATAATAAAGGCTCCAAAATTCGGCTTACTGATTAATTAAGGCGTCCTCTGTTTAGCTTGTTGATTTACAATATGACACCAGCACTCAGGGACTGTGCAGGAGCCAGGCCAGATGTCTGAGGAGGGTCAACAACCTGTGGTTATGCTGAGTGGCCCAGGTCCCATCATTAATGTCCCTTGCCCCACTGTTCCCAGCCTCCTAATTAGTACATGATATCATTATCTGTGCTCACCTGCAGATTTTTCAGATTTCCTCCCCATTAGGTTAAGTAGGGCTGTTAGGCCTAATCGCATTGCAGTGGTTCTCAACCTTGGCTGCACATTAGAATCACCTGGGAATCTTTTTAAAATCCTGATTTCTGGGCCTCATCCTCCAGAAATTTTGTTTCTTTGTTACTTGCCCCACCCCATAACAAAGAAACAAAATTTCCGGAGGATGAGGCCCAGAAATCAGGATTTTATTTTTTATTTTTTTAAAATATATTTTATTGATTTTTTACAGAGAGGAGGGAGAGAGATAGAGAGTTAGAAACATTAATGAGAGAGAAACATCGATCAGCTGCCTCCTGCACATCTCCCACTGCGGATGTGCACGCAACCCAGGTACATGCCCTCAACCGGAGTCAAACCTGGGACCTTTCAGTCCACAGACCGACGCTCTATCCACTGAGCCAAACCGGTTTCGGCAAGAAATCAGGATTTTAAAAAGATTCCCAGGTGATTCTGATGTGCAGCCAAGGTTGAGAACCACTGCATTAGAGGACTGTGGGTTATAGGTGTCAGATATTCATTCTGGGAAGTTAGGTGTTCGAAGCACAGAACTATTGCTTAATTACCTGCCTCTCCACTCTGGGCTGAGAGTGAGTGTGGGCTGCTTCTTTTGCCTGAGGCATGTGCCTGTCCGGTACTTGATCAACCACAGGAACGCAGCACTTTCTTCCAAACTCAGATCTCCCCATGACAGTCCCTAGAAGTTCTGCAGATAACTCAGGTCTGACTCAGTTTGGTATCTGGCTGCTATAGCAAAGAGACTCCCACATGTCCCATCTCTCACGTGAAAAGTCACTGCTTATTCGCTGAAGGAGTCAGAGTGTGACCTCCTGGTGGGCAGGTGGCTCTCCTCCATCTGAAGGTCCCTCCAGCAACCCATCCTCCCTGCCTGGATCCAGCCTGTGGAAGGGGAATGAGTATGCAGAAGGCACAGCCACTTCTTAAATCCGGACCTGGAGAGCATTATGCTAAGCGAGATAAGCCAGTCGGAGAAAGATAAATATCACATGATCTCACTCATTTGTGGATTATAATGAACAACATAAACTGATGAACAAAAACAGACCCAGAGACAGAGAAGTATTGATCAGACCGTCAAACCTCAGAGGGAAGGTAGGGAAGGAAGAGGGGAAGGGAGAGAGATCAACCAAAGGACTTGTATGCATGCATATAAGCCTAACGAATGGACACAGGCACCAGGGGGGTGAGGGCATGAGCTGGGGGATGGGGAGGCTGCAGGGGCCACAATGAGGGGATAAGGACACATATGTAATACCTTAATCAATAAAGAAAATAAAAAATTTAAAAAATACTTTAAAAAATAAAATAAAAATTCCGGGACTAGATACCATTGGCCTCTCTTGCCCACATCTTCTTGGTCGGAACTCTGTTGTTACCTGGCCACACCTACCTGAAGGGGAGGCAGCACTCAGGGACAGGCGAGAGGAGCCTCAGGTGGCCTCACAGCATAGGTGTGAATGACAGAGGGGGAGTTGGCAAGGGCAGACTCATCCAGGCTCATCTCCTTCTTTGTGTACAACCTGCTTTATCCAGGGGCACACGACCTCAGAGAGCTTCCGGGACCACACAGCCGGGCAGGAGCAGATGTAAACACAGACTTAAACATGGACAGTCCTCTTTCTCCAACATGACAGCCTGCAGTGGCCGGCACTGTCCACCTAGATGGCCCCTAGTTCGGCCCCCACCCCTTGTAAGACCAGAAGTCTGAGTCACCAAAATTAACAGAAATGTCTGTTACTTTCTAGTGCTACCGAGATGACTCAAAATAAGCAAGTTAGGATCCTCCTGGTGGCCCAGCTAAAATCCCTGGGAAGCACCTGTGAGCAGAATAGCAGATGTGGGCTAAGGCTGATTCTTCCAGGGCCAGAAGCCACGCAGAGGGACGTCGCTTCCTCCCGTTACTTCTTCCGCCTCTGAGGAAGGTCTCTGGGAGGCCACAAGGTTGTGTTTGCATGAGCAAGGCACAGCCAGTGCTGCCGCTTCCCCGTTCACATTCTGAGCCCGGACTCAGCGCACGCTCAAGGGGAGCAGCCCACCTGCTCAGTTCTCTATCCCCTCAGCTCTCTCCCCTCAGCCCACCCACGAGACTCCTGCACCTGCAGCACTGCCCTGATCTTGCCCTTGCCCACCAGGACCCCACCCTCGGCCCTGCACCTGCTTGGAGTGCAGTGCAGAGTCCCTGTTGGCTCACCAGGCTTTCTAACTGCTCCCCCAACTGCATCTCCAGTTTCCTTCTGGGTTTATTCCATGCTTCTCTCTCCCTAGCAAGTCATTTCTCACCTTCCCTCTCACCACTAACCATCTCTGAATCCTGCTCCTCCCTTTGCCAGGAAGCCTGCCCCCCCCCCCCACCCCAGGAGGGTTTCCTGCTCCCTTCTCAGTCCTGAGCACCCATTTGCCTTCTCTTGAGGCCCTTGTCAAGTCCCTGGTCTGAGGTTCGGGACCATCTTTATCTTGGGGTACATTTGACTGTGTGCTACACATGGTCTGCACCAGTGTTCAGTAAACACAGATTCACAGTCTCCAATATGCAAAACCAAATTAATGCGGTGTTCATTACCGCACAGCTGCAGGGCATCCGGGAGAAGATGAAGGGTTTGTGAGTAAGGCTGACCTTGAAGGCTGCAGGTGCTCAGTGCTGTACCTCCAGCCTCTGACCTCGGGCTGCTCCAAACTCTTCACGTCATCCTGCTTTGGTGCCTGTGCAAACCCACTGGGGCTGGTGTGCCCGTCAGCTTAGGGGCTGCTTAGAGCCCTTCTGATACCCTTTCCCACAAAGCATCCTACTGCACGTCTCCTGGGGCCATTATCTCTTTTCTTAGATAGGCATACATGTTTGTTTCATTATAGGTGTTATATAACACACACACTCACAGACAACACACTCACAGACACACACAGACACATACAGACACACTCACACTCACACACACACACTGTCCATTCCTCCCCTTTTCCTCTGGGTGGATTCCACCTAGCCAGTGCCTAGGACAAGGCCCCTGCTCAACTGACTCCCACCTACTAGTAGACTCACCACCACTGTTGTCAAAAGCAGACTCAAGGCAAGGACTTGGCTCCAGGAAGCACGGGTGAGGAAATGGTGATGTGGGACAGAGAAACCAAAGAAGACAGTTAAAAAGGTGCGAATCACCCCACTCCTGGGTATTTACTTAAATAAAGTGGAATTTTGTGGTCCCCCAAAAGTCTGTACAAACATGTCTGCAGCAGCTTTATTCATAATTGCCCCAAATTGGAGACAACCTACAGGCCCTTCAGCTGGTGAGTGGATGATGGCCGGTGACGGTACCCACTTAGCAATAATGAGCAAGGAAGCAGCAGTGCTCACGACAGCCATGGTGAGCCTCAGGGCCGGGCTCAGGAGGCCGCACGCTCTGTGAGTCTGTTCCTGGGCCACTTGGAAGAGGGAGCACTGCAGGTGGAGGGCGGTGAGTGGTTGTCCCAGGTCACAGGGAGCAGGTTGACTATAAAGGGCATGTGAGGTTTCGAGGGGGTGATGACATTTCTGTATCTTGACTGTGATGGTGGTTACAGGGTCATGCCTATGGTCCAGCTCATGGAACTGTACATGAGAACAGGTGCACTGTGGGCTCCCAATGAGTCAACAAAGCTGGGCGCTACGTGCTTGTGTGTATAAAGATGTGGCCAGGACACCTGTCTGAGGCGGAAGTGGATGGGAACCCAGGCTGAGCTGATCCAGACTTCTCAGGCGAGGTGAGTGGACCTGGGACTTCAGGTCTAAAAGCTGCAGGGCACCTCAGAGCAGGAGAGCTGTACTCACAGCAGGGAGCCAGCGAATCTGGAGGAAAGGAGGAACCCAGCAGGGTTTGAAGGTGAGATCTCAGGAGGCTGCGGAGCAGGCTGGGGACAAGGACAGCCCTGAGCATGTTTGGAAGCACTTCACTCTGCAGGGTCTGTGGAGGGACGTTTGGGGCCTCAGGTTGCCCACCCTCCCCCAGAGGCCCAGTCTGGGACTTGGTGCCAGAGGCATATTTGGGAGTTTGTCCCAGGAAGCAGTTGTGGGAGTTGGGGTGGGAAATGAGTTTGGACAGGGAAGAAGCCAGTCTGAGAGGACATTAAAGAACAGGTGATATCAGGGTGACACCTCAATCCCTCAGGGAACCCTGGGAGCCTGCAGATCAGCTTAGTGTTGTCTCTGAGCTGAGAGGAAGCTGAGCTTTATTCACCATTCATTCCCACCTCCCTGGGTGAGACTGCTCTTGACAGTCTTCATGGTATTGTGACCCCGTGGGCAGTCGGAGGGCCAGACACTGTCAGCACGTTTGACTGAGAGAATGTAGGCAGGTGCAATCAACATTCACTACAGTTGGTGTCAACAAAGTATACTTGAATTTGGAGATGTCTTATTATCAGGAAAAGCAAATTGCTTTACATATTCTTCAGTTTTGAGATATATAATTGCTTTACATATCTCATCAACATCCACATATGCCCCCATTGTACACATCCTCAAAAGCACTCTTGCCCAAAATGAACAGACAAACAAACGAACAAACGAACAAACAACCAAACAGACAAAGCACTCTTGCCCAACCCACGTGGCTCAGTGGTTGAGCATTGACCTATGAACCAGGAGGTCACAGTTGGATTCCCAGTCAGGGCACATGCCTGGGTTGCAGGCTCGGTCCCCAGTGCGGGACTTGCAGGAGGCAGCCAATTAAGATTTCTCTCTCATCATTGATGTTTCTATCTCTCTCTCCCTCTTCCTTCCTCTCTGAAATCAATAAAAAATATTTTTTAAAAAAGCTCTCTTGTAGTTGAGGTGTCCCAGGCGCAGAGTGGCCAGGCCGTTTGATGAGGCCCACACGTCAGGACCACTTTAGGGCCCAGACTCAAGGATGCCTTCTCCTATGTCCTCATTGATGAGAAAGTCAAACATGACCCTTCCCTCTGGGAACAGGCATTTGTGGAGAAGTTTGTTCATTTTTGCTTTGGTTGCAATAAGCATACTTTTCCTCTAACATGAAAAGAAGAAGTTTGTTACAGCGATGTTACAAAGCAGAGCACTCTTTTTCAGATTTTAGCAAATTGTTTTCCAAGTTCCCCTTTTAGGAAACTGAGATCTCAGATGACTGGTCAGCTTCCATGGTGGTGGAAGTGGCAGACGGTGACTGGACTTTCTTTCCCAAACACATTGATCATGTTTCTTGTTAAGTTCGTGGTTGAATTCTCAGATGCAGAGAAAATCCACACTTTTAATAAAAAGGTAGCCTTCCTGCTTCCACATTGTTCCTTCGTAAGAAAAGGAACCGCCTTGTCTGCTGAGAGGACCCTCATCTGGCCTCTCTGAGCTTCCGTTTCCTTACTTATCAATTGGAGAACTGATGCCCCACCTGCTCACCCCACAGGGGATTTCTTGAAAGGATCAAATGTAATCAGACTAAAATATGTAGGTATAATATTTACTCAGGTTCCTAAATGACTAATGCTGAGAGAGGTAAATGCATACAGTATGTATCTGTTCTCAAAAAATCCCAAGATGCAGAGGAAGTTACAGCAATGTCAGCAACTAGGACATAGGCTGGCGTTACCTCATTTGCTTCTCGCAAGAGTTCTTTAATGATGAGGAAACTGAGGCTCAGAGAAGTTCAGGAACATGGCAGTCCATCCTGCTGACCCTACAGCCTGTGAGTGTAATGGTTTCATGACCGAAGGTAATCCAAGTAGAAACAGTGAATCCCCGAGCAGAGGGTCGATGTCTTAATCAGCCTCCTTATGCCTCAAACCCAGCAGAGTGCCTGGCACAGACTAAATCTCCGACTTCATTAAACCATGAAGCATATCACACATACAAGCAATACGTATAATGGCAATCAGAAGCACCTCAGCAGCACCTGTGGACACCCTCCCCTCCCCCCCCGCCCCCCCAGCCTGAGAAAGGGAACCCTGCCGGTGTCCAGGCTGCCCTCCTCCCTGCTCCACCGGGAATACGCACCACCTTGGATTGTGTGCTCTCACAGCCCAGCCTCTCGTGCTCTTTCAGTCACTCGTGTGTTCTTCATTGCAGTTCAGTTTTTCTTCATTTGAACCACATCTAAATGGATGACATCGTGTGTTCTGCGACTTATTTTTTTTGTTACCTGTGTTTTGAAGTTCCTTCTGCACTCATTTTCACACCCCAGAGCCCCTCCATGGTAGCATTAATGGTGCTGGGTCTGTAATAAGCGCTGCTGGTTCAGTGAATGAATAAAAAAACCACAGGTGCCTCAGCACAGAGGATGGCGAGAGGAGTCCTGAGCTTGCAGACAGCCCGAAGACCAGGCTTGGTGATGGGTTTGCATTGATCTGGGCCTTCTCTGGTGAGTACCTGTGTGGGCTGGGGGCAGGTTGGAGGGGGTGGGGTTTCAGGGATCTGGGTAGGTCAGTGCATGCCACACTGAAGGATTCCTGACCAAGGGCAGAGATGGGGGAGAGGTGTAGTGAGAGGCACCTCCTGGGGCCAAAGTTAAAATGTCAGTTTTATGTGCGGACAGTGCTCCTCGGAGGAGGCTCTCAGACTTGAGCTCCAAGAGGAATGAGGCCAGGTCCCGAGGACCTTCTGATGCCAGAGTCTCCCTGCCTTAGGGCAGGATGGCTGGGTAGGCACACACACCGCTAAGGCCCACTGATGGGCTCCAAGTCACCAAATCACCATTATTTCTAGTGGGACCCCTAAATGTGGTCATTTACAGAGTCCAGAGAGGCGTTCCATAGTTCCCCTTGCAGCATACTGCTCTCCTCAGCCTTTGTGTCTACCCATGACTGCTCCCAGCACACACATCCACTAGACACAGGTTGACAAAGGCCCAGGACGATCCTAGTGAAGCTAGGACAGCTTGTCAGTCCCGGCAAATGAGTTCCTGTGGGATAGAGCCCCCTGGGCCACGCGTCCCCACTTCCTGCGGATCTCTTTGTTTCTCCCGTGGGACGGCTTCTGCTTCAGTCCCCTCGAAGAGGTAGGAAACACAAGAGCCGGCTTGATGTTTCTGAAGCCAGCTGTGTCCTGGACAGGGCCAGCCGCCAGGCTCTGGGGTCAGCTGGTGGGAGATTGCCTCTCAGGCTGAGGAGATGGGGCTCTGGTCCGCAGCAGCCATGGGAGGTTTTTAAGCAGAATTGTGATAGCAACGTGTGCAAACTTATTCTCTTGTGTGTGCCTGTCAGAGAGAGGAATGGGGGTGGGGAGGGGGGGGGAGGAGGAGAGAGAGAGAACACCAGTTTGCTTCTGGGCCCCAGAGAAACATTCATATTTGAGTCATTTATTGAGAAAAAATAATTAAAATCCGAAACCAGAGTAAAGTTAAGGAACAAGCTGATGGCTCAGTGGGAGTGGATCAGTTGAAAAGCAGGAGAAGATAGAAGCCACTTCCCCTTTATCCCCACTGTTCAAGCTCAAAAACCATTCGGAGAGAACCGTGCAAAATTGGCCCCTGGAGAATGTGAGGAGCCCTGGGCAGGTGTGTGCGGTAAAGAGGGAGGGGCCTCTTTGTGGCCTGTTTTCACCTGCACATGTGTGAGTGGAGCTGAGGTCATGGGCATACCCTGCACACCGTGGCAGGAAATTAGCCTCCCTGCATTATGGTCACCCCTCAGTCGTCCTCCTCCATAATTACATTAAATATCCACACATACCCCTGCAATGTGTGCACCCCAAAAGAGAGCTGTGCAAGGGAAGCGACAGCTCTGCACTCATCTTCACACTGTCATCTGTTCTCTGAATTTCTCAACTCGCAGGACATTTCGCAAGGGGCCAGATGAGCAGCTTAGATCGCTTGGAGGCTGCCTCAGAGCGTCTGGAATAGAAGTCCCTTCCCAGCCTCTTAGAGTAAGTTCCTTTTCCCTGTAATTGGGGCTTGAATGGACTTGGCTTCACAGTTAGCAACAGGAGAGGCTGGTGTGCTGGAATCTTCATGCCCTTGCGGCTCTGTTGCCAGCAGCAAACACTGCGATGATCCCTGATGGATGGGGTCTCCGTGTGATGACAAGCTGGGCTGATTTAAACATGTACTTTTTCTTTTTAACATCATGCTCTTATAGTATAGGATTTTTACATTTTACATTATAAAATTTCAAAGGTAAATTTGACCACGAGGTTTTCATTTTATCCTCTGTTAGAAACTATTTCAAAATGCAGCTCCAGAGAGTCACCTGAGATCTTGTAACATGGTCAAATACGGTCATCTTCAGCACCCACATCACAAATTATTATCATCAGAGCTGGTGCTTGTGACCAGTCTGTGTGACAACCTGACTTCACACCTCGCCCTGGCCATTCTAAATTCTTACATCTCTCTTCTCTCGAGCCTCCTACCTCCTTTGCTGATGGATACAGGCAGTGAGTTCTGCCCGTGACTTTGTTAGTAAGGGAAGAGAGGGGAGGAGAAGGGAAGGCAAGGGGTGCGCCCTGGGGTCAAGGACATGAGCATGGCAGAGCAGTAAATTGATCTGGCTCAGACCCCTCTGTTGTGTTTCATCACTGATGACACACAAGGTTCAAGAACAGATATGAGCATCCAAATCATCATTTTCCAGGACTCTGTGTCAATGGCATCTAGTGGGCTTCAGGGCATCTCAGTGTCACCCCCTTGGACCAGCCATCCCTGACAATCCCCACTAGTCCCTCCCACTCCCGTTCTGTCCCCTGCCTTTGTTTCTCCCTGACCTCCTCATGCTCTGCAGTTACTTTATCGGCTTCTGGTTTGTTTGCTCATTGTCTGCCCCCAGGAGGCTGGCCTGTCTCTTGCTGATCCTTATCACCACAGCTCAGAGTGGCACTAAGCCCGGAGGAGGCCTGCAATAGAAATGTGCTGGGTGCGAGAGTGCCCAGCTAAGCATGTGTGCCAATCAGCGGAGCGAGTCAGGGCTTAGGGCTAATGTTTAGGTTGGGCAGGGGTCCCAGTGAGCTCAGGCAGGGGTCAAAGAAGGCTTTCCAGAGAAGGGGAGCTAGCCTCGGCAGATGGGCAGTGTGTGGCCCGTGGGCCTCAGGCTGGGAATGTGGTAGCTGTACCAGGGCAGGGCACCTAGACTACTATCATACCTGCCAGCTGCTTCCCACATGGTGGAGGGGACTGTCAGGGGAGTTCTGAGGTGGCCTTTGACATTCCTGGACAGTGGGTCCAGGTGGGAAAAACCTCAATGTTATCAAATTTGAGCCAGAGCATGAGATCTCTGCTGGAAGTGTGGTTGCGGAGGGCCCCACATGGCTGCTGGGAACTGATTCCTGGGAAAGCATCTGACTGTGGGCATGGGGTGGGCAGAGACAATGGGAGTGGCACAGGGCTCCTCTCCCTTGGCTGCTCAGTGAGGGTGCCGAAATGCTGCCAGGCTGCCGAGGAGGGCTGGGGGCGACGCTGGGGCAGCGCACTTGCCGGCCGTGTCTTTGCTGGCCCACACGCCCCAGGCCCCCTCCCAGGAGCTATGCCTGGGGTGCAGGAGAGGAGCTGGCCTGGTTCATTTGCAAAGGAATCAAATTTGCTTTTCAAACTTTCAAACCGAAAAACGTGTTCATTTCTCTCTTTGGTGCACCACTTAGAAGTGATGAGTTTCCCAGCTGCACCGCACAGTCCCACGGGGCTCCCGGACACCGGAGCCGAGATTCAGCCCAGAAAGGGGCCTCCCACATGTGATGAGCAAACGGAAGTGGAGGAAGTTTAACTGCACAGGAAAAGCGATGAAAACACTATAAACTGCCATGAGTATACAAACAGGGCTCTGCAAACATTGACACGGAACCTGAAGGACACCCTTTCCACGGGGTTCTGCTCCCAGGCCCTTCTGCAAACACCGCCTGCGCTCTCCAGAGACAGAGGACAGTCTGTCCTGCGCTGTGGACTCCCAGTGGGTTTGCTCAGTCTGTAGGCTTGTCTCCATCAAACCGGGTCTGTGTGGACTGAGCTGAGCACCGGTGCAGAGTCGGCGAGCAGTGCACCCCCTTTCCCTCTAGGGGTTCCTGCCAGAGCAGGGGCTGCTCTGTGCTGGGCAGCAGCAGGGGGACTACCTGGATAGTAGAGGGAAGAGATGTGGGCCCGGGAGCCCAGGGGAAGGCAGGTAAATTCTGGAGCTGGTCACGGCAGGATCCTGGGTGTCATCTGTGAGAGGGAAGGCGGTGGGGTGTGTGGGGACAAGGCGAAATGTGTGAAGGCGCTTCATACACTGCAGTGTGGATGCGGGTTTGATGGTGGGAAGGGGGAGGCATTGTGGGTAGTTTTTAGCTGCTCATGAATTCTGGGCACATCTTATCACCCCTTTGAGTTTCACTTCCTAAAGTCGGTGTCCTCGGCTCCCAGACCTTACCCCGGAGGCTGGGTTCTCCTGAAAGTGGCAGAGGGACACCTGGATAGTAGAGGGAAGAGAAAAGGTTTATTGGGGGTAATAGGTGTGAACTGGAAATGGAGGAATCCGACTAGGCAAAGGAGCCTTCAGAACACAGAGCTCATTGGCAGCCAGAGGGCCCTCCCAGCAGAGGGCTGGCAGAGGAGCCCTGAGCTGGGGAGAAGTGGCCGGGCCCTGTGTACCACCTGGCCCCGCCTTGGCGAGGGCTGTCCTGGGAAGCCTGCGGCTGTAGCTGCCACACCACAGCCGTCAGCAGCCACACTTCTTGCAGGAGGCGCCAGGGTCTGAGTAAAGCGTCTGTGTTTCAGACACAAGACCACATAAAAGCAGCTGAAGGGACCTTGGCTCCCACCCCCAGGCAGGTTCAGGTGGGGCCTCACTAGTGTGAACACTGCCTGGCTGGTATTCCTGAGGGTTCCCGAGGGCACCCCGCTGCTTATGAACACATTGTCACCAACACCTGCAGTTGCCATCCAATGCTCCTGTGTCCCCGCTGGGGTAGCTCTGTGCCCAAGCACCTTGTACCTGTGTCCCAGCAGGTCCCGCCTCACCCACCAACCTGACCTGAGAGGGCCAGCTCCCCAGGGGCTCCCCACTGAGATGACAAGGGCTTGAAACTGAGCCCTCTAGTTGTGCTGGGTGCCCTGTCTGTCAGGTGCCCTGAGGCAGGCTGAGAGGGATCAGCGGGGCCTTCAGCCTCAGAGATTTCATAGCTGTGTCATACGGCAAGCCTGGCTCCTTCTGTCTCTGATGTGCCCATTGTCTGCAGGATTCTGGGGCCTTGGCTCAAGGGACACAACCTGGTCAGGGCCTCACACTGGCGTGAGCTGGGTGTCCTGCCTGGGGTGAGGGGCTCTGAACCACTTACTGCCCACACGAACTTTTAGTCCATCAGTCAGCTTTGGTTTAGGGCTCAGAGGCACAGGCAGACAGCTAGATGTGGCTGGGGCTGAAGGGTAGATAGAGGTGGAGGGAAAAGGCGGTGAGGGGCTCAGGGTGACTATGGGAGTGGGGGGTATCTGTGGAGAGGCAGGCAGTTGCTGGATACCATGCATGAGCACGAGTGGTGCTATGGCTTGAATGTGTCCCCCCAGATCCAAATGTTGAAGCCCAAACTCTTCATGTGCCAGGACCTGGTCTTGGCTTCCACTCCTGTACTGGTCCCACGAGGCTGTGAGCATCCCCAGATCTAATCCCTGCCATCTTTGTCCCCCAAGGCCCCCCGACAGCCCTGTGCATGGTAGGTGCTCAGCTAATGCTTGTCATGCCACACTGATGTGAATAGGCTGCCCTGAGCATCCACCTCTGGTTCTGTTCCAAAGCAACGCTGAACGACTCAGCTGGATATATCCTGTGAATAAGTCTGCAGCTCCCGCAGCCCCTACTGGACCCCATTCAGCTGCAGTTTCCAAATTCAGTCCTTTCCTTCCTCACGGGAAAGGAATGGGAGAAAGGGAACTGTTCCCATGTACAGTTCTGGCCCCGTGCATCTGATTTCTGCGAGTGGATGCCAAGCTCACTGGGCTGGTGCTCCACCCAGGTGGCACCAAATTCAGAGCCAGTGTTCAGAACGTTTGTGCTGTGAATGACCAAGACGGATGGTGTCGCGCAGGCTGGCTGATTCTCTGATGCGGGCCGTCTTGTGCATTGTAGGGTGTGGAGCAGCATCCTTGGCCTCTATGCAGTAGGTGGACAGTTGTGACAGCCCCAAATGTCTCCAGATACTGACCGATGTCCCAGGATGACGGGCGGAGAGGGAAACGGACCCTGGTTTGTTCATTCTTGTGCTGTCAGACCTTGATCTCTGGCCCGTGGTGGGTCGGCCAGGCTCCAGCCTCATTTCCTCCTGGCTGGGTGTCTTCGAGCTCTCTCTGTTGTTCCCTCTCTCCTGTGAATTGGCCTCTGACATCTCTAGATTGAGTTCAGGGACGTTCCCGGAACCATCTGAGAAGCTGCACAGGCTCTAGGGCAGCCACATGTCAGGCTTAAGGTGGAGGAAGCCTGGCCTTCCCAGTTTTCCAGCTCCTGCCCATCTTCCTGCAGGTTCATCAGCTCCCCCTGCCAGGTGGCCTCCTGGACCAGGCTCAGTAAGATCTCAGAGAGCCCCACAGTCTCCTGGTCCTGGTTGTGAGGGCACTGGCCCCAGAGCTCCTCGTCTGAGCCCAAGGCCAGGTTCTGTCACTTCCTGGCTGGTGATGGTGGGGCAAGAGCCTCATCGGACACTGAGGATCTGACAGGCCTGGCACCGAGCGGGATCCACTTGCAATGCACTCTAAATTCAAGGTGCGTGTTATTTTAGAAAGGCATATTGTATGGGAGTTCACAGGATGCCAGATAAAGAGCTCATTTGGGACTTTCGAATAGCTGGGTTTCTGTGTGGGAATGGTAATGAGGGAGCATTATCTGTGGGCATCACCTTTACTCCATTATGGGCTAAAACAAAGGGCGAGCGATACTGAAGTGGCCTGATCCCTGTTTCTAAATTCAAAAGGGTCTGTCTGTTGACAGTAACAGCCTCTTGCTTCTAATCACACAGGACCTCGTAAGAGAATGAATGAAAGCCCTGCCTGGTGGTGCTAAGTGCGGAGGTTTCATAGCTCTTCATCGGCTCTGCAACTAATTCAGCCCTTAGCAATAGCTGATCGTAGCAGACTCTTTCTATTTATCAGGAATAAGACTTTGTTTACCAAATCAAGTAGAAAAACATATTTTTAACATGTTCTGGGATCATATTCAGGGAACAAAAACATTAGGTGTTTTAGAAGAATGCAAACCATTCCCCATCTTGTTCCACCTATAAATCTTGATTCGTTTAATAAAATAGTTTGAATCCAAATATGAATTTTCTTGTGTAGATGGGCAATATACCCAAATCACCATTTATTTTTTCAGCTGAGCCATGGGTTGGACTCAGGTGACAGGAGGTGTCATAGCTGAAGGCCTGAGAGCTGCATGCGTGGCTGGTGCTGTGATTTTGTGCGTGCTCACCCATTCTCCTCTCTCTTTTCTTCCTACTTTCCTTTCCTCCATTCCTTCCATCTATCAACTTTTATCTTCAAATTGGCCCAGAATGGCCTAATTTTAGTGAAAAAACCAGGCATAGTCCCCTAGAGGTCATAGGGATACAGTGAATGCACCCCCTGGCACTTACCTCCCCAACCCCCTCCCCCTGCAGAGCGCCTTGGCTTTAGTCACCCCCTGCTGGTCAGTGGAGTGCATGGCTAGATGCTGAAGTCAGGTTCAGGAACCTGTCTCCCTGGCCTGGGAAGTGCAACCTGAGCTCACTGAGGAGAGGGCTCTGGGTGACTGAGGAGCCTGACAGCACTGCTCCGCTAAAAAGACAGCCACCTCGCAGCCTGGAGCCCAGATTCATCCTAACAGCAGAGGAACCATGGCCCAAAGTCCAGAGCGAGTACCGCACTGAACTCTGGGGCGGCCGCTCCTCTCACCATTGTCTGGATTAGCCCCACCCCTGAGAATGTCTCCAGCTCAGTGCTTATCCATGGAGGTATCCACATTCCACCTCATCGCTCCAATCATCCTGCCAAGCTTGCTTTTCTACGTGGTGGGGTGGGCAAATCTTTAGAGCCCCCAGTAATCTCCCCTGACCCATGACTCACTCAAGACACACTCTCTACTAGGAAAACCCACAGGGAGCTCCACTCCTAATCACCATGCCCTCCTGTGTGGGGCAGCTGTACTGGCTGTTATCGGTGATCTTATCAATACCCTTCCTGCAATGCAGGACAGCCACTGGCCCACAGAACCCAGCTGTACCTTAAACGCAGGGTAGACAGCTCCTCCCCACTCCCTCTGCACCCATGTGGAGCCCTGACCCCTCCTGTGGGGCTCAGTGAGGGGACACGTTCACTACTTTATTTACATGCTTGTTTGGCAGGGAGCCAGCGGTCTGCTGGCCTCGGCCATCTGCGGGTCTAGAGTCCACCATTGCTTTCCTAAGATGTGCGGTCTTCAAATGAGAACCCCGGGGAAATGAAGTTCCTCCACCCCAGGGGATGGCTCAGCGCATCCTGAAGACCAGGGAGGGGCTTCAAGAGGTCATGGGGGTGGAGACATCACAGCCACAGCTTCACACACAACTTCTGGCTCCCTCTGATGTTTCCAACGACATCAAGAGCAGAGCGCAGATGCAAAGGTGGCCTCTAGGTAGGAGATGGGACAGCTGCATTTTTAGGGAGGTCAGCCTCAGCTCAGGGTTTGAATTTACACTAAATGGTTTATTGATAAATTGGGTCGATGTCAACACTCATGGCAACAAATGCAGGTGGTCTTTGAGGGGGAAAGAGTGAAACACAAAATGGTCCTCATAAGGGTTAGGACTGAAGCCAGTCCACAGGAGGCCTCAGAGGCCCTGTAGAACCTCAGGGGTGAGGCCCAGAAACCCAGCCAGGATCGCTGAAAAGGCAGCTTTGGCCCTGGCTTTAGCCGTGGTGACCATTGGACGCTTGTACATCCTAGAGCAGTAGGAGTTGTTGGCAAATGGGAAGGCTGCTCCATTGATGCATTTTAAATCCAGAAGCTGCTTCATATGAGGGAGGCTTCTAGCATCTTAAAAAGTGCCGAGAGACTGACTGGGTGTGAGGAATGCGCTGCCCGGCTTTTGAAGAGGCTGGTCCTATTGTCAGGGCCCTGTTTCTATTTAGCTGGGTGGCCGAACTCTCTGTGGCACCTTGGGCAGCTGCTGATGACACAGTGACTTACAGATGAGCTTCTCTCACCATGTTCTCCTTGGGCCCATTGTAGTTCCTGGGGGAGAGTTGGGTAAGTGGGGATATCTGGTGAAGTGGGGACTCCTGGTGAAACTGGAGGCACTTGGTGAAGGGGGGACACCCGAGGAGGCCAGGCATGCCTAGTGAAGCCGGGACAGGAAGAGCCTTGTGGCCGGTGGAGGTAGGTCAGCCAGGGATGCCTCCAAGGCTGTGGGAAGGAGAGCATTGTTCACAGGAATAAGATATGCCCTAGTCACCTTTGCTGAGGTGTCACTTCCCATGGAAGTCACCTCAGCCCTCCCCCCTTCTCACCACATTGTCCCACCACTTAGTGGCAAAGACAGGCTGTGAAACATAAACCAAAAGCATCTTTCCAGTCCCCTAAGAGTCTTGGCACCCCAACAATGGGATCTTGGCCCAGATGTAATTTTTCTCGCTTGTAAAGCCATAACGGAGGAAACACAGTGTAAGAGGAATCCGATGGGGCTTATGATCCAATGGTCTAGGATGCATCTTGGCTTTGCTGTTTTCCAGGTGCATGACTTAGAGGAAAATTATGAACGGGCTCTGGGTCTCTGTATGTCAATAAAATGGTTGTAATAAAGAGCTCTTACAAAATGGAGTGCGATGCTAAAGGGAAGGCTGTGCCTCCCATGAGGGGTGTGGAAGCAGGTTCTACCAGTAGGCGTTTTGTTGCCTGGAGGGGTGGTGGGGCTGGGGTGTTCTACAGCTGCCACTTGTGTGGTGCTGGGTGAGTTACCTTCTCTGAACCTCAGTTCTATCACCTTTTCACCTACCTCCGGAGTCCTTGGGATACATGAGATAATGTGGGCCCAGTGACTAATGTAGGGCCTGCCCAGGGCACTGCCTGGTCCATGGTGGCTGCAATGACAACTAAGGTAATGTGACTTTAGAAGTACATGGCAGCCCCAACTCACTTAGAAGACTGTTATGCTGCTGCTCAGCAGTCACTAACAGGACACCGAGGATGACATGCAACCACCTCCCCCGCTGGTCAGAGAACTGGGTTGTGTTGTGTCTATCTATCCAGTGAGCTGGGAGGCCACACCCATTCATTCAGCTGTCCTGACAGGTTTGGCCCTAACCCTACGCACATGACCATCCACACTATATGGTACCACCTGTGGTCCTCGTGCTGGTCCTTGGGAAGGACTTGGTAGAGCTTCAAAAAATACAGAGAGGGATGATCCACTGGAAATGAACGCTTCTCCAACTGGAAAGGCAGGGGCTGAGAGAAGGGGGAGGTTGGTCTGGTAGGAGACAGGGTATCTGGGCACAGAAGGGTTAGTGTAGAGCAACCATGATGTGGCAGTGAGATGGCGGGACGTGACATACACGTTCTACTTCTTAACCAAATCCAAAGTCATGGAACTTTGGGCACCTCTTAAACTTCATATAAGCCTTTTTAGGACAAATACAATGAAGCCCATTTCACACCGTGGTTCTTGATAAATAAACCTGGAGAGATTGGGCTGAAATGATGGGACGGTACAAGCAAGCCAGGGGATGATTACCCAAACACTGGGAATAACAGCGGCCACTCCAACTCCTTCACATGACCCAGGCCAGGAGCTGGGCTCTGTGTTCACACACTTACAGCAATCCTAGGAAGTGGGCCTCACTTATCCTCTTCTAGAGGTGAGGTTCCAAGAAGTACAACCATCTACCCAAGATCACACTGCTAGAAAGTAGCACAACTGGATTCAAGTCCAGGTTGGTTTGATCCCAAATCCCTGCTATTGCTGTGTTACTCTGATTCTTACAGGGACATTTGGATTTCTTCCATATATATATGTTTTTTAGAGCACATTTTTGAAGCAGCTATTATAACCAAATGGTAGAAGATCTTGGACTTGACCTAGGAAGGCAGTGCTAATAATTTTCACAATATTAAGTGTTTAAGGTCAAGGGTGAGGGAGCTCAAACCTGAGTCCTTATTCCAGGACAGTGATTCAGCACACTGGAATCGTCAGGCTGCACCCCAATCAATCTAATCAGAAATCTGGGGCTGGGATCCAGGCAGCAGGAATGCTGTAGGTGCTGGGATGAAACCATTGCCCTAGAGAGATGGTCTCAGCATCCATTCAAAGTATCAGAACAACAGTGCATGTGAATAGTGTTCCAGGTGGAACTTAAGCCGTCAGAGATGTTGTGATTCTCATCTTAGGAGGCCCTCCTACTGTTTTAGCAACTGAGTCCTGGCTAGCTCTTTAATTATTTTAAAAAGAAATAACTATAAGTGAAACCTAAGAAACAGTATTAATAAAAAAAAAAAAGTCTTAAGCAAAATAGCTGAAAGATAATTTTTGTTAAATAATGAACACTCGTGAAACAGCAATGAAATGGTATTAAAATGTCTGTGATTATTTCTCAGCATTCGTCTGATAACTAAGCAGCATGAAGCAGTAGTTGCACTTAAAAAATGACAAGAAAATAGCTATTCATTTAGTCAACAGAGAAGGTTCATCTCCTCCTAAGATCACTAGTGCCACTGCTTATCACCAAGGCGAGCGCCAACGCTTGTCTTTATGCTGAGATGGTGTCCGCAGGTCCTGGAGCAAACCTCGGCGTCCTTCTGGGAGGAGTCCGGGACAGACTGTGGCCTGCTCCCCCCACGCTAGATCAATGAGGCCCAAGGGTGCAGATTGCTGTGTGGTGGCTGCTAAGTTTGGACATGACAAGGGGGGCTGGATGAGCCTAGGCTGGGGGGGGGGGGCGGCAAAAGGAAGGGCAGGGAGGAAAGACTGGGCCTGGGGACAGGTCCCACACTGTTCTGACTTGGCATTCTTAGGCTGCACCCATTGAAGACCAAGGAGAGCAGGGTTCCTGCCAGCAGCTTTGTCTGTCTTTCTGATCAGCCCTGTTTCCTTTCCACGGGGAAGGTACATGGACTGGGGAAATGACAGAGGAGTCAAGCAAGGCAACAGACAGAAGAGTGACACGTCCCCGGCCTTCTGCCTATTGCACCATATCCCATAAAAAATAAACACAGTTTTACTATTTGTATATTGCTAGTGCTATGGCTTTCCAGGCCCTGGCAGGCTGCCGAGAGAGCTGCACTGCCGCTAGTCCACCAGAACCCATCCAGACACAGCCTCAGGGTAAGGATCTTTGGAGCTTCCACTTGGAAGGGTTAGCAGTGCCCATCTGCCTCCTGTTCTACAACGTGTTGTGAAAATAAAGGGTAAAAACAAAACAAATCGATGGGTAGAAAATTTCAGGGTGTTATGGAGTTGTTTGGCAATAATTTATACTACACAGCGTCACACAGGTGTTTCTCCCCTGCTAGCCCTGCTCGCTCTGCGTGCGCACAACACTGGCCCCGAGTTCTTCTCCTTCGTGCGCGGAGGAAGCTCATAGGTGATTGTTCTTGGAGAGGTAGGCAATGAGGGCCACGGCCACGCCCACGTAGATGCCAGTTCCGATGGTGATGGAGAGCACAGCCAGGAATAGGGCCCGCCGAGAGCTGGTGCTGGCCTGGTGGAAGTCCCCCTTGGCCACGGCTTTATTGGTCTGCAGAGTTGAAAAGAAAGGAGGGGGATGAAAAAGAAAGTCAAGAAGAGCAAGTCAGGAAAGATGAAGAGCGTGCGTGGCTCACTTCTGGCTCCCTTCCAACCTTGAACCTGACTGGTCCCAGGGAGTGAGGACTCGCCCAGAGGAACTGTGCCTCCTCTGAGCTGGTGACAGCAGTTCTCTGTAACTGGCAAAAAAGGAATGGGGGACGGATGCTTATGACTGCTTCTCCACTGCAAGGCACTCAAAGTGTAAAGAAAAAAGAGCCTCAAGCAAACACCCATGGTCAGCAGTAGCCCAGCTGAGCACCATAAATGTGGGGCCCGGGGTCTCGGGCACCAGTACGCCAGGGATGAATAGCTACCACACCTCCAGTGCCCTGCTTTCTACCCAATAATGCCATTTCCTTTCATCTGAATAACACTAAATTGTCTAAAATATGTTCACACTTAATTTAATCTTTACAGCAGAGGAGGAGTGTGGGGAAGGGTATTATGGTTCTCATTTCCCAGAAAAGACTGTGGCATGAGATTATTAAATCGACCGCAGGATACTTGAGACTCTGCTCCTCAGGTGGTGGCCCTGGAATCATGCTCTCCTTTCCGTCTCCCTTCCTTGCACAGCTAGACTTGTTACAATTCACCCGTCAACACAGTGGTTTGAAGTAAGAGCAGTAGCTAGACATCTGGTTGCTCAGTTACATAACACGGTGTTAGTTTAATTAGATTCACTTCTTATGATCATGAGGTGGCAGGAGCGTGGTTTTGGATGTTGAATCTGATTTGGTATTTTTTGGTAGACCCACGTATTCCCTCTCACCCCCTTCCTTTCTGAAGGAAGGTTTCTGGCCTGGTCTCATGTCCATGTGTCACCAGTGGTATTTCTGCATTGCGTAGGCAGGTATAGGAGTCAGTATATTTTTTCACTCAAATTGAAAACACCAAGGCCTTTGCAATGGACCACAGAGGGTGAAACTCCAAGAGGACTCACTAAATGAATTTCCGTTCTCTGTGGTCCAGACCCCATCTGATGAGGTCTGCATCCCTGTGTCAGGTTGAGAAGGGACTTGTGTCTGCTTCATGGCTGCCCTCTCTTTCCCCTAATTTCTGGATTGTGAAGGCCAGTTTTTACGTCCTCCTCCCTTAACTTTTTGGCTTGGAAGTGAGCTTGGGATCTAACCACCAACGACTTCTAATGAAGCAGGGCTAAGAAAATGCAAAATGGGAAGTCTCCTAGGGCAGTAGTAATTAAGTCTTAATTAGCTGAGTTTCATTTTCTAGCAGTACTCCTACCCTCCAAGGTCCTAGAACATAATTCACTGTCACTGCCCATCTTCAGCCCAGCAGCCATCCTCCATTAGAATGTCATTTGCTGCTATCTCTGCCATTAGCCCAGCCGTGGGCAAACTACGGCCCGCTAAAACTAAAAAAAAAAAAAGACCGTACCCTTTTATGTAGTGATGTTTACTTTGAATTTATATTAGTTCACACAAACACTCCATCCATGCTTTTGTTCCGGCCCTCTGGTCCAGTTTAAGAACCCATTGTGGCCCTCGAGCAAAAAGTTTGCCCACCCCTGCATTAGCCCCATCCTTGTCGCCATCCACCCACGGCTCTGCTGTCGGAGCAGTACACACAGAGAGGAAGGCAAGGTGGACACTCTGCATTTCTTACCCCTGGACTCAGGCCCTGGAGGGAATTCCTGTGTCTCAGAGGACTATCCCATGAGAGCTCACACATTTTAACAGTGCCCTCTCACCCCCCTTTTGTGTTTCATTGATCTCCATGCCTGTTCTTATGCCAGTGCCAGGCTGTTTTGATTACAATGCCCTTGTAGGATAATTTGATATCGAGTAGTGTGATATATCTAACTTTATTCTTTTTCAAGATCGCTGCAGCTATTCAGAATCTTTTTTGGTTCCACATACATTTTTGGGATTTTTGTTCTAGATCTGTGAAATATGCTATTGGCATTTTAATAGGAATTGTGTTGAATCTATAGATTGCCCTGTGGACTGTGGACATTTTAATGTTAATTCTTCCCATCCATGAACACGGTATATGCTTCCACTTACTTGTAGCTTCCTCAATTCCTGGTATATGCTTCCACTTACTTGTAGCTTCCTCAATTCCTTTCTTCCATGTCCTATAATTTCCCGAGTACAGGTTTTTTACCTCAGTTAAACCTATTCCTCGGTACCTTATATTTTTTGTTGCAATAGTAAATGGGATTGTTTTCTTAGATCTTCTTTCTGATAGTTCATTATTAGTGTATAAAAATACAACTGATTTCTGATTATTAATTTTATATCCTCCTACTTTGCCAAATTCATTTATTAGATCTATCCCCACTTACCTGGTTGTAAAGAAGCTTAGAAAACCCACTTTTTAAATTCAAGAGCAAAAGTAAAACATTAGTGCTAAAGCTCATGAAAACAACAGATTTTCTTGAGTAATGTATTATTTAAACTGAGAAAATGAAAATCGTATAAACAGAGCACGCAACAAGCACAGGCGTTCTTTGTCTAAAATCTCTACCACCAGAACCATGATGCATTTTCCATCAGCATTTGCTGAAGAGGTAAGACTTTTCTATCCCTTGTCTGTCCCTGCTCACCATGCCTCACTCCAAAGTGGCAGACACCAAGGTTGGCAAGCTGGGAGGAGGAGAGGAGAGGAGAGACCATACCCGTCCTTCCCAGTGTGCAGGCATGCCATTGGCAACTATTTTTTTAAAAAATATATATTTTGTTGATTTTTTACAGAGAGGAACAGAGAGGGATAGAGAGTTAGAAACATCGATGAGAGAGAAACATCGATCAGCTGCCTCCTGCACACTCCCTGCTAGGGATGTGCCCGCAACCCAGGTACATGCCCTTGACCGGAATGGAACCTGGGACCCTTCAGTCCGCAGGTCGACGCTCTATCCACTGAGCCAAACCGGTTAAGGCGGCAACTACGTTTTAAAAGAATAGTGCTATATACCAACCTTCAGAATGGCTCAAATGGAAAAGTGCCCCAGTACAAAATGTCAGCAACAATATGGAAAAACCAAAATTGTCATTCACCCCTGGTAAGAGTGTATTAGTACATTTGTATCACTACTTGGGGAAACTTCAGTACTTCTTATAGTTGAACATGTAGCTACATTATACAACTATTCCCTTCCTGGTAAATACTCTACAGAAATTATCCCTATGTTCACCAAAAGACATCGACAAGGATGTTCACAGCAATATTCATCATAGTAGCCCCCAGATGGAAAATCAGTCAAATGTCCAATAACAGTAAAAAGTATAAATAATAATGGTACCCCAATGTGGAAATGAAATCAATCTCAGGAACAAAATGTTGACCAGAAGAAGTCTAACACACGATGCTATTCACATAAAGCACAACATAAGCCAAAATAATCTATGCTATTTGTTGGCAAAGAAGTCAGGTTAGTGGATATCTATGGGGAAGGTCAATAATTGGAAGAAAGCACCGTTTAAAAAATATAATTTTGCACCCCAAGATAATTTTAGAAATGATTCTAGCAAGAATTAAGTGAACAGATAAGAAGCATCAATAAATAATAGAGAAACTCATTTTATGAAATTATAGAAGAAAAAGAATGAGATACTAATTTCCCTATAAACAGATGTAAATGCGGCTCATCAAGGTGTGCCCCAGACTTTCTTCTCCGGGCTGCTCTGTCGAGGCCCTTGTATTTGCAGTGGCGTTTTCATTCCTCATCAGCATTTGAACTCCGGACTCATCTCGCCATGGTATGGATGCTGAGGCCTGTTCGGCTCTGCTGAGTGCCTGGAAGGTGTTGGCAATTGAAGTGTGGGCATGAGGCAATGCTCTGCACGACAGAAGGAGGGGTGCTTGCTGCTTCTCAGGGAATACAGGAGGCGGGGGCTGGGGGTGGCGAGAAAGGCCAAGATGACCAAGGCTGGAGAGAGCCTGCCCAGGTGAGTGCTGTGGAGGAGCTCTCTGTGATTGGTGGAGATGTTTCATGTCGGTGCTGTCCAGCGTGGTGGCCACTAGCCGCCTGTGGTTATTAAACACAAGTGCTATAGGGTCATGAGAAAACATGGCAGAAGATCCCACAGGGAAGAGAAGTGAGGGAGAAGGAACCCAGTGCTGCAGTGAACCAAAAAAGAAGGCAAAATGCCTAAAACTGAGGTCCAAGGAGTCTACCAGGCTGTGCACTACATGTGGGGCACCCCCCAGGCCCCTGGGAAACTGGCTCACACACGCCTGCCTTGTGTGGATTATGTGTGAGCTTATTTTACTGCCCATTCAATTTGGTTCAGTGTCTGGTTGAGATAGTGAAAGAGCTGTAAGAGGAAGGAAACAGGTGACCCATGACAAGGGAAAGCCCCTTGAATTTGCAGATAACTTGGGGAAGCCTTTGGACTCCTGCATGGCCTGGCATGAGCTTACCTGTATTTAGGGTGCACACAGGGCTCCTTTACATTTAGAATTGGGAGATGCACTGACCCCGGCCATCGTGGCCCTGAGGCAAGGACTTCTGAACAGAACTCCCTCCCCTCCTATGTGACCATCTCCCCTTCTCAAGCCAGCCCAGAGCTGCTCTGAGGGGCCTGGGCTCAGTCTCTCTCAGATGGACCAGGAACCTTGTGCTAACGTTTCCCTTAGCTCAGGATTCAGTTCCCATGGCTTTTGGCCAACGTCTTCATTTATGTGTGAGTTTGGAAAACACCCACTATTTTTTTTTTAAATATATATTTTTATTGATTTCAGAGAGGAAGGGAAAGGGAGAGAGAGAAACATCAAGGACGAGAATCATTGATTGGCTGCCTCCCGCACGCCCCCTACTGGGGATCGAGCTCACAACCTGGGCATGTGCTCTTGACCGGAATCAAACCTGGGACCCTTCAGTCTGCAGGCCAACGCTCTACCCACCAAGCCAAACTGGCTAGGGCAGAAAACACCCACTATTGATTGAGATTTTGGATAAATGATTCCCCCCTGGGATATATCCCTGCTGTTTTGTTTTTCTTGCACACTTATTCTAGGGGTAAGGTTGGATGTTTCCAGGTTCCATTAAATCCAGAGATATATTCTCTCCGCTCCTGTCCAGCACTCGGGTCCAGGCACAGCCAGGAGGGCCTTAACAGAAAAGCCCGTACCGGACCCCAGCCTCCGAGATGTGTGATGGGCTCCCCAAGACACTCGCTGCCTCTGCGACCTTCCCTTCAGAAATGTATAGCACACTGGGGGCTTGGGGGCTCATTTCCCTCCAGTACCAATCTCTGGCTGGCTGGTTTACATTTCTCTGCATTATTGCAAAGTTTGTTTCCAGTATTTATTACCGCCTGCCATTCGCTATGCATTCACCAGGCACTCGGAGACTCAGTGTTATATTGTGTATAACAAGATAATGTAGACATACTACACCCCGTGGATGAAAAACCTCTCAGATGCAGGTGGTTTCACACACAAGCCTCCACGCACGTTTCTTTCCTTACATGAATTTAATTCCAGGTGTATTTTCATGCACCCCCACCCCCACCCCCACTGCTCCTTTGAAGCAACTCTTCTGTTTTAAGCCAGTAAAAATGTATCTGTTGTTAGTTAGGTCTGAAGGGCAGAAAGGGTACCAGTGACAAAACAAAGGTACCAACTGTGTCTGGGTCACTGGTTCTCCTGGATTTGAGTCCCGGCCTCCACAGAGCCGCCCCGCCTGTCCCTGGTTTGGATCGCTGCACTCAGAGGGAGGGGACTTCCCACAGAGATGTCTGCGCAGCTCCTTTCATCAAGGTCACCCCTTCTGCGGATCTTATTTTACAGGGGCCACAGCATCATAAACATAACACCTGAGCTACTAGTATCTCTCCATCTCCACGTGAGCTTAGACAAATCTCACAGCCTTTAAGCCACTCAGCTCAGGAGTGGCCTTCCCAATGGGCCTTAAGCAGTTTCACGCTCTGGCACTCTCTCACATGCTGAGCTCTGGTCCCAACCAGAGAGAAGCCCGCCCTGGTTTCCCACACACTCAGGTTTTCTCAGCCGTGAGAGGAGGGCTGGGAGGCTGGGGCTCCTCCAGCGAGGGCCCAGGAAACCTAACATCCAAGCAAAATGGGAACCCCTGGAGGAGGTTGAAGGGGGGCCTCCCACTCAGCCCTGCCCCCTGGTGCCCTCCCACTGCCACCTCCCCCTATTCAGGCTGGTGGTTAAGACTCAGCCTGCCATCCACATTCTCAAATACCCTCTCTCGACTCTCCTCCCCGGTGCTGCCCCATTGCACTCCTGTTCTTTTCTGGGTGTCACTGGCGCTCAGGTTGGTAGGAGTAACAATGATAAAAAGAACTTCTACTATTAAATCCGAATTATAGACAACATCAGAGGGCCTAAAAGCTGCTATCTTCATTTCTTAAGTTTGAACAGCTGAAAATGGCCAGACATTTGTATACTGGCTTTCCCTGTGTCCTTCATATTGTTTTAAACATTTGTTTGCATAAACATACACACATACTAAGTATATGACTCATAGAGAAAGTGCACAACTTATAAATTCATAAATACACAGCTTGGTGAATTTTTACAATGTGCACACAGCCACGTAACCATCATTTGGAACAAGAACAGAACAGGCCCTGGCCAGTTTGGCTCAGCCCTGGCCGGTTTGGCTCAGTGGATGGGGCGTTGGCCTGCGGACTGAAGGGTCCCGGGTTCGATTCCGGTCAAGGGCATGTACCTTGGTTGCGGGCACATCCCCAGTGGGGAGTGTGCAAGAGGCAGCTGATTGATGTTTCTCTCTCATCAATGTTTCTAACTCTCTATCCCTCTCCCTTCCTCTCTGTAAGAAAATCAATAAAATATATTAAAAAAAAAAAAGAACAGAACAGTATGGCCACTTGAAAGCCTTCCACTGCCCCTTTGCTGTCACTCTTCCCCAGCAATAAACACTGTCCTGATTTAGCCTAGATCAGTGATTTTGTGCTATAGCAGGCACACAGGTGTGCTGCAAGATTCTTTAAAATTTGCATTACCTGATTATTTAGTCAGGGGCACCGACTTTTTTTCCTTTAGATTGTCAAATTAAAAAATGACAACAGCTAACAAAACAATAGCCGTTCGGTGTAAATGAATCAAAACTATACCTATTTTTTGGTCAGATAGGCAAAAATATGTTTTTTTGCGGGCCACAGAATTTTAGTAATTAGTTTATGTGTGCCATGAGGTAAAAAAGGTGGAAAATAGCTGGCCAAGATTGTGTGGACTGCTTTGGAATTTCTTATAACAGGTCCTACAGTATAAAAACTGGCTTCCTTCGTTCTGTGAGATTCATCCCTGTTGCATGTAATTACACACCATTTATCCTCTAGTGTCCTGCTGCATGAATATACTATGATTTATTTGTCCACTCTCCTGTGCAAAGGTATCTGGGTAGTTTCCAGTTTTTGGCTATTATGAATAGGGCTGCTATGAACATAAACATTCCAGCACATTTTTATGATCATCTATACTTATTTCTGTTGGGTATACGGTTAAGAATAGAACTACTAATAATGGGAGTATGTATATATTCAGTTCATAAAATAGTTTTTATAATCATAGTAATCGATGAATGCAGGGTTTTATAAAATACATGGTACAAAAGGTTTCTAAACTCAACCATCAACAGCGGTGTCACAAATACTTCTGTACCTCTGAAGCCTTTTCCGAAAGACAAGTGATGAACTTTTCAGTGAATCTGTCTGTTATGTATTAAATTCTTAAAAGGTTATACTTTTTATTTCTTAATTTATCAACTTATCAACTACTTATCACTAACCACCTATTGTGGTGCTTACTTACAAAACTTCTCTGCCCCTGCTCCCACCTCCCATTTGTCACCTATTCCCTTCCCTCATCCTCCTAATGCATTTAGTTAGCTCTTTATCTGAGTAAGCCAAGCATACTGGTGTTGCTTCTTCTCTTCTAGCCTTGATGACTGTAGTTTCGCATATGTTATGGAATTGTTCATTTTCTTTACCACACTCACCGATAGCCTCTCCATACATTTTTTTCATTATATGATCAAACGTGTCAGATTACCTATCCATTTTTTTTTCTTATTTTCCTGGAGACCACACTCCTGGGATCTGCTATCCTTCTGCTTCAGTTTAATAGGATTGCTCTTTGATGCCATCCCTTTAATTGTATTTTGAGATTTCCTTTTGCTTTTCCTCTAAGTTAGCATTTTTGTTTCCTCAGGTCTTTTCTGAGGAAGACATCCCTGCAGTACATGCTACTAAAAACCCCTGAGAACTATTAGTGTATGGATGATATGTTTATAAGACTTTGCATATCTATAAATGACCATGTATTACCACTGCCACCACCACCTCCACCACCCCCACACTTGATTGATGGTTTGGCTAGGTATAGAATTCCACATTGGATATCATTTTCCCTCATATTTCTGAAGACATTCATCCATAGTTTTCCCATTTTCAATCCTGTCTAAAGGTCTAGAATCCTCTTTATACCCCACTCACTATTAAAACATGCTTCTTCTCTCTAGAAGCTTTTAGGAATCCCCCATTTATGTCCCAGATTCTGAAATGTTAATTTGAAAGGCCTTGATATTAAATCTCTGAATTAATCCTTCAATTGTCTCCTTTTTTTGTACTACTGTCCATCTCTGGCCTTTTGTTAATATTTTATGGGAGATCTCCTCAACTGTTGAAAAGTATTTTTCTACTCCCTGCATTGTCTCCTTATTTGTCCCTTCTCTTACCCTCACTCATAAATTTAGTTCTCATTTTTTCAGGTTAGAGGCATTCTCAAATGTCAGGCAATCACTGGTGGCTACTTGACATTTAAGAGCACCAAAGGCCAACTAGATCCTCTGTGTGCTACTGAGATGTTCTATATACCTACATTTCCAAAAGGTGCTATTTTTATTTCTTGTTGATCCATGTCCATTCTCCTTTTCTTTCATAGTTTTATGATTTTTATTTTATTTTAACATTTTAAACATAATCTACACTAATAAAAGACAAACATGCAAATTGACTGTACCTTCTCTATGCCTTAAGCCATGCCCATCAGCCAATCAGAGTGACTATATGCAAATTAACCCAACCAACATGGCGGCCAGAAGCCACAGAGCTGGAGCAAGCAGGAGGCTTGGTTGCCCCAATGATGGAGGAAGCCAAGCTTCCTGGCTGGCTGCTGCCTCCTCTCAAGGCAACAAAGTTTCAATTATAGAAGGTAAATAAACCCCAGATACCTGCTTCCAGCCGCCATGGCCATGGAGGTGGAGCAAGCAGGAGGCTTGGTTGCCCCGGCCATGGAAGAAGCCAAGCTTCCTGGCTGGCTGCTGCCTCCTCTCAAGGCAACAAAGTTTCAATTATAGAAGGTAAATAAACCCCAGATACCTGCTTCCAGTTGCCATGGCCACAGAGCTGGAGTGAATAAACAAACAAAAACAGGAAAGGCTGGGAGCTTCGGTCGCCGGGGGGCTTGGTCAGTCTGAAAACAGCCATCAGCCCCTTACCGAGGCTGGCCAGACACCCCAGTGGGGACCCACACACTGAAGGGGCTGTGGCCAGCCTGAAAACAGCCATCAGCCCCTCACCCAGGCTGGCCAGGCACCCCAGCGGGGACCCCTACCCTGAAGGGGCTATGGCCAGCCTGAAAACAGCCATCAGCCCCTCACCCAGGATGGCCAAACCCCCATGGGATGAGGGTCCCCACTGGGGGGCTTGAGCAGCCTGCAAACAGCCATCAGCCCCTCACCCAGGCTGGCCAGGCACTCCAGCGGGACCCCCACCCTGATCCAGGACACCCTTCAGGGCAAACCAGTCAGCCCCCACCTGTGCACTAGGCTTCTATTCTATATAATAAAAGGGTAATATGCAAATTGACCCTAACAGCAGAACGACTGGGAATGACTGGTCACTGTGACACACACTGACCACCAGGGGGCAGATGTTCAATGCAGGAGCTGCCCCCTGGTGGTCAGTGCGCTCCCACAGGGGGAGCTCTGCTCAGCCACAAGCCAGGCTAATGGCTGCCAGCACAGCGGTGGTGGCGGGAGCCTCTCCCACCTCCTCAGCAGCACTAAGGATGTCCAACTGCAGCTTAGGCCTGCTCCCTGCTGGCAAGTGGACATCCCCCAAGGGCTGCCGGGCTGCCAGAGGGATGTCTGACTGCAAGCTTGGGCCTGATCCCCCACGGAGCGGGCCTAAGCCAGCAGGTGCACATCCTCTGAGGGGTCCCAGACTGCAAGAGGGCATAGGCTGGGCTGAGGGACCCCCCCCGAGTGCACAAATTTTTGTGCACAGGGCCTCTAGTCTTATATAATAAAAGGCTAATATGCAAATTGACCAAACCATGGAACGAACAGTCACTATGACGCGCACTGACCACCAGGGGCATACGCTCAACACAGGAGCTGCCCCTTGGTGGTCAGTGTACTCCCACAGGAGGAGCACCACTCAGCCAGAAGCCGGGCTCACAGCTGGCGAGTGCAGCAGCTATAGTGGGAACCTCTCCTGCCTCTACATCTGTTGGGCATCCCCCGAAGGCTTCCGGACTGTGAGAGGGCGCAGGTTGGGCTGAGGACACCCCCCCGACCCGAGTGCACCAATTTCGTGCACCCAGCCTCTAGTTTAAATATAAAGTAATTTCAGTAAAGTCATAAGTTAGGTTCAAGTGTACTCATTTTTGATCCTTTGCCACTTGTGTAGTAGTGTTGCCTACTCACTACTTTAAAAAATTTTGATGGACTCTTGATGGGGAAAGTTTATAAACCAATCGACTCATAATCTCTTGCTCCCTCATATTTTTGATTAAGAGAGACATTTGTGACATTTTTGTGTGATCTTTTCCTACACAACTATTTCAGCCTGTTGTCCCTAAGATAATATTTGGGACATGGCCCTGGTGGGCTTCAATGCTTACAGTTGGCCTCTTTGCAGGAAGGCAAGGCAGGTAAATTCAGGAATGCTGACCTTATGAGCCAACATATATGAACAAATAAAAAGAAGATACACCAATAAGAAAACATTAATGAAAAATAAAAGTATAAAGAAAATGACAAGACATTGCTTGGTACACTGGCAAGCTCGCATAGCTCACTGGCCTTGGTGGCAAGACGTGAGTTTTAAGACGTACAAGATGTATTGCAGTTTCAAGGAACACAGATTTGTTTTCATGTTATAAAACAGTCAATTTAAATATTTACCACAAAACAATAACAGCTGCCCACAGCACCTTAAGGGACTCTAATCCCAGCTCTGTAGGTTAACATTTGGAATTCTGGGACTCAATGCTTAAAGTGAACAGTAGGACCGCTTCCTTACCTGGAAAATTTGTACAATATACAGAGTTGAATCTTCCACAATTCAAGTAAAAGAAAAACAAGTATGGAAATGGCGCTGCCCAAGCCATTTGTGTTCTTTGATTCCATGATGCTGCCCCTAGACATAATGAAGCAGTGACGATGCTACATAGCACTGGCTGGTACCCAAATGCAGGCGATCAGATTGGAGACACACAGTTGGACATGTTTTTTGTGGGCTGAGAATGGAGAGTGAAATGTGGCCAGGACGCAGCACAGATTGGAAGAACAGTTTATTTCTAGCGAAGCTAAGCAAACTTGCAGCTTTCAGTTTATAAACCTGTTATTTCTTGGGAGGTAGGCATAGCATTCTGCTTGTTTGCATGCTACTTCATAGATGGTTTACATTCTGTGAGGCCCCTTTCAGAACAACCTTAAGAACTGGTCAGGCTGCCATGTGATAGATGAGAAAATGGAGGCTGGGAAAGACTGACGGACGCAGTCAGCAAAGGTTTGAAAGTGGAACTCGTGTTTCTTAATCATACCCAGCGCTCTTTCTGTTCTGTTCTACCTGTTCTGGGTTAGTGGGTAACTGCGACCATGAGGCCTCGCTGGCAAAGGGGAGCTGTGCTTGGTTGCCCTTTTATGCCCACGAGATTCCCAATTACTATCTATCCACTATCATGGAATACGCCAAAGGTGAGTATATACCACAGGGAGGAATGACTACTTATTTTTAAATTACAGTTGTGTTTGCATTTTCTATTCTAATTGTTTCCTGTTTCAAAACAAGTATTTTTACTATTATTACTGGTCCTTATTTGCAAAAGGCACCAGGTCCTACGTTCTGGCAAGATAATAAATTGGCTGACATGGGAGATCCCTCCTGCTGGGAAGATAAAAAGCCATAAAACCCAAGGAGAATGCACTTTAGGAGAGAGATCTGGGGTCCATGCCTGGGTTTCTAACACTTTTGAGGGTAGGAAGGCTTGGTGTTTGGCCAGGGAAGATTCCCATAAACAAATCCCATAGCTTCAAAGAGTGTCCTATTATGAAAGGAGCTAGAGACTTCTTCCTGCGGCTCGAGAAATCAGAGGGTAAGTTTGTGTCTGTCTGGACCCTGAACATACACTCAAAACCTAAGGGCCAGGCTAAACATAGGCGCCAGCCCTGAATCTTTACATAGGCACAGAGCAGAAGCCCTGCTAAGAAATTAAAATATATATGGATTCAGGACTTAAGCCATGGAAAACGCAAAGATGCTCTCTAAGGACAACGACAGTTTTGCAAGCTAGAGCTCATGAGTTTCCATCGGGGATGGGGTGGGGGGAATTAGAATTAATCTTGGCTCTAGATAAAACCACAATAGAAAATTATAAACTACATTGTGTGTGCGTGTGTGTGTGTGTGTGTGTGTGTGTGTGTGTGTGTGTGTGTATGCGGAATACAATACATAAGAGGGTGGTTGGTAGATATATCTCCCAAAACAGAACTATTAATTCAAGAATTAAATGACTCCAAAACAATTCATTTTTCATCTCTATCACAACTCAAAAAGATTAAAGTAATTAAGAGAATTTAAGTGATTAAGAAGGAATAGAAATCCACAGTGAAAGTACAAGAGACTATATTTTTTTAAAAAAATGCAAAGTTGGAAAATTCACAGCTAGAATTTTTAGAATTGAAAAGTATAGAGTACTTGATATAAAAATAAAAACAATTTAAGGGTCAAATAGCAGACTGACTAGATGCAGCTGAAGAGAGAATCTATCTGCTAGATGATATTTAGAAGGGAATCGGCTAGATATGCACAGAAAGATACAGAGATGAAAAATAGGTGACTTAGCACATAAAAGGTCCAATATACAACCAATAGGAATTACAGAGGAGAGAGAGGGGAACTAATGAGGTCACAGCAATAGTTAGAGGTGGGAATTGTACAAATTGATGACAGATATGCATCATCAGATTGCAGGTGTTCACTGAATTCTGAGCAGAACAAATAGAACTGAATACACGTAAAGACACACCATGGTGGAACTGAAGAGAATGGATTGAAAGAATCAACAAAAGGCTTATTCTAGAACATTCACATTTCCACTTTCCTGTTTTACCCTTAGGCATATCATTGATACCCATAGCTTTGATTACCACCTATATATAGTGACCTTCTGGTCTTATAACTCTAGCCTAGATGCATATATACAACTTGATATCTTTATTTGGATATCTCAAAAATAAACTCAAATCCAGTGCTCAAAGCCAACCTTGTCATCCTTCCTGCTGGCCACTGTCCCCCTCAACCACCACCATCATCATTACCATTCTTCCTCATGACTTGCTTTTCCAGTCTTCTCTCAGGACACTGGGTTTTGCCTAAAAGCCCCGAAACAAAATTCCTCTTGTTTCACTGCTTTAATCTTTGACTATGCCAGCTTCTATTCCCTGTCCTTCACTCTAGCTAATTTGGAAGAGGAATGGAGTTCATTTTAGAAACATGCACCACATGCTCTCCATTCTCTCTTCTTAAAACAGCCCCTCAGTAGCTTCTCATCCTTAAAGGGCTCCCAAGACCTGTATGGTCTGGTCCTTTCTGCCTCTCTCTGTCTTGTTCTCTTCCGTCCAGCCTCCCTGGTCATTTTTCCCTGTGCCCTACCTTTAGCCCTCTCTGCCCTTATCTGCCTTCCCAACAGAACATCTTCTGATTGAATGCAAGCCCTCAGTCACAAGGAAATTTTGCCTGACTCCCAATTTGGTCACACTCCTCTAAAACATGCTTTCATGCAACTGTGACCCTTCATCTCTGCCATTTATGACATTAATGTTCAGCTCCCCACTAGACTATAAGCTCCAAGGCAACAGAGGCCATTTTCTTGTTAACTTTTTTATCTTCAACATTTAACACAGCACCTTGCACATTAATGGCATTAGAAGTATTCCTTTAATGAAGGACTTTCATAGGTTCTTCTTTTATAATTATATCCAAAATACGTGAGTGAACCAGTACCTTTTCTTTTTATTTCTTTTTTATAAATATATTTTTATTGCTTTTAGAGAGGAAGGGAGAGAAAGAGAAACATCAATGATGAGAGAGAATCATTGATTGGCTGCCTCCTGCACGCCCCCCACTGGGGATCGAGCCGACAACCTGGGCATGTGCCCTTGACCGGAATCAAACCTTCAGTCCGCAGGCCGCGCTGAATCAGTACCTTTTCCAACATGAACTCAAACACCATGCTGACTTGTAAAGACAGCAATGATGCATCTTGCAGACATAGGCCTCCACCAGCTGTTAACATCACAATGTTTATTGTTGAAAGTGAGTCTGGCTCAAGTGGCTTGGCCTCTGTGTGGCTGTGCTCAGCTTGCACACTCATTTATGACATTTATCTTTCTCTCTTATGACAGCTTGCTTAGCAGACAGCAGGACGTGTATGTCCTAAAATCACTTTGCATCTGCTGCCAGCAAATAGCCCATGCTGGTCCCCATTTGGGGCTCACTCCTGACCATCTGGCCTCTTCCTGGGGAACCTGACTGCCTTCGGGTTGGCTGCAGAGCCTGCCAGCTGGGGGTGTGCACTTTCCAATTAGACTCCCTCGGGATTCAGTCATTTGTTTTTATTTTCCTGCTGCAAGAATTCCTGACCTGAAGAAACCCCAAATGTGTGATGGTGACATAGTGAGAAAGAAAGTTGGGCTTCAGAAGTTAATGTTGAATCAAGTAGAATGAAGGTGAGGTAACATAATAATTGCTAGTAAAACTAAGGAAGCTTCAAACCAAAATACAATAAAATATCTAGGACTTGAATTATCAAAAGGACAAAGAAATTCATTGCTGGATTGAAAGGAAGCATTAGCCAGGGTGGCTGTACCCACCATCAGAAGGCAATTACATGGATTCCTACGAATGACTGAGTTTTGTTGACTTTGGATTCCTAATTTTGAACTCAGAGCCAAACCCCTATATAAAATTCTTAAAGGAAATGACAACAAACCATTAAACTGGACTGCAGAATGCCTTGAGGCAGCGGTTCTCAACCTTCCTAATGCCTCGACCCTTTAATACAGTTCCTCATGTTGTGGTGACCCCCAATTTCATTGTTACAAATTGAACATAATTAAATCATAGTGATTAATCACAAAAACAATATGCAATTATATATGTGTTTTCCGATGGTCTTAGGTGACCCCTGTGAAAGGGCCGTTCAACCCACAAAGGGGTCGCGACCCACAGGTTGAGAACCCCTGCCTTAAGGAGTTCCATGCCATTTAGGAGACACTTTCAACAGCTCCAGCACTTGGTCTTGGGAAAGCCATTTGATCTTTTTGTGCACAGTATCAGTTTGAGTCTTGGAACACTAACTCAAAATTTAGGAGCCAGAAGACCAGCACCTTACTTTTATAAACAGTTAAACAACTGCAATTCAAGGATGGCCAGTTTGTGTCCGGGCTGTGTCCTCAAACTGTGACCTTTTACAGGAGGCTGAAAAATTTATCCTGAGACAGCCTACCATTGTGCACACTCCACATTGTGTGTTGCCTGTACTTGAACAAAAGGATGCTGGGTAAATACCAGGCCATATTACTTGACAACCGGAATGTTAAATTAAAGGCGGCATCCCCCCAGTAGGAAAGGAGAACATGTTCAAAGTTGTATACAGATAATTAAAGATGTCTATTCTAGCAGACCTGACCTGGCCTTTCAGCCTTTAGAAACTCCAGACATGGAAATGTTTATTGATGGAAGAGCTTCATGGCTGGGGGGTTAATTTCCAGATATTTGGAAACTCCCCAGTTCTCTTCCTGTTGTTGCTTTCTACTTTAATTACTGTGTGGTATGAAATGTGTTTTTTTTTTCCTATTCTTCTCTGATTTAAAGATTGTGTTGTGGCTCAGGATATGGTCTATCTTGGTGAGTGCTCCTCGTGCACTTTAGAAGAATAAGTATTCTGCTTTTGTTTGTTGGCATGTTCTTTTAATGTCGTATCAGTCAAGTTGATTGATAGGGCAATATATCAAGTAAAGATAACTCTATCTTCATTGATTGTCTGTCTACTTGATCTATACTGACAGAGTGTTGATGTCACCAACTATATATATCTACTTCTTTCATTTCTATTAGTCTTTCCCTCATATTTTGACTCTCTGTAGTTAGGTGCATACACATTTAGGATTATTTTTCTTTGGAAAATTGACCCTTTATTATTATGCAATGAGCCTCTTTATTCATGATAACTATTCTTCCCAGGTAGGCTTCTCTGACATTAATATAGATACTACAGCTTTGTGTTGGCATAGTATACCTTTCTTCACATCCTAACTGTTAATCTATTTGGGTATTTATATATAGGTTTCTTTAACTGTTTACAGTATATAATTTATATTTTGATAGCATATAATTGGGTCTCTTTTTTAAACAAGTCTGACAATCTCTGTGTTTGTTTTTTTAAACTGAATATTTAGACCACTTACATATATATTATTATTATTAATATAATTGAATTAATATTTACCAACTTTATATATTTGTTGTATTTTTTCCTTCCTTTAGCCTTCTCTGGTTTTAATTGGGCAATTTATATGATTCCATTTTTATCCTCTCTATTAACTTATTATGTATACTTCTTTCTAAAAATATATATTTCCGTGGAGGTCCCAGGATCTACAGTAGCCTTTTTAACTAGTCTAAGACTACTTTCAGTAACACCTAATGTCTCAGTTGTAGTTCATACCTTATGACAGAATATCCCCAAATCCTGTTGTTCCTCTGATATTATTGTCACTTTTCATTTTTTTATATATGCTATAATCACCCAATGCAATGCCACTATTTCTTTAAACCAAGCATGTCAAACCTGCGGCCCCATGTGCCCCACAACAAATATCTGCCAATATAATGGTATGTAAGGAACATTTTAATAAAATCATAACTTAATTTTTACAATATCCTGTTATACATAACTAGAGGCCCAGTGCACGAATTTGTGCACGGGAGGGGGGGGGGAGGGGGGGTTCAGCCAGCCCGCCCCGATTGGGGCCGATGGGGCCGGGCCGGCTGGGGGGAAGGGCCTCGGGTGGTTGGCTGGTCAGCCCTGCCCCCTGGGGTCAAACTCCCGATCAAGGGGACAATTTGCATATTAACCTTTTATTATATAGGATTACTAATAACAAACTATAACATTCGCTAATGACTGATTACTATAATAATGTTGCATTCATTTCCCTTACGAGCCTTACGTGCAGGCGCACCATTTCTCTCCACTAATACTAGCAGCAAATATTTTAGCAGCCAATTGCCACGCCATTAGTCTTGGACTGACTTGTTTGGTGTGCTCAACAGGAAATATTTCGCTTTCAGAGAACAAGAAAAATAGGTTTATTTGCATTATGCTTATTAATTTGTGCAGTTATTCAGTGTCTGGTAAGTTAATGTTCAAGAAAAAAAGATTAATTTTTATTAAAATGTTCTATTATTTTATGTCAATGATAACTGATTTATTTCAGCCCTTTGTATTCAACATGTCTCTATTGAAATAAACCTATGTTTCTATGAAAATTGAAGCTTTTGTTTTTTTGCGGCCCACATAAACTTAAACCTTGTTTATTTGGCCCATGTTAGCCTTTAATTTTGACATGCTTGCTTTAAGTAGACATTGATCTTTCAGATAACTTAAAAATAATAAATTAAAAGATTATATTTCACTTTTATTTTTTCCATTTTTGCTGCTCTTCCTTTTTAAATGTAAATCCTATTTTCTAACCCATACCATTTTCCTGCATCCTGTAGAACTTCTATAATAATTTTGTAGATATCAGGTCTGCTGGCAATGAATTCTCAGTTATTTTTTTGAATTCATTATTAATTCTCAGCTTTTGAAGGGTATTCTCACTGGATGTACAATTTTAGGTTGGCAGGTTTTTATTTGTTTTAGCACCTAAAGACTACATTCAGCTGCATGCTTTCTCTGTAGGTAAGGGTTCTTTTTTTTTTCTTTATGGGGATCTTTCAGATTTTCTCTTTGTTTTCAATTTTTTACAGTTTACATATAACACATCTAGATATTATTTTTGTTGTTTGTTTTTGTTTTTTTTAATTCTGCTTGGAGATTTCTCTGCTTTTTGAACAATGGTTTGGTCTGTCACTGAGATTGAAAAGCGCTTGACCATTATATTAAAAAATGTTTCTTCTTTTGGTATTCCAATTATACATGTTACACCGTTTCCTGTGGCTCCACCGTCCTCAGCTCTTGTATGTTCTGCTCTGTTAGTTTTTTAAAAAATTCTTTTTTCTCTTTTTATTTCAGTAATTTTTTTTTTTACCTGTCTTCAAGCTCATGGATTCTTTCCTTAGCTGTGTTAAGTCTATCAACAAAAACATTCTTCATTTCTATTACTGCATTTTGGTTTACAGTTTTAATCTCTCTGCTGACACTGCCCATTCGTATAAACGTGTCTGCTTTTTCTATTAGAGCCTTTAACCTATTGGTCATAGTTGTTTTAAATTCCCTGTCTAATAATAATTCCAACATCTAAATCATAATCAAGTTTGATTCTGATGATTGCTTTGTCTCTTAAAATTTTTCTTGATATTTGGCATGCCTTGCAATATTTTGTTGAAAGGCATCTTGTATACGGCAGTGTATATTGAGGGAAATAGGCCTTTAGTGAAAATTTATGCTAATTTCACCAGGGGTGGAGCTTATTTGATGTTTGTGATAGCTTTAGGCACCAAAAGCTTCAAGGTCCTCTATGTCCTCATATTTGTCTTCCCCCTTGACTTCCCTATATACTTCTCCTTACACAAAGTATATGTCTTCCAGCCCTCCCAGCTTAAACCCATGGCTATCATACTAGTGGCTTATTCACATGGTGGTAGGGTGTGGGGAGGAGAATGTCCTCTGATCTAATTCAGTCGCACCCCTTGGAATACATAGTGGGCCTGGGGTGCACTCCCCACAGAGGGATACATTTCACATCCTTCTGTTCCTCCTGCAGGGTAGGGTCCCCACCCATCAAAAGTATGCCAGAGGCCACCCTGCACCAGATAGGAATTCCAGCAGACACATCCAAAAGGGGGCTTGGGATAAAATGTGAAGGAGCCATTTAAAACTATGAACAAGCACTGTGGCAATTTAGAAATGCAGTATTTCAGCAAATATGAGATGACATCTTTTGTAAATGGCCACTTAAGACTGTGTGCTAAATTGGTGTTAACCATGTGCTAGCACCAATTTAGCACACCGTCAAACCTTAGAAGTGCAATGCACTTACAATGCAATCACTTATTTACTTAAATGGCAAAAGTAAAGATGAGAAGCTTTTTCCAGCACTTTGCTTTTGGATTGACAAATGAAAAACATGATGAAGATTTTTTAAAATGCTCTAAGATGGCTCTATTTTGCTCAGAAAGTTTCTATTTCTTTCCTGTATATACGCATAGCGTTAGGCTGTAGATATTTGAAGGACTATGTTAAATTAACTTGTTTTTAAATTATTTAAAGTATTTAATGCGATCATTTACCCTTACCAAGCTAATGCTGTCTGTTCTGCTGACTGAAGATTTACAAGGTTCTCAGCCCCTCTATCTTCCTTACACAATGTGTTTTCAACACTGTCGTGCATGCCAATGTGTATTTGATCAGTATAACAGCTGTTAAGTAAAAATACTCTTTACTTTTACTGTAATAATGCCATGGCCTAATAAAGGAGAAGGCATTTTAGGTCTCAGAAGTGTTGTTAATTTCATATAATCTTTCTAAATATAGTATTTAGGAAAGAAAATTGTTCTGGATTACAAATTTTCCTATAAATCTAGTAATATAAATACAGGGTGGACAAAAGTAGGTTTAGAGTTGTTTGTATAGAAAATAATACAAGAAAAAACTCTGTTTCGCATACTCACCGCTGTAAATCTGCTTCTGCCTACCCCTGTATGTTGAGTGCATAATTTTCTTTCCTCCCTAGAAAAGCAGCTGTGACAGATTATAGTTTCCCCAAATGGCTGCTGCTGTATTTCCCATTCCTTGTTCTAGAGCCTTGACTTCAATGTGCCTTCCCATGAGCGTGGACGGACCTGTACCAAGGCCTTGACCAGTAAAGTCTGGTGGTAGTGATGCTGCATGACTTTAGAGGCTAAGTCATAACAAGGTCTCATGATCTCCCTTGATATCTTGGGACCCTCGCTTTGGGAACCCACTGCCATGCTGTGAGGAGCCTCAGATTAGTCCACTGGGAGACTACATGGGAAGGCCACGTAATGGGTACTCCCATGAGGAGTCTGGCTCAAGTCCCAGCCAACAGTCAGCATCAATTACAAGACATGTGTGTGGAGGCACTATTAGGTCTTTCCCCACTAGCTGTCAAGTCAGCCCAGTCTTAAATCTTCCCAGGCATTTAGGACAAACCATCCTGATGATACCCATGGATTCTCACTCCACAAAAACAGCGAACATAGTGAAAATGTCTTATGGCACTATGTATAAAGTGGTTTATTTTTTAGAAATAAGTGGAATCAGTATCCTAAATAAAATGTAAAGTTTTTTTTTTCAGAAAACTGGAAGCAGGTGTCACATGTAAAACACTTTCACTGTAAAACCAAGAAGCACACAGATTGTGGGAGTTTGCAGGAAATTCTACAAGCCTCTTAAAGGCGGAGGAATGCAGCTACTTCTGTAGAAGTCTTAGGGCATTTCTCCTTGGAAGCCAGGGTTTTTCACCTCTTATTAGTTGGTACACTCTTGTGTCCACATTATAATGTCAGGGACTTAGCTGCCTCATGCAGAATTTGACAAAGTGCCTTGGTTCATGCTACTCTCAACTGGAAAATGCTGAACTGAGTTTAGATAAAAAAGTTAGGCTGGGACATGCTGCATTGGTTCAGGAATACAACATACTCTGGTCACTAAGAGAGGACCTCCCTTTTATCACTGGAGCTTTGTAGTCTGATAAGCTAATGAAAATACTATAGACAGTGAGGGCTATACTATTATATATAGTGACAACACTACATTTATCTGGCATATAAACATCCTATATAACAAAGAGGTAATATGCTAATTGACCCTCACACCCTCACAAGATGGCAGCGCTCACAGCCACAAGATGGCGGCTCCCAGTCCCCTCAGGCCTGTGGGCAGTGAATTTTCATGCGACCATTACCTTTTAAAAAAAATCCTTACCCAATGATGGTTATTTCTTTTAGATCATCTGTTCTTGGGGAGCAGGCCTAAGCCAGCAGGTGGGCATCCCCCAAGGGTCTCAGACTATGAGAGGGCACAGGCTGGGCTGAGGGACCCCATGTGCATGAATTTTCATGCACCGGGCCTCTAGTTAAAAATAAATGTGATGTATGGGTAAGGTTCTTAAATTATGTGTGCACATGCAGGCATGTTCATGTGCAAATGCACAGTCCTGTTCATGCCACATACATTTTAGCTCCCATGAGAATCATCTCTGAACAGGAAAACATAAAGGGCAGCTGGAGAAGGGAGATGTCATGGCACACACACTTCCTCTCTGCTCTTGCTTCTCATTGTGTGGCTACCCCTTTTGGAAGCCTCAATATTCTTGCCACCCTCTTTTCCACTTAAGAAACAAGAACAATCTCTAAAGTACAGTGCCCTTTTGGCTGGGGAATTAGTAACAATAGACCAAACTTGGCTCTATCCTACACCCCACCTCTTCTAGATAACTACTTTTGTGGAACATAACGGGTTGTGTTCCACCTTTGGGTCAGGTAGAAACAGTCTGGCCTCTGTCTTGTTTCTCCTCAATACTAAGGGATAAAAGGAGGTGTGATTAATGCTGCACAGGTGACTTGCTGCCTCCAGGCCCCTAATAACAGTGACACTTAAAGAACAGACTTAACTGTGACAAGTGACAGCTGAGCTTGGGATGGCCTGGGTGTGCCTGCTTTTTGGAGGAGCCACAGTACAGTCTGCTGCCCGGCAGGGATCTTAATGGACACGCTGCCCCACCCCAGTCCAGGCTTTTCCTACCCACCTGGTTAAGGATCTGTAGGGCCCAATAATGGTCAAGTTTGGCTAAGGGTTCCAATAAGTCAAACTTCTAGGCTTAACACTTACTTTCTTCCTTTCCAGCATTCAAAAAAAGTGTTATGTTGTGCACTTTAAATATATACAATTTTATTTAACTATACCTCAATAAAGCTTGAGGGGAAAATGATAAACCCAAGAACATGGTCTTCCTCTACCCTTTTAGTAGTTCTAAATTATAGAAAACCTCAAATAAAAGCCCCCCACCTGGGGTGTGAACTATATCTTCCAGCTACACTTCAAAGTCTAAATCTTCTCATATAAGAGTCTGAGATTTGCTGAGGCCAAAACTGGAGAAAATGGGTGCATCTCTTTCCCTCCATATCATCTCATGATTTTCTTCATTGTTGCTGTTGCTTCAGGTGAGGAAATACTAATTCTGCAAGATGCCCTGGTCACTGGCTATAGAGGACTGATATCTGAAATACAAAGAAGCAACAAAGGGAAAGCAAAGTGGAGGGGAAGGAGCGAGAGGGGAAAAAAATAGAGACTCCTCTAGAAAGAAGAAAGGTCACTATGGCTATTTTCAATGGGTGAACTATTCCATTAGCTCTATTATGTGGAGAGCATTAGCGTTGTGCATGGCGGGAAGGGACATTTTAATGTAGAACATCTTTTTCCAGCTTCAAAAGACAAGACTGAAATATAAAAGCAATAAAATGGCTGTTGGGATGATATCTTTTCTCCCTGGGGGCTTTGCAGGTTGGCAGAGTAACGGGAACATAATTTCCCAGGTCAGAGATGACTCTGGCAAAAGAAGAAGAGACAGGCTGAGCCCTCAGAGCCAGCAAGGCCAGGTGCTCTGACTGGCAGAGATGCTGCAGGACCCCCCTCACCCCTCCTCCCTCCTCAGCCAGCAGAGGAGCGAGAGAGCCATGGGTTAGCCTAGAGGGTCAGCTCATTTTCCTCATGTAAGTGGCCCGTTCTCATTGCATTTTCCTAGTCCCAGTTTCTAAGGTCTGATGGACTATATTACCCTGATCACTGCAACATCTTAAGTGAGGAATTAGGGTCAGAAGACTTGGCTGAACCACCAACTAGGGATTTCAGGTCGGTGTGTGGCACCATTTTTCAACCAATGAGAATGGAAGGTTTTGGAAAAAGAGCTCGTGCATGCCGGGCCCATTTAATCTTGGATGTTGCCTTCCTGTTTTAGTCTTTACACCATTAATCAACAAACTCATGGACATGTATTTATTATAACCCTTTACTAGGCCACAGGTTGCACAGGTACTAAACACTCTACTAATGCATATCCTATATAATAAAGAGCTAATATGCAAATGGTCATCATGCCCTCATGTCCTTGTGCCCTTGCGGGGGGACCTGAGGCTGGGGAACCTGAGACTGCCCCCCCCCCCACCCTGTGGGGCTTGACGGGGGTGGGGCCGGCCAGGTCTGAGTCTTGCGCAATTTCAAGGAGCACGCAGGTGGGTGGGAACTTAACTCTGGGTCCCACGGCATGCCCCAGACTCTGACAGGAGGGAGATTTTCATATACATTTTACTAATTTTCTTTCATCTCTGACACTTCTATTATAGAGAAAGGGCAAATAGCAATATTAAACTATTTCCTCTAATTAATTCCCTTTTAATGTGCATGAATTTTGTGCACCGGGCCACTAGTTAAGACTATAAAATGATGCACAGACCCTTGACTGCCAGTGTGCTCTCCTTAATAATCAGCACTTTGAGTAGCTCTCATGCTGTATGGGCGGCAGCACACTATCCATCCAAGCCATCCCTGAAGCCTTATAAGCCCATCCTCTCCTGTCTTCAGATGCTAAGAATGCAGACTCATGTCTTACTTACATCTTTGTCATTAGTGGGTCACAGTTCAAACTAGAAAGTCCCCTGAAGTCTTTCACTGTAACTGGAAAGAGCTGACTGGGGGTTAAGGGGGAGGGCAGGCAGTGATTCTCAGCTGTCCAGAGGGACTTTGGGATGATGTTACCAAGGAGGTGGCTGTGTGGTTGAAGCAGGAATTCCCATGTGTTGAGAAGAGGATGGGCACAAAGGGATAGCCCCTAGGTCAGTGATGGCGAACCTTTTGAGCTCGGCGTGTCAGCATTTTGAAAAACCCTAACTTAACTCTGGTGCCGTGTCACATATAGAAGTTTTTTGATATTTGCAACCATACTAAAACAAAGACTTATATTTTTGATATTTTATATATTTAAATGCCATTTAACAAAGAAAAATCAACCAAAAAAATGAGTTTGCGTGTCACCTCTGACACGCGTGTCACCTCTGACACGCATGTCATAGGTTCGCCATCACTGCCCTAGGTGAAGGCTCCAAGGTGGGGTGGGCAGGCAGCTTTGAGAGTTGCAACAGGTGGATGCACAAGGTGTGGGTGCAGGCAAGACTCTATAGGTACTAGGGGCATGTTCTCACCTCGGCCGGTTGAAGTGTTTGCATTCTGTACTGTTGGCCCTGTGGAGCCCTGAAGTTTCCAGGCAGGGGTCCCTATGAGCAGGTCTGAGGGGTCAGCAAGACAGCTGCACTGGGTGTGGAGGATGTAACTCCGTTCCAGCTGGTAGAGGGCAAGGACAGTTGTCCAGGTATGAGAGGTGCTGTTCCTCTGACTGCAGAGCATTGTCACCCCCTGTCATCCAGGGTACAAACAGCTCTGTGAGGCCAAATGACATCACTTCTCTTATCTTGTATTGTCTTATCTTAAAGGCCCAGGAACCGTGGGTAACTTATCCAGGGTCACGCAGCTGAGAGTGGATACTACCAGGGTGATCTCAAGAACCCCAACCCCAAGTACTTACAGCCTTTATTTGAATAACATGGAGATGCATATGAAGGGGTATGCTCTGAGTCAGGTCTCCAGCCCAGGTCTCCATCCTACACTCTTGCCTTTAGGGACGGCAGAGCCTGTCTGGGGCTTTGGACAAGTGATCTGATCTCCCAGGGACTCAGTTTCCTCATTCCATCTCGGAACTGTGGGAGGATGTGTGCAATACGGCTCATGGAATGTCTTGCAGAGTGCCTGGCACATACAAGTGCTCAAGAGATGATGGCAAGAATCACTGTCAGTGTCAATAGGGTAGGCTGGGGGTGGTGTCCTGTCCCTAGCGTGGGCAGTGGGTTCCGTGTCCTGTCCCACAGTGATGTGTCTAGATCAGGGAACTTGCTCAGACCCAGAGTTCTTGACTGTTCCTAGATCACAATGAACTAAATCCCTTAATCTATGTTTTAGATGATAAACTATTATTATAATTCTTTTCCAGGAGCTGAGAGGAAATAGTTCTGAGTTTAGATACATTTAGAAACAGATTTAAGGCTGACTTTGCTTTAAGCCCTTTCCTCTAGTTGTTGAATTCTATTGTTACGGTAAAATGAAAGTAATCAATTTTAAGTTCTGCTCCAGGACCATCCTTTAGTTTTATGGCTCGTGTTGTTCCATGCCATGTGTGATGTGCAGACTTCTTACCTCTCCTGCTTTCTGACAAGGGCACTGGGAGGGCGAGTCACAATATTCCCACCTGGACAGGGATGGGGGTTGGTGGTGTTCGGAGAGCATCTGATTTCTGTCCTGGCACTAAAGGTCAAGTCCTCTCTCCTAAGTCAATGACACCACCTCCCCAAACCTTCAACTGGTGTCAGACAGTTCCTTTCTAATAAAAGAGAGAAATTATTTGAGGAATAGATCACTCTATGGTGAAATATATTGTCACCTTAGCTCCCCCCCTAGACTGGAGATGAGGAGTAATAAAGAATTTTCAGAAGGAATTGGCCTTTCCCATGAAAGGCTTGTAGGGCAAGAATTCAAACAAGTAGAATTAGTCTGCATTGAACCAATCAGGTGCTTACAGAATGTGATAATTTTTGGAATATTCACTAGGGTAATATTTTCTTGCCATTACCATTAAGTGGTTATGTAACTGTCAGCTCAGTTATGCAATGCACTTGATAAAGCAAGGACATGCTCATGAAGTTGTCTAATTACAGGACAACAGTGATGCGTGTGTTCCTGTATTTTATTTTAAGTCTTCTGGCCCGGCTGGCTTGACTCAGTGGTTGAGCATCCACCTATGAACCAGGAGGTCACAATTTGATTCCTGGTCATGGCATGCCTAGATTGTGGGCCTTTCCCCAGTAGGGGGTGTGCAGGAGACAGCCAATCAAAGATTTTCTCTCATCATTGATGTTTCTATCTCTCCCTCTCCTTTCCTCTCTTAAATAAATAAAAAAATATATATTAAAAAAAAAAAACCACCCAAACAATAACACATAGCCCTAGCTGGTTTGGCTCAGTGTATAGAGCATCGGCCTGTGGACTGAAGGGTCCCAGATTTGATTCCGGTCAAGGGCACATGCCTGGGTTGTGGGCTCAATCCCCAGTAGAGGGTGTGCAGGAGGCAGCTGGTCAATGATTCTCTTTCATCACTGATGTTTCTATCTCTCTTTCCCTCTCCCTTCTTCTCTGAAACCAATAAAAATATATTTTTTAAAAATCACATAAAAACTTCTGAATTACAGGTTCACCCCTCCTGGGTGACACTGACAAGAAGATGGGTCTGCCCTGAGCCCTGTGAATCTGAGCCAAGAGAAAGTTCCCAGCTGGATCTGAGATTGGTGCCACAAAGTGGAAACAGCACCAGAAAGGACCAGAGCATTTCCCTTGTGGGGCACACTGGGTGCATATCTGGGTCATAGCAGGAAGGGTTAAAGGAGAGTACTCAGCACTGATTCTGCAGACCAAGTAGAAGCCCACAGGGGAGGGAGGCCCAGGAAGGATTCTTGGGGGCAGTGTGAGGCGGTGGTGGGTCTGGGAGTATGGGCCATTGCTGGCCCCAGTGAGCAGGTCATAGGTTGTGGGGAGGGCAGCTCAGAAGTGTGGAGAGCAAAGGGGAGTTCCGGACACTCACGCAGCATTTGGAGTCCTTACTGTCATCAAACGCTAGCTCCATTAAGAGAAATAAACACTCTCAGCCCATCCCCAGGATATCCTAGCGTCGCAAGGTTCACACATGGGAGCAGGTTCTAAACTATCCTCTAGGCATTGTACCTGGAGTGCACCCAGGCCAGAAAACACCCCTCTGACTACAAAACAGATGATAGCACCTCCCAATTTCTGTAACTGCAGCAGGGCTTACCGGGAAGATACAAACCTTCCCTAGAAGGCACAGCTGCCCAGACAGCTTCCTCTCACCCATGAGCACATTGTCCCCCTCCCTCAGAAGTGACAAACACAACTTTGGCAAAGAACACCCACATGTACCCAAGCAAACATACAGAGCCCGCCCAGAGGGAGAGGCCTGGTGGCTGCATTCAGGGCTCTGACTTCCTTCAGACTTGAGCATGTCAGCTGGACTTGCAACTTCCTTTCTCATAGTTCAACATTCATGCATAGTAAATGGTGCCACGCTGAGTGTTCCCTGCAAGATGTGTTGCCAATTACTTAAAACCCAGCTTAAGGACCAAGCAATCAGGTGCTGTGTAAATCTGAACTTTTATGAGCAGCATGCCTAACTCAGGACCCTGCTGCAGAATCAGAGACAGGACTATTACCCAAAATCTGGCGTATTAGTGCTTGGCTCCCTCATGGGCAATGTTACAGGCATAAACATGCTCCCAAGAGCCGCTAATGGGTGATTCCAAGTAGTTATCATAAACACCGATGGCTCTGAAAGGAAGATTTGTTGCTTATAAGATTCATTTGGTTCTCAATCTCTGTATGTCATTTCCAAAGGAATGCAAGGCACTTTATACACCTATAAGGACCAGGCAAAATTATGTGAAATATCTCAGAAAGGCACATAATTATTTTAAGATTGAGCTATAGGAGAAAGTGTCTCAAGATGCCCATCTCTCTCCCCACCTACTCACCACATCTTCACTCCATACAGAAGGATTTCTGGGAGGACCACATAGGACAGCTCATTTGTTCTTGTGCGTTCCATTTCTATAAACCATAGTCACAGGACAGCCCAGAGCTCCTGTGACTTTCTTGGTGACTAAGAAAACCATCAGAGACCATATCGGGTGGTGGTGAGCCATGCGAGCCTGGGATGGGGGCAGGTGGCATTGGAGGGTAGCAATGTATCAGGATGCTGGGATAATGGCGGAATTGGGGGAGTGGTAGCCTTGAGTTTCAGGCTTTGACATACCAAGTTAAATGGAGCAGGCAGTGCCAGGGGGGTCCTGAGAAGTGATGCTGTCCATGTGAAGGTTGTGCCTTGCAGGAGTTGCTGAGACAAGGACCAATAGCTGTTCTGGAATGGGGGATGGGAAGGGTCCAGCACATGGCCACAGGAGATGACTGGCCCCAGGAACACCTGACTTATACTCATAAACTCACTTGCATTCTACTATAGTCCAGTACACGGCCAGCCAGTTCTAAAAGAAGCCTTTCTGTATATCTTGTTGTTTCCAAGTCCCCAGCCATCTCATTCAAGAAGTCATTGTTTTGTTATTTACCTTTGAGTTATTTTTGAGGCAACCAGCCTCATAGCTCTCACCTATAGCTTACAAGCTGAGTACATGGGCTCACTGTGTTTCTATTTTTGTGTGTGCCAGAACATCGCTGCAAAGCAAAGCTCAGATGGATTTAGATATAGATCAATGGAAACACATTCTATAGTTGCATTTCAAAGTTTCCTTACTATTTTACACATAATCTGGACAAGTTAAAAAATAGCACCCTGTCAAAAAGAGATAAGAAAAATAAAATTGAGGAGTATAACATACATTCTCTGCAGGTCATAGCACATGTTATGCTCAAGGTAACTTTTTCAGCTTTAAATTCAGTATCTGCTAATCTCTATGTCTGGGATTCACATAACTCTCAAAGTGCCAGAAAATGCTAAAGCTCATTGGGAAGGAAGGAAAAGAGGGGCATTGGTGAGAGCAGACATCTCCAGAGTCACAAGGCAGGGCCCTGTCCTCTTTTTTAATATATATATTTTTTATTGAGTTTTTTACAGAGAGGAAGGAAGAGGGATAGAGAGTTTGATACATCGATGAGAGAGAAACATCGATCAGCTGCCTCCTGCACACCCCCTACTGGGGATGTGCCCGCAACCAAGGTACATGCCCTTGGCTGGATTGAACCTGGGACCCTTCAGTCCGCAGGCCTACGCTCTATCCACTGAGCCAAACCAGTTAGGGCGCTGTCCTCTTGCTGTAACATATCTTATGGCAGATGGGGATGTTATAATACCTTTAAAATGTCCGTGTACAGTGAGCCTAAATAGTAAGGGGTTTCTGTCTGTGAGAAAGACTGAACTCCACTGATGTCATATCAAAATCCATGAAAATTTATACAGTGCTCATAACTAATGACTAATTGCAACCCTTCCTGAATTTGTATGTTTGGCTTGCATCAATATACATGTGAGTTGAAACACATGAAACTGCTATCCTCCATGCAAAGTGGTACTTCATGCTATGAATGGCAGGATGGATCAGTAGCCCTGGTCCAGCCTGTGTTTGGGAGGCAGGGGTGTCCCATGGACCACACTGTTAGTCACACCACTGACACATCTGGAGCCCTGAGATCTGACTCAAGGCCGTCTGGAAGCCAGCAGGGCTGCCCGTGTGGCTGCACCCAGAGACACTTGTGACCCCTCGGTGCCTCTTCATAGACCAGGGCATGCTCAGCTGAGTGTGTGTCACAGGGGATGGCCAGGCTGGAGTCACCATTCATGGGCATAGTCATGGGTGGTGGCCAGAGGTCCTGGCACTAACCTTTCTGTTTAGCTCTTGGTAAGTCAATGGACCCATGCAGGGGGCTTCAATCTTAAAAGAGATGCAAAAGAGGACCGAAGGGTCCCAGGTTTGATTCCGGTCAAGGGCATGTACCTTGGTTGTGGGCACATCCCCAGTAGGGGGTGTGTAGGGGGCAGCTGATCGATGTTTCTCTCTCATCGATGTTTCTAACTCTCTATCCCTCTCCCTTCCTCTCTGTAAAAAATAAATAAAATATATTTTTTTAAAAAAGAGATGCAAAAGAAGCAGGAACAGCCATGCTTTTAGAGGCATGCTATGTCCTCAGAGCTTTAGCTACATCATCTCTAAGCAAAAAGATTACACATTCGGAAATGAAATTTGGCCAGATGGAAGAATGTAAAATTTAACACATTGTTCCTTTAATCCTAGATTCCAAACATGCAGGCATTGCATGATCTCTGCCCCTGGACATTAATGTGTGAGTTTCTCTGCTACAGACAATTACAAAATCAAAATATTCATCACTGAGACACTGTTCCACCTATAATTGAAAAATGACCCATTCATACATCAAAGGAACAAAGCAAATATGATGCATTTGCTCATTTATACAAGTAAAAAGCAGTAACTTAACTCCAGCGCAGATTCTAGATGAAAAGAAATAGATCACAAGTTGGTTTTGTCTTTCCTGCACTGAGTCATTAATATTTATATGGAATTGTTTAAATCCAGAACTTACAAAACAGCTTTCAGAAGCTATAATTTCCATATTAAAATATACATAAGGAGATAGAGAGAGTGATGGGGCGGGGGGGGGGTGAAGGGAAGGAGGTAGAGAGAGAGAAGGGAAAAGAAGAGAGGGAGGGAAATAGAGAGAGGAGGAGGAGGAAAAGAGAGAGATGAAGAGTGTAAGGGGAGAAAAGGAGGGAGGAAATCTCACTTGATGACCATGGAGCTGCCATTGCACATTTTCCTGATCCAAGTTTAAATATATCCATTGTTATATTGGGCCTATCCCTCCAGCAGTGTATTATAATCCATTTGTGTGCAAAGGCAATGCTATTCCTATGCCTGGTTGGTCTCTTGCAGCCCCAGTAGTTCCTTCAATACAACCTTCATTTACATGTCATTCACCTTGGAAACTGAGGTGGTCCTGGTCGTAGTCCTTCCCACCCATTCTATCCCTTGATAGCATTTTCCTTCCCACGTGGTCCCACCACTCCTTTTACACCTCCCGGGGCTGAGGCATGCTTTGCCAGGTCATTCTCCCCCATTTTAGCACAGATTTTAAGGCTACGGCAGTTATCCTGCTGAACCTCTAATATGCGCCTGTGATTCTCAAGTAAAGAGTTAGATCTTAAGCTAATTCTGAATCTGCCAGTGCCTTTTCATGCATTCATTGAGTGCATTCAACATACTATAAATCAGGGGACATTCAAGAATAATGAATCTGAGGACAAAAGAGGGATATGGTGAAGTACATAAAACATTAACTCCAAGACTTGTTAATGATTACGATGACACCGTTCAGTGTGTGAAATACGCAGGGCCCATTTTTTATGTAATGAACATGTTCCAAGCACACACCTTTGGGAAAACAAAAGGAATGATGAACATTTCAAAGGTCTGTCTTTGTGACAAGGTTTAGATAGGAGAACATGAAAATGCTTTGGTGAGATAAATGGTGAGAAAAGACAGGTGCAGCTGCTGAAAACACTTAAAGCATTTTACTTCAAATGTTGGAAAAAGTCCCAGTTCAATTATCACACTAGTCTAAGGTTTACTGTAACTATGCTGCTGGCTGACGGGAAGGCAGAGGGAGATGAACTGTTTCGGGTTTTCCTCCATCTATGCCCTGTGACTCCAGGGTGTATGCAGATAGTCACAGAGACCTCATAGAGCTTGACAACATGCTTGCTCATTTCCTTGTGAGAAGATGTTATGGTCTAAGGAAGAGTCTATTTTAGAACATATTCACCTATAATTGTTTCCATACTGTGCTTTCTGATTATTCTTCCTGTTGTTCTATTTCTAACTCTCTGGCTTAAAATGTTCTGTTAAGAGACAGACTATACTTTGCATTCAAGACTCTCTGGCCCCACCCTGCCTTCCCAGTCTTATGTCAATCTACTTTCTTTTGCAGCATAAAGCTTGTATCAGTATGATTTACTTCCTCCCTGAGTGACCACTCAGGTTCCTCTGTTTTTTATTGTTTCCACCAATGATGCATGAAGAATAAGCCAGAAGAGCCAGAAAATTAACATTTCCTGAAAGCAGCTCTAGACCTACAACTGATCACAAGCCACTCATGATAAAGCATCATGGAGGAGTGAGATCCATACTATCTCTTAGAGGTCCCTGGTGGGGTTAGTGCTAGCTGCCCACAGTCCTGCAGAGGGCGCATTGCCAGGGGCATTTGGTGATTTGATTTGATCTCATGCATGGTCAACTCTTCCCAACTCTGCTTGGGCACATTTAGATGATACTACATTTATAAGCCACATGGTTCATCTTTACGAAATGACCAAGCAGAACATTGGTGTGCAGGTCTCTGCATCACACATAGATTCAACCAGGACTTAGTGAGTAGCTATGAAGTGCCAGACCCTGTGCTTTGTATGTTCTACACAGGATGCCACATCCTCAGAGTTTGATGAGGCACATATGGACTGTGTCCCATTTTCTCACATATTCTGTCAACTTAAGTGGGATTGCAGTTGTGATCATGCAAAGAGACAGTTCGAATTTCTATTAGCACCAGCAAGAATGGGAGTTCAAGCAAAGATAATCTAAATTCCTCAGCAAACCTTCACTTTTCTAATTAAAAAATATTCCTGTTAAAAGAGGAACACATTCTCTGGAAAGAGTAAAAGGCAAATTTCTGCTCCTGGTAATATCACTAGAAACCCACCTGCAGAAGACAACTAAAAATCACTGAAGATATATGAGATAATTTAAAAGCATCGAAGAGATAAAAAAAAAAAATGAGGAACTATTAGACCAAGACCAAGAGAAAATGAGAACCTGGAGGGGTGAGTCGGCCACAGGGATGTTTGCTGACCATAAGAGATGCCTGATAGGGTGAGTTTTTGGTTACTTTGGGGGTTCAGGGCCAATCAAAGAGGGAGATCCTGGCAAATCAGCCCCATAGAATGGAACATCAAAAAGCAAAAGCATAGGATAAAGAGTGAAGCAAAAGTATAGCCTCCCACCCATGAATTACAGCCTGTCTTTGCATCAACTCAAAACATGAGCTTAGACTAGTGATGGCGAACCTTTTGAGCTCAGCGAGTCAGCATTTTGAAAAACCCTATCTTAACTCTGGTGCCGTGTCACATATAGAAATTTTTTGATATTTGCAACCATAGTAAAACAAAGACTTATATTTTTAATATTTTATTTATTTAAATGCCATTTAACAAAGAAAAATCAACCAAAAAAATGAGTTCGCTTGTCACCTCTGACACGCGTGTCATAGGTTCGCCATCACTGGCTTAGACTAAGGTGACTCTGAATTGTGCCTTGTGTCCCGGTGAAAACAGAGAAATAGCCTATCTAAAGGAAGGTGGCATCATCCTAATCCTCAAAATACTCCTGTGAATCCTTTAAAAAAAATAATTATCAGCATGCAATGAGGAAAAAAAATCTAAGAAAACATACCATGAGTGAGAATAAGGAAAAGAAAGAAAAAGAAAACTCAGACTCATGGGAGTTCCAGATGTAATCATCAGGCACAGCCTATAAAATAACTCTGCTCACTCTACACAAGAAAATAAATAAAAACAAGTTTGAATATCTTGGCAGGTAATTGTAAACGATAAAAAATGTTATAGCAAATCAGAAAAAGAAGAGACAAAGACATTCTAGAACTGAAAAATTTGGGGGAAAAGGATATTATAACTCAGTGAATAAGTTTATCAGAAGTTTCGATACTACTAAAGAAGAAACTGTCAATCAGAATTCTATGCTTAGTAAAAAAAACCTGTAAGGATAAAAGTAATGAAAAGACATTTCCAATGACAGAAAACAGAGAGAATTGCCACCAGCAGATCCATTCTAAAGGAAATTCTAAAGAATGTTCTTTAACAAAAGGGAAATTATGCAAGCTACAAGGTCGAAGATTTAGGAAGGACTAAGGAACATAGTAAGTGGAATATGTGGGTATATACAAGTAAATATTGACAATATAAGACAATCACAACATTGTGTTTTTGGAGGTAGGTATATTTATCCATCTATCTAGCTGTCTGTCTGTCTGTCTATTTATATATCCTTTTATTTATATCCAAAAAAAAATAAGTAAGGCCCAAATTCATACTTTGAAAAGATGGATAAAAATATGAAAAAGATACAGCTTGCCAAAATAAAAGCTAATTAGACTCATCAATATTAAATAAATTAAATCAGTAGTTAAAAATTTCCCTGCAGAAAAGCTCCAGGCCCAGATAGATCCAACCAGTGAGTGCTACCAAAAATTCAACAAATAAATAATTTCACATTGGTAAAACTGACAGAGCAGAGAACAAAAGGAAAGTCTTCACAAGTAGATGATACTGCTACAAAAATTAAGGAAGAAATGATCAGAAAGGATAATACAGATCAATCTCTCCCATTAACACAGATGTAGAAATCTCAAGGAACACAGAGGCACAAAATTCAACAACATATAAACATTATTACCATGAGAATTTACTCTAAGAATATGGAATTGGAATTGGAATTTCAAGGTCAGTTTCACATTTTCAAATGCGTCAATGCAATTTACCACATTGAAGATGATTATAGAAAGATTTACAGATTAAAGGAAAATACTCAGAATTATTTTCATTTGCACAAAAAGCTTTTGATAAACTCAACATTCATTCATGATAAAATTAAAAAAGGTACTAAAGATCCTACTTAACAATGAAAGTTGGACATTTCCCCTAGAGACCCAAGACACGATAAGGATGTCACATTCAACAGTGTTTATAAGTGCAGTAAGAATATATATTAAAAAATGAATGCTTAGGGATGCAAATTTAGGGGTTAAAATAGTAAAGGTTTGAAAGGAAGTAAGTCCTATAGAAGCCATTACAGTGTAATGGTGGGGACATGGGTTGTGATCAGGAGGGAGCAAGGAAGGGTGGAGTTTGAGATCCTGGGGATATTCTATTTCTTGTCTTGGATGATGGTTACTTGTCTCTAAAACAATTTGTCAAGCAATACAAATTTTCACACTATGATAGATTTGAAAATCATCTTCACGTGAATGGTGTTAAAACAAGCAAATACACACAAAAACACATGTGGAAAGGAGAAGAAAACCCATATTTGGGGTGATTTCCTTTCAGCCCCCTTTTCCTTTTTTCTAAATTTTAAAAAAATATACAATAGCATACCTCATACCTGGAGTGTTCAACATTTTTTCAAATGAAGACATAAAAAGAAAATACTTAACTACTTTTTCCAGCAAACAGTTGGGTGCCATGGGATAATTTTTGAAGCCACAAAACTGTCTTTGTTCGAAGGAGAAATGGGAAATAACGGAAAGCAATTAATTTTTCCATGGAAAAGTAGTAAATCAAAACCAAGCAGCACTGAACTGAAAAAAAATGTGACCTGAATACATTGAACTAGAATCTCCAAGAGCCAAACATCCAACACCCACAGATTTTCCCAGCATCCCCGTGTTTCCTTTTGACTCTGCCCACCGTGAGCGTGCTGTGCGCAGTTAACCCGCTGTGTGATTCTGCAGAAGTTTAACAGCTTTGCTGACCTCCAGCTTCCCCACTTGCTGGGTCTATAGAGCCTGCCTCTCCTTCAGTGGTCCTTGTGAGGATGAAATAAAATCGACTGTAACCCTGTTCTGAAAAAGTAGCTCTGGGTGTACCAGCATTTAAAGGATTTAAACATAGCACAGACCCCCATCTGCACAGTGTCTATAAGCCTTTTTCATGTGTAAAATGGTGATAATTTAATACCACATTTAACAGGCCTGCTGTGATAATTAGGTGCATGCAAAGCACTGGTACATAGCCTCGTTAATATTCACAGCAACATTTTAGTTCCATGGATGCGTGAAGGGGCTTTACCCGACCCCCTGCAGTACTGTTTGCCAGAGGCCTGAGGTGAGGGTCCTGCCCTTGCCCAGCAGGGCACCGTGGCTCTCAGCAGTCCAAACAGGGTTGCCCTGGGAAGGATTACCCTCTCCAATGTAGGGTCCAGTGTAGTTGACACAGTTTGAATTTTGAAAAAATGCTGAATGTCAGCTTATTATATCACCTGGTTTAGTTTTGCTGTCAGGCGTGGTCCAGAGCAGAATGAGTCTACATGCTAAATTTTCTTTTTAAATATATATATTTCAGAGAGGAAGGGAGAGGGACAGAAACATTAATGATGAGACAGAATCATTGATGGGCTGCCTCCTGCACATTCCTCACTGGGGATCAAGCCCGCAAGCCAGGCATGCGCCCTGACTGGGAATGGAACCATGACCTCCTGGTTCATAGGTCGAAGTTCAACCACTGAGCCACGCCAGTTGGCTAAGTGCTACATTTTCAACTGCCCAGCACCCTCAGAGGAGGGGGGCTCACTAGGGGGACTGAGGGGCTGCCTCAGGTTGTTGGATGCCCAGGAAACTCTAGCCCAGCCCTTTTGCCTCCCGGCGGAGGGACATCAGACACATCTGTGTCTCTGAGTCATTAAGCCTCACGCCTCTCAGGCTCATCCCTGCCTCCTCTGCCCCAGGACTCTCCTTCCTGGCAAACCCAGGCAGGCCATGCCACTCCACCTGTGGGGGCTGGACAAAGAACCCCCTCTCCAGAATCCCTCCACTGCTCCAAGAGGGCCCGTGTGGTGAGCAGCCAGCTCCCTCCACAGGGAAGTGTTGACCAGCCCGGTAAGACACCTGCTTGTTTTTCTTTCCTTCCTTCTCTACCTTGTTTCTATGTGCCCTCACTTTTGTGGGCTTGGGACTTTACCTCCAAATAAAGCATTAGCACCCTAGTTTGCTGTGGGGTCTGAGTCCTAGGGAGCCCGGAGCAAGGCCAGGAGGATGGCAGGCATTTCTGCTTAGTGCTCATGGGCCACCCCGCTGTGGGGTTTGGTGTCTCCAGGGCTCCTAGGAGAAGCAGAGGCCTGAGACCAGCCTGGATGGGCCAGCCCTCCCTCAGTCACTCTGTTAAGAGCACTCCCTCCCCCAGTGTCCACATCCTGTGGCGAATAAGCCAAAATCGATACCATGGAAAAAACACTACCCTCTGTAATAACTGCAGCTCTTTCTGAAACAGACATAAAATGGCATGAGACAGTCCCTAAAGACGTAAACTATGTGCTGAAATATTAGGACAGGAACAAGGAGAAGCACATGCAGCCCTTCCCATAACATAGAGCCATAATCTCTACTGCGCACACGATTTCTTTCCCCCAACCTGCACGGTTATGTGCAGACAGATGCAAGTGGACATGACATCCATCATCTGTCTCCTGGGAAGCATGGCTCCAAATGCATTCTGGGAGAAGGCTGTGAGAAAGCCTTGGGTGATGGGCTGGGGCAATCTCTCTCCTGATCCCCCACAAAGGAAATGATCCCATTGCCTTCAGCACACCCGAGACACTGCATGTACCCCTATGTGGCACCCTGAAGCTCTCTGCACCCCAGCAACAAGGGCTGGTGTCCCTTTGCACCCTGCACAGGCTTGTGGGCAACAAGTGACATCGTGTGGTTTGCATAGAGACAAAGCATGCAAATAAGATGTCTCACTGATGGCCAATGAATCTCCTGAGTGGGGCTGGAGGGCAGGGCGAGGACCCAGAAAGTCACCCATCCAGAAGGTAGGTGCTGAACCATTCTGACTGTGAGGGAAAGGGGTAGATATCTGTCCCTGCTCAAACACCCCATGACATCTCACCCCAAAGAAAAGGCCCAAGTCAATGTTACAGCCTAAAAGGCCTTGTGGGCTCTGCCCCCACACACCCCAGTCTTGTTACTTCTCTTGCCTCACTCCCTATTTCCACACCCAAAGGGCACCTGCCTCAGCCACAGGCCCCCACGTCATTCTCAAACACACCTGGCATGTTCCTACCTCAGGGCTTTGCACTGGCTGTCCCTCTGCCTGAAAAGCTCCTCCTCAAGAGATCCTCATGGCTCAGCCTATAGTTTTATTGTGAAACTAGAGGCCCAGTGCACGAAATCGTGCGGGTAGGGTCCCTAGGCCTAGCCTGCGATCAGGGCCATCTTCTGCCCGTTCCCTAGTCTCCAGGTTGAACGCAGCCTCCGCTGCCGCCCCGGGTGGGTTGCTGGCGCACCCCGCAGCTTCCGTCAGTGCTGCAAACCCCAGTAGCAGCAGAGGCGGTGGCGCCTGCGTGAGTGGCCCTGAGTGGGCAGCGCGTTCCATCAGCAGCCGGCCCTGGCAACCGCTTTCCCACAGGCCTGAGCCCCCGAGCAGCCGGGGATGAGCTGGGGATCCCAACGGCGTGACAGCCAGCCGGGTCCTCCCACCACCCACCTGGTTCCCCTGTTCACCATCGCTGACCCATCGGAGCCTGTGGGCAGGGGGTGGAGGGACCAAGAGGTCAGCCATTCTGCCTGCTCGCCAGCCCCCAGTCCTGCCCTGCCACCACCCACCTGCTTCCCGTGGTTCCCTCTTCGCCTGTGGGCAGGGGTGAGGGGGTGGGGGAGGGGAGGGACCAAGAGATGGTCAATGCACTTCATGGTGATTGATCGAGTGGTCATTCCAGTCATTACACTTATGGCCCCTAGCCTTTTATTATATAGGACGCTATCCTCTAAGAAAGCCATTCAATGATCGCCCTTTTAAAAAATGTATACCCCATATCCATTTCTTCTCCTTTATAGCTTATCACTGTTAGGCCCTCTATGATTTACTTTCGTTTGTTCCCTGCCTCTCAGCACGAGAACGTCAGCTCTGTGAAGCTGGGGTTCTGTTTCATGCACTGCTGTATCCCCGCGGTCAGAACAGGGCCTGATGCAGAGTAGGCACTAAGTAAATGCTGGATGAATGAATGGATTTCAAGGACATAGTTCCTGGCCGGGTTGGACTCTCGTTCTTCTAGGTTTTAAAGAGATTCCTTCTTCCCTCATTTATCCAATTCCCTTTATTGGTGCCATTCATAAAATTCATAATCTGATTTTTAATACCCTTTCCTCATTTAATTATTGTTGTAATGTTGCAGTTAGCAAAGGAAAGAAACATTTTATGAAATAAAATGCTCAAATGTAGAAGCCACCTGCAGTAGGTGCTGGGCATTTGGCTGTCTGGCCTGCCTCCTGCCCAGTTCCAGACCACAACCTCATGGGGAGGGTCTCCAGCTTCAGTCTCCAGCTGGTACCTGCCACGTGGGAGTGAGTAAGGAGCCCTGTTTAGAACGGGCTTCTCTTCCTCACTGCACCAGCCTCCTAGCAGAGTGAGGGACTGGATTTAGAAGCCGGTACTGTGCTTCTATTTTTGTTTTCAGACAGATAAGAAGGTCAAAGTTTTAATGCAGAAAATTTCATTTTAAGGTGTAGAAAATCTCCATTTGCATCAAGTGCCAATACTCACTACCTCTCTGATTTTTATAAATTATTTAATCCCTTGAAACCAGTTTCTTCATCCATAAAATGGGGATAATAATTTCCCACCTTTCAGACTCATTGCAAAGATTGAATAAGTGTGCATATTAATTAACTCACAGAAGTTGCTCAGCAAATTATGGATTCAGTTCTAACCTCCACGTCATTCAGGAGCATCCATTCCTGGATATCCTACCAAAACTGCACACAACACTTTCCTCTTTACAAAGTGGTTTAGGAAGCTCGAGTGCAATGGGAGCTGGATCGGTTAACACTGTTGGCGTAAAATGATGTCTGGGACAAGTGCTACACTCACCCACCTCCACAGGCCTCCACGCCGAGTCTTTCATCACAGTCAGGCCCAAGCAGCTGCCTTTCCCAGGGATGGCTCTGAGCCAGGCATCCTGGCAGCCCCAGCCCCTAGCCAGCCAGCTCAGGCCTCAGGACCCCTTCCACCCACTGAACCTTGGTCACAAAGCCACAGAGGGATGCCGTGGCAGTGCCACATCACAGGCTTGCTATGAGATCACGCATGGGCAACAGCTACTTAAACCGAAGCAGCATCAGGATCAGCGGGAGGGCTTGTTCAAATGCAGGTTCCTGGGCCCACCCCAGAGGCATGGAACCGTCTGAGTGGATCTGTGGTGGGGCCAGGCAACGTGCATGTCTAATTGTGTGAGGGATGCTGATGCTGTTGGTCAGGACCACACCCGGAGTAGCAGGTGCAAAGTATGTAACATGGGACCAACACTTAGCGATCAACACGTTTCCCACTTGACAAGCATTTTTATTGCTTCCATTACTACTACGACACCTTTCTCACTGATAAAGGCTGTTGGAGAAAAGACCCTGAGTCGTCTTTTCCTAGGAGTCTCTTCATCCAGGGCCCCACATGTGGCCCGACAATTAGGATTTGCAGGAGAGCGTGCTCAGCACCTGCTGCTTTCCCTGGCACCTGTGGGGACTCCCTCTCTAACTTCACTTCCCGAACACCTGGTGAGCTCCATGCCGCAGGGCATTTTAACACCACTTTATGGATCAAGACACTGAGGCGTGAAGAAGTTGCCTACCGATCTGGGCCCAGGTGAAATAGGACAGAACAAAAACCACCCTGGGTTTTGTGAGTCCAGGGAGCCTGTGGATTTGTCTCACCACTGCCTCATGTCGTCCAAACACTGAGATACTGGCTTTCTTTTTCTAAAATGGCCCTGCATGTTCCCTTGACCTCACTGAGTGGTTATTTAACAAAGTGCAAACACCATCTAATTGTCAGTGACGCAGTGAAATAGGATCTGTGATAGATGAAGAAAAACAGCCGTCACACTGGTGTCAAAGATTTCCCTGTGAACAGTGTTGGGACTTGGGGAGCTTTGGCTTCATCAATATTCCGATTGCTCTATTCTGACGTCACCACTCCAGCCCCCAGCACCTCTGGGCAGCAGGAGGCATTGGTGACAATTGCAAAGGACCCTGTAGAAATGGCTCTGGGTGCTCCTCTGTCCGGTGCCCTCCTCTCTCCAGAACTCCCAGACGGCCTTGCCCGAGGAAGCACTGATGAATGTGGTGTAATGGTTCTCAGAGTGTCTGTTCTTTGCAGGTGCACACTCCCTCCAGCAGCTGCGTGCTCCCCTCAAATGCCTGCAGAGGACTGTGTGCCTGCAGGCAGGCTGTGGAAGCACACACAGCTCGCCCACAGCCTCGTGGCTGTGCTAAAGCCTGTGTGTCAGGGGGTCGCCCCCTGGTCTGCAGCCGAGCCCAGAACCACACAGTGCGGGCGGTGATGGAGAGAGCTGCGGGGGCCTGGTCAGCCTGGCCATTCCCAGGTGGGCAAATCTGGGTACAGACCCCGTAGAGGGCGCTTACCTCCAGAGATTTCTTCTCTGCTTTGGTCCCACTAATGGGAAATCCATCCTCAAAGCACAAAGAAAAGGACTGAAAGCCTGGGACCTCTTCTGATCCCCACAGGGAAACAAGCCCTAGACTCCCAGACCCTCGCCTTCCCCTCGGAGAAACGTGACCGGAGGCCTCCACGGAAATGGCCGTTCACGCTCACTGTTGAACAAATAATCGGAATCCTCTTTCTCATCAAAGGTATGAAATGTCATGACGGGTCAGACCCAAGTCGAAGAGGCTTCTTTCTACCATGTGAAGAATAAAATTACTTTCTGAGAGAGACTCTAAATGCTCGTCTCTGGAACTGTGGTCTTGGTATAAGTACACTCTTTTAGACAAAGACCCTACGTGCAACCTGCCCTGCACCGGAGACAGGGCTGCGCCAGGACACGGAGAGCAGCCAAGGCAAGGGACGGCCTCCTCTCTGTCCGGCCTCACAGACAACCTGTCCTGTGCCCTCCCATTTCCCCAGGGCTCGCTCCCCCCCCCTCCCCGGTGCCTCCAGCTGCGTTTATTCATGTGCACTTCCACCTTCTGGAACAGGTAACAGCTGTCCTAGTAGGATCCAAGGTAAGAAAGTCAATCCTACTCTAAAAATTGGCAATTAGCCCTAACTGGTTTGGCTCAGTGGATAGAGCATTGGCCTTCGTACTGAAAGGTCCCAGGTTTGATTCTCGTCAAGGGCATGTACCTTGTTTGTGGGCACATCCCCAGTTCGGGGGGGGGGGGGGGGCGGTGCAGGAGGCAGCTGATCGATGTTTCTCTCTCATTGATGTTTCTAACTCTCTATCCCTCTCCCTTCCTCTCTGTAAAAAATCAATAAAATATATTTTTTAAAAATTGACAATCAGAGCTCTGCTGTGGACAGCACCTCCTGCTGGGGGCTAGGTCAAGGCTTTCCCCAGGAGGCTGGGAGTGATCTGCTCCGTTTAACCTCACCACGTGGCAGGACTGGGATGCAGGAGAGAGGGTTGACATCCATGTTCAGTTCATGGGAAAAGCCAGCAGTCCCACAGTGTGTGAGAAGCCATTTCTCTTGGCTCCATCCCGGCCTTCCCTATTGTAGTGAAGCTGCTCTTGTCACTGCAGCACCATAACCCAGGCTGGGGTGCCGTGTACACAGAAGCGGGTAAGCTCTCCTCCTCTGGGATCTTCTGCCAGCAGGTTCTGCACCGAAGCATGTCTGTCCATAAGCCTTTCTCCAGGCCCCAGCCTGTGTCCCAGTACTCAGCATATGCAGCACCTACATTTCTCCTTGGAGTCTAGGCACACCTGGGCCTCGCTCCACCCAGAGCCGCCCAGGCCCCTACCAAACCTGGCAGTCTTGCTTTCCAGCCAATGCTTGTGCCTCCAAAGAAGGGGGGCCTGTGGCATTCTTGGACAAACTCATACAAGAGCTGTTCGGGTTGACCCTCTAGGCCAGTGATGGTGAACCTTTTGAGCTCGGCGTGTCAGCATTTTGAAAAACCCTAACTTACCTCTGGTGCCGTGTCACATATAGAAACTTTTTGATATTTACAACCATAGTAAAACAAAGATTTATATTTTTTTGATATTTATTTTATATATTTAAATGCCATTTAACAAAGAAAAATCAACCAAAAAAATGAGTTCGCGTGTCACCTCTGACACACATGTCATAGGTTCGCCATCACTGCTCTAGGCCATCGATGGGTGTAGAGCAACTGCTCAGCCCCACCTCAGTCATGCGGGACTTTCCCATCACCCTCCCCACCCACTACCCTCCAGACCAGGACCACAAGGCAGCCCTGAGCAGGGCCCCACCTTGTCCCTCAGCTCCTTCGCCCCTGCCCTGAAGGCCCTCAGAGTGCCCCTGCTAAGAGGTGCGTGCCCTCAGGAGTACCACCACCTGTCAGCTCACCGCTCGCCCCTGCGTGGTATCAGGAAAGGGGGGTCAGGGGTAAAATAAAGGGTACAATGGGACTCCTGTCACAAGCCAAACAAAAACCAAATCAACACCGAAACCAGCAAGAAGCAGTGAGAGACCACTGCTGGGCTTGGCCAAGGAATCTGTTTTTAAGCCGAGAGAAAGAAATATTTCAAACAAAAGACCTGTCAGAATCAGTGTTTGCTGCCTCAGTCCCAGAACCTCGCAGCTGGAGAGGGAAGCCCAGGGCTGAGGGGCATCCCAGGAGCCAGGAGTACAGCGCCACACTCTCCCCGGCCAGCCCAGCAGCTGCCTTCCTTTCTGCTGGGCTGGGATGGTGGTGCTGCTGGAACCTCGTGCTTAAATGGGCAAGTATAAATGTCTTCCTATGATTAATAAAAATGGGAAGATAGGTTATTTTTGAAAGAATGCTTTTCATTTGCTAGTGGAAATCTTTCAAAGCCTGGGGTCCATGAAGGCACAGCAAGGAGGATGCTCTACAGTGAAAGAGGGCTAGACATCGAACCCTTCCGAAGCCCTCACACTGGCCACCCACCAAGACACACCATTTCCACTGGCAGAACATTGACTGGAGGTGAGGACACATAGACAGCTGTGAAACTAGAATCTATTTTATCGAATGAGCCTTTCACAAAGAAAACGCATCCCCTGTGAGTCCATTCTCAGTCTGTTAGATGTCCTCACCCTGGGCACAGTGCTTCCCAGCACTGGGTCAATGCCACTGCCAAGGCCCAGGTGCCTGCATGAAGGCCAAGCTCCCCAACCTATCTGCTTTTCCCCAGTGGACACCGGTTTCCGTTATTCAGCCCTTTCCCGGAAGACTGCCCACCTTACCTTGGGGAGCCTGGGGGCAGTCCCAGGACGACTATTGAGGTGAGGTGGCCCTGACCCCTGAGCTCCCTGTGGCACCCCGACTTACCCAGGCATGTTCTCCAGCCATAAAGTAGAGTCCTCTGGTGGCATGAGTAGAAAGTCCTTCCTGACTCTCCTCCTACTGCTGGGTGTGCTGGGTGTGAGGGGCCTTACCTCGTGGGACAGGTAGAAGGCGGCAATGCCCAAAGGCCAGAAGCAGCAGAGCATGGAGAAGACGCTGAGGCCCAGGTGGTCCCGGGGAGGCATCATGAGAAAGTTGTCCTCGCTCTCTGTATCACTGGAGTAGTTGCTCTGCAAGAGAGAAAGTGGGGGTGAAGATGGTTAGTAAAGGAACCACTCTGTGATGCCCTCTGAATCTGGAGGTGGAGCCTGGCCCCGGGAAGGTCACTGTTGTTGTTATTGCCTGCAAGTGCTACCCCCCAAAAGGAAGTGCCCAGCCGAGGGAACTCTTACCAAGAACAGGAAGAGAAAAATTGCAGGCACAGGGTTATGGGTCATTCCACAGATGACAAAACCCTATAGGAGTCAATTACTCACAGATCTTTGGGACGAGGGCTGGGCAGTGGGGGTAAAGGTCTGCTCTACAGAAGACAGAACTGGCTACTCTCAGGACACATTCTGTGGATTCCACTCTTTATTCTGACACAGGGGGATTTCTATTTATTTATCTATTTCATTTATTCATTTTTTTAAAAAGACTAGCTTATTGATTTTTAGAGAGAGAGAAGGGGGGGGAGAGAGAGGGAAACATCAATGTGAGAGCGCAACATGGATGGCTGCCTCCTGCATACCCCCCTACTGGGGATGTGCCCTGACTCAGAATCAAACCAGCAACCTCCTGGTGCAGGGACTACGCCCAACCAACTGAGCCACACTGGCCAGGGCTGAGACAGGGATTTTTAAAAAGCAGCTCGGCCAATTCCACCACTGATCAAACCTCCCTGCAGAGGGCGCACTGGAGCGGAGCTCGAGGATGCGAAAGGGCAGTGACATTGTGGCAGGATAATAAGAAACTAGGGAAATCCCTGGGCAGGTGGAATGGGGAAACTGAGACAAGAAAATTAAATAGGCCAAACTGTTTGGGCAGCTTGCAGCCAGCTTGTGAATCACAAGACCTTATCTTCCCCAACCAGGAACACTTGAGAGTAATGACTTATACCTCTCCTCCCTAACAAGAGAATACAAAGCTCGAATCACCTTAGCCTGGGAAAATAGAGAACAAAGACCCAATTAATGCCATTTGTGCCAGCTAAACCCAAGGACAGATGAAGTTGGATAACAAATAACAAAAACCCCATTAAAGCCAGACAGACCTAAGGTAAAAGGACAACAGCAAAACCGACCAAAGAATAACCCAAAATTCCCCAATACACTCATTTTGATACTTCAGCATATTAAAAATGCACCTGGAAAGCTGATGAATATTCTGCTGAAACCCTCCCCTAAGGTTCTCACCTGAAGAAAAGTAAGGGGGGGCGGATAAAAAGCCCCCAGGACAAAGAATCAGTGTGTCACCTGTGCCCCTTCTCGGGCACGAACATTTGATTTCTTCCTAAACTCTAAGGGTCCCCATGAGACTTGTAACCAGGGAGCAGAGGGCAGCTGCAGCCTGACCCGGGCTCACCCCTGATCCTGTCTCCACGGCCCCCTTTCCTCTGACTTCCCAGTGAGCTAAACAGCCCTGTCTTGGCTCAGTTCTTTCCTGTAACATTTCTAGAGCCAGAGCAGAGCAGCCCCTAGGCCAGTGATGGCAAACCTTTTGAGCTCGGCGGGTCAGCATTTTGAAAAACCCTAACTTACCTCTGGTGCCGTGTCACATATAGAAATTTTTTGATATTTGCAACCATAGTAAAACAAAGACTTATATTTTTGATATTTATTTTATATATTTAAATGCCATTTAACAAAGAAAAATCAACCAAAAAAATGAGTTCGCGTGTCACCTCTGATACGTGTGTCATAGGTTCGCCATCACTGTCCTAGGCTCTCCCCTGCTGCTTCTTCTACCCTAATTTCTTCCCTGTTTCACTGTCCCCCGCTGTAGTGAATGTACCCTCAAACCATCTGCACTCCTGTTGTGACATCTTCCCTACACGAAGTCAAGAACCCACTCACTGCAGGCCAGCTTGAGGCAGAGCTGCTTTGGGTCGGTCCTTACCTGGGAATCATGTCAAGGGGCTTCCACTCCTACATGCCCAGCTAGAGGATGCTTGTGTCCCAGTTAGTTATCCCACGGGCTGGGCCCCCACGACACATTTTCTCTCCTCATCAGCATATGGCACACTCAGGCCGATTCATCCCAAACGGGGGCCACTCTCCGTGATGATTTTAGAGAGATGGAGTCCCATTTTACTCCAGCTTTTGTCAGCTGCAGGAGGTTGTTAAACGTGTGCCCCCCTGGTGCAGGCTGGAGATATGTAGGATCACCGCAGTGCATGCTGGCCTGAGGTGGCTTCAGAGGCAGGCGCTCACCTAAGGTACCAAACACTCAGGTGGGTGCACTGTATGAGCCTAACACCTGTGTGGGTGCCATGGCCACCAGCACTCCCAGCAATGCCCCCTCGTGTCTCCCCTGCCTTCCCACGCAGACACCGATGAAGCCCACAGGTGCCGACGATGTCCTTTCCTATTTTGTGAATTAAAATGCACGTGAAATGCCCACCTGAGCCTCTCATCAGCGTGCAGACAGCAGCAGTGCTTTAGTGAAACGGTGGAAGCTTCCTCTTAGGACTTCTCTTGTCTCGTTGAGAAAACAGGCAAAGTCTGATGGGCTCATTCAAACCACAAACAAGGGCCTTGTCTGGAGGGTCCTGTGATGGAAGTGGGTGATGCACGGTCTACGCAGCAGCTGTCCCCCCAGCCCTGCAGGGTAGTGGCTTTGAGGACCAGCCCCTTCCTGCCAGGAGGCACTGCCCCTTCTCAGGTGAGTCACAAGCACTGCTGAGTTTGGGATCCCACAGCATATGCCCCCCAGAGCTGTGTCTGAAATTTACATTCTTTTACTCTGCAGCATCACCTCCCAGATGGTCTCCCCAACAATAGAGGGAAATGAAAATTGCTCCCTTTATGCCTGTCAGAGACGGGATGCATAATTCATGGGTGAGACTCATGGGTGGATGAGGACTGCCTGGGTGTGCTGCCGGAGGGGTAGATGAGTGGGGACCCTCCACTGTTTGTGGGGTTCTTGGGGCGTGGCTGAAATGGGAATTTTCAGAAGCCCCCACGGGAGGATGAGGTGGCAAAAAATTTCACTGGTGTAGAGTTACATCTCTCAGGTTCCAATGTCCCATTTCCCCCAAGCCGGTCCAGGAAGAGGGGCAGCTGGGAGTTCCGTAGAGGCAGAAAGAGGGCCAGTGTCCAAAGTTTCCATCCCATGTTGCAGCCGGGTGTGGTTACAGTCTATTAGTCCTTTTGTGGAGCCCAACAAGGCCATGTGCCATGTGGGCAGAGGGGAGCGCAGCCCCTGCTGCAGGAGCCCAACGGGAACAGGCATGGGAGCCAAGGGAGCCCACTTCTTTGTTTAGAAGTTGAAATATTCAGGTTTTGTGCGCTTGCAGTGGCCATGCCCATTCTGGCCAATTACCTATTTCCAGGTCTGACTGATGGGCAATTAGCCTCCCACATCACTCAGACCTTACTGGGCATGCGTCTAACCTGCCTTTGTCTCTAGTTCCTTCCCCCATGGATCAGCGGGGAATAGACTTGGAGAGTGTTAAATGCAGCTTTTTGGCAAAGCTGTGTAAGTGGCACGCCTATACTATCTGGTCTCCTCTTTCACTCCTTTCCTGTTAAATAATAACCAGGTTATTACAATGGTATCAGGTGGAGATGCACATGTGCCAGCCCCTGGGAAGTTGAAATCTCTTATTTGAATGGAGGCTGTGCAGTGTTGCTAGGCAGAGTCCGAGTATCTTCATGGCCCTTCCTCTCCGCAGCCATGTCAACCCCAGGGTCTCCGGGCTTTCATCTGGGAACGAGGGACCGAGGGCTGAGCTGTGTTGGAAAGGCTGAGCTGCACTTTCTGGGAAAGGAAGAGCCTACAGTGACTGTCCCAGGTTAAGTGAATCCCAAGAGCCTCTGCGTGAGGTGGAGGGGCAGGACTGAAGGGACAGCCTCTTCTGACCCTCAACTCAGTCCCTGAGTTCATGCACTTCATGCTGACGGGTCCAGGTGCTGCTCACGGGTGTCCTCACACCTGTACAGCAGCTCTGTCTATGGATATTTGTTTAGTGTTTTTGATTGTTTTTTGCATGTTTTTTTAAAAATGATTTTTGTTTTTGTTTTTAGTTCACAAAGAATTTTATATACTGTACCTGAGTTAGCTGGATTCTAACAGCAACTCTGGAAATAGGTATTGTTCCTGTCTTTACTTTTATTTCTATTTTACAAAGGACAGAGCTGGACTCCGAGAAACTGAAATCTTTCCAAATCACAGAACCACCCAGCCAGTGGCTGCTCAGTCCAGATTATGCTGTGTTTGGACACCAACCAAAAACGTGGCTATGGAGGAGGAAGGTGGTGGCATAGGTAAACACCGAAGATTGCTGTCTCGCACAACCACTTCAAAAATACAACTAAAAGACGGAACAGACATCATCCAGAACCACAGGAAGGCTGGCTGAGTGGAAATTCTACAAGTAGAAGGAAAGAGAAAAGCATACTGAGACTCAGAGGAGGTGCGATGCGGAAGTAAAATACAGAGGTGCAGAGGTGCAGAGGTGCATGGGGAGCGGGCTGGCGGCTGAGGACATGGTTGTCTTTTTCAATTGAGAGGGAGTCTCAAGCTCTGAGCTCCAGTTCCGGGTGAGTCTCTGGGGACCCAGACTCATACGGGAGAAACTAGACTGTCTGGCATCAGTCGGAACTCAAGGGCAACTTTCTCTCGGACGTGCTCGCAGCACTGCCTGGACACTGAAAAGCAGAGCCTCTGAGGGCAGGACTGAGAGCAGCCATAACTGCTTGCTCCGCCCTGTTGATCCCCTGGGACCCCACCCCACCCAAGCCACGCAGGGAGGCTTTTGCATATGAAAGGCCCAGCCCTTTGTGATCTGAAAATTACTTAACAAACTGCAGCTGGCCCAAGGCCACAGGGCAACTTGCATTCCTTCATAGCTGGCTTCTGCTGGGTAGCCTCAGGCAGAGGCTAGATTAGCACCTCCTTAGAGATCCATTCTCCCACTGCAGAAACAGCTGATTCTCATAGCCAATTGGCCTGGAGGTCAATCCCTTCCAGTGTTACCTACAACAATCAAGGCTTAACTACAACAAGACTGTGCACAAAGCCCACAAGGGGGTGCACCAAGAGTGTCTACCTCGGGTAATTGGGGAGGGTGAGCCACTGGGCCCTATAGGACACTTAGCACAGAAAGCCACTCTATCGACACAGAGAAGGATAAAAAATGCCAAGACAAAGAAACAGGACACAAATGACAGAAATGGAGGAAAGCAAACTACTAGATATAGAGTTCAAAACCACACTTTTAAGGTTTTTCAAGAATTTTCTAGAAACCGCCGATAAACTTAATGAGACCCTCAAAAAGTCTGGTGAGACTGCCGATAAATGTAGTGAGACCCTCAAGAAATCTAGTGAGACCCTCGAGGTTATGATAAAGGACCAACTAGAAATTAAGCATACACTGACTGAAATAAAGAGTATTATACAGACTCCCAACAGCAGACCAGAGGATCACAAGAATCAAGTCAAAGATTTGAAATACGAAGAAGCAAAAAACACCCAACCGGAAAAGCAACATGAAAAAAGAGTCCAAAAATACAAAGATAGTGTAAGGAGCCTCTGGGACAGCTTCAAGCGTACCAACATCTGAATTATAGGGGTGCCAGAAGATGAGAGAGACCAAGATATTGAAAACCTATTTGAAGAAATAATGACAGAAAACTTCCCTTACCTGGTGAAAGAAATAGACTTCCAAGTCCAGGAAGCGCAGAGAACCCCAAACAAAAGGAATCCAAAGAGGACCACACCAAGACACATCATAATTAAAATACCAAGAGCAAAAGACAAAGAGGGACTCTTAAAAGCAGCAAGAGAAAGAAAGTCAGTTACCTACAAGGGAGTACCCATTCGACTGTAAGCTGATTTCTCAACAGAAACCATGCAGGCCAGAAGGGAGTGGCAAGAAATATTCAAAGTGATGAATGCCAAGAACCTACAACCAAGATTACTTTATCCAGCAAAGCTATCATTCAGAATTGAAGGTCAGATAAAGAGCTTCACAGATAAGGAAAAGCTAAAGGGGTTCATCACCACCAAACCAGTATTATATGAAATGCTGAAAGGTATCCTTTAAGAAGAGGAAGAAGAAGAAAAAGGTAAAGATACAAATTATGAACAACAAATACACATCTATCAACAAGTGAATCTAAAAATCAAGGGAATAAATAATCTGATGAACAGAATGAACTGGTGATTATAATAGAATTAGGGGCATAGAAAGGGAGTGGACTGACTATTCTTGAGGGGGGAAGGGGTGTGGGGGATGCAGAAAGAGACTGGACAAAAATCGTGCACCTATGAATGAGGTCAGTGGGTGGGTGCGGTGAGGGCGGAGGGTGGGAAGGGAACCAGGTGGAGGGGAGCTATGGGGGGGAAAAAGAGGAACAACTGTAATAATTTGAACAATAAAGATTTAATTTTAAAAAAAGAACAACAACAAAAAAACAAGTGGCTATGAATAAACCCCACTTTACCTCAGTTGCTTCTTGTCCAAAGATAAGGTGTCTCCTCTGACCAAGGATTCTGATGACTTTATTTTATTTCTTTTTTAAAAAAATATATCTTTATTGATTTCAGAGAGGATGGGAGAGGGAGAGGGAGATAGAAACATCAATGATGAGAGAAAATCATTGATCGGCTGCCTCCTGCACACTCCACACTGGGGAGCAAGCCCACAACGTGGGCATGTGCCCTGACTGGGAATTGAACTCTGACCTGGTCCATCGGTCGACACTGAATCACTGAGCCAACCGGTTGGGCATGACTTAACTTCTTTCATGGTGGTGACATGGAGGCCAGTGGTGACAGTGCCCAGTTGAGAGTTTTCTCAATCAAATGGCCAGGGTGTGTGAACTGCTGCCCCAGGCCACACAGGCAGCCGGCAGCACTGACTTTCACTTTTGGAAACTGCTCAGAATGACACCGCTATACCCATGAAGCAAAGAATAAGACTTCAGGGCACTCCCCCAAAATCTTCACAGATTTTCATTTAGAAGCATAAGGGAAGCACACTACAAATTACCAAGTTGTGGCTACATGGCACCAGAATAATTAGTCAATCTTGACTAAAATAGATTTTAAAATAGATTCAGACAAATTATAGGGTAGACAGAACAGCCCAGCTCTTTTCTTGTTCTTTCTTCCATTAGTAGGTTATAAGTGGCTGTGGGCATCGTGCCACTGAACAGCAAGGAGAGGAAACGAGGCCGCATGCAGGAGGCTATGTACACACCAATAAACCAAATAGAAAAAATATGCATAACTACCAACATCAACACATTCATCACCCACAGCAGCTGTTTCCAAAATTCCTCCTCATGGGTCGTTGGATTGGAATAGCTGCGACGCAGATTGAAACTAATTTAATGGAGGTGACAGTCCACCTGAAGGTCCTCCCTTTTGAGCTAACCCTTTGCAGGAGGCAAATGCTACAAAAAGGTAGAGAAAGGAAGGAGCCGCTGGGTCCCTCAGCCGGTGCCCTGCTGATCTGGCCGCTCCCCCCACCATCTGCCCACTCTCGATCCCATTTTTGTTGCCTCCACTCAGTGGAATGGCTTTTACTGAGCTTGGGGTATTCTTCCCTGGCGTATTTTAGGTCCCGATGTTTCCCATTCTCTCAGCTCTGTGAGCAAGGGCTGCAGGCTGCCTTTTCAAGGATAGGAAGCTGTGCTCAGCTGTGTGGCTTAGTCTCCCTCAGGCCTCACTCATCCCCACAGTGCCTCCCTCTGGGCCACATGCTGCTCTCCCAATTCCCCCTGGCCTCCTCTGCTTGCTAATTCTGGAGAGCACCTACTGCTCGGCCTGAGGGAGAGAGCAGAGGAGCAGCGAGCAGGATGGTACAGGCGTGGGCCTCGACTCGCCCAGGATACAGAGGTGTCCAGGCTGCCGCCTTCCTAGGGAGGCTCGGGTTGCAGGAGCACTGCCTACGAAACACAAGGATGAACATGCAGGTGTGTCTGTTCTAGAGTGTTCCTGGCAGCACTGTTTAAAAACAGTACAATTATAAAAGAATTCTACGTACCAGGCAGGTACGGGAGTAGTGGTGGGAGACAGCAGTGGCAGTCTGGCAGGGTGTCCTGGAAAGCTCTGAGAAGTGGCATTTGAGGAAAGCCCTGAATATGGTGAGAAAACTAAAACTGATGGCATGGCTGTTTATTGATTGCCCAGGGAAGGTGTTTATAATAAACTAGAGACCTGGTGCACAAAATTTGTGCACTTGGGGGTGGGGGGCGGGAGGAGGTATCCCTCAGTCCAGCCTGCACCCTCTCACAGTCCAGGAGCCCTCAGGGAATGTCCTACTGCCCTGGAAGCGGGAGAGGCTCCCCCCACTGCCGCCACCACTGTGCTCACCAGTGTCTGCCCAGCTTAGGGCTTCTGGCTGAGTGATGCTCCCCCTGTGGGAGCACACTGACCACCAGGGGGCAACTCCTGCATTGAGCGTCTACCCCCTGGTGGTCAGTGCACGTCATAGCAACTAGTTGTTCTGCCATCCCGTTGTTTTGCATATTAGCCTTTTATTATATAGGATGGAGTGAAAAACCGGGGTATAAAGTGAATGTATCACAGTTCCTCCAGGACGCCAGGAGTTAGATGCTTCTGAGTGGAGGGCATATCATTAACTTCTTTCATTCTTTTTGCATGTCTGGGTTTTTGTTTTTTTCTAAAATAGGCAAGATGCATTTGGCAATGGAAATTATAAAGGGACAGATGTGCTCACAATGCAGAGCCCTCCACCATCCCTCTGTCCTCACGAAGAACTCTGTGGAGTACGTTTCCCTGAGACTCAGCCTGGAGATATCACATGGCATGTGCCTGGTGCTCAACGAGCAGCGGGCAAAGCAGGATCTGAAGGAACCCAGCACCACCTGAGGGCGGGCGCTGAGACGCGGGTCACCCACAACCCCTGGTCCCTTGGACCTGTCTGACTGAGGATTGAGCTCAGAGGCCTCAGAGCTGCCCAGGACACCCACATCTGTGCAGACTGGTGCAAGCAGCCATAGCCACATGGAGCCCCATAAACTTAAATGATCTCAAATCAAATACACCTAGTTCCCCAGCCACATTACCATATGCCAGCACTCAGTAGCCAGAGGCTGTTGGTGCCTCTCACAGTGGATAGCACAGATTCGCAGCATTTCCATCATCTCAGGAAACTCTGCTAGACAGCCCTGTCTTATGGGGTCTGATCCCTATTAACTCTTGCCCCACTCTCTCCCACCCACAGGGAGCTCTCTGCTGTTCCTCCAACATGCCGGCATATGCTCCTGCCCCAGGGCCCTTGCACTTGCTGTTCCTCAGCCTGGAACTCTCTTTCCCAGGTAGACACATGACTACTTTTCTCACCATACTCAGGGCTTCACTCAAATGCCACTTTTCCTCAGAGCTTTCCAGGATATCCTGCCAGGCTGCCACTGCTGTCTCCCACCACTACCCTCGTACCTGCCTGGTGCATCCCTTTGATCCCCAGGTGGTGTTTACTATCTGAGTCCCTTCCTCTAAGCACTAGGAGGGCAGGAATCTATGCATGTTTTATTGGTAGCTATATCCTAAGTGCCTACAATGACGCCTGGCACACAGTAGGCACCTAATGCACCTGTCAAATGAGTGAAGAATTCATGTGTGCCCTCTGCCAACACTGACAGCACCGACTGACGCAGCAAAGCTCCCAGAGTTTGTTCAGAGTGCCCTCGGCTCCTTTAGGCTTATTGGTGCCTATGAATGCACCGTCTTCAGCCCTTCTGCCCCACCGCGGCCCCTCTCCTTCCCCACCTAAAACGCCTTCCCTGTGTATTCCAGGATGCACGCCCTAGCCAGCCATTCAGGTGAGACGGCAGGGAGGGTGGGGAAGAATGATGATCCCATCCGGTTCAAGGCTGTCTTACTCAGGGCAACTGATGAACAGAACCAAGGATGAACCATGGCCAGCATGCAGGCAGGTGTGTCTGTCAACCTGCGTGTGCTTGTCAGCTGCATGCTTGATGCTCTATGGTCTTGGTAGCCAGCATGCAGCATGGTATCTTAGTCTACGTCAGAGTAGAGAATTGTAGGAAAGCACCTTTGATATCCCAGACAGGTCAATGCCTAACAGAGCTTCTACTGCCACAGGAGGAAATAACTCCTAGTGAGCCCTGTTGGCAAGGCTAGTGTCTGGGTTTTGAGTCCTGGGTTTCTTTTTTTAAAAATATTTTTATTGATTTCTGAGAGGAATCATGCTCCCTACGGGGGATTGAGTCCACAACCTGGGCATGTGCCCTGACTGAGAATTGAGCTGTGACCTCCTGATTCATAGGTTGAAGCTCACCCACTGAGCCACGCTGGCCGGGCGGGCCCTGAGTTTCTTACAAGGCTGACACTGGGATTATCTTCCTTCACCTGCACCATTAGGGTGGGCCCCGAAGATCCCCTGGTATCCACTTAGGGGTTTTATATGGGCAGCCTGGCTATGGACGACTAGGTGAAATCATCCCAGCTTTCCCCCGCACCTTGAAGCCCACTGGCCTCTCCTTTACCCAAAATTAGATCAATAAACACCACAGATGTTTCCTGAGGACCCTCTCTGTGTCATGCGTACATGGCTTGCAGATGCAAAGAGATATAGAGATCTGGGGGTTCAATACTATGAAATGCAAAGAAATCATATTTTAGTTTCTAAACACATATTACCCTAAATTACTGTTAAATTATTCCAGGAATATAATTTAGTTTCTCCCACTAGGTAGTAATTTTCTTGTAGATAGAGACTATTTCCTACATTGGCGCGATGGAAGCAAATCAAGGCAACAAACCCCTCTACTGAAAGACTGAAACTGTCTCTTTGGGGCCCTTCTAAAGAGCTCCTCTGTTGAGCATGTTGTACCTGAATGGGCCAGGTAGACAACAGGACAAGGAGCTGGAAAGAGGCCCCCTGTTTTTCCAAAAGTGGTGTGGATTTGGGGATTCCTAGGGAAAGTTGTGTAGAAAAGGTGGAAGGAGAGGGGAGGTGGAGAGAGGGGTCAGGGGGTGTCTTAGGCCTGGGGCACAGCAGACAGTGAGAGTCAGTGAGCAACAAGGCTCCAGGGACGGTCTAAGGCCTGGGGCCATCCTTATTCTTCACCACACGGGTAGAGGCCATCCTAGAAACAATCCCAGTGCCTGTCACTCCCTCCCAGTGCTCCGTGAGGGCCAAGGCATTTGAGTTCACAATTTTGGAATCAGTCGGCCAGGACAAGGAGCAAAGCATAGCACGAAGCCAGCCCTCAGCCCTTGCTGCAGCCTCTTTCAAGTATGTAATGCTTGAAGCACGTGCTTTGCAGCCCAGCCCTCTCCTATCCTGCACTGAGATAGCCCAAAGCAGATACAACAAGATTTTCCTCAGGAACACTCAATAGTCACCCCCCCCTACTCATTTCTGCCATGGAATACTCTGCAGCAGTAAAAAAGAAGAACCTCTTACCCTTTGGACAACATGGAGGGACCTGGAGAGTATCGTGCTAAGTGAAATAAGTCAGTCAGAGTAAGACAAGTACCACATGATCTCACTCATATGTGGAATCTAAGTAACAAAATATACTGATGAAGGGAGTGGATCCAGAGACATAGAAGCATGGAACAGAGTGTGGAATCTCAGAGGGAAGGCGGGGGAGGGTGGGTGGGTGGAAGGTAATCAACCAAAGACCTTATATGCATTTATGCATAACCCATGGGCATAGACAATAGGTGCTGAAGGCCTGAGGTGGGGGAAGGGGTGGGCTGGCAGGGGTCAATGAAGAAAAAGAGGAACATATGTAATACTTTCAACAATAAAGAATTATTGAAAAAATAATCACCCCCCTGAACTAGCACTCTGGATTATCATAGGAAGATGTATTTCACTCTTTATTCTAATTCCTAAAAGCTGGGAATTCAGTTATTCTTTGTGAACCACCTCTCCATTCATCAGGCAAGTAAAAACAGGGACACGATTTCCCAACAAATATGTGTTTCTAACTGCAGCACATGTGAGGTGACTTCAGTCGTAGCCATCTAGATCTACCCCCCTCCGTGTGCCCGGAAATGGGGAAAACACCACTTGCTTTTGGTGGGTCTGGTCTAAACAGTTGTTCTCCGTTTGCTTTTTAGGGGACATCACGGAGAGCATGCTGCCTCTGGCAGTGCCATGTGTCACTTTAAGAGGGGCACCTCCGTGCTATAGTGCACGCAGTGGGCCTGGGGCCTCTGTGAAGGGGGGATGAGATCTATAGCCCTAAGTTCCTAAACCGACTTGCACCCAAACAGCTTCACCTCTTCCCCTTTTGCATGTTTGGTTCCCAGGAAAACTTTTATAAAGCAAATGTCTTACAACTAAAAAAGAAAAAAGTTTGAAAATATGGGAGTTAATACATCACTTAGAAGTAAACTTTTTTTTTTTTTTGGCCTCCTGGTAGTATCTGGTACAATAGTCCCTAAATGAGTTTACATTCCTTGAGGAAGGAGTTATTTTTAGAAGATACTAATCTGATTAAGAGCTTAAATATAAAATTTTCTAAAGATGGGGGGAAAAATAAAGTTAACTCAAAGGGAAATGAAATACAATACCAGTGTCTTGCATTTTCCAGAATGAATGCAATCCAGTTCCTATGGCCCATAATGCTGAGATTAGGAAGTACAAACTACCAGTTATAAAAATAGTCATAGGGATGTGAAGTACATCAGAGGCAATAGAGTCAATGATATCATAATAACTACATACATGCCAGGTGGTTACTAGACTCAGTGTGGTAATTACTCCATAAGGAGTATAAATGTCTAATCATTGTGTTGTACACCTGAAGCTAATATTGTACATTTATTTATTTATAATTTGCCATTTTTATTGAATTTATTGGGGTGATATTGGTTAATGAATGTATATAGGTTTCAAGAGTATAATTCTATAACACATCATCTGTATATTGTATTGTGTGTTCACCAAAGTCAACTCTCTTTCGTCGCCATTTATCCTCCCTTTACCCTCTTCTACATCCCTAAACCTCTCTTTCCCTCTTGTAATCATCCTATCACCCTACTGTTGTCTGTGTCTATGAGTTTTTTTTCTTACTCTTTCAAAGAATGTGCACTGATTAAATTGGAATTGAGGGTATCAGTTTTTATCTATCTATCTATCTATCTATCTATCTATCTATCTATCTATCTATAAATAATATAAAATACATGTGCATGTAAATGCACACTATTATGTAGATATGTTTATGTATATTACCAGCTCAGTCTGCTGAGAGGGCTGAGATACAATGACACCGCCACCTGTCCCAAGTAGCAATGAGGAGACTCAGTAGTCATATGTTGGTTTCTGAGTGCAATTTCTTCAACAAAACGAGCCTGGGCTCTTTGGAGTAATGGCTGATTTCGGGGCTGGGGCTGGCAACAGACAAGATACATTTGGAGCAGCTTGCCGTAGCAGGAAATGATGATCACAGCTGATTAAAGAATGATGAGCTACCGCAAAGAGGCACAGAAGCCAACTTGAAGGGGCCTTTCCTTTCCAGTAAAACAAAGTGAGCAACAGAATAAATATGCAATACACATTGTAATAAATGTGACAGCAGCCCACTGAATAAAGTAAGAATCAATGGCCAGCCTGAAGCAAAGTAATAAATAGATAAAACAATAAATATGGGGAGGAATAACTCTTCCTTGTAATGGAATGCCAACTAATACATATAGAAGGAACTATAGAGTTAGAAATTTGATGAAGAATGGTAAAAATAGGTGAACAGCTAATGGCACACATGATGTGTTCTCCCTACAAGTACCTTTCCAAAAAATACTTATTAATTGCAAAGAGACACCATCACTTGGCCAGTGAGAAACTTCAACAAGTGATAAAATTACCACCAGGAGGAATGGGGCACATTGACACCAAGGGTCTCCTGAAGGTACCAGCAAGGGCATTGCACCACCTACGTGTTGGTCCTGCCAAAAATGCAGTCACCTGAATCCAATCAAAGGAACCATCAGACAAAACTAAATTGAAAGCTGTCTGTAAAATAACTGACCTGCATTCTGCAAAAGTGTCAAGGTTGTGAAATACAGAGAAGATACAGAGAAGGTTGCAGACTATAGAAGGCTAAGGGGGCATGAAAATAACATGCAATATGGGATCCTGGGCATATTTTTTTCTTTTGCTATAAAAACTATATTGAAAGGATTTTTAAAAATTTGAATAAGGTATGTCCATTAGGTGATAGTATTAAACAATTTTAATTTCCTCACTTTTATAATTGATGTTGTTTTTAGAAAACGCATGATTCCTTTAGGGGAAAAGGAATTTCATGTCTGTAACTTACTTGCAAATAGCTCAGAAAAACATGTATACTGATGGAAAGAAAAAGCATATATGATAAACTATTGAGACTGGAGAAAAGTAGGTGACAAGTAAGTATACAGGAGTGCTTTGCATTGTTCTTGCAACATTTTTATATGTCTAAAATTATTTGACACATGTCATTTTAGAAGGAAAAGCTCACACTTTAACTTGAATTTTTTCCTTTGAGGATTAAGCATTGCATACATTTTTCCCTCTCTTTTCCATTGTGCTTTAAATAGAAACACTTTGAGCATCATGGCAAAAAAAAAAAAAAAAGATATGCTAATAACCTGTTCATCTCCACTGACCTTAGCCTACTGTACCTATTCAAGGATATGGATATGAAACATATGAGTATAACAAGTGACAAAAGAATGATGGAGACATTCAGGAATTTCTTTTACATTTTCAATCTAATAACTATTCCAAACTTTGAACTGCTGGTGGATATTATATATTGAAGCTGATTTCCGAAAACTCTTAGTAAAACTAAAAATCCTTTGTTGGGCCCTGACCGGTTGGCTCAGTGGATAGAGTGTTGGCCTGCGGACTCAAGGGTCCCGGGTTCGATTCTGGTCAGGGGCATGTACCTTGGTTGTGGGCACATTCCCCAGTGGGGAGTGTGCGGGAGGCAGCTGATCGGTGTTTCTCTCATCGATGTTTCCAACTCTCTATCCCTCTCCCTTCCTCTCTGTAAAACATCAATAAAAAAATATATTTAAAAAAATAAATAAATAAAAATAAAAATCCTTTGTTGGCCAGCTTGACCACTTAGGGGACTGGAAACATCTATGTACAAGAGAGGTCTGTGGATATATGTTTTTTGGCTAATGCCTGCACCTTCATAAGTAACACACAGACACAGACCACGGTGCGGTGATAGCCAGAGGGAAAGGGCTGGGGGGCTAGGTGGAGGTGGACAAAAGCGGGGGGAGTGGGGATGGAGAGAGACTTTGCTTGGGGTGATAGGCACATGATGCAGTGTGCAGATAATGTTTCATTGAGTTGTACACTTGAAACCTGTATGGTTTTGTGAACCAATGTCAAACCAATAAATTCATTTTTAAAAAAAAAAGAAAGAAAGAAAGAAAGAGGCCTAACTCCTTCCTTCCCATCATCTCCAAACAATGGCCTATTTCACTTTTAAGATATTCAGTTTAATGCTGTCTGGATTCTCTCTTTCACCATCTCTGACAATAGGCCCCCAACAGGCTCTGTGCCTCCCTCCTGTCTCACCTCCATCTCCCCTACACACGTGTCCCACTCTGCAGCCAGAACAGCTTCCAAAAATATGGATCTGACCGTGGTCCTACTGCCTGAAACCCCTCAGTGGTTCCCTACTCCCAGTAGCCATCAGGGTGTCCAGCAGCCTGGCCTGTGTGGTGCAGCACAGCAGTACCCTGAACAGGCCTGAAGCTATAGATGGGCCTGGGCCTCTTCCCACACCCCACCTCCCCAGAGGACTCTTTCTTGTCACTATTACTTGTCCATCCTTCCTGTCTTGTAGTTACCCACCTAAAATCCAGCCTCCCTTAGAAGGCTGGTAAGCCCTCAGTGATGGGACCCTACTTCTTTTAGGTCAGCGGTTCTCAACCTGTGGGTCGCGACCCCTTTGGTGGTCGAACAACCCTTTCACAGGGGTCGCCTAAAACCATCGGAAAACACATATATAATTACATATTGTTCTTTTGATTAATCACTATGCTTTAATTATGTTCAATTTGTAACAATGAAAATACATCCTGCATATCAGATATTTACATTACGATTCATAACAGTAGCAACATTACAGTTATGAAGTAGCAATGAAAATAATTTTATGGTTGGTGGTCACCACAACGTGAGGAACTGTATTAAAGGGTCGCGGCATTAGGAAGGTTGAGAACCACTGTTTTAGATCCTGTCTCCAAGACCTCACCATGATCCATAGGTTTTTTTCGATTCTAACTAGTTAGTGTTCCCTGCAGATCTAGGTTGGATGCCTCCATGTTTTATCTGCTCACATGTCTCCTTGGACTGAAATTCTCCCACCACCTCCCCACAGTCCTTCTTGGCCAATAGTCTGGTTCTCCTCCTCAAGGTGCAGTGCAGGAGCCCCATCCCCTCCTTTAGATGCTCTCAAGGCAGACTGGGAAGTCCATTACAACTCTCTGTTATGATGACATTGCATTTTTTGTATCTGCTTCCTAAACTGTATGCAGGTAAGCAGCATTTCTACTTTTGCTTTTAGCAAAAACACCTCAGACCTTAACAGAGTGGACACTTCACAGAGGCTTTTGAATGGAAGCCAAAGCCCTCTCCCAACTTTCTCAAAACTCTAGCATTGCCAGGGCTCACACCCTTCTCTTCCCCTTAACAGGTGCCATCAACTGCCTGAAGGTCTCCTTGTATAGCCTTTCCCACTCGAACTTCTCTCCACAGCCTGTCAGTTGGTTTTCAGCTCCATGCATAGGGATTGCTACATCACTTTTTATTTTTCCATTTCTGAATTTCTCTTCTAACTGAAACATCTCTCTCTCTCTCTCTCTGACTGGCTTATTTCACTTAGCATAATAGGCTCTGGGTCCTTCCATACTGTCCCAGAAGGTAAGATTTCCTTATTTTTAAAGGCTGAGTAGCATTCCATTGTATAACTAGACCACAGCGTTTTTATCTACTCATCTACTGATGGGCACTTGGGCTGCTTCCAAACCTTGACTATTGTAAATAACACTGCAATGAACATGCGGTACATGTAGTCTTTTGAATTAGGGTTTTGGGTTTTTGGGATATATTCCCAGAAGTGGAATTGCTAAGTCATAAAGCAGTTCCATTTCTAATTATTTTAGTTCTCTCCTACTGTTTTCCACAGTGGCTGCACCAATCTGCATTCTCATCAATAGTGCATGAGGGTTGCCCTTTCTCTACATCCTCAGCAGCACTTGTTGTTTGTTAATTTACTGATGATAGCCATACTGACAAGCTTGAGGTGATATCTCATTGTGTGTGTGGTTTTTATTTTTTTAATGCTTACCCGAGGATATTTTTCCATTGATTTTTAGAGAGAATGAAGGAGAGAGAGGAGGTGGGAAGAGAGAGAGAGAGAGAAACATCAAGGTGAGAGAGACACATCAATTGGTTGCCTCCTGCATTCGCCCTAACCCGGGCCGGGGATGGAGCCTGCAACTGAGGTATGTTCCCTTGACCAGGAATCAAACCTGTGACCCTTCAGGCCACAGTCCAACACTCTAACCACTGAGCCAAACCAGCCAGGGCTCATTGTGGTTTTAATTTGCATTTCTCTGATGATTAGTGGCCTTGAACATTTTGTCTATTGGCCATCTGTCTGTCCTTTTTGGAGAAGTGTCTATTCTGGTCCTTTGCCCATTTTTAAATTAGATTGTTTGTTTTCCTGGTGTTGAGTTGTGTAAGTTCTTTATGTATTTTGGAAATTAATGTGTCATTGGCGAATATGTTCTCCCATACAATTTATTTCTCTTTCATTTTGTTGATGGTTTCCTTTGCTGTTCAAAAACTTTTTAGTTTGATGTAGTCCCATTTGCTTATTTTTTCATTTGTTTCCCTTGCCGGAGGTCATATGTCAGAAAAAAATATGGCTACGAGAAATATCCAAGATTTTTTCATTTATATGTGGAATCAAATGTACAAAGTAAACTAACAAACAAAGGGAAGACAGACTCATGGATGCAGAGAACAGTATGGTGATTGCCAGAGGGAAAGGGCCGTGAGGGGAGGTAGGAGAAAGTAAAGGGGGTGTAAATAGTGATGGAAGGAGACTAGACTGGGGGGGGGGGGGAGGTAAACACACAATACAATATACAGATGATGCATTATAGAACTGTGTACTTGAAACCTGTATGATTTTTTAACCAATGTCACCGCAATAAAAAATGAACATCTCTCTCCAACTGCTTTTTTTACCTCCAGTCCTGATCATTCTGGTCTTATTGACCCATCAATCCCTCATTATTTCATTGGACTTCTACCTAGTCCGGGCTCCATGAGTGTGGGTCTGATTCTACTCCAAACCTCTTTCTTGCTCTCTCCAGCCTCCACCAGAAAATCTGGCTCTTCTTTCTCTGCCATTCATGTCCTGGAGGAATGTCCTCTATCTTCAAGGCAGTGAAATTCCTTCCTTAAGCTGGGGCTTCTGCCTCTTCATTGACAAATGCATGGCTTTTGTTCAGGTCTGGGAACAAAAGAACCTCCCACTTGGGGCGCTTCATCGAAGGAGAAGGGACAAGCTAAACCGGAGGTTGCTGTGCATGTTACACCACGTCAATGTGCATGTTTCTAAGAATGTAATCCGACCACCCTGACCTGCTCTCCAGTCTAATGAAGAAGTGACTCTTGCGATAATTTAACTTCCCTTCTCTTAAGGCTACCAATTCTACTACTCCTTCCAGCAGGTTTTAGCTCTACCAATGAGCCTTCAGTAGAAACGTTGGCATGCCAAATTATGGAAACCACGCACGTGTGGCAGCAAAAATACTTCCCAAATTGTCAACACACGCGCATTTCTAGCCTTTTGCCGCCCTAGCGCCACATGTCCCTCTCACCTTGTTCACTTTGCCAATGACCCCTCTTTCCTGGGGGTGGGGTGTTAGCGGGAGTCCCCAAGTGGCCTGCTGGTGCTGCCAACCTTTAAGTCCACCTGTAACCCTATCGCCACAGCTATTACCTGAGGGCATTTCTGATGAGAATTCCTGCTGAAGCCCTCACTGGTCTTGGTCATTTCGTCTCTCTCCACTCCTCCCATCTTCCGCCAACACTAGAGAGTTTAAGGGGCACCCAAAATGTTTCAGTTTCTCTGCATTTTATCACACTAGTTTCATTCTCTAATTTTTGCCAGGCTCTCGTGGATTCCCACCAAATCACCACATCCCATTCCCATCTGACCTCCAGATCCTGAAATTCCTCTTCCTCCTCCACATCATAGGAGAGGGTGTGGATTTTGATGTCATCAGCTGAGAGGTCAATGAACTTCCCATCGGGGTACTCCAGACTCTCTCTGGTGGGTGACCGGTCCTCAATGAAGGTGGTCTCGCAGCAGTCGGCAGCCACGCCATCCCCCCAGGAGCGCAGCATGCCCTCGGAGTAGAGGATGATGTTAGGGTGGTAGTGGGACTCCACCGACTGCTGCAGGGTGTTGGGGTCCAGCAGCTGCTGGACCGGCTCACTCCTGCCGCTGTCCAGGGTGGCTGCTGCCGCACTGCCCAGCAGCCGGCAGTTCTGGTACTGGGGTGCTGGGTAAACGGACACCAGGCCATCTCTGCTCTCAGCCATGAAGTTCCTGGTGTTAATTAAGCCATTCCTCTTGCCAGCATCAGTGATCTTACTGTGCATCAGCATGTTCTTCTGTTCAATGATGCTATCCATGGTGCTCCGCCTGCCCAGCGGGGTGTCGGGCTGTGGCTGCAGGGCTGGGCTTCAGGGTCACACTTGCCTCATGGAACCCATTTCTCCTGGAGGAGAATAAAACAGAGATGAGACAAGAAAATCACACCTGAAAAAGAGCTCATCACCCAGACCCTTGTTCTCTCAGGTATACCAGTCAGCCAGTACGCACCATGGCTAGGAGAGGGAGATGAGAGTCCAGCCCTACCGATTCTGCCAGTTTTATATTTTTAAGATTTTTTAATTGGCCTTTTTTTTAGAGAGAGAGAAAGGGAGAGGGAGAGAAAAACATTGATGTGAGAGCGAAGCATTGATTAGCAGCCTCTTGCATGCCCCCAGCTGTCTCCTGCACACCACCTACTAGGGATTGAGCCCTGAACCCAGGCATGTGCCCTGACTGAGAATCGAACCAGAAACTTTTCAGTCCACTGGACAAGGCCCAACCAACTGAGCTACATGGGCGAGGGCATCTAATCCTCCAATTTTAAAAAGGCTTTATCAGAGCAGCCGGCCAGAGTAAAGCAGAAACTGATTATCTGCATCTCTATAAAGTCTGTTTCTAAAAAGGACTCTGCAGAAATTGGAATCACTGCAGCTCTAGAGAAACCTGTGATGGGCAGCACTCATCCCGAATCTCACAGGTAAACCCAATCACATTAGCATCAGACTGGCCCTCAGGAGAACAAGGCTGTACATCTGTAATAGAGCTGGACTCTTCCAGGTCCATGGCTACTCATTCCAGCAAGCAACACACACCCAAAAAAGAAAGGGTTTAGATAACATCCCACACAGATTAGAAAATAAATGACAAGATCATACCATTGTATTGTAGATGGACAAAATTCCCCAACTGAGGAAATACATGTATATTCTGAGGTAGGTATTAGAATTAGCTCAACACACCTGCCTACTGGACTTCCAGCATAGTCCCGGGAATCAGCCAAGAAATTTCTTTGCCTTAATGGTGCTCAACTTAGAAAAATATCTACATATTAGGGACATAATTAAGAAGTCCTCCAAATTGTTTCTCCCTAGATTGTGTTTCTTTCTAGGATTTCAAATGTTAAAAAAAAAAAAAAAACCAAGCTTGAGATTTTTGGAGCTAAAGAATGAATTTCCTCAGGTTTTTCATCTTTGCAAGTTAACTAATATTCAGGAAAATATTCTGTCTTGTGGGCTTAGGGTGCTCCAGCTTTCTATGAGATTCAAGCACTTTCTCACATTATAACTGTTTTACTTGGTGGTAGTTACCGGAAGTTACCATTTCAGACTGACTAAAGGAGAAGAGATAGAGAGGACACCTTGGTGACTAACTGGGAAATAATATTTTAATAGAGTTGACAAATGACCAGTCGAACTACAGTTTATGCACTGAGAGATTGGTCCTATTATTAGTGTTATACTGTGTCAAACTTAAGAGAGGTCAGAAACATACTTCCACCTCTGCTTACACAGCACAGAGTAGTTTGCTCAAATTTAAGTATCTGAACAAGATGTCATGAGCATCTGCAACAAGCAAGGCACACCATGTGTTTGAGCATCACCTCTGTGCTTGATCATCTTACAAGCTGGCATCATATGCTTATTGGGGTATGTCTGGTCCAAACACTACAAACCAGATGAGGGGCCCAGCATTGAGATCAACCCAGTGGCTTCTCTCTTTTCTTAACTTTGTTAATCTTCCTCCTTCCACAGAGAAGCCACTGGGTTGATCTCAATGCCGGGCCCCTCACCTGGCTTGTGATCTGCAGGATGTACTATCAAGACTAGAATAATTTTCTTGAAGTCGGTTCATTCTCAGACTTAGCTCCTTCCACCCAGACCCACTGTAAGCATCTTACAAAGGATACGCGGTTCAAATCTCACCTCCTCAATGAAACCGCCTGCTCTTGCTCAGCCAGACGGACCTCTTCCTTCTCTGTGCCATGTTTCTCTTACAGTTCCTGTTGCATCCTTCTCTGCCAACACGGCATCTACTACTGTCAGCCTCCTCCTCCAGCCCCTGCTCCTGCCCAGGAGCTCCATAAACCAAAGAACCAGTGCTACCTTTCCCCTTTCTAGTGCCCATTATGCAGCAGGCACTCAGTGAAAGTGTTGACATAAACAGTATCGTCTTTTGTGATACCCATAATCCCTACTTAGTGATCTCCTTGCGCTGCCCAAGCCCCAGATGTGAGAGGCAGGCACAGCTTAGGTCTCTCTATAGTTCGCTGCCCAAAGTGCCCAGTGAGAACTGGCAGCATCAGCACCCCCTGGAAGCTTGCTAGAAATGCAGAATCCTGAGCACCCCCTGGAACTACTGAATCAGAACCTGCATTTTAACATGAGAACAAGCGATTTGTCTTCACGTTCAAGTTGAAGGGCACCACGCTAGGGTGGAAAGAGCAAGTTTGGCCTGTTGGACAAGTTGACTCGAATTTACAATAGATTATTTACTATATTTTTAAAGTATTAAGTAAACATATCAAGCAATTGCATTCTTAAATAAATATTTTCTTCATGAAGTGAGGTTTTCCAGCTTTGAGTATTATAAATTGTGATTACATCTGAAAGAAAGGGGCTGGAAGTAGTGGGATTTTATTTTCGTCCCTGCGTCATGCGTCAGTATCTCTTTTAACACACACTGGCTTGTCGTATATAGACTTCAACTGCATAATTCCTCTTAACCCAATTCTTCTATGTTTCCTTCTATGCGCTCCTCCCTCATAAGCCTTTCTTCAAGCCCCAGCTTAGCGGTTCAGAGATATAGTGGAGAGAGCATGCCCCCAGTGCTGCCACCGGCTGGGTGATCTACCAGCCCCCTCACCATTGCCCTCTGGGGCCGTACCCAGTGACTGTGTGTTCTTCTAAGGCTCTTCACAACAGATATATCATCATATAATATGATTGGTTATATGATATGACAAATAACACTTTGTTTATTTTGTATTTTTCCTCTCAGCCCTTGATACTCAGAACCAGTGGCTGTGACGAGGAAACCCTCTCACTTGGTCCTTTATTTCTGCTTGAACAGCTCTGCTATGTCTAGGATGCTGCCTTGTGTTGATAAAACTCTTTCTAGGCTGCAATCACAGCTAAGCTCCTGATCCCATCCTCGGGGTGTGGCTTTGGCATCTGTTCCTGTGAGTCTGGCAGAGGAAGCTGACTGAGTGCATCGCCAGCCAATCACACTCCGCCTGATGCTTTCCCAGTGCTGGCAGTGGGGAGAGGAGAGGTGAAAAGGGGCCTCCTTGTCCCTGAGCGTGATCCCCCATTACTTCTTCTTCTCGTGTTCTTGCTCAAGGAACCCTCCTGTCCACAAGTTTGGGTGAAAATGGGACAGGTGCCCTGCAATAATAAGCTATTGATAAATACATATTTCCAGGGTCTCTATCAGTAACTGACTATGCATGGGAGAAAACAAAAGGACAGAAAGTAGGTATGTAACATCTGCACACATTCTATATCGCACAGAAACACATTTTTCTTTGCTTTGAGACTGTCAATATACTATATATGGCACTACACTGAGAGTCAGGACACCAGGGATTTAGCCTTAGTTTTGCTACTATGTGTCTATATGATCTTGGGAAAGTTCTTTATGAAAGTGGAATTTTTTTAAAATATGTTTTTATTGATTTCAGGGAGGAAGGGAGAGGGAGAGAGAGAGAGAGAAACATCAATAGTGACAGGGAATCCTTGATTGGCTGCCTCCTGCACGCCCCACACTGGGTGAAAATGGAATTATTAATACAGTAGTTGAGCAAGAGTGTTAAGGTCCTTGCAGCTCTGTGATTGGTAGGTCCTAGGCACAAGTCTTAAGGTTTTACGGACTTAAGATATCGCTTTCACTACAGGGTGGTGAAAATCTCATATTGTTCCAATAGGCTAGGTTTCAGTTCAATAAAATGTGTATTTATCAATAGCTTATTATTGCGAGGCACTATGCTAGGTGCTTCCTGGAAATAATAAGGTGAGTTCCTAATATTAAAAATTGAATCAATGAAAATAAGCAATATTAAAACATTGTAATAGTAGTTAAACGTGAACGTATCGCAAAGACATGCCAACATGAAACTGAAATCTAGTATTTCAAAATGAGCTAACAGGAATTGAAAAAAAATGTAAAAACTGGGAGGGAACAACACAAATCAGAATCGGGAAAGAATCAGAAGCAATGTAATTTGTGAATAGAAAAAGATGTGAACAGAATTCAGGAATTAGAAATAAAATAGAAAGTAATTTCAGAAATCAAGGCTAGACCAGGAAGGACAGAAGAGTGAAAAAACACAGTGGATCATATCTTAAAATAAGTAGGACATGGAAAATAAAAAGCTGCCTTACATTTTTAAAAATGAATACTTAAATTCATTTGAAATTCTAGAGTAGACAAAAGTGTTGTGATGTGAAAGCCATCAAAATACTGACTCAGGTGAGAAGGACTATTTTGAGGGAAGAGGAAGAGGGAATTTTCCGAGGTGATGCAGATATTCTTTATCTTGGGAGAACTGAAGTTATGTAGACGTATGCATTTACCAAAACTAATCAAATTCTAACACTAAAACAAAACAAAACAAAACAAATTCTAACACTAAATATGTATGCATTTAGTGTGCTAAAATATTTTGAAAAAAGTGATAAATATAGAATAAAGACAAAGAAAGCACAATATGCACATAAAAGGAGAACCTAGAGAAGAAAATAACTAATGGATAAGAACAAGTACTAAAATGATGATTTCTATAAAGCTTCCTGGATATTCATGGTGAAAGGGTACCATAATTACCTGGAAAAACTGACTCAGTATGACCAACCAAAATATCAATTATAGTAAATCTGCTAAACTTTAAAGAAAAACAAACAAACATAAAAACAAAAACACCCCACTTTGGTTATTTGGGGTTGGGGGACCCCAAAAAACCTGTGTCACTAAAAGGGTAAGAAAATCAGATTGTTATCAGACTTGTAAACAAAAAAGCTTTATAACAAGCCAGTAAAGTAAAGTACTGAAGAGACCCAAGGCATTAAAGTGTGAGTCAAGTTTTTATATCTAGGCAAAATGATCTTCAAGGCTATATGTAAGCTGATATGAAAGAACTGAAAGAATATTATTCAGATGCGGTTTTCCTGTGGAATCTAAATGAATATAAACTACAATCAAAATGACCAGAGAGATGTTACATAGGACAGGTGGTTTTCAATGCCTACTAGTATGACAAAAAGAAAGACAATGGACATTATATTATGCCTTCTGATGGAAATTCATGCCATCACCCATGAAATCTTCCTGCCAAAGCAAACAAAACAAAATACAACGTTATTTTAATCAAATATTTTATATAACTATCAATTATAGGAAATTCAGAGGAAAGAGGAACATGTCAAGTGACATCATGGGTGTATGCAACCAAGTAAATTCCAGAATGTGGAGAACTCTACAGAAAAAATAACCCAGACTTTGTGAGGATTAAGAAACAAAGTGAGAGAGAGAAAGAGTCTATAGGTTAAATAGATGTAGAAGACACAGTAATTATATGTATATGTGTGTGTATATAAAGATATATATATATCTTATTTTAATCTAATTCAAACAAATGAACTGAGATTTTTCATATGGATATAGGTTTGTACATGTACATACATATACATTCATATATATGTACACACAAACACATATACATACATATTTATATAGAAATGTCTCTAGATTTATACATATATCCTTATACATTTCTATCTTAAGACATTGAGGAAATGACATTGCTGGTGGATAGCTGATGACACTAATAAATAAGTTCCTATAATTTATTTAGATATTGTTAATTTTGAGGGTATATGATGAGAATTAAAAGAAGAGCTACCTATTTTTAGAGTTTCATATTAAAGTGTTTACAGATAAAAACATGCTATGATATCTGGATTTGTTTAAAAATCATCTGGATAAGGAGGAGGAGTAGGTAGGTAACACAGAAAACAAGATTGGCCTTGGGTTGATAATCAGTCAAGTTGGTACCTTGGATCTATTATGTAATTCTCTTTATTTTCATATCTGCTTACAATTTTCTATAATAAAGTACTTTTAAAAAATCAACAGGTGCAGATGTGTAAGAAAAACATTCCAGGCAGAGGGAACATCATGAAACAAAGGCAAAGAGGCAGGGACATTGCAGGTTGCATTTAGGGAAATTCTAGGGGTAGGGAGCTGGGAGATAAAGTTGACGGAGGGGAGAAGCCTTACTTGGAGGGTCTTGAGTGCCAATTAGAGATACATTTACTTTAGCAGGTGATGGGGATGTTGAAGAAAGGCTCCTTGAGTGGGATGTGATACTCATAGGTGGGTTTTTGGACAGTGCGGGGAATGGTTATAAGAGGAAGCACAGTAAGCACTAGTGACCTGGCGCAATGAGGCACAGTGCACTCCTCTAATGCTCGGCTGGGTGCCCTGTAGGAACCTGTAGGGCAGAGGTTCTCAACCTTCTGGCCCTTTAAATACAGTTCCTCATGTTGTGACCCAGCCATAAAATTATTTTCGTTGCTACTTCATCACTGTAATGTTGCTACTGTTATGAATCGTAATGTAAATATCTATATGCAGGGTGGTCTTAGGCGACCCCTGCGAAAGGGTCGTTCGACCGCCAAAGGGGTCGCGACCCACAGGTTGAGAACCTCTGCGTTAGGGTGACATGAACTAACAAAGCACTAGTTATGATTCCTTTGTTTTATATTTTCCATCTCTGACAAATGCGTCATAAAGAGGCAATCTGAGTGGCCACGTCAGTGGCTGGAAGAGTACACAACCAGCACCCCCAATGCTCTTGACACCAGATAACAGAGGCCTTCCCGGGGGACAACGGTGCCTGGACACCCTTCTGGAAAGCACTGCTTCCACAGCGAGTGCTTCCCCTTTACTGATGGGTCCTGCAGGGGCAGGCAGGCAGGCAGGCAGGAGGTGACGAACTCAGGTGCACTGCCTGTCCCTCACTCAGTCATCTCAAGTACAACCTCTCTTCCAGGTTGTGTGCGGTTCTCACTTTCCAGAAGACTGTGTTCTGTTTGGATCACCTGGGTGTGAATTATACACTGGGTTTCTAACACTGAGGTGGCTGTGTGGACTGAGGCCATCTCCAAAATGCCGAGGAAGAACTCCTGGCCAGGTGCATAGTACTCACTGCACAGCCCCCGTGACCTGGGCACACTGGGCTGGATCCTCTGAGAGTTAGGGCAGCTGGTGGCCTTGCTAGCTTGGGACTCGCCAAGTCTCACAAGTTGAGTACTAACTGCAGCTTATTCACAGAGAGCCTGAGGTTCTCTGATTTGGAGGCAGAGCAGGGGGCTTGTCCAGAAGGAGGTAAAGGAACAACAGCTGATCCTGACTACTGTAGCTACTCTGGTCAAAGAGATGAGGATGTACTTGAATCTGTTTGTGAATAATTCATGGGAAAAATATTATAAACAGCTCCCAAGGTTGAGGAGCCATCCAAGAAGAGAAAAGCAACCAAAATAGGTAACAATGAAGAGTAGAGTGGTGTTGATAGGACAGTGGGGAGCAGGGCTGAGAATAGGATTCTTGGTGCCCCCACCATTCTTGTTGCTTTTAGGTTGGAATTTGATTCTTGTTGCTTCTGATGTCATTAAACCTAATTTAGAAACCACTCTCCAGAAGAAAAAAGAAAGAAAAAGAAATCTCTCTCCAAACAGCTTATCTCTTCAATCCTGCTCTACCAGGAATCCTATTTTTTGAATATGACAGAATTAAACATGGACCTATCCATGTAGAAATCAGGGTTATATATTACAAGCCGCATTTTTCTCAGACTTGTCTCTAATATTTAATAGACACTTTGCTCTGAGAAAATAAACTAGAAAAATACTCAAAAGGAAGTTTTGGGAACCAGTGTTGTTAAGTGTAATAATTCCCAGACAAAGACATAAACCAAGTAAAGACAAATGGAAGCACTAAAACCTTTTCATATTAGTTTTCCTTTTCTTTTTCGGAGCCTGTGAACAATTCTAGATTTTACAAAAATCTCTCCTGTTCCCCCCAAATCGCTCATTTCCCCTCTCCCCATTTCCCTTCCACTGGAAGACTTAAAGGTCTGCACTGCTGGGCTTAAGATTTGTGTGTGTGTGAAGTGGAAATAATTTTACAAAGTGGTATCTAATATCTGTACCCGTGTGTCTGATTAAAAACTTCATTTGCCAAGTTTTATGCAGGAACAGTCACATTTAGCACAAAACCTTCAGAGCAGTTTCTCCAATTAGAAACAGAATAGAGCAAACTACGCAACTGATGAGGAAAATTAAGCGAGTTAGCAGATTAGGTTAGCCTGGATGCTTGGGACGTGTGACAGATTAGATTGCTCCTAACACGTTTAATCCTTTCTTAACTCATTTAAGCAAAGCATTAGGAGGGCACTAGGTGTTGGGTCTTCCCTAAACCCCAACACTTTTAGAAGCCTTTTGTGTAGACGGCAATACTTCCCTCCTGGGAAGCAAATGATATACTGTATGTACTTCTGCCCAAATCCGAATGTTGAGAAAAAAGCTACTAGCAAACCCTCATTAAAACAATCGAAATTTGCCTTTAGCACTAACAAGTAGAAGAGCCTGTGATTTGGCAATGGAGATAGTTAATGAAGCATTAAGAACCAGATCAGTTATTATTATTTAACATTTAAATGGCACATTACAATTGCAAAATGCTGCATCCGGAAACTTATTACTGTTGGTGGCCTGGTCACAAAGCCAACCAACACTTAGGCTAAGTGAGCAAGCCTTTGTCATAGCTCCTCCAGAAATTCTAAATCAGATTCATCAAAGGTCAGAGGAGTGCAGAAAAAGTGCTGTGGTATTGGAAATGAGAAAACCTAAGTTATTAGAACCATTGCTGCCTGTGCAAGTTGTAGTAACTTCTTTTAGCTTTGAGTCTCCATCTCTGTTTTAAGGAAGATGCTGTAAGAGGAAGCTTCTTTTTTTTTTTTTTTTTTTTTCATTGATTTCCCAGAGGGAGAGGGAGAATTAGAAACATCAATGATGAGAGAGACTCATCAATCAGCTGCTTCCTGCTTGCCCCTTACTGGGGATCGAGCCTGCAACCATGGCATATGCCCTGACCGGGAATCAAACTGTGACCTCCTGGTTCATGGGTTGATGCTCAACTACTGAGCCACACTGGCCGGGCAAGGAAGTTTCTAGGCCCATATAGGATCTCCATGTTCACCTTTACCAGTTCTGTCACTTTCATTACTTTTACAACCATCACCGCTACCAACATCACCAATCACCACCACTACCTTCAGCACCTTCACCACCACCGTTATTCCCACCACTAGCACCACAACCAGGAACTGGCAAACAATAGTTCACAGGACAAATCTAGCTCAAAACCTGCATTTGTATAGCCCGCAAGCTAAACATGCTATTTAAGTGGTTGAAGAAGAGAAGTATATTCCAAGACACATGAAAATAAGAAATTCAAATGTCAGTATCCATAGATAAAGTTTTATTGAACCACACCCATATCGATTCCTTCACATATGCCTATGGCGATTCTGCACTACAGGGGCAGAGTTGAATAGTTGTGGCAGAGGTCATATGGTCCATAAAATAGCTGTTATCTGTACCTTCACAGATAAAAACAACTAATTCATGACCACGAACCCTTCCATACCATCACCACCATCACCACCACCACCATTATACCACCACTGCTACTAATGACACCACGACCATCAGAACAAGTACTGCCTCCACTACCATTGCCATCAACAGCAATGACACCACACTCCCACCCACGCACACCACTCCACGGCTTAGAGATGTGGAGGCTTCACATGCAGTTGAAGAATTCAGTGAGGAGACCATTAATGTGGACACAGACTCAAACAAAAGTCTTCCTCCCACCACTAAGTGAGACAGAAAGCCTGGAAAGTATCCTTGTCTCTAAAAGTCCTGTGGGTAACCTGTTATTTTAGGAGTGTGCTGGGGTGACTTCATCTCAGAATTTTTAATTATAAGCCTGGACTCACACACACGTCACTTGAACAACACAGTTGAATGCTTAGTGCAGAGTGTTTTGGGCTGGGAATCCCCCGGCCCTAATTCTTACCAGAAGCAAATGCAAAACCTTTCTGGCCTCAGGATATTTCCATAGATAATGATATAAAAAATGTGAGTGTGGAATTAAACATTTTAGGAAATAAGCCACCAAGTTAGGTAAAAAAATGACTGAAGATACTGACATTATCAAATAAAGGTTATAAAATAAACATGCAGAATATTTTTTAAAAGGAAGAACTTAGAAGTCAGAAATAAACAAAATACATTTGTGAAATTAAAACCTGAATGCATAAACTGTCATTTCTGGCATTAAAGTTGACTAGATGCTCTGACGGATTCTTTTACTAGAAAATAAGATTATAGATCAGAGCACACTTTTAGACATTGCTGGTGATGGAGGAAAATTGTCAAAGATTACCACCATCCCATACAAAGATTACTGGAAAAAGTAGAGTTGCATTGATTTAGAATGCCAACAGTAACAATGGCAGTTAGTTATACAGTCTTGGTAGAGACACAAGATTAAGAAGTTGAGACTGAATCCTTATTTTCTGCTAAGATTCTGTAGGAAAATGATCTCAAATTTAGGCACGCTTTAGAATCACCTAGAGGGCTTGGTAAAATGTGGATTGCTAGGCTTATCCAGCAGAGTTTCTTTTTTCATTCATTTGCATTAAGTCATATGGTATTTGTCTTTCTCCGTTCACTTATTTCACTTAGCAGAATACCCTCTAGGTCCATCCGAATTGTTGTAAATGGCAAGATTTCATTCTTATTTGTTGCTAAATAATATTCCAATGTTCTTTATCCATTCATATATCAATGAATACCTCCGTTGTTTCCATATCTTGGCTATTATAAATAACTAGAGGCCCGGTGCACAAAATTCATGCACTGAGGGGGGGCGGGGGAATGTCCCTCAGCCCAGCCTGCTCCCTCTCCAATCTGGGACCCTTTGGGGTATGTCCGACTGCTGGTTTAGGCCCGATTCCACAGGGTCGAGCCTAAACTGGCAGTCAGAAATTCCTCTCACAATCTGGGACTGCTGGCTCCCAACTGCTCACCTACCTGCCTGCCTGATTGCCCCTAACCGCTTCTGCCTGACATCTTGATCACCCCCTAACCATTCCCCTGCCAGCCTGATCAATGCCTAACTGCTCCCCTGCCAGCCTGATTGCCCCAACTGCCCCCACCTGCAGGCCTGGCCACCCCCAACTGCCCTCCCCTGCTGGCCTGGTTGCCCCTAACTGATCGCCCCTACTGGCCTTATTGCCCACAACTGCTCTCCCCTGCCAGCCATCTTGTGACCACAAGGGGGTGGCCATCTTGTGTGAGGGTGTGATGGTCAGTTTGCATATTACCTCTTTATTATATAGGATGCTTCAATGAGCATAGAGGTGACATAACTTTTTGAATTAGTGTTTTTGTTTTCTTCATATAAATACCCAGAGATTGTATTGCTGGGTTGAAAGTAGCTCTATTTTTGTTATTTTTTTTCACATATTTGAAATTTATAGGCAGCATGCCTTATCTCCTTATCTAGGAGTAAATGTCTTTATATTTTTAATTTTATTTTTCAATTACAGTTCACATTTAATATTATTTAGTATTAGTTTTAGGTGTACAACATAGTGGTTATAAAATCATATACTTTACAGAATGTTCCCCCCGATATTTCAAGTACCCACCTGGCATCATTCATAGTTATTACAATACTAGAGGCCGATGCATGAAATCTGTGCAAGAGTAAGCCTTCCTTCCCCCAGCTGCTGGCATCGGCTTCCCTCTGGCACCCGGGACCCGGGCTTCCCTCGCAGCCCCGGCTTCTTCCAGAAGGTTGTCCAGAAGGACGTCTGGTCTAATTAGCATATTATGGTTTTATTATTATAGATTAATGACTATTTTCCCTATGCTGTAATTTACATCATGTTACTATTGTGTGATTACCAATTTGTAGTACAGTGGGGCCTTGACTTACGAGTTTAATTCGTTCTGAGACCGAGCTCGTTAAGGAGCTTGTTAACTCAAATTACTCTATCAACTCAATGCAAAAAATCGGCCGAGAGACAGCTGGTATCTCAAAAAACTTGTTAGTCGGGACACTCATAAGTCAAGGTCCCACTGTACTTGATCCCTTCACCTTTTTCACCCAGCCTTCCATCACCATTTACCAGCCCTTCACCCTTATCTACCTTCCCCACTTCCCTTTCCCTCAGGTAAGCAACAAACTGTTGTCCATGTCTATACTCTTGTTTGTTTGTTTGTTTGTTTGCTTTTGCTTAATCTCTTCAACTTTTTCACTAAGTCCCCCAAACCAGCTCCTGTCTGGAAGCTGTCAGTCTGTTTTCTGTATCTATGAGTCTGTTTATATTTTGTTAATTTATTTTGTTCATTAGATTCTTCATGTAAGTGAAATCATATGGTATTTGTCTTTCTCTCTCTGGCTTATTTGACTTACCATAATACTCTCCAGGCCCATCCATGATATCACAAAAGTTAATATTCCTTCTTTTTTTTTTATGGCCGAGTAGTATTCTATCATGTAGATGTACCACAACTTTTTAATCCACTTAATACTGATGGACACTTGGACTGCTTCCAAATCTTGTCTATTGTAAATAATGCTGCAATGAACCTAGGGGTATATATATGCTTTTGAATTAGTGTTTCAGGCTTCTTAGGATACATGCCCAGAAGTGGAATTGCTAGGCCGTAAGGCAGGTCCATTTAATTTTTTGAGAAAACTCCATACTGTTTTCCACAGTGGCTTCACCAATCTGCATTCCCACCAACAGTGCGTGAGGTTCCCCTCTTCTCCACATCCTCACCAGCACTTGTTGATTATTGATTTATTGATGACAGCCATTCTGACAGGTGTGAGGTGATATCTCATTGAGGTTTTAATTTGCATTTTTCTGATGATTAGTGACTTGGGGCATCTTTTGATATGCCCATTGGTCATCTGTATCTCCTCTTTGAAGAAATGACTATTCAGGTTCTCTGTACATTTTTAAATTGGATTATTTGTTTTTTTGGTTTTGAGTTATATAAGTTTTTTATAAACTTTGAATATTAACCCCTTATCAGATGTATCACTGGCAAATATTTTCTTCCATTCAGTTGGCTGTCTTTTTATTTCCTTGGTGATTTTTGCTATAAAAAAACTTAACTTTTTTCTTTTGTTTCCCTTGCCCCAGAAAATATGTCAGAAAAAAACAAACACAAAAACATTGCTGAGAAAAATATCAGAGCTTTTATTGCCAATGTTTTCTTCTAGAAGTTTTATGGTTTAAAGTCCTACATTTAAGTCTTTAAATCATTTTGAGATTATTCTTGTATATGGTGCAAAAGGGTGGTATAGCTTCATTTTTTGCATGTATCACCAATTTTCCCAACATTTATTGTATACACATCACCCCATTGTATGTTCTTGCCTCTTTTGTCATATATATTGACCATATAGGCATAGGTTTGTCTCTGGGCTCTCCATTCTGTTCCATTGATCTATGTGTCTGTTTTTATGTTAGTACCATGCAGTTTTGATTACTATAGCCTTGTAGTATAATTTGATATCAGGTAGTGTGAAACCTCTAATTTTGTTCTTTTTCAAGATTCCTGTGACTGTTCAGGTTATTTCTAAGAGTTTTTGATAGAATTTTTAAGGTTCTTTATGTATAGTATTATGCCAAATAATGAAAGTTTTATTTCTTCCTTTCCAATTTGGAAGTCTTTTATTTTTTATTTTCTAATTGCTGTGGGTAGGACTTCCGGTACTATGTTGAATAAGAGTGGAGAAAGTGAACATCTTTGTCTTGTTCCTGATCTTAAAAGAAATGCTTTTAGTTTTCCCCACTGAGTTTGATGATACCCGTGAGTTTGTCCTATATGGTCTTTATTATGTTGAGGTATGTTTTCTCTCTTCCCATTTTGCTGAAAGTTTTTTTTTTTTTTTTTTTTATCATAAATGGGTGTTATATTGTGTCAAATGCCTTTTCTGCACTTATTAATATGGCCATATAATTTTTAACCTTCATTTTGTTTATGTGGTGTATCATGTTGATTGATTCACAAATAATGAACATCCTTGCATCCTAGGAAGAAATTCCACTAATCATGGTGTATGATCTCTTTAATGCAGGGGTCCTCAAACTTTTTAAACAGGGGGCCAGTTCACTGTCCCTCAGACCGTTGGAGGGCCGGACTATAGTTTAAAAAAAACTATGAACAAATTCCTAGGCACACTGCACATATCTTATTTTGAAGTAAAAAAACAAAACAGGAAAAAATACAATATTTGTATTTTCATGTGGCCCACGGGCCGTAGTTTGAGGACCCGTGCTTTAATGTCTAGCTGAATTTGTTTTACTAATATTCTGTTGAGGATTTTGCATCTATGCTCATCAGGGATATGGGCCTTTCATTTTCTTTCATTTTAGTATGCTTATCTAGTTTGGAATAAGGATAATATTGACCTTGTAAAATGAGATTTGGAGTCTTTCTCTCCTCTTGAATTTTTTGGAATAGCTTAATTTTTCTTTGAAACTTTGTGAAGCCACCCTACTAGCACTTTCGTTTGTGGAAGTTCTTTTTATTATTACTCTTTCAATGTCATTCGTTGTAATCAATCTGTTCAGATTTTCTGTTTCTTCTTGATTCAGTTTTGAAAGATTATAGTTTCTAGGAATTTATTTTTTCTAGATTGTCCAATTGTTTGGCATATACTTGAACATTATATTTTCTTATACTCCTTTGAATTTCTGTGCTGCCAGTTGTTACTTCACATCTTTCATTTCTGATTTTATTTGAGCCATTCCTTTTATTTTGTTTTTCTGGATGAGTCTGGTTAAAGATTTATCAATCTTGTTTATCTTTTCAAATAACTAGCTGTTGGTGTCATTGAACTTTGTATTATTTTCTTAAGGCTCTATTTCATTTATCATTTTTTTTCCTTTTACTCACTTTGAGTTTTGTTTGTTGTTCTTCTAGTTCCTTTAGGTGTAAGGTTTGATTGTTTTTTGAGAATTTTCTTTTTTTTAAATTAAATTTATTGGGATCACATTGGTTAATAGGATCACACAGGCTTCAGGTGTAGATTTCTATGGTACAAGGTCTGTATATTGCACTGTGTGCCCACAACCCGAAATCAAATAATCTTCTATCACCATATATTAGGCCCCACCACCTTCCCTCTGGTAACCACCACATTTCTCTTTGTGCCCATGAGTTTCAGTTTAATTTCCCATATATGAGTGAAATCATATGGTTCTCAGCATTTTCTGACTTACTTATTTCACCTAGTATAATATTCTCAAGGTCCATCCATGTCACAAATAGCAGTATTTTGTCTTTTCTTATGGCGGAGTAATATTCCCCTGTGTGTATGTGCCACATCTTCTTTATCCAATCCTCTATGGCAGGACACTTTGGTTGTCTCCATGTCTTAGCCACCAGGAATAATGCTGCAATGAACACAGGAGTGTATATATCTTTACAAATACATGTTTTTGAGGTTTTGGGGTATATTGGGGTGATACTGGTTAATGAAATTATATAGGTTTCAAGTGTAAAATTCTATAATACATCACCTCTATATTGCATTGTGTGCCCACTAGCCAAAGTCAAATCATTTTCTGTCACCATATATTTGATCCCCTTTACTACCTCCCCGCATCAGCCTTCTCTTTGGTAACAACTATACTACTAGCTGTGTCTATCAGTTGTTTTTAACTTGTTTGTTCATTTGTTGCTTTTAGTTTTATCTACCACAAATGAGTGAAATCATATGGGTCTTGACATTTTCTATGTGACTTATTTCACTTAGCATGGTATTCTTAAGATCCATCTATGTTGTCACAAATGACAATATTTCCTCTTTTCTTATGGCTTTTCCATTGTATATATGTATCCCATCTTCTTTATCTAATCATTTATTGAAGGACACTGTGGTTGTTTTTATGTCTTGGACGCCGTGAATAATGGTATAATAAACATAAGGGTGCATATATCTTTGTAAATAAAAGTATTTAAATTTTGGATAGATACCCAGTAGCAAGGTTGCTGGGTAATATGGTAACTCTATTCTTAATTTTTTGAGCAACCTCCATAGTCTTTTCCATAAATGCTATACCAGGTTACGTTCCTATCAGCAGTGAATGAGGGTTCCTTTTTTTCCACAATCTCTCCAATGCTTATTTCTTTTATTTTTTTAAATTCTTTATTGTTTAAAGTATTACATGTCTCCTTTTTCCCCATTGACATCTCCCTGGCCATTTCCACCCCCCAGCACATGCCCTCACCCCACTACTATCTGTGTCCATGGATTATGCTTATATGCATGCATACAAGTCCTTTGGTTGTTCTCTTGCCCCCTCCCCTCCACCCCTACCTTCTCTCTGAGGTTGGACGGTCTGTTTGATGCTTCTATGTCTCTGGATCTATTTTTGTTCATCAGTTTATGTTGTTCATTATATTCCACAAATGAGTGAGATCATGTGATATTTATCTTTCTCCAAATGGCTTATTTCGCTTAGCATAATGCTCTCCAGGTCCATCCATGCTGTCGCAAATGGTAAGCATTCCTTCTTTTAAATAAACTCAAAATGGATAAAGGACTTAAATGTAAGATGGGAAACCATAAAAATCTTAGAAGAATCCATAGAAAATATCAGACATATGTCGTAGCAATATATTTACTGATACAGCTCCTAGGACAACAGAAACTACAGAGAAAACAAACAAATGGGACTACATCAAAATAAAAAGCTTCTGCACAGCAAAAGAAACCTTCAACAAAACAACAAGAAAGCCCACTGCGTAGGAGAACATATTTGCCAATGTTATATCTGACAAGGGTTTAATCCCCAAAATTTATAGGAAACTCATACAACTTAACAAAAGGAAGATAAACAATCCAATCAAAAAATGGGCAAAGGACCTAAATAGACACGTTTTGAAAAAGGATATACAGAAGGCCAAGAGACATATGAAAACATGCTCAAAGTCGCTAATCATCCTAGAGATGAAAATCAAAATGACAATGAGGTACCATCTCACACCTGTCAGAATGGATACATCAACAAATCAATAAACAAGTGCTGACGAGGATGTGGAGGAAAAAGAAACCCTTGTGCACTGCTGGTGGGAATGCAGACTGTTTTGATTATCATCTTTTTGTAGTATAATTGAAGTCACGGAGTATTATACCTAAAGTTTTACTAGTTTTTCTCAGGATTGCTTTGGCTATTTAGGGTCTTTTGTGGTTTGATACAAATCTGATAATTTTTACTCTTCTTTAAAAAATTTTTTTGGGATTTTGATGGTGATTGCATTAAATCTGTATTTTGCTTTGGATAATATGGCCATTTTAACTATGTTGATTTTTCCAATCTACGAACACGAAATTTCTTTGTATCTTTTTCAATCTCTTTTAATAATGCCTTGTAGTTTTTAATATACAGGTCCTTCACATCCTTTATTAAATTTATTCCTACGTATTTTATTCTTTTTTGTTGCAACTGCAATTGTTCTTTTCATTTCTATTTTTGAAATGTCATTCTTACTATGTACAATTGAAAAGTTGTTTGTTTTGTACATTGATTTTGTGTCCTGCAACTTTATTGTACTTATTTATCATTCCTAATGATTTTCTGTTAGAGTCTTTATGGTTTTCTATATAAAAAAATTATGTCATTTGCAATAAGTGACAATTTTACTTCTTCATTCCCAATTTAGATGCTTTTTATTTCTTTCTCTGACCTGATTGTTCTGGCCAGGGTTTCCAGTACTATGTTGAATAAAAGTGGTGAGAATGGATGTCTGCCGGGAGCCGGTCCATCCTTGCTGTTTCAAAGGACCTGGCATATATGGCATACTGTTCTTAATATGTTTGCTCACCTTCTTGGCACTATGTGTTTTAACCAAGGTCTCCTCTCTGAGAAAGGTTGTTTCCCCAGGTAGGGATTTTCCCCTGAAGTTAGGGAGGGAATAAAACTCCTCAACTAAGTGCCAGGCGGGTAATTAATCACTTTAACTATGAACAATCATGCTTAAGCTACATAATTTACTCCCTGGAATGGAGATAAGAAACGCCCTAACCTTTGTAATAGAGATTGATAGGATTGAATCAACTGGTATAAATACAAATGTAACAAGACAGCAAGACACAGAACTTAGAAGACAGAACTTAGAAGACAGAACCTACACAGAACCTACACACAGAACCTACACAGAACCTAGAGACAGAAGAACTTCGCTGGAGAGAACATGGCAAAAGATCCTGGACTGAACCTGACTACAGAAATTGGCAAGAGAACCTGACTAGAACCTGGTGACTGAACTTGGCTGGAGAACCTGGACAGAACCTGGCTGGAGAACCTAGCGAGGGAACATGGCTACAGAACCTGGCTGGAGAACCTGGAGAACCTAGCAAGAGAACATGGACACAGAACCTGGCTGGAGATCTGGAACAGAACTTGGCCGGAGATCCTGGCTAGAGATCCTGGCTAGGCTGCTGATCAACTGAACACTGTCTCCATGTCATTCCTTCTTCACCGACTCCGTCCACACCTTTGGGGACCCCTGGACCTGCTGGGGTTGGACCCCAGCAGATGTCCTTGTCTTATTCCTGACCTTAGAGAAAAACATTTTAGTTTTTCACCATTGAGTATGATCTTAACTGAGGGTTTGGCATATAGAGCCTTTATTATGTTGAAGTACTTTCCTTCTATACGCATTTTTGGTGAGTGTTTTAATCATAATTGGATGCTGTATTTTATCAAATATTTTTCTGAATTTGTTGATATGACATGATTTTCATTTTTAATTTTGATAATGAAGTGTATTACATTGATCAATTTACATATGTTGAACCATCCTTGTGCTCCTGAAATGAACCCCACTTGATTATAATGTATGTTTGTAAAATCTTGTATTCTTTTTTGCTAATATTTTGCTTAGCATTTTTGCATCTGTATTTATTGAAGATATTGATCTGCAGTTGTTTGTTTGTTTGTTTGTTTTCCTTGCCATATGTTGGTATCAGGTTTTTGTTGGCCTCATAAAATGTGTTAGGAAGCAATGCCTCTTCTTCAATATTTTGGAAGGGTTTGAGAAAGATAGGCATCAATTTTTAAAAAATGTTTGTAGAATTCACTAGTAAAGACACCTGGTCCTATACTTTTACTTTTTGGAAAATTTTCGATAGGTCTATTTATATTTTATAGTTCTTTGTGATTCAGTCTAGGTTGGTTATATATTTCTAGGAACTTATCCATTTCTTTGTTTTTGCATTTGGTGGCATATAGTCTTTCATAGTATATTTGTATTATCCTTTGTATTTTTGTGGTTTCTGTCATTCTCTTTTATTTCTGATTTTGATTGAGTTTTTTCTCATTTGCTTAGTGAGCCCAAGTGGTTTGTCAGCTTTATTAATCTTTTCAATGAACCAGCTCTTTGTTGCATTAATGTTTTGTATAGTCTTTTTGTCCACAATTTCATTTAATTTGGCTCTAATTTTTATTATTTCCTTTATTTTGCTAACTTGGGGCTTCTTTGGGTTTTTTCTTTTTCTTTTTTTTTTTTTGAGTTTTTTCCCCTCATATTTTTTAAAATGTATTTTTTTCAGAGAGGGAGCGAAAAAAACATCAATGAAAGAAAATCATTGGTTGGCTGTCTCCTGCATGCCTCATACCAGGGGTTGAGCCCACAACCTGGGCATATGCCATGACCGGGAATCGAACTGTGATCTCTGGTTCATAGATTGATGCTTAACCACTGAGCCATGGCGCTGGGCTGTCTATTATTCTTACACTGGTATTACTCTTTCTGACTGGTGTCAAATAGAGTTCTTTGGGTTTTTTTTTGTTTGTTTGTTTGTTTGTTTTTTTAATGCTCAAGACTCTGTGTCCTTCCATCTGTGTGATTTCTAGGTTTCTATCTTCAATATCACTAATTCTTTTCTCCATCTCGTCAGCTCTATTTCCTAAGCCTGCTAATTCATTCTTTATCCCTTTTACTGAGTTCTTCATCTCTAGACTTTCTATATGCTTTTTTTTTTTTTTTTTTTTAAGTTTCCAAGTACTGGTCCTGTAGCTCCTTAACCAGCTTACCTTGGTGAAGGTAAGTTTATTCTTAGGTGTTTTATTTTTTGATGTTGTTGCAATGGTATATGGGATTGGTTTTCTTTTAGTTTCTCTTTTGGAGAGTTCATTATTAGTGTAGGTCTTTAAGAGAGGGAAGAAAAATAATGTGTGTCCAGTCCTCTACCTTGAATCAGAAGCATGGTTCCATTACCGGTACTTTTTCCTGTCCCTCTAATCAGTTTCATTAAAGGATTGGTTTTCAAAGATCAAACTTTTGGCTTTGTTGATTCTCTATGTTGTATCTTTGCTTTTTAGTTCACTAGGTTCTTCTTTCTACCACCATCTGTCACATGTATTCCTTTCCATTATTATTACTTCAGCTGAGTTATTAATTTAGTTGTTGACTTATTACATCTTACTCTTTATTCTCCTCATATAAGCATTAAAGCTACATATTTTTCTCTAAATGTTGTTTCACCTGCACTCCTAAGTTTGAGATTTGTTTGTTTTGAAATGTAGCTTTTTCAATGATTCAGTTCTAAATAATTTTACATTTTGCTATGATTCTCCCTTAGTCCAATGGTTATTAAGAAAGCATTTCTTTTTCCTTAATTTCCAAATGAATGTGGAATTTATTAACTATGTTTTATTAAATGCAAATGTACTTTTATATCAATTGTGTTTTGGTTAGAAAAACTGATCTAAGTATACTAGTTTTTTTAAATTTTACTGATACTTTATGGCCTAGTACTTGATCAATTTTTAGAAGGAATGGAGAGTGGGACAGAGGGAGGGAGGGAAGGAAGGAAAGATAAAAAGAAAACAGAAAAGAAAGAAAACATGTGCCTAAAAGAATCTCTACTCTCTAATTGTTAGATTCAGAAATGTATATATGCTTATTTGCTTAAAACTGTTATTGTTTTTTCAATATTCTGTCTTTCTTATTTTTGGTCTGTGTATTTCTTAACATAATTGAGAGAGTGTTTTGAAATCTCTTGTACTGGTGGTAGAGATATCACATTATCCCTGTAATTTTATCAATTTTACTTTTTACACTGTGACAAATTATGTAGAACACGAAAGTTGAGACTTGAAACTGGTGAACTGAACCTCTTCCTATGCAGATACTATGTCACTCTGTAGTAATGTTTTCCAGTCCTTATTTTCTGTTTTGTTTTAGATTCATTAAAGTGGGCCTGGTTTGATATATTTTGCTTATGATTTTCCTTATAGATATGTTTTACACCCTTTTTCTCTCAATCTTTCCATGTACCTATGCCACACGTGCTCCTCTTAAAAAAATAACGTATGTCTGGATATTGTCTTAAATCCTAGCTAAAATTTATTTTAACGGGCAATTTAAATTTCTGCTTACTATGAATACTAATATATTTTCACTTGTTATTATCTCAATTTTTATCTGTATTTTTCTGTCTCATTATTATTTTTCCTCTCTCCTGGCTTGGAATGTATATAACTCTTTCTATTCATTTGGTAGTTATCTTTGAGGTATGCCCATGCATATTTAGCATAAATCTAAAACTGAATATTTTAACATACTTCTAGAACATTTAAAGGAGCTTAGAACCACCTACCTTTTGATTTGCATACTATTGTTTTCCAGTGTTTACATTTTCTTAAATACACCTCAGCATTTAGGGGGTGAGGTGGCTTATGCATAGTCAATATTTATTTGGATTTACAAACATGTTTTTGGTTCATCTGTTCATCAGTCCTTGCATCTCCAGCCATCGGCTAGTGTTCTTTTCCTTCTTCCTGAAGTGCATCTTTTAGAATTTCTTTTGCTGTAAATCTCTTAGTTTTTTAGTCTGTCTGTAAATATCTTGTTTTACTTTTTTCTTAAAATATAATTTTATTATATATAGTTCAAAGTTGATAGCTAATTTCGTTCAAGATATTGAAGATACAAGTGTACTGTCTTCTGGCTTCCATTATTGCTTGATGTTGGACGTCGTTCTAATGTTGCTGCCATGTACTTATCTGTCTTTTCCCTCCGATTGATTTTAAGATCTCCTTTGAATATCATGTAGCATGCCAATGTGGTTCCCTGATGGGGGTGACTGGAAAAAGAAGGTGAAGGGATTAGCTAAATAGCACATATGCAGACCTCAGGGACATGGACAATAGGCTGGTGAAGGTAAAGGGAGGGGGAGACGGGGGTGGGTAGTTGGGCAAAGGGCGGGGTAAAGGAGAACACTTGAAATTATGTCAACACTAAAAGTTATTAATAAAGAATAAAAGGAAAGAAAACAAAAATATTTTAATAATAGATAAAATAGTAACAAATAATTAACAAAATAAAGAATTTTTAAGATCCCATAGTAGATGATGAGTTCAGTAGATTATTGAAAGAAGGAAAGTCACTTTAAGCTGAATGAGGAAACCGCAGCCTGGATTTCCTGAGAAGAGATGATGGCAGCTAAGAGGACAAGGCATACAGACTGAGGTCAGACTTCCATAGAACAACACATGCTGTAAGGACAATGGGGTTATGCCTTCAAAGTTGGGAGAATAAACATTTAATTAGACGCCAACAAAGCAATCATTGCAATGTGAGCAAGAACAAAAAGGAAACAGCAATAACAATAATCAATATTTCAGCACTCAGAAAATTTATCTCACACAAATTTGCCTCTCTAAATAAGCAACTTACAAATTTACTTTAGAAAGAAATGATATTAGAAACCAAGAAAGTGGGTAACCAGGTGTAAAAGCAGCGAATAACTCCAGAAATGAATAAAAAGAGATCCCCATATGTCAGCTGTTCAGCAACAATCTGTACGAGTTGTAACAAACATCTGTATCTGTGGGCATCACAAAGGCCTTCTTCATGAACAGGAAAAACAGAACAAAGAAATTTGAAAGATAACAGTGATGCTCAAAATAAGGCACAGGTTTCTTTCCTCAATGCTAAAACAAAGTCATTTAGAAACTCCAGGGGAAAAAAATCCACACCCACAAAACCAGAAAAACTACAAGAATTACAAGGGTCCAAACACAAGAGAAAATTCCCCATTATGTCGAGCAGTTATGGAATATAAAAATAGTCCACTCGACCTAAATACTGAGGATATTTTTCTTCTTCTTGTATGACTACTAGAACCTAGTCCAGAAGAAATATTATTTTATCACCAGCACTTGAGTTTACAGTCAAGTGATTTTAATGTTTATAAAATCACTGTAATAACTGTTTAATAATTTAACAGTTGGAATCTACCTAATTCAAAACACAGATTTTAAAGACAAAGTCATCATCATGTCTGCTAACATTATCATAATCATCATCATCCTCGTCATCATCAGCATTTTGGCCAAGAAACATTGGGCATTTCCTAAATGCCAGATACTGTACTAAAATCTCATAAGAATTATTCTGTTTAATTGTCAGAGTAATCCCCTGAGGTAGGTATTGTTGTTATCCTCATTTCATTCTAAGTAACTTGCTCCACATCTTTCATCTGTAAGAAGTAGGGTCTGACTCATAGTTACTAAATGAGATTCACTCATTTTAATGTAGAAGTGAGGACACAGCCAACCTCAATGGGAAAGCAAATGGGAACGAGGAAAGAAGGAAGGGCCAGCATGCCACCCACAGTCTCATCCTGCCTGGTGGGATGACAGGAGATGGAGATGGAATAAGATTCATTTAAACATACAATAGCAACCAATGAAAGAACTGAAAATTTTACAATCCTGAAAAGTTGGGAGGCGGGGAGAGGAGATCAGCAGTTGGGTTTGTGCACTGCATTCTAACCTTAAGCAAGCTAAATTTTACCCTTTCAAAGCAGGGAGAGTATTTTGCTAAGTGAAATAAGCCAGTCAGAGAAAGACAAGTCCCATATGCTTTCACTTACATGGAGAATCTAATGAATAAAATAAACTAACAACAAAATAGAAACAGACTCATAGATACAGAGAACAGACTGACAGTTGTCAGAGGGGAAGAGTGTTGAGGGCTGGGTAAAAAAAAAAATCAAGGGATTAAGCAAAGAAAAAGAACTTCATAGACACGGGCAGCAGTACAGTGACTACCAGAGAAAAATAGAAGTGTGTGAGGTGGAGAAAGGTATAGGGGGAATAAATGGTAATGAAAGGAGAGTTGATTTGGGGTAGTAAATACACAATTCAATATACAGATGATGTACCTGAAATCTATATAATTTTATTAAACAATGTCACCTCAATAAATTCAATTAAAAAATACATAAAAGATACTGAGAGTGCCACATGAAACCTCAAGTACCCACAAAAACAAAATGGTGGAGTGGTTTTCTTTTCCCCCATGCAATGGGGGTTTTACTAAACCTCAGAATTGCTAAAATAAACTGAAAGCAAAAAACAAATAAACAAACAGAAAAATCTAAACTAAATATGATGATCCCTTCCCATTTCTCCTATAGCAAAGTGTTTCTTTAATATAAAAACGCAATTTCTTTATACAATAATTCAGAAATAAATGCTTAATCTCACAGATTGAATCCATGGTCCACCTTCTAATTATCTAACATAATAAACTCTCAGACATCCTGGACATTTATGTGAGAAAAGGAGAGATTAAGTACAACCAAACTCATTTGGCTACATGTGTGCTTGGTCTTTACCTTGTGGGCTTTGACAGAAGCAAACCTCAAAGCCAGAACACTAGGTCCCATGTAAATGCTGGATCATAAATACCAACAAAGGGATGAGAATTATATTACAGGTGGTAAATTATAGCCCGAAGAAAGGGCACATGTTCCAACCAAGTTTCTAGTCTATTGTAGTCCTGCTGTAACACACACCTTGTGTTGCCAGATCTTCAAAATTTTCAGGAAAAAATTTGCTTTCACAACCGAGGAAGACCACAGTTTAAAACCTCCTGCAACAATGCATCTATGCATGTTGTACAATATAGCAAATATTCCTTTAACATCGTAACTGAACTCACAAAAAGGTAAGGGAAATTTGGAGCTAAAATTAAAGAGGGAAGTGAAATACAGATTCTGAAACTCAAACTGATGCTGCCCTACTCTTGGGGAGAGAGACTGGTCTTGGTAAACAAGGCTTTGGGTTAAGTGGCCATGAAAGAGAGGAGATAGGCCTTGAGTCTCCTCAGGGAGACAGTAGAAACTGGGACCCCTACATAAAACCTCCACATAAAGCCAGGAAACTCAAATGATGACACCTCCTGAACGCACTGTACAGAGTCACTCTGCCAATCACTAACAGATCTTCATTAAAAGGACTACTACAGTATGTCCTCCAGACAAAAGGAAATTGATCACAGAAAGTAGAAAGGAGGTGCAAGATATAAGTAAAGAATATGAGTAATCTTTAATAAGCATCAACTAATAGAAAATTATAGCAACAATAATGACAATAATAATGATGAATTCTGGTGTTAGAAGAGTGAGAAGAAAGTGAAATATTGAACAATAATATTAAACAGTAAGAAAATTATTATTTTCTTTAAAAAAACCCACATTTTATTGATTTTAGAAAGAGAGGAAGGGAGAAGAATATATATATAAACATTGATTGGCTGCATCCTGCATGCCCCCTACTGGGAATCAAACCCACAACCTGGAATCAAACCAGTGACCTCTTGGTTCATATGTCAATGCTCAACCACTGAGCCACACCAGCCGGGTGACAGGAAGAAAATTCTAATGGTGATAGCATTAACTCTAGAGTTTGTACATTATGGAATGCACCTGGGAGAGTCCACGCTGTGACTCAAGGCTGGCTGCCAACAGCGCCGGTCTGTGAGCAAGTGAATCTGTGTGCAGTCTCTTTAGGAGGACAATGGGTTTCCACAGCCCTGTGTTTTCTGTCTCACTGAGGATTCAGGTGAGTGGATGAGGCGGGTCTCTGGGAGTCAAGGGAAGAGGGGAGTGTTCATCGTGTTCATGCATATTCTGATTGAGTGCAGGCACTGCCTGCAGGCTGAGGGCTCAACACTGGGATAATAGCGGACCTCCCCTAGGAGCCACTCAATCAGCCCCTCACAAATATCTGGCATCTTTTGAGATGCTGTCCCTTTGCTAAGTGTCTGGGAGGGAATCTGTATGTGAGCCCTTTAAGAGGTTTCCTGTAGCCCCAGATGGAATCCCTTTGAGCTGAGTGGGGCAGGGTCTCTGGGAGTCACCAGGGTGAAGCAAGCAGCACAGATTCAGATTTGGAGCTCACCTGCAGGACGTGTGCTAGGACGGCTCAGCTCAGGGACAATGATGTGATGTTGCTTTCTTAAATGACTATGAGAACATTCTATTGTAGGACTTGTCATCTAGGCAATTGTTTTTATTTCTTATTGACCTGATAGTGAAACCGTTTATTTAGTCTTCAGGCTCCTTAGTCTACCTCTATTTACTTCCTTTTTCTTCAAGTCTCATACTATTCCACTTTGTGCCTGTGGGGAATGTGAGACTGAGAACTTCAACAATTTTTTTTTAATTTTCAAAATTGAGCTATATGTGAATCTACTGAACAAAATAAGCTGACAAATAAAATAGGTTCAGAGACATGAAAGCATGCAACAAATTGACAAATCATGTCCTTTTTATCATTTAAAAATATTTTTATTGATTTCAGAGAGGAAAGAAGAGGGAGAGATAGAAACATCAATGATGAGAGAGAATCATTGATCGGCTGCCTTCTGCACACCCCCTACTTGGGCTCGAGCCCACAACCCGGGCATGTGCCCTGACTGAGAATTGAACCATGGCCACCTGGTTAATAGGACGACACTCAACCACTGAACCACAGCTGCTGGCATTTTTTTAAAAAATCATTTTGAAGTAGTGTATTTATTTAGTTTCCAATTCCTAGTCTTGTTTTTATACTTGTTTGCTCATTTGGTTTTTTGTTTTACTTTACAATATTATCTTTAACTTCTAATTTTTCTCTAATTTTGTTGGTTCTATGTTTGTTTTCATATTTATTTTAAACATCTTTCATTTCACCCACCTCTTTTTTCACTGGAACTTTTAAATTATTGAACATGTAAATATTATTCCCCTTAATTTAAATTTTCCACATACCCATTATTAGCATTTTGTTCTAATCTCTTAATCTCCTCCCCTGCTTTCTCATCTATGTTTTATCTCCTCCTCTTTTCAGGCAGTTTTCCTTCCCACTGGTTTTCACTTTGAAGACACATTTGCTCTTTGGAGAGCTCCTGACACTTCTCTGTGGTTATTGCTGAGCGGCCCCTTTAGGCTCGTGCTCTTATGAGGGACCATTGCTGCTTGCTGACCTAACTACCTGCTTAGATGTTCCTGGATTCCTAGGAACAGTGTGCCTCCTGGCTCTCCCCGCAGCCCTTCTTGGCATTGAACTCCTTGATTAGAATAATGAGTTCTGGTCAGTTTGTGCTGGAGAAGGAGGAGACAGACTAACGGCAGGAGGCAGGAGCAGGCTGCTTCCCTCTTGGTTGGATGGTGGAGAAGACATGCCTGGCTGCAGACATCCTGTTCACACCTGCTTGCTGCTCACTGTGTTTTCCCAGGAGGGAAGTCCTCAGGAACACAGAAGGAACTGACAGCTTGGGAACAGCGGCACTGTATACTGAGTAAGGGCAAGGAGGTGCTTCCTCATGGGCCCTGCAGCTCCCTTCCTTCTGCGCTCCTGTGCTCCCAGCAGTCTGATGGTGGGGAGGTTCACATGCCTATTGGTGCAGAGGAATGAGCTTGGAACATGGCTTCGTACAAAGGAGGAGGCTAAGAGTTGAGCTCCAAGCAACATCTTCCAGAAAGCCTGGACTCGCACCAGTCCCGGGTAAAATGATCCTATTATATGCCCCTTCTTCAGGAACAACATATAGTGGCATAAAGATGAATCCAAAATTGTTTTCACATTCTCGTGTTGCAGATGTTGATGGTCCTGTCGGTTTACCCCTGGCATTCATCACTGCAGCATTCACCAATGGCAGCCAACCATAACCAATCAAAGATGCTACCTTGGTCCACATGTTCGATGGACGGGGGAAGAAGCAGCCATGGCCACCAGCCCCTGGCCTGCAGGTCCTACTTAAAGCACCTGAAGAGGTCCTACTTTGTCTCCCATAACTCCCTGGCAGAACTGACCCTAGTCACCCCGGGGTGACTCTTGATAATGAGCCATTTATTCACTTCCCTCCTTTCCCTGTAATTCCCCACGCTTCCCCCTGAATCACTTCCCAGGGAAGCCACATGTATGCAAGTCCTTGTCTTAGGCTCCAATCTCTCCTTTATTCTAATATTCCCTCCTGATGGAATGAGAAAATGGGCTGCAGGCTACCTCACCCACTGCCCAACTTCTCTCCTTGTATGGCTGACTCAAACCTGCTCCTCACAGGGGACCTGGGGTCCATAAGGCACACTTCTCTGTCAATTCTGGGAAGAGGCGTGGTCCCTGGTGGACCATGCTGCCTTGGCTTGGCAGACTGAGGAAGAGGCACTGCCCTGGAAGTCACTGCACAGAAGACTTTAAATAAGCCAGAGTGAAACCAACAGGCACTTTTATTTTAGGTGAAGCCAATCTCTGGATTGCGCCCACAGGAGGGCATGGTTCCTTTTCAGTGAGGAGACCAGTCTGGGGCATCCAGATAAGGATCTTTTCTGGTGGGCATTAATGTTATGTGACTTCAAGAGACTTGAATTTTGGAAAGTGTAGTTTGAGATCTTATTTGCTCAGGTAACAAGGTGAAAACACACACACAACAGGGACAATATATCAGAACACTGGCCACCCTTAGCTCTGGTAGCATCAAGGAGGACTGTTATGTTCTCAGTCTCCTCAGGGGGAGTTTCTTTCTTCAAAGCCTGGCTTGGTTTCCTGACAACTTGGATGTGTTTATCTTAATTGTATTCTCCTTTCTGGGTATTTGGGTGTGTTGCCAGTGGAACACATGTTTTAGATAAAGGTTTAGCTTACCTTATTTCATGTGCTCTTGGTCTTAAAACTTGCTAAAGATAGGTATGCCTGGATTGACACACCCTAGCTGTGTGCCTCCAACCACAGCTGTATTAACCCAAATAGAAAATTCTTCCCTGAAATCATTTATAAATAGAATTTGGTGGTGCCTAATTGAAGCACTTGGGATAAACGGGGGCCAAGACTTGATGGTGTAGGAGCTAAATCCTAATCCAAGCCCCAGGGTCACCAATGAGATTATACCACAGGCCCTCTTTTATTTCTGCCATTCAAGGTCATATATTCTGAACCCCTTAAAATAAATCATTTTTCTTTACACATGTTGCTCTGTAGTAGGCCCCTGATTGGTTGCCACTGGGCCACTAGATTCGGCAGAATAGGGAGAATGAGGAAACAGAGAAATACTGAAATGTTCAATGACGTGTCATTATTTACAGACTTTTCAAAACTTGCTTTGCGTGTACCAGAGTAAGCATCTTTCCTCCTGTGTTTGGATTTCTGATCTCCGGAATAAGCCCTAGCCTCACTGTGCTCTTCCGTCTAAGACTAGGCCTTCTAAGGAAAATGCTGAGAAGATCTAGTGAGCCTACACACGCTGAGCTGGTTAGTAAAGAAACTGTGTTACATGCCCTTCAGTATGGAGACGCTAGGAATGAGTGGTGTCCACAATGTCCTGTGCACAACAGCGCTGCTCAGCTCCTGTAGACTCAAGCCTATCTCTTCTTTTATGGGGTCAATCCATCTCATATTTGGTCTTCCTCTTTTTTGTGCTGCCTTCTATTTTTTTTTCCCCCCAGCGTTATTGCCTTTTCCAAAGAAGCAAACTATGAAACAGCAAATATAGGTGGATGTCACCTGGGATCCCATTAAATTCAATTTTATTATAAATACTGCAGTGCTACTAAAAAACAAACCTCAAAAATATAAGAAATCAATGTGGATGCCTGAAATCTACCCAAATTTAGCTGTGATGTTGAGTGAGAAAGGGCAGATTTGGTGCATGAATATGCAGGAACCAATCTGGCCCCCTCCCTCAATTCCCCTGAAAGAACCCCTGGCTTAAATATCAATGAGCCAAAAAGATACTTTGCATGCTTTACCTCACTTTTCATGACAACTCTCAGAAACATGTTCCCCTTTCTCCCTGAGATAATTTCCCCCATGGCTTCCCCAACTGCCTTTTTTCCCACTCCCTCCCCAGATAGACCCCCATACTCTTTGTCATCCTCCTCTGTCCAGCCTTTAAGTGTTGGGTTTAAATCCTTTTTTCACTCATAATCTCCCTGTAACCCCTGGTGCCAACTATCACCCACATGACAGTGACCACAGTCCAACTGGAATCTCCACTTTGGACTTTTCAAAAGTACCAAGCTCGCCTGGCCAGCACGGCTCAGTGGTTGAGCATCAATCTATGAACCAGGAGGTCACAGTTCAATTCTGGGTCAGGGCATATGTGCGGGTAGCAGGCTCCATCCCGTGTGGGGCATGTAGGAGGCAGCTGATTGATGATGGTTTCTCATAGTTGATGTTTCTCTCTCTCTCTCTCTCCCTCTCCCTTCCTCTCTGAAATCAATAAAAATATATTTTTTTAAAAAGCACCAAGCTCAATGTGCATCAAACCCTCTGCTGGTTTATCATCCCACCCAATGCCCATGAACAGTCCCACCACCTGACCACTCGTCCACCAAGTTTCAAACCTGGGAGTCTATTTTGCCATTACCTTCTCCTCACCATCAAAACTGAGTCTTTGACAAGTCTTGCCAATTCGTCCACCTGTCTCCCCGGTCACCCTAGTTGAAGCTGTTATCATCTCTCTCACCCATGCCACTTCAGCTACCTTCTAGCTCTTCCTGCACACCCTTTCTTGGCCAGTGCAGTGGCCATAGGGGCCTCTCAGGAATACAACTGATCTTGTAACACTCCTACACAATTCCCTCAGTGACACTGACCCTGGGTACAGACAAAAGGTCTTGGTGTAGCTGATGAGACCCAGCATGAGCCAACTCCTCATGCCCCCTGCCCCTCCCTGACCACCCCCTCCCCGCCGCAACTTTCTGTGCTCCAGGTCCATTGGCCTTCTTTCACTTCTTTGAAGTGAAAGCTCGTGTTCATGAGCTACAGAGTTCAAGTTTAAGTGTTGATCTACTCTGAAGAAAGCTGAAAACTAATAACTTGCATGCTACACGGCAGGAAAAATAAAACCTGACCACTCAACCCCTCAAACAGCCTTATAGCCATAGATGGAGATCTAGAGCCAAAGTTAGGACCGGTCGGCCCACAAGTGAGCTGAGAGTGACCAAGTCTAGCTTGCAAAGGTTTTTTCACTTTGTCTCAATCCTCACCTTTCCCTATTTTCTTTTAATGTGCTTCTTTAAACATTTTTGTTATTTATGTGAGATATATATATATATCCTATCTCATAGACAAACATGGTAATTGACCATACCTTCGCTACGCCTCCCATTGGCTAATCAGCACAATATGCAAATTAACCGCCAACAAAGATGGTGGCTAATTTGCATACTGCAGGCAGGGTGGGGACAGCGCCATCCTGCCTGCCCTGCTGCCATTCGGGCCTGCTATCTGCGACCTGGAGCGGCGGGCATCCCGTGTGCGACCCGACCCGGGGCGGCCGGGCAGGGCAGTGAAGGCTTGAAGGCGGCTCCGGCCAGAGAGAAGGCCTGTGTCCCGGGTGCTGGAGGAAAACCGGTTCCAGCAGCCAGGAGAAGGGAAAGCCTATTGCACGAATCTTTTCGTGCAACAGGCCTCTATATATATCAGGTTTTATTTTTCCTGCTGTGTAGCATGCAAGTTATTAGTATATATATATATATATATATACACACACACACTTTTATTTGGACTAGATATACTAAAATCAATGTTGTAGTGAAACAAGCACCCAATGATCCACACACCAAGATTGTCTGTTCTTGCTGGATACCACAGATCTCCTTTCTAAGAATAGACCCAACGAAATAAAATTTATGAAATCCAATCATTTAACAAAGATGCAATGAGCACCTGCCCTGTATCAGGCATCATACCAGTGCTGGGGGTACCAGTCAAATGAAGCCTCTATTTTTGCGATGTTTATGCTCTACCCAAAGAAGAAAGATAGGATGTGGATTTAATAAGTGTGCTGATGAGAGTATGGGAAAGCTAGAGCAGGGTAGGAGATTGGAGAGCTGAGTTGGGGGAGGGAAACATTCCCAGTGGAGTGTTTTCAGGGAATGCTGCTCATTGCAGTGCATATTGTTTAAATGAGAACTTTGCATCTCATCTCAGTGACAGAAATAGATGAGCTTCTCATGAGTCCCTGGACTATTTTTACCGCTTGGACACTGTGAGTCATGTTGCTGATTGTATCTCCCTCTCTTCATTGCTGCTGATGAGCTTACAGCCAGTTCTGGACATCAACATGTATATTTGAGGTACTCACCTCTCTCCTGGTTTTATCTCACCAGCCTCACCTGAAGACCACAAAGCTCCTGACACCCTAACCATCAATTTGGGGCAAATGACCATTCACATATCTGGGGTAAAGGCACCTTGAGACTTGGAAAACAAAAGTGATATGCTTAATGCTATGACTTCTGAATAAGCACTGAACATAATTTTGTCAAAGTAAATATCCACTGAAGACCTTAATTAGTCATAATTTATAGTAGAATAAACATAAATGCAGGTAACACTCTATTGAAGGTGCTTTCCGTATATATCAGAAGCATCCATCTTAATTATTATAAAGCTGCTAGTACTCATCTTACTTCAGTGAACTTTGAATTTCATTACCTTTAATGGCAATGGGCAGCCCCACAGGCCTTCACACCTTCCTGACCCGAAGCCAAGTGGCAGTGCAGTGCGGTGAATCTACATTTGATGTAAAAAAAGCAAATGAGCATGCTTGTAAGAGATTTTGGATGAGACATCCATGGAATAACACGCTTGCTGCTGGGGTCAAATGAGTGATTATTTCAAAGTCATATTCTTTCCAATTAGACTAGAGGAGAAGATTCATTTGTGAGGATCTGGTATTGTCCCCCTAAGATTTACTCCTGTCTGTGCTGGGATGTGATTCGTCTTGAAGAGGCTTTGACACTCTGTGAATTAGGGCAGCAACATCAATGCACAAGCAAAGCCTCTTTGCACGTGACAATGCCTCTCAGTGTGACACAGCAGTCCCAGCTCTCTGCTGGTTCTTGGAAGAGTCCACTTAGGAAGTAGGAGAGAAGCGGCGAAGGCAGAACAGTTCCACCATTTCAATTAGGCTATGATTCCTATGTCTGTGGGGATGCCCAAGACTTCCCACTGGGAGGCCCTCAGACAAGAACTGAAGTGCAAATAGTTCATTAGAGAGGTGGCTCCAGAGCATTGGGCAGGCAGTGGTGAGTAAGGGTGGTAGGGGCCAGAGAGAAGCCAAAAGAGTGTGTGCTGATAAGCCAATTTATGCCACAGGCAGCTGGGGCTTAATCTTGCCTCAGAAGGCTGGGAGACCATGCAGAGAACACACTCAGAATTGTCTTACCTGAGGGTGAGGGAACCAGGGCATTTGTACACAAGCTCGCTCTCCATCATTGGTCCACGGCTGCCCCAGGAGCATTCACTCTCTGGCCCTTGCAACTTGCCCTGGTGTGGGCTGAGTGCCCCCAGGTAGAAAAATCTCATGTTAGGAGTAAGAAGCTTTGGACTTGCAGGGGTGAGTGCACAGAGGTACACCTGGCCTACCCGGTGTGGCTCAGGGTTCAATTCTCAGTCAGGGTCAGGGCACATGCAGGGGTTGAGGGCTCAATCTCCAGTAGGGGGAGTGCATGAGGAAGTCGATCAATGATTGTCTCTCACTGTTATCTCTCTCCCTCCCTCCCTCCCTCCCTCCCTCCCTCCCTCCCTCCCTCCCTCCCTCCCTCTTCCCTCCCTCCCTTCCTCTTTTAAATCAATGTTTAAGAAGAAAAAAAAAGACTCTTGGATGAGACGGCACAAGTGGAATACTTTTTGAACTCCATCAGGTACAGTCTATAGTGTGATGGATGGATGGTATCAGAGGCAATATGGACCAAGTACTCCACAGTTCAGTATGCCACCACCATCCTGTGAGGAGGGCACTGTTATTACCACTACCATATTGGAGAAGGGACTACAGTACAGAGAGCTAAAGTCAGTTGCTAACGGTTAGATAGCTGCTAAGTGGCTCAACTAGAACTGGATCTCAATCAGTCTGGCCTCAGAGCTCCTGTGCCCAACTCTGCTTCATATAGTTTCCCATCAGAAGTGCAGTTGGCCATGCAAATAGACCCAGCCTAAAATAAGGCCTGCAATAAAGATGAACACTGATAAAGAGGACCCAGCAAATGGGTGGGGAAAGTCCTCATTAGCTGCTGCTGCTCAGCAGTGTCACATGTACCAGTAATATCTTAGCCATTGCCCAGGGCTAGTGTGCTGTGAAAGTTCCATCAAAAAACCATCAAGCTTCCATCAAAAAACCACAGCTTACACAACAGACCTCTATTTCCTCACAGCTCTGGAAACTAGGAATTCTAAAATCAGGGTGCCGGCTGATTTGGCTTCTAGTGAGGGTCTTCTTCCTACTGTGCAGATGACCACCTCTGTGTGTCCTCACATGGCCTTTTCTGGGTAAGAGATCCCTCTTTTTATAAGGCCACTAATCTCACTGTGGGAGCCCCACCCTCATGACCTCATTTAACCCTAATTACCTCCTAAAGGCTCCTTTTCCATATACCATCACAATGGAGGCCAGGGCTTTGACATGAATTGGGTAGGGCGGGGGGGTGGGGGGGTGGGGGGGGGGTAGGTGGGTGGCGGGGGGAGACACAAACATTCAGCCCATAGCCCCATACAATAATGATGTTCAAAAGTTTTTAGTATATGTAGAAAGACGGTATTCAAAGCAAAGCACATACATACTACTCTATAAAGTATAACATAAAATTTATAATATACTTAAATATATGAAATATGCAAATATGCTATCTATCTAGGTAGTTAGATTAAATAGATATATTCTTTTCATAAAGTCTTCAAATTACTTCAGATGCCTGCTAGCTTGAGAAATCTTTTATTATTTAAAAAATGTTTATAATGTAAAGTTGGGAAGCTACCTGATTCCAGTGAAAATCTGTCTCCCTCAGGACCCCCTGGGGTCCCTAGCACTGTCAGCCTCAGCCTATGATGACAATCTATTTTGATTTATGGGAAAAGGATCTCCCATAGCACAGGCTGCCAAGCAGAAATCACACATCCTGTGTTGTGCTCTTCCCAGGGCAGAGCTGATGTTGAAATAGACAGGGCTGATATGAGCAGCATTTTAAAAGCTGTGCTTTCACTAAGAGCGTTGTGGAGCCAGACGTGGAGGTCCTGTCTAACGCACCTCAATCAGCACCCTGGATTTGATGTTCCATGAATACTGGTGGGGTGCACAGCATTTGAATTAAGGCAGAGGCAAAAAGAAGAAAAGCCACTACTTTTGTTTGCCTACGAGAAATATCAGATTCTCTTAAGTAGCTTAGCATTCTGTAGAAACTCCTGGGGAAGAGATTAAAAACAGAACTGGGTAGAAAGAAAGGGGCTCAATACTTTCTTGTATAATAACATAAAGGGTGTTTCTATTTTTTTTCCGTCATTTTCTTCCAATTGTATTAACTCCAACTGTATTAACATCTTCCAATTATATTTATTTATTCTTAAAGAAGCATTGCAGTCACCATTTGGCATCTTTTAAAAATGTCATTGGTATGATACAAACAAGCAAACCAAAATGTTACTTAGAGGACCAGGTGCCAGCACGACCCCAGTGCTCCAGTCTGCACAGCTCACACCTGATCCTGAGTCTGGGGGTAAACCTCTGGCTGGTGAAGGGATGACTTCCTGGCCTTTTTTGTTTGACCTTTACTGACACCTTCTGGCCATTTGACTTCCCACCTCACCTGGGGGGCGGGGGGTGCAGTGAGAGTGATTGTGATACTTCTAGATGCAGCTATTCGTATCCGATGCATGCTTTGTGCAGAATCATTAGGATTAATGGCACACTTTACAAGAAGGTATCATTATCTCTGCCCTCCTCATCACCACCTCCACCCCCCACACCACATTCCTGGCCTGAATGCCAATGTCCTACAGAGAATCAATCAGCTTGGGAACTTGGGGAAAGACAAGGCATCAGCTCAGATTATAAACCAGGATTATGCCTGAACTACAAGCAGGGTTAGGGAGCCAGGGTAGCAATAAGGATGAGAGTTTTGAGCCCCTCCTCTGAGGGCAGTGATGGGTAGGGGATCTTCTAAAGACGGTAAATGCCTGACCTTCAGCAAGCTAAGGAGAGCATGGAGGGTTGGTCTGCAATTAGTTTACTGAGTAGTAAGGATAAATCTGTTGTCTGAAACCTACAAGGAACTCACCCTACCTCTCCATGTTGTAAAAGTCCAGATCACAAAATTTAACGGGCAAATCCCATCCTAGCAGAGGAGCAAGTATACACATGTCCTTTGACCCAGGATATATTCTGGTCTTAGATTAAAGAGTACATAAAATGGTAAGCATAATAAATACACTGTTAATGACCACAATTGTAATAGAGGCATTAGTAAGCATTCTTATAACTAGAAACTTCTATTAAGTGTGAGTTTTACATAACAAATGAGAACTGGCATCTCTAGGTGCTTTAATTAAATAGTGTAATTCAAGCTGAACCTATACAAGCATAGTAACTTAGAGAGCTGGGCAGGACCTCCATGAGGTGACCTCACACTGTGACAGTGGGATAGGGGGCATCTGTAGGTTGGTCGCCATGATGGAAGGAGAGGACATCATGAAAACCAGAACTACATGGTACCTGCCATATCCAAGTTCCTGACAGCCACCAGAACAGGGGCTTCTCTGGGCATCACTTCAGCCTTCCTCATGGCCAAGGAGCAGGGGTGACCAGATTGGTTCCTCAGGGTCCCAGATCCAACTCTGGGGACAGTCCTGGCAGCCCCTTTCTTGGCCACCCCTCTTTTGCCCCCTGCAACCTCTCTGAGTTGGGCCTTCCTTTTTCCAACCTGTGAGGCTCAACCTCAAGGACACCTTCAACATGAATCACTTCCTAGCCCACTGTCTCTTCACCCTCCACCATTATATATAAGAATATTTCTTATTCTTCTTGTATTTTTATACCTTTTTGCTTTTTGCTTCCAAGATGTACCTGAATCAAAGGAAACTATCAGCTTCCTGAAGAAAGGGATGCCAATTCCTACTTTACTGTGTTTCCAAAAAGCACAGGCGTACAGTAGGTGCCCAAAGGCTTGTGACACAGTGAGTTAATGAATTGAACTGTCTTTAGTCATGACATATCCCTCGTTGTTTTTCCAAATACTTCAAAGTGCTGTCAAGTTCATGTCATTTGCCAACATTATGACTAGATTTCCTATTTCATCATTCAATCAGTGTAAAGGTTAATGTGAGATCCCTACTTGGGAGCCACCTCTGAGATGTATGTCTTCACCCCGGGCTTCAGGAATCATTGATGGAATATTCCTGGGTCTTCCACGGAAAGATGTCCGAAGCACCTCCCTCATGCAGTAGTCCCCCACTACTAGCCCTGTACTTGGCCCTGCTGTGGGCCAGCATTTGTCAAAATCAGCTGCTAATAACGTCCAGGTGATAGCATCTTAGGGTCACCCTTTTAATATGCTGCACCTGCCTACCCGTGGAAAGTGGGTTTACACCAGTGGTTCTCAACCTTGGCTGCACGTTGGAATC